>NC_069382.1:39871285-41231285 GCF_027475565.1 Acinonyx jubatus
AAACGACTGAGCCACCCAGGTGCCCCTATGTTTTGCACGTCTTTTGCTCCTCACAGCCACTGCTCAAAGCAGGGGGGGCAGCAGACGAAATTCAGAGCCTGAACGCAAATGGCCTCCCTGTGAAGGGGACCATGAGTTGGCCCGTGCGACCTGTCTCTCCTCTTGTTCACCCTAGCAAACCGCTTGCTCACTACTTCTGCTTGTCTCCTCTCAGTATGGCTTTTTCTTAAACTCAGTCCAAGGTTTCTTCCCTTTCCTTCCAATAAAAATGAATAGGCGTTAGCAAATGGTCACTATGTGCCAGGCACTTTGCATGTATGTTAACTCATCTCCGTGCTTTGCCTCCGTAATGCCTTTGTACAGGTGTGCCTCTCATGCATTTCTTCCTCCTTCAATGTCAAAGCCCATCACTGCATTCTTCAAGAAACCCTTCCTGAATGCCCCCTCCTCACCTCACCTCCATTAGTCTTTCTCTACCTTAAGTCGGCCTTTGTTCTGGGGTGTGTGTGTGCGTGTGTGTGTGTGTGCACGTGTGTATGGCATGCATTCTTGTTTTAGCCTTTCGACTAAACTGTAAGCTCCTTGAAGCCAAAGCCTGAGTCTTTGGACATAACCATCCAATAAATATTTATGGCTTGAATTGATTCAGAAGCTACATTGAACTGGTCCAGGTATTGTTTCTTGGTCTTTCTATTTGATTTTGGAAGAGTTGGCCCTGTAGAATTGGAACAAAGTAAGTCTATTTTTTTCCCTGAATTATTCTGACTAAAGCAAAGTCATCAATGTTTGGTTTTTGAAAAAGGCAAATAAGCTTTGCTTGGCTCCGTATCTCCATCTCTGTTCCCGAAAACAGCTCAAAAGCCTCCCTCTGACAGAGCGCTAGGCTAGGAGTCAGATGCCTGGATCACACTTTCAACTACACGTGCATGAATAAGCCTCTGAATTTCTCTGTGCCTCAGTTTGCTCATCTGTAAAATAGGGATGAGACTCATGTGAGTGAGCTTTGTGAACTTTAAAACTCCCGTAATATTTAAAGGGTTATAGTTAATAACGTAATGATTATTAATTAAATTATTCTTTCTAATGCATCCAATGCCACAGCTTGCCTGGCCTTCCTGTGGTGGTGTGAAAGTTGGTGTGTGCCTGGGAAGGCCAGCACATTATTATTTCAGTGCTGGTATGTGAGAAAAGGGTGCTTTAAATCATATCTTCATTTCATTTTCAGGAAAGGAATGAATTTCCTATTTTGACAAGATTTATTATTGCAGACTTAGTTATCTCCATGGGTCCAGTCTCAAATTTTGAGATGGGCTTTATTAAAGTCCCACATGACAATGGTAGCTGTATATCAAAAGGGGGAACATAAAAGTGGTTCCTAAATTTTCTGGGAATACCATCACTGATAGGGCCATAGCCGATAAATCTGGGGTGTGGAATATCACAGATAATGGAACACATGGTGTTACCGGCAGGCCAGACTCCTCCGGAGGGACTCTGCATCTTAGGAGCAGAACACATCCACCAAGAAAGGAGAATTTGCATTATGGCCACTCAAAGCTAAAGCAAAGATGATTTAATGGCCAGCCAATTAAACACACACACACACACACACACACACACACACACACACACACACACACACTTTTTTTTCATTTGCTTAAATGTGACCAGAGGCTTCCCTTCAAAGAACATTTCTCTGTGTCTTTGCAAGGTGATAAGACATTTTCTGTTTCAGTTCGTACATTTTTGTCCATTTCAGAGCATCATTGACACTGATACTGCAACGCAAGCTGCTTTGTTTATCAAAGGAGGGGTCTGTATTCATTGAGAGCCTACACACCCTACAGGTGATATCTCACTGGAGCCTTGCAGAGCGGGGCTCAGACCCAGCCTGGCTTCAGAGCTTATTCACAGACCTGGGCACTACACCGCCTTTTTAGGTATTTGATGTACCCTCTGGATATTCAATTTGAGGTGGTGTGAGGCACTGAGAGGGGAGGCAGAGCTGATGATATTCCCCCTGCCTTCACAGGAAGGACTTGCAAATTAGTGGGAAAGCTGCCAGAGGAGGAAGTTAGCCCAGGCAGAATGGAGGCAGGTGATTTGGGCTTAGGACGGAAGTGCTGGCAGCCGGATTCCAGTTGGAACATGCGTGTCCGGAGGCCCCTCTGTAGGTCTCAGGAGCAGTGCGTGTGATGGTAAGGAGTCTGCCCAGGCATTTGGATTAAGACAACAGGCCAAATAAAAGAGTGGATGAAAATCGAATCCTGGGGATTACCTGCTCTATTTCTGGCTCTTCTGCCTGACAAAATGGTTATTTCCCCTTTATTTTCTATTTTGGAGATTTCTCTACCTATCATATAATCAGCATCTTCTCTGTATCATGGCCTAATAATGTGTAGCTACAGAGTGCCCATATTTATGCCATTATCGTCTATTCTTTTCTTCCTATCTGGGACTTTTGCTAGTTATGTGGAGGAATCCCTGGATCTCTGGGGCCCTGGGCCTTCACATAAAGTGCTGGCCAGCAACTGGACTTGGTGTTAGGGGTGTGAGGCACAGTGGGGACAGGAGGTGAGCATGGCTTGGCTCTTGCCTGGAGTTCTCCCATCCACCCATCGCCAGGATGCCCATGGTTTCATTTGCTGCCCTGAAGAAGTCAAGTGGGTTAAGTAAGGCCCAGGGAGCAGAATGCAGTCAGGAAGAAGAGAGGCACAGGAGGTTAGAAGTCACCGAATGTCATTAAAGTAGCACTGGGAGAGGTGAGGGTGGTGCAAGAGGAAGCAATACAGGAAAAAGAAAGACGCTCCTAAAATCAGTTCTGAGATTGAAAGGACAGCCCCCAAACACCCAAGGTGAGACCCACAGGAAAAGAGAGAAGAGATCGTGGGTCCAGTGGCCCCTCAACTTTGCTAGTATCAGAACCAGCTAGGGGAGAGGCCTTCTTACACGCAGACCTGTCCCGTCTCCACATGCAGAGTCTGACACTGGATGTGGGCGGGGCCAGGCACTTGTGGCCAGTGAGCTCCCCTCAGACAATGCTCGATGCTCATGCTCAAGTGGAGCAGACCCAGAGAGCCTTCATTCTGGTAGAGCCATAGGCTTATCTCTCCACAGCACTGACCACATGCTCAAGTCAACCCTTTACTTGCCCAGTTCCTTTGGGGAATTAGATACAGAATAAAATAATAAGTCAGTTCAAATCCTCCACTCCTTGCTTCTTTCCTTCATCTCCTGGTTTGATCTTCCCTTAGTCTTGTCACAAACCATCATCTTGTTTCTGTAGCTCTCCTAGAACAAAGGGTCTCCGGTGTGCTTTTGGCAAGCTTCACCTGAGCGGGGGCTTGCAGGTGCCTGGTCCCACCCCACACCCACATCTGTCTCCAGTTCCCCATAAGAAGCAGGCAGGTAGAAGGTTGGCTTTAGCACTGTGTCCAGTCCGATGGGAGAAGTAAGCCTGGCCAGGGCCAGAGATGGCCTGGGGAAGAGGCCTGGGAGGCTTCCAGGGGTAGAGGCTGGGTCTTCAGTGGGGCAGGACATTCAGGTGAGACGATAGCAAGTGTGGAAGGTGAGCAAGAGAGTCTGGAGGGGGAGGTGGTCTGGGGACTGTGGGCGCAATAGCAGAAGCAGAGAAAGCAGCATGAGGGAGCCCTGGAAGAGGCTGCAGAGAAAACTGAGGCAGGGCCCCAGCATGTCCAAAGGGCAGAGGAGACCCTGAGGGGCTCCAGGCAGAAGTCTGAAAGGCTCCTGTGCCTTCACACAGAAACTCTGTGACATGCTGAGGTATAATTGAGCTGAAGGACAGGCTGGTTGGAGCTGGGGCAGCTCTTAGGGATGGAGAACATGTGGCAAGCGAGCTATTTGAGTGGTGGAGAAAGTTGGCCTTTGTGAGTAATAGAGTGGGTGCGAATACGTAGTCAAGGATGATCTGTAGTAGGTTTCCTTTGACATATGTTAACGTATTTGCATATGTGTGTGATTAAATGTCCACGAGACCTCATTTCTGACTTGATGTTGGGGTAGTCAGTTGGTGATGCCTTTCACTGAGCTAGGAAAGAGGAGGGGAACAGGTTAGGAGGAAAATGATGAGTCCTTTTGGGGACCTATCTTGCTTCCTGGAGCTCTCGGTTGATAGAAGGAGAGAGCTCACAGAAAAGGTTCTTAAATATCAGGGAGTCTGTCAGGCTGGTGGTGGAAAAGAGAGGTGTCAGTTCCAATCTGCGCTCTCCAGCAAGGCCCTGGAGTGCAGAACTTCTGAGTGATTTCTTTAACCAGGGCACATGCATGTGACAAAGCCTACTGGCCATGTGAAACTAAGAGATCTGACTGGTGGGTACTAATGGTGGGGGGTGGGGTAGGGGGGAAAAGCAAGTCCCAGAGGTTGGGGCGGGCTGTAGGGAAGCAGCACTAACGTACTTTTCTACAAAGGACTTGAGCACCATCACCTATATAACAAAATGCTAGGCATTCACTAAAAAATGATGCTTAAAAAGAATTTGTTTTTAAGAATATGTTTCTAATGAAGAAAGTGGGAATAGGTTTAAGATGTAATGTAATTAAAAATACAATGTAATGAAATTAAAAGAAAAGACAGAGAATGCCCTGCTTGTCAGAAAGGGTAGCCAGCCTTCTCTGCCCATGTGTCTGGAGGTGAAAGCTGGGATTTATAGATGACGTCACACTCCCAATGAAGAATTCCAAGGTGATGTGGACTAGAGCCAAGTAGGTAACAGAATGTACTGGCTCAAAATGGAGCTGGAGTGTGGTCCCAAAAGTCTGGGCATTTGGGTCTTGGCATGTGAAGCCATCCATTGTAAACCAACTTGAAAATGTGTGTGTGTTGGGTCTAATCCTCCATTTTGCAGCCAGAGCGATCTTCCAAAAATGCAAATCAGATTTTGACACTCCTCCTTTAAGTCCTTCAGTGGCTTCCTAATTGCCCTTAGCATAAAGTCCAGGCTCATTACTCTGGGCTCCCTAGACTCCCTCCCCCCTCCATCTAGCCCATCACTGCTTTTTTCATTTCATCTCTTTTTTTTCTACATGCTGCACTCTGCTGGACTCTGAGCTTCTTCTAGGACTTTGGATATGTGTGCTTTCTCTGCCTTTAGATCTTGCCGTCTGTTGAGTCTTTTTTCTTTAAGTAGGTTCTACACCCAATGTGGGGCTTGAACTCCTGACCCCAAGATCAAGAATCACATGCTCTGCCTACTGAGCCAGCCAGGTGCCCCTGTCTGCTGAGTGATTTGCCCCACACACTAATGCTAGCTCCTCTGTTAGAATTCAGTGTGAGAATTGCCTCCCTAGTCCTAGATGAGGTTAGGCTACCCTGCCGGGTAGTACTCCAGTATGCTCATGTGCAGGGTGACCAGAAGATGAAAAGGACTTCAGTGCATGTCAGGAAGTCATGTTTGATGGTGATATTGAAGCAGTGATGAAGACATGTGAGCTTTGGAATGAGATGGATTCTGAAGGTCGTGTGTTGGTGTTCTGGCTCAGACGTGGACTGGCTAGGTGACTTTGGGCAAGTTGCTCAGTTACACTCCCTGAGTCTCACTTTTGCCATGTATAAGGTGGAGAAAATAATACATACCACTAAACCATGCAGGGTTTATTGGGAGGATTGAATGAGTTAATATATATAAAGCACCCTGGGATATAGAAAGGACTCAATAATAAATGCCTGCTCCAAAGTCTGGTCCCACTTAGCAAAACTCTCACCTTGTATATAAATATGGTGAGTTCCTTTCCAGAGATGGCCATCAAGATTACATCCCAGTGTTGGTAGTACTCATCTAGTATTGCTGCCGATTTCTTAAATGAATTAGGAAAGACTGTGGAGAAATGTGAAACTGATCTAAAAACTCCAATTAAAGTGAAGAAGAATCAGAAACAGCTCAAGTCAGAAAGGCTTCAAAGTCTGCAATGTCCGTAGAATTGTATTGAACTGATGGATGTGCTAGATCCTCCTGTGGCACATATTTTTGGCAAATTCACTTGAATGCCATTTGAAAGAGCAGCTTGGGTCTCTGCCACTCTGGAAACCAGCACGCTGCCCTGTTGGTCTTCAGTGCAGTGGTGCTGGTGGGCAGGTCAGGCCCCTTGCCCAGCTACCCCTGCCTTGGGGTGCCATGGGTGGGGCCGGCCCATGACAGATTCAGTCCCTGAGTCTTCTCCGCTTCGGGACAGCTGGAAGGGACCCAGTCCTATCTACTGACATTGAACAGTGTCTTTGGTACCAAGATGCTATGGCAGGGCTCTTGGGCAGGTGTGTTTCACTATCCTCTTTAGGTAGAACAAATCAAAGTCAAAGTTTGTCTTCTAACATCATCTTCTTGCTTGTCACCTGTGCCTTAGCCTTTGACCTTGTTGTTCTTGAGCAGACCTGCATTTGAGGGACATCCGGTCTACAAGCCACATGGATGAGTCTTAGCACTTTAACCCCACATCAATATCGCCTCTGCACATGACAGAACTTAAAAAGGCAGTTGGAAAAAACATTATGATTCTGTACCAAGGTATATATACCATCATTAGATTCTTCAGGAAGAACTTTTAAGGATGTTACCCATGAATCCTCCTTTCTCTGCCCTGTCTGTATCTCCACTGCTCTTGAGCACGTATCATTCCTACAATAACCTCCTCTAGTCTTGCCTTTCCAGTCTGGTCTTGACCTTAGAGCAAGAGTCATGCTTTTACAAAGACCATTTGCTAGCCGACACTCCCCTTCATGAGGACCTTTCAGTTACTTCCTGTTGCCATTAGGGTAAAGTCAAACTCTCTCCCACAGCTCCTGAAGCCATTCTTGATCTGCCTGCCACTGGGTCTTATCCCTCATCGCCTCCCAAGCTGCGCTCCTGGGGCTGGTGGTGCCCCTGCACCTTCACACGCCCTTCCCTCTCTGGAGGTCAGCCTACTCCCTACTCTACCTCAAGGGTCAGCTTCTCTTCCTGCGGGCAGCTCTCCTGAATCTGGGTCAGAGTTGCTATGGAAGGCGTGCCAGCCCTGAAAGGAGGCTGCTGAGGTGGTGGCCAGGATCCCTTCCCATTCAGCCACGATGTGTGGGTCCAGGGAGTTTCCCAAGCCTTTTAAAACTATTGACACTTTCAACTAAATCCTAGGACAACATGGGATTATGGACCCAGGCAGGAAATGAAACTGAATCATCACTTTGCATTTCTCAATTAATGGAGCCTCTCCTTCCTTCCATACCAGGCCTCTGATTTGGGAGCATTAACTATGTGTGGCTGTGGATGGAAAGAAGAGACCCTGGAGTTAAGAGAGCTGAATTCTACTTCTTTCCACTTTCTTATGTAGCTTTAGATGCCTCTTTGGGTCTCAGTTTCCCTTCCTCTAAAATAAGGGAAATGGGGTGCCTGCCTGGGTGGCTCAGTCAGTTGGGCATCCGACTTTGGCTCAGGTCATGGTCTCACAGCTCAGCCTGTGAGTTCACGCCTGCATCAGGCTCTCTGCTGTCAGCACAGAGCTGGCTTTGGATTCTTTGTTCAACTCCACCCCCTCCCCCTACCCAACCCTCTCTGCCCTCCCCTGCTCATGCATGCTCTCTCTCTCTAAATAAACATAATACAATACAATACAATACAATACAATACAATACAATACAATAAGAGGATTGATATAGAGATCTTCTAAAACTCTTCAGGGGGTATCTGCGATTCAGAGATTATGTGAATTTATGAGACCACAAGGCAAAATGGTTCCTAGATGCCTGCTGGCCTAAGGTGTCCTGGCAGAGAAATCTGGCTGGAGGAGGCTGTCTTGTGTTGTGGTCCAGCTGTAATGGATACCAGACTGCAGGGCGTAGGAATGTTAGCAAAAGTGTGAAAGACCACTCAGCATAGGGTTCTGGTTCTCCTGGTTGATACTTGTCCCTTCCAGTCTATTATTTATGACACTGTTGTGGGCAGGTCAAGGAGAGAAGGGTGTGCTGATAAAGTGTGACAGCCACTTGGGCTGTTGGAAGGTCGCCATGCTCAAGGTTAGCAGATCTGGTCCTTTGGGTGTATGTTTTTGGAGAGCCTGTATAATCAGATTCCCCTGTGACTCTATAAACCTCACCCTGAGGCCAGTAAGGTAACTTCTTCTATGTTTGCAACAAAGAGTAACCTCTGAGAGAGCAGAGAGTACCTACTGCAGGTGAACAGAGAATTCAGGAGGCAGAGAGCCTTCTATTTTCAGTGCAAGGTGACTGGATCTGTCACACACCGAGTTGTTCTCAAGGTCATGTGCGAAGTGAGCCTCCTCCTCCCGTGGAGCTTGGAGGAGCCCAGGAGGCCCTGACTCCAACGGGGGAGGGGTTCTAGGAGCCCTGCTGCCTGTGTTTTCCTGGAAAGCAGACTCAGGCAAACCCATGGTCCGAAGAACAGGCAGTTCGCTGTTGGATACACCATGTGGTTTGCCAGACAATCATGGCTTTTTAGAGACTCCCTTTTAGAGATGAATTGCACATTTTTGGAAAATCCCAGCTTCATCACTGACTGAGTTTCCAAGGAGTCAGTATTATCAGGAGGGGTCAGTACTCCAGTTCAGCCCTAACTGAAGTCCTTTTTCGATTTCAGGTTGTGCCCCAGCGGCCCTGTCCTTCTCTGGAATGCAGGGCTCATGGGTTTTAACGGAAGCCCCCAGTACTGAAAACCTGTCACATATTCTTCAGTGTCTGCTCAGCGGGGGCTGGGGACAGGCAGGAGAGGACTGTCTCTGGAAGGCGATGTCCAGTCCAGGCTATTGTTGAGCTAGAACCTTCTGCAGAGGTCGCAGCTTTTGGGAGACGAGCCCCTCAATATTCAGGCCTCTGAGAGCCCTGGGAGCAGGGGAGCCAGTGCCCCGGGGACAGCGGCCGTTAGTGCTCAGAGCATCCAGCACATTATTTCCCTTGTGGAGAAGCAGGTAGCAGTTCTCCCATTTCACACGGGAGCAAAGAGAGGCTAAGGAAGATTACGTGTGTCACACAGTGCTAGTAGGTGCGGAGGCTGGGGCTGAAAGTCCTGGTTTTCCCTAATAAGCCGGCGGTAGCAGATGTGGGGGCGTGTGGATCGAGTCATGTCATTTTCTGTTTTTTTCCGTCTATCCATTGCCTGCCCAGCTACCAGTAGGAAAACAGTGAGGCCCAGCCATCGGTGGCTGGTGTTCGTCTGCTGAAGGAGAGAAGGGAAGGCAAGGGACCCCTCTGACCGGCCGCTCCTTACTCTTGTTCCGAGTGGAAATGGCCCCACAAGTAAAGGCAGCACAACAAGAACATGCAGAGATTGGATGTGCACTTTGGCACTGTGGGCCGAGGGGCTGCATTATTCAAGACCCATTGGATGCCCCTGCCGGGAGGAAGCTGCAGGGAGCCACCTTTGGGAGCAAAAGCCTGAGCCCTCTCTGGGCCTGGTGGAAGGAGAGGTGCCCCGGATAGATTATTCCAAACTGGTCCTCGTCCCACTGGCCTACTTAGCGTGCTTTGCTGCCGCGTGCTCCTCTGGGTGTGTTCAGGGCCTGATGCGCCGGCAGCCACGGTCTGGTGGGAACACCTGGTTTGTTCTGTGCATCTCCAGCCTTCGAGACACATTCATCAAATTCAACCTGCTCATTCTACAGATGGGACTTGAGACCTGGCTGTGTGGAGTTACCTCCTCAAGGTGCATGGCTGAGCAGGGCCTAAGCCTGAGCCTTCTGAGTACTATTTGGATGCACGGTCTCGTTGCTCTTGAGTTACCAAGTCTGCCTGTCTGTCTGTCTATCTAGGTATCTAGATACCTAGGTATCTATCTATCTATCTATCTATCTATCTATCTATCAGTGACTCCTCTACCTTAGTTACCTACTGTTTCACTGCTTCTTTCTTGAGGAAAGAGAGAATAAGTAAAGCTCCTTTGCAGGTACACTGAGCTCTTGATACTTGGCCTAAGCCTATCTTTTCAGCTTTATCTTTTCCCCTCCTTCTCCTCCTGTAAATAATGTGTGGGTCATTTCCTACATGCTGTCACGGCCCCCTCAGGCCTTGTTCATACTGGCGATGCTGAACACAAAGTCTGAGACTCCTCTCTGCCTGGCTACAAAATGAACTCCTATTGATCTTTCAAACCCAGAAGAAATGTCACCCCTTCCAGGAAGCCTTCTCTGATTTTACTGAGCAGAAATACCTCCTTTGTGTCCTGTTAGCACGCTAATCTCAGTGTAACAGCCACTGGTGGCTGAGGTTAACTAATTGTTTTGTTTGTTAAAATCAGTGGCAGGCAAAATTTTACTGTAAAAGACCAGAGAGTAAATATTTTTTGGTCTCTCTTGCATGTATTCACCTCTGCCACTGTGGCACAGAAGCAGCCATAGCACGAACACACCAATGGACAAGCAATGGCTATATTCCAATAAAACTTGATTTATGGACACTGAAATTTGAATGTCATTTTATTTCCACGAGTCACAAAATACCATTCTTTCTCTCTCCCTCACCATTTAAAAATGTAAAAATCATTCTCAGCATGTGGGGCTGTACACAAACTGGCAGCAGGCTGGACTGCCCGTTGGGTACAGCTTGCCCACCCCTGGGCTAAATGCTTGTTTTCCTTGTGAGACTGTGCACAGAGTTGTAGCTCGGTCATCTCTGCCTCCCCAGAACCTATTGGTTGAATGAATGAATCTGGTGACGTACAGGAAACACACAGGATAACCATCCTTAACTTCTCTGACAACTCCTTGAGGGAGGGAGGCCAGTCAGGCATTACCGCTCCTATTTTACAGGCAGGACCACTGAGACTGTGGGACCCAGTGCACTGGGAGAGTCCCAGGGCTTCTGCTAACCGCTCCTGCAGGGGCATCCCTGTGTCTTTGGTCCTGGTGGGGAGGGGCTGCCTTGACTGCTGAGACCTGCCTGTTTGCCGAGGGGAGGAAGCCTGAGGAGCTGGGCCAGCAGGATGCTCAGCTGCTGGGTGCAACAGAAACCAACCCGGGAGCGCGTCTTTCGGCTGTGAAAATAGAAACAATCTGGTGCCTGCCTGGGTAAGAGGCCGGTGTCAGAATGCTCTGGTTTCCTTCCTGCATCTCTCTGGCATTGCGCTCCTGGATGAGAGGCAGCAGTGTCTGTTCTGGTGAGGGGGAATTGTTACGCATAGCTAAAATTAGATGTTTTGTTTGAATTATGTTAATTTGACTTAATTGCTGGGGAATGTCAATGTTCTTCAGAAAGCCAAGTGCTCTGCCGGTCTTGGTGAATACTCCTTATGTTCGTGAAGTGTCTCACCATTCCCTGCGCCTCCACCTTTGGTAGCTCACGGCAGACCCGGGAGGGCAGCAGCCCCAGAGGACGGGATCCCCTGGACAAGGAGGCTGAGGCTCGGGGTGGTGAAGTTCCATTCCCCAGGTCACACCAGGTCACATGCAGGTCTGACTTCTAGGTGGCTTCCATTCTGCTAGTGCTATAGCTTAAAAACTTTGTACACCCCCTCCCCCGCCGTATTTTTGAGGCTGGCTTCTTCCTGCGCAGGTAAGTAGTGCACAGGCCTCAGCTCTTAGGAGGGCCCTATGCTTGCTTTAATGCCCTGCTGTGGCCATTTTGAAATTGTTCACTTTTTAACCTCACTTTCACTTTGCAGTGGGCTCTGCAAATTCCGTAGCCAGTCCTGGCCATAAGTTTGTCTTCAAGGGCTAGCACTTGTATTTGTCTATCTAATTAACCTTGGGTGTGATTTCATCTGGGCCGTGGCAACTGGGATATCTGGATGTGCTTTTATTTTTTTTTCTTTTTACGTTTATTTATTTTGAGAGAGAGAGAGAGGGCATGCGCACGCATGTGTATGGGTGGAGGAGGCGCAGAGAGAGACAGAGAGAGGGAGAGAGAGAATCACAAGCAGGCGCCATGCTATCAGCTTAGAGCCCAACTCGGGGCTCAGTCTCATGAACCGTGAAATCATGACCTTAGCCAAATCAAGAGTCAGATGCTTAACGGACTGAGCCACCCAGATGACCCCGGAGGTGCTTCTTTTTATATAAATAACTCCCCCAAACCTGTCTGAAGGTGAGATTCTGTGTGGCCTCTGTGAAGAAGACCAGCAGGTCAGCCTCCAACCCCTCTTCCTTCCACCTTTGCCTCCGGTCTGTGGGGCAGGTGTGTGTACGTGTGCACGCTGGGGTTGGTTCTCACATCAGAGGTGAGGGTGAAGTGGCAAGAAGTGCCATTCTGTGGCCATTCTGTGGCTGGAACACCAGGCTAGATGGAGAATCAGTCTTTGGGTAGCATTTTCCCAGCAAGATTCAGAATTCAGAGCCACTCCTACGCCCTGGGTCTAGCGCAGGCTAAATCCTTTATTAGTTTTTGTCATTGCTGCGGATGGCATTTGGGATTATTTTATAGGTCTCATAATGGGTTTGAGGGGAGTGGGGGTCTGGTACCGCCATTGGACTCCACATCTTCCTGAATGCTAGTTTATGTGCTTCTTGTGGATTGTGTTCTACGAGGAGTATTGATAGCCATGGGTCACTGACTACTGGCTGGCTGCAGGGCTGGTGCCCTGGCCTCTCCAGTCTTGGTCCTCTCCTGCATGTGACTGTGGCAGCTGGCCTGGCCTGGCCTGTGTTCTGTCCTCAGACACACCTAACTTGTCTCACTCAGGGACCTTGCGCTTCAAGTTAGCTGTCCTCACTGCTCTCTCCAGGGCTAGCTAGCTTCTTTTCATCTGTCTCTGCTCACCCTTTACCTACATAACCCTGCATTCAGCTGCCCACCCACCACTCTGTCACCTCATTCTGTTTGTCTTTATTATCTGGAACTATCCTATGTCTGGTTTATTACCCATCTCCCCCTGTCTGCGTTCAAAAATACATTCTATGGGAACCTTGTCTGTTTCACTCACTACTCTATTTCCAGCATCTAGAAGAATCCCTGGCACACCATGGGTGCTTAGTAGATCTATGTTGAACAAAATGATGCATCCTCACCACACTAGGCACCGGTAGCCTCATTTTATTGATGGGGAGACTGAGACCTTAGAGCAATTCAGTGACTTGCCCAAAGTCTTGCAGCTTAGCAAGGAGGGATTTTGCTGGCTCTGCAGCGTAGGTGTGCCACCAGGAACTCTCCTGCCTCTGCTGCCTCTCTGCTCCTTGCCCCAGCCTGGAGTTCACTGGTCAGGAGGGTGTGTGTGCTTCGAACAGCGGTCCGGTGCCTGGTGATTCCTTTCCTGGGGTCCTTCTATAATAACGTGAAGTTCCACACAGTATCTTCGTTTATCTAAAAACTGGACACAGAAATGATTTTGATTTGCAATTTTTAAAAAAAGTGTATTTATTTTGAGAGAGAGAGAGAGAGAGAGAGAGAGAGAGAGAGAGAGAGAGACAGCATAAGCAGGGGAGGGACAGAGAGAGAGGGAGTGAGAATCCCAAGCAGGCTCCACGCTGTCAGCACAGAACCCAATGTGGGGTTTGAACCCATGAACCTTGAGATCATGACCTGAGCCCAAATCAAGAGTTGGACACTTAACCAACTGAGTGAGCCACCTAGGCGCCCCCTTGATTTGCAAATTTTTAAACACGACTCTTTCCACTAAATCACATTTAGTTTTACTAAATTTATCAATCAAGTGGCCTTTATTGAAAAGAAAAAAATCCGTGAAATTTGTCTGAACCCCCCCATAGATTGTTACCAGAAACATGAGATGTCCTGTGCAAAACTACTTGGAAAGGTTAAGAATTGTACAGAAATGTGAGGAATTACCACCACCCAACAAATATGCCATCTTTGTTTTGTCATAAAATCACTCAATCCAATGAGGATTGGGTAGGGAATTTTAGCAGGTTCCCTTTGCATTCTTCAGCGTTCAGGTGGAGAGTCAAACCTTCTCCCCCATAAAGGAAAGAGCAGAGGTTTTGGTGTTAGGCCTCGGCTCAGATCTGAGCCTGCTTTCTTACCTGTAACACTGCTCACCAGTCCCTCTGCCACCTGTCTGGGTGGCAGCCAGGTTGAAAGGAAATGTTAAATGAGCCCCCTCCCCAGGTGCAGGCACCACAGCAGCCCCTTTCCCAGGTGGGGCGAGGGCCATGGCCGCGGCAGGTGGCGCTGCGCAGCCAAAACATGGCGTGAAGAGGGGGACGGCTGGCTGGGGCTGGGGGACGGGGGATCAGGGAAAGGAGTGTGTGTGTGTGTGGGGGGGGGGGGGTTGGGTGCGCGTCCCCGCCTTGATGGCAGCGGCGTCGAGGATCCTCACAGACAGGCCCCCCGCCATGCAGCGCCGCACCCGCCCCTTGCGGGTGAGATCAGAATCCAGAATCTTCCCCAGGATCCCGCGGACAGTTGGAGGCCCTGGGCTGGGGCCGCTGGGCGTCGCATCTGTTGCGGGTGGAGGCGGCAGGGGTGGGGAGGGGAGGTTCCTGTCTGGTGGGAAAGACCCCCGAGGGCGCCAGGGCTACAGGCGGGCCAGGGAAGCGAACCTGCCTGCAAAGGCCTATCCTGGTGGCACCCGCCCCCCGGGGAGCTTTGAGAAAATGCCCTGGAGGTGTGCTTGAGCCTCGCTTTGCCCGGCTGCCTCCCAGCCGCTGGGACTTGCATTATCACCTGATCAAAAAGCAAAGCAAAAAGAACAAAAAAAGATGTTGCTGTCCCTTTGAGGGAGAGGGCGCCCTCGAGCTGGTGATATGTGGGAATCAGCCCCAGCACCCTGGAAGGTATGTGTGTGCTTTTCTGCCTGGGGCTGCACTCCCCACGTGATTAGGAAGCAAGGCCAGTGGACTGGCAGTTATTGAAGATCTGTCCCAACACGGTGAACAAGAAGCGTCTGCTACTGTGTGTGCAGAGGTGTCTGACTATGGAGCCTTGGGGGTGAAGCTGAGTGGCCCCTTGGAAAGAGCTGGGGTTGGATGGATCTGGAGTCCAGGCTAGGCTCCACCCGCCCAGGTCATTGTAGCTTTTCTCTGCTTACTTTGTTGGTTCTCCAGCGTCAGCACCTAGGCCATGCATCTAAGGCGTTTGTTTATTTTTGAGACAGAGGGAGACAGAGCGCGAGTGGGGGAGGGGCAGAGAGAGAGGGAAACACAGAATCCAAAACACGCTCCAGGCTCTGAGCTGTCAGCACAGAGCCCGATGCGGGGCTCGAACCCACGAACCGTGAGATCATGACCCGAGCCAAAGTCGGACGCTCAACCGACTGAACCACCCAGGCGCCCCAAGAAATGAGAAGTTTAAAAGCAGAAAGTTGTGACAGCAAACGGAAAGCCGAGTGGGATGAGAACAGAGCCAGAAAGCAAAATTCTGTTTTTCTTTCCTTTTTTTCCCCCAAAATATTTATGTATTTTCAGAGAGAGAGAGAGAGAGAGGACGTGAGCAGGGGAGAGGCAGAGAGAGAGGGAGACAGAAAATCCCAAGCAGGCTCTGTGCTGTCACAGAGCCCCACACAGGGCTTGAATTCACGAACCTGTGAGATCATGACCTGAGCTGAAACCAAGAGTTGGATGCTCAACCGACTGAGCCACCCAGGTGCCCCAAAATTCTGGTTTTCTTTGCCGGGGCTAAAGAAAGGGGCAGCTGTGACAGAGGTACTCTAGGACTTTCTTGGTTATAGACCAGTCAGGGAGGGCTGAAGGCCTTGTTGTCACCTCCTTGTTAGCACACCCAGAGACAAAGAGAAAGGCAAAGGACCCCCCTTCTCCCCCGTACCTCATGACCCCTCTCCAGTACAGTCTGGGAGAGATGGGCACTCATCCACCTCCACAGAAGTCCTGGCGGGCCCGTGGCCCAGGTGTGCTGCAGAGGTGGGCAGCCGGACTTTGGGAAATTATTACTTTGCTAAAAATTCTTACCCTACCTTGTTGGCCTTTTCCTGGGCTCCGTGCCGCCTCTCAAATTAAATTTAGGAGAAACAAATTATGATGGCTGTGAGAAAAAACAAGACCTGAAACAGTGGCATTTCCAAGTTTCTGGTCGTTGATGAGGGCCAGTGGGCCTTTCTCTGAAAGCGGCCACGAGATGCTGTATTTCTGCAGGAGCTGCAGTTTAATGAAGGTGTTCCCTGACAGTTCAGGGTACAGTCCCCATGACTCGTCCACCGGAGCGTGCCCCTGCCCTACCATTTATGCAAGAGATGTCTAAAAATCTGGGCTGTTCAAGACTCCACTCCTCCCTGCTTTGTGTCAAAAGGGTTAGCTTTTAGTATGTACAAGTGTGTGCGTGTGCGTATGTGTGCGTGCGTGCGTGCGTGTGTGTGTGTAGGGGGAGGGTAATGATGTTGAATTTGGCTAGGTCTCCTTGGCTCCTGGATGCACACGTCCAGCCAAGGTCTCTGGCCATGTTCTTTCCACCACCCTTTGGCTCAGCATATGAGTCAGAGGTGTTGCTGCTGTGCTGGTGGCCTGTTTCCCCAAGAAAGACATGAGGTGCTTAAGGAAGAGGTGGCTGCCGTGTCCAGGGCCTCAGAGGTCCAGCACTGCTCAGCTTGCAGCAGGCAAGGCACAAGGCTCTACTCTACAGCTGCCTGATCTGGGAGGAGCCCCTCCCCACTCCTAGAACTATCACGAACCAACGATGTCTGCCAGTACAAAGATCTGAGCTATTTTATTTAATCTAGTCCCCTCTGGGTGCATCGTGATTCCAGCTCGGGTTTTGGAGTGAGGCTAGCTTGGATACAAATCCTGGCTCTACTGCTTGTAACCATGGGCCAGTTAACCTCTTTAAACCTCAGTTTCTTATCTGCAAAATGGGGATGAGACTAATAATGCCTGTCTTATTGGGTTACTGTGGAGATTAAGTGAGATCATGAATGTAACATGTCTGGTTCGTGGAAAACGCTGAGGGTATAACTCCTGGACTTGATATTATCATCCTAATTTTACAAATGGGAAAATGAGCCCCGAAGGGAGAAATTATCCCAAAGAGAAAGTGGCATCGCCAAGATTTGATGGCTCAAATATGATTTAAAAAACTGTTCTTATGAGGAGGCGCCCAAAACATGGTCAGAAATAATGATATTAAATGAAACTTTGAGGCAACGGGGAAGAAAACTTAGTCATTTATTTCTTTTTAAATTTTATTTTTATTATTTTTTAAAATCTTTAAGTAGTCCAAGCTCTGTGTCCAATGTGGGGCTTGAACTCATGACCCTGAGATCAAGAGTCAACCCCAAGATCAAGAGTCCCATGCTCTACTGAGCCAGCCAGGTGCCCCTAGTCATTCTTTCTTTACAGACAAAATCAATCAACTCTTTTAAATAGAATAGTGATTTTTTTTCCCCAAAAGGAAATGAAATACAATAGAGTAAGGAAGTCCTCAGGTAGAATGAACAGTCTCATAAAGCAAAGCCTTTTCCACATTGATGGCTTCAGGCTTCGACCCTGTGGAAGTGTGCACGCTTGGGGATCTTTCTTCCGGAGAAAGAGATTGGTTTTGTGTTACCTGTGGTTCTGGCACAAAATCCCTGCCTTTGTCACCAGAGATGTGGGCCCTAAGAGTCCCCCATTATTGGGGGTAGATCATGGGGGAGGTGTGCCCTGAGACTTGGGGTCTTGGTGTTTCTAAGGTCAGGATAGTGGGGGGCCCTGTGGGAAGGGAGGGCCTCAGCTAGTCTCTTAAATACATTGCAGAGAAAGTCCTGGGGAAACCTCCTGTCTCTTAGAGGCTTTTATTAAGCCTTTCTGCAGGCATTTCACCTTTTTTTTTTAAGCCTTGAACTCCCCATTGTCAGTGCAGTGCCCGATGCAGGGCTTGAACCCACAAACCGTGAGATCATGACCTGAGCTGAAATCAAGAGTCAGACGCTCAATTGACTGAGCCACCCAGGCACCCCTTAAACTCCCTTTCTAATCCAGGCTGAGGATTATGAAGCAAGTGCCCCCATCCTTCTTGGTACACATCCCAGTTGCACTGATCACGCATCCACAGCTGGATGCTCTCAGGTCTGTTGCTCTCTGGACCCTGGACCCTGGACCGTTGCTCTCACTGTCCCCTTTACCTGGAATGACTTCCAGAAATATGGCTTAGTTAGCAGGAAAATAGAATTCATCTGTTTGGAATTGGAGGTAGATTAGAATCCTGGCTTCAGATCACTCCCTGTGTGGCATGTTGTTGAACTTCTTCGGACCTGAGTTTCTTTATGTCTGAAATGGGGGAATAGCGGCATTGGTGAAGTCGATGGGATACTGTCTGTGCACAGAGGAATTGGTCTAGTGCCTGGCACAGAACAGCGGTGGCAGCGTAGGCCGGGGCCTGGAGGGGCTGTGCGTGGGCTCAAAAAGGCCATGCTGCTCTTGACTCCTGTGTCTGGGCTCTGCTTGGAGGCACTGAACCCCCAAGGGGTCAGCTTCCCCCCACCCTCCCCGTGTTGAGCTTGAAGTCATCTTGCAGCCTCCTTTTGGGGGAAGGGTTTGTATGACTAAGACTACGAATCAGCTTGGGCAATGAATGCTGGGCTTGTCTGTTTCTGAAATATTAAAAACTCTTTCAAGTGAGTTAGACCAAAGTGATGATAGAAGCTTATAAATAATCAAGCCAGCCTGGGCTGCTGCAGCCCTGTCGTCTGGAACACAGAGCCCTCTCCTCCCAAGCCAGGATCCTTGGGAGGGGCTCCTGGGGTGCCCGTGCTGGCTTCTCAGGCCTCTGCCCTCTGCTCCACGGCAGGGGCCACGGCTTCATGGCAGGGGCCATGCGACTTCAGATTTCAAACACGCGTTTCTAGCAGGGCCCTTGGATGCATGGTGTGTTAGCTTGCGAGGACTGCCCAGAGCAGGGGACTTCAACAACAGAAATGGATTATCTTGCAGTTCTGGGGGCTGGAAGTCTGAGATCAGTGTGTCTCATGAGGGTTCCAAGGGATAATCCATTCCTATTCCAGTCCTCTTGGCTGGCTTCTGGTGGTTTTTTTTTTTTTTTTTTCTTCTCCTGCAACCTTTCATGTTCCCTGGTTTCCAGATGCTTCACCCCAATCTCTGCCTTTGTGTTTACGTGGTATTTTCCCTGTGTGCGTCTCTGGGTCTCGAGTGTCCCTTTGTATAAGGACACCAGTCATATTGGGTTAGAGCCCACCCTAATGACCTCATTTTAACTTGATTACCTTTGTAAAGACCCTATTTCCAAATAAGGTCACATTCCATGGTACTGGGGGTTAGGACGCCAACATCTCTTTTTGTGGGGGACAAACAATTCAACCCAAAACCCATGAGTAGGATGTGCCGAACTTGTGTGCCTGGAGGTGAGAAGCCGTGGACAGTGTCACCTAGAAACCCTTGACCATCCTTAGAGTGGGGTTCTGGCTCTGGAATCTCTGGACTCTCAGAGCTGTTAGGCACCTCCTCTCATCCACCAAGGAGGAAACACTCTCTGAAAAGGGGGAGCCCCTGTGGCAGCCCACAAACCGTCTGAATCCCAGCCCATTGTGCTTGCCCTCACTCTCCGTGCCTCCCCTGGAAACTGGGGTGGGTTTCATGTACTTCCTGGACTAGAGGAAACTGGGGTGGGTCCATGTACTTCCTGGACTAGAGGAAAGGAAGGGGAGGAAAGGGGGAAGGAAACATTCAGTGTGTGCCAGATACCGTCACATCTTGTTTAATTTTTATGAGAACATCTATACTGGATATGACCATTCCCAGTTTTTTTCTTTTTTTTTTTTTTTTTGTTGTGGTAAAATACACGTAACATCAAAATTACTATCTTCATGATTTTTTAAAGTTTATTTATTTATTTTGAGAGATGGAGAGAGAGAGAGAGAGAGAGAGAGAGAATCCCAAGCAGGGGCACCATCTGTGGGATCATGACCTGAGCTAAAATCAAGAGTCAGACCCTCAACCAACTGAGCCACCCAGGTACTCCTGTCTTCACAATTAAAAAAATTGTTTTTGAATGTTTATTTATTTTTAAGACAGAGAGAGACAGAGCATGAGCAGGGTGAGGGGCAGAGAGAGAGGGAGACACAGAATCCGAAGCAGGCTCTAGGCTCCGAGTTGTCATCACAGAGCCTGACGCAGGGCTCGAACCCACAAACCACGAGATCATGACCTGAGCTGAAGTTGGCCACTTAACCAACTGAGCCACCCAGCCGCCCCATGTCTTCACAATTTTTAAGTGTACAGGTTAAGTACCTTCTTGTTATGAAGCCATCACCACCATCATCCACAGAACTCTTGACATCTTGCAAAGCTGAACTCTGTAGCCATTAAACAGTAATGCCCCATCCTCCTTCCAGCCCCTGACAAAAACCATTCTTCTGTCTCTCTGTGGACTTGACTACTCCAGTTACCTCAGAAGTGGAATCCTACACTAAATTTGTCTTTTGTGTCTGATTTATTCCATTTAGTATAAGGTCTTCAAGGTTCATCCATGTTGGGGCATATGTCAGAATCTCCTTCTTTTCTAAGGCTGATTAGTAATCCATCGTATGTATCCACCACATCTTGTTTATTCATTCTTCCGTTGAATACACGTGGGTTGCTTCCACATTTTGGCTGTTGCGAACATAATGTTGTTATATAATGGTGTACAAACACCTATTCAAGTCCTTGCTTTCAATTCCTTTATGTACACAGAGATGGAATTGCTGAATCATAGGGTAGTTCTATCCTTAAGTTTTAAAAATATTTATTTATTTATTTATTTTTGAACGAGAAAGAGAGTGCACACAAGTGGGGGAGGTGTAGAGACAGTGGGAGACACAGAATCCAAGGCAGGCTTCAGGCTCCGAGCTGTGAGCACAGAGCCCAACGCGGGGCTCGAGCCCACAAACCATGAGATCAATGGCCTGAGCCGAAGCTGGAAGCTGGAAGCTGGAAGCTCAGCTGAGGTAGTGCTATGCTGTTTTTCACAGTGGCTGCACCATTCCTGCCAGCAGTGCACAAGGGTTCCAAGTTTTCCACATCCTGGCCAATACTTGTTGTTTTCTGCTTTTTGGATAGAAGCCACCTGAAAGGGTATGAGGTGGTATTTCATTGTACTTCCGATTTGCATTTCCCTAATAATTACTGATGTTGAACATCTTTTCATGTGCTTATTGGCCATATTTGGAGAAATGTCTATTCAAGTCCTTTGCTTATTTTTGAATTGGGTTCTTTGTTTTTTGTTTTTGAGTTTCCATCCTTATTTTAATGATAAGAAAATCAAGGCTCTGAGAAATCAGGTAACTGGTCAAAGATGGCACCACACGGGTAGTGGTAGAGCTGGAGTTAGGACCCCAGTCAGTCTACATAAAGTTCCCTCTCTTTCCGCTTCCCACTGTGTGCTGCCTTAGAAGTGACTGCTTGTATCCAATGATTGGTTGGAAAGGGGAAGAGGAGCAAGTCAAATCAATAAGGATTTGCTGAAGTACCTACTGTGGACCTAGTTGTGCCTACATTCCATGGGGAGGTCAAGAAAGCATATCCATAGCCATGTCCTTCAGTGGCTTCCAGTTTCACTGGGGAGAGCAGAGCCAGATGTGTAAGTGAACCCGAGAACAATACAAAAGTTATGTTAAGGTCCATAGTGGTCTGAGTGGGCAAGTAGTAGGCTCGATGGGGGTTCCTGGGGAGAGGGTGATGTCTGCAGGGGTCCCTCAAAGACTGGTGCCCTGTCTGGTGGGAGGGGCTGGTGTGTGTTCTGGGAGGAGAGAGATGGCCGGGGGGCTGCAGAGAGATCCGCTTCTTGAGGACAGTGACTACATGGAACATGAGTTTGGAGGGCAATGAGAGAAAAGGATGGGAAAGGACAAATAATCATGATCACACAAGAGCTAGGAGGGCTAGGGAAGCAGCTTGTCCTTGATTCTGAAAGGGGCTTTTACCAAGCAGAGGCACTGACCCATTGCCCCCAGCTGTACCCATTTCCATGTGCTCACTGGGATGCGGAAACAGGTGCCCAGATCAGCTGATCACCAATGCAAACAGAAGCTCTGTGGGTCTGAGCTTGGGCTGCCGCTGCTGGAGCCTGGGGATCCAGCTGGTGTGTGTGGCCAGCCCACCCCTGCCCGTCTCTTCCAGCTCACCTCAGGGTGGGCTCAGAATCTATTTCGTTGTCTCTCTCTAGAACTGGTGTCTGCTCATCATCCCAAGAAATAGGCCTCTAAGCAGTGCTTTTGCTCAAGGCCACATGCTTCTTTGGCCCCCGGCAGCCTTGTTGAGGACCTTTCTTGTGCAGCTCTTTCCATGACCCATGGAGCTAGGGGTTAGCGAGAGGCCACTGATATTGTGGGGTCAAGAATCCTTGAGTAACAGCAGTGAAGGCACAGGGAACTCTTCAGGATGGGAATGACACTTGTGTCTCCTGGGCCCAGCATGGGGCAAGGCATGCAATTGGAACTCAGTACATGTGATTCGAATGAATAAAGCTGAGTCAGTGGTGGAGTAGTCTTGGGAAGGGACTGAAGGCACATTTCCATAAAGAGTGTGCCCATCAAAATCTATTTTGTTAGCAGACATTTTCTTCTTCCTCATCTTCATTCACATAATCTCAGTGTCATTTGGTAACCTGGTCTCACAGGGCTGGGGTGACTCTCCATGTCTGGCTGGATTTCTCAGCCTCCCCCTTTCACAAAGGGCACAAAGAGATGACCCTCTCATGTGGCTGTGCTGTATCTCTTACAGTGTGGTCTTCAGACAACTGCAAAGTTGTCTAGAGCTCTGTAAATACAGGGTCCTGCCCTCCTCAGTCGACCGGGTTGGATTCTTTAGGGGTAGACTTCAAGAAACTTTTGTTGTTTGGATCATCTCTTCTTAGGTAAGTCTTATGTATGCTGAAGCTTGGGAGCTACTGCCCTAGGAGACCAACATTATTGCAAGATTATTGAACGTTGGAACTTGTGGCAATATGGAGAATACACATAACTCCTAGTTATGAGTTTGACTGAACACCAGCTTTTATGGAGTATGATGTCACCAAATTGAAATCTTGTGTGAGCTGCCTGGTACCTACACAGCTCCAGGTGTTAGAAGGTCTCCCCCCCACCCCTCCAGGCCTCTGTGGCTGCAGCCTCTGCGAGTTCTCAGGCTGCTTTTCCTACATAGCGCAGCACCTCTCAGCAGGGGCCTTCTTGTACCTCGGTCAGTGTGCAGGGCCCTTGGTAAACAGTGCAGCATCTGGGGCCTGCCTCAGAATGACTGAATTATGATCTCTGGGGGTGGGGTCCTTAGATCTGCATTTTAAGCAAGATCCCTGATGATTCTTCTGCTCAGTAAAGTTCAAGAACAACAGCCTTCACCCTTCTGCCTGAGACCTCAAAGATGCCATGGGGGTTCTGGAGGCTCCTGCTGTTCTTGAGATATGGAAGGGACTGCGGGAATAGTCTTGTCCAACCACACACTTTTCAAGATTAGGAACAATTCATTTCCTGGTCTCTCCCACTCTGGGTCTGTGATTCTTTGCCCGCGTCCTCGGCACAGGAAGACTCACAAAGGAAACCATCGGGTATGGAGCTTCCCCTGTGTGCCATGCACTTTGCTAAGTACTTTGCTCCTGTCACTCGTTTAATGTATCTACAGAACATGAAACGTTCTTAGCCAATATCCCCCTGCTCCTTTGGATCAGGACGTGCTTCACTTGGGTGCTAGAGTCCTGGCCATTCCTGTTCTTTCTCCCTTCTCTCAGCTGCAGCTGCCTCACCCCTCTGCCTTCTGTTAAATAGGGCTTGGGTGAAATTCCTTCCATCTGAATGTTTGAAGGGTTGTTATCAACTTTTGTTCCAGGGACTTGGCTCCCCTCCCTGCCAAACTTCCTAAGCTCTTTAAAAATTATTTTGAACATGGGGCGCCTGTGTGGCTCAGTCGGTTAAGCATCTGACTTCAGGTCATGATCTCACAGTTCGTATATTCGAGCCCCACATTGGGCTTTCTGCTGTCAGCACGGAGCCTGCTTGGGATCCTCTGTCTCCTTCTCTCTGTGCCCCTCTCCTTCTCACGCTCTCTCTCTCTCTCTCAAAAATAATAAATAAACATTAAAAAAATCTAAAACTTACTTTCAACAGAACGGTTTTGATGCTGCATTTCCTCACCTCAGGCTTTTGTGGTTTGTAAATAATGAATCAGACCAGGGTCGATATCTTATAGCAAGTGATTTAAGATTCCTACTAGATGATCTGGTGGAAGAGGTTCCCAGGTGCATTTCTTAATTATTCACAAGATGTATAAAGTTATAAATCATTCACGAGATGATAATAAATGTTGTGAATATTTCTGATGAGGTTTCTTACATTGTCTGGAATCTGCATTCAGGCCTTACACTTTCCAAAGGTCCCTGAGCGGACATACCTTACCTAAGTCATTGTGCATCATCTTGGTGTGGTGGCTCTGAATGGGGTTTCCCCTGCCCACCCACCAGGGGCTGATTGGCTAAGTCTAGAAACATTTAGGTTGCAACTGGCAGGAGGTCTGCTCCTGGCATCCAGTGGGTGGGGGTGGGTGGGGGTGGGTGGGAGCAGGGGCCGCTAGGCCTCCTGCAGTGCACAGGCCAGTCCCCATGAGGAAGACTTCGCTGGCCCCAGTGTGAGTAGTGGCAAGGTTGAGGGGCCCTCTCTCAGTACTCTGGCCACTGCTGTGGCCATCGAAACATGCTTTAGAGGGTGCCTGGGTGGCTCAGGAGGTTAAGCTTCTGATTTTGGATCAGATCATGATTTCGCAGTTGGTGGGTTCTAGCCCCATGTCGGGGCTCTCTGCTGTTAGTGAGGAGTCTGCTTGGGATCCTGTCTCCCTCTCTCTCTCTCTGCCTCTCCCCAGCTCTCATGCGCACATGCCCTCTCTCTCTCTCAAATATAAACAAACATTGAAAAAAAACTATATAAAGAAAACCTGCTTTAGAAATACCATTCACCCGTCCGGAAGTACCTGCAGAGCTTCAACTGTGGGATGGCAAACACTGGCATTTAATAAAGGCAGACACAGTAGAGCAGGATGATGAAAAAGAAAACCAAGCAGTGCCCTGATGCAGATGTGGCGAGCTGCTTGGGGCATTAGAGGAGGCTGTAACCTAGCCGGGAGGGCCAGGAAGGCTTCCCTGAGGAAGTGGCACTTGAATGGAATTCTCCAGCAGAAGCAAGAGATGGATGGGTGGCTGCAGGGTGTGTGGGGGGGGGGGGGGGTGCCCCAGGCAGGGGGAACAGCACATGCAAAGGCCTGGAGGGAGGGAGGGGCCTGTTTGGGGGCTGCAAGGCTGTTGCTGTGGTTGGAATGGAGAGCACTGGGGGTGGGGCGTTGCTGCACCCAGAACCCCCCTTTTCAGAAGCTTTGTTCCTTAGGCCTGGCTTTTAGCATTTCAAGAGATTTTTATGGATGTTATGAAACCAGCTGGACACCATGGGAAAACAGCTCACACAGCTTCCACTCAGCTTTCCAGTGGCTTATTACGAGAAAAG
Organism: Acinonyx jubatus; assembly: GCF_027475565.1. Lineage (NCBI taxonomy): Eukaryota > Metazoa > Chordata > Mammalia > Carnivora > Felidae > Acinonyx > Acinonyx jubatus. The sequence continues at coordinate 39,896,572 of NC_069382.1, forward strand.
TCTTCTCCCTTTGCAGTAGTTCATGGATGCCTCCCAGATGCTACCCCTTCAACAGGAACAAGCGCATCATAAGACAAGAAGACAGAGGAACATGATTGGACGTGTGGGGCTGGGCTGGCACTCACCCTTCTCTCAGAGACTCTTGTCCTCTGAGGTCTCTTTCTAGGGCCTCTTAATGAGCTGTTAGCAGCTCGCACCTGAGCTGCCTCTCCCAGGGCTGGGGTCTGTCCTCCGTCATGCTTGCAATCAGTGGTGGAAATGGATATAAAATCGACATTAGGATGAAAAACAGTATGGTGGTCCCACAAAAGCTTAAATAGAGGGGCGCCTGGGTGGCTCAGTTGGGTTAAGTGTCTGACTTTTGATTTCGGCTCAGGTCATGATCTCACAGTTCGTGAGTTCAAGCCCTGTGTTAGGTTCTGTGCTGACAGCATGGAGCCTGCTTGGGATTCCCTCTGTCCCTCTCGCTCTGCCCCTCCCCTGTTTGCTCTCTCTTTCTCTCAAAATAAATAAGTAAACCTAAAAAAAAAAAAAAAAAGCTTAAATGGAATTACTGTAGGATCCAGCATTTCTGCTCCTGGTACACACCCAAAAGAATTGAAAACAGGAATTCAGGCAGATGTCCGTCCACCCATGTGCATAGCCAAAACAAGTCAAGTCAAGCGTTCATCAGTGGATGAGTGGATACATGAAATGTGGTACATCCATACAATAGAATTGTATTCAGCCTTAAAAAGGAAGGAAATTCTGACCCTACAGAATTGTTATAACTGGATGAACACGAGGACATTGTGTTAAGTGAAATAAGCCAGACACAAAAGGACAAATACTGTATGATTCCACTTATATGAGGTACCTAGAGTCGTTAAATTCATAGAAAGTGAATGGTGGTTGCCAGGAGCTGGGGGGAGGGAGGAATGGGGAGTTACTGCAACGACCCTTGCAGACGCATCCAGCCTGAGGTGCTCGGGTCATTGGCTGTGGGAGCCAGTAGGGTATGGATTTGGCACCCAGGAGAAAGGACCTGGCCAGAGACATGGTTTTGGGAGACGTGGAAGCACAGATAATAGCTGGAGCAGTAAGGAATGAGGAAGCCATTCATTTATCCATTCAGTAAGAATTTGCTGAGCCCCAACTCAGAGTTGAACACATGCTGGGCGCAGCAGGGTGCAGACTTTCACTTCGAATGTGCCCACATGAGATTTGTTGAGTGCCTTGTAGGACCAGGCACCTCACTGGGAATAACAGTGGAGGAAGGCTCAGCCCCAGCAGGCCCTGCAAACACAATTTGCTTCAAGAAAACCATCAACTTGGGGGCTCTTGGGTGGCTCACTCGATTGGGTGTCCAACTTTGACTCGGGTCATGATCTCACAGTCTGTGGGTTCCAGCCCCACATCAGGCTCTGTGTTGGCGGCTCGGAGCTTGGAGCCTGCTTCAGATTCTGTGTCTTCCTCTCTCTCTGCCCCTCCCCCACTCACGCTCTGTCTCTCTCTCAAACAAAAATAAACATTAATTTTTTTTTTTTTAAAAAAAGACCATCAACTTGACACAGTTGCTTAAAGTCCCTCCTGAGACTTGCTCAGACAAGGTAGGCCTGGGCTACTTGCGGAGTCAACAAAGCCCTTGAAAATGTGGGGTATATGGCAACTCCTTTAGTGGCTCCTTCACAATATACGATATTTTTCCTATAAAAGAGCAAAATTCTACGGGGCTCTTGGCCAAGTTTGTAATGTTTTAATCTACGGGAGTGAAATCTGCTAACCCTCCCAAGCATGGTGGTGTTCAGTTGCCTCGTGAGTTGGGCCTTTTTGCCAAGACTAAAATGGAAAGTTTGCTGCAGCTAATGCTAACTCAGCCATTCGTGCACATGAAGCCGTGCTGGATGCATCAGGCTGTCTGTGCCCATCGGTCTCAAACTTGGGAAGTCTTTGGGAGGCCAGAGGATCTTAGGAATACAGATCACGATTGCAGCCCCTCACGCTCGGAGACCTCAGGGTCGGCCACAGTTGGGTTGGCAGCTGTGGGACGATATTCTGGGTCCCTGAGGGGCCAAGCCTTCCAAAAGAGCTTGTGGATGAGGGAGGATTCTCTCCCTGTCTTCTTGTTACCGCGCTGATTCACACTCCACGCAGGAGATGCACCTTTCCTGGCAGGAGAAGCCGAGCTGCTGCAGCTGTGGAATGTTCACACAGAAACACTTTCTAAAACTCCAGGTATTGGGTTGCTGTGCACGTGGCTGGGCTCAGGGGAGCCGTGGGGCCCTGGAAGAAGGCGGAGAGATGGTGCACAGGTCGCCAGTCCTAGACTGTTCTGCACACACTTCTCAACCCATGCGCTCCCTGACCTACCATAGTTATGCTGATGAGGTGGTCTGAGGGATCAGTTTCCCCTTTTGCTTCACCTTCTCTGTGCTAATCTCTCTTCAGGGCTCTGCGTTGCTTAAATTGTCCTGTTTATGTTATTTATGATGTGATAACTGTGGCAGAAACAGTTGCGGTTTGCTGTTGCTTACAACGCAGGCCGAGCGTGGTTACCAGGCGGTAAATCCTGTGCTCTCATGTGGGGCGATCTCACATGCAGCTGGGAGATATGAGCGGAGGAGGGCTGTGGAGGCTTAGGCAGGTTCCTTCAGAGCCACTGGAGCTAACCGGCTCCAATAGATCTCCCTGCACAGACGCTCGCAGCTGTCCTCTGCTGAAGAGACTGTCCACGGCCCCATATGGCCACTGACAAGTGTCCCAGGCATTTAAATAAGGAAACCCTAGTATAGGTTTTTCCATACATAATCCAATAGGAGAAATAATGTTCCATCTGGCTTCTGGAGGAAATGGTATCCTTACATTTAAAAGAAGCACTTAACACAAAGCCAACTCATTCTTTGTACCTAATGTTATTGTAATAAGAACCAAATACAACTGACTTTTAGAGCTTCTTCAGTCCCAGGACTCATAGGAACAGTCTGAAAGAAAGATTATTTGCTATTCCAGGAGGTAGGAGGCCTCAGCTCTGGGCCCCAGTTCACCTTTTACAACTTGTACGACATTTGTAAGGTGCCTTTCTGGACCTCCATTGCTTTATCTGCAAAATGGGCTAATAATACCTCATTGACAAAGGTGATGTTCAGAATAGTTATCAACTAGTCTAGCCAGGGCCTTAACCCCCAAAAGCTAAGATTCTGTGAATATTGTCAAAAGCAACCACTGTTAATGTCCATTTTATATTAATATGCATAATAAAATGCATGTGTTAATATGCATTAACAAAACAAATTACCAAGCAGTATATATTGTATCATGTCATTTTGATCAGAAAATAAATATTTACACACCAAAAATGCCTGGCAGGACAGTAACCAAGTTGTACATAGTTTTGAAATTACCTTTAGCTGGTGAGATTATGATGATTTTTCTAAGATGCCTTGCTAATAAAGTAAAATACGAGTTTCCTTTAAGATTTAGCAAGGAGGGGCACCTGGGTGGCTCAGTTGGTTGAGTGTCCAACTTCGGCTCAGGTCATGATCTCGCAGTTCATGAGTTTGAGCCCTACGTCGGGCTCTGTGCTGACAGCTCAGAGCCTGGAGCCTGCTTTGGATTCTGTGTGTCTCCCTCTCTCTCTGTGCCTCCCCTGCTCATGTTCTGTCTCTCTGCCCCTCCCGCACTTGTGCTCTGTCTCTCTCACTCCCAAAAATAAATAAACATTAAAAAAAAAAAGATTTAGCAAGGAAAGCAGTAACCCTGGAAGAGGCTAGAAGCCTTATATCCCTCCAGCCCTTCTAAATGCCATTTCTGGAGCGTCTCCTCTGCATGGCTATGTGTCCAGAGGGCTTGGGTTTGCTCTGCATTCCTTTGTGCCATAGCGTCTGGCATAGGCTTGGCTGTCTCCAACAGACTCATGGTAGACCATGAACATGGAGTCCTGGAGACCAGAAAAGAAAAGCACTGAATTAACAGCTGAGTTAGCAGCAGAGTGGGGACTCCCAACCAGGCTTCTGCTATGACAGAGCTCTCAACTGATATTACCAAAGTGCGTTCCGTGGTGTTCTACCAAAAAACAAAACAGTTCCATGCTCAAACAGGTTTGGCATTTCTTTACTACAGGGCTTGGTGCCTTTACTCTGTGCATTGCAAATGTACAATAGGGTTTATATTCCGCAGTGCCCCAAACACTTTGACCATGGGACCCTTTAATAGTGGAGCATGTTGTAGTACTAGTTTCCACGGAATATGCTTTGGGGATTGCTAATTTCTAGGATTATGGGAAAGGCTGTGTCAAACTCTGCATTCTGTAAAACATGATCGTCAGTTACTGCCTCACTGGAAGGAGAGCTTTATCCAGTGCATATCATTGTCGTGCTTCTTGAGAACTAATTCCAGCCGAGGGTTGGTATCTGTCAGTCTGTCTCTTCCAGGAATACGTAGTAGCCCAGACAACCCTCTTCCTTGGCCGTGCCCAAGACCCTAGCTCCTGCTGATGTTTCCACTAAGCCGTGGTTTAAGGGATCTTGCTAGTATTTTGGTCACCCCTGACAGTGTTTCTAGGATGAAGCATTTGGAGGTTGTTAAAATGGCAGAGGGGTTTTCTGGAATCAGCATTTGCTCTGTCTGCAAACTGCTTGAGAATATTTGCCTCAGTTTACATAGGTTTTGTAGGCATCCTTGCAGCCTGGTTTTGGAAATCTGTTCTTTTGACCTTCGATGTTGCTCTAGGCACGTCAGAAGAGGGGCTCCAGGGGCCTGATCCGTCCCTTCCACAGCAACCCTAAGAGGGGTTTTCCACCTCCTGGAGACTGTTCTCACTTGTGGACTCCTCCACTTCCTTTATTTTCCCCATATTTGGGAGAGCATGCCTACCTGAAAAGCAACAATTCCTCTTGAATGCTTATTCAGTTCTGTCCTGTGAATGTTCCCAGTATTAATCCTCACAATAGTCTTATGAAGTAGGTACTTTTATTACTCCCATTTTGCAGATGAGGAACCTGAGGTTCAGAGAAGTTAAGTAACCCTACTCATGTCACACAGCTAGAGTTCCCACCACAACTGGTGGCCTTAAGTAAGGCCCTTAGCATCTGAGTGTCTCATGAATGCACTCTTAGGGGTTCAGTGTTTTGTCTTGGCTACGCTTTCACAAACGATGTTAGATTTGGCCTTGACTCTTCCTTGACTGACCCATTTCCTTGGATAAGGTTGATGTGGCCCCTTTATAAATTGGGATGCTTTTTCCTGTGAACCCCAGCAATGGAGCTGGTCAAAGCCCTGTGAGAGTGCACTGCTCGCTCAGGGACAGCATCCAGGCAGAGCAGCGCTATCCAGCGTGGAGCATAAATCTTGAGCTATTCTTGGCACACAAAGACAAGATTTTAATGATCTGGCTCCTCTGGGCTTTGGACTTAGCAGAATGTTAAAGCATCCATCTAGAATTCAGGCTTTCCTCCCCCCCTCCCCTGTCCCAGTTTGTCTCCTCCCTCTTTTATGTCATAAATGTTTGAGCAGATTCTGTCTGTATCTGTCTTGTCTTATTTTCTGATGGGAGGTGTCAGGAGGGAGGTGTCGTTGCTCCAGATCCTTCTGTCTGACCAACTCTACCTCCTCATTTCCCCTTGTTTATGAGATGAAGTCCTTGGTGGCAGAGGTCACTCAGAGGCATGGCAGTTTTCTAGAGAATCTGGGCTGTGGACACATCTATTCTTCTAGTTGTTTGGGGCCAGAGTCACCTGTGAGGCTGCCTTTTTGTTGTTTCAGCCACCACTGAGCCCCTGCTTGGACTTGTGATGTTCTAGATCCTTAGAGGTAGGGAGACAGGCAGGCAGTTCATAACCCTGTGCTTGAAACACTGCACAAATAGTTTCATTCCTGGCAACATTAGCCAAGGAAGAAATCAATCAATCAATACGTGTTTATCGAGCACATGGTCTGTAACTGTCAAAAAAGTAGCCACTAAAGCAATATAGATTTAAGAAACTCAACTCTTGTCGGACGGCCAAGCCCCAAGAAAATTCCTGTAGGTGCTATTGGAATCCATTGTCTTCCTACCGCCCAGCACCAGGGAGCTTACTTTCCAGCTGTGTACGCATGCCTACTCCTTGATTCTAGGTTCTATCGGTGCATTTTGGGCCCTCAGCAACCTCCATGTGGGACCACCTAGTCCTGCCCTCTTTGGATGGATAATTGATTCCCTTGGTTCCCTGTTCAAGGTCCTTCTCCTCTGGAGCACCATCTCTGAACATGGTGTCAGTGATGACAATGGGTGAGGTTGATAGGACCCTCTCTGCTCCTATTTCTGCTCTTCCTCCCTTTCTTCCTTCTTGTCCTGAATTCTCTTCATTCTTCATTGCCCATTATCACCCTCCTCTGGAAGCCCCCACACCCCATGCAAGTCATGAGAATGGCCTTAATTCATTCAATGCTCTACAATTTGCATCCTATGCTAGGCATTTTACATAAGCATGTCATTTCATCCACATAGCAACCCCCATAAGGTAGGTTTTATTGTGGCTGTTCTTTGTTTTTTTGTTTTTTTCAGACAAAGAGATGGACTAAATGAACTTGCCCTGTATTTCATAGATGATATGTAGAAGGACCAGAATTTGAAGCTAGATCTGCCTGACATCTGATCCCGGGCTCTGGATCATCAGACTCTCAACGTCTACGCTCATTGTCTGAACGGCTGCCCTGGCACTCAGTATCCACGACCTGTGTCTTACTGTCTTTTTGTGGGATTACACTCATTTTTCCAGCGGGACCCCAAACAACTTGAGGAACATCCCCCAGTACCTCCCTGGTAGCTCACACGTGGAACGAAGTGCTAAGCAAATGTTCCTTGACAGATAATGTAGGTGTTACCCCTGTTGGCTAGGTGGGTTTTTAACAGAGCCCATCAGTGTCTTAGCACAAAGGAATGAGTCACAGAGGAGATTCAAAGTATTGTGGGGTAAGAAGCTTTCTTGGGGAGTCTGTCCATTTTCATTAAGGGAAAGGAAAAAAGAGGGAAGGACAATAAAATAATATTAAACAATAAGGCATAATACATAGTAATCACTTTTCTGATTGTCTGAAAACCCCATGAAGTAGTATTATCATTCCTGTCTCCCAGGTAAGAAAATGATACTCAGAGAGATTGAGTGGCTTTGTCAAGGGCACAGCTATTAAATGAAGAATTGGGACAAATCCAGGTTCTTCTGATCATAACCCATGTGGTTTCCACTCTGCATAAAGCCTCTCTTCTCTGATTTCTAAGGCACATTTAGGCAAAAGATTGAAAACAGCTCTTGTTGGTGGTAACACTAGATGAGGTGCAGTTGTGTTTAGAAAACCAGAGCAAAAGGCTTAAAGCTGGCATTTTTATCAGAGATTATTAACCTAGAATTTCTGGACCTTAGAGACTCTATGAATAGCTCTCAAGAAGTTCCCTTGAAATTGAAAGCAAAAAGTGTGTTTATGTGTGTTTTCCCTGGAAATGGGGAGGGACTGTAGCTTTCATCAGTTTCCAAAAGGTGTCCATTGACTCTGAAAAAGGTTAAGGGCTTTCAATTTAGAGGTACAGAAAAGAGATTCCCATTGGAAATTTCATTCATGGACTTCTCATGGAGGAGGCTTTGTCCTGAGTTGTTGACATTAGAATTTCACATGCATTCAGGAGGGAATCAGAGTCAAAAGATGTCTCAAAGTCCCTTTGAAGCTCTAGGTTTAGAATGTCCTGGCTCTAAATCCACAGAGAATGCAGTCCCCAGGCCTGTCCTGTAGTAGGTGATGAATTGGATGTGATAGAAGGTGGGCGGTACGGGAGCCAGGAGCTGGAGGACTTTTCACTTGGCAAGGGCGGGTTCTGAGTGAAGCTCTGCCCTCTTGGGTTAATGCATTCCAGCATTCTTGCTGATGCCAGGGGAAAGGAGGAGAAGGATATGCCCAGGCTGCAGAATGCACTCACAGCAAAGTCTAGATTCGGATAATCCAAAGTGTTGTCGTGTTCACTTTTATAAAAAGAGAGAGTCGGTTATCTTGGGTAGGCAGAGATCTTCCTCTGACTTCCTTAACTCAGAATGATTTGATTTCCAAATGGTTGAAAAACAAATGCATCACAGTAATCTGTTGGCTCCTCCATACATAAAGTAGCTTCCTTCATTGAATTGGAGTGTGAAAAATACTCTCAAAACATGACCCAGTGATTTGAAATGTTCACCACAGGAGGATGGATGGCTTCTGTTCTGGGGGTTGGCGGGGGGGCTGTTATATATCTTCCTCCACTCAAGTACATTCTAAAAGGGACTCATCAGGGTTTGCAGCCACTTTCTTCACCTTGAAATTTAAAAAGGGAAAGTGAATGAGCCTAAGGATGATGTGGATTCTAGTTGGTCCATATCTTTGTGACTTTGATCACTTAACATTTTTGTGTTTTATCACAATGCATCTCATTTATTTATTCAATTATTCATCTATCTATCTATCATCTATCTACCTATCACCTATCATCTGTCATCTATTCAACTAACATTTCTTGAGTATCAGCTGCTAAGCAGCACTGCAATTTGGAAATACAGAGATGAACAACCCATAGTCTCTGAGTTCTAGATATTAGAGCAGTGCCCCTCAATGTTAATGTGCTCACGGATACCTGGGGATTTTGTTAAAATACAAATTCTGACTTGTAGGTCTAGGGTAGGGCTCAGAGTTCTCCATTTTCAAAATGCTCCAGGCAGTGCTGATGCTGCTGGCCCAAAAACCACACTTTGAGGAGGAAGTGACTCCAAGGTCCTTGCCATGTGTCCCCATCTTCTCAGCATTGTTGTGAGGATCCAGTGAGTGAATGTATATAAAGACACTTTAGGAAAGCAGAAGGTACTTGTCACACAGAATGCTTGTTTTTGCGATGTATCCTTTCTGGGTCTCCACACAATTAGGTAACATAGATAGTTTCTGCTGGAGTGTTATTTAGACTCCTGACTGGATCAGTGGAATTGGGGGCCAAGCTGAGTTAGAAGGCTACCAGAAGAATCAGAGTTAGATCATGCAGTTATTTAAGCTAGGTCCCCTCTCCCTTCCTTCCTTTCCCTCCATTTCATGTGAACTTTTCTATGAACGATATTCTCTTTCTCCTGAGATTGCTCAGAGCCTGGCCTGGCCCAGTGGGGGAGCAGTGACCCTCTGTAGGGAGATGTGTTTTTGCCATTTAACTAATTGGCAAGATTGGAAGCCATAATAAATAGCCAAGTATTTAACCCAAGCTTAATTTCTAAATAAATACTATGAACCTGATAAGGGGAAAGCATTTCTTCCCTTTATGTGAAAGGGCCATGTTGTGTATTATGCCTGGGATGAGCATAGTAGCCTTTAATTGGCCAATACAACCCAAGGGAAGGTAACCTTGCATTTCGTGAATTCCCATCCTCTATAAGCGACTGTTACAAGGTGGTGGGGTGAGAGGGGATTGAATTTAGAGAAGACAAGAAGCAGTTTACTCTAGTTTCATCATTTGGCCATCTCTAAGATATAAAAATTAAAATAAATTCGATTTTTAGAAAGAATGGTACATCGATATAACTTAGAACAAAATCAATAATAAAATTTCAAGTTGAAAAATGACCCAGGAGAAGAAAAACATTAAGTGTGCAGTCCCCAGAAGAAGGTAAAGTCTAAAATATATTTCATTGATCTTGTCAGAGCATTTTTAAGTTTGCTGGTTTTCCCTCCCTATTTTGCCTTTGCGATGCAGAAATTCCAAAAGTTTATTTGAACATTGCACTAAAGAGACATTGTAAGCAAAGTTGCCAGAACATTTTTATAGAGTAAATCATTTTTTAGCAAACCCTGACTCTCTTTGGCATGTCAGTACCAGGAGGAAAGCCAGGAAAGAGAACTGTTTTGTTCTCTTCTAAATTGACAATAGTCATGTTCCTGAAAAGTTGAGTGTCAAATGAATTTTGTAAATTGAGTCTTATTTTTGAATGTACTAAGGGAATCCCATAAAAACAAAGAAGACTTTTGGTTAAGCGAATGCTTTCTCTCTCTTCCGTTTCACAATTTTAAAGATTTGTTTCTAAGTCTGGATTTTTGTATACTTAGTCTGCTTAAAGCAGGGACTACCTGCTGACCAAGAGAAGGGAAGGAAGGATAATTAGTCCCGATCACAGACTGCAGGGTTCAGGCTGAGGGCTGGGAGAACATTTCTGAGACTTGGGCCAAGTGTGGGGAAGCCTTAGAACGTCCTTCTTGATAGACCTTCAGGAGCAGGAAAAATCCATGTGCTGCAATGGCCAGGGCATGAGGAAAGGAAAGATGGATGCTTTGGGCCCAGACTGACCTGGGTTGGGCTCCCGGTTCCCTCCCCCCACCGGACACGCTTCTGCTGTTAAGTCATCGGACCTCAGCGTGTAGCCATTCCTCCGCTCTGTGATAAGGCTGAGGCTGTTCCCCTAGAAAGTTTTTGAGGAATGAAACAAGATTGTGCTGGGCAAATGGGAGCTGCTCAATAAAGAGTAGCCACAGTGTGGGGTTGGGGGCTTTTGGTGCAGAGCCCTTTGATGAAACTGGAACATCCTGTGTGTGGTTTTTCTGTGTTTCCCATTCCTGACCCTATATTGGGATGCTCTCATAGACTACTACAGGTGATATTTTTTCCAATTAACTGTAGAGAACACCATGACCAATTAAAAAGTGGTGACACCTAAATGTCACAGCTGCCATCTAGTTTTCATACCAAGCTACTGCCCCATGGTCCCTGCCACCAAACACCCAGACAAGGGCAGAATCTCAGGGTGGGCTGTTCCCTTGTACTGACCCATTTTCTGTTTCTTGGCTAATGACTTCAACAGTCCCTGGCCTCCTTGTGTAGTTCTGCCTCCTCCCTTCTACCCTAGAAGCCTCCCCAAGGCACCCTGTGCCTTCCCGCTTCCCCTTTAAGGCTCAGAACCCCTACCTTTGCTCTCCTTCCCCCCACCCGAATTTTTGCTTCCAGGTAGGTGGCCAGGGCTCAACCACCTACTAGCTGTATGATCTTTAGACACTGCTTTTCATCCTAAAGCCTCTGTTTCCTTAGCTATAAAATGGGGATGATGATATCTGACTGAAAAAGTTTTGGCGATCAAGGATAATGTGCAGAAAGCCTCTTGTCATAGGTTATTACTGTGAAGTTTGAATGTAGGATTGGGGGCCAATGGCAGAAGAATGGAATAGCAGAGCCAGTTAACACATTTGCAGTTTAGCAGGTGTTTTGGGTATTTGCATGTGAAGGAGGCATCTCCAGAGGCAGAGCAGTGCTGAGGAAAGCTCTGGCTGGCAGGCAGGAGGGCAGGAGGGAATGAATGTTATCCAGCGCCTACTCTGTGCCAGGAACTGTGCGAGACCCTTTGTGTTGAGAACACTTTCCCTGCCTCTGGTTCCCCTGGGTCTAGATCTAGATCCAGTGATGGCATGGTGAGCTCTGGCTTTCCAGCTGACCCCGCAGTATGCCATGGCTCCACCTCTCCCATGTTCTCTGCTATTCCCGGGCCTGGCGAAACTTTTGAGTGAGAATGAGAAAGGAAGACAGAGGGAGTGAGAGAAAGAGAAGCAGCTGAGTAAGCTGATGGCCACTCTGTGCTGTCCATATTGATCAAGATTTCATCAATTTCTCTCTGTGAACTCTGAAGCCCCAGTTTTGATCTCTAAGCACTGAAATTGAATAGGAAGGCATCGTACTGTCAGAAACCAGGTGTCCTGGCCAGCTCAGATACTGGAGTGCATTTAGTGGGAGGACACAGGCAAAATTTCTGTAGAGGGATGTCTCTTCCAGAGACCATTGAAATCCCTTTAATGGGATTCCCTTGTGGTGGTGATTCATTACGCCTCCTTAAGAAAGAGGGTAAGGCAACGTGGCATGGCCATAGGCGCGTGGGCTGTGAAAGGAGGCATACTGGGTTCAGTGGCATGGCCATAGGTGCGTGGGCTGTGAAATGAGGCATATTGGGTTCAGCCACTGACTTTACTAGCTGTGTAAAAAATGGTTATTGTTTTTCATTCAATAACCATTGAACACCTACCTATGAATGAGTTACAGCCGGAAGCTGTTTTGATAAAAGTTTTTTTGTTGTTGTTGCTTGAAGTAACTGTTTATTTTAAATGTTTAAGAAACATGTCAAATATACACAGAAGGGTTTTCACTAAGCCCCAACTTAACCATCACTCAGTTTCAATAATTATGAAGCATTTCAAGAAGTTGCTGTGAGATCTCAAATAAGTTACTCAACCTCTCTAAGCTTCAGTTTCTTCAGCTGCAAAATGCATTTTTCCAATGCATTTACCTTATATATAGAACAGTATAGAGGATTAAATGATGTACTTCTTGTAGTGTGCTTCAGACAGTGCCCGCAAGATGGTGAAGACCTCAGACATGTGAGCAGTCATAGGGCTGTTAGGAGGATTCAATGAGAGAATTTCTGGGGAGCCTTTGGTGTGGGATGGTGATGGTGTGATGGAAACAGTAAGATGGGAACATGAGGATCATTGTTGTTATGCTGGGTGCTTATAGCAAGTGTCTAGCCAGTAGTAGACACTTGCTAGATGACGACGATGATGATGGTGATGATGGTGATGATGATGGTGGTGGTGATGATAATGACAACGATCATGATGGTGATAATGGTAATGGTTATGATGATGATGGTGGTGGTGGTGGTGATGATAAGGGTGGTGGTGATGATAAAGGTGATGGTGGTGGTGGTGATGGTGATGAAGATGATGGTGATGGTGATGATAATGATGCTGATGGTAGTGATGGTCATGATGATGGTGATGATGGTGATGAAGATGATGATGGTGATGAAGTAAGTTTCTCATAAGTTTCACAGTTGGTGAAAAAGAGTTAAGAGCCTATAAGAACAAATTGTGATTGATGTGTGCTAATGAAAGGATATGAGATCATTTAGAAATCACATTATCCTGTTAGGTGAACATAAGAAAGTATTGAATATGAAAGTATTAAAATGCTGAAATGATATATGTCCCCTAGAGTGTGTTGAGCACTTTCTGTGTGTAAAACATCCGGCTGAGTTCTGTGGGGCTCACAGTCATGGTCAGGATCCTGCCTTTGCCTTCAAGGAGATTATCCTCTATTTGGGGATATGGGATAGAAGCTCCTGATAAATTATGAAAGCAAATTATTTGAATAACAGCCCAGTGCCAAAGAAGAGTTGGCACAAGGTGAAGCTGATTGATTGATCCATTAATTGTACAGACATTAAGTGCTTGAGAGTTCAGATCACTTCAAGTGAAGACATCAGAGCAACCTCACCTAGAAGATGGGGTTTCCATTAGGTCTTTGAGGATGGGTAGGAGATATAAAGCAGGTCCCTACAAATGTAATTCAGAGATCAATAAAATAATGTTGAAGCTTGGTTCAAAGTTCATACAGTTGAGTGATTTTTGGATCATTTTTAGGTTTGGTTCAAATCCCTGGTGCCCTGTCTGGCACTAGAAAGTAGAAGCTTAATAAATAAAATCATGGGTTTTAGGGGCTTAAGGACAGGCCCCACTCAGGGTAATGGCCCTAGACTTGAGAAGGTGGGGTCTCGGGCAAGTGAAGGAATGGCTTGCATGCCGACCTTGATCAGTCTACCTCCCCACTTTGGACTTGAGGTATCCAACTGCGGAGTGTGGAACTAACATTTCTTCACAGCATTCCTCATACATCAATTATCAGGATTACATGAGATACCCTTAGGGTACAGTATATTCAACTATCCAGACTCAGGCTGTTTTCAAGTTGCTTTCATCTAGTCCCACTTTCAAAAAGGGTGGGTTTTTTCTTCACCCTCAGAAATCCATTCCCTCAGCCCCCAATATCCTTGGTGATTTGGTGAGAAATTGTCAACATCAGACAGAGTCTTAGGGTATAGATGAGCATGTCCTCAAACTGGGCAATAGGCCAAGGGCTGGCTGTTGGAGAAGAGAAGGCATCAGCCGTGTGCATAGTCTTTGTGCATCTGGCTCTAAGAGACCAACGATGTTGATCTAAGGTGCAAATGACCATTAGTGCCTCATGATTTACACTGGCCTTGTGAGGTATCTGCATTTTAGCAAGACCTTCTAGAGACACTACCATATTCCAAAAGAATTATTCTCTGGTGGAAATCTGGGAGGCTGTATGATCTGGTGGAAAAAACACCAGATGTTTATAGGAGGTAGGTGTTTGATTTTGTTGCATTGCTATGTATATAATACAGTTCTTTTTAAAGAAAATGATAAGTCAATTGGATAATCACTGTGGGTACATACATGCATATAAATGCACGTACAAAAAGATCCAGAAGGATACGCATCAAACTGATAACAATGCTGAATTGGGGAGGGATCTGGGGTGGGAGATAGGATGGCCAAAAGGGATTATAATTTTCTCTATGTTCATCTTTGTCCAAGGAGAATGTATTCATATGTCAGAACAGGGGATTTGGACTCAGGGCTTTGGATTCTCTGAATCTCCTCATGCGAGAAAAGATGAGTGACATTTATTGAACTGTGTCATGGCGATTGAACGAAACGATTATATAGCTGCTGGTGCACTGCTCACCACATGGAACTCTGTGGATAAGAGTTAGTATCACTGTCCCCTCTGTGGCAGAAAGTGATTGGATGCTCCCTGTCCATTTCTTCTTCCTGGACCCACAGAAAGCCGACATTCCCCAGGCTCCCCTACCGTTAGCAGTCCCATGGCTAGTTCTGGCCAGTGAACTGTGTGCAAAAGTGATGTGTACCATCATTGGCCTCGCCATAGGTCCACCTGTGTCCTCCTCCTCACATTTGCCTCCCCAGGTAAATGTAGAAACAGAGGTGTCCCAGGATGGAAGGAATCTCCATCCCAGAGTGTCCCCTTGGAGGACAGCCACCCAGAAAGCCACCCAAGCTCACATGAGACTGTGATATGAGCAAGAGGTGATCATGTCAAGGCACTGAGATTTAGGGGTTATTGGTTGTCAACACTGAGTGTCCTAATTATCTGAATGTATCTTCTCTCTCGGTTCTGAATCTGCAACTCTGTTCTACTCTCTAAATCTCAGTTTCTTCACTGTAAGATGGGAAAAGTAACTTTTTTCTTTTCCTTTCTCGCCTGCCTCGGAGGGTGTGTAGAAAACCTGATGACAGATGGGTGGTGAAAGTGCTCTGTGGCTGCAACGGGCTGTGGCAGATGGGGGGGGGGGGCTTAGGAGCTGTTGTGTTCTGGAGCCTTTGGGCATGTGGCACAGACCAGGCTAGTGGGTGAGGCCCCCAGGAAGGCAGGCCTGGCCTCGGACCACCTGAAGGGCTGGGATAAGTGGGGTCCAGGCAGAGCAGGTGGAAGAGGAGCAGCTGCAGAGAGGAGCCTTGTGGCTGGGGGTGGCTGTGGCAGCTTCTCCAGTTACAGTAGAATCCATGGGTCAGACAAGGATCAATTCCCAGGATCAATTCACTGCAGGTTGATAAGAGACTCAATGTGTTTTGGCGGATTGGCCATTGTCCAGGCCAGAGCAAAAACTTGCACTGTAAGCAGTAATTAAGAAGCGATTTGCCCTTGGCCTCTGTTCCTGGGACAAATGCCAGTCCCTGAGAGACTTCGGAGCTGCTGGCTTCAGGAGCAGGCTCAGATGGGGACAGGTGACACATGTCTTCTCGCACCGAGGCCCATGGAGGCCTTGGTGGAACTCTGTCCGAGCTCCAGGCCCAGCTTATCTGGTGCTCCTCTTCTGTGGGTGAATACTGCCAGATAGGGGCTTTTAGGGCACAAAGGTGACTCTGCCTAATCTGCCAGTTTGCCAGTATAATACATCAACGTGGTCTTGTGCAAGGAGCTCTGGACTCTGGTGAGGGCTTTGGTGGTATCCATAGCAAGCTGCATGAACCCAGTCACGCCACAGCCATGCCATCGCCTCAGTTTCCTCCTTTCTACAATGGTCAAGGGGGTCTTGTCTGTCCAGCCATAGACACATAAAACACTCTACCCTCAGTCTGCTTCACCACTCGCATGCCCTTTTGGTTCAAAAATTCTTTGATTCTGTGGACAATGAACACAGAAATCTGAAGCATTCCATTTTGCAGAGAAGGCAGTGAAAATGATTTTGTGGATGAGGTGGGGGGAAACAGGAAAGGAAGCAGGACTTCTGGGTGACCCCAATGTGTAA
The DNA here is from genome assembly GCF_027475565.1 of Acinonyx jubatus. Lineage (NCBI taxonomy): Eukaryota > Metazoa > Chordata > Mammalia > Carnivora > Felidae > Acinonyx > Acinonyx jubatus. The sequence goes on from NC_069382.1 coordinate 39,912,693, forward strand.
GCATTCTGCAAATCTCTGTGTAATATATGCAGTGACGTGTACTTTTTGCTTGTGAAAGCTTAAAATCGTTTGGTATGTTTAAGAAAGTAGTGAGAGGGGAAGAAGAAAAACAGATGGGGAAGAGGAACAGAAAGGCACATTTCCTTTTGCCTTTACGCATACTCAGATTATTTCATAGGAAGGCATAGCTTCTGTACATGGATGCAAATGATCATGCAAATGAGCTTGCTTCCTAGAGTTAAATGCATCTCCTTTCCTCACTCACGAAATGAGTGGGGCCATAGCCCATAGCGGGAAGGGAGTGACTCACTGTTTCACCATCGAAACACCCCCAGGTCTCAAAGCCCTCACTCCTCTCCATCAGCTTCCCCTCCACCTCCTGGAGAGAACTTTGCAGGCATAGGCACCAGCTGGGAGGCCAATAAAGAAAGAGAGAGGAAGGGAATGAGGGGCTTAGGAATGACACCCTTGTAGGACCACACCGGCTGCCCAACTGTTTGGGGGGGGTGGGGTGTCTCTGGAAAAATAAAAAACCAACTGTGTCAGTTAGCTGAGTAAAGACAACTTTTTCCTTCCTTGCATCCTGTGGCTGGTGCAGATTGAAACTTCGGGTTCTAGTCCCACCTGAGGCAGGTCCAGAAAGTTCTTCCCAGGGGACACTGTCGAGGCTCTTGCTTCTGACCTTTTCTCTTCCTACTCTGGACCTGCCCCCAATCACTCCTTCTTATTTCCTTGCATGAGGAAATCAGATTTTATATACAGCTGGCCCTTGCACAGCATGGGTTTGACCTGCATGGGTCAGATTGTACATGGATTTTTTTGATGAATACGGTACGGCACTGTAAGTGTATTTTCTCTTCCTTCTTTTATTTATTTTTTTAAATGTTTATTTACTTTTGAGAGAGAGAGAGACAGAGCACAAGCGGGGAAGGGGCAGAGAGAGAGGGAGACACAGAATCTGAAGCAGGCTCCGGGCTCTGAGCTGTCAGTACAGAGCCTGACGCAGGGCTCAAACCCACAAGCTGTGAGATCATGACCTGAGCTGAAGTCAGACGCTTAACTGGCTGAGCCACCAGGCGCCCCACTCTTCCTTCTTTTCTTAATAAAATTTTCTTTACTCTTGCTTCAATTACTGTAAGAATACAGTGTGTAAGACATATGACATACAAATATGTTGTCATCAACTATTTATGTTTATCAGTAAGACTTCCAATCAAGGCCATTGGTAGTTACATTTGGGGGAGTCAGAAGTTATTTGTGGATTTTTGACTGTGCAGAAGGGTTGGTGCCCATAACCCCCTTGTTCAAGGGTCAGCTGTAACCTAAAGCACCACCGACCACTTAATTAATAACAATAACAGCTCACAATTTCATAAACTGATTTGCAATTTATATAGCTCTTTCACAGACTTGTTGTCTCCTGTCTGTCTTTGCCATGGCTCTCTGGAGGTAGGTCTGTGTGTATTGTTGTGGAAGCCTCAGATCAGGGATGTTAAATAGCGAGGCCAGGTCATTACTGACAGCTGGTGAGGCTGGAGCCCAGAGCCTCTAAATTATTCTGTGTTTGCCCCTCTACGGGAGTGTGTGTACATGGGTGCACGTGTGTGTGTGGGGGGGTGGGATGCGGGGTGTTTGTAGTGGGGTGTGTCTGTGTGTGTTGGGGTGAGGCAAGGGGTGTTGCCCTGCTGATGAAGGTGGGGGAGACTGTCACCTGTATCGGCTCGTCCTGGGCCGGCAGGTGCAGAGGCCTATGGACCTGTCCATCGACTTTCCTGACCTGGGTCTGCCCATGTAGCACAGCTTCAAAGCTGTGCCTGTGTCTGGCCATCCTTATTAGACCAGGTCACATATGGCTGTCCCTAGGTGGTACCAAGGTCTGGCAGAAAGAGGTTTGACAAGGTCAGGGCACAGCTGCCTTTTAAGGCTTCAACTTCAAATGGCCTCAGACGCTCCCAAGCCTCCTGGGCTCCTCTCAGTGGCAAATATATGGTTTCATGATATGAGATTTATGGCAGCCCTTCCTGACCTCCCTTGCTATGATTTCTAGCCTGCACCATATCTTGGCTTAGCAAGCTCCATACACTTATAAGCTGCTGTCAATTTGTTCTCAGATGGCCTGCAAACTTCAAGGGAGATCTGCTTGCTGTGGTGTGCTAAGGCTTGGTAAAATTAGTGTCCATCAGTCTCACTCGTTGAGATTTTCTGGACTCCCATTGTCGTCCCTTCAGTCTTCCCAGGAAGCCCCAGGGAATGCCTTGAGCGACAGATAGAATCTTCTGACTCTCAGGTCAGAGTACAGTTTGCACTCTTTGCTGTGCACTCTGACACAGGGCTGAGAGCTTTACCTGAACGATTGCAATAAACATTTGAAATAAACATTTATTTTGAAAGAGAGAGAAAGAGGAGTTCTAGTGGGGGAGGAGAAGAGAGAGAGAGAGAGAGAGAGAGAGAAAGAAAGAATCCCAAGCCGGCTCTGCACTGTCAGTACAGAGCCAGATGCGGGGCTCAAACTCACAAACCTTGAGATCATGACCTGAGCCGAACCCATGAGTCAGATGCTTAACCGACTGAGCCACTCACACGCCCTGCATGATCTCACTTTTAAACATGTTTTCCGTTATTCTATCCCAATAATGGATGCACATGGTTAAATAAAAGCAACAATCCCTCCCCTCGTCCTTTCCAACCCCTGTCCCCAATCCCAAACACAGCTACTTTAGCTGTTTCTCCGTTTAGGTCTTTGAGTAGTTACCTTCATATCTAAATATTAACACATGTTTTCATTTCATCTTGACAGCAATCACAGGAGGTAGGTGTCTTATTATGTCCACTTTACAGTTGAAGAAACTGAGTCTTAAAGGGGACATGTGGTTTGCCTGGGGTCACTTGAGCTGGGAAAGGGTCAAGCTGGGCTTGACTGCAGACTTTACTTGGAAGCTGCAGCTCTGTGCAAGAAGTGACGCTGTGCTTGTCTGTTCCCACGTCCCCTGGAGCTCCCCCCTCCCACCAGATCATCACCCCCAATGTCATTCTCTGGCCTCCAGGGTAGTCTTGCTAGTGACTGGCACAGTGCCTTCTAGTTTCCTCCCAGCTCAGAGAACGGCTTCCTACCTGCTGAAAGGAGGCTGTCCCAGTCCAGCACCATCCCTGGCTTTGAACAAACCACTTGTAGCCTCAGCTCTAGGAACACAAGGGTATTTCTTCTGGAAGTGATGCTCCCGGTAAGACAGGGCTGGACTGATGGAGGAGTCCTGAGCCCAGGGATGTGTGCTGCCCCTGTCTCACAGGATGGGCCTCCCTGTACCTGTGTGGGGTACAGGGGCCCTGGGTGTGGCAGGAAGGATCCCATTCTCTTTCTCCCTTTTTTCTTTCTTTCACAGTTTTACGGAAGCATAGCCAATATACAAAACATTACACACATTTGGTGTATATAATTAGATGAATTTAGGCTTAGGTATATACCCATGATAGTATCACCACAATCATGGCCATAAACATATCCATTGCCTCCAAAAGTTCTCTTGTGTCCTTTTCTGGTTTTGTTGTTGTTGTTGTGACTTTTGCTTCTGGGTTTTTTTTTTTTTTTTGGTTTGTTTTGATTTTGTGGTAAGAACATTAACGTGACATCTACCTTCTTAAATTAAAAAAATTTTTTTAACTTTTTTTTATTTTTGAGAGAGACAGAGACAGAGCACAGCAGGGGAGGGGCAGAGAGAGGGAGAAACAGAATCCAAAGTAGGCTCCAGGTTCTGAGATGTCAGCACAGAGCCCGATGCGGGGCTCGAACCCACGAACCGCAAGATCATGACCTGAGCTGAAGTCGGACGCTTAACCAAATGAGTCACCCAGGTGCCCCGGTTGTTTAACAAAATTTTTTTTTAATTTTTTTTTTTAACGTTTATTTATTTTTGAGACAGAGAGAGACAGAGCATGAATGGGGGAGGGTCAGAGAGAGGGAGACACAGAATCTGAAACAGGCTCCAGGCTCTGAGCTATCAGCACAGACCCCAACGCGGGGCTCGAACTCACAGACTGAGAGATCATGACCTGAGCCGAAGTCGGACGCTTAACCGACTGAGCCACCCAGGTGCCCCACTTTAACAAATTTTTAAGTGCACGGTACTGTGTTGTTAACTATAGGCAAAAGTTGTACAGCAGAGCCTTGGAATGTACTTATCTGGTATAACCATAACTCTATACCCATCAAACAACACTTGCTCACTCCCCTTTCCCCTTAGCCCCTGGTAACTATCATTCTAGCATCTGCTTCTATAAGTTTGACTGTTTCAGATACTCCATATAAGTGGAATCATGCAGTATTTGTCCTTCTATGACTGACTTATTTCACATAACAGCATGTCTTCTGGATTGTCCATGTGGTCACAAATGGCAGGATATCTTTTTTGAAGGCTGAATATATTTCATTGTATGTATACACCACATTTTCTCTATCCATTCATCTGTTGATGGGTTTCAGGCTGTTTCCATACTTCGGCTATTTTGGATACTGCTGCAAGGAACAAGGGAGTGCCAATAACTCCCTGTGATCCCAGTTTCAGTTTTTCTAGAGAGATACCTAGAAGTAGATTGCTGGATCCTAAGATAGTTCTATTTTTAATTTTTTGAAGAAACCCCACACTGTTTTCCAAAGCAGCTGTACCATTTTACATGCGTACCAACAGTGTCTAAGGATTCCACATCCTCACCACTATCTGTTGGTGCTTTTGCTTTTTGATGATAGCTACCCTGACAAGTGCGAGGTGATAGGAAGGAATACTTTAATTTTGAGTGGACTGCTTTTGTGGGGGGTGGAGGGGCATTCATACACTGTTGTTGAATTCAGCTGTGTTATGGACTGAGTGTGCCCTTCCAGAATCTATATATTGAAGCCATAACCCCTAATGTAATGGTGTTAGGAAGTGAGGCTCTGGGGAGGTGAATAGATTTAGAACAGGTGGGGCTCTCATTATGGGATTCGTGCCCTTGTACGCAGAGGAAAGGATACTAAAGATTATCAGTCATATTGAAGACGCAGCAGCAAGAAGGTAGCTGTCTGAAAGCCAGGAAGAGGGCTCTCATCAAGAATCAAATTTGCTGGCACCTTGATCTTGGACTTTATACCCTTTAGAACTGTAAGAAATAAATGTCTGTTTTTTAAGCCACCTGATTTTTGAGATTTTGTTATAAGCCAAGCTGACCAAGACAAATTGAAATGTGAAAAAGTAGTCACAGCTGTAAAATTAAGTAGTATCATTAATGAGTATATATTTTTTATGATATGCTTTTATTTTTAGAACAGTTTTAGATTTATAGAAAAATTACAGAGATAGTATAGAGAGTTCCCATATACCCCACATCCAGGTTCCCCTATAATTACCATCTTACATTAGTATGGTACATTAATGACCCAGTGTTGATAGTTTTATTAACTAAAAGTTTGTACTTTATTAAGATCTCCTTAGTCTGTTCCTAATGTCCTTTGTTCCAGGATGCCATCCAGGATGCCATACTACAATTCATCATCATGTGACCTTAAGCTCCTCTTGGCTGTGACAGTGTCCCAGGCCCCTTGTTTCCAATGACCTTGACAGTGCTGGGATCCACTGGTTTTCTAGGGTTTCATTTTGGCTAATTTGGATATTATCAGTCGTTGGCAAAGGCAAGGCCCCGATCAAGGGTGCCCAAATATTATGTTGGGGAGGTCCTGCAGTGGATGAGAATATGGGGTGAAATACACCCCTTTCCTGGGCAATATTTAATCAAAGAATTCTCATTCCACTCATCTGTGCAAACCAGAGATGTAAAGCTTTCTCCGGGACCAGGGGGGAACCGAGGCAATTGTCTGCTGAGCACTGTTCACTTAATAGTCGTCTGGGGAGAAGGGTCCCAGCGCAGCTCAAGGAGGGAGCATACTGAGCTGTGCACAGAGGCTCTGGAACCCCACTGCCTGGGTTTGCTTCCAGCTCTGCCACCTACAGCCCAGGTAACCCTGGCCAAGTGACCCTGTTTCCTCTCAGTGAGGGTAACAGTAGTACCCATTTAATTAATGTCTGCAAAGTGCTTAGAGCATTCCTGGCCCAGAGTCAGCACTAGTATTATATATAAAAGCACCAATTATAACTCGGGAAATCACTGACACATAGAGAAGACAGGTGAGTTCCTCAGCCACAGCGCCGTTCCTAGCTGACGCAGGTGGGACGGATGTTGTTATACTTTTGAGATTGCTTTAAGACACAGTGCTGAAGTGTGTGGCACATAGTGCGTAACACACAGCAGCTGCTATTAGGATCGTTTGTAGCACCAGCACTCACTGCCTTGCCCAGAACCCCCTAGAGATTCAGGTCATTTATCCAGTGGTGAACCTGTGGGCTCTGCAGTCAGATGGACTAGCGTTCAAATCCTGGATGCTCTCACTGCCAGCTGTGTGATCTTGGGCAATTTACCAAAACTTTCTGTGCCTCGTCTTCCCCATCTGTAAGATGGGGATGACAATAGTGCCTCCCTATAGGCTTACAGTGAGAATTTAGTGAGATTCTGGGTGTCAGCATATAGCAAGTGCTCTATCAAGGGGAGTGATTAACGTTATTAACATATCCATGGGCACTGCCTTTGTGGAAGGCATTGTTTAGGGGCTCAGGGAGGACCAATGGCAGAAGGGGGTGGATGTATGAAGGAGTCAACATCTGACTCCCCAGACCTGTTCCCTGGGGACTCAAGTTACCTGAGCTTTCCCTGAAGCCTCAATCTTTTTTTTTTTTTTAATGTTTATTTACTTTAAAGAGAGAGAGAGAGACAGAGCATGAGATGGGAGGCGGGAAGCAGAGAGTGGAGACACAGGATCAGAAGTAGGCTCCAGGCTCTGAGCTGTCAGCACAGAGCCCGACCCAGGGCTTGAACCCAGGAGCTGAGGTGTGAGATCATGAGCTGAGTCAAAGTCCGACGCTTAACTGACTGAACCACCCAGGCGCCCCCTACAGCTTAAAAAAATTACCGTTTTTTTAAGATGAATGTGCTTTTGCTTCCTTACTATGTTTATCAGGGTGTCATCTGATTAACATTTTTAAGGTCTACCATTTGCCGTAGACCATGCTAAGTGCTTTCTTTCATGCACATTATTTCGTTCAATTTTCACAAACATTATCCCATTTTCCGGGTAAATAAATGATGACTGAGGTCATGAGACTGTTAACATTGGAATAGGAAGCCCCCGGGTTAATATGTTTGCTCCCTGCCTCTTCAGCACAACGATCCTGGCCTCGAGTAATAAAAACACGTCATCTTTATTAATTAAAAGTTACTTAAATCTCCATCAGGGTTGGGGCACCTGGGTGGCTCAGTCGTTTGGGCGTCCGATTTTGGCTCAGGTCATGATCTCCTGGTTTGTGAGTTTAAGCCCTGCGTCGGGCTCTGTGCTGACAGCTCAGAGCCTGGAAGCTGTTTCGGATTCTGTGTCTTCCTCTCTCTCTGCCCCTCCCCGTCTTGCACTCTGTATCTCTCTCTCAAAAATAAATAAACATTAAAAACAAACTCCATGAGGGCAAGGACTGCTTCTTGTCCCCTTGCACCCCTGAACCTAGTCCATGAAGCAGCACCTGGAATGTGTTTACGAAATGTTTGCTGAGTGACTGCATGACCATAGAGATTTATAGCTGTATGGCTCCACTGCCTCCTTTATCTCATCTGAGCCTTGAAACTAACCTGTGAGAAAGGAGCTGGTGATGTGTTCTCCATGTTGGGGGGGTCAAAGAAATGTAAGGAAAATGAACATTCATTGAGGGCGTTCTGCAGGCAGACATTTTGCTGGGGCTATTTCATTGCATCCGTGTATAGAGTCTTGGAGGACTTGACACACAGCTGCTGAAGCCAGAGTCAGGACAGTGAGTGGCCCCCACACACTACCCGTGGCTCCTGCTACCTCTTACTCTCCTTTTTGGAGGCTTCGGCCTTCGTGGCCCCTAGAACAGGCCAAGTGGTCTCCAGGCTTAGAGAACAGAGCTTGGCCTAGTACACCATGATACTTCAGGCTCCCGGCACCACCGCTACCGCTGTAAAGGCAGCAACCCTGCCCTCCCTGCTGACACCATGTTGGTAGAGGGCCTGGCATGTGAGGTGTGCTCACAGTGTGGTGACTCTTGTCATCAGGCATTCTTGTTCTTCAGTCACATGGTACCTGCTGTGGGAGACAGGAGACAGAGCAAGAAATTACCGGAGGGTGAAAATCTTGCTTCATTTATTTATGTTACGAATGACTTCCTCTCCTCTGAGAAGGAGCAGGAACTAAGGATTTTTTTTTTTTATTTCTTCTTCTTCTTTTTTTTTTTTAATTTTGGTTGTTAACAAAAGAACTGAACCGTCAGCAGGTTTTCCTTGTTGAGAAGGGATTTGCAGCATGAAAGGAGGTCATTTTGACAAGCCCTATGAGTTGCACTGGGCACAGGGGAACTTTCTGGCAAATCAGGGCCTACCAGAACTGCTGAAGTATTTTTCTCAGGCCTCAGAGAGTCATGTAATCCCTGACAAAGTTCCAAGGGGGAGCGTCAGCCCCCCTGTGCCAGCACAGCTGTGCCAGCACAGGCCCAGAGAGAGCCTTGGGAATCAGCACATTTGAGCCGAACTGCTCTCCTTCTGCCTCCTTCTGACTCTCACTGACCCTTGGCAGACTGTGGGTCCTGTCCTCTCTCCCTGGTGGGGGCTATGAGGAGGCCGGCTGGGTCTTGTGCTGGATGTGAGGGTCCCCGGGGCGCAGGTGAGGCTTTCGTCTGCGGGACTTGGGGACAGCGTGACCCCCGATCAGCATCTCAGTGTGGAGAGACTTCCACTGCTGTCCAGTCCAGGAGTTGGCAAACTTCTGTAAAAGGCCAGATAGTGGATATTTTAGATTTTTGCAGACCATATGATTTCTGTCACAACTCTTATTCTTCCTTTGATTTTTTTTCCCAACCATTTTAAAATATAAAAATCATTCTTTGCTTGTGAGCCATACATAAACAGTCTGGCTGGATTTGGCTCGCGGGCCACAGCAGCCCACTTCGGGTCTAGTCTGTGCTCCCCGCCCTTGCCTCCAAGCCTCCCCATGACATGCTGGTTCTCTGGCCCCAGCCTGAACAGCTCTGCAACCGCACATCACCCATTACTCCTGCCACTGGATGTGCGGGCTCACTGGTAGCGGGCCCTGCAATCTCTAGAGCATCTCCTTCATTCTGGCTAATACCCCTGTGGCTGCGCTGACCCAATTCCTAACCGCATTTTCTCTGCCTTCAGTTCAGACGTTCGGGTGTTGGGAATGAGCACCCCTCCCCGCCCTGGGGGGTCCTAGGTCCCGGCACTGTCCTGGGAGAGTCCTCTGCGGAGTGGAGGTGTTCATTGGCGCTAAATGAGTGTAATGTCAGGACGAGAACAGTAGGCGGCAGCACTGAGCTGTATATACTCAGTTTCAACCTCCACAGGATCTTAGACCCAAGAGGACTGTGGCCTTTGCATGCTCATTAGTGGACAGCAAGGATGTGGAGCTCCAGAGGGCGGGGGCAGGTTCCGGACTCCTTCTCAGGGGCTCCATTCCCCTCATTGCTTCCTCTATGATGGAGCCATATTCTTGTACTTTGGTTGACATCTTTGATGCCTTCAGGACATCATCATGGTGGCCACTAAAAGTCCACACGGGACCCTGATAACCTGTTTGTGCAGATAGATATGAGCCCAGCCACATCCATGAAACTAAGGCTGAAATGGTCAGGGAGAGGTTGGAATAGGCGGCAGATTGGAGAGCTGTGTTTGTAAGAACTTGTGTCATGGGGTTTGGGGATGGGGCTTGATTGGTCTGAGCAGGGAGCCTGGAGGTGTGCCTGGTTTGCTAGAACAAAACCACAGTGCTGCACCCTGGTGTCAAAATTCAGGTCATTTAAGTGATCATCGCCAGGTGACTGGTGTTTTGAACCTGAAGAACCATGGAATCCAGAAACCCAGAATTCACCTTCCTCTGCCCTCCACCTCAACCTCCCACTTCCCATTAATCTCCACATCTGCTGATACATGGCCTCCTAAGTGCTTTTCAAATCTGCCTCCTGCTCCCTACTCCTACTGCCCTGGCCTGCTCCAGACATTGGTACCCCAACCCTGGATGTACCTGGAGTAGCCTTTGTGAGATGCTCCTTGGACATGGTCCCCTGACATGTTAAAAGCCCTCATGTCTGCTCAGGATAGAGTGAAAACCCCTGAACTTGTCATGCCAGCGCCCCCACCCCCACCCCCAGGCCCTCCATTCCTATCTCTTGCCCCTGATTTCCTGGCCCAGCATACTGTTGAATACACCCTGTGTGCTCTCAGCTTCTTGCCTCTGTGCCTTTGTCCCGGCCTCTGATTGGAGTGCTATCTCTCTCCAATCTCCAAGCTGTGCCCCTCCTCTTTTGAGACCCAGCTCCAACCTGATCTCCAGAAAACCCAGCCCACAGGCCTGCTGCTGCCCCTCTGTGCCCCCATCACCCCCACATTCAGCTCTATTATCCTCTTGGCCTGTTGTGGTGGCGGTTGCCCCAGAACGTGAGCTCCTGGAGTGCCAGCGCTGTTTTGTATCTTTGTAACCACAGCACTAGCACAGTGCCTGGAACGCAGAGGTGTTCAAGAAATGTTTGGTAACTGTGTGGACGGTGGACGGTGGGACCAGATGAGGACTTGAGACACCATCTGACCCCCGCTGAGAATGCTAACCCATGTTTTAGACACCCAGGAACAGGGGACAATCCGCGCCCACCTTTAGCTGTCTTTCTTCTCATGACTCGCCTCCTGATAGCTGATCTCACCCAAAGCCCTGACACTTCAGCCTCACACCTGGAGAGTGGCTGCTGAGCACCTGCTGGAGCTTCTAACATAAATTCTGAAGAGATGTTTCCTTTGTGCTCCCAGAAAGGCAGCGCCACCTGCTTTTGTGGGGGTGGGGTGGGGGGGGAGGCTGTGGGTGGCACCTCCCCCAGGCACCTGCTATAACTGCAGGGCTTTGGAAAGTGTAAAGACCGCTGTGAGTTGTCCAGGGGTGACTGCGGAAGACCCACAGGTGGGCTGTTTGCAGAGTCCGTCTGTGGGAGTCTTCTGGGGGTGACCTGTGATATCCTTTGAGAGGATCTGATGTGTACGGGGCGGTGGGGTGGGGGAGGCCTGGGAGGGCTTGGGTGCCCTCCCTCCAGCCCGCTCATGAATAGATTCTCAGGCTAGGTTTGCCTTTTCCCATTTGACCTTGGGGTCCAGTTTCTGGGAGGCAGTAGAAGTTGGAAAGGGTGTGCTATTTGCCTGGCCTTCCCTCCTCTTCCTTAGCACCTCTGTCTGCTTTGGGGCCAGGTTTCTAGAGAGATCTGCCTGACAGAGCCAGGTCTCTAATCCCCAGGGGATGTGCTAGGAGATGAACAATATGGGTGTGTGAATCTAAATTGATGGAAGTGTAACAAATTTCCTTCTGATGTGTGGTAGGTGAGGCCACACCCCGGTGGATGGAGGACAGGATTGTCAGATTGAATAAATCAAAATACACACAAATATTGCACTGTACTTCTATCAGAACAGTCTTCTTTGTTTATCTGAAATTCAACTTTATTGGGCATCTCATATTTTCTCCGGCAGCCCTGGTGGAGAAGTCTCCCTTGAAGGAGGTGGGCATTTCTGATGTCAATCAGTCAAGAAGAATGGGCTCATTCAAGAGATTGGGCTGGGAAACTGGGCCTTTGTACCAAAGTCGCTCCTCTTGGTTTTGCTTTCTTGAGTCTACAGGTCTTTGGCCAGCCTGGTAGTAGGAGAAGTGGCCTCTGGCTCAGTGACGTGGAACGGGAACCAGGCAGGTAGCCAGTGAGTTGGGCATTACTCTCTGGGTTTATTTCCCCTTTCTTGGCCCTGAGCCTTTAGACAACTTACATGACATGCTCTGGTCTGGTGTCTGATGGGCTGGAGCATTGAAACAAGGGCATGGTTGGTACATGGGCAGCAGTGCCCAGTAAAGCCAATGGGAAGGGCGTAGGTGGCTCCTGGGAAACTGGAGTTGACATTGGGGTCACTTCTCTTTTTCCGTCTCTCTGTCTCTTCACTGGGGAATTTTCCTCTCTTTTCAGACTTGGAGGATCTGGGCTTGAGTTTTAAAATGATTTTTAATATTTATTTTTTGAATTTAATTACAGTGAAGTTCACTCCTTATTTTGTTCCGTCCTGTGCGTCATGATGAATGCCTAGAATCATGTACTGCCACAATCAAGATACAAAACGGTCCTATCACCCTCCTCCCAAATTCTCTTGTGCCACCCTTTTGTAGTCAAGTTCTCCCCCACCCCCTCCCTGCAACTACAGTTCTGTTCTCCATCCTTATAGTTTTGCCTTTTCCAGAATATCATTTAAGGGATCGTGCAGTATGTAGCCTTTGTTTCTTGCTTCTGCTTAGCATAATGCATTTGAAATCCCTTCATGTTGTTGGGGCACCTGGGTGGCTCAGTTGGTTAAGTGTCCTACTCTTGATTTTGGCTCATGATCTTATGATCATGATCATGATTTCAGGTCATGATCTCACAGTTTGTGATTTGAGCCCCAGGTCAGGCTCTGTGCTGACAGCGTGGAGCTTGCTTGGGACTCTCCCTCTCCCTCTCCCTCTGCCTCTCCTCTGCTCATGTTCTCTCTTTCCCTCTCTACATAAATAAATAAACATTAAAAAATTTAAAAGAAAAGAAATCCATTCATGTTGTTGTATCAATGGTTCGTTCCTGAGTGGTGATCCCACTGTATGGATGTGTCAGTGTTAATTCACTCACCCACCAAGGATATTTGAGTTGATTCCAGTTTGGGGCATTTATAAATAAAGCTGTTATAAATATTTGCATACAGGTTTTTGTGCGAACATAGATTTTCATTTATCTTGGTTGTATACCGAGCTGTGGGATTGCCGGGTTGTGTGCTAAGTATATGTTAAATGTTATAAGAAACTCTGGGCTTGACTGTTATCAGAGGGAACTGATGGGTTCCCACAGCCTCCCACACTTTTCAGATGAGAGCTGTTTGGATTTTTTATAGATGGGAAAATGGAGATCCAGAGGGATGATGGAGATCCAAATGACTTGTCCAGAGTTTCAAAGAGAGTCAATGTCAGGTTCCAAGCCAGAACCTGGGTGTCCTGCCTCTCAGATCCCTGTTTTGTACCTACAATTTCCTTCAGCAGCTTTTGATGCAACTTTATTTTCTTGGGAGACCCTTTCTGGGACACTCTGGGCACCACTACTGAGCTTCTCCATCCACTGATAAGGAATGTGACCAAAAGGATTGATCCATTTGGTGAAGAAAAACAAGTATGTAAGCACAGCCGTATCGATGAGCTGAATTACTCTTCAGGTGTTATGAGAGTACTTCAGACACAGGCCTTGCCTTGGTTATTTGACATGATGGAGTCGTTTGCAACCTTATTCTTGTCTGATTCATCTACAAAATTATTCTTCTGAGATCTTCTCAAGCAGAACGGACACACACTGGTTTTCTGTGTTTTTCCTTGGACACCGGATACTGTTTGCTTTGTCTTGTTCAGTTCTGACTACATCTGCCTTGCACCTGCCATTTGGGATTTCTGTCCTATCCCTGGAAATTCTGATCTCAGAGAGGCCTTCCTTTATCTGCTCCAAGTTTACAGTCAAGACACCGGGTCCTGAGACTCCCTGGGAATCTTGGCTTTACCACAATCCCAGCTTTTGAGCATTTCAGTGGAGGATTGTTATTTGTGCTATCATTGTTATGTAGGTCACTTTTTCTTTGGAGCCAGTTGATGGGGTTTTATTATCTGTGGAAAGCAGCCATACAGAATGGAGAATACTTCTGATTGTTGATTTTGCTTTGAAATAGTTTCCTATTTTAATAAGCCTCATCAGGAGCAGATGACCCCAGGGAGGAACTGCATGCTTATCTGGTAACCTATGTACTTTGTAGAAGTTTGTGTATTTTGAAGAAAAAGAGAGGGGTCTTTAGATGCCTGGCATGGGGGCATATATTGGGCTGTCCCAGCTTGACAGGCACATGACTGGAGATGAGTTGGGCAATGGCTGAGTGGATGTTTTCGGTTGGATTCGTAGAGGCACAAAATTAGAATCAACAAATATTTAGTACCCAGGGTGTGCCAGGCAAAATGCACTAGATACTTTCATTTATATCGCCTGGGGAATCTCTAGACAAAGAGAGGGAAACCTCACTTATAAAAGCAAAATAATTTGCTACATCAGATTTTTCTTGTAAAAAACCACTTAGGCGACGGCAGTCTTTTAAATGATCAGGTCCTCCAGGGCACATTGAACTGAGAATCCAAAAAGAGAATCTGAATTTTGGAAGACTATTTACTCTATCCTAGGGAACTGGAAGTGGCAGATCTTGTAGAATGGGGTGGACAAGGAGAAAGTAGAGCTTCATGGTGAAGATTGGGACTCCAGAGTCAAATGCCAAGGTTCAAATCCAGCTCTAGTCACTGCAGTGAAACCTCGAGCAAGTAACACTTAGCCTCTCTGAGCCTCAGTTCCTGCATCTGCCAAATGGGGGTAGTGCTGGCTTCACTCATGAGGTTGTAATGAGGATTAGGTGATGTATCTGTAGCCCCTCAGGAACACTGGCTAAGATCACAAAGCCACAAGAAGAAACCTCAGATTTATTTTTCTAGGAAATGAGACGGTTGAGGTTTTCCCTTGAAGCCTTGTGGAGGAAGCTTCTGAAAACCGACACACAGATCCAGGAAGGTGCTTCCTCAAATGCCCCTGATGTGTAAACGGTGGTTCCCATAGAAAGTGAAGGAGGGTTCGGAGGTGACATCAGCAAGACAGTGGCAAGCTATGCAGTGAGCAGGGCTCACTCCCCACCACAACCCCTCACTAACTGTTCTAAATTTGGGTCAGAATATAATTTATTCTATTTTATTTTAAACACTGAGTCGCCCCAGCTTTTTGGTCACTGGGACCCAGATGGTCCAGTAGTCGCCAGGGGGCATTCTGGGGAGGGCAGGCAGAGTCGGGGTGAGCAGGGGCTCTGCCCTTGGACCAGAGAAGGGAAGGAGTGTCCCTGTGGGTCTCGGCAGGTAGCCAAGCCAATAGGGCTTCTGCTGGAGCCTGTCCTTGCCTGCTGTCTTCAGGGTTCCCCAGGGGATTAGCAGCCTGCCAGTACCTTCCCTCCCCCGCACTGATTTTATAGTGTCCACTGATGCTCTTATGCATGGTCTTCTCCAACCTTCTGTGGAACAACTTCAGGGAAATGAAAAGTAACTCCCCCAGCAAAGATGTAAAGGACTGTGAAGCGTGCAGGAGAAACAATGCCTATTTTTGTTACAAGTGCCCTCTCCCCGGCTCTGTCACTGCAGTGTGAGCAGGAATAATCCAATTAATGGTGGCACCCAAGGGCATACTGTGCTACTGTTTCAAGGACACAAGCGCCCTCTGTATCAGACTCACCACAGAGGAATAGACGAAATGTACTTGGAGCACAGAGGAGAAGACTCATTTATCTGGTGGTGTTGATGATGCTGATGCTGATGAGAATTACAAGGAAAGACAGGCTTCATGGAAGAGGTGACGCCAGGGCCGTTTAAGAGAAGGGAGGTCAGGCAGGAAATAGAGGCTGATGGCCACAAAGATGGAACCTGCCATCCCCCACCCCCATCGCACACCTTAGGTTGAACTTTCAAATTTGGAATATGGAGATGGTGAAGGTTAAGAAGGTATTTCACAGAATGTTGGACCGTGAGCTAAAAGGAGGCCACAGTGCATGTGCAAATGAGGAAAAGTGGCCCACAGAGGTAAAGTGACTTGTCAAAGTCACACAGCTAAGCAAGTGCAGGGTCAGGGCTGGGGAGCAGTTTGCCGGGGTGGGGGGGATGGTGGGGGCTCTGGAAGGAAGACGGAGAGGGAGAGGCATCCAGACTTCCTGTCCCCTCTTCTTCCTCCAGCACCACAGCCTTTGATACGCAGTGAAGCATTAAACAGGAGGTGACAGAGGACTGGTAACTCCAAATGGATGGCCAGGGGCTGGGATTGGAATGTCCCCAGCAAGCGAGGGAGAAAGTGTCCTTTTCAGTTTCTGGGACCTTGGGACTGAACTGGATTTGTGAATGATCTCACTAAGCTATTAATAATAATAGGAAGCCACTCTTTCTTACTCCAGCTGGTGTGTGTGTGTGTGTGGGGGGGTGGTTTGTGTGTATGTGTGTGTGAGTGCATGTGTGTGCGTGTGTGTGAATGTGTGTGTGTGTGTGTGTGTGCATTTATGTTTGGGAGCAGAGGGAATCGCGTTTGTAAAATGGGGCCAGAAAAATGCCACTTTAATGCTAGAAAATAACTGTCATGAATTTGCAATCCTTTCTAACCTACATTTTCTTTTAAAGACCTTTTAATTTTATTTATTTTTAAGTTGTGAAGGGTGTGAGGAGAGTTTGCCTCTTATTACTTCTTTTATTGACGCTCGAATCCTTTGGCTCCAGGGTGGCCCAGCCGTGATACAAGTCCAGCCCGGTCCAGGGCGGTTCTCGCCTTCCATCAATGCTCTTTAGGGAACCGCACTATGTCTACACTAGCCAAGGGAAGGGTTGAATTATGAAGTTACAAGATGTGAGACTCATGCTTTTCTAGGAAGCACTTGACAAAAGTGCACCATGAGCTTGGTCTTTATTCCAGCTTCTGGCGGTTCTGAGAATTTCCACTTTTGCATAGAAACACCAACACCAAAGGGTGGGGGTGTGGGGGTGGAGGGTTGTGGGGGGCGGGGGAGGTCATGGACTCTGCAAAATAAGAAATGATCTGAAAATCAGCAAGTACCGTGTGAGACATGGTTGCTGACCTTTAGGGGCTTCCATTAATTCTAGGGACATAAGACCAATTCTCCAAGTTATTAGAAAAGACAAGACAATGTATCAAGCACCGAATTATGCAATCTGTATAACGAAGGCTGAAAATATTGACAGGAACAAAATTAGTACAGACTGAGATTATTAAGCAAGGCTATCAGGACAGGGAATTGAGGGTGGGGGGAAGGTTTAGGTGGTAGAGAGGACAGAACGATATGAGAAGAACGGCATGCCTGAGATACAGAAACGAGAATAAGAGGGATGTGTTTACTGTTGTAGTGAGGCTTGAAAAAAATGACAGAATACACACAATTATACATGGTGTAAATCCAATTTTGAAAAAAATATGTTTTATTCATATGCCACGAAAAAAGACTGTAAGCAAATGTATCAAAATATAAATAATGTTTATCACATGGTGGAGGGATTTACGGGTAATTTTCAGTTTTCTTTTTGCTTGGTATCTTCTGTTTCCAGTGAAATGATTTATTAGTATAATGACAAAAAAAAACAAAGCCATTGCTCATTATTAAGAAAGGGGTGGGCTCGGGTGCCAGTGGAGCAGTGAGTAAGCAGCTGCCCTGGGGAGGGTGTGCCTGGGGAGATACTCAGCCCAGCACCAGGCACTTCGGGGCCTGGAAAGGCCAGCTCCAGGCAGCGGGAAGATAGGCCAGTGGGCGGGTGGGTTCCTCGGTGGAGCCCTGTCCAGCACTAGTGAGCAGGGAGAGCTGGGGAGGAAAGGGCTTGCTCCGAGGCTCTGACAAGAGTGAATGGTTCAGACTCCAGGGTGGGGCTCCAACCCTGGGCCCCAGCAGGGTCACAGATGGTGAGATGGGTCAGAGAAACCTGCCTGGAAAACTAGGACAATCTCACAGGCAGGAAAGGGAGGATAAAGAATCTACCAAGGAACATATCAGGGGCCCTGAGAGGCCCTGAAATGACCTTTCCTATCTCTAGGATTGGATGCCCTCATCAGCACGCAGTTCTCAAGTTGGCAGGTTTCTTTGGATTGGGACTTCGAGCGATGAGCTGGTGATCTCCTGTGTATACTCACTAGTGGATAGGATAAGGAGTGAGGTGGATGTGAGATCCCATTGCCCTGTCCAAAATCTCCACCTGTAAAGGTGGGGTTGTTCTCTAGTGCTGAGCGTGTGCCTAGTGGCTCTCTGGGAAGCTTGCCTCGGCCGACAGGAGCTGGTTCTCAGGGCAGCTGCCACACCGTGACACTGGGCATGGGGGCTGCATCCAGAGAGGGCCCTCTTGGGCATCACATGGCTATTTCCAGGTATGAAAGAGGTACCACGGCCACATTTTGCTTAGGACAGAATCAGTACTAACACCACTGCTCACCTGACTGGGACACGTTTGCTCTACCAAGATGCATCCATCTAAAGGCCTAATAAAACACTGTATTTTAACAGGTAAAAATCACTCTGACCCATGTACAGTGGGTGCTGAAGGGTGGTTCTCCCACCCAGAATGGAGGCTCGATCAATGAGCATCACTGCCATGAGCGTGATCAACGGGAAGGCGTGACCCAGAGGCTAATTCTAGGGGAAGGGCAGAGGCTGAGGGAGCTCCACAACTTACCAGCAGCTGCAATGAAAGAATAATGGAGTATTGATCATTCATATTCATAGAAGTGTTTTTATTTACCTAATCCAAAGGACAAGAACACCGTGAACTGGAAAATCTTTTTAGCCAGAAGCCTGTGTGACAGAAAATTGGAATGGCTGAAATGTCACATTGGGTTACTCTGCCTGTAATTTGTGAAATTTGCCTCACTTTCTTGCTGCACCCACCATAACCAGTGGGCAGCAAGAAGCCCTCACCCTTGAGTAGACAGCCTGCGTGGGGAACGCAGGCCCTGGAGCCAGATGGAGCGGTCTGAAGCCAGCCTTCCCCACCAGTGGCTGTGTGTGGACAGAAACGTGAAGGCTTGCAGTCTCTTTAGCATGAACTCCTACGCGGATGCCTCCATAACTAAACTCCCTTGCATGGGACTCAAGGGCTCTGTTCTGAACGCTGTTGTCTAGAAAATAAGACCTATGAAGGTGGTGTTGAACTTCCCGCCTTTCCAACACATTCCATCCGCGGTCTCTGGGGAGAACTCAGGCGTTCGTGACTATGCCCCCACTCTGGAATCACAGTATCTGTCATTGCTGTGCCTCCTAACAGCTCAGTGAGTTTTCAGTGGAAATAGTGAAATGAAAGCAGTAAGAATTTGCAAGTCTGAAAACAATTCTGCAAAGGAATCATTTTTCATGTAGTTTGTGCTGACATCTTTCGAGGACTGGGAAGTGAGGGGATTTTCTTTTATATTACAATTAATCACTGCGCAGAAAGCATTGTATGTGTTTTATAAATACATGTTGCATGGATGAGTTAATGAACCAAAGTGATAATAGTTATGTAATAACATGACATAGTTTTTAAGTTTAAAAATACTCAAAATGAGAGCTTTCTGGGTGGCTCAGTCAGTTAAGTGTCTGACTTCAGCTCAGGTCATGATCTTGAGGTTTGTGAGTTTGAGTGCCGTGTTGGGCTCTGTGCTGACAGCTCAGAGCCTGGGTCCTGCTTCAGATTCTATGTCTCCCTCTCTCTGTGTCCCTCCCCCACTCATGCTCTGTCTCTCTCTCTCAAAGATAAATAAACATTAAAATAATTTAATAAAAAATACTCAAAATGATACTTTATTCTGCTTAGGGATACATTATATACATATGTTATAAAGGTGTATAGAAGGGTGTGGAGTGATAAATACACAATATAATTGGGTGGGGAGGGAGGTGCAGAAGGCAGATTTAACAGTTTGCAATGTTTTATTTCTTGAGCTGAGTGCTAGCTACATAGCTGTGTATTGTATTTTTCTTTGTCCTTTTCTGTATCTTAAATATTGCATGATACATTTTAAATATAAATAAAACTACATTTAAAAATATCTCAAATATAAAGATTGCTTCACTGTAGGAAAAAGTGGAGGGCGGAAAAGTTGAGTTAATATGTCTGTTTCTTCCCTAAGTTGGATGCTTTTTTTCTCATCTTGCTCATTAACGCCCACTCCCTTTCTTATCTTTACCAACCATTCTCTCTCCCTAGATTGTCCCTTCCAGCGTTTCTAAGTAATTATATCTTCAACTACCTGCTAGAAGAAAAATACTTCCATGCATCAATATGGAGGCTCTTGATGAGATCCAAGTGGCGTTATTTCATGTAGTCACCATCTTCTAAGTAAAAGAGAAGGCACCCTACGGGAGAGGAGACGGACGTTGGTTGGGCACCAGTTCTGTGCCTCATTACACTCATTACACATATCACCTCATGTAATCCTCATAACGGCCTGAGATATAGGTATCAGCTTTCCTATTTTATATGAGCAATGGAGGCTCTGCGGTGCTCAGCAACTTGCCCAGGATTGGGTGCCCGTGGGAGGGGGATCCCCAATCACAGTCTATGGCAGAAAGGGGCTCACACCCAGATGGCCCTGTCCTCCCATGCTCTTTCTCTGTGCTTCTGATGTGTGACCAGTGGCACACATTTGGGAAGTGTCTGGGGAGCTAAAGATACAAGCCCATGGTGGTTCCCTGTAGGGGAATTGACTCATTACCCTGATGGTAAGCTTTGGTCCTGTGGTCTCCAAAGTGGGATCCATGTACCCCAGCGGTGTGCAAGAAGAGGTAGCAAGATGATATCTCATCTTTTTAAGATTTTCTATTTCATCATATGTTTTATAATGTACATAATATGTTCACAGTATTACTTGTATATGATTTATAGATAAATAATGCATATATTGAAGGTATATGCTCAAAAATATTTTTATTGATGGGAGTGTGCAGTTTAAAAAAAGTTTGGAGATTTTGCAGACTCTGCTCAGCTGAACTGATCCACCTTGTTTCAGACCAGCCATTGTGTTAGTACACAAGTGTTGAATGGGCTCAGGTCTCCTTGTCCAGACCATGTCCTTCCCGGTGCCTGGTAAACTTGGGCACGTGGCTGCAGAGACACTCTTGGAACTATTGGCAAAGTCCTAAAGAACTGCTGAGGAGATTGGAAGCAGGTTAGGTGTCTCTTCAAGAAAGCAGATTTCACAATGCCAAATTCCTGACAAAAATTTAGAATGGATTATTAAACAGATGGTCTCTGGCACCTAGCATGGGTTCACCAGGAATGAGTCATGCCAAGATAAACTCATTTGCTTTATAATGCCTGACAATAATTTATTGAGAGAAATCATTCATTCATTCATTTTTTGGGTGTGCATGCATACATTCATGGTCCACTTGACCAGTAATTACTGAGGATCTATTATGCTTAGAGCCCTGTGCTTGGATGACATCTAGTGATGAACGTATCGCAGTCTCTGTCTCCAAAGAGCTCTCCTTTTAATAAAGGAGACAAACATGTACACAGATAACAATAAAATAAAGTATTTCTTAAGTGCCACATGGTGGTTATATTATAAACAGAGTGACTATATTACAAATAAATGGCCCAGCATTCAGCAAAAGACTACTGTAGGGACAAGGACTCCTGACAGCACTACTGTCCATTTAGCAAGGAAAGAAAACACGAGAGCTCTACTTATAGTTATCTTTTAATATAAAATTTTGATTTTCTATTTTGTATATGTCTTATATTGGCAGAGTCTCTCATAATGTCTTTGTAGACAACATGAAAAAGAAGTTGAAGACATTTGGGTTGGGCGATAATAATTAAGTGACTTGAACAACTAACTAGTTGGACACCTATACCCACAGTGGTGCATGGGCCCGTATCAACCCACAGAGGGTTCCAGTAATGTGCTGCTGGGCCCCTCTGCAGCCATGGACTAGTTAACCTTCCAGTTTACTGCTTGCTTGCAGACACAGCATATTTATTTAACTATGTGTGTGGGGGTAGAACATTAAATATATTCAGACACGGAGATCATAACTGTGTTCTATTGGTGTTAGCACGTATCTGGAGTGTTGCGTCAGGATGTCCAGATGAAAGACCGTGAGAAATGTGGACACACTAAAAGTCTGCTTGGAGAAATGAGAATAGATAATAAAGACAGCTAGGTTTACTGAGCACATACTATGTGCAGGCACCATGGTGAGCACTGTCCATGCATGATCTCCTTTGGTCCTCCAGGTGGGAATACCCACCCTGGGCAGGGCCTGGGCTCTTGGTCTGTAAGGGAGGCCGTCTGGGGGATGTGGGGCAGCCACCGCCCTCTGTGGGGATTGAAGCCAAGAGGAAGGTGGTGGTGGGCAGAACCGGGACCAAAGGGAGGGAGCTCTTGTGTGCAAGGAAGGACCTTCTGAGCCTCTGGGACAATGTTGTTCTGGAAGGTCAAGGGGAGGCAGCCCCACTACCCGCCAGGGATGTCAGAAGGACTCCGGCACTAGATGACCTTTGAGGTCCGTTCCCACTTTGAGTTCTATGATCCTGTGTGAAACGAAGGGCCTGTAGTCCGTTTGCATGCAGACGGTGGGTTTGAGGGCCATTAAGAGGGACACTGATCTGGCTTCAGGGTGGCCTCCGTGGAGGAGCTACAGATGGCTTCCCTGTGGAAAGCCAGTTCCTTTCCAGAGAGGCCAGATCCGAGCCCCGAGGGAAGGGCGGAGCAAGTCTGAGCGGCTACAGCCTGGGACTTACCTTTCAGAGGAGAATAAAAACCAGCCTTCCACCTTCATACCTTCTAACGTGAAACTTTGGATTCGTTGATTATTCAGCTGAATTTTGAACATTCAGCATTTGTCAGGATGGCTGACTTCCTCCCCAAACACTGCCTCGTTTAGGAAATGCCAGACTATAAATAATCAGACTATCTGTGCCGCATCTGAAAGCATAAGCTGAAGAGTTTAAGAGTCTAAAATGCCTTCTGGGCTGCAGAATGACCCTGAGACAGAGTATTCAACTTTAAACATTATCATTAAATTTTGGGATTTTTTTTCTACATTTTATTTATTTTAGAGAGAGAGAGAGAGAGCACAAGTGGGGGAGAGGCAGAGAGAGAGGGAGACACAGAATCCGAAGCAGGCTCCAGGCCCTGAGCTGTCAGCACAGAGCCCAACGCAGGGCTCGAACTCACAAACTGTGAGATTCTGACCTGAGCCGAAGTCGGACGCTCAACCGACTGAGCCACCCAGGGGACCCAAACATTATTATCAGATAGGCAGTAAAGCTAGAATTTTAGGAAACCCAAAGCAAAATTCTCTCTCCCTCTCCCTCTCTCTGTTTCCCTCTTTCTCCTCCTCTTCTCTTCCAACCACCACCCCTCTACCCACACATCCATCGGATACCCGGTAGGAGAACTCTAGTGATCAATTCACCCTCAATAACATGGTTAATTTATGTTCACAAAGTGGCATGAGAATCTAGGATTTAGTCAGAAGAACAGACTCCAGCTTTAGTCATGGGCAACTCAGTACGATTTTCTGAGTTGCAGTTTCTCCCTTTGTAAAACAGAAATAATAATAAATATTTTAATTTTACTCATTTTTGAGAGAGAGAGAGAGAGAGAGAGAAAGAGCATGAGCAAGTGGGGGGAGGGGCAGAGAGAGAGGGAAATACAGAATCTGAAGCAGGCTCCAGGCTCTGAGCTGTCAGCACAGAGCCTGACCCAGGGCTCGAACCTGTGAACTGTGAGATCATGACCTGAGCCGAAGTTGGATGCTTAACTGACTGAGCCACCCAGGTACCCCAGAAATAATAATTTTTAATGATAATAAAAATCCCAGGATTGTTTTGAGTATTACACATATAGTGTATGTCATTATATTTGCAAGTTGCAAATTGCTCTACAAATGTACATTATTACCATGATTATCATAAGACGGAAACCTCCTGCTGGTTTGAAGGTTTTTTACCGAGGTGCGTATTTGGTGTAAATGCACTGTTTGTTTTATGGATCCTCGAAGGACTGGGATAATTAGGTAAATAAATCTCTGCTAAGCCAGCATATGGAACGACCAAACCAGGTGGTCGTGTCTTTAACTCAGGTGGTCGTGTCTTTAACTCTCAATATGCACAAAGAAGATATAAGCTGTAAGGGAGGAGATCACAGTGGGGACTAAGAACTACTGTCCAGCTAAGGACAGTTCTTGAAAGGGTGTCATCAGGGGAGTGCAGGCCCTGGATGGAGCCACGTTGAGGTGGTCTGATGTCAGGCCCCCAGACCGCCAAGGCAGGAGACTCACAGGACAGGCATAGCTGGGTGAGTGGTGTGGGATGGTAATCCTACAGTAAAAAGTCTGCTTATCAAAGAGTTTAAAAAATAATAATAACAAATACCCATGGCTAGCCAGGTGCGGGAAGCTGTATTTTTCTGGAGGAAAATTGGAAGTGCCCATGAAACCTCAAAAATGTTTATGAACTTGGATGTTAGCCAGTCTAGAAAAGTATCTGGGAAAGAACCTAAGGAAATAATAACAATATTAATAACATTAATGTTATTAATAATATTAATAATTACAATATTAACATTTACAATATTAATTGTAACATTATTCAAATCAGCCCCCCAAAATTGGGAAGAAACTAAGTGTTTAGTGATAGGGAACAGGTTAAATGAAATAGCAAACACCCTCAGGACGCCTTCTGCAGGCACTAAGAGATGTCACAGATGTGAATTTTTCTCACGTGAAAAAACATGATATGCTGTTAACAAAAGCAGGTTATAAAATGTCATGACTCCTATTTTTGAAACCATAGGTATTCTTATGTGTATTATGTATGCATTTTTAAAAGTCTGCAGAGATAATCACTAGAAAAATAACAGCAGCTAACACTTCCTGAGCACTTGTTGTGGGGCAGGGCTTTACACATGTGTTACCCCCAGTGACTCCTCCCGCCCTGCCCCCACCTCCCACATCTCCCACTGGAGGGAGCATTCATACTCTCTCTGGGACTGAGAGAAATTAGTAAGGTGCCCCAAGGTCATGTAGCTGCTAAGTGGCAGAACACAGGTCTGTCTGACTCCAAAGCCTGGGTTCATGACCCTGCTTCGATATAATCTTCCATTTGCAATAGTGGTTATATTCAGACAGTAAGATGACAAGTTATTTTATCATTTTTCCAAACTATCTGATTATAAAAAAAACAAACCCTTTTATCTTATGATAAATTCCCATCTCCTGTGTATTTAAAGAAATAAGTGTGTTCCCCCCAATTGGCTAGGGTGGGGAAGTCAACCTGGGGAAATCCATGGATGCCCAAGGAGGTGAGTGGGCATGAGAGGCTACTGCAATTTTGGACACTGCCAGAAAAGCCCCCATCTTCGTGAAGTGTCAGGAACAAGGGAATACATAAATTAGGTCATTTGTCACTTTTGGCATGTATTATCTAGAAGCATGATTATGGTGTAGGTTGATGATGATAATAAAGTGCGTTTAGATGGAGCACTTATTGAGATCCTCATAAATATCCCGGGCAGCAGGCAGAGAAGGTATTTTTGTACCATTTTACGGATGAGGAGGACTGAGGCCCAGAAAGAGTAAGCAGCAGCTTCTGGGTTCTGTAGCCTGAGGTAACAAAGGCTCAGTTCAAATTGAGACGGTCTGACTCCTAGTCCAGTGTTTTCTTCATGACAAGGGGCTTTCAGGAAAGTTGTTCCAGCACTGAAACGACCCCATGGGAGTTTGGGTGGGACTGGAAGGTGCAGGGTGCAGGGTGGGTGGGTAGCAGAGAGCCACAGAGCACTGTGCTCAGAGCAGGCACTGATCCTCCCCTGCACTCATCCTCCCCTGCACTGATCCTCCCCTGCAGAAAACCCTTTATGGTCTGGCCTCAGGGTAGATGCTGCTGACCTGGGAAGCGGCCCCAACAAGCTCCTTCTCCAGAAAAGGGCTCCATTCCCCCTCCCTCCTTCTTCTCTCCCCCTCTCCTTTCCCCTCCTTTCTCCACCTTCTCCCCTTTCACTCCACCCCACCTTCTCCTAGAAAGAGAACGAGTGTTCCTTTTTTTCTCCTCCCCCTTGTAGAGAAGGAAATCCAATGATGCAAATCTGACTTTCCTTGGCTAGGGCCCCTGGAAGACCAGTGTTTTACCCTCAAATTTAAATATAAGAGGAAGTTAATGTCCTTAGATTTCCACCTCTTACCTCAGAGTCTTTTAGAGATGATCAGAGATGTTACTGGCCCTTCCCCTCCCCCAGGCTGTCATTGTCCTCATCACCATCGCCACCATCACCACTCGACCAGGTCTAGCACACAGCTGGCTCTAACCTGCCATTCCTGTCAAGCTGTGTAGCCACGTCCTGGCTCTTGGATGTAAGGTTACAGTGTTGGGTTAGGAGTTCAGGGAAGGAAGGTGAGAGAGTCAAAAGGGGTGGCGCAATGACTCAATCTTCCACGCTGGACTCCAGGAGGCATAAATGCAGAAAAACTACCAGTGGCTCACAGCCATTCTGGAGGCAATATACTATTGTGCTTACAGGGAACAGCCGCAGAGTTAGACCCAGATTCATTCACTAGCTCTGTGACCTCGGTAAGCACCGCTCCTGCCTCAGTGACTTCAGCACTAAAATGGGCATTCTGACAGTGCCTACCGCACCTATTGTTGGATTAATAAGTGAATAATGGATGTGAAGTGTTTGGACTGTGTCTGTTTTCTCTACCATTGTGTACGTTGTAACATGCCTGGCACATAACAGGTACTTGGTGAGTAGTGAAGGAAAGAAAGAAAGAAGAAAGAAAGGGAAGGAGGGAGGAAGGGAGGGAGGAAGGAAGGAGAGAGAGAGAGAAGGAGGGGAGAGACTAAAGAGGGAAGGAGGAAAGAAGGAAGAAGGAAAGAAATGCAGAGTGAATGAATGAATGCATACACAAGTGCGTAGTAAGTGCTTAATAAATGCTATTATTATTATGGTCAAGTATTTAATTCTTCCAGCCCTCCTCTTAAAAGGATAAGAAGTACAGTTTTATTGATTTGAATTCGATGGCTTTTTCTCATGTCTCTTGGTGGTGAGACTGTCTGACTAAGACAAACGTCAAATGCAGGCATAAACAAGGGACTTCTGAGGCAAAGAAGGGCCTGGAAGAGCCATCAGTTGGATCACCAGCACATAAAACCATCAGAAGTGGAGTCGGTGGTGGTCTGCTACCTTAGAACATTGACTTGCTGCTCTTCCTCTTCCTTTTCTTGATCTTCCTTCTGGTTTTTCCCCCTGTAGTGGAAAGAGCAGGGGACTCAAGGAACGTTGCTCTGCAACAACCCTGGACAAATCCCATTCTGTCGGGGGCTGCAGTTTCCCTTCCACAATGAGGACACAGGAGTCCTCGTCCAGTCTCTCATCCTCTGGGGCCGTGAGTCTCAGCATCAGAGAATATTTGAGTGCCGAAATCTGCAGTTTCAAAGGACTCAGGGAGCACCCCCAGGTCTTTCCAGAGGTCCTGAGGCTAAGATTGTCCTCACTCTTACTAAGATGTCATTTGGCCTTTCCCGTTCATTCTCTCATGGTGGAAAGAACATAAAAAGTTCAGTCGGTTAAGCGTCCAACTTGGCTCGGGTCATGAACTCACAGTTCCTGAGATCAAGCCCCATGTGGGTCTCTGTGCTGAGAGCATGGAGCCTGCTTGGGATTCTCTCTCTCTCCCTCTTTCTCTGCCCCTCCCCTGATTTGTGTGCATGTGTGCGCGCGTACTCTCTCTCTCTCCCTCTGAAAATAAATAAACTTAAAAAAAAAGTTCATTGATATTCGATGCGATTCACATTGCAACTAACCTTAAGAGAAGACTGACTGAGTTTTGGTGTACTAACAAGAATGTACACGATTAATAGAAAACACTGTGAAAACACCCTGCCCTTCCCTGACTACATATCTGAGTGAGGCCAGGTCCTTCCGGTACCTCAACCAAAACAACATATTGCAACACCTTAAATGCAGAAGCAGATATGAGAATTTAGCTGTCTTTTCTTAAGGTAGGCATTAAACAGATTTGCAAAAATGTAAAGCAATAATCCCCTTCTTAGTAAATTTCTGTTTTGCTTTGGAAAATGTAGTTTTTTTCATAAAAATTTTATCTATGTTAATGTGAAATGGGCTATGTGAAATGCTATGTCCAAATGAATTAGTAAATATTAGTTTTTAAAACTCTCAATTTTAACTTCTTTATATCTATATATCTTTGTAATGTTTATTTTTTTTCAACTTTTTTTTTTTTTTTTTGGGACAGAGAGAGACAGAGCATGAATGGGGGAGGGGCAGAGAGAGAGGGAGACACAGAATCGGAAACAGGCTCCAGGCTCCGAGCCATCAGCCCAGAGCCTGATGCGGGGCTCGAACTCACGGACCGTGAGATCATGACCTGGCTGAAGTCGGACGCTTAACCGACTGCGCCACCCAGGCACCCCTGTAATGTTTATTTTGAGAGAGAGAGAGAGTGCACATGCACATGCGGGCAGGGGAGGGGCAGAGAGAGAGGGAGAGAGAATCCCAAGCACTGACAGTGCAGAGTCTGACACGGGGCTTGGTCCCATGAACTGTGAGATCATGACCTGAACTGAAGCAGAGTCAGACACTCAACCCACTGAGCCACCCAGGCACCCCAAAAGAGTGGTTCTTTTTTTTTTTTTTTAAGTAGGCTCCATGTCCCACATGGGGCTCGAATTCACTATCCTAAGATCAAGAGTCCTATGTTCTACCCACTGAGCCAGCCAGCTGCCTGCCCATTTTAATTTCTAATATAGTAAATATTGATAAACATAGCCCACATTTACAAAAAGCTCTGTGGGGTCCTCAATTATGTTTAAGAGGTAAAGGGCTCCTAAGACCAAAACGTTTGAGAGCTACTATCCTAAATTTACCAGAATAGGTGGGAGTCTACCATTGGGTTATCTTTTATTAACTAAGTGCTTATTATTTAACCTCTTTCACCTTTCAATTCCCCCAACTCTTCATCCTGAAGTGCTTGTTTAAAATAATGAGGTTGCTTCTCTATTTTACATTTTGCCTGAATGTGAGAATTTTCAGCACTTTAGGCCAGTGCTGAGTACATAAAGATGTGTGAGGTTTAAGAGAGTGAGAACAAAGTTTTCCTAGTCTGGAATATGTTCCCCAGATATTGATCTCTTAACAAGCTTGTAGCCTGAATACATGTATAACATTAAATCCAGCAAATCAGCAACCTCCCTCCCCGATAGTCACTATCTCTTTGAAAAAGACATGAGAACTAGATGATTTTGTAGGCAGCAATGAACGCCTCTCCTAGACAAACCATTGCAGAGGACACAAAAGAAAGAAAAGCTCCCCACCCCCAGCTCATTTATGAGTTTAGTGTAGATGGTAAGACAACCAAAGACAATATAAGAAAATAAAATAATAGTCCAATGCCATAGTTTTAAAATACGTCCACAAATTCTTTGATCTGCTTCCTTTGACCAATGCCCATGCCCTCAAGTGTGGGCTGGATTTTAGTGATTTGCTTCTAGGAAATAGAATATGGTAGAAGTGATGATGTGTGATGGCTTCCAGACTAGATCATCAATAGGCTTGTGGCTTCTGTCGTGCTCTCTTGAATCACTCTGGGGGAGGCCAGCTGCCATGTTATGAAGACATGTAAGTAGCTCTATGGATAGGTCCACGAGATGAGGAATTGAAGCTTTTTGCCAATAGCCATTTGAGTGAGCCATCTGAGGACTGTGGAAGTGGAGTCTGCAGTCCCAGTGAAGCGAGCAGATGACCGCAACCCTAGCTACAGGTTGACTGCAATTTCGTGAAAGACTCAGATAAGCTGGTCCTGAATTGCTGACCCCCAGAAGCTGTGAAGTACGAAATTTGTGTGATTTTACATTTCTAAAAGATTGGAGTAATTTGTCATGCAGCAGTACCAAATTAATACAACCAGTATGATTTATGAATGCAAAAATCCTATATAAAAGTCACAACTCGGGGCGCCTGGGTGGCTCAGTCGTTCAAGTGTCCGACTTCAGCTCAGGTCACGATCTTGCAGTCCGTGAGTTCGAGCCCCGCGTCAGGCTCTGGGCTGATGGCTCAGAGCCTGGAGCCTGCTTCGGATTCTGTGTCTCCCTCTCTCTCTGCCCCTCCCCTGTTCATGCTCTGTCTCTCTCTGTCCCAAAAATAAATAAACGTTAAAAAAAATTAAAAAAAAAAAGTCACAACTCTAATCAGTGGTGCTATATTAAAAGTAATATATTATGGCCAAGAGGAGTTTAACTCAGGAATACAAGGATAGTTTAGCATTAGAAAAATCTATTAATGCAATGCAACACCTTCACAGAAAAGGAAAACAAAAACTTTAATTTCAACATCCAATCCTGATTAAAAGCTTTTAATAAACTGGAACTAGAAAGTACCCTCCTTAACTAATAAATGGTATCCACAAAAACCTACACATCATCATGCTTAATGGTGAAGCTTTAAAAGCAGCCACATTTAAGTCAATGACTAGATAAATATGCTGCCATCACTGCTTCTGTTCAACAGTGTACTGGATGTCTTACCCAATGTAATAAGACAAGAAAAGAAAATAAGGGGTATAAAAAGAGCAAAAGGGACCAAAATGTCCTCATTTATGAATAATAACTGTCTATAGAGAAAAATCAAAGAGAATTATGGACACAAACTATTAGAACTAATAAAAGAACTCAACAAAACTGCTGGTTACAAGTTCAAGATACAAATTGATAATATTCCTATACACTGTAATAATAAAATAAAAATAGAATAAGAGATCTCACTTTTAACAGCATTAAAATGACCAGATCCCAGGGAATAAACCTAAAAAAATGGGAAAGATATTTTATGGAGAAAATTATAAGACATTAAAGACTTGAATGTGTATATAGATACACAGTATACAGAATTGAAAGATTCAATATCATAAAGTCACTTCTCTTGACATTGGTAAACAAATTCTGTGTAGTTGAAGTCAAAATCCCTAGAAAGTTTGTGTGTGTGTGTGTGTGTGTGTGTGTGTGTGTGTGTGGCATTTTCCTAAATGTATGTAGAAGAGCAAAGGGCCAAGAGAAGCTTTGGTACTTTTAAAGAGGACTAAAGCAAGATAACATTAAGACTTATTACGAACAATATTAAACTTAAGATAAAGCAATAGCAATGAAGACAGCATGATACTGGCAATGAGATAGATGCACAGGCCAGAGGGTAATAGGAGAGAGCCCCCAACAGACCCATGTATGTGGAGACACCACCATAATGGGCATGGTGCTGCACTTCAGTGGAGAAAGGACAGGTTATTCAATAAACGGTGCTAGGATAATCAAGGCTCTATAGGGAAAAAATAGAACTCTTAATTCATATTATGCACAAAAATAAGCCATGTGAGGGACGCCTGGGTGGCTCAGTTGGTTAAGCGTCCAACTTCCGCTCAGGCCATGATCTCATGGTTTGTGAGTTCAAGCCCTGCATGGGGCTCTGTGCTGATAGTTCAGAGCCTGGAGTCTGGTTCAGATTCTGTGTCTCCCTCTCTCTCGGCCCCTCCCCTGATCGTGCTCTGTCTCTCAAAAATAAGTAAATGTTAAAAATTTTTTTAAAAAAATAAGCCATGTGGATTGAAAGATCTAAATGTAACAATCAAAACTATAAAATATTTACAATACAGGAAAATGTGCTTATGAGCTCAGGTTCGGGATGGAGTTCTCTCTCTCTCTCTTTTTTAATGTTTATTTAGTTTTGAGAGACAGAGCACAAGCAGGGGAGGGGCAGAGAGAGAGGCGGGCAGAAGATCCAAAGCAGGCCCTGTGCTGATGGCAGAGCACGATGCGGGGCTCCAACTCACGAACTGTGAGATTGTGACCTGAGCTGAAGTCGGACACTCAACATGACTGAGCCACTTAGCTGCCCCTAGGATTGGATTTCTTAAACATGACAGAAAAAGCACCAGTCACAAAGGAAATGATTGTTATATTTAATTACATTAAAATTGACAACTTCTGTTCATTAAAAGATACTATTTTAAAAAGTAAAAAGATGAGCCACACACTGGGAGAAGATATTTGTATGCATGTGATTAATAAATGATTCCTATCCAGACTATAGGAAGAACTCCTCCACGTCAATAAGAGAAAGACAAACAACAGAACAGAAAAATGGGCAAAGGGCTGCTTAACAGTAATTTTGCAGAAGAG
Organism: Acinonyx jubatus; assembly: GCF_027475565.1. Classification (NCBI taxonomy): domain Eukaryota; kingdom Metazoa; phylum Chordata; class Mammalia; order Carnivora; family Felidae; genus Acinonyx; species Acinonyx jubatus. The sequence continues at coordinate 39,944,605 of NC_069382.1, forward strand.
GAAAATAAGTGGCCAATACACATGTGCAAAGCTGCCCAACCACCTTAGTAATTAGGGAAATGCAAATTAAAACTGTAACGACATACCATTTTACACCTGCCAGTTTCACAAAAGTTTAAAAGTCCGACAAACTTTAGGAGCAACGGCACCACCTGCTATTAGGAGTACAAATTGAGCAGCCAGTTTCAAAAACAGCTCGGCGTTATCCAGTAAAAGTGAAGATGTATGTACCTTACAGGGAAGGGATTCTGCTCCCGCCCATGTGCGCACTAGACAAATCTTGCACACATGCAGCACGAAGCTCTTACAAGGATGCTTGTGGCGGTAATGTTTTAATAGCGAAAAGCTGAAGACAGTTCAGATTCCATTAGCAGTAAAGTGGATAAATAATTCCTGGTGTTTGCATACAATGGAATACTGTACAGCAGTGAAAATTAATAAACCACTCCTGGCTGAATCTCAGGAACATCATGTTGCATAAGAAATGAAAATAGCTGGAGAAGCTATTCCATAATTCCACTTATTCAAAGTCAGAAAACATGCAAAATTAAACAATACATTGTTCAGAAGGATACATACAGAGGTGGCAAAACTAGAAAGAGGAGCAAGGGACTGATGAACACAAAGTTTGGGATGGTGTTGACAACTGTCTGGGGAGTGGTGGGGACATGAGGTAAAAGGAACCAGATGAAAGACTGTATGTTTTTCAATGAGGATGCCTTATTGGTTTCATAATAAAAACCTATTAAAACCTTTTTCTATTGACTTATTTATCATCTTTGAAAAATAGAACACCAACACAAGAAGGACGCCTGGGTTGCTCAGTCGGTTGAACATCCTACTTTGTTTGGCTCAGGTTGTGAGCTCACGGTTCGTGTTTTCGAGCCCTACCTCAGGCTTTGCACTAACAGCGCAGAGACTGCTTAGGATTTCTGTCTCTCTCTGCCCCTGCCCCGCTCTTGCGTTCTCTCTCTCTCAAAAATAAACATTACAGGGGAGCCTGGGTGGCTCAGTCGGTTGGGCGTCCGACTTCGGCTCAGATCATGGTCTCACAGTTCGTGGGTTAGAGCCCTGCGTTGGACTCTGTGCCGACAGCTCAGAGCCTGGAGCCTGTTTCAGATTCTGTGTCTCCCTCTCTCTCTGCCCGTCCCCTGTTCACACTCTGTTTCTGTCTCAAGAATAAATACACATTTTTAAAAAATTAAAAAAAATAAACATTAAAAAAATACTTGCAAAACAACAATACTTGCAACATCCAACAGTTGTTGAATTTTTATAGTATATACTTATTAGTAATGGAATGAATATATTAGTATTAAGAAAAATTAATTAATTGATAATTAATGAACAAAATATATTAATGTTGATTAGTATGAAGGAAAATGGATTGGCAAATCATGAACAAAATTAAAGTGTTGATCCTAAAGCACAATAACCCAGTTGGGCTCCAGACCCTACATTCAGACTGCCTGGGCTGGAAGCTGGCTCTGCCTGTTCTTAAGTGGGTTTTTTGATTGCTCCATGCCTCAGTTTCCTCATCTATAAACTGGGCCTACTGATAGTAAATAATTCTTCACAAATGAATTGTAAGAATTATGTAAATGAATGTCAAGTGCTTGGAACAGTGCCTGCCACACAGTAAGCACTGGATATAAAGTCGTATGTAAATATATAAACCAAACAAAGAGAAGAGGGGCTTGTGAAAGACCCGGGGTCGGGGGCGGGGGGGGGGGGAGGCGGTGCTGAATTTTCAAGGCATCCTTCCAATCTCGAAATAGCCTGGGCTTGCACATCACGTGCTGGGACAGCTTTGTGGCTCCCTTTGAGAGACTGAAGAAAGAAAAAGGTATTACATGGCAGAGAGCTTGTGAAAGCTCTTGAGAGAAGTCTGCTGACAAGGGAGTGACAATGTCACTTCAGCCCAAATCACAAAAAGCACCCATCCCTGCCTGACTGACCCAGGGAATGCTGCTCCAGGGATGAATTCGGGGGGATCACGCATGTCGTGGGTCCACTTCTTTGAGACCCAGCTGCTGGCGTGGCGGGTCCTGATGCCTTGAGCCTGGTTGTTAGTTTGCCCCACATGTGCCTGGCCTTCCCCCCAGCCCTTGATGTATCCACGAGAGAAGAACCTTGGGTTGCCTGGGGGGGATGTGGTTCTGGGATTAAATTCTGAGGTGCCCCAGCTCCCCGAGTCACTCAGCTGCTGGAGTGTAGGGCTCAGGGACCTGTGGGGGACTGTCTTGCCACAGGAAGTAACACACGAGGACCTCACACAAAGCATCAAGCCTGCCTGACGGTCTACCCTTGCCAAAGATTTGACATTTGTTTCTACTTACAGGGCATTTTCTAAATTGTGTTATACTCCATGCTTCCTTGCTGGCCTTTTTTCCTCAGGGACTGGAAACTCTGAAGAGAAAAACAGTCTTTCCTCTTCTCTGGATGGTGAAATGGCTTCTTGCTCTTATCATGCTGCTGGTGACAACCATGGATTAATTCCAGAAACCTTTACTGAGAATGTGCAATGTACCAATCCACACAAGATCGATTCCAAACCCATTCCTACACCTAAGTGAGGTGCGGGGCAACACTCTGCATGGTGGACTAGGCTAGCCCAATATTTGTTGGCAAGTAAGACCATTTGTCCTGTGGTAGAGTTGGTTGAAGTCATGCCTAACATGACCGGCTTCTTTCACATCTTTTAGGCTTCTGGGCCCCTTAAAAAACAAAAGCCATTGTTTCTTATATGCTTCAAAAGACATCTGTAAGGACTTGTTCTATAATGATTGTGGTGGTTATTTTTAGTCAAAATGTGGCCCAGAACCTGCTCTGCCCTCCCCACACCACGTCAGGTGCTGGTCTGCTTGGAGACCAGCCTGCACTGGGGTGCTTTCCAGCTGCTGTGGAAAACAGAGGGTCATGGAGTGGCCCTCGGTCACGTTTTCCACGGCAGCTGTGCCCTCACAACAGGACCGTTTGGATCTGCAGAAAAGCTCCTAAGCCAGATGGTTGCCTGTCAGGGGACCTGGACCAGCCTCAGTCTAGTGGGAGGCTGAGAGGCATGTGAGCGAGGACAGAGTGAGCCTTCCTGGGCAGGACGACCACAGAGGTGTCAATATGCTTTTGAGAGGAAAACCAGGATACATCTCACATACATGGCAGCCCCATCTAGGTGAAGCCACTCCCAGGCCCCAGGGAGACTGCCATTCTCTAGGCCTTACAGCTCAGCTCCGATCCTTTGGGTCATCTGTCCCCTCTGCCAGCCACCAACTGCTACTCCAGGGCACAGTGTTCTCACGAATAAAGCCACTCTGGGACGATGCCACCTCATCCCACTGTGTGATGGACGGATGCTGCAAAAGAAGCCTTCCCAAGGGTCGCCTGCAGCAGCTTGGCCTGAGATGGGCCCCGCACTGGCTCTGTGGGCAGCCCCCGCCTCTTGGAAGCTGTGGTGTGGGGAGCTGCCTTGGCCCCCCTTCCCTCTAAGCATCTGTTTGTGGTGACTCACCTCTGGTTCCCAGGAACCTTGTTATTTTGGGCCCTGATATTATTAAGGTTGTGCCCAGATTCCCTGCAAATCAGCAATTCAGGAACACGGGGGCCATCCAGTGAAAGCATGTTAAAAACAGAGGGCCACAGCCGCAGGCCCCTGCCCACCAGGGGCTGGTTAGCACAGAAGGCCAGCGGCTCCCCCAAAGTCCTCTGCCCATGCACGGAACGCTGCCCCCTCCTGGGGTCTTTGTCTCCTGGAGCCTCCTCTGGGAAGCCTTGCCTCTGGAGGACCCGCGCGGCCCGCCGGCCGGCCCGTGAGGGAGAGGTGGCGAGCAGATTCTCCCTTCGCCTCCTCCCTCCGGCGCACCTTTCGGAAGGGGCTGGCCGTCCCCGCTCGCGGCCTGGTGAGCTGGGCCGGGCGCCCAGGGTGGGGGAGCGGGAGCCGGCGAGGGTGCTGCCGTAATCTGCGAGCCCCAGGCGGGCTCCTCCCCTCCGCCCGAGAGCTGAGCTCCGGGGCAGCCCGATAGGGAGCCTCTGCTGCCGATAAGGCCGTCGGAGGGCCGCGCTCTGCGGCCACCTGGCTCCAGACGGCCCAGGCCCGGCCCAGGCACGGCGCGTCCTGAAGCCCCAGCTGTTCCCACAGCCGACCGCGACGGACCCCCGGAGGGATCCTGGTTAGGGACCGGCATGTCCTTAACGAGAGGCTTCCTCAAAGTGAGTGCCGCAGCTCGAAAGGGAGGAGTGGTGCTCGGGAAGGGCGAGGAGCCGGCCAGGGGGTGCCAGAGAGCAGAGCCGTCTGTGTGCTCATCTATGGGCACCCCCTGGGCTCCAGGCTTTGTAAGAGCGTCAGCACTCATTTGCTTGGTTGCTGATGGTGTCAGGTGGCCTCTGCTTGACTCAGTTAGTCCAGTTCATATGTTTTACAGCCCGAGATTTGCTGTCAAATTCAGTTCCACCTACCTGGTTCTCTGAATTATGTTCTGCCCGCATTAGGGGTTGGGAAGAATAATCTTCAGATTATATTCCTTCTTTGGTCTACTGAGATTCTAGAAGCTTTCCTTTGACTCTGCTGAGCAGTGTATCTTTCAGGTGTGTTTTCACAGGCTGGTGGCCCTGAGGACAATAGGGGCACCTGAGAATGTGGGCTGCTCTGAGGGAAGTGGGGGTGGGGGTTGGGTCACCCTCCTTCAGAAGGGGGCTTGCTTGTTTTCCTCAGTGATGCACAGAAGCCAGTCACCTCATTGTCACACCTTTATTGTTCTTGAAACACTGAACTTTGGATTTGTGTTGTTAACTTACTAGAGGGAGAAAAGTCTAAGAAAGAGGGGCAAAAGGCTTCAGAGTGTTTCTGGGAGCTAGGGTCTGATAGATACTCTTTAAACGGCAACGGAGCATTACAGGGAGCTATTCCCCCCCCACCTCCAATTCTCCCTGTAGTGATAGGACATATCACCATCTAACAGCGTGGCAGGTCTGCTGTCTTTAACGTGTCCTGTGTCACAGTGAGGTTGTTGGTTTTAGTGGGGGATTCAGAGGCCAGAGTTGGACCCTAGGGCACATCCTCAGAGGGAGCCCAGTGTAATCGTCTGGGAGAACATGTCCCCTTCTAACTTGTGTAAGAGTCTTTGGGTACAGGGAAAACCATATTAAGTGGGAATATGTTTTTAGTGGTTGAGCATCTTTACAATTTGCCTTCCTGATGATAGATTTCCTTCCCCAGGAAGGGGAGGGTCTGTGGGGAACCAGGGGACTCCCACTTAGCCTCACCAGCAGCAAGCAGGAGCCAGGCTCAGTGCATCTGAGTCTTTTCCTTTCACTGGGCAACCCTAGACCACAGTTTCAAAGTGAGTCTTGGAGGCTGTTCCATAACAGACCTCAGAGCTTGGGGAGGTGACGGTGAGTGGCACATGAGCCGCAGGAACTGTCTTCAGACCCAAATGCGAGCACGGCGTCTTGCAGGATTAAGGAATGGGTTATGAACAAATGTTTGAAGGGAGCATGACTGCTTTCACCAACCAAATAGCCTTGGGAGAGCCACATTTTTTGTGTGTGTCAGTTTCTTTCTGGCTACTGGGTGGGCTGGGCAGCTGAATGTGAAAGCAGTAGGAAAGGAAACAAAAGCCTTGAGGGTTGTTTTTATAAGCAGGGTCACATAAACTCAGCTGACCCTGGACTTCAGTGGTCAATTATAATTAGTTTCTAAACCCAGGTTGTCACCCCTTACCCCAAAATGATGTGGCCAGTGTCTTTGCAAAATCAGCTGACTTATTCTGAGTTTAATCTAAGTGAAGCGTATTTAGAAAGGCAGGGTTTTTTTGTTTTTTGGTTTTTTTTTTGGTTGTTGTTGTTGTTACCAAAAAAATAAAAGAGAAAGTAAGAAAGACAATAGGGTGCTTCCTAAAGGTAAAGTAACTGAAAATCTTTGTCCTCAGGGTCTGTTCAACATTTAATAAGCATTCATCAAGTACCTGCTTCTGTCAGGTGCTGTTGTCGGCACTGGGAATATAGCAGGGAACAGAATAGACACAAATCCCTGCCTTGTGGAGCTTACATTCCAGCTGCACAAGGAGACAGACTGAAAACAAAATAAATGAGTACTCCTTTACTGAAAGATGAGGAGTGCATGGGACAGGAACATGCAAGGGGATAGGAAGCCTGGAGAATTCTGCTGTGTAAATAAGGTGCTCAGAGAAAGTCTCAGTGAGGTTCGCTTTGGCTGTTATGTTTCAAACTTAGATTCCACATGGCCATTAATAAGGATTCTAGTTTGATGTCAAGAATCTTAAATACTAAACTTTGTTGATTATGAGAAGCTACAAATTTTTGAGTTAACATTCTCACTGTTGAGACAAATCACCTGTAGAATCCAAGAGAATTCATGATACTTGGGTATGCAGTTATCTGTGTCAGATTCTTATGGTATTGAGTTGGACACTTTTCTTTCTGGCTGGCCAAGCTGGTTTGATGACATTTCAATCAGGCCTCTGCTGTTTGTGTGGCCAGCATTTCTTGTGTCAAACTGCTGATGATTGTATTTGTCCATTATGATTTGGGTGGGAAACTTTTGTAAAATGGCTAGTTAAATGTGTTATGGGTACTGACAAACATGATACTCTTGGCTAGCAGCATTCTTGAAAGTAAAAAAATATTGTTTTTTGTATGTCCTTAAAAAAAATGCCACTTGACCAAAGAATTGAAGGAGGTGGGGGAGAGAGAGCCATTCACAACTCTGGGGGAAATAGTAAATGCAAAGGTCCTGAGGCAGGCGTGTGCCATGGGAAGAACCAGGAGACCAGTGTGGCTGGGGCAGAGGGAGGAGGGCACTCTGAAGGAGTGAGGTCAGAGAGGTGATAGGAGGGAGAGATTAGTGAGGGGTCAGGGGTGCAGAACACCTAGGGTCTTGTATACATTATAAGGACCTTATTTTTACTCTGAGACAAGAAGCATTACACAATCTTGGGGGTAGACAAACAGTATGATTTGACTTCTTCCCCTACCTGTGACTTCCTAACGCCTTTGAAACCAAACTCCCAGGAATGGGCTATGAAACAGAACTAGAGTGTGGCAGCAGAGTTATCACTGACCTCTAGTGCACTTGTTCTCAGCCTTTTTTCCTCTGGGATACACAGGACTGCTTGTTGACATAGTTACACATGATATATTTCACAGCCATACCTGGGTATTGATAATCCCCTTCTCCCTTACACTCTCCAATTTAATGAGAAAATAAATAGTGCCACAGATGCTCTTTACTTAAAAAATTGCCATGGGTAAAATTAAATAGAAAATGGAAGCCTCTACAAAATCACAATTCATATGCAGTACAGTAATTTGTAATCACAGCTGCTGATCCTTCCCTGTTTCCTTTGGACCCCAACACGGATAAAGCAGACGGTGGTTCTGGAACACTAGCTGTCAGGAAAGCTTATCGGATGTGAGCATGTTGATAGCAGAGTAGCCACAGAGGGGGAAGTTTGCATTTGCTCTAAGTTTTAAGAAGTGTGAATGAGGGACGCCTAGGTGACTCAGTTGGTTAAGCATCTCACTCTTGATTTCAGCTCAGGTCATGATCTCACGGTTTGTGAGATGGAGCCCCGAGTCGGGCTCTGCGCTAGCAGTGCTTGGGATTCTCTCTCTCCCCCTCTCTCTGCCCCTACCCCACTGGTGCTCACCCGCACATGCTCTATCAAAATAAATAAATAAACATTTAAAAAATAAAAATTAGGGGCGCCTGGGTGGCTCAGTCGGGTGAGTGTCTGACTTCGGCTCAGGTCATGATCTCACAGTCTGTGAGTTCGAGCCCCGCATCAGGCTCTGTGCTGATGGCTCAGAACCTGGAGCCTGCTTCCGATTCTGTGTCTCCCTCTTTCTCTGCCCCTTCCCTGCTCATGCTCTGTCTCTCTCTGTCTCAAAAATAAATAAAAACATTAAGAAAAAAAATTTTTTTTTTAAAAATAAAAATTAAAAAAAGTACAAATGGTCTTCCTCCAGGGGGTCTTGCCCTCCAGGACCCACCATTTTTTTAAAAAAAATATATATTTATTTATTTTTTTTAATTTAAATTTAATTTCTTAAATTTTTAAAAAATTTTTTTCGGGGCCCACCCTTTACACACAACCTAGGTGATTTTGTAGAAAGGCAAATATCATCGCGTCACTCCCCTGCTTTAAATCTTCAGGGTCTTCGTGGTTTTTGGGATAGAATCCAGACTCCTTCATGAGGCCCCTCCTGTCCTGGCCTGCCCGTCTTTGCCACTCTGCTTCCTACCTCTGACTCCATGAGAATTGCTCCAGGCACACCAAACAGGCTGCATGTGGAAATTTTCACATGCTGTTCATAAGCTTCTCCTGAGGGGCCTTGCATTTGTCTTGTTCACTGTCGCATCCTCGGCAGGTTGCACAGCACCCGGCAAGTAGTAGGTGCTCATTAAATGTTGGTTACATTTAATTACTTGCAAAACCCCTCACAGCTGAGTCCTTCCTACTAGTGTGGTTGGTCACAAACCTGCAATCCCAAATCACTGCCCTAGTGGTTTCTGTATTGACCTTAAAAAAAATTCACAAGATCGTTTCTCCTTCCTCAGAACTCTCCTTGCACTTTCTTGGAACCTCCCTTAAGGCCCTTCTCATTTTCTCTCTCTTTATGCTTATTTACCTCTCATCCCCTACAAGTGGGGCTGCCCGGAGAGGAGGAGCAGCCCCAGCTGAGTCATGTTTGAGTCACATCTCTGACTTTCCCTGGCATCAACCATGGCCTTGAGCATGGGGCTGAACTTGTCCAAACCATGAGTATCAACTGTTAGGAATATGTTGGGTCATTTATTTGGAAAACAAATCTCCAGCAGGCCCTGTGAGAAGTCGGCAGCCCCAGCCTAATGCCCCAGCTGGCCAAGTGTCCCACTTCCTGGGACTGGCCCGGTGGGGACGGAGGCCCGTGTGAATCTGCTCAGGCCACATTTGGAGTTTGTCATCATTTTCTGACAGGCAGTGACAACCAATTAGAGATCTAGTGAGAAACAGAATTGTTTTCTCCCCTGCCTCCCGCTCACCCTTGACCACACCACCCCTCTGCGGCTTGCTCTCTGGGTAGAGGCTGATTTATCTCCCGAATTGACTGTCACGGCACAGGAAGGAAGGCGTGTTAAGGGCGGAAGCGGTCCCACAGCTAATGGGCCTGGCCAACCAGCTGCTAAAATGAGCTTGGGGTGGAAAGTGGTCAGGGAAGGAGGCAGCAGGGATTGCTAGAAGGGAGGACTTGCTTAAGGACAGATTAGTACAAACAGAACAAGTAAACAACCCCACTCTCCCGCCTGGGGCTGGAACCCGAGCCCTCTCCTGAGAAAGCTGCAGGCACCAGTTGTCACTAGGACACGGAGGAGGCGGGGAATGGGGGTGGGGGGAGCCGGTCTCGCTCTCCCCAGGACGATCGCGGTCGGAAAACCACCCAGCCCTTTCCAGGAGTGGATTGTGAAGCATTATTTTGTAAGAGAGAGCACTGGTTTCAATTTCCTTTGGGAAATTGCAAGTAAAAGCTGAAAAGAAACTGGCTTTGGTCCAGTCCTGTCCTCTGATGGCCCAGCCATTGATCAAGGGTGATGATGATTTGCAGACAATGGAGCGGATTTCAGCTCCTCGGAAAAGCCTCCTGGGGCCCCACTCTCTTGCCCATTCTAGCCACCTCTCCTCCCAGTGGGATGGGGTAAGGTGGGGTCATGCACCTGTGGTTTTCTTTTCTCCAAGGGTCGGGGAGGGCTAGGGGTGTGTCACCTGCAAGCTGCACCTTGGGGCAGGTGAACGTTTCTGTCTGGTGGTATGACCCGAAGGTACCAGCAGAATCCCTGTCTTCTAACACCATCACCCCAGGTCTGCAGTGAAGCCTGAAGTTCCAGCACTGGAGATTATTCGTTAGGTTCTTAAAAGGGGTTTTGAGCTCTACACCTTTTGTATTAATTGCATACACTTAAGCCTTTGTAATAGGATCTTGAATGGTACAAATGCAGGGGAATAATTCTTATTTTCATGGGATTAGTTGAGGATTTAGGCAACAGCAAGGAGTGGGACTGAGGGCAGGCTCATGGAACAGGGGCCTGGGGAGGGGTGAGGTGCTGGAGGAGGGGGCATGAAGGAAGAAAAAGCTCACTCTCTTGCCTAGGACAGTGACTGGGCCCTAAGATTCCTTCCTAGGTATTTGTCTATCCCAAGATCTGGATCCAGGCAAGCTGCCCGTCACAATGTGGAGTGTGCGAGTTGATGAGTGCTGTCGGGCTGAAAGTGGCCGTAGGCACTGGTGATGGAGTTGCCAGATGTGAATACCTTTCTCGTGCACGCGCCATCCAGGTGGCAATGGGGTCAGCCTGGGAGCTGGCCAGGCTTCTTGGAACCGGTTCCAGGGCTGATAAAACTGTGCCCTTCCCCTCGACTTTTCAAACACTGTGTGGAATTGATGCCAAACGTGGCTGGTGAGCTCTCTAAGCAATAGAAATCGACGAGAGGCCAAAGGAGAGTTCCAGACAAGGTTTTATTGGGGTCTGTGCACAAGGGAGGGACACAAAATGTCCTCAGGCCGACTCCCCAAGGCAAGGTCAGGGAGAGTTTCTTAAACAAACTTAGATGGGGAAAGGATGGTGTTGAAGCATGTAGAGGTGGGGTTTTTCTTGGCACTGGCGTATGTTAGAGATCATGCTTGTCCATGTATGTCTCATTAGCATGTTAAGTCTCCACCCTGGGCATGAACTTTAGCATTTCAATAAGGGAAAGGTAACTTGAGGGTACTCCTGGCGGTCACTGTGCATACTGTAATGCCAGCTTCTGGGTCCATCTGCTGCAGACTGGTTTGATCTGGATCTCACTAGTTCTTTTGGGCGACTGGCTCCCTCTTGGAAGTTGATGTCCTGCTTTCTGCATTCCTATAGGATTTATTGCTCAAGAAACACAGATTCATGAGTTTACTTTTAAGGGAGTTTTTTCTTTATGGCATAGTCGCATTGCATTAGGGTTTGGGGAGAGGGCCCTGAGTCCTGTCCCTTTTCTCTCTCAGAATAATATCATTTTACAATATACCAAGTATAGCACTTCCTTTACATACTGTGTCTTAATGTGATACGCATATATATTTTTAAGATTATTTATTCATTTTGAGAGAGAGAGAGAGAGAGCACATGTACCTGCTAGTGAGTAGAGCAGGGGCAGAGAGAGAGAGAGTGAGAGAGAGAGAGAGAGAGAGAGAGAAAATCTAAAGCAGGCTTCATGCTGGCAGCATGAGGGCTCAACATGAGGCTTGATCCTGGGAACCGTGAGATCATGACCTGAACCGAAATCAAGAGTTGGACTGAGCCACCCAGGTGCCCCTTAATGTGATATTGAAATCACCCTGCAAAGTAGGTATTATTATTGTCACTTTCCAGATGAGAAAACAGAGGCTGAGCAGCAAATTAACTGGTCCAAGCATCACAGCTGGGTTCCCAACTTTTGTCTGTCCCCTAACGCTCTGTAGGTGGATGCTGACAGGTGCACATCTTTCTCACCTCAAGGACTGGTCACACTGAAATTATTGTTTTATGTGCCTGTTTCTCCCCCCCCCCCCCACCAATCTGTATTCCCAGTGACCAACCTACATGGTGCAGGTGGACTCACTCAAGCAGTGCTGAAGGCCTGTGGGCTCTACAGCCAGACCACCTAGGTTTGAATCCCTATTCTGCCACTTTCTAGCTGGTCCAAGGAGGCCAGCTATGGACCCTAATGCAACATGCTAAAAACTCTGGATATTTCTAGCTGGTCCAAGGAGGCCAGCTATGGTCCTTAATGCAACATGCTAAGAACTTCCTACCTTCAACACAGCTTCAATTCAGGTCAATAGCGTTTACAGAGTAGGAAACAGGAAAGGGTAAGTGCCCATTAGTGGATACTGGAATGGGGAAGAATTAATTCTGTTTGTCAGTTGAACAAGGGAGCTTGTCAGGGAAACTTCGTAGAGGGAGAGGACTTTGAATGGCCTTGAAGAATCTGTAGAATTTCACAAAGCAGGGTTTGGGAGGATGTTGGCTGCAGAGAAAGCATGGTCAAAAGTATGGAAGGTGTGGAGGTACCACGTGTGTCTGGGAAAGGTGTGTGGTCCAGGTGTTCAGAGACAGGTGGTGGTGGGAGAAGAGGATGAAAGGTGGGCAGGGGCTAGACTGAGTTTCTGAACATCAGCCTGAGACTTTGGATTTTATTCAGCAGATGTTGGGGAATCAGCTTTTGAGCAGGAAAGTATGATCAGAACACTCCCTGTGGCAGGGTTCAGGAAGATGGGTCATTGGAGTGGCAGGGAGTGGAAACCAATTAGGAAAATACTGCTGCTCTCCAGGTGAGAATTGATGACATCCTAATTAAGGGGAATGGCAGACAATTCACATTATCGAGTAGCTTCTGTGTACCAATCACCCTGCTATATTGTTTACACCCCTCCGCTCATTTAATGCTCACAGAAGCCATGTAGGAATTACCACCCATGTTACAGATAAGGAAACTGAGTCTTGTTGCAGTCAGGAGAAGAAATAAGGTTGTTGTCTGGGGGTGTCGACAGGCTGCTCATACGTGTGCCCCTGTGGTTTGGGATCTGGTCCTCAGCTTGTAGGCCGGGTTACTTGACTTTGAGGCACAATCAGAGAGGCGGGTTTGGGAACTGACTTAATGCCAGTCCGACTCATAGGACTCTGGTGTTGACGTCAGCCTGCCAGCTTCACAACGGGAGGTATGACGTCTCTGGTCCTCTGGTGTTCTTGTGTTCTTCTTTGCGTTCTCTGGTCAGTGAACTCCATCCCATTAAGAAATTCTACCCGGCAAGTCAGTTATAACAGTATTCTGGTAAGCACCAATCAGAGAAATCAGCTGGGGGTGGGGTGTGGGGGGATGATCTTGAAGAATAGGTCATCAAGACTGTGTTAAGGCCTGATGAGCCATTCATACCCCACAGCCGAGAGCATCACGTTTGTTATAAATTGCTCATTAAACAACATAGGAATAGAAAATGAGTCTCGTTGCCTGTGTCGACACACCAGTGATTGGAAGCAGCTGCCTGAAATGCTGTATTCAGAAAGATTCTGAAGCCACTTGTAGGCTGATGGGCAAGAGTGTGATACATTAGCAGCCGCTGCCAGGGCGCCAAGTTGGGGGGAAGGCTGGTGTATTAGTGGGAGTGTTATTGTAGCCAGTATTGTTTGTCTTCTTTTTGTCTCTCTCTCTCTCTTTTTTTTTTCACTTGAACTGCAATCAGATAAACCATGTTCTAATATTTATTTGAGGGATACCCAATCTTTCAAGACTTCTGAAGCTAACTAGTGCTCTGCATTATGTGTTGATTTTGCTGGCTATCCCTCAGAAGGTAATATAGTATCACATATTAGAAAGTTCCTGGGGCGCCTGGGTGGCTCAGTCGATTAAGTGTGACTCTTGAGTTTGGCTCAGGTCATGATCTCATGCTTTGTGAGTTCGAGCCCCACGTCAGTGTGGAACCTGCTTGAGATTCTCTCTCCCCTCTCTCTGCCCCTCCTCTGCTTGCATGCGTGTGCTGTCTCTCTCTCTCTCTCTCAAAATAAATAAATAAACTTAAAAAAAAAAAAAGGAAGTTCCCTATCTCTCCTAGCTACCACTCTCAGGTTCTAGGGGTTAAATTCAGGTCAGTGGCAGTGTGTACATTCAGACCTAGACTTGGAGGAGTGCAGCTCCTCCCCTCACACTGAATCAGAGGCATTGTTGCTCTTTTCTTGGCCTAATGAGTGTGGATTGCTACTCGGTATCACCTGTTGGACTGCAGCTTCCCAGCCCAACTTCTCCAAGCTTTTAATCGAATCACCAACAAACCAGGACTGTGTGCCCCTCAGGCCGGACCTGCCCCTCCATCCCTATCTCTCTGTGCCAATCCAAACACCACCCCTCCTTTGGGCCAGAGAAGGCCCACTGTCCTCTGCAGGTGTCGGTTCCCTCTGCCCTTGGCACCCCTTAAAGTCATGACCCTCATCTAGCAGTTGGTCTATCTCTCCTTCACAATCTCTGGCACTAAATAAATACTGTGGAGTTAAAACAAAAAAAAAGAATGACCGTTGAACTCTGACTTGTGTGTGTGTGTGTGTGTGTGTGTGTGTGTGTGTGTTGAAATGTGGAAATGTGGCAAGGTTGTTGCTTTGAATGATGGGTTAAATGGATTCTGCTCCAGCCCTGCCTTTATTCTTTTCCTTATGAAATCCCTTATAGAAACAGCCTTTTATTAGAACTGCAGTTTTTCTCAGATTTGGTTAAAACACATTTGCAGATGGAGTGTTGAGCTGACTGGCTGGGAGGTTTGGATATTCACTCTCCATCTAAATTGTCTTCCTTTGGGGTTTTGAAAAATCACTTGTGAATGCCCTTGCTCCTCTACCTGAAAAAATGCAGACAGTAGCACTTAACACTGGCGACCACAAGGAGTTTGGTGTTGGGTGCTGAGTTAGTATTAGCAGGTTGTTCTGAATGCCTCAGGCACGAATTGTTGTTTAAACAGGTGTTCCAGGATTAGGACAACTGTGGTACCCAGTCCTGTTTCCCTAACTCCATTCATTTGCTGCATGGCTGTTAGGAATTTTGTTTCTAGCCTTTGAATAGATGGGATTTTTGGAGCAAGAAGTGCATGGTGCAGAAAAAAAAAAGTGCATGGTGCAGCTTTAATTTGTTAATTAAGAGTCTTTGTTTGAATCTAATTTTGTTTGCATAAAATAAAAATGCATACAGATTAGGACCATCGCCTGATAACTGAACTGGGGGCGGGTTCCTGGAAGCTCTTTCAGGGCCCAGGGGCAGCAGGAAGGCTGCTTGAAGATCCCTTCCATCTTGCCTTTCACACAGGGAGGCCTTCCTCTGAAATGTTCCTAATTCCTTTAATCCCATCATGACTTGCTTTCACTCCTGTTCCTTCAGAGTCATGCCCCAGAGCATTCTCCAAGCTGATAAGTAATTACTGAGCACCTGAGATGGGATGGTCCTGTGGGGATGCAGACGTGAAATGAATGGGCTGTGGTGGCTGCCCTTAAAGCCCTCTCAGCCGGGAAGTAGGACACAAACCACTGTGATCCCAAGGAAGAAAGGAATCTACCGCCAGGGGTACAATGCTGTGGACATTCTAGGAGAGAATATTGCAAGCAGAGGCAATCGAGGGGAGGTCCATGAACATAGTGCCTTCAAGTGGGATGTAAGGGACAGATTTGATGCAGACAGTGGAGAATGGAGGAAGAGGGGAACGTGGAAGGGCGCCCCAGAGGGAGAAGCCACCGTGGGGAAAGATCCTGAGCGGTCAGTGGGTCTTTCTGTTAACCTGGGTAGAGAAAGAAGACAGGTATGAGATCAGGCTGGGAAGTTAGCTGGAAAGTAGTTGAAGAAGGGCCCGCCAGGGTGTTCAAAAGACCTGGAGAACAGTGGGGAGGAACGGAAGTGTTCTGAGCTGCAGGATCCTGGCTGTGGTTCAGGAAGCCGGCTCTTGTGGTACCGTGTAAAGTGGATGGGAGGGAGCCTGGCGGGGCGTGCTGAGTCGTCCAGGTGAGACGTAGTGAAGTTCTGGTCTCAGTTTATTAAAATGGAAAGCCACGGATGGATGGGAGAGAGCAAACTGAGGGAAGGAAAACAAAAGAGCCTCCTGAGCCCTGTGCCGGGTCCTGTTCTAAGAACCACACAGGTATTCACTCATTTAATCACTGTGGTGGCCCCCTATGAATTGTTGCGTGTCATAGGTCAGGAAACTGAGGCACGGAGAGATTTAATTTGCTCAGGGCTACGTAGCTAGGAAGTGTTGGAACTGTGATATGAAGCCAAGAAAGCTGGCCCTCAGATCCTGACTCCTTAACCCGTCCCTTTTTCTGCTCTCATATGAGGAGACTCAGGAAGAAAAGTGGAGGCTGGTTTCTCTCTTCCCTGACCACGTGGTGGCATCTCATGTGGGACTCCCAGGAGCTCACTCCCCAGATGCTTCACTCGGGGGTGTATTTGGCCCTGTGGCAGGATCGTGGCAGACCCACGATCCTTCATATCATTCTACCACTCTCCCCATACCTTCAACAAAGCCTCACCATTCTCGGGCTCTCCCTTGTACTTTAAAAAGTACAAAGTAGAACTATGTCAGTAAGTGTGCAGACATCTAGACCCCAAAACAGATGCATCGCAGGATGTTTAATTTACAAAATTAAAATTAAAACCATTGGGTTCTCGGGGCGCCTGGGTGGCTCAGTAGGTTGAGCGTCCAGCTGTTGATTTTGGCTCAGGTCTTGATCTTGCAGGTTCGAGCGCCACTTCAGGCTCCACACTGACAGTGCAGAGCCTGCTTGGGATCCTCTCTCTCACCCTCTCTCTCTGCCCCTCCCCCCCCATAAATAAATAAACTTAAAAAAAAAAGCGGGTCTTACTGAAGAGGTGAAACTGTAACATACCAAAGTTCACATGTACAAAACAGGAAAATTATGGAACTGGTTAATTATATCCCAAAAAGGTATCTTTCTTTAAGAAGGAATTCACTAACTACAGTTAGCTATTGCACTGAAGTTCTTCATGGGGTGAAGAAGAGTGGAGCAGAAAACTGTGAGGAAGTCTGGAAGGCTGAACTAGCTGGAGAGCAGTCAGAGTGAGAAAGACCAGCCTGTCCTGACGTGCTGTGTGGGAAAATAAAGAATTTTAGGGTCAGATACCACTGGGTCAGATATTAGTTGGTCAGGTTTTCTCCAAGACTGTTCAGAGCTCTAACACGATCCCTTGTTTTGAAACCCTCTAAGGATAGAATTTGTGTTTCCTTGCCCAGAGCACCCTTTGCGCAGGGTGGGGGGGGGGGCGGGTGACATTGCACAGGGCTGGTGGTTCTGGGAACACACTTTGGGAAATGTAGAATCAGGCTACATTGAGAGGGTGGTGTTCAGATTTTCATTTTAGGGGAGACCCTTGGTAATTGGAGCACATTATATAGGCAGGCAATCACCAAGGAAAAGAGTCTGGAATGGTGTCTGGGGGAAGCCTTGAAGGAACAAGGAACAGAAAAGAACAGAGACTGGAAGAAAGTCCCTAATTGTCACGGGTGCCACTGGCAAGAGCAGAGACTCACCCCATGGTGTTTGCAAGGTCATTACCAGGTGAAAGGTGGGGTAGAGCCACAGGAAAGCAGATTCCAATCTTCCTTGAGGAAGGACTTACCAACAGTTGGAATTCTCCAGGGAAAGAAGTGATCAGAGGCCCGTCAAAATTTTCCAAGGAAGGACAGTGGTGTGGACCAGGAATGGGGCTTAGATGTCCTTGGGAAGGATAGCCTTGAATGATGTGACTGCAAGACAAACCACACAAAGAGGAAATGGGGTTTGGTGAACTGAATGTGTTGTATTCACTTCGATGCACAGTTACTTTTCTGAGGGTTGACTTACCTAAACGTTGTCTAGTTTCTTTCTCCTCCTGGGTCTGTGGGGCCTTAATAATTTGCATGGTTGGTTTAATAGCTCTCTGTGGAAATGAGAAAATGATTCAATCAGGCGAAATGGATTCTGGATGAGCAAAGGAGCTTTTTCTGGTGTGGATATTTTGGGAATGCCTATACTGTTTAGTACATACAACAGAAATCTTGGGACTTTCTGATCAGCTGGTGTCTAATGGTCAAGGCAATGAAATACTTGAAATTTTATAGGCTGAATGGGATGGAATTCTTTCGTAATTTGGGACCCAGATTTGCATCTTGTTTACTTAGATTTGCATAGGTGATTAGAGATGCCCTAACTATAAACGTGTCAGATGGAATAAGAATTAATATATGCAATGTACTCTATTTTGATTCAAATAAAAGGCTTATTGTCTGATTCACCAAGAATCCAAGACCACCTGAGATGGTTCTCATAGGTGTCAGGAAATACCTGGGGAGCAGTGGGGCCTTACAGATATTTAGAGACAGGCCTACAGGATACTGAACTGACTCACTCAGTACGATGCCCCCACTGGATATACGGTCTCATTTTGTGGAGGTGGAAACTGGTGAACGGGATGTTAGGTGACTTGCTTGCAATCACTCACTGGTTGGTGGCAAACAGCTAGAGATTGGCAGAGGAAGCCTGAAGATAAAAGCAGCCTTTTTTTCTCCCAGTTGGAAAAATTTACCCAAGACGCGGCGGGCACATCCTCAGCCGGCACAGATGAGCTTCCCTACAACACACCCAATTCCTTTTTGGCCCTACGTCTTGGCTTTGCAAGTTTGCATGTTTGATTTCACAGCTGTCTATGGAAATATTCCTTCTTCTGTTGGGCAGTCCCATAGCAGGGGTACACAGTCCCAGAACTGGGGTGCGCTGGGGGACAAAACATCGGAAAGAAGAGGGCAGGACAGGCAGGTCCCCTTGCTGAAGGGTTCCTGCACCCTTAGGCTGGTGCTGGGGGGAGGGGTGGGGAGAAGGATGGGTAGGCAGGCATATGAACAGTTCAATCTCTCTAAACTCAGAGAGTTTAAGGTCTCAGCAAGTAGTTACTAAGCTCCTGTTTTGTACCTAGCCGTTTAAAATCCCGTTGATTTAAATCCTTGGGTTTACTAGCTGTATTCCTAGTTTGGCCAGGGGTTGTTTTGACTGCTCTGCCCTTGGCCTTAATTTAGATGGAGCCAGCCACCAGCCGGCAGCGTCAGGGAGGGAGTTGCAAACAGCCATGGATCCCTTCGCCCCTACTGAATTAGCTCCTTCACCCTCAGCACTTGTTCTCACCTCCCTAACCCTGGGCTCTGAGGTCAGACTTGAAGTTGACATCTGCCTCATGGCCTTGGAGACCTTCTGCCCTCCCCTGGCCCTCCACTCTCCTTCCTCCATTGGTTCTTGCCGTCTGTGTCCAGTAGGGGCAGGGAGAAGAGGCCACCCAAGCAGACTCCAGGGATGAGCTTGCAGAATATGCTGCACTAGAAGACAGAGGACTGGTCTGCAGTTCTACCTCTGCCATGACCTATAACCCTGAGCCAGCCACTTCATCCTTCCAGACCTGGAGATGAGGGGTTGTTCCCAGGCCCTGAAGTCTGTGCCTTTCTGGCTGTACTCAGAGCACACAGCTCTGAGTTCAGTTTCTGATTTCAATTTCTGTTGGGTTTGGGAATGACTGCGTGCTTCTTCTTTTGCAGAAGACAGCAGCAGTGTATGAGGGGAAATTGGAAGTGGACAGAGAGGTAGGAAGGGTGGTGAGATCAGTGTCTGAGCACCCAGGGCTCAGAAAGCCTGGGAAGGTGGGGCCTACTGAGCCCTCCACACCTGTGACCCATGGGATGTGGCACCCGAGCAGAAGGCACCTTGCACAGCTGTTGTCTGGGGGTGGCTCCTGTGGGATCCCTCTGAAAAGGGTCCCTCTGATTGCACAACACAGTGCCTTTTCAAGTAGGGGAGAGCCATGAGGCAGGGGTCTGCGGATGGTCCAAAGCTTGCTGACCATCTAGGAAAACTGCAGACGGCAGGGAAGGTTGAGGTGGCCGAGGAGATTTAGGGGTGAGGTACGAGGTCAGATGAATCCCCCTCCTCGTCACTGACAAAACATCTGACTGGTTTTCACTTCCTGTCTCACGCTTTCCAAATAGAGCCTCCAGTTCAGACCCAAAGTGGTGACTTTTTATTCCCAAAGAGGGAGACTTTCCACAAGAAGCAGAGGGCAGAGACAGTTCTCTTTAGCCTTTCTGGTTAAGGAATTCACCGGTTTCTTAGTGAGGCATGATTGCAAGTTCAATGTCAAACCACTCTGGATTTTTTTTGTATGTGGCGTATTCTCTCCCCTCCCCCAACTGCCTGCACCCTCTTTAAGTACTCTGTCTGGTAAACTAGAATGTACCTGCTGGGGCGCCTGGGTGGCTCAGTTGTTTGAGTGTCTGACTTCCGCTCAGGTCATGATCTCAAAGTTCATGAGTTTGAGCCCCACATCAGGCTCTTTGCTGTCAACACAGAGCTTGCTTGGGATCCACTGTTTTCCTCTCTCTGTCCCTCACCTGCTCACTCTCTCTCTCTCTCTCTCTGTCTCTCTGAAAAATAAACAACAACAAAAAAATAGAATACACCATCCTGCAGAAAAAACAGTGCCCTCAGCTGTCCCCTGCCCTCCTAACCATCCTCTCTCCTCCCCCGCCTCCAGCCCCAGAGTCTAATGCCCTTGTGTCCATTGTTTGTCTCAGTGTCTGAAGCTGCCCACACAGGGACTGTCCATGTGCACACACACACACGCACACACACACACAGGCTCCCTCAGAGTGACCTGGGCGAGTTCTGAAGCCAACCAGGCTTTGGGCTCCAGGAAAACCATTACCCTGTGAGCCCGAAAAGCATCAATCCGCTTGGGTGGTAAGAATCTAGAAGGAGAGGAGTCTGCTCCTCTCCCCTCCCCACTGGGTGGGGTGTAGGAGGATGTCTCATCCCCCAGGAAGAGAGGAGAATAAGCTGAATGCTATAATAATGAGTCACTCAGGTTAACTCAACAAACTCCTACAGGCATTTGAAAAATGTTAATGCTATTTATGAATTCAGTCAGAGTCCAAGAGGAAATAATTGAAAGTTACTGGTTAAAAATCGAGAGGAGGTGAACTTGGGCCTCCTATCCGGTCTGATTAGCCAGCTGTATTACAGGGCATCCCCAGGGAGGCCCCCGGGGTCTGTTTCAGCTGTCTGTGGCTTCAGCTTCCCTGATTGGCCTCGGCACAGGGGAGGCACTTAGCAAATGCTAAATAATAATTAGAGTAAGTGGCCTGGACAAAGCACCGCTGTGGAATGCACCTCGCTGCCATTATAGAACAGAGACCTTCCCTGGCTTTCTCTCCTCTCTCTCTCAGCCAGAACTGACATCTCGTTTATTTATGGCTTCCTCAGAGTTCCTGGGCTTTTCTATCCTTCCACAGTCTCATTGTCCACTAAAGCAGATTGCTTGCAAGAACAGGTTTGGCTCCAAATTGCTGAGTTCAAATCCTGACCCTACCACTTATATGCTGTGTGACCTTGGGCAAGTTTGTTAACCTCTCTGTGCTTCTGTTTTCCACTCATAAAATAAGGCCAGTTGGAGCATATACCTTCTAAAGTTGCCGTGAGGATTAAATGAGCTAGCACTTGTAAGATACTTAGAACGATGCTTACCACATAGTAAGCACCCCCAAATGTTACCTGTTACTGTTTCTTTCTTTTGGTTCCTCTACCAGTGAGTGCTTCGAACTTCTTGTCCCATGGGTGTCAAAAGATGCATAGAATCTGTTGGTATAGAACAGGGCACTCCAGACCCAGCAAGAGGCGTGCCTCGGTGGTGGCAGAGACTCGGGTAGAGCACTAGAATATTCCTTGACTGTGTCAAGTGGACCTCTCACAACCTTTTCATTTCCAGATGCCACACCCTCCATCTCTGTCTGCATTCAGGCCTCTGCTCCAGCATCACCTTCTCAGAGAGGCCTCCTGTGTCTAACACTGTATCCCATCTTACTCTCTGTCCGTTTCCTTGTGTGATTGTCCTTTGTGGCCCTTATCACTTCCCTGTAGGATCAATATCTTATTGCTTGTCCATCCATTTGCTCTCTCTCCAGTTAGAAAGTAAGCTCGTCGAGGGCAGGACATTTGTCTCTCTGTTCAATGCTGTATCCTAAAGAGTGTCTGGCATCTAACAATCAAACAGATATATACGTTTCTTTAAATAAGCTCTACACCCAATGTGGGGCTTGAACTCACAACTGCAAGATCAAGAGTCACGCACTCTACTGACTGAGCCAGTCAGGTACCCCGATACAGATATTTAAAAAAAATTTTTTTAAGTTTATTTATTCATTTTGAGAGGGAGAGAGAGAGCACAAGTGGGGAAGAGGCAGAGAGAGAGGGAGAGAGAGAACCCCAAGCAAATTCTGCACCACCAGTACAGAACCCGATGTAGGGTTCAAGCTCACAAACCGTGAGATCATGACCTGAGCCAAAGTCGGATGCTTAACTGAATAAGTCACCCAGGTGCCCCTAGATGTTTTTTAAACAAATGAATGAGTCCAATAACCATCATCTCATTTTCATGTTTGCATAAAACCTTTGTGAGAGATGGCAGCTCCCTTCAACCTCATGACAAGAGATGTTTAAAACGTTAAAAGCTGTACTATCATTTGGAATTAATTATTCTTTTACGTAATATTCATAGAGTTCCCCAGAGTACGCATATTTATTTTGTTGCCTTACTTATATATTTATATTTACAAATGTTTGTTTCTGGATCCGTGTTCTGTCTTCTATAACCAAACACCTGGGGCACAGGCTCCAAATTGAAATTGATCCCCATGACTTTCTAAAAACCGGCTGTCCTTATGGTTGGTTCAAGTCTCACTGCTGGACAAAAGGTTGCCCTGGGTGCTGTGGCCTCCTCTGACCTCAGCCTCTCCTTTGAACTCCTGACACTTCTTGTTGGAACCTCTTGTTTGGTTTTAACTGTGCCATGGGGGCATCTCTTACTGAATCTTTACCCCTTTTGTTGTTCTATTTATTTTCTATATAACTATATCTTTATCTCTACTAGTTTGCCATCTTCCCAAGGGTAGCAACCATGGAATATACTTAATGTATATCTTCCATTGGGTTCTTGGATTGCACGTGGCAATTCAACAGTTCATATCTGAATGGAAGAATAAAGGAATGAGAAGCAGACCTATTGGCACCACCAAGTCTTTTGTTGATCATTTATCTCTGTTAGCCTCACCCTAAAAGCATTTTAGGGACCAAAGGCTGATATGGATATTGGCAATGATTTTCCTCTGGATGTGTTGATTGTCATCTTTGTATCTCATTTCAGAAATCCTGGAAATGTCTCTCTCTCTCTTTCTTTCTCTAAGAGGCTAAGAACTAGCTCAGTCATTACAGAAATGATAATGGGTTTTTTAGTGATACTTGGTTCACTGCCCATTTCTCTTATTCTTTCTCCAATACCTAATGTACCTTTATTTAGCAGTTCAAGGTCAGGGGTGCTGAGAAAGGTCATCTTGAAAAGCAGTTAATAGAAGAAGAAGTCAAGGTTGATTTTAGACTAGAAGTAGGGTATTCATAAAGTCATAAAATTTTAGATATGGAAAGCACATTAATGCTTCTATAACATTTTATTTCTTTAAAAAGATATGAAGCCAAAGTTTAGAAAAGGGACCATCTAGACATGCTTCATCACTGTACAGATTAGAAATGTCCAAATGAGTGACCTACCTTGGGATTCACCTACTGTAGGTGGGGATTTCTGCAGATAAGAGAGACAGAGAGAAATGCAGATGTGGCTGATGATTTGTAACTTATTTTCTCCCCCCTTTTATTTAAGTAATTATAAAAGGGGTGATATAAATACTGTATGAAAATATATCTCACAGAGAAGCCAGCCAGAATTCACAAGAGGATTAAATAGAAAGATAATGGTCTCTATTCAATTATTAAGAATAATATGATGAGCCCCGTGTGAAATATTATGTGTGGCACCTGCTCTTATTGCCTTGGTAGGAGAGAGAAAAGAGGCCCCGGGAAGTAGAAGGCAGATACCAAGGTGTTCTTCAGTGTTAACTTCTAAGTGTCCTGTTGTGAAAGGAGCTTAAGAAGATCTTGCAGGAAGCTGTCGGGTTGTGAGGAATGGCAAAATTCAGGGGATGGTAGGCAGGCCAGGTACTGGTTTAATTGGGCTTAATTGCTTTGAAGTGTTTTGGTTGTAGGAAGAGAGAAGAAACTTCTTCAGTCAGCATTTGGCCAGCTGGGTCTGCCCCTGACCATCAGCGCCCTAAGGAAGGGGAAAGAAGTCAGTGCTACAGCAGGGGGTCCCTAAGGACTCCACCATCTCATTATCCCTCCCCAGGGCTAGCTGCAGAGGCTGTTTGCACCTGCTTCCTGGTGCTGCTTGCACCTGGTTCCAAGGGGGGTATTCCTGAAGTTACTGTGATAATTCTAGAGAACTCAGTGGGAGTAGACTGGGATTGTTTCAAGACTCTCCATTTCCCCAACCTTCTGGGAGAGACCATCTTGGCTCAGTCACCTGTCATTAATCCCTTTAGGGCCTAGGTCCTATAAACATTTCTGCATTGAACGTGCCTCTGATCGGTGGCTGGCCTCCCTTCTGACCAGCGGGAATGGCCAAAATAATAAAGAGGCTCTTGGTTGCACTCAAATTTCCAAGACTGAGCCATTCTTCCTGGAGAATACTGAATTTCACTTTTTTATCTACCCTAAAAATCCCTTAGCTCATATAATCAAGCAAAAACCAGAGTGACTCTCTTCCCTCGGCTTCATGCATGGCCCAAAGCATGTAGTGCTCTTGGGTGACTTTGGGCAAATTACTAAATGTTTTTGTGCCATACCTTGCCTTCTGTGAGATGGGAATACTTCCATGGCAGCTTCTTTCTAGGGTAGTTGTGAGGATTCAATGTGTAGACATCTAAAATACTTAGAACAGCACCTAGCTCTTAAATCTGAACTGTTATTATTTTCAGATTCTTTCCCCCTCCTGCTCTTTTCTCTGTACCTCATTGTCACCAGAGTGAAGTATGATGGGCCAGAGGGCAGGGAAGCGGGGTCACAGGGCATGATCTTCCCAGGCTCCAATTCCTAGTGGAATCAACTCTGCCTCCCCCAAGCTGGGGAATCCTTGCTCCAGAGGCCAGGCAAAGTTTGGGGAGCACAGGCCCCTCTGGAATTCTTTAGGCAGGTCAGGCTGGCGACAGGCTACCCATTCTGGCTTTCTCTCCTTAGGGAGAATTGTTCAAATAAGGGAAAGGCCTGAGCAGATCTACTGGTCAGCCATGTAGGGCTCTCTGAACGGGCACTTGGACATCCTTTGGAAACTGAGCCATGGGGTTCGCTGCCAATAGCCAAGCCCATGTGAGCACGTCCAAATGTGAAGTGAGTTTTTTCTCCTAAGCAGCGGGCTGCAGAGGAAGGTTTCCATAATGTGTGGGAGCACTGGACAGAGTGTAGTAAACCAGGCCATTCTGGCAGCGTGTCTCGTACATGTTTTCCAAAATGTGTGTAATTTCCGCCCTGAGTCTGGGCTCCCCAGTCAGCAGCCAGGCAATATGTTCTAAAGTGTCGGTTCTGAGCACAGCCAGAGCCCCGCACGGTGGCAAAAATGAAACATGGCAACGGGAGATGGGCCAGCACACTTGATGAGGGCGATGCCTTTAGAATTATATTCATGGACCCCATGACCTGTCAACACCCTCTCACCCACAGCAGAGAGATGGGATCTGTTAAGGACCTATCTGCATGACCGCCTTGGGAGTGAGGAAGCCAACTTGCTTGTTCTGCCTGAGCTGGTAGTTTTGTGCTAATGGAAATTGGGGGGGAAAGCCTGGAGGTGCACACTGGGGTGCAGGATCCTTTCCTCCTGCACAACCCAGGGCTCTTCCCCGCCTATGAAGTGACTGGTTCCAAGGCTGTTTCCACAGGGGCCATGACAGCATGTGGGGAAATGAACAATTTGGCCAACAGCTTAGAACATCTGATTTTTTTTTTTCATGGATGTGACTCATTTTAAAATCTGAATTGAATGAATTTCTTTGGATTCCAGTTGAGTCAACGTTTCCTGAGCCTCTGGTGTGTGGTCTGTATCATGCTAACACTCATGTATGTTGTTTTGACCCAGCCATTTGGCCCACTTGAGGAACATAATCCTGTTCCACTCGAGAGACATGTATTCGTGCTGCTTTGTGCTGGGTGTAGAGATGCTGAGATGAACAAATGTGAGGGGACCCCTCATCTCATACTTTTTTCCCTGCCTGGGTAGCCCTGAGTGGGTCCAGAACTGCTCGGCAAACAAAAGCTATTTGCTTATTTTTGAGGCATCGAGTTGTTTAGGAATTCCAGTTCTATTTCTTATCCAAAAACAGAAATGGATACTGAAGTTGAAATTTGTTATTGTACATAAAACATTCTGCTCTCTTCATCTGGTTATTGGCTGAGAAACAGTGACGTTTGGATGCCTGTTTGCTTCTTACTATTGGGAAAATAATCCTGTCCCTTGTAGACTTGCCACTGGGTCCGCTCCCCTCTTTTCCCTCCAGCACAGGGGCAGGGTTTCTGGGGCACTAGGCACAGAGACCACTGGGGAGGTCGGGCTTTGTTGGTCCTTCCCTTTGGCAAACTTCGCTTTGAGTTTGTCCATGTTGGGGGGGGGGGGGAGGGAGGGAGAGCTCCAGAGCACATGATTTGAAAATCAGAGAGGGAGATAACAAATATACTCAAAAGCACGTTGGTTTTTTTTTTCACACCAGGAGTGGGGATATACCCAAAAAATCTCAATACTGAAAAAGCAACCCAGAGTGTAAAACCGTTTTCCAAGTTGAGGGTTCGTGAGGAGTCCGGTTCCACCGAGGCCGTGTCAGAGTGGGCTTACAGCTAAAAAGATCCCTTTGGAAGGACAGCCATTATCCAGTCCCAGGAATGAGGGGAACCCCTGAGGGTATATGAAGAGAAAATCCTAGATTCAGCTTTGCTGTCCCCCGCCTCCCCTGCAGTGATCTCGGGTTTAATGCTGGCCCTCTCTGGATTCCCTGTAGCACCTTTCTCATGGGTTTAAAAATAGACTCCGGGCCTGCCAACCCTCTTAAAAGGAACATGATAGAGATCAGTGCCAGTGCTATGGGACCTGATACCCAGCTCTGATCACCTCCCTAAATAGACCCCACACTTGGGATCCCTTGCTCCAGTGGGGGGGGGGGGGGCGCCCAGGGCTATCCAGCTGGCCACTGGGTGCTCTCCACACAAAATTAAATAGCAAAACAACCCAGACTGTCTTTTCTCCTTTCCCTTTCTTCTCTCACTATTGAAAATCTTAAGAAGGAATTACAAGGTCTGAGGGGAGTCAGACTGGACTTCTCAGTCCACCCAGTGTAATAGCTGCAGCCCGTATTCTGTAAAGTTCCTTCCCAATTAATCAGTAGGTGGAGGGGGTGGGGCTAGTGCAGGGGGGTGCAATAGTGTCTGGATGAGGAATAACATTTTCCCAGCAGTGATGCTCTTGATGGTTTACACAGTCCCCGGGGTGGTTGATGGCTGGCTCCAGCAGCGATAAACGAGCCTGCCTTTCTCAGTAAAGGGTGGAGCTCCTGCTAGGCACCCTTATCCTCTGTGCCCAGAGTCTCCAGGAGCTGAGGCACCTCCCAGCATGCATGAGGGGCTGGACAGATAGAAGAATGGTCGAGAGCAGAGTTGTACTTGTCAGCAGGCCGTGCTGCAGCCAGCAGCCAGGAAGCCGCAGGGGGAGCTGTCAGACCTGAGGCTCGGCTGTACACAGGACTCGAGACTCATTTCTTCACTGCATTGAAATGGTGCATCAGAAGCCCAACTCCAGTCGTTGTAGCAGAGTGCTGGGGGCTCTTGGGGTCCTGTTCACAGCTGTGAATGTTTGACCTTGGCTAAGCTGTAACAAGGCCCTAATTTTCCAGAATAGAAACAAGATCAGCAACACTCTGGGCGGTGGGAAGGGTTAACCATTGACGGAAGCTTTAGTTGAGAAGAAGGGGAGGAGAGGAGGAGAAGAAGAGATGCTAATTGTCACTTATTGAGTACCTGCTGTGTGTCCTTAGTGGTGCTAGGCATTTACATTATTATTTTATTTTATTATATTATTGTTATTTTTTATTTTGAGAGAGCGAGAGAGAGAGAGAGAGAGAGAGAGAGAGAGAGAGAGAGAGTACATGCAAGCAGGGGAGGGGCAGAGGGACAGGGAGGGAGAGAATCTTAAGCAGACTTCATCCTCAGCTCAGAGCGTGATGTGGGGTTTGATCCCATGACCCTGGGATCATGCCCTGAGCTGAAGTCAAGACTTGGACGTTTAACCAACTGAACCACCCAGGTGCCCCTACATTATTTTCATAATACCTGGAGACGTGAGTCAAGTTATTTTTATTTTACTGATGAAGAAACCAATACTCAGAAAAGTTACTTCCCTTATCAAAATTTACACAGTGCAACTGCAGAGCAGCGGGCCTACTAACTTTGAGTGTTTGAAGGCTGCCCAGAGAAGCAAATAGTGCCATTGTTACTAAGTTAGTTCCATGTCTGAGTTGGAGGGGGATTAGACCAGAGGAGCAGGAGGGGCACATCTGTCCTTGAGTTAATTGAAGGGGGAGAGCAGTAGCTGCTGCCCAGGGCGTGAGGTGACAGGAGGCCTTTCTCTGGAATCCCGGGTCTGCCCTGAATGTCAGCTCTCACATTCCTTTAGACGGGAGCCAGCTTGTGTCCTGGCTGGCCGCTGCCTGAAGCTGCCTGTTCCTGTCCCCCCAAAACGTTCTGGGGGAGGCACAGACATCTGAGAATCCCATGCACCTGGGATCCTTTGCTCCAGGCTTTTGAGCAAAGAGACGTGTTCTCCCAGTTTGTGGAAGAGCTAGATTCTTGGAGGAATTCACTGCAGGGTCCCCATAGACTGTCCTGGGCTCCCACTCCACTCAGGGATTTTCTGGATTATACAATGAATTGCTTCCCTTTCTTCTCCTGCACTGTCTCCTCCTGACATACCTGGATGTGGCCTAGAGGACAGGCTCCACAGCGGAAGCCTCTAGCATCTCATTATGCTCATCTGCCTAGGGAACTGCAGAGACAGTTGGTAAAGTATTTAGCAAGATTGGAAAAAACCTGTAGACCCTATGAACCTATAGGATGGAACAAGTGGTCTTGTGTCCTTCCTGAGAACCTCTGGTTTTTTCTTTAGCTAATCAGTTCCTTTCTGTTGCTTTGCTTCGGTTTCAGTGACTGTCACTGGCAGATCTCCTGATACATTCAATACCTGCAATAAAAAGTGCAGCCTTGGGGTGGCTCGGTCAGTTAAGCGTCTGACTTCGGCTCAGGTCATGATCTCATGGTTCATGGGTTCGAGCCCCGCATTGGGCTCTGTGCTGACAGCTCAGAGCCTGGAGCCTGCTTCCTGCTTCCGATTCTGTGTCTCCCTCTCTCTTTGCCCCTCCCCCGCTCATGTCCTGTCTCTCTCTGTCTCTCAAAAATGAATGGAAACGTTAAAAAGAATTAAAAAAAAAAAAGTGCAGCCTTCAGGTATGGAAAAAAAAGGAAACTGGCAGGGAGCAGGATGGTTATTTGTCATCTAAAGGTGTGGTGGTGATGGAGGGTGGAGAAGGGACAGTCAGCTCATGGAGAAAATAATAATCCCTTATCTTTCTGAATGCCTAGAGCCCAAAGACACCATGACAAGTCATTTAGTTTATCCTGCTTCTATATGCCATATGAAATGGTGAGTTATCTGTCTCTGCTATCCTGAAGGATTCCCAGCAAAGATTCAGCCCTTTCTGAATAATGAGTTCTATTAAGTCATATCCCCAACAGCTGGAAAGTTCTTCCTGTCTAATGCCTAATGTAAATCTTCTCTACCTCAGTTTTCAACCCCATGACTTACCCTTTCATTATGACGGTGGGTTTGCCCTTTTCAAACATTGGTAAGCAAGCATTTATTGGGCACCACTGCCCAGCACTGTGCTAATCACACAGGGGAGCAGATGGGGAAGGCGAGGAGGAGGGATTGGGAATACAGAACATTTGAACAAAGCTGCCTCTGCCTGTGAGAAGCTTATAATGGAATCATGGTCACCTGGCTACCACACTTGAGAGAGGCACCATATCATTAGGCCTGTGCTGGGGTTCTAGGGCCAGAAGGAGGACTTTACATCTGAAGGGCCAAATCCTTTATTCTCCTTAGTGCCAGTCACCTCAGCTCCTTCAAGTCTGACATTGTTTCCTTTCTTCTCCTCTTGGGCCTTGCCTCTTTGCATATTTAAGTTGTAAATCCTCAACCTTAATGAGGTCATAGGTAACATCAAGAATTCGTAACAATCCTGGGGCACCTGGATGGCTCAGTCGGTTGAGCGTCCGACTTTGGCTCAGGTCACAATCTTGCCGTCCATGAGTTTGAATGCTGCATGGGGCTCTGTGCTGATAACTCAGAGCCTGGAGCCTGCTTCCGATTTGTGTCTCCTTCTCTCTCTGCCCCTCCCCTGCTCGCACTCTGTCTCTCTCTCTCAAAATTAAATAAACATTAAAAAAAATCTTTTTAAAGAATTCTTGCCAGTCCTGATCAGTTCCTCTGATAGTACCTCAGCATCTTTCCCATTACTCTCACAATGCTATGGGTTGTATTCAGCTTCTGGTCCACTATAACTATCTTGTCCTTTTTCTTTGTGGTTGTGTAAAACCCATAGCATTGGACGGTACAAGGAACACTGGACTTAGGAGCTTTAATATCTGGGTACCAAAATTAGACTGGGGATGTTTTCCTATTTTAACTTTGAATATTTCACTTTACTTGCAAGGTCTTAGTTTATCTCACTTTTAAAACAGATATTCTGGGAGCGCCTGGGTGGCTCAGTCAGTTAAGCGTGTGACTTCAACTCAGGTCATGATCTCACAGTTTGTGGGTTTGAACCCCATGTCAGGCTCTGTGCTGACAGCTCGGAGCCTGGAGCCTGCTTCCAATTTTGTGTCTCCCTCTCTCTTTGCTCCTCCCCCACTTGTGCTCACTCAGAAATAAAAAAAAATAAATAGTTACTCTGTATATAAAGAACTGTTAAAACTCAATAATAAAGCAACCTGACTTAGAAATGGGCAAAAGGTTTGAACAGATATGATACCAAAGAAGATATGTGGATGGGAAGTAATCCTCTGAAAAGATGTTTAACACCATTAGCTATTAGACGAGTGCAAATGAAAGCCACAGTGAAATACTACTGCACATCTACTAGGATTTCTGAATTAAGATTGGCCATACCAAGTATTGGCAGGGATGTGGACCTACTGGCACAAGGGAGGGATCATGATGTAGGAGGAAATTTTTGGAGGTGATTCTGGAGGTTCATTATCATGACTGTATCATGATGGTTTTATGGGGGTTTACATATACCAAAACTTACCAAATTGTACATTTTAAATACACTGTTTATGGTATGGCAATCAAAACTTAATATAGCTGCTAAAAAAGTGGTCTGTGTTTCATGGTGCAGTCAGTTGTATCGGTTTTTGAAAGTAGTCTGCATATTCTTTATCTTCCATTTGAGTAGGGCATTTTCTCTATCTCTAAATATTAATGTTGAGTGGTGCTTTAGAATCCCTTGAGATACTACACTGGGCTATGATCAGGGCTGTTCCAGTAACCATAATTTATTAATTGAAGCTCTCTATGTAGAGGATTTTAGCATATCTGAGAGACAGTTTTAAGAGGCACGGGACAAGAGACCTGTAGGGACCTGTGTGTTAACAACGTGTGCATGGGGAGAGAAGGGCTGGGGTGACTTCCTATACTCAGACACCTTGCCCTTTGGTACAGCAGTGCAGGTGTTTTCCACCCCCCTTTCAGAGGTGGCCTATCCTGAAGTTCATCCTCTAATGATGTTGAGGGCCTCAGACCTAGAAAGTTCTGATGCTGCAGTCTTCAAATACCAGTTTTTTTTTTCCCACTCACATGGAGAGGATTTGGTTGCATTATACACTTCAGATCCCTCTGTTTTGACAACATATAGACCTTTTCTCTTGATCTTTATTTATCCCACTTGTTTGGGACTTTTCTTTAATTGTTGAATGGCTTTGAAGAGCACTTTACTTTGGAAAACACTCTCAGAGTTTTTTTCTAACCTTCAGGAGCATGCTGCACATTATCTATTCCTGGCCCTGAGTATACTTTTGTTAGGAATCTTGCCAGTGCTGTTAATGGAAGGGCTTTGGGTCAGCGGCACCCTCCATTTACTAGTGGGGACCATGGTCCTGACTCTACCTGTCTGAGCTCAGTTCCTTTACAAGCTAAAAGCATCGTCTACCTTATGGGGTGGCTGTGAGGATTAATTAAAGTAAGGCAATATGTCCATCACCTAATAGGTGCTCAGTGTGTTAATTCCTCACCAACACACACAGCTCGGCCATACCTATGTGTCAGGGCAGGAGGGGTGGAAAAAGAGCATTTAGTGTTATTTGAAGAGAACATGAAGCCGGGCTCATGATATAAAACATCCATGGTCTGAACAAGCAATCTTGCCCCGGGGGGCCAATTACCTGGCATTGCTTTTGCTGACCACTTCTAGTCACCTGTTCTTAATAATCTGGCATAGCCCCCAAGGCTTGGCCACCTCCCCTCCCCCCCCCCCGCCCCCCCACAGATGTTTTTGACATCTGCCCCTGAGATGACCTCAGGAAAAGGTGAAGATGGTCCCGGAACAGAAAACTGGGAGCTTACTCCAGCCGATGTTTCATTAACACCAGCAGACTTGAGGGATGAGGGAGATAGTAATAACAGATCTGTGTACTGCCTCTCAGCTTCATTTCGCATCGCGGCTCTCTGGCAGAATCTGGAATAGGCTGATTAGCTGGTATCTCAGGACACGATGTAAGAGCTCAAAACATGCAAATTGGTTATGGGGCATAAATAGACTTTGCTGAGCTCACCCTGGCCGTCTTTGCAGGCTCCGGGGCCCGTTCACTAGGGCAGTCGGGGCAGCAGGAGGCAGGGCGGGAGCGCCATGCAGCTTGGAGCTCCTCACCTCCATTGGACGTGTGTGCCTCCCTTCTGCAGCGGCAGGACGCTCGCTCCCCGCCCGGCCGGCCGGCACCTGCAGCTCGGGCCGCACCCCCACCCGCACCCTCCACGCACCCCCTCCTCCGGGCTTGGCAGCAGGTGCCTTCTCTCCGGAGATCGCTTCGCATTAACTTTCCCACCGGACATAATAATGGAGAGAAAATGAAGAGATCCCATTAGCGGCTGGCTGGCTGGCTGGCTGGAGGGCGGCCGGGCGGCCGGGCGCAGGGTCCTGGCGCCCGAGCCCGAGCCCGAGCCCGAACCCGAACCGAGCGGAGGGAGCCTGTATTTTTAGCCAGATGCCGCGTAACTTGCTGGCGCTCCCAGCGCCACGGAGCAGATAACGGGGGAGGGGGAGCAGGGAGCCGGGCTCGGATTTCAGCGCGGGCGCCGGACGATGGCAGCGAGACAGGGCAGGTCCGGTCCAGACTCTGCGGTGAGTGGACAGCCTGCTCGCGGCCGCTCGGGCGGGGAGCTCGGCGCGCGTTGGGCGGCCGCCGTGCGGGGTACGGGCCGCAGCGCCCCTGGCCGTCGGCTGCGGGTCCTGCCCGGCTTGGCGGGCGCCAACTTTCGGGCGGGTGCGGGGACGCGCCCCGGTGGCCCTTCTGCTGCCTCACGCCAGCCGGGCGCCGAGGCTTCTAGCAGGATCCAGAGGAAAATTCCTTTGGCCTGGAGGCTGCCGCCGCGCAGGGGCCGGTGGCGGGAGGCGGCCCCGACCTGTGGCCGGCCGGGGCGAGGCGGCGCACGCGGGAGCGCGGGGAGGAGACCCGGGCGCGCGGGGCCCTCTCCGAGGCCGTGTCCCCTCGCCCCGGAGGACAGTCCCTCCCAGCGGGTTCTGCTGCGGGGGGCGCCTCGCTGCCCCTCGCGGGGACCCACCCGCACCCGCGGGGATGCCACGGCCCTGGCCTCGGCCGGAGAAGCGGCCCCCTCGCCCTCCACACATCTGACCCCTCAACCTTAGAAACACTAGTGCCCGGAGGTCCAGAGCCAGCGGGAAATGAATGGGGACGAGAGCAATGTTGTGTGCTGGGGAGCCCCTGCTTTCCCTGTACCCTGTCATCCTCGGGCCTCCCGGGTGGCTGTGTAACATCCTTGTTTTGGCAATGGGGAAATTGAGGTCTGGGAACTTGTGTGAGGCATAGCATCAAGTGGCAGAGTGGGGCTCACGCCAGGTCTTCCCAACATCAGGGTCCACTCTGGCTGCTCACACATCACTGCATCACCCAGGCTGTAAGGTCGGCCTTAGGAAGTGCCCAGGAATGGGCAGGGTTCTTCCCAAGGCCTGGCCGTTGTGTTGGGAGATTATAAGGGAACCAGGAGCCCCTGCTTGCACATTTTATTTCCTTAATGACACCTTTAATATGTTCATTCTATCTTTGCCAATGGCAGTCTATCTGACTGGGGCTCCTGGAGACAGTTTGTGAGGCTTTACCAGCACAACTTTTTGGAAAGAAAAATGAAAAACTTAATGAAAACACGCACTGTGGTCTAGGGTTCACTTCTGATGCTCCTAGTCAGGCTCAGGGTTCACATCTGATGCTCTGTAGTCAGTGGGATAAAGGCAGGGGCCACACAGGTGTGCGCACTGGCTGGTGCTGCCTTTTCTTCCTGAGAGGCCTAACAGGGGCCTAGGACTAGCCAGGTGCTGAGTAAGAAAGAACTGTCAGATGTGGAGGGCAATCCCCGAATACGAGCAGACAGCTCTGCATCTGGAACTTGGCCTCCCTTAGTCTTCTGGATGTGCTGCAGCAACCCCAGGAAAGGATCTAGAATCTGTTCCCAGGAGTCCTGACAGTGGCCTTGTTAAAGAAACTGCATTTTGCTCAAACAAAACCCCTGGGGAACGATCCGTTATCTATATTATCTTATCAATGTTTACTGATAGTAGCTCAGTTTCCATTCATCTTTTTAGACATGAATGTTGTTCTAAAAGGCCTTGAGAAAGTAATTCATGATTTGTTCTGGGGAACCCTGGGCCATCTCCAGCCCCAGGGAAGGTATAAAGAGGCCCTGGGACTCTCTTACTTAACCTGAAACTCCACTTTGCTTGGCCTCTGGTGTTTTTGAAGCCCTCACTGCTCATGTGTTACAGGCATGCTGACATTTAGCAGTGTGCTTCCGGCCTCTCCCTCCCAGGACACTGGAGCCCCCTCGGCTACTTATCTATTGCTATATTCGTATCACCCCACTCAGGAAGTGCAAGTTTAATAATAGTCTGGGTGTCTCAGGTAACCAAGGGTTCACCTCCCTTTTTCGAGCAGCCCTTGATGAGAACTCGAGTCCCTTCCTTTCCCCTCCATTACTTCCTCTGAAGTGAGGGCCAAAGTGGGCTCTGAGTGCAGGTGGAAGGCTTCTTTCCTCCAAAGCTGAACTTGAGAGGAACATTATGAGCACTAAAAATGATTGGCCCATGGGGCAGTATAGCACAGGGGTGAAGAGAAAGACCTTAGAGTGTGGCTACTTGGATTCAACCCCTGGCCAAGCCATGTATTAGCTGTGTGACTCTGGATAAGTTACTTAACTTCTCTGTGACTCAATCACCTCACCTGTGCAAAGGAGACAATAAGTACACCTGCCTCATGGGATTATTGGGAGGAGCAAATGAATTAGTTTATGTAAAGTGTCTAAAATGTAGTAAGGCCTTTAGAAAGGCAAACTTACTTTGTTATGAAAGGAAGTTCAGGGACATCACATGGATTAACCAGCATGGATGTGGGCTGAGGGCACAACAAAAACCCCTTCCTGCCCTCAATGCAGGCATGAGCAATTTTCTCACAGGTAAAATTAGCTTGAAATGAAACTCAAGATGAGGAAGGGGCGAAGACACAAGCAGGCAGGTTTAGCGGGGTGCTCAGAGTTCCTCGGTGGTGATGCTGGGTTCAGGGCCCTTGTGGACTGGTTTTCTGGAACACGGTGAACAGCTTCTGCTAGGTCCTGTATCTAGTTCCCTCGAACAGAGAGGTCTCTCCGAGGCTGCCCCACATCCCAGGGACAGGTGGGACTTGGGGAGAGCCAGGAATTGTGCTCCAATTTATCAGAGCTCAGAGACAGTCTGGTTAGTATTTGGTCATTATCGCCATCATTATTTTCCTGGTTAGTATTTACACTGATAAACATTCTAAATGGATCGTGTTGGATTCATTTGACTCTCTTTTCTGCCCTATTGGATTACACACACTGTTCCTAGATGCACCAGGAAATTGCACCTGGGACAGGTCATTGATTTGGAGGTAATTGAATTAGATGGGTGAGCAGCATGGGCTCAGAAGAACAAGATGGTGAGAATGGGCCTCATATTCCAACCCAGGGTCATTTGCTCTATAGGTTAAATATTCTCTGGCACCTGGGAAGTGTTCACTGAATGCTAGTGGAATGAATTAGTGAGTACGTGCATGCATGCATGAATGACCCCTTTATAGCTCTGTCATTTGTTTTTCAAATCATGAGGGCAGGGACCTATATTCTTATTTTTTATTCTATTTCTCTTTGCCCTAGCAGAATCCTGGACTTGAAATAGGACCTCAGCAAATATATTGTACAATTAAACTGAGTGATACACAGAGGGAGTGACACCATTATCTATAATTCACCTGTAAGATACCCTGAGGATCCTGCTAATGTCCTGACTACTCTATGCCAGAGAAGACCAAACAGAAAATGAAAAGGCCTTAGCAATTGAACTTCACCTCTAACTGTATAGGTGACTTTAGCCAGTCACTTTATTCTCACCTTTGGTTTTATTATCCCCGAAAGGAAGGACTGGGACTAGATGATCCCATCCTAGAGGCCTGTCTTGGCCTTAACACAGCCCTCAGGGTTAGAGCTGGGGCCTGCGTGGGACCCTTCCCCTGCCATGGATTAACTGTTTGATTGGCCAAAGCATGTGGTTCCTTCCAGCCCCTACAATCTGTCAGGGCTGCCTGGACACCCCTCAGGCTTGAGATTGCTGAGAGTGCATCTCGGGATCAAGGGCAGTGGAAGGGTGTGGGCTTTCATCAGGGAGTCCTGGGCTGAATCCCCGACAGTTAATTGCAGAACTTGGGCAAGTTATTAACCTTTCCAAACCTCAGCTTCATTACCTCTTAAATGGGGATGATAATTATACATACCTCACCGGTTGTGATAAGGATGGAAAGATACCCTGTTGATAAGACGCCAGCTCAGTGACCGGTGTTAATGCTATAATTTCACTATTATGTCACACAAGCTATACAAACTGCTTCACCTTCCTCAGCCTCATCTGGATTGGGCTTCCCTTCCCCTCTATTTATCTGCTTCTCTGTCTGTAATAAATATTCTGCCTCACTTCCCAGAGTCAGTACTCTGAACAAACAGTGTCATTAGTGATATTGCATTGCTCTTACCCATCATGCTCAGGTTTTTATCCAAAGTCCTGTTATTCTGCTGCAGAAGATAGTTTGGGGAGGTGGGCTAGGTGGGAGACGTGTCTCTCAAACATTCTCATTCTTAGGGAGTAATTTAGTATTTTTCCTAATAGTTGAATCCAGACAGACTTTCTGATTCAGCAGGCACAAGTAGACTTCTCTCTGAGCTTTTAAACCTTGAGTCTGATTTCTCTGGGAATCCAGCTTATGGGGAACCAACAGAACGATCCTCACTTCTGAAATATTTCCCCTACCACGGATGCCTAGCCGAGGAACCCTGGGGACATTAGGTGCCTTGTGTTTTAGGCCAAGGAAGATCTTGGCCTAGTAGACCATGCTTTGAAGGATTTCCAAAGAGGTGTAAGATTTGGTCCCTGTCCCCAAGAAGCAAAAAATTTGGCTGGGGAGACAGAGAAAGATATATTTAAAATACATTTTTAAAATACAAAACCAAACTCCTGGGGCACTTGGGTGGCCCAGTTGGTTAAACGTCTGACCTCAGCTCACATCACGATCTCAGTTTGTGAGTTTGAGCCCCACACCGGGCTATCTGCTGTCAGCACAGAGCCCGCCTCAGATCCTCTGCCCACCACTGCCCCCCTACCCCCATCTCTGTCTCTCTCTCTCTCTCTCAAAAATAAACAATTTTTTTTTAAATCAAGCTTCTATTTCTAGATTTAAAGGTGGTAAATATTGAGCATCCAAGGACAGCATCATAGAGGAGATAGGAGCTGATTTGGACCAGAATTGGAATTAGCAAACGAGAGTGTCAAAGGGCTTCAGGGTCCCACGAATAATCTGGGTGTGGGCCTGGAAGCTGACAGCCTGGGAATGCCATGGGAAGACAGAGGAGAGAAGAGCAAGGGGCTCTTCTGCTGGCTATGTTGGGGGACTGTGAAATCCAAGCGTGTGTATGTTGTGAGTAGGTGAACACAGAACTTGGGTTTGAGCTTTTATAAAGGGGGTAGGGTGGGGGCATGTGGAGTCCTGGAATGTGGGAGGGTTGGCAGGAAATGGCGAGGCAGGGGTGGAGTGGGGTTGGCTGAGGGTCAGAGAAAGGAAGCAAGTCCTGGAGGCCTGAGGAGGCAAGATGGGAGGGACGGGGACAGTCCCCCAGGGTGGAGGACCAGACCTATGGTGAAGGTAGTGTCTGTAAGGGTGGAGAGTCTTTTCTGCCATGGGTGAACTGTTTAATTGGCTAAGACATAGAGCCCTGATTTGGGGAGAGGATCAAGGTTTCATTGTAGAATATTGTGTGAGATGGTATTTAGAGTGAGCTTCAGTAGTGTGTGTATCAGTGCTCTGTGGCTGCTGTAACAAATCACCATAGACTTGCTGGCTTGAGACAGGTATTTCTTCTCTGGAAGCGAGAAGTCTGAAGTCAAGCTGACACAAGGCCATTCTCCTTCTGGAAACTTTCGGGGGAAATTGCCTCTTCTAGCTTCTGCCCGTTGGTGGCTTCCTTGGCTTGTGGCCACACCATTCTGACATCTGCTTCAGTCTTTCCATCAAGTTTTCTTGTGGGCGTGTGCGTCTCCTCTTGTATCTTTTAGAAGGATACTTGTCAGTAGATTTAGGGCCAACCTAGGTAATCTAGAACAGTCTTATCTCAAGAGCCATAACTTCATTGCATCTTCATAGCCTCTTTTTCCAAATAAGGTGACATTGCCAGGTTCCAGAGATTAGGGCACAGACATATCTGTTGGGGCCACCGTTCAATCCACTACAGCATGTGCTCTGAGGAGGGAGCATGAAGGAAGGAGACAGAGTACCCCCAAATGGAGAGGAAACCATGAGGTGTGGGTGGGTCTTCTGGAGGACTGGCACCACGTGTTTCATGGATGGCCTGTCATGTGACAACACTTATACAATAAACTCGACCTGAGTGTGCACCGTGTGCCAAGCACAGAGCTCAGCACTTGTGCTGATGGGGTAATTATAATAATCTATAATAATCCATATTATTTCCTTTCAGCTTCACAGCAAAGGTATGAGAGAGGCTGTTGGGCTCCTGCTCTGAGCCAGCCCCTCACCCCGACAGAGCTCTTGCTCTGCACTTGTCTGCACTCACTGACTTTATTTGATTGTCCTCACCTCTCATGCTCTCTGGCTGTCATTCATCTTTAACACAAACAAATGTTCTGGTGGCGGGGTCTTGATGTGTGTGGGGTAGGTGGCCGGGCGACGGCTATGGCGGGGAACTGCTGTACTCTCACGCAGGAGAGCTCCTGAGAGACACCTGACAGCTAAAGCCCACGTTAAGTTGACAGCAGAAAAGGAGGTCGAGCTCATAGATTTCAGAGCCAGGCTGTGCTTCTTACCTGTCGTGTGACTTGGCCCAAGTCACTTCCGCTCTCTGTGCCTCGGTTCCTCGTCTGTAAAATGGGGACCACAATACCCGTTACTTCTTGGGGTTTTCAAAAATGATGATTAAATGCATGTCGATGTGGGTTTGTAAACGTATATTAAGTGTGAAGTGCTGGGAGTGGTTCTTGGCGCAGGGTAAGTGCTATGTGCTGTATACTTAACCAAAACCACAGAAGAGTGCCGAAATGCATGTGTTAGGTTCCTGTGATGCCAGCATCTGTGGCTCCCTGGGGTCAGGCACTATGTGATACAGGTTCCTCTGTGAGGACGAGGAGCCCTTGGGAACACTGACACAGGCAGTGCTGAGCCTTCGATGTTGGAACCGGGTCTCTCTCAAAGACTGGTCTGTCCTAGGTCCTAGCCAGGAGTGCTTGCTTGTAAGGATACCAAAGAGAAGGCACGGTCGCCTCAAAGGCAGCCTCACGTTCCAGATCTGAGAGCATTCCAGACAGGGACTCTAGGCCCATCTTACAGCTGGGTGCCATGGTGGGTACCAGGGTGCCGTAACAGGAGGGTGCAGTGACCTTGGCCCTTCTCTCAGCCCTGGGCTTGAATGGGATTTTCAGGTTGTTACCACAGGGCATGCTCACAGCCGGCTGTTTTTCCTCACAGGCCGATGCGGCTACCAGCTTTCTGAGAGCAGCAAGATCGGGTAACTTGGACAAAGCTTTGGATCACCTGCGGAATGGAGTAGACATTAACACCTGTAACCAGGTAAGTGGGGTGGGGGCAAGCACGTGGTCTCTGGAGAGAGGCTCTTGTCTGATGCCATTTTCTGACAGCTTTAATCTGCCTCTATTAACCTTTTCCCAGTGGCCATAAAATTCCCCAAAGGCTTCGCCTGCTGAAGGCCCTGACCTTGGTGTTCACATCCCAGACGCAGTCCAGGGCCCTGCAGAGAAGGACCTGATGCCTGAACAGTGTGGGCCGGGCCCAGCCTCCATCCCCTGCTGCCTCTTCCCTCAGAAGTTGCCTTGGTCCCTGCTGTGGTCTTAGAATATGTGGCCTTTGAAAAGGGGCAGGAGGAAGGGCCTTTGAAGGATGTTGTATCAGTGGTGACATTCAATCTCCTTTGTCCACTAGCGGCCTTTGTGGGTTCTCGCTGAGCTTAGAAGGAAATAGTGATGACGCCTCCCTTGCTCTGTCAGGTGTTGATAAAAGCGAGTCTGGCTCAGGCTGAGAGCCAACGTGGCTTGAATGAATTCTCTG
This sequence comes from Acinonyx jubatus, assembly GCF_027475565.1. NCBI lineage: Eukaryota > Metazoa > Chordata > Mammalia > Carnivora > Felidae > Acinonyx > Acinonyx jubatus. The sequence goes on from NC_069382.1 coordinate 39,985,073, forward strand.
GAGGTTCCCAGTGCTATGCAATGGGTTCGGTTTCAGGATGGGGTAGTATGGAAACTTAATGTGTTCAGGACAGATTGGAGGGCCAAAAATCAGGTTTTGGGCCAAATATTTAGGAATTGACTGAACAGAGAAGAAAGTATGGTCTAGAAAGAGAACAGGGGTACAGCTCGGGTGTGTGGATTGGATGACTTTGGTGTAGTTTGTCTGGTTTGGCCAGCCAATTAAGTTGTTGGGGTACATGTGCTAATTCAGTTTCTAATGTAGAATAAATATATCAGTTATATATATATATATATATATATATATATATATATATATATATATTACCATTTTATTATATATATATTATATATATATATATATTACCATTTTAACCATTAAATTGTTTTTAATTGTGGTGAAATACACATAACATAGAATTGACCATCTTAACCATTTTTAAATGTACAGTTCAGTGGAACTGAGTGCGTTCACCTTGTGGTACAACCATGACCACCATCCATCCCCAGAACTCTCTTCATCTTGCAGAACAGAAACTCTGTATCTGTTAAACAGTAGCTTCCCATCCCTGCCTCCCCCAGACCCTCGCAGCCATGAATCTACCTTCTGTCTCTGTGAATTTGACTGCTCTAGGTCCCCCATGGAAGTGGCATCATGCGGTATTTGTCCTTTCATGACTGGCTCGTTTGGTTAGTGTCTTCGAGGCTCATCGTGTTGTAGGGGGCTAGAGATGGCTTTTACAGGCCAGCAGGGCCAATTCCCGGGAGGCAGGTTAACTTTCCCAGGCAACGTGCCCGTCTCCCCCTGCCTTCTCAGCCGCTCTTCCCTGTCCCCTCCACCCTGCTTAAAATGCCATGTACCCCTTGCTCTTTCTCTCAGGGCAAGACCCCATTTGGATTCAGTTGGTTTTCTGTGGTATAAATTCATTAGCCACAAGATCGGAGAGGATGCAGCAGGTGGTGTGTGATGGGAAGTAAAAATAGGTGTGATATGGAGCACCTGGGTGGCTCGATCGGATGAGTGGCCGACTTTGGTTCAGGTCATGACCTCACTGTTCATGAGTTCAAGCCCCACATTGGGCTCTCTGCTGTCAGCACAGACCCCACTTCGGATCCTCTGTCCCCCACCCTTTCCCCGCTAGTTCTCTCTCTATCTCAAAATAAATAAGCAAACAAACAAAACAGTGGGTGTGCTATGAAGCCCATGGCAGTGAACTTCAGAGGGGAGATGAGCATGTGCCCTGGACTTGAGTCTGTGGATGGGGGAGGGGCAGCAAGCCCTCCCCCTCTTCTCCCATCCCTCCACCAGAGTGTACTGGCACACACTGAGGACATCGGCGGTGACTCTAACCAAACACACAGAGCCCAGGCTTGGCCTTTGGAAAACAGACTGAAACTGCGAACCCATTTCTTTCAAGGGAAGAGGATGTAGGTACAAAAGTGTGGGGGCAGGGAGCACATCCTGGGATCAGAGTGGCTCAGGAGAGGGGGCCCCTGTTTCAACACCGCACCCTGGAAACAGCTGTAGCTGTGTTGTCCCAGCCCTACCCCTCCCCTCCCATGGCCGAGGGGATTGCTCTCTCTCCCCACCTGGAAAGTTCTGAGGCTTTCTCCGTTCTGGCTGCAGCAGCAGAAACACAGAGGAGGGTTTCTCCGCAGTGCAGTCCTGCCTGAGGAGCACCAAACCTTCAGAGACCTTCCAAGGGTTAAGATGCCAGCTCTCAGAGGAATCTAGCTAGCAGAAATGGGGACAACTGGATGCTCATCAGCCTTGAGCCAGGGCTCATTTTCGGTGTGAAATTGGAAGATTTTGATGACACCCAGGAAATGGCTTTGTCCTGATTGGTCTCCTGCTGGTGAGGCCCTGGGCGTAACTGGCCTGTGCCCCTGCTGTCTCTTCTCAGAGTGCCTCCTGGGTTCATCTTGGGCTCGGAGAGCAGCCGGCCCTGAGGCATTATTGCACTTTACGGACACTATTTCAGATGGGCTCAGTGCCAGTGACAGGTAGCGCTTAGCCCCATGAGGACTGAAGAGAAGGTCTAGTCTCAGACTGGTGTCTGCAGTCCTGGCTGTGCCCAGCCTCCCTGTTTCAAAGAGGAACCAGCTGCAGGCATGGAAGTGAATGTCAGAGAGGAGAAAAGGGGAGGATTCGTGGTCCTGCAAAGCCCCTCTTGGCTGGCTTGTCCCCAGGGCTCCTTTCCTCGCTGCCCACATCCTGGACCCAGTAGGTCTTTGTCTCCTGCTGTGTGGCTGCCGCAGAGGCAGGAGGTGCAGACAGTGGTCTCTGGGAAGTGCCTGTGCTGCCAGCCTCGTTCTGGCTTTAGCAGGCAGTTCGGCCTGTGCTCCTGAGTAAAGGACAGGGAGCGGGGGAAGGATAATAGTGGCCGAATTGCCACCCTCATTAAACACATTAGTACAGCTATGGGGACAGTGCTGTTGCTTTATATTGTGCACAGGGACAGCGTCGTGATGGGACTAGAGCATTCTTCTCCTCGAAACATGCATTCATTGTTTTGAGATGATAAAACAGGCTCTTGTCCTGGGGTCATGGCTTGAGGATATGCTTTTGCTTGAATCTTTTGAGCCGGTGGACTGTGATAGCAGTAATTCATCCAATGCTAATTCTTATATAAGTAACACACTTTCAAACAGTATGTTTTGTGGAAAGAAGTGCTGCTCGCCATAATAGGAAGTAATTACGCTAAGTAGTGTAAAAAGAGGAACTGGCTTATGTAAGAGACATCTGAGTATTCAGGGCAGTTTCCTTAATGCATGGATTACATCTCCTAATTTGTATCATCATCATCATTATATTTCTAGAAAAGAACAAATTCACACGTAAGGGCACTCATGTGTGCACACACACACCAGTATCTTGAGATGAAGGCCTGATTCTTTCACTTATCCAAGCATTTAGACCCACGTGGCCAGTGTCTTCCTGTACCTCTCTACATGTGTACAGGAGTGCCAGGCTTTAGAGATTTAATAGTACAAAAAAGAAAAAAAAAGCCCTAGTCCTCATTTTCTCTGAATTGTAATCTACTGGTAGAGCTATTAATCAAACAATCACATAAATAGACAGGTGTGTTCAGAACTGTGGAGGAATAGGATTTTTTTGAGAATATATGAGACTAGACCTAAAGTTGGAAGTCAGAGAAGACTACCATGAGGAAGAGAAAGTTGAGCTAAGGGATGAGTAGAAGTTAATGATGTGAAGGATCGTAGTGCTCCTCTGTAGAGAACAGCCTGTGCAAAGTCCCTGAGGCAGGAAAAACCGTGGAAAGTTTAAAGAAGGCCAGAGTGGCTGCAGCGCAGAGGCAGGAGGGTCCAGATGAGGCTGGAGAGGTGACATTGGGATTGTGGTGGACCTTATAGGCAGGGGCAATAATCATAATAGCCAACAACTGGGACAGCGGGTCCCAGGGCTGGAGCAGTGTGTGTGTGTGTGTGTGTGTGTGTGTGTGTGTGTGTGTGTGTGTGTGTTAGCCTGCTGTGCCATGCTATAGTTGCTGATTGAGGAGAAGAATCTGGGGGAAGGGACAGAGTGGCCAGAGCAGCAGTGGTGGGAGGTACTTAAGAGCTTGAGACAATGGCTAGTGGAGGTATTTCAGCTAGTTGAGAGGAATGGAGGTATTTCAGCTTTTTAACAACCCGGACAGCTGTTTCTGCACGTCCTGGGAGAATGTCCACCCTGCTTACAGAAGCCATGTTAAGGATTCTGATATTTATCCCAAGAGCAGAGGGAAGCAAGCCACAGATTCAAGCACAGGGGTGACGTGATCAGAGGTGTGCTTTGAAGGATCACACTGGCTACTGTACAGAAGACAGATGGAAGGGCCCAGGGATGGAATGGGGAGGCTGGTCATGAGACTGTCACACCCTTCTGGGAGAGAAATGTGAGTAGCTGCGATAAGGGTCAGGGCTGCGGAGACGGAACAAAGTGAGCAGGCCTGGGCAGTGAATGGTGTGGGCGAAAGCAGGGAAGGAGACTTGGAGAATGACCCTCAGATGCCTGCCTTGTGCAGGGGCTGAAGGGCGGCCCTGCTCACGGAGACCAGGAACACTGGGGTGGCCTCAGTGCATGGAAATAGGGCGAGGACACAAGGTCAGGGCTGTGCGGAGATCCTGCTGAGGAGTCTTTAAGGAATCTGAGTGAAGATATATAGTAAGCAATTGGATATTTAAGCCTGGAGCTCAGATAAGAGATCCAACCCAAAGATAGATATTTGGAAGTCATTCAGCCTTCGAGGAAGTCAAATTCTGGCGTTGGCTGATGTAAACAGGGACAGGGAGACATGTTGAATATAATCCCACCAGAGTCTTTGTGGGGGTTATTCCATGTGTGTTTGTTAAACACCTACTTTGTTCCAGGTGCTATTCTAGGCACTTGAACACGATAGACAAACTAGACAAAGTCTGTGCTCTTGTGACATTTATATGCTGGTTAAAAAGAGTCACTAAGCAGGAAAATGAACAAATGTAGAATGTCTGCTAATGAGAGGTACCATGGAGGAGAAAAGTAAAGGTGCCTGTTTTAGATGGGGTCATTAAGGAAGGCCTCGCTGAGGAGATGATTTTTGAGAGATTTAAAAGGAGGAGAGAGTCACGTGGTTTCTGGGAAGAGCAATCCTGGAAGAGGGGCAAAGAGGTACAAAGGCCCTGGGGGCAAGAGTAAGCTTGGTGTCTGGGGAACAGCAAAGACTGAATCTTGAAGGGCTTGAGGCCATCGTGAGGACTTGGATTTTACTCCAAGGATGATGGGAAGCCATTGGAAGCTATTACATGAGAGACCCTCAATCCGATTTAGGTTTTTAAATGATCACCCTGGCTCCTGGGTGGAGAATAGACTTGAGGCACAGAGACCAAAGCAGGGAGGCTGGCCGGGAGTCCCATGCAATGAACCAGGTGGATCCACATGGTGGCTTGGAATAAGGGGGAGACAGGGGAGGTGTTGAAGCCAGAGGACTTGCCTCCCTAGCCTTGTGGAGTGTGGTTGCCCTGGTTTGTGGTCTCAGTGCATCAGCACAGGGGCCTGTAAGAGCCAGGGCCCACCTGCTCAGCCTAGGATCATGTACCAATGTCAGTTTCATATGTCCAATTTCCAGAATTATTACTTACAGCAAGGCAAAACATTTTATTATAGAGGCCATAGCAATTACAAAACATCTTTTCTGGAATGAACTAATTGACTTTACATATTTACCAGTTAGCCAAATAAAAAGAAAACAAGAGGAGAGCAAGTAAGAGTCTGTGTTCTCCTGAATTCCTAGAATTGTTGGGTGAACATAGATGTACCACTGGGAACCACAAGCTGTAATTCCATAGGCAAAAAGCCTCACTGTTTGAGTTTTCTGTTCTTATAACTCTAACAAACACTGGCTCCGTTGGCCTTCCTGATAGGAGAGAAAGTTACTTGAGACCACAGGAGAAAGTTTCACACCCAAAAGAGAAGCCTTGTTGTCCACAGCACTGGCATAAGACAGCGAAGAGAGGTTTCCGGGAGCATTAGAGACAGCCTCTGTCCCCTTGACCTGTTTTATTTATCCCTGCGGTACTTAGTAACACCAGACTTACTATGCATCTACATGTCTCTTCATTTTTGCCTGTTTTCTCCACTAAAATGTAGGTGCTCAAGGGGAGAGGACTTTGATTTACTTGGTGCTCTGCCTGGAGTATAGTATGTGCTCTATAAATTCAGCCAGTAGATGTTAAATCTGCTGTATCCAGCAATGATTCAACCTATATATTTGACACTTAGCCCATCTGACTGCTGTCACTTTTAAGAGCATTGTGAAATAGTCATTCTTAGGGATAATGACTCCCTTGCACAATGATGGTTCAGATGCTGGCACCAGCCTCAACAGTTAAGTATGTGGCGATATTTGCTGAAGGATCAGAAGCAAGACCGTCTGAATGATCACGAAAACATAAACAAGTTCTAGTTCCCAAACACAGCCAACAAAAGCATGTGAAATCATGCTAGTTCCATTGGTGTTCTCTGAATTTCTACATGTACCTTCCACATGTACAAGGCGATGTCCCATCGCTGCCGGGTACTGGTTTATCATGAAGGTAAAGGGTTTTAGGCGTTTCAAATAAATGGACCACCTATACCAATAGTTTCTGCTACAGAGTGATCGTTTCTACAGAGTGATCGTTTCTACAGTAGCCACATGCCAAGTCTTTTGATCAGGATTTGTTGGACTCTGGTGATCGTGGTGATTACTACCTTTCTAAATTAAAGGGCCTTAGAGCTAGAAGGAGGTCATGGCATTCAGCTCTCATTTTGTAACTCAGAAAGCTGGGGTCCAGAGGTTACCTGGAACATCTTCTGGGCTTTATGAGTTTCGATTCGGTGAGTTGGTGGTAAGAAGACAACCTGAAGTTTCTCTGCAACTTCATTGATTCCACAAACATGTATTGAGCACTTACAATGAGCCAAGTTCCTTGCTGGAGGCTAAATTCATTCATCCCCTTCTGTCGAAGAACTCAGAGGCAGGTAAAGAAGTCCAGCTTGTGAATAGAAGGTTATGAATTCAGGGTCCTAGGTGCCAGCCAGAACAAGCACAGGATGTTTTCATTGTTATTCATGCACTGAGCAAACCTTTATTGAGCTTCTCTAACATGCCAGGTGCTGGCTTCTCAAAGGTGAGTGAGTCCCTGTGACTGCTGTCATTGTTGCCTCTGGTCTGGGGCAGAGACTAAAGTGCCAATGAGTTGGGGCGCCTGGGTGGCTCAGTCGGTTGTGTCCAACTTTTGATTTCGTCTCAGGCCATGATCTCACAGGTTTGTGAGACTGAGCCCCGCGTCAGGCTGTGCACTGACTGTGCAGAGCCTGCTTGGGACTCCCTCTCCCTCTCTCTCTGCCCCTTCCCCACTTGTACTTTCTCACTTTTTCTCAAAATAAATAAATAAACTTAAGACCAATGAGTGAAAGAAAGGCTTCGAAGAAAGAGTAGGAGTTTGCCAGGTAGAGAAGTGGAACGGGCAGTTGCAGTGTGAAGGAACAGCCAGGCAGTGGCAGGAGCGGTGGGGGGCACAGGGCAGCAGGGAGATCGGTGATGTTGGGGTAAATGAAATGAAAGAAGGTGAGGGTGGTGGTCGATCAGACCAAGGGGGTTACGTCTAGATCAGTGTAGATACAGAGTCTGTTACTTTTCTCTGTCATCTTTTTCTTGCATTCAACTCCACAGTCCCCTAATGCTATGAGTAATCACCCCCAGTTCACACAGAGAGCCTTCCCATATGATGGTATGGGAATATCCAGCCTCTTAAAACTTGCCGCCAGGTTGCGGCTCTGGAATAGCAATGAAGAAAGGAAGAGAATATATGATCACAGCCCCCACATGGGGAAGTGGTGTTCCACAGTGTGTGGTTGACCAAGAGAAGCAACCTGATTCCCCTATTCCTTCTAGAAAAGGCATTCGTGAAAGACAGGACTTGAAAACCCCACTCTCTGAGTTAATTTAAACAGCTAAATTCCCTTTGCATCTCAGCAGAAAGAAGCTATTTGATGTGCATCTGGGTAATTCTAATGACTAATTTGTAGTTTTAAAGTCAGTTGATTATCTGTGATGAGTCAGAGTGACCTACAGTGTTTAAGAATCCCAGATCCCAGCTCTGCTGTGTCTTTGCTTTCCCTAGCCCTTTCCAACCCACGACCTCACTTCTCCCTTGTGGGGTGGGCAGAGAGACAAAGAGGTGGGGAGTCTTCCTGGACTAGGGCCAGGGTCTCCCAGCTCCCAGCCCCGGTATCTGCCCTTGCGCTCCCCATGTGGAGCTGAGCCGTTCAGCAGGGCTGGTTACTCCTCTGGGGAGACCTTCCCTGTGCTGGTTTCATTTTTAGTTTCCATTTAGTTAAGGAAGAGTTAACCGACCAGTGACATTAACAGGTATATCTCTGGGATCCTAGAGACTAGGAAAAAGGTGAATGGCATCATTAAGAATGATCTAGAACGTATTTTAAGGAAAGTACACCCCCAAGCTCCACTTAGGCTTTGATTGCCGTAGATTTATGACCTGAAAAACAGTTGCGATATTCTTAGTCTTGAGAAACTGAGAGAAAAATGACAGCTCTGTGTGTGTGTCAGGTTGCATGGGGCGTTCGATTCCACAAACCCTACGGAGCACACGCAATGGCCAAGGCCCCATGCTGGGACCTGTGATCCAAAGGCAGGGAAACATCAGACCTCAGAATGTCCCACTTTGAGAGACACAGACACAAGAGCAGATAAAGGCAATTCCATGGGATGAGGGCTTTGATAGATTATTGTCCAGTGCCTTAGGAACATGGTTTATTGAACAATTCATTTCTGAAGGGTTGGAAACAGGGCATGGTGTGGCAAAGAGAAAGGGACAGGGTAAGTCACAGAGAAAAATGACATTTGATCTGGGCCTCGAAGGAGGATTTGCCTCTCTGGTTATTACAGGAAATGCTAAATACAATCCCAGTTCTTTCTCATTGGAATAGACTATGCATGTGAATTTGCCTGGGATTATTCTCCTTTGATTATGAACTTTTTACATAAATGTTTATGTTGTTTTTGACAACTCGTATCCCTGATTTTCGTTGTGGTGTGATTTTTAATTTAGCAATACAATGAGTTCAGGGTAGCTGTTTCAAAATTTATGCTATACAGAAATATGTGAAGCCTTCTGTGAGGCTCCCCCCTATTTCCCCACCTCCCCCCCAATCACTGTGAACAATTAGGTGTGAATCCTGTCATTCCTTTCTCTGTGCATCTCCCTACATGCATATCTTAACTGTTTTCTGAGAGCTGTTACATTGTTTTACTGCAGAATTGCGAGTTAAGAGGAAGCCAGGGCATCAGAGCAATTCTACCATTTTGAAAATATGTAGACTGAGGCCTGAGAAGTGAGGTGACACACCAGGAGGACAGTTTAGGGCTTCAACTCCTTCTTCAGTGCTCTGTCCTCTGACCTTCCCACCTGCCCTGCCTCCCCCCCCCCCCCCCACTGCCCTGTTTTGGAAGGTCTGGCTCTTTTTAACTTTTTAAAGGAATGCCAAGGTCTCTGGCATAGAAATTCTTTCTAGTCCACAGTAGATATTCTTAGCTACTGAGCTGAATTGCAGAGTCCCTTTCTCTCATTAACTTGAGCTCACACTTCCTCCTCCAGGCTCCCAGAGGGCCTTCAGCCCCTGCAGCGGATCTGCTGCGGAGCCACAGGGCTGCTCAGCGCGGGGGCTGTTTGCCTTGTGTCCCGGGAGTAGAGAGAAGGTGATCTGGGTTGACTCATCTCCTTGCAAGGCTCTCAGTAGTGTGGGTTTCTTTCTTTTCTTTTTCTTTCCATTTTTTTTTAAGATAATGAAAACCATTCAAGTGTTTTCCCTCCTCATGAATACCTATTTCACTGGATCACAGCTACCTGGGAGGAGAGCTAAATCTAGGCTGTAATGAAGCAGAGGAGGGGAAAGTGCTCAGAGCCAGTCTTGTTCCTTTCCATCTGTGCCACCTCCTTCTGAGTGTGCACCAGCCCTCAGTTTCTACTCCTAGTCTATCTTCCCTGTCCCGGGACAAGGACAGGTTGACAAAGGACATGGGAGTGATTTTCTACCAGGCTTATGGCAGTTGCTTCAGCCCTCTTTGGCTTCTGATTGATTACATTCCAGGATCCTATATTTTTAGCAGACCTTTCCCACCAAGCAGTCTCTTGGGAGCCATTCAATATCTGGGTTAGACAGAGGCATCAGGTGGGGTGGCCCTGCCGGAGGTGATGCCTGCCCTCTGGAAGAGGCTTCCCCATCAGCTGGTTCCCATGTGGGGTTGTCATGGTTTGGCAGCACTCTGGGACTTCCATCTTGGAGTAATCTCAGACCTCCGGTAAAACTTGCACCTCTTGGGTTCTTTAGAAACAGGAGGGTGTCTGCACTCAGCTTCTAATGCGCCCGCCACCCTCTCCCACCGTGGCCAGAGCCCAGAGTTCCCACTGCGCTGGTCCCTCCTCCCACAGCCTTTTTTTCTACCACTACTCCCTCCTACCTCCTGCTTTTCTTTCTGAAATTTTAAATGCTTTTGAACCTGGAAAAAAAAGTTACAAGAACAATACAAAGAACTCTCACATCTCTCTCACCTAGACTCTCTATTACCATTTTACTGCATTTGTTCTTCTTGTCTGTGTCTATCTATAGTATCTACTATATATGACATAATTCCCCATCATCCTAAACATTCCAGTGTGTGCCACCCAATAGTAAGGACACTTTCCCACATAACCACCCTCCAGGCCTTCAAATCAGGAAATCAGCATGGATGCCACACAACCATCTACAGACTCCATTAAAATTTTGCTGACTGCCCTGATAAGGAGAAATTGTTTTCCCTTTCCCTCACTCTTTTTCTTGCCCTCCTCCCCGCTGCCTTCCTTCCTGACTTTCCCCCAGTCTTCTTCTTTCTCTCCTTCCCTTCCCACCTGCCCCCCGTCTTCCCCTTCTCTTTCTTTCTCTTTCTCTGTTCTAAGAGTCTTTCCCGACTGTATTTAGATGTCATTTCTCACCAGCCTCCTTCAGTCTGGAATGCTTCTCAAGTCCTTGCCTGTCTTGCATGTTTTCGACAGTTTCCATTCTGTAGTTTGAACCTGTGTCTGCTGGTGTTTCCTTATGGCCAGACCAGGGTGATGCATTGTTGGCAGGAGTACCATAGAAATCATCCTCCCTTTCCATCCCTGGTGATGTTAACCTTGGTCATCTCTTGGTGTCATTGATTTTTCTGTTTGCAGTTGATCAGTATTTTGTGTGTGTGTGTGGGGGGGAGGGATATTCTGATATAATGCCAATATCCTGTTCTTCATCAAACTTCCAGCCACCAACCTTGGCATACATTGATACCTTCTACTTGTATCAGCTACCACTATGATGGTTCCAGAGAGTGCTTCTCCATCTCTATCATTTCTTCTACATTGATTAGCTGGTATTCTACTAAAGGTTAAGCTTTTCCTCCTCCCCTACTCCCTCACTGATTCTTTCCATTCTTTGTTTATACCTGTTCATACTCATGGGCTCCTATTTTATTTGATGGGTTATATGCCGATACTCTCATGGTTTACTTTGATGTTCAAATCTAAATGAGGCCAGTAGGAGTGCTTTCAATAGGCTGGCTTCTTTGTTCTTTAACATGTCCTCATCATGTCCTTCCTTTCTGGCACCTGTTTGTCCCAGGGTGATTTTGTACTTCCCCTGCCCCAACCTTGGATCAGCCATTTTTCCAAGGTTCCTTTTAGTGGAGGATGGTATTTAGACACCAAAATCTGGTCACTTGATGCACTCATTGCTACTGGTTGTCATGTGTCTGTACCTATACATCTATATCTAGTTCTGCATCTATCTATGTATATATATTTTTAAATCCATGAGATCACATCAGTACTTCCAGGTTTAGTCCAACACCTCAGACTTCTATCTAGCCCTTCCTCTTCCCATGTTTGTAAATCCCTTCAGACAGTAAGGAACATGACTGCCACTAATTCCCATCATCCTCAGTCTGTTCACTTGTTTGCTCAGTGTAACAATCTTCCAATCACTCTAGCAGCCCCCTCCTCTTTCTCAGAGCAGACATGCTGCTCTCAGCACATCTGTAAGGCACCCTTCTGGTTCACTGCCCTGCTTCCTCAGACAATGACATCTCTGAGCTGGGAGGGGAGGGAAGGGAAGAGGAAGAGAAGGGAAGGTAAGAAAACTCCCATTCACTTTTGATCTCATTTCTGTTTTGGCTGAAAATTTAATGCAGGCACTTTGGGGAAAGGAATCAAAATTTATAGTGTTCTAGTGATCTTTTTTTGCCAGCAGCTTAATTCATTTCCTCGTATAGTCAGACTATAGCAATAGTCACTCCCTCTTTCCCGTTCTACCACCTCTTTTTGGTCCTCATTGTCTCTGCCTTTGGTCTCCATAGTCTGCCTTTCTTTCTTCCCTTACTTGCTTTCTTGTCAGTCTCAGGATTTGGAGTAGAAATGGCAACCATTTCAATCCTTTTTTTCTTTCCACAAGCCCTGTTTAGATTCTTATTTCCTGTTCTGTTTCAGGGCGGCAGACTTGCATATATATAATGTCAGTTATCTTGCTCCACAAATGGGGACCAATAATAGAGCAAAGAGTACAGGCTTGGTGTTATTTGGAGATTTAAACTTCTGTGACATAGAGTCTGATCCTAATCTCCTCTGGACAGATGTAGCAAAATCATAGAGAACCCAGACTGAATAGGACAGTGGGACATTAAGTATAAAAACCTAAGTGTATGACCTTCTATGTATACATCCTTGTCCTTATGGGCAAGATCTTCTGATTAGTTCCTCACTGACCACAAGAGTAAAGTGGAGTGTTACAGGAAGGCAATGTTACATAGAAGTCCCTCTCGCCTACCTCTCTTTTTGTTCTGGGGCCCTCAGACTTCTTGCCTTTCTCTGCCACTGCTCTTGGCTTGTTCTTCCCAAGATTCCAGTCCTTTCCTTTGCCATCAAAACTTTCCCTGGCCAGCGCTCCATTGCCTCTGGGCCTGGCTGGATGGCAGCTAAGTAATCTGATGAGCTGAACTAGTAGGTGTTCATGAATTTTAAAAAAATCATGCTTCCTGGATACTATACATTAGCATGTTAGCTTAAGTCCTCTAGAAACACACTGCTTGGCTCAAAGAAAGAGGATGGGGGACTGAAACAGTAAGTTTCAGAACACATGGTGGGGTGGGGGGGGGGAGGTGGGCCTCAAAGTCCTCAGGACACAACTTGGGGCTGCCTGTTCTGGAGGGGCAGGGTCTAGCTATGTCTGTGGGTAAAATAAACAGCTGTGAGAAAAGGAGGTAGAAGGGTTGTGTGTCCACATGGGATAGTAAGCAGCCACTTTTGAGATGTTCTTGCAGTTTTAAAGAGATACAAGATCTCAGGACCCCACAGCTTTTCTATTTGAAACCATCTTCTGCATTGGACAGGATAAGAGTTAAATTTCTTGTGACATGTCTACTGTATTTGTACATTTAGAAATCAATTAGTGTAATTGGGGCAATCAGAGATGCTAAACAGAGGAACAATTTACTGAGAACAAATGTCTGGAATTGTGTATTTTGCCAATGGAATTTCTCACAGTTGGTAAAAGAAAAATACTCCAAATTAAATCATTCAAGCTCAATGTGACTTTTTTTTCCCTTTTTCTTCTTGTTAAAAATGTTAAAAGAAACACAGCCTGGCTGAGATCTCCTCTCCCTCCTGTTGGACAGATTGCCTCTCAGAAAAATCCTCTAAGTTGACATTTTACCTGAAAAAGAGCAAAGGCACATGAAAAACTCCAGGTGTGTGTGCTTGGCATGAATATTTTTTACCAAACAGGATCATAAAAGGGTTGTCTTCTCTATTAGGACCATGTGAAATGAGATCATATGGGGCCAGGTAGTCTTAGAGACTTAGTAAAGGGAGTATGTAGGATGTAAAAAGCTTAAAAAAACATTGTTCCTACTCCTACAATGAGATAAGCCTGGATAATCTACAAAATTATAATTTGTCCTGAGCCCATCAGAGGGCTGAGACCACACTGTGCAACCAAGTTAACTGAATTCCAAAGAGGGATAAGCCCCTCCAAGGAAAGGGCCACCATTTTAGCTGCGGCAGAGTATGGGAGAAAGAAGCAGCACTGTACAAGCCAAATGTTAACAAATTCTTAAAGGTCAGTGTGAACTGCAGTGGGTCTGGAACCACATGCCTCCAATGGGTGCTCATGAGAAATATTGGGGAAAGTCAGGAGACCAGAGAGAGTCTCCCTCAGTGACACAGGAATACAGGAGACACTAGGTGGCTCTGGAGGCAGGGGTAGAGGCAGGAACAGACAGGTAGAGGCAGGAACAGACAGGCAGGGGTAGAGGCAGGAACAGACAGGGGTAGAGGCAGGAACAGACACCTTCCCTCAGGTGAAGCAAAAACAAACCCTCTCATCTTCAGATAATGGGCAAAAATCCATTCGTTGTGCAGAGGAATTGAAACAAACTACCTCTGCTCCTGGGGAGAGGTAAGAATATTTCCTACATCACAGACCCAGTGGTGCCACAGGAAAGGTAGAGCCCAAACCCCTGTACTCCTGGGGGGAGGGCAGGAGACCATCATCCTGGCCCAGTAACTGTCATGTGCCAATAATGAACAGAGAGGTCTATTACTGCTGAAGGAGGAGCAAGAGACCCCCACCCAAGCCCAAGTATAAAGATATGGTGTGTCTTGCTGCCACAGACGGGAGGGGAAAGAGTACTTACTTAAAACAAGAATCCTACCTTTGAGATCCAGGTGCAAGAGCTTTTGAGGTATTGGTTATAAGACTGGGGCTGGGCCAAGACGAAGGAGAACTTCCCTGCTGCCTCCCTGCCCCATGACAAGGAAAAGCATATTTTTGCTGGGAGGGGTGCAGGAGCATGGAGAGAGACTCCAGCTGAGGTGCAGGCATGCAGGGCTGGCTGAGAGCTGAAGGGAAATCAGGAACTCAGGAATCCCTCCAACACCCCAGCTTCTACTCTAAGCTTAAGGTGACAGCAGCCTCCATCTAGAGGAATTTGAAGGCTGCGGTGCCCTGAAGGTAACAAGACTCAGACCTAAGTCAACTTCTGACTGATTGGCTCAGATCTCCCCACCCCATACTAACAACTTCACAGTAGAAGTAGGTCCACTTGAGGACCTTGAGGCATAAATGCTATTTACTTGAGCCTCTATTGCCTTTCTACACATAATGTCTGGCATTCAATTAAAAATTGCAACAAACACACACACACACACACACACACACACACACACAAGAAAGAAACAAAGCCATTGTCAAGAGGCAAAGCAATAAACAGAACCAGACTCAGAGATGATCAGATGGCCTTTACAATAACTGTGATTAATGTGTTAAAGGATCTCGTAGGGAAAGTGGATAGCATTCATGAAAAGATGAGGAATTAGAGAGATGGAAACTATAAGAAAGAATCAAATGAAATGCTAGAAATTTTAAAAGCCCCAATGTTTTTGGCAGTAAGGCATTTCTTTAATAGAGTCATCAGTAGATTGGGCACAGATGAGGAAGGAATCAAAGAACTTGAAGATAAGTCCATAGAAATGATCAAAATAGACACAGAGAAAAAAGAATAGGCAAAGAAAAAAAAGAACTGAGCAGCCAAGAGCTGTGGGAGAATCTCAGTTAATTGAATGTACATGTAATTGGAGACCAAGAAGGAGGAATCTAAGAAGAGGAGTATGGCAAGCTGGTGTTTTCCCAAGGAAGGCATGTGGTTCAAAAATGGCCACAAGATGGGGCGCCTGGGTGGCTCAGTCGGTTGAGCATCTGACTTTGGCGCAGGTCATGATCTCACAGTTTGTGAGTTCAAGCCCCCTGTTGGGCTCTGTGCTGACAGCTCAGAGCCTGGAGCCTGCTTTGAATTCTGTGTCTCCCTCTCTCTCTGCCCCTCCTCCACTCATGCTCTGTCTCTCTGTGTCAAAAATAAATAAACATTAAAAAAAATTTTCTTTAAATGGCCACAAGAAGTTATTGCTTTTGCAATCCAGCTTCTAATTTAATTGAGGCATTTATTCTCATACTCTTCTACCCCCTTCTTGCTTATCTTCTACACCCAGTTACTTGGAGTATGAGATACACGTTTTTCTCCATCATCCCCCTCAGCAGTCTGTCTGCCATTCTGCGTCAAGAGGAGGGGCGTAGCTAAAGTAGTGAAAAGATGCAAGGCAAGATATAGCAGCCTGCCTTTTCCTTTTAGGAAACAACTTACACTTGATGTAACTAAAATAAAACACATGGATCCTGGTTTTGAAGAGCTGGTAGATTATGGCTCATCTCTGTCCATAGTTATAGCTACGAACAAATAGCTCACATAATTTGTACCCCTACCCCTTTTGCATTTGAGCAATAAAAATAAATCTCTTTAAAGACAAAGAGTGTGTTGAGGCGCCTGGTGACTCAGTCAGCTAAGCATCCGACTCTTGATTAGGCTCAGGTCATGATCTCACAGTTTGTGGGTTCAAACCTGAGTCAGGGTGTGTACTGACAGCACAGAGTCTGCTTGGGATTCTCTCTTTCCCTCTCTCTCCGCCCTCCCCACTTGCATGAGCTCTCTATCAAAATAAATAAAGCTAATAAAAAAAAGTGTTAAATATAGTATTTATCCAGGAAACACTCTTTTGAAATACTGGAATTGATCTATATTGGCTAGTAATGTATTTAATAAGACAGTTATACAATTCCTTAGTGTTTATGTGCCATAATTTAGTTTTCAGGCATTCAGTGACTTCAGCTGCTAGATGGTGACCAGCTATCCACCTGCTAAGGCCAGTTGCTGGAGAAAGCTTGCCTCTGTGGGTCTGGGTGTTTGTGCATCTCTTGAATTCAGTGCTTCCTGGAAGATGGAGGAAGGCGCTTGATGAGAAGGGCTGGGAGCATAGTCTCTAAAATGTTAGCTCCTGTGTTTAAAATGTAAATTCAGAGACAGCTTCTCATCTTGCCATTGTCGATGAACTTGTCACCCTGCCTGTGCACAGGCTGCCTTGCAAAGGCCTTTGGGAAGGCCTCATGACCCCCTTGGCAGAGCAACTCCTTTCTCCTCTGTGCTACTTCTAATCTCATGCCTGCCGTTTGGGGCATTTTCACATTATTTTGCATTTATTTTTTAGGCATCTATTTCCTCTAGTAAATTGAGATCTTCAAGAATAAGTGTCTGTGTCTTATTCATCTCTAGTGTGGTGCCAGGTACAGAATAGGTTCCCAGTAAATTCTTCCCAATTGGATTAAGTCAATGCTTGCATTAGGTAACTGCCGTGACTCTTATGTGTACTTGAGACAAATGTTTGGTCCAGCCATGTTCCATATGTGATCTTGTTCTGCGATCAATGCTGGGCCTTCTTGCACATCATATGTGCATGCCGTAGGCACCTTGCACATGACAGCTAGGCCAAGTGGGGCTAGGTTCTGTGGCTCTGATGAGGGCTTTGAGTTCAGATCACCACAATGATAGACTTGGACATAACTTAGGGTGATTATGTTGAAAGCAAACAAACAAAGTAAAAATAGAGTCAGAAAGCTACAAAGCCATAAAGAAGAAAGAGAACATTGAACCAGGATCTGGGGTAGAATCTAAGTAAACCAATTCAAGATACAGATCTATTCAGATGATCCCTTTTATGTGGTCACCTTCTGCCAAGAGTGTAGCTTTTGGAGGGGGGGGGCGGCTATGATGCAGGGAGGGAAGCAGAGGGACTTTGTATGGACCAGAGCAATGAATAAAATCCTGGGTATCAAAATATAGTGGCCATGATCAGACCCTTATGGGTGATTGTGACTATTAGCTCTAAGCTGCCCGGTAATCAAAAAAAAGGGGGAAATGGGGACAGCTGTTAAGTGTCCTGCTCTTGATTTTGGCTCAGGTTATGATCTCATGGTTCATGGGATTGAGCCCCACACTGGGTTCTGTGCTGACAGTGTGGAGCCTGCTTGGGATTCTTTCTCTCTCTCTCTCTCTCTGCCCCTCCCCTGCTCATGCTCTTTCTCTCTCTCTCAAAATAAATAAACAATTTTTTTTTTAAAAAAGGAGAAATGTACTTTATCATCTGATAAAAAGAAACATACTAGTTCCTAGGGGCAAAAAGAACAAAACAAAACTCAAATCCTTTTTTGGTGGCGGGGGCAAGGGAGGAATCCAGATTTGTTCTGTATGTGGCTGTGCCCTAGAAAGGTTGTGTGACTCTAGCTAGTCATTTGACTACTCTGGACCTTGATTTCCTCAGCATTCGGGGATCTCTGACATCCTTTTCCACTCCAGCATTCCCCGGGCAGACAGTACTTCTAGAATCTCTCTGGATTGTGATCCTGACACTGGGTCCAAAGGGCAGGGACAGCCACCCCAGAGCATTAGCAGTAAACTTACGTGTTTTCCTTGTAGACTTGCCAACTTCCCAGCTTTGAGGTGTTCAGGATCAACGAATGCTCACAGAAAGGTACTTTGCTACCTAAGTCAGCACTAAAACTACAGCGATCAGCACCGTGCTACCCTGGCTGCTGTCACAGCTGAGTCCCCTGCGGAAAGCTGACTGCAACAGCTGCTGAGATTCCCACAGCCGCAAACACCATCACAGTTCCCGAGTGATTACTCGGGGAACCTTCCAGACACTGCTGGGTTTTTGGGAGGGGATTGCAGACCCCAGTGCTCCGGGAGGGAGGAGGGTGCAGACCTGCTCCAGGGCAGAGCTGAGGACACGGAGCTGAAGGGCGTGGCTCCAGGCTTCCAGAGCCCCAGTCACTGGACGAATTGCTTTTTAGTGAATTTGTGTTTTGTACATTGATTTGAGGGGAACTGGTTTACTGCCACCCAGTGTTCTTCTCCCTCCCCCAGGTTCCTGTTCTAACAGATTGCTGTCTCCCTTTCTGTTATCAAAACTGACTGGGACCCAGTCTTTATCTGATAAGCTCATTCACACCGGGGTGTGAATAATTAACACCACTCTGGACTCTGCATTTAATGGTGTACAAAATCTGCAAGAGGAAAGCATCCAACGGTGATTTCTAGGCATTTGCATGGGGAAATGTTTCGTGAAAGGGCCCTCCCATCACCCCCCACCCACACACACAGCTTGCCAAGGCTGGCAGTGCTAACGTGCAAAGATTTGGCCTACTTTGCTCTGCATGTCTGGGGTGCGGGGAGGGTCTGATTGAATGGAGATTAGGCAAAGTTCCCTTTGGAGCCCACTTCCTCTTTTTTTTCTGAGGCCTCGGGTACCTCTTGTATTTTCCCTGTTCAAGGCTCTGATGTAGAGTTTTAGATACCTTCCATTCTCCCATCATGAGATACCTGTCTTATGTCTCATTATTCCAGTATTTCCGCCTACTGCCTCTGCTAGTTTGAGCAACGCCAACAGAACTCACCTGTTAAGGATTAATGTGCTACCACTCCCAGATGGGATATTTGTATTTTTAATAGGAATCTCCTGATGCTGACTGAGGGGACTCTGGTGCTAACGTTAGCAGCTGTGTCTTTTCCGTGAACATTCGCTGGTCCTGGATGCCCTGACACATAGGGAGAGTGGGGGTTTTGGAGACCCATGGTGGAGCTGTAGAGGTGTTTGGGGAGAAGTCACACCTTCAGGGGCCAAGTGCCTCCATCATGGTGGCAAGGGTCTTTTTTTATTAGCTAAAGTCTGCAGTGGCTCTGGGGCATCCCCTGAAAGGGAACATGCTAGAACAGAGTTGACTGAAACAGGAGACAGGAAGGAATGGGACAAGAGGGAGGGGTTGCGGGTGGGCAAGGAGGAAGAGAGAAAGAGAAGACAAAAGTAGGGCATGGGGAGTGCTGATTGACTAACATCATTTTCCATATGGAGCCAAGATCTGCTCATCACCAGAAGTGAAATGAGTTCCATCATATTGTCAGAATTATTTGTGGTTCTAAGTAGCGCTCTTTGAAGTCAGCTTTTGCCAATAAGTACTCAGGCATCCAAGTGCAAGGATCGGAAGACAGGACGTGCAAGAATGCAAAGTAAAACTTGAGCTAGGCAGCTTTCTCCCAAACCTCACCAGGTACAGTGTAAACTTTCTGTGGTTGGTGAGAGATCTGCTTCCGTGGACGGATGATTGGGCATGGACAGTGTTGGTTCTTTTATTTTGTTTTTCCCCTACAATTGAACTGTCAGACCAGCTTTGGCCACATTTGAAATGGCAAGGTGGCCATGGGGCTATTTTACTACTGATTCTGATGTCGAAATCTTCTAGCTGGGTGACTGCCAGTATTTAGTTCTCAGAAGACCTCATTTCAGAGTTTGTTATTCTACCAAATATGTGTCTATCCTTACAAATGTCTAGGATGTACTGGTGTTGCCTCTTTGCCTTTACTGATTGCTGCCATGAAAATTAGCTGCATTGGGGGTTGAAGCTATATCACTTCAAGGAAGTGATTGCCTAAAGCCTAGCCAAGATCTAAACTTCAAGTAAGGTCACCCACTGGCTCTGTGAGAGTGTCTCCACACTTAATATGGATATGAATCTGGGGAGTGGTGGTCTCGCTCTTGCCCTGTTGTTCTGTCATCTGATGCTTCTATAGAAAAGTGCCTGGAGAGGCTGGGCCGGCCCCGCTCAGGGCCGCCCCTTTTCTTCCCTTCTGGCTCTTCACACATCTCTTCACAGGGAAGGGGTGTCTGGAACAGAATGCATAGTCTCCTAACCACACTCTTCCTGCCTCTCTGCTCTTTACAGAATGGGCTGAACGGCTTGCACCTGGCCTCTAAAGAAGGCCATGTGAAGATGGTGGTTGAACTTCTGCACAAAGAAATCATTCTAGAAACGACAACCAAGGTACGTCTCTTAGGGAACGGGGAGCTTTTCATTGATAATTCAAATGTTCAGGTCCCTCGTGTATCATTCCAGACCCTGACATGGAAACCAGCCCTTCGTGAGAGAAAGCCAAGTGTGTTTCTGAATTTCTCTTGTGTTTCCAATCACTTCCTAGTTCTCTGAGTCCCCAAAGTCACCTGAAAGGCAGAGGACCCTGTTTCCACAAAAGTCAGTGGGCTTTTACTGTATTCTCATCATTAGGTTATAAATCTAGAAAGAGAACCCTTTTCGCTATGGCTTTATGTTTTCTTAGGGTCCTTGACTTGAGTGCAGGGTCTGAGAGCTCTAGCAGTTCTACAGTCAGGTGCCTTGGGTCCGGCTCCCAGCGGAGGCAATGCACTCCGTATCTGAACAAGTTAGTTGGTGAGAACTCTCCATTTCCTCATCTATAAAATGGGGACTGTAATACTTGGTCTCAGGATTCGTATGAAAACGAACTGAGATCGTGTGTGTCAAATGCCTGGCGCGAAGGAAGGAATCGGTAAATGTCGGTGACCGTGTTGCTATTGAGGCGTAGAGAAGAGAGCCAGACCCCTCTCGTTTATCCTTCCCCAGTGAGTCTTCCTTGGTCAGCCACACACTTACCTCCTCTCCTTACCAATTACCTTGAACAGCCTTCTCTTCTCCAAGGAGGCATTTGGCCAAGGCTGACGTCACACCTCCCACGCCAGCATGCTCTTCCCATAGCCATAGATTAGAAGTGCCAGTGACTTAAGTCCAGAAACCACAGTCATGAAATTATGCATCTGTAGGTTGTAAAATCAATTTTAATTCTCACATACATCCGCCTTGTTTATTTATTGAACAAGGTGTTGCCAGCATTTCAAAACAAAACTAAACCAAAAAACTCACCTCTCTCTACTAACTTGAGCACAGCGTTCTCTTCTCTTCCTTCCTGGTTACTTCCCATGGTTTTCCTCTTGGCTCTGTCTCTCCAGCCTCTTTCTTTTCGTTTGCTATTTATTCAGCATGGTCTTATACCCAGCCTCGATTTCAGTTCTGTGCTGCAAACATTGGGCCTCCTCTCCAGCGGAGAACCAGAAGAACAATAAGTAGAGATATAATATGTAGTTGTGAAGTGCATTACCAAAATATTATGAAGGGACAATCATCCCTTGAGGTAAAATTCTGTAATTTTCATGTCACTTCCCGAAGGTGAAAAGATCTTGCTGGTAAAATAGACTGAGTTGCTCTTTCTGAGTGTATGTGGGGCATTTTTTTTCCCTAACCCCATGACGAGTACCAGTGGTCTCCACCCTTCTTTGTGGATGAAGGGATGCAATTATTTTTCCTTCTTGTGCTCTCACATACCTGGCTGCAAGCAGTGCGCCATCTGACAGGCTCCGTGTGGGCTGGGGTGGCTTTTCTTCCCCTGGCGCGTCCTCAAGAGCTGTGCAAACATGACGCTTCAGCATTTTTGCGCTCTCCGCATTTCCCCCTTTGATTGTTATTTTGCAAGCGAATGCTTGGTGTGTCTTTGTTATTTATAGACGTTTTATAAGCCAGCGTGGTTCCTGAATGCTGTACAGAGGGAGGAAAAAAGGTGAAGCAGAAACCGTGGGCTGAGCAACAGTCATAGCAGATTGGGGAATTATAATGGGTCTTGCGAGCATGAGAAAGATTAAAAAAAGAAAAGAGTAAAAAGCCAAAACCAGTAGAGTTTCCTAAATGTGCTTAAATGTTTTTAAAGCACAAAACAAAAGCATCTGTCCCCATCCTCCCTTCTCTGCCTCTTAGAGGCCTGTGATCAGCATCAATGCAGGTAGTGAGGGAGAAAGCCCTAATCTCTCTGCTTGCATCTACTGGGCTCCTGCTTCAATGAAGCCCCCTCCCCCTGCTTCCAGGAGCTCTAGGACTCCCTGCAAATTGGAGAAGGTGGGTCTTTGTGGATCAGATGTAGCTAAGAAATTTTTCTTGCTTCTTCCAGGCCATGTTCTTTCATGCAGAGGGAAGGGTAGAAAAAACAGAGGCCCCAGCTCCTTGCCCTGTGCCCCTGACCCAAGGCCAGAGGCCTTGAAGTTTGCAGCGTGTGCACGTGTGTCTAGGTGTGTGTGTTGGGGGGAGCGGTCTGGCTACGAGGGTCTCCCCTTTGCTCTTACCCCTCACCAGTGCTGCCCTCAGCCCAGATGCAGAAGGTGGCATGGGCCAGGATCCACAGCTAGGGTTCCACACAGGTCCAGCTGCCCCCCGATGCATTTCTATGGGGGAGAGCTCTGATGGAGTGTGATTTCGAGCAGAAAGAGGCAGATGGAAAGAAACAGTTGACGTTGCTTCTTGAGGTCAAGGAGCCCGAGTCTCAATCATCTCTGTACTCCCGTGCCGGGACCGGTGCCTGACACACATGTGCTCAGTGTGTAACAAACAAACGCATGAATGGGCACAGCACACTTGCTTCTAAATAGGGAGACTTGGAGTTCTGAGTCCTGATTTCTAGAGAAGGTTCTGTTGCCAACAGCCATGTTCCACTTAGTACAGTGAGTGAGTTGGACCCAGGTGCCAAGGCCTCTAAATGTAAGCTCTTTGGACTTCTATGAAAAATGATTAATTAGCCTCTATACATTCATTTCTGGCACTTATTCTCTGATGGATATTGGAGGAAGAACCCTTTTGTTTATCAAATGGGACTTCAGGAGAAATCAAAAAGACAACTTGGGAGGCAAGAAGCAGGTTACTCCTGCCTGATACAGGCCACACTTTGGAAACAGAGACCTGAGCCCCCTGAAGCCCCCAGGAGCTTTCAGTGGGGCTTCCTCACCCACCTGTGGGTACTTGGGACAGTGGTGGCTGGGGGGCCCAGAGCTCGGTGCCCGTGCTGCTCAGTTCCGCCTGGGTGAGGACACTTTTCTCCCAGTGACAGATGGCCCTGGTACATAGATGGAGTTTGAAGTCCTGACTTGTTGGGGCTTGAGTTGTCTGAGATGGATTAGCAAGTGTTTCTGTAGTTTAGGTAAATTATATACCATATGAACTGCAAAAATACTGAGTTCATTTGAGGTCTCTGCTCCTTAAGTAGCAGGGGGGACAGATGGGCCCACATGGGTCCTGTTTTCTCCCACCTGCCCTAATTGACTGAAGCTGGCAGGTGGGGCCTGTCCTGCCTGCCACTCACTGAGCTGGGGGGCCAGTGGGGTCACGTAGGTAAGTCAGAGAATGTGCCTGTGTTCCAGCCCCAGGATATCCGGGAGGCAGGAAGGAGCCTGGCAGGAAGGCCGGCATCCTGAACAGAAGAAGCCTGCTAGACCTGAGCCCCATCTAGCAATTGTTAAATACCTGGAATGAATCTGGACAAAGAAACCTCAGTATTCCAGTCACCTCCTCACAACCTGCCTGGTTTCTTAGTCCCTATTAAGGGTTTTAGCTTTGAAAAAGTTTACTTTACAATTTTTTTAATGTTTATTTTTATTGAGAGAGAGAGAGACAGAACATGAGCAGGGCCAGGGCAGAGAGAGAGGGAGACAGAGAATCTGAAGCAGGCTCCAGGCTCTGAGCTGTCAGCACAGAGCCCGACACGGGGCTCAAACTCACGAACCCTAAGATCATGACTTGGACCAAAGTCGGATGCTTAACCGACTGAGCCATCCAGGTGCCCAAAAAAGTTGACTTTAAAACAATTGTGTACTATCGTCTCTCGCTTTTGTCTCCTCTCTAATCTGGAGAAGCCCTGGCTCATTATATGTATTTTACTGATTAATATGTCAAATAGTCTTTTTTTGTTTTTGTTTTTTTGTAGTAAGAATTCATTCCTATTTATTTTCCCCCTTTTAATTCCATATTCTTCTTCCCTTCCCTAGATGCATTATATAGTTCATTTTATTACCCCCCCCCCTTTACATATTGCTACCCTTAAATCTCTTTGCCTCTCCTCCCTCCGTCCCCAGGTTAAGGGTGCTGAGTCCACAGGTCCTGCTGGCCTCCTTCCCCAGAGCTCCAGGCCTCACGGCAGGGGGCTCTGTGTCATCCTGCAGAGTTACAGCTGGATGTGAGGAGCTGGAAGTCTGAGGAGGCCGGCTCGCCTGGCAAATCTGTCAGTGTGTGTCCTGAGGAATGCTGACGGGTCTGTCAGCTGATGACAGAATGCTACGTCTGCATGCAGCAGATTAGGTGTTGAGAAGTGGTTTTTTTATCCATTAGCGTGAGGTGGTTTTTTTTGTTTTTTGTTTTTGTTTTTGGAGAGCAAGAGTTTTCCTCCTTGGGCTTTCAGTACCATTTCAAGGTGTATAATGGGTCAGGCACACTCATGTGTGTTGTTTACCCATTTTGGGTCTAAAGAAAGCCCACTGTCCCCCACCCCAACCAGCACCCTTGTTAGTATACCTTTAACAGCGACTTTACCTTTGATGGTCACAATATTGTTGGCAGCCTGGTGGGAAATCTCTGCTTCCTCTCCCCGTGTGTTTCAGAAAGGGAACACAGCTCTGCACATCGCCGCCCTCGCAGGTCAGGATGAGGTGGTCCGGGAGCTGGTCAACTATGGCGCCAATGTCAACGCCCAGTCGCAGGTGACGGCTCTCTCCCGGGTCCTGGGCCAGAGGGCATTGCCCTTCTTTTCCACCTGTATTTCTATTATGTAGTGGGTGCACTGAATAGCTTAATCGGCAATGTGTCTCTAAGCAATAACAAAGGCATCCCTTACTATTTGTTCATGCTTCTGTTATGCATTCTAAGCACGATGTGGTTGATCATTGTGGACCCCATCTCTGTTCAGTGAAACCAGCCAAATAATATATCTAGCTATGGCTCCTTTGGGGAGAGAGACTGTGTTTAGGGGTGGGTAGGACATGGGACATAGGGGGTTCACAAAGAAGGGAGTGACAATAGAGGGGGAGTGTGTTTGTAAGAGGCTGACTTCCATAGAATGTCAACCCCCAGTTTGGTGCCCTTTTGTAATAAATCCCGCTAAGCCATTTCTTTTTAATTTTTTTTTAATTTTTTAAATGTTTGTTTATTTTAAAAACATTTTTATTTTTTATTTTTGAGAGACAGAGACAGACAGAGCATGAGTGGGAAGGGGCAGAGAGAGAGGAAGACACAGGATGGGAAGCAGGCTCCAGGCTCTGAGCTGTCAGCACAGAGCCTGACGCAGGGCTTGAACTCATGAACCTCGAGATCATGACCTAAGCGGAAGTCGGGCACTTAGCCTACTGAGCCACCCAGGCACCACATAAATGTTTATTTATTTTTGAGAGAGAGAGAGAGAGACAGACAGACAGACAGACAGAACATGAGCAGGGTGTGGGCAGAGAGAGAGGGAGACACAGAATCTGAAGCAGGCTCCAGGCTCCAAGCTGTCAGCACAGAGCCTGATGTGGGGCTTGAATCAAGAACCGTGATATCATGACCTGAGCCGAGGTCGGTTGCTTGACTAAGTGAGCCACCCAGGCTCAATGCCCCCCTTCCCCCCAACTAAGTCGTTTCAAAGTGTCCGTGAGTTTTTACAACAGGAGATACTGGTGGGGACATGGCCCTGTGGGCTAGCTGAAAATACAACGAAGAGAAAGTTGTCCTCCAGTTATGAGGATTTTGCCCCAGTTTTAGCATGTCTCCCTAATTTTGTGGGTAAATTTTAATGACGTTTTCTCTTGGTTTACAGAAAGGCTTTACACCCTTGTACATGGCAGCACAAGAGAATCACTTGGAAGTGGTTAAGTTTTTACTGGAAAATGGAGCTAATCAGAATGTAGCCACAGAAGTAAGTACCTTGGGCAAATGGCCTCACTGTGGGACATCTCCAGAGACAGGACGTTGCCGGGGGCGTGCATTCCTCAGACAAGGCTTAAGATGCTTCCTCAGTCACGATCCACGTAAAGTGTCACAGAGTGCTCTCTACCTTCTGATCACTGCACTCATCCTGGGTGCCATCAGGCTCTTC
Organism: Acinonyx jubatus; assembly: GCF_027475565.1. Classification (NCBI taxonomy): domain Eukaryota; kingdom Metazoa; phylum Chordata; class Mammalia; order Carnivora; family Felidae; genus Acinonyx; species Acinonyx jubatus. Next base: position 40,011,291 of record NC_069382.1, read on the forward strand.
AAGGGAGTGAGGGACAAAGTCATGGGTCTTGAGGAATACCCAGACACATACCAGAGAAATGATGTCAGAGTCAAGCTTGTCCTTCCCACATTAAGCATCACTGAAGGCTGGACCTTAATGAGAAAGGATCCTGCCATAAACCATGAGTCATTTCAGCTCTGATCCTGAGTTTTGTCATTGATGAAGTGATGAAATTGAACTAGATAGAGCCAACAATTACATGACTTTGTTCTCATTCTGCTTTGCCAGTCCATGGGGTCCTGTGCCCCTTAGCACACAACTGAGGGGATTAATGACAGTAGCTCACAATCAAATCCTCAGTGCCTGGCATAGTTTCTAGCATTTGGTAGGTGTTAATAATACTCATGAAATGAATAAATGAGTGATCTTCTGCCATGTTGAAGGCACTGGCCTGGCACCAGTGGATCGGGTGACAGAAAGGGTAGGCAGAGAAACAGAGGGCAGTGAAAAGCCCTCGGAGCACGCAGTGAGACTGGGAGCGAGTTACAAAGGAAAATTAGTGGCTGTAGGCTCTGTGGGATTACGGAGAAAGAAAGTGGGGCCAAGAAAGGCTTTAGGGACCAGGTGGCATTTAAACTGAACTTGACAGATGAAGAGGGCTTTGAGTTGTAAGAAAGTCGTTTCAGGCTGAGGGCCCGTCATGAGCAAGAGCCCTGAGGTGTGAAAGCGTGGGTCCTGGCTTGAGGACAGCAAGTGGTCAGATACGGTCAGAGCAAATGCATCTTTCCTCCTTTCCTCTGGCCAGGACGGCTTCACTCCTCTAGCCGTGGCTCTGCAGCAGGGCCATGAGAACGTGGTGGCACACCTCATCAACTACGGGACAAAGGGCAAGGTGCGCCTCCCTGCCCTGCACATCGCAGCCCGTAATGATGACACCCGGACAGCTGCGGTGCTTCTGCAGAATGACCCCAACCCGGACGTGCTTTCCAAGGTGAGGGCAGCCAGGCCCAGGAGGACCAGGAGAATTCTAGTACCTGGACCATGGAGCCATATGGGTTACAGAGGCACTGTTAACTCCCAACAGCTCCCCAAGAATGAGCCGAGGCCAGAGGTGCACACTGAACACCAGCTCCCACAGGGCCTTCAGATTCCTGCTGGGACCCGTAGGAGCTACAGTGGACAGCCTCACTTTAAACCCCTGGTGAACACCAGGAGAGATGTGCTTGGTGTGGAGCAGGAATGGTTCTTGTTGCTCTAGGTCATCCAGAGGAGTGTCCAGGGCAGCTTGGGTCTCTGGCCGGAGTGAAACTTGGGAATCTAGCGGGTGGTGTTCTAGAATTATGCCCCTCTTTTCCTGGTTGGCCCCTAGTGGAGGAAGGGAAGTGTCCACACATGGGGAGATGAGGACTGGGAGGGCTCCCCAGGGGCCTGGACAGCTGGCTGTCTGATGTTTTGAGGCACTACTGATCCACTATCTGTAAGTTTGGGCTGTTAATTACTTCTCTTGCAGTGGGAGTGGATTGCACTGAGCTATTCACATGGTCCCTCCAGCCCACGGTCACTGAGTTTTGTCTGAAAACTGCTGACCGGATTAGGCATGGTCTCAGGTTATAGGACAGAATAATGACAATGACCCAGAAGGGGTCCAAGGGCTGCCTTTGGCCAGCAGCTGAGTCATGACACCCCTTTAGAGGGCTGAAACAATCTCTAGAGCTCAGATCGTGGACCCCAAAGCACTTTTCATTCATCATTCAAATCACTTTGTAAATAACCATTCACATGAGTGGGCCCTGCAGAGTTGGAGGTCATGCTAGTGCATGGTTTGTCCACGTGAACCACAGTACAAAGAACGTGGGTCCCTCAGAGGTAGGACCTAGCTTTGAATATGACTTGCCAGAAAGCATTCCTTGATCCCTTCAGCAAATGTTCTCATCAGTCAAAATCTTTCCACATCGGGTCCTCTGGCCCTGCCAACGTTTCCAGAATCTCTATGCTGATTCTGAGATGGAAAATGACAGTGCGAGGCTTGTGACAAGTTGTTTCCCCCTCTGTCGTGCTTCAGACGGGATTCACCCCCCTCCACATCGCAGCTCACTACGAGAACCTCAACGTGGCCCAGCTACTCCTCAACAGGGGCGCCAGTGTCAACTTCACGCCACAGGTAAGGTGCTCTGGCAGACCCCGCACTCAGGCCAGGGGTTTGGGCTTGTCTGGCTTCTGGGCTTCTGCCTCTCGCTTTGACACCATGGATTTCCTCCTTATGGCACAAGTGACCATGGGTGGGACTGCCTGGTGTTTATTGAGGCTGCTCATTGATGGGTTTCTTTTTTTTTTTAATGTTTATCTATTTATTTTTGAGAGAGAAAGAGAGGCAGAGAGGGGGAGAGACAGAGGATCCCAAGCAAGCTCCCCACTGTCAGCATGGGGCCCATTGCGGGGCTTGATCTCACAAACTGTGAGATCAGGACCTGAGCTGAAATCCAGAGTCGGACACTTAACCCACTGAGTCACCCAGGTGCCCCTCATGGATGGGTTTCTGATCACCTGCATATCAGTTTCTGTTTGCCCATTCTCGAGGTGGCAAGCCTGGAGGGTAGGGCTTTCTTCCAATCTGTTACGATGACTCTGGGAGATGTGGCTCGGTCAGATTGGTGAGATTAACCACCATGCTGTCACATCCTCATAGATTTTGAAAACTTTCTTAGGTGAGAAATGGACTAATGGTAGGCTTAGCATGGCCTCTTATGTTGCTGCCGCTGTCGGGCTGAGGCTGGGAGCCAGGGGGAGTGGGGAGCATAGCAGCAGCGTTGGAGGGGGAGGTGCCAAACCCTCACTGGTTCCTGTTCCTCCCTTCCAGAACGGCATCACGCCACTGCACATCGCCTCCCGCAGGGGGAACGTGATCATGGTGCGGCTCCTGCTAGACCGCGGGGCCCAGATAGAAACAAGGACCAAGGTGGGTGCCAGCGAGCTCCGTGGCAAGGCCCAGGGAGGGAGTTCTGCCTCAGAGTCACAGCTGGAGTGGTGGCTCTCAGGGACCAGCTAGTGATGGGCCTCCAGCATCCTGGACTAGCTCACAGTGGGAGCCAGGATGCAGCAGGAGACATAGTGAGATGTGCTGAAGTTGAGGTGGTCTTTCAGGAAGCATCCCCGCTTCTGTGGCTGCAGTGATACTGCGGGCAGTCTTCCCTCCGGTGGCTCTGATAGGTGCCTTTGGGGCTTTCTCTTTTGGACCCTGTCTTTTAAAGGATGAATTGACACCTCTCCACTGTGCAGCTCGGAATGGGCACGTGCGAATCTCAGAGATCCTGCTGGACCACGGGGCACCCATCCAAGCTAAAACCAAGGTTTGTGCTTCCCTGCTTCCCTCCCATGAGGAACATCTTTTCCTCAGGGGTCCAGGTCAGGGGGACCCAGGATCAAATCCCACTTCTGAAAAACAGAGATGCTAATACTACTCGCAGAACCAGTGATGTGTGATGTGTACCCTGATGCCTGTCACACAGGAGACACTCAGTATAGCTCTAATTATTTTTTTAATGTTTATTTGATTTTATTTTTGAGAGAGAGGGAGGGGCAGAGGGGGAAAGACAGAGGGAATCCCAAGCACGCTCCACATCACCAGCACAGAGCCCGATGTGGGGGTGGAACTCACAACTGTTGAGATCATAACCTGAGCCGAAATCAAGAATCGGACGCTTAAGTGACTGAGCCACCCAGGAGCCCCAGTATAGGTCTAACTATTATCTATCTCAGGCACGGCAAACTTTTTCCCTAAAGGGCCAGATAGACTTTGCAAGCCATGATCTCTGTTGCAATGATTCCACTCCGCCATTGTTGTAGGAAAGCAGCCATGGATAATATGCAAACTAACAGTCATGTTCCAATAAAACTTTATTTACAAAGACAGGCAGCAGACCAGATTTGACCCACGGACTGTCATTTGCCTGCTACAGCTCTAGATTAACCCTTGTGTCTTTTATCTTGGCTCCAAGAAAAGACAGACTCTAAGCACCCCAAGAAGTCTTTAGAGCCTGGGCCAGACTGAAGTGAAGTTAAAAAAGAAAACAGAATACCTCCTCTCAAGGTCCATGAAGGGCCAGAGCAAAGGCCCCTCCTTCAGCTCTTGAGTCTTCCTGGGGCTAAAGCTGTCAGACCGCCTCGTACTGCTTATACCTCCCCTAGGCCTTCTGCCCACTTTGTTGGGGTGAATTTGGAAGGGTGTCAGAATAGAACAAGGGAGAAACCAGGCCCACTCACAGCCTCCCCAGAGGTCTTGTGTGGGCAGTTGCAGATAGCCCATAACCATGAAAGCCGTCCGTTCTGTGACAGATCATCATGGGAGTCTTTCTACACAGCTACCTGTAATTTGGGTCATGACTCACAGCACCAAGCTGGCTTTGTGTGTGTACGTGTGTGATTGGTCGGGGGTTGGGGGTGAGGCAGGATGTACCCTCTCCTAAACCAGTTTATTTCTCGTTTAAACCTCCATCCACGGCTGAGTTGCTGTGTGACTTTGAGTGTGTCCCTTAGTCTGTCTCTGCCTCTGTTTCCTCATCTGTAGAGCTCTACCCGTCTCTAGAGTCGTTGGGATGATCACATGAGATAATATAAAAGTAAAAATCCTCGGGTAAGTGAAGGTAGAACTGCCACCACCGATTCTGTTGTCAGATCAGGAAATTCTCAGCGTTTTCCCACAGGGGTCCTGTGTTTAAACTTAAAGGTTCCTAAGTTGGTAATGATTTTATATTACCCAGATTATTAGGATGGGGCTTAAAAAGGCAGTCATGAAAATTCTTCACTGAGAACTTCTGACTCTTCAACTGGGAAATAAGTTAGGACCTCCGTAAAACTCACTAAGTGGCAACGAGCTGTGTTGGTTTGCTGTCACAAAGTGCCACACGCTAGGTGGCCTGAACAACAGAGGCCCATCGCCTGACAGTTCTGGAGGCTGGAAATCTGAGATCAGTGTCAGCAGGGCTGGTACCTTTGGGAGCTGTGAAGGGGAATCTGTTCCAGGCCGGTCTCCTGGCTTCCCGTGGTTGCTCACAGTCTTTGGCATTCCTTGGCTTGTAGATGCATCGCCCTGACCTCTGCCTTCAGAGGCATTCTCTCTCTGTGTGAGGGGCTGTGTGCAAATTTCCCCCTTTTAGGAGGACACCAGTCATACTGATCTGGGCCCACACTAACGACCTCATCTTAACTAACTACATCTGCAATGGCCCAATTTCCAAATAAGATCATGTTCTGAGCTCCTGGGGTTAGGACTTCAACATGTGGACTTTTCTTTTCTTTTCTTTTCTTTTCTTTTCTTTTCTTTTCTTTTCTTTTCTTTTCTTTTCTTTTCTTTTCTTTCTTTCTTTCTTTCTTTCTTTCTTTCTTTCTTTCTTTCTTTCAGTTTATTTGTTTTGAGAGAGAGAGGGGGAGAGAGAGAGAGAGAGACAGAGAGAGAGAGAGAATCCCAAGCCGATTCCACGCTCAGCATAGGGCCCAACACAGAACTCAATCTCACAAACGTGATATCATGACCTGAGCTGAAATCAAGAGTTGGCCATTCAACCAACTGAGACACCCTGGCGCCACCAACATGTGGATTTTGAGGTGACACAGGGCAACCTAGTACACAAATACAAGCTGTCCTGCAGCCTGATTTTGTATCTTCCTTGCTGAAAATCGTCTTCTTAGAACTCACATCCCAGCTCCTGAGCTCATGGATTGTCATGATCCAGCTCCTGCCTGCCCCCCACCCAGCTCCAAGCCCCCATCACACTTTGTCCTCCTTTGGGATTTAACTGCCTTGAGCTCCCTGAGTTCCCCAAGGATGGCTGTCTCTGTGGTATAGCTCACACTGCTCCCTTCGCTGGCGGATTCTTCCCCTTTTGTCTTCCTGGCCAAGTCCTAGCTCAGGACCACCTCCTCCTGAAAGCCGTCTCTCCCCATCCACCCTGCTGTGGACCTCTGTGCTTTGATCTTGCCTTTCCTGATGTTACCACACTGAACAGCAACAATGTATCTGTTTCCACTCTTTTACCTGACAGACTATAAACTTCTTTAGGCCAGGGATTATGTCTGTTCTCTTTTGTTTCCTTGTCACTTAACCCATACCTGGTGCTCATTGATCGCTTAATAAATATTTGTTGAATTAATCTGTGAGTGAATGAGTGAAGAGGCTCCTCTGTCTTTAATGTTTTTTTAAATAGATTGTCACCTAAGAAACCATGAGAGTCCTTAACAAAGTTTTTTAAGTGATACAGATTTGTTAGGGGCAAAGAACAGAGGCATTTAGATGTGAGTTCCATGTTGTGCTCACTCATTCATTCATTCGTTCATAACCACGTGAATTAAGGATCACTATGTGTGTTACATGCATATATGAGGATTGTGGGGCATATGAGAGATATGAAGCATAGTCACTGGTCTTAAGAGGCTGATAAGTAAGGAGAGAAGATACACACACCTGATAAGTTAGTTATAGATACAATTCAGCATATCTATGAGTAAGGTCTGAGTGACAGGTAAGAAAAGCCCACGGAAGTCTAGGGTAGTCAAGGAAGGCTTCCTGGGAGAGGTGGGCCTGGCTGGAGCTGGCTTGGAGGATTTGATGAGGTAGAAAGGAGAGTGTAGTCAGAGACCAGCATGACCACAGGGGCCAGAGTGAACCAAACTCACTTAGGAGCTGCCTGGAAGCATCGTGTAGGGAAGAAGTAGGAAATGAGGTTGGAATTATCTCCTTGAATTTCTGTGTTCATTTCCTTTACAACTACTTCTCTTCCCTCTTCTCCCAGAATGGCCTGTCTCCAATTCACATGGCGGCTCAGGGAGACCACCTTGACTGTGTCCGACTTCTGTTGCAATACAACGCAGAGATAGACGACATCACCCTGGACCACCTGACCCCACTCCACGTGGCAGCCCACTGCGGCCATCACAGAGTAGCCAAGGTCCTTTTGGATAAAGGAGCCAAACCAAATTCCAGAGCCCTGGTGAGTGGGAGCCTATTGGAGAAGGTGCCAGAGGGTCAAAGGCTGAGGGAGGCGGGACTGAGCTGTGTGGCTGAGCTTGGTAGGAAGGGCACCAATTGGTGCCTGGAGGTACCCCCGAGATTCGGGGTCTGGATAGTGGCAGTGCCTGCTAGGACCCAGGAGGCAGGATGGTAACCCCCACACTCCCTGCCACATTCAGCTGGGTATCGCCTTCTGCACCCCGATGACCATGGCCCTGGTGACAGACTGAGGTCAGGGGTGGGTATGGGTCCTGGAGATCTGACTAAGAAGCCGTGTCCGTGGTATGTATGTGGGTTGGGGGAGCCACGCCATCTGAGACAGCCCAATGCTGAGGAACAGTGACTGCCTATAGACTGCCTGCTTTGGGTGGGGGGTGAGTGCAATGGGCTGAGCTAAGCATCCTTCCTCTGCTGACGGACTTAGAGTTTTCACAGTGGTGGTGAAAGTTCTCGCCTAAAGCCAATTGCCCCCTGGGACTATGGCTCCTCTTCCTCTTTCCCCAGGCCTGGCACTTTGAGGACACAGCATCAGGGATCTGGTGGGGCCAGAGCTCTGCACAGAGCATGGCCTTGACCACCATGTCCTCTCTGCCCACTCCCAGAGGGGAGAATTTAGAAGGCAGGAGAGCTTCCAGTCTGACAAAGATGGCTCCTTCATTCATTCAGAAAGCTTTCATGGAGCTTTTACCACATGCCAGGGACTATTTGGGGGTACTTGGGGGATTTCTGTGCTTCAGCACTATTGACATTCTGGGTCTGATATTCCTTGTTGTGGGGGGCTGGCTTGTGCCTGGTAGGATGTTTGGCAGTGTCCTTGGCCCCCACCCTCTATGTGCTAACCCTCCTCTGGTTGTGACAACAGCAGTGTCTCCAGATGTTGCCAAGTGTCCCTGGGGTGGGTGGGACAAAGTCCCCTCCCCTCCCCTTACTTTGAGAACCACTGCCTAATAGAATAAAGCACTTGAAAAACAAACAAAAACAAACAAATAAAAATCCGTGCCCTTGTGGAATTTACATCTACAGCGGAGTTGCTATATGGAGATCCACTTTACTAAAAATGATTGGTGGTTTCAGGGGAGAGGGAACATGATTTGTTTCACAAAAGTAGTCTTTATTGTCAGTCTCCCCTTAAGGAAACATTAAACAGCAGGCTCTTTTTGTGCACTCAAAAATATGATTAAAATTTTTAAAAGGGTTGATAGACAACTTGTTCAGGAACATACATGGTGCAGAAGGTGAGAGCTGCCTGCCTCTTGCGTGGTTCACAGTCACCGATGGTCCGGCCACTGGGAATCACTGATGGGTGGTCTGGGTGCTCCTTGGGCCAATGTTGTAAGTTCCTGCTTGTCTGTCTCCCTATGTGCGGGACTGCAGAATGGCTTTACCCCCTTGCATATTGCCTGCAAGAAGAACCACATCCGTGTCATGGAGCTGCTGCTGAAGACGGGAGCTTCCATTGATGCTGTCACCGAGGTAGGAGAATTCTGCAGATGGGCACATGGTCTCTGCCCCTGGTCTTCATCCAGAAGCTGTCTTGAGACTCGTTGTTCTTAGCCACATGTGTGTACAAGCCTGGGCTTCTTGAAGGGATCAGTTGGGTGACCAAATAAGAGAACATGTGTAGAGTTTCAGGGACCTTTCCAAGATCAGATGCAATTTTTTTTTTTGAGTTGTAAAGCAGACAGAATGACCCTGCAGTGATTTTTTCTTCTGCCAGTCATTTTCCTGGAAGCAAACCCATCTCATTTAACTCCCCTTTCTTGGAAAACCATTCTGGAGCACCTAGAAGCAAGAAAGCATTAGATTCATCTGGCTCTCTGCTTTATAGGAGCAGAAAAGGCTCCTCTGTTCTCATTCCTCTCTTGTGTGTTCCAGTCTGGCTTGACACCTCTCCACGTGGCCTCCTTCATGGGGCACCTGCCCATCGTGAAGAACCTCTTGCAGCGGGGGGCATCACCCAACGTCTCCAACGTGGTAAGCCCGTGGGGAGGGCAAGGGCTCTTTCCTCTGGACCGAGAGCTCAGAGAGGAGCTTAGCTAGTGATCTTAAGATCTCCTCTCTGAGGACAGAGCTAGAATTCTCAGAATAGGAGAGACTTCAGATTTGGGAAGAACATGTGTGTATATTGATGCATTCCCAATTAAATTTATCACACATCTGCAAGTCCTAGGAGTTTTGTGTTAGGCAGTAATTTGGAAACTTCCGTGTTATCTGGAAATACATTTATAATCTTTAACATTCATTAGCTCTGGGGTTTACCTTCAATTATACCTAGAAAACACACACACACACACACACACACACACACACACACCAGTCATCAGCAGGCTAAAGGCCAACGGAGCTGCTTGCTGGGGCAACTCCACCTTTGGACAAAAGGCCACCAAGTTACTCCAGGCTGGCATTTTGGAACCGTGCATGTGTCCTTTTGGAAACTCAGCACATATGAACATTTCTATAACTCTGTTACTTTACAGAAAGTGGAGACCCCACTGCACATGGCAGCCAGAGCCGGGCACACAGAAGTGGCCAAATATTTGCTCCAGAACAAAGCCAAAGTCAATGCCAAGGCCAAGGTGAGTTTTGGAGGTGGGAAGGATTCTGGAATGTAAGTAATTCAAGTGCATTGAAGAGAAATCCATCCTTGTTAGAGGCCTGGCTGTACTGCTTGTGGCACAAAGACTCCTTGTCATTCCCACATTGTCTGTGCTAACTGTTCAGATTCTGCTTTGCAGGGGTTCTGAGAAGACCACACCTATGTTTCTTTTTCTTTTTTAAAAAATGTTTATTTATTTATTTTAAGAGAGAGAAAGAGAGGGAGTGCATGGAGGGGCAGAGAGAGAGGGAGAGAGAATCCCAAGCAGGGTCTACACACAGAGCCCGACACGGGGCTCGATCCCACAAACTGTGAGATCATGACCTGAGCTGAAATCAAGAATCAGACTCTCAACCGACTGAACCAGATCTATGTTTCTTTAGGATAATGAAAGTCTAAAGAACATGGCTAGGTTGCAGAGTTTTTTGGGCTGAAAGAGTTTCATGTTGGTGACAGTTGTGGCGTAAGAAAAGAAACAACTTTTTAAAAATGTTTACTTATTTAATTTTGAGAGAGACAGAGAGAGAGAGTGAGTGAGCACAAGTGGGAGAGGGGCAGAGAGAGAGGGAGACACAGAATCCGAATCAGGCTCCAGGCTCCAAGCTGTCAGCGCAGAGCCCAGCTCAAACTCGCCCAAACCATGAGATCATGACCTGAGCTGAAGTCGGACACTTAACCGACTGAACCACCCAGGCACCCCGAGAAGCAACTTTTTGGAGACTATGTTGCCAATAAAAATCAGTCGGGAATTACTTGATCTAAAAATGGAAGATTCCCCCTTGTTGTAAAAGGTATTCTCAAGGAATCAGTTGAATGAGAGAAAGAATTGCTACTGAATTTGCAAGGTGATTGGCTTTGACCGAGATGGGGCTTGCCTACATCCCAGAAGACAGCGGCTGTGTTTACAGTTGGAACAGTGGTTTGTGCTTGGGCCACACGAGGAGTCTCCCAAATGGGCCCAAGAGCACAGAGACCTCACCCTTGAACCCCTTCAGTATCAGGGGAGGAGGAGGAACAGGGGTGGGAAAAGAAAGTCATCTTTCCCCTTCAGCCATTTAGACTTTCCCTTGACCCCTTTCAAACAGAAAGGCAAACATCCACTCAGACATGACTTGGAAGACGGTAAGAACAAGTACAACATACTGAGTGCATGTTTTGTGCCAAACACTGTGCAAAACATTTTCTAGGCACTACCTGCTTGATCCTCGCCATAGCCCAAGAGGTAGATATTACTGTTCCCATTTTACAGATGGGAAGGCTGAGCCTTTGGGCAATTCAGTAGAAATAACAGCTAAGTTGAAGGGTAGTTGTGAGGAGTCCACAAGAGAGCATATTTATTTCTGTAACTCAGAGACTTGATTTGAATCCCAGCTCTTCATCATACTAGCTGTGTGGCCTTGAGAAAGTCACTTACCCCCTCTGGGTCTCACCTTCCTTCTCTGTAAAGTGAGAAGTTGGATTAAGAAGCCTTCCCTGTTCTTTGGTTTCACTTTGGGTTCCAGGATGACCAGACCCCACTTCACTGTGCAGCTCGCATTGGCCACACAAACATGGTGAAGCTCCTGCTGGAAAATAATGCCAATCCCAACCTGGCCACGACCGCTGGGCACACCCCCCTGCACATTGCAGCCCGAGAGGGCCATGTGGAGACGGTCCTGGCCCTCCTGGAAAAGGAAGCGTCCCAGGCATGCATGACCAAGGTACAGCCTTCCTCCTCCTGTTCTCTGGAGGCAGCTGGCTACAGCGGGCCTGGGGTGTGGGCTGGGCGTTCCCTCCTGTTCCTCTGTGTTGCCTTGATAATGCTGAAAGCAGCCGGGAGGACCAGCACCCCCAGCCTGGCTGCCATCTGTGAGCCTGATGTGTCATCCTTCCCCAGAAAGGTGGTAAACTGTAGTTTCTCATCCACCCACCCAGCCTTCATCCCTTTATCATGAAATAGCTGTTTGGTCTGGACAAATCTGGTTCTGGAATACAAGAAGGGCTAAGGCTCAACCCCTGCCCTCAACTTGCTAGTAGTCGAACAACAGCACAAGGTGGTTTTATGCTCCATCACGAGAGGTGCAGGTGCAATCAGAGGAAGCCTGCTAATTTCTGGGGCCTTGGCCTCTTGAAAGGATCAGAAATTGCTGTGTCCTTTATTTGATCAGCGTTTCCACTTAAGGCAGGATACCTCCTTTGCCATGGGCCCTTTCTCTGGAGGGTGGGGGGAGACAGCTCTGATGCCCCCTGGTTCAGACAGCCTGTGTTTCTCCTCAGAAAGGATTTACCCCTCTCCATGTGGCTGCCAAGTATGGGAAGGTTAGGGTGGCCGAGGTGCTGCTGGAACGGGACGCACATCCAAATGCTGCTGGAAAAGTGAGTTTGAACTCCACCACCGCGCCCCACCCCCCCACCCCTCTCTCACCTGAGAGGCCAGAGCAAAGGATAAACTTTGCTACTTGGGAATGACCTCTCTTACCCATGCCTATTGTGTCCATCTTTTGAATGGGCCGCCATCTTGGGGGAAGGGGTTTTGGAAAGACTGTCTTTCTGACAAAGGCCTTGTCCCCTCAGGAAAACCTGGTGGTCTCCTCTGAGCGAGTGCGTTCATTGTGCTGCCCACCAGGCCCTGCAGGAACGGGGGGAGGGTAGGAGGGAGGGAGGGGTAGCCCCGGGTCTGGCTGGTCTCTCGGGTGACTTCAGATCAAGACTGTCTTTGGAATGACTTTTTAACCAGATTGTAACTCTGTAAAAGAAGTGATACACATCCCAAAATGGCACCTCCTGTAGCTAAAGGGATCACTAGTAGAAAGCCAGTTGAGTGAAGGCTGTTCTCTGTGTCCATCTTGCCCCCAGCAGAATGGCTTGACCCCTCTGCACGTGGCCGTCCATCACAACCACCTGGACATCGTCAGGCTGCTGCTTCCCCGGGGCGGTTCCCCACACAGCCCCGCTTGGGTAAGCCTGTCCGGGTCTGTATACTGGGAGCCCTGGCCCTGGACCTCCTCAGAGCCTGGGCCTCTGGAAGGCAGGCTGCCTCCCTCTCCTTCAGGAAGGGCTGTTCCAGGAGCAGCTGGAGGGTTTTCGTGTTTTGCTTTTATTTTTACCTCTGAAATCTCACCTCACTTACACAAATGTTACCTGCGGTAATTGCTACTATTTGGAGATCAGGAGTGGGGTGGAAAATGGGTAACACTTCTCAGCCACAGGTTCCCTCACAGAGGTGGGATTCGTTTTACACAACAAATGTGTTCCCCAATGTGCTGTGTGTCAACTGAGTTTTGTCAGCTGGTGGTCACAAGTCAGCATGTCCAGGAATCTCCAGGAGCTGTGAGCCTTGTCAGGTTCTCACTCCATTTGGTGCTGGCAGCACAATGGCCACACCTGGCAAAATATTCAGGGCTGAGGGTGAAGCTGCCATAACCTTGAAGGAAGGGACCTGTTTCGGATGTGAATAGTCACCCCCAAATATATTTCTCTCAGGAGTTCAGACTTGGTGTTTTAACAAGGCACACCCAGGTATGTTACGTGGTAGACATAAGTCCAGAGTGCCGGCCCCTGAAACATGCTGCTCAGAGTGGCAGGTTCACGGCCTCTCAAGGGAACCAAGTGAGGGACGCTGAGCGGGCTCGCTTATGTAAGATCAGACTGGGGGTGGGGGCAGGCAGTGCAAGGTGATGGGATCAAGTTGGAAGTGAGGATCATTTTTGGGGACAGGCTGCCTGGTGTGGGACCAGAGGGTGCACAGTGTTTGTCTGTGAGGGGAGGGGGCTGATGGCCACGCAGGGGAGGAGGGGAGACGAGTGGGGGGAGGGGCAGGGCTCTGCTACAAAGGACAAACAAACCTATCAGGTTGCTCACTGATAGGGCAGCCAGGACTCGGAGAACAGGACCGGTTCTGAGAGAGCACACCCCGCCCGCCCGATGCTCAGCCACCCGGCAGGAGGCTCAGCGCTGCCACGGTGGAGGGAGCCACGGCAGAGGGAGCCACCAGGGCGGGTTGGTGTGTGATTATAGCTGACACCTGCTGACTGCAGCGGGAACAGAGCCGAGTCCGGGAAAATCCGTGCGGGCCTCAGTTTGTCTTCCCTCCTCAGAATGGATGCTCATCTGAATTTTACAGCCTCCCTTCCCTGGAGACACAGCGTCTCCCAGACACCGCTGTCTCCTTGGGCTCCTGTCCCTGCCGCTGTTGTAGCGAGCCCACGTCACTGTGCAGACGGAGCATGCGGCCCCGCTAAGATGTGACTTACTCCTGCCTCTAAAAATAAAAAGCTGGACTCCCCGCCTCCTCACTCCCCTCCTTATATAAAAGAAATTGGAGCCAGGTTCATGGTATTTAAAGAGAGCCTTATCCAAGCACAAACCTTGTACAGATGGGGTTTGTTTCCATGGCAAAAAATAGTTTCCCAAGTAGTCTGGCAATTTTGTAGAATTTCACATGCAAATCTCTCTGCACCCAAACCAAACCCTCCCCCTTCTCATTTTGATGCTAATGTTGTTTTAACATTTAGGCAGATTTCTCTCCAGTGTGCATTCTTTTGGATGAGCTCATTTCCTTGGGAAAAAAAGACCTTTCCGTGGCACATACCCCTCCCTAAACACTCCACCTAGCTGCCCCTTGTCCTTGTCACCTACAGAAGGTCATTCATCCCCCTTAGTCCTGCTTTCTGGAAAGCCCAGAGGGGTAGTCTCTGTTCCGAGACTGCCAGCTGCCCTTGTACGTCGCGTTGAACCAGGGATCACCTGGCCTGAGCTGCTGCCAAAGTACATGTGCCCTTTGCGAGGACAGGGTGCTGTGTTTGCCAGTATGGATGTGCCCAGCTGCCCAGGTGACCCGTACTCCAGATTAGACTGCCATGAGTATACTTCGACTTCCCTGGTACTGTCCTTTACCTATTGGAATTCCTAATAATCGTTGCTTTCCTGCTGTGAATACCTGCTATGGCCCGGGCCCTGGCTGGGTGCTCAGTTAGGTCATCCCACCCATCCTGGGGACGGCACTGAGAAGCAGACGTTCTCTGAGGCTTCCCTTACAGAGAGCCATCTCCTGTGGGGACAGCTCCAGATCCCAAGCTCTATCTAGCAAACCACACCTCTTTCTTTGCTTTCTGTTGATACAACACAAAAAGAGTTTTGTTTAATTAATATTATAATCAAAGTGTTGATCTTGTTGTGGGAACACAACCTAAAGCGGATGTATTCTCATAACATATTTTTTTAAAAAGGAACCCAGAAGTGAATTATCTTACATAATTATTCAATTGAATTGAATCTTTTTATTCAATTTAATTCTCTGGGTAAATTACAACTTCTCATTTTCCCCACGATATCCACCTTCCTAATGGCTCTTTCCCTGTCTTCCAATGTTAGGACCCTGGAATGTTACTATATTGTCAGCCCCCTTTTTTCCTCTTTCCTTTTCCTGATCAGTGATCCTGGCAGAATCAGAAATGTTGGTTTCCACAGTAAGGCAGTGGCTGGCGGGGAGGTTCAGATCTCTGGGAGAGACAGAGGAATGCTGGCCAAGGTGGGGAAACCGTATGTCTTATGCCATCTGCTCCGGGACTGGCGGGCATGTGCTAGGAAGTCATGGGTCCTGCTCAGAGGCCCTGAGGCCTGGCATCTCTTTTAGTCCTGAATGTGTGGAGGCCTTGCTACTCAAAGTGTGGTCCCTGGACCAGCAGCATCAGCATCATCTGGAAACTTGTTAGAAATGCAGTCTTTGGGGCCTGCCAAGAACTTCTGAGTCAGAGTATACATTTTAACAACATCCCGAGTACGCACCGTGGTTTGAAAAGCAATGTTCCAGATGAAAGGACCTGGGATCTGGAGTCTGAAGGCCAGCTTGGGTTATCTGTTGTTCATTTACTAGGTGACATTAGATAAGGCCCTTAACCTTGCCGAGAATTAACTTCTTTAAGCCACAAAATGAGACAATAATAAAAATGCCTGCCTTGTTTCCTGTACAAGGGATCATGTAGGTGAAAGTGGTTTCTAACAGTGATGACCAAAGTAGGCTGTCAGCTGTCTGCAGCAGGATAAGGCACTTGCTCCATCCAACAGCTGTGAGAAAAGAACAAGTTAGATGTTATTATCCACTTTAAACGGCTTCAAAAAATATAAAAGGATGTCTCACAGACATTGAATATCTTGCCCCCAGTCACACAGCTAGTTCATGTGGAAAGAGGACTTGCCTCCCTGTCCTCAAGTTCCTTGCTGGGCTTGACCCTTCTTCCACCCCCTGCCTCAGTCCACAAGCCCGGGGAGGGTGGGGGTAACAGACAGGAGCCTTTCATTTATTTACCTAGCTTTCTAGTTCTTCTGCGAGCTGCTGGCTTTTGTGGTGACAGAGCACCTCCAGCAGAGCACTTTGTCATGCTGGCTGGGGGTGGAGTGGGGGGGGCTCCAAATCAAAGGGATTTGGTTTGTTTGTTTGTTGACTTAAATCACTCTCCTTGGTGACACCAGCTCTGCTGAGTGTCTCTGAGTGTCCGGCAGGCCAAGAACCTGGCCTAACTCTCCCTCAGAGGATTTAAAATCTAAGGCATGTGTTCATATTGTCAACTCAGCATTCTTGTAACCGGGCTCCGGGTGGCTTCTTCTGTTTCAGAATGGCTACACCCCTCTGCACATTGCTGCCAAGCAGAACCAGATTGAGGTGGCCCGCAGCCTGCTGCAGTACGGGGGGTCAGCAAATGCAGAGTCGGTGCAAGGTGTGACACCCCTTCACCTGGCCGCCCAAGAGGGTCACGCAGAGATGGTGGCTCTGCTACTTTCGAAACAAGCCAATGGCAATCTGGGGAACAAGGTAAATATGGCTTCTCCAGATTTGCCCTGTAGTCGCGGTAATATTTTAGTGGTAACTACGTATATATTCTATCTGAATATGGAGTACCTGCTGGGTGCTCAGGCACTGAGTTTAGGTGTGTGTCCGTGTGTGTGTGTGTGTGTGTGTGTGCACGTGCCCATGCGTGAGCATGTAATCCTTGCCACAGCCCTGTGTAGGTTTTATCTCAGTTTTATAAATGAATAAACAGATTCAGAAAAGTTGCTTGTTCCCAGGGTTGCATGACCCTGAGCCTACCTGACGCCAAAGCCTTTTCTGGATAGATTAGCTCAAGAATCTGCAAAAAGATCAATATTAAAATCCACAGTACACTTTCCCAAATATAGGCCAGTGGGTCTACATTCAGGAATGTAGTAAGTAATTTGGTACTGAGCATTTGTTTTCTGTGGCAGAATATTTTTAAATGCCCACCCGTACGTTAAACTAGCAGTTCGCCATCCCGACTATTGGTGGAAGAATCTGGGTGCTTCCAAGATTGTAGACAGCATTTTGAGAGGATGGGCATATGAGTGTGTTTCTAGGTGAAGTCTTCGTAGTTCTCAAAGGAGCTTCTCAAAAGGAACACATGACCCAAGAAAGACCAAGAATCACCTATTTTTAAAAAATCATAGTTTTATTGAAATACAATTTACACACAATAAAATTCAGCCTTTTGAACTGTACTATTCACTGGTTGTTAGTATATGTACAGAATTGGGCCACCGTCACCACTATCTAATTTCCAGAACATTCTTATCACCCCAAAAGAAGCCTCATACCTATTAATGGCCGCTTCCCATTTCCCCCAAATATCTCAGTCCCCGGCAATCACTAATCTACGGTCTCTGAATTTGCATATTCTGGATGTTTCATATAGTGAAATCAATACAAAGAGCCACTCCTTTAGATGATAAAGGAACAGTTTCAGAAAGGCAAGCATTTTAAGGATAAACAGATTTGTTAAAAGATCCATTGGTTCTTTTTTGCACAGGTGTGGACAGGTGATCCCCAGGAGGGACCTGTTAGGGCAGGACCATTATACTGAGTGGATTCTTGATTTCTGCCTTGTGCCATTTCAAGCAGGCTCTGTGAGGAGCCATAGGGTGGTGGTGATTCTCAGAACTGGAGTCATCCTCACTCATCCCACATGGCACTACATGGGGCAAATTACTGTGTTATCCTAAGAATCAGGCGAGCGCCTGGAGGCTTGTGACGGACGTAGGACCTCTCCATGTCACAGCCTGTACTCGCCACCGCCCCACCCGCCCACCTGCTCAGGCCTTGCTGCGAGGGTTACTGCTCCTGGGCCTCTGGGCAGCCTGCCGGGAAGTGCAGAAGGCAGAGGAGGACAAGTGGAGTCCCTGGAGAGGGGACAGGCCCTGCCCCCCTGCCTCTGGCTGCAGAGGAATCACAGCTCTGTGGGTCCCACAGTTAGCAAAGCATATTGAGTAGGGGAGAGGGGAGAGAAGATTTTCCTGGCATTTTTGTGTGAGTGTGCACATATGAGATGACCCCTCCAGCACATCACTGTCCTGAGAAAGCTGTGCTGAGAACTCCAAGAATATGGTGCTTTCGGACCCTGAAGGATCATCCATCCTTCGACAGTGCGGCACGGGCTGTGAGGTGCTAATAACATGCTACACTGAAGTGGCACATCATGCTTTCCAGCGTGTTTTCATCAGTGTTTTCTCAACCTTACTTTGCCCTCAAGATATGTCAGTGATAACCCCTATTTTCCAGATAAGGAAACCAGATAGGTTTAGGGTCTAGATAGGTCTAGATAAGGACTCTGAAGCTTGTCCCAAATTATGGAAATAGGGAATGTTATAAGTGGAAAGTTCCATAAAGTTTCTCTAGTTCACAGGTCAGCAAACTACAGCCCATGGGCCAAAACCGGCCCACCACTTGTTGGTGTAAATTAAGTTTTATTGGAACATAGCCATGTCCGTTTGTTTCCATGTTGGCCATAGTTGCTTTCTCATTATAACTGACAGAGTTGGGAAGCTGTGACAGAGACATAAGCCTAAAATACTGACTATCTGGCCCTTAGCAGAAAACATTGTTAACCTCTACTTTAGTTAAGCCACCTCATTTTTCAGATAAGGATAGAGGCCCAGAGCTGGAAGAGCTTTGTCCAAGGTCACACACCTGTTCGGTGGCTACACAGCTAGGTTGGGCTCCCAAACCCCAGTGCTCTTTCTCTGTGGCTTGAAAATCTTTATTGGCTACAAGATGATGAACTTCTGTTTCCTTCCAGAGCGGACTCACCCCCCTCCATCTGGTAGCACAAGAAGGCCACGTTCCAGTGGCAGATGTGCTGATCAAACACGGTGTCATGGTGGATGCCACCACCCGGGTAAGGCAGGCAGTTAGTTTGTGCTTCTGCCCATGTGTGCTTCCCCACCCTTCTCCCCTGTGGGCACCCCTAGCCCTGCCCCGAAGCCCTGCTGCTTACCCATTCTCACCTCTTGCTTTTCAGATGGGTTATACCCCACTCCACGTGGCCAGTCATTATGGAAATATCAAGCTGGTAAAGTTTCTGCTACAGCACCAGGCAGACGTCAATGCCAAGACGAAGGTACAGGAACACTTGAGAGCTGACTTCTATACTGTCACTTCTTAGGTGCCAAATTAGGGTGCAGTCAGAGTTAACCCTGGGGCACTTGGGGCTGTGCCACAATTTTAAGCTTTGACCCTAGAGACGGAAATGGGGAAAATGCCTTTTTTGTCTTGCACATAGAAGCCAGGCTGTATAATATGTGGGCAGTTCTCTCTCTCTCATAGCTAGTTAATCCTGCCAAAATGTTACCTTGCTTTACAGCAAGGATACAGTCCCTTGCACCAGGCGGCCCAACAGGGACATACAGACATCGTGACACTGCTTCTCAAAAATGGTGCTTCCCCAAACGAGGTCAGCTCGGTAAGTACCCACCAGTTTCCCAATTTCGGAGAAGTGGTCCCGATGGGCAGTCCCGTGAGACCTCTATTCACCACAGAGGCTTGGTCTACCCTTGCTGCACATCCGGGGCCTGGACCATAAAGTCACAGCTGCGTCAGTAGCCCAGGGCATGGGTGCTGTGATTGATTTCTCTTTCTGGTGAACTCTAGGTTATCCTCTAAATATCATTTACCCTCCCTCTTTACCTTTGTTTAAATAGTGCTGTTGAAACTCTCTCTGTGCATGTGTGACGCCACATTTAGTAATAGTACAAGTAGCGAACCAAATGTCTTGCGTGGTTCATGATGTTTCAGGGCTTCGGGGTTGTCTTGAGCAATATGCTCAATCCTGAATAGGGGCGTCCTCATTTGACGATGGGCAGGTTTTCCTAGATTTTCTCCATGGCTGCTTCCAGCTCTGAAGGCATCTGGACCTTCATAGATGTGGCTGCTAAACCTATAACTGGTTGGAGCTGAATGTGTATGGGGCCCAGAACACATCCCTGGGACTGGAGAACTTAAAAGAAAATAAAGCCTCAATATCACTCTACTTCCACTTAGCTCTGTCTCTTCAAATCAAAGTAGAAAATATGCCCCTCCCCTGTTTCTGGTGGTGATTTGTGATTTCTAATTGGCCTAAACAGTTAACTGAAGTATGTATACATTATTTTGATTATTTTAGCACTCAGTAATGGATACCCAAAGAACTGGTGTTGGGAGCAGTGAGCAGCACTGCCCTCCACTTTCCTATTCCAAAATTGCATATGGTGCCTTCCTGACCCATTCCTTCCAGTTGGTTTGGTTCCCTCTTGGCAGTTCTTGACTTGTCCTGGCAAGATTTCCCCTGTTCTCATTTCAAAACTCCCACATTCGGTGCTACAGACTTAAAGTATCACTGCCCTCCTCTCTCCCATACCCCATCTTTGCAAGCATTGTTCCTAACACCTGTCTGGGCTCACAAGTGTGCGGGGGTCTTGCTCTGGGCTCTGAGGTGCAGTGTGCCCACCTACACTCTTCTAAACAATTAGAATGTGAGCTCGGTCTACATAAAGCGGGCAGTGCTTTCCCCCCAGACGCCATTCCCTTATCTGATCTCACTCTGTCTCTGCTAATTTTCCCAGAATGGAACCACACCTCTGGCAATAGCCAAGCGCTTAGGCTACATCTCTGTAACAGACGTGCTCAAGGTTGTCACGGATGAAACCAGTTTTGTGGTATGTCGGCTTCTCCACTGCACCATCCACCCCAGATACACACAGGCTGACAGGGCGCCCCTGTGGGTTACTCTGGGAAGAGGAGCACATTCTGGGATGGGATAGGAAGCACAGCACCAGTGGCCGGCTGGGGCCACAGGAAGAGGGTGTTCTCCTCTATCAGGCGGAGTTGTACTGCCACCTAGTGGTGAAAAGAGTTAGGGCTGTGACCAGACCTAAGGGGGCAAATAGCAAGCTGGGTGCTGGGCGGAGACATGGCAATAGGAAGCTGGCATTTCCTGTTTATCCCCTTGCCAGACAGCTTTCAGGCGGAAGGGCCTCTCAGCTTTGATTCTCTTCCTTTAAGACAAACCTCCTTTCCCACCTCCTTCCTGCTGAATCTGTGAAAGGGCCTACTGTTCTATTTGGGTTGAATTCTCTGCTTTTTCTTTTAGTTGGCCAGTGACAAGCACCGGTTGAGTTTCCCTGAGACGGTAGATGAGATCCTGGATGTCTCTGAAGATGAAGGTAACGTCTGGGATTAACAAAAAGTCTGGGGAAAGTCAGTCCGAAGGGAGCACACCTGGGAGCCCTCTGTCCCTGGGTGCCTCCTGGCACCTGCCATAGTGCATTCAAGGGCCCTTCTTGCACACAGACACACACATGCACACACATGTTCTGCGGGGCTGTATCAAAGTCAGAGAGAACTGCTTTTTAATGATGTTTTCCGTTATCAAAAATATTCCTTTAGTGTAATTTTAGGAGCAGGAAAAAAACCTACATCTCAGAGTTAAAATACAAAATGCCTTGAACTTTCCTAAATATATGTGTGTTTGTCCATTATACATGGAGTATGATTCTACTCAGATCAACTCTCAGAGCTGTTGAGAACTGCAATAAAGTTCTGCCTGATACTTTCCTGTGCTTTGAACAAATAACAAGCTGTTTATTTAAAATCTGTAAGAATTCTTTTTTTAATTAAGCTACTCTTCTGACCACATGGTGGGTCAGTAAGTTTTGGGGTGCAACCATTATTATGAAATCACTATAGTTTCAACTTCTGTGAGCCAGGGAGTGCTTGTAGTATATTTCCTGCCCCACATAAGCCTGTCTCCTCACTTAGGTCTGAGGGGAGCCCTTGTGATGTAAAATCACGGGGTTGGTCTGAATTATCTCTCTAGTCCCTGGTGTCTTAACCATGTCAGCGAGGTGATTACAGCTCCTTTGTGTCCCCGTTAATAATATGCCTCTTGCATTAACTGACTTCAGTCCTGCCCTTTCTTTTTTTTTTTTTTTAATTTTTTTAATGTTTATTTATTTTTGAGAGAGACAGAGACAGAATGCGAGTGGGTTAGGGGCAGAGAGGAAGACACAGAATCCGAAGCAGGCTCCAGGCTCTGAGCTGTCAGCACAGAGCCCAATGTGGGGCTCAAACTCACGAGCTGTGAGAACATGACCTGAGCCTAAGTCAGATGCTCAACCGACTGAGCCACCCAGGTGCCCCTAAATAAGTGTTTGGTTTTTTTCTTTAAATTTATCCTGCCCTTTCTTAAACTTGGCTCTTCTTTGCTTTCCAGGAACTGCTCATATAACTATCATGGGTATGAAACACTTTCTGTTCCCTGTGGTCCTTTCTCACGAGTGCATTTCACCCTAAGCAATCCCAGCTCTCACTAATCCATTCCTGCTTTCCGCTCTCCTCCAATGGCTAACAATCTGGAGCCAGGAGCTTCACTGTAACAGGAGATTTACACCCATAAGATCCACGCCTGGGCAGGTAGCTCCTGCCTGTCCATTTCCGTGTCTGTGCCCATGCCACTGTGTTTGTGATCATAACTGCATGAGCTGTTGTTATTCCATTCTGTCAGCTCCAGATCACAGAGCCAGGATGCTCACTGCTAAGTGACAGTAAATGACACCGCAAGGTCGAGGGCTCCCGCTCGGTTCAAGCAAGGAAAGAGAAACAAAGAGGCAGTCGGGGCTGCAGACAGTTTGAACCACTTTGTAATGGACTTAGGAAATAATAAGGTTTCAGCTGCAATGATTATAAAAAAACGCTAGAGCCCTTCAAAATGAATGGGCTCAGTCCCATTGTAGTTTACTCTTCCATAGTGTGTGGTGTGGCAAAGGACAGAAACAACTCTTTTCTTTGGCGTCTGCGTCCCCAGCAAGAACTGTTTTGAAGTGGAGCTTGTTCAGGCCAAAGAAGTCTCTTCTGGCTGTATTTTTTGTCTTCTGCAAAGGCTGGTATAGACTAAGCTGTTGGGAGCTGGCTGGCTTGCTCTGTGCCACCGGGCTGGAGGAACGGAACGGGGCTGGCCCAAGACATTGTTAGTGGTCCCCTTGGAGTAGCAAGGGCCTTGCTCTGCCCCTCGGGGGCCAGCATTGAGAGGAGGAGCAGGAAAGCACTTTTTAAATAGAAAGAGGAAACCTCCATCCTGTCACTCATGTAGACTTGTGTGGTTTCAGGGGAAGAACTCGTCTCCAAGGCTGAGAAACAGGATTCCAGGGATATCGATGAAGAGAAGGAGCTGCTGGATTTTGTGCCGAAGCTAGACCAAGTGTAAGGAGCATGCACACCGCGCATGGGCAGGCGGGACCTGGAGCTCGGGGTGGAGGGGTTCCCCAGCAAGGAAAAGTCACAAGAAGGCCAGGCAGAGCGTGTGCTGCGGACAGGGAGAGAATGCTGGCTGGCTGGATTGTGGGCCCAGTACTTTAGGATCAGTGAGCCCTGTCCCCTGACCGCCAGGCGGGGTCACGGGGGCCTCTCTCTGCCTCTGCCAATGTCCCTGCTCCCTCTCTGTCTCCTCCTCACAGCCCCTCCCTCTCCTGCACTCCCAGCTTATCACCAGAAAAGTCCACTGAGGAAGATTCACATTAACAACTGTTGCCAAGCTGAGCTCATGCACTGACCATGGCTGTCTGCCAGCACGGCACCTTAGAGAAACCCACAAAGGGTTTGTGTCTGCCTGCAACACATTCCTCCCCCCACCACCTTGGGGTGCTGTGAATTATTCCCATGTGGGTACATCAGCACACAGAGAGATTTGGTGAATAAATCTAAACGTGACAATTGTAGAAACACCTAGTCCTCCGGGTTTCTGAAAAGACAAACATGTGCCATCTTAGTCCCAGGGCTCATTCAAAACAGGGCAGTGGAACAGCAGGAAGTGAAGGCCCAAGGGTATTTCACCAGTGAGTATTCACTGTATAAGATATGAATCTCCAAACTCAAAATCATTACTATTTACTGCATAGCGGTTAGAAAGAAGTACAAGACTTGGCCCCTCATAAAGAACCTACCAATTTATTTGGTGGGATCAAAACATACTCCAGGGGGTGCCTGGGTGGCTCAGGTCATGATCTCATCGTTCCTGAGTTTGAGCCCCGTGTAGGGCTCTGTGCTGACAACTCAGAGCCTGGAGCCTGTTTCAGATTCTATGTCTCCCTCTCTCTCTGTCTCTCTCTCTGCCCCTCCCCCCCCCCATACTCTCTCTGTCTCTCTCTGTCTCTCTGTCTCAAAGATACATAAACATTTAAAACAATTAAAACACACACACACACACACACACACACACACACACACACACACACACACACCAAGAGGTCACAGAGCAGTGCAGGATAAGATGTTAAGGCCAGAGCGAGGATCCTATCAACAAGGACTCCGAGGCTGAGAAGCGGGTGGTAAGTGTGAGGGAAGGCTTCATGTGGGAGGCAGCCCCTTCATCTGGCTTGTGAAGGACAGCTGGGCCCGAGGAAAGGCTTTGAGGTGAGGGGAAGAGGCTGGTCAGTGTGTGATGCTGAATTGTATTGCTTGTGTGATGTGCATGTCGGGTTGTGGCCAGGGGGGCAGGTAGGTTAGATTATTATGGGGGTACGGAGGTGTTTCATTAGGCCTCCCATGGCAGCCAGGGGCTATTTAGAAGAATCATCCCTCTGATTTCCCCATGTTCTGGGTGTCTAGGGTGGAATCTCCAGCCATCCCGAGGATCCCATGTGTCACACCTGAGACAGTGGTGATTAGATCTGAGGAGCCAGAACAGGTAAGAAGCACCTTTTGTTTTTTTGTTCCCATCTGCAGAGAGTGGGTACCCCTGGGACAACGATGGTTTTGAAATGATCCACGGTATGATGGGAACTAAGAATTAAATGCCTGTAGCATTTACCAAGCTCTTCAATCCAGGCTTCCACGTGTACTTTGCAGTCCCCTGTGCTGCCAGAGTTCTTATTATCCCAGATATTAATGATACAAGTCTCAGAGAGCCCAAGGGTGTGTGAAATACCATTATGCTAGTCCGTCCAGTCACAAATGAGGCTGAGAACTGACGCCAGAAATTCTGGCCCCAAAGCCCGTGTCCTCATGGCCACACTCCCTGTGCACAGGCTCTCTGCGTGCCTGGGACAGTGGGTCACAGTGCTGGAGAGGGAGCTGAGGTTGAGCTGCGGGCCCAGTCACCGAACTCCTTTATTTCACATCCATTAGAGAGGGGGACAGTTTCTGCCTCCCCTTCCTCCAGGGATTATCGAGAAGTTAAAATACCAACACAGAAAGGGATGTCAGAGAGAGCTGTTCCCAGGCGGCACTCTTGCTCATCATAGTCCCCTATTTTGTGGCTTCCCTGGGTGCCATCTGAATTTGTCCCAAAAAACAGTGGGATGGTTTCAAACAAGTTAATTCTCCTTAATTTAATTTTATGCTATCTGGCACCCCCCCACCACTACCGCCACCAAGGGAAGGAGAGTTTCTAGGATAAAAAGCAGTGTGATGTTTGGAGGTTGGAAATGATTGCCCTGAGGCCTGATAACTGAACTGGGCCTGGCCTGTTTTCCAGCTAAGGCTGGTCTTTTCCTCTGCCACCAAAGGGCTAGATGTCTGAAAGCAGCAGCCATAGCCCTTGACCCCAAGTGTGGCATGCAGGGACAAGCCAGCTGTGAAGTTGTCCAATCAGCCATCCATGCTAGTGCTGTGATACTGGAGTCACTCACTGGGAGGCCTTTGGGAGATATGGTGAAATATGGTCCTGGTACAGATGTGGCATATTCCCTGGATGCTGCCAACAACGAGAAAGTCACCGTGTCAACCTGTGTCCTGTTGTTCCTTGACCAACCCATTCTCTTCAGCTCCTTGCTTAAGTCATGCACTCAAGACAGTGGGCATTCCTGGGTTCTTACTATGAGCCCTGTAGGAGGACTGTGAGACCCAAGCCTGACCCCTAAGAGCAGACAGACCGGCTGGGAAGGGTGGGCTCAGATATGTGAAGCCAGTTCTCACAGATTGCAGAAAGAATCAATGTCCCCCATGCCAGATCATGCTGTGTGAAGCCTTCTGGATTAGAGTAGTGGGAAAGCTTCATGTAGGAGGCAAGGTGTGATGGTGGGTGGAGCAGGCCAGTGAAGGAGAAGGACAGGGGTGTCAGGACCCATGGGAGCAAGAGGGGACTTGGGAGTAAACCCAGATTCAGACCCTGCTGGCTTTCATGGGTGCTTGTGATATGCAATGCCCCATGGGAGGCAGCCCCATGGCTCCGCAGCTATAGTGTCACTGAGGGGCAAGGACCATCCCTTTTGCAGATGAGGAAGGAAGTCCCCCAAGGTTAGGGTGTGCCCCGTTCACCTCCTGTACCTCAGATACCCGCAGGACGAGTCGCTGGCCCAGAACTAAGCAGCTAGTAGGTGATGGTGCAGGGTTCCAGTACCAAGTCTGCAAAAACTGAGCTCCCTAGAGCAGAGGTTTCACACTGGAGAGGGGCTGGAGGAAAGAGTGGGTAGGTCTGCAGTTTGTGCGGTGGATGTTGGACCTAAAAGGAGCCAAGGAGCAGCCATGATGGTAGGAAGAAGTCTATGCCTCCTTTTAGACTCCAGAAAAGCCTTGTCCAGAAAAGGTCAGTAGTGAGTGTGCAGGATTTGGGTCACTTGCTTTCTGGCAACGAGACGCTCCAGAGCCTCCCCAGCCCAGAACAACACCAACCTGGACAAGACTAGCTCCTGTGGCCCAGGAAGTGCTGGGACAATTGGCCTTTCTCTCCTCCTCAGGCGTCTAAGGAGTATGATGAAGACTCACTCATCCCCAGCAGCCCGGCCACAGAGACCTCAGACAACATCAGCCCAGTGGCCAGCCCCGTCCACACAGGGTGAGTGACCCCATGACTCACGGGTTATGGGCACGAGTCTCACTCTCCCTGTCTCAGAGAAGGCGTATAGAAGCCCAACATGGATCTGCCTGTGCCTTAGGTTTTTGGTGAGCTTCATGGTGGATGCCCGGGGAGGCTCCATGAGGGGGAGCCGTCACAATGGCCTGAGGGTGGTGATCCCGCCCCGGACATGTGCCGCCCCTACTCGTATCACCTGCCGCCTGGTCAAGCCCCAGAAGCTGAGCACGCCGCCCCCACTGGCCGAGGAGGAGGGCCTTGCCAGCAGGATCATCGCGCTGGGACCCGCCGGGGCCCAGTTCTTAAGGTGAGAAGTCACTCACATGGGATGCGACACATGTCCTTAACCTGCCCCTGCCCCTGCCTCTGCCCCTGCTCCTGCTGGTCTGTCGCTGCCACCTCAGCATCAACCACCCAGAACCACCCCAGCCACAGGGAACAGGAAATGCCAAGTCCCAGAGCCCCATGCAATCTTGTTTGTCTGCTGTCCTGACAGAGTAACAGAACCAGGAACTTTTAGTTCCTGTCTCCCAGATACACTGAGGAGTCCACAGCCCCATGGTGGAGCTTACTCCTCTCAAATCTTGTATGATACTAGAGAAGGGGACTGAAAAGACCGGGCTGGCTACCTTGGGCCTTCAAAGGCTGAATTATTTAAGCTTTAAGATGGTATTTCTAAAAGACAGCCCTACAGCATTGCCCCCAAGGACAAGATTAGCGGGCTTGAGAGTGAAGCAGAGTGGGGTTCTACCTGAGCTTTGTTGGGACAGGTGTGTCCAGGGAGGCCCGGCCTTCTTGCCTTTGTCCCCTGCCTGTCCCCACCTCTGAGCTTCCATCCACCCCTGGAAAGCAGCCTGCAGAGTGCTTTTGTGTTGCTTTTCCTTTTTTTTTTTTTTAAATTTTTTAACGTTTATTCATTTTTGAGAGACAGAGAGAGATGGAGCATGAGTGGGGGAGGGGCAGAGAGAGAGGAAGACAGAATCCGAAGCAGGCTCCAGGCTCTGAGCTGTCAGCACAGAGCCCAATGAGGGGCTTGAACTCACGAACCGCAAGATCATGACCTGAGCTGAAGTCGGACGCTCAACCGACTGAGCCACCCAGGCGCCCCGATTTTCCTTTTTAAATGTAGTCATCAAAGCCTCCCTCTGAAGGAAGTGGCTTTATCACCATTAGATAGAGGAGAAAGCTAAGGCTTGGTCCCCTGCCTAGGGATATCTAGGAATGGCTGGCGGGTTCTCGGGATCAGGTCCAAGGGCTGGGTTACTCAGCTGAGCGTCCACTACATGGCCATGGCAGGAGATCCCCCTGTGAGGTGAGATTGGGTACTGTGCTTACTGTTCCTCCGGGGCCTGGCAGTGAGTGAGGGACGCTCGGAGCGTCTCAGGAACTCTAGGAGGGTCTGTTCCCCATCCGGACCTGCCCCAAGGTGGGGCCTCGCTCTGGCTGTAGGATCCCATCTTTCTCCAAGCAGGGACCGACTGCCCCCCCTTTCCCTGTTCTTTCCTTCCTGTGCACAGCCACCCGCCCACAGGCACCCACGCCCACATCTACACACCTTGCCCACCATCTGCTCTGTCCCCTCAGCCCTGTGATCGTGGAGATCCCCCACTTTGCCTCCCAAGGCCGTGGGGACCGTGAACTCGTGGTGCTGCGCAGTGAGAACGGCTCCGTGTGGAAGGAACACAAGAGCCGCTATGGAGAAAGCTACCTGGATCAGATCCTTAATGGGATGGACGAAGGTAACGGAGCCCCAGGGATCCCAGAGCAGGGTGCCCTCCTTCTGGAAGGTGGGACTTGAGCTGGCAATTTTGGGGTGGGTTGTTAGGACCGCCTGGAGTTTGGGAAGGCCAGAGAGACCGGAGATGGCCCCATCAGGTCCAGTCCCAGGTGCCTGGGGCACCTGAGGGGTGCTGCTAGGTGCCTGGGGAGGGGACAAACATCGGGAGCCAGGGATGAGGAGGTTCTGGGGACACAGTGGTTGAGCCTGCATCTGGCACGACGGCATGACCGGGGTGGGTGGCATCGTGCCATGTGATTACAGAGCTGGGGAGTCTGGAGGAGCTGGAGAAGAAGAGGGTCTGCCGCATCATCACCACCGACTTCCCCTTGTACTTCGTGATCATGTCACGGCTCTGCCAGGACTATGACACCATCGGCCCTGAAGGGGGCTTTCTGAAGAGCAAGCTGGTCCCCCTGGTGCAGGCAACGTTCCCAGAAAACGCTGTCACCAAGAGAGTGAAGCTGGCTCTGCAGGTAACACAGCCCTCCCTCCTCACCAGTTGCCCCCCCCCCCCCCCCGCCGTCCAACTCAGAGTTTATGGAAGGTGGGAGGAATTCAAGGCCCCCAGGAAGACTTCCCCAGCACATCCCCCACTTTTGTCCAATGCCTTAAAATCCCAGTTAGAGATGTGACCTTAAAGCTCAGAAGTCGGGTGAGTGGGGTAGGGCAGGCGCTCCCTGGTAAATTGCAGAAAGTCCCAGATTACGCATTAAACCACGATGCCAGCATGCTCGTGTGCTTGACGTGAGAGAATTCCACGGGGCATCCTGGAGAGGTAACTAATGGTGAGCAAGGGTGGTGCCATCCACGGAATGGGAACGGCAGGAGAGGGGGAGAAAGGGCTCCGGAAAGAGAGCTGAGCAGTGATATCAGCCCCAGGATGGGCTCCATGCCCAGCAAAACAGATCTGTGTGGTGCAACAGTGGAAGGACCGCTGCACCCCCTGGGAGCCTTTGCCCTCTGTATAAACAGCCTGCTCTCCCTCTGGGGACGTGCTGGCCCTCATGAACAAGTCCCCCCTGCTGCTGGAGGCTCAGTGCCTGCCTTTGCTACCTTGCAGGCCCAGCCTGTACCAGATGAGCTTGTCACCAAACTCCTGGGCAACCAGGCCACGTTCAGCCCCATCGTCACCGTGGAGCCACGCCGCCGGAAGTTCTATCGCCCCATTGGCCTTCGGATCCCACTCCCTCCTTCCTGGACGGACAACCCGAGGGACAGCGGGGAGGGGGACACCACCAGTCTGCGCCTACTCTGCAGTGTCACTGGTGAGAGGTGCCCCTGTCCCATCTTCTGGGCAGCAGCAGCTCCTTCTGGCCACATGAAGGAGAGACAGAAGGGGAAGCCGGCCATCACCTTGCTTCGGCTTCCCTAGGCGATGTGCTCTTTGAAGGGAGGGAGGGGCAGTCCGTCTGACTAGAGCCTCCATGGAATAGCTCCAGGAGGGGGAGGGCGTGAGAGAAGAGATGTGCTCAGGGCCACACAGATGTGCCCATCTCCGCCCTTTCATGCTCAGCCCTTGGCAGCTCGGCAAGCCGTGTGTGTGCCACCTGAACACTGTCCCCCAGCCCACCTGTGTTCCTGTTGCAGGAGGAACAGACCAAGCCCAGTGGGAAGACATAACGGGGACGACCAAGCTCGTGTATGCCAACGAGTGTGCTGCCTTCACCACCAACGTCTCTGCCAGGTGAGCCCAGAAACCCTGGGCCCTGCACCGAGTGGTCAGCGCTGCCCTGATCATGGCTTATCCCCAGGCCTTGACCTGCCCACCCCGTGCTTAGGGCCCCCTGTTTCCCCTTTCCACACAGAAGCCCCCACCCTGACCACCAGGCTTTCTAGAGTAGCCATCCCCATGGCTTATGGGCTCTTTCTGTTTGCACAGACATGAAGCGCTCCATCTGGCCCATAGAAACGTGCTTATAATCAGCCCTCTCTTTTTAGGTTTTGGCTGTCAGACTGTCCTCGCACTGCTGAAGCTGTGAACTTTGCCACCCTGCTGTACAAGGAGCTCACTGCGGTGCCCTACATGGCCAAGTTCGTCATTTTTGCCAAGATGAATGACCCCCGGGAAGGGCGTCTGCGCTGCTACTGCATGACAGACGATAAAGTGGACAAGACCCTGGAGCAGCATGAGAACTTCATTGAGGTGGCTCGGAGCAGGGACATAGAGGTACCGTGGCTGGACGTAGTGTGAAAGTGCTTGACTAGCATCATCTCCCTTGATCCTCATACCCGCGTGTGTTTTTATCATCCCCAGTTTACAGATGTGGGCACTGAGGCTGAGAGAGGTTAAGTAGTCTGCCCAAGGTCACATGACTAAGTAGAGGGTAGAGAAAAGATTTGTCCAAGTAGTCTGACACCAGAGCCCACAGTTTTACCCACTATGCCAGGGTTCTGGGAACGCCCCGATGCGGCAGGGAGGGCGGCTGGACAAATGAGGTGAGGAACAGGGACTAGATTTGAACCTATTACTGACCCTAGGAGACTCATCATGTTAAGACAAGTAAGAAGCCAGGACCTTTCCAAAAGTCTGGCCTTGGAGTCTGTTCTGAGCCTTCTTGGGGGGCTGAGGGCCCAGAAGGAAAAGCACAAGGCCGGAACTATGGAGCCCTACCCCTAATCCTGATTCAAGGACAAACTAGACAAAGGACTTACTCTCTTTGGGCCTCAATTTCCTTACCTATCAAATGGGGTCATGATAACTTCTCAGTCGAAAGCATTATATACACAATAGGGATTCTTATAATAATGGGTGAGATTATGCTATAACATGGTCCTTCCAACACTTCTCATAAACTAAACGTTGCAGAACAAGTGTTAAAAGAGATTCAGCTTTTGGGGGGAAGCCATATTTTGATACTTCAGTGGAGTTCTAGAGTACTCTGATAGCAACCCTGATCAGCCACCCAGGGATAGGTAAAGATTCCTGCTTGTTGTAAAATCCTCTGAAGTAAGGGGGCACCTGGGTGGCTCAGTTGGTTGAGTGTCCAACTTTGGGTCAGGTCATGATCTCGCAGTCCATGAGTTCGATCCCTACGTCGGGCTCTGTGCTGACAGCTCAGAGCCTGGACCCTGCTTTGGATTCTGTGTCTCTCTGCCCCTCCCCCACTCATGCTCTGCCTCGCTCTCTCTCTCTCTCTCTCTCTCTCAAAAATAAATAAACATTTAAAAAAATTCCTCTGATGTAAGGAAGCATGCCTCCCTCATTTCAGCCTTGGGAACAAAACCTTTTTCAAAACAAATGGCGGGTTGTTTCTCATGCTGTAGAATGAGTATGATCTGGCAAAGAGATGACCAAAGCTGAAGGCAGGACATGACATTTGCTTTTCTCCTACAGGTTTTGGAAGGAATGCCCCTTTTCGCGGAACTCTTTGGGAACCTGGTGCCCGTCAAAAAAGCTGCCCAGCAACGGAGTTTCCTCTTCCAGTCGTTTCGGGAGAACCGTTTGGCCATACCTGTAAAGGTGCCAATCTCTCCTCTGGGTCTACAAGGTTCTGGGAGGCAGAAGTCTCTAAGCCAACCAGCCTGGTGGCCTCTGGAACAGCACCCCCCCGAATCTTGCTTTTGTGTGATTGAATTTAGGTGAGGGACAGCAGTCGAGAACCAGCAGGGTCCTTGTCATTTCTGCGCAAGGCGATGAAGTATGAGGACACCCAGCACATTCTCTGTCACCTGAACATCACCATGCCCCCCTGTACCAAGGTGAGCTGCCCTCCGAAGAGGACCCTCGCCAGAGATGGGGTTCCCTGAGGAGGTCCCGAAACAGACGCAAGGTCGTGTGCTTCCCAAGGACCTCTTACCATCACAAAGCAGCCTTTGAAGGCTCTTTGCCGTCTTCTGGACAGTTGACGGTGGCCTGGCAGGGAGAGTGTGCCCTGGCCCTTTCTGCAAAGCTAGGACCAGATGCCAGTGTCAGACAGTGGTCTGCATGTTCTTACTGTGGGCCTTGAGCCCTCTAGGATGTTCCTTCTCGAAGGCTAGAAGGGGCCCAAAAGATGTCTACCTGAGCACCCCTCGTCTGAGCTCTCTGAGGCTTAGAACTGGGTGTCACATTGCTCAAGGTGACCCAGCTGTTTGATAGGCTTTTTCAGGCCTCCTTTTCATATACTTGCTTATCTTCCCCAGGGTGCCAGGCCCTCAGAGAAGGGAGCCCTGGTGTCTCAGCCACTGCAAACACCCAGATTTTTGAGCTCAGCAAAAGCGTCTTGACCAAGTATGTTGATTTATCCATACCTGTAAGAGCATCCGAGTCACCACTGCGCAAGGGACTTTGGAGGGATCATATGTCTCCATGTTCTTGTTGGTGTCGTTTGGCTGCTGCCATCATTGTAATTGTCAGCCTTCCGTGCCCAACTAGGGAGAAAGCAAGGTTACATCCATATGTCGTGGCTCAATTTCTCTTTACTGTCTGGGGAGAGTATGAGTGCACTTCTCTTTCAAAAGAGGATTTCCTGCACCCAGAGCTAGCATCTGGGTGCTTCTCTGTAGGGCTGGAGTGCTAAGCCTCGGACTGGTGCCAAAAATAGGTCTTTTGAGTATAAAGGAACCCAGAAAGAAACACTGGTTTTTAAGTTCAAACCCCAGCTCCGCCACTCATTAGCTGAGCTGCTTTGGGCAAGTTACTTAACCCCTCTAGGCCTCAGTGTCCTCATGAATGAGATGGGAATAGTAATTGTACCTGCCCAGGGGCTGTTGTGTGCATCAAACAGGGCCTGTCATGTGGTAAAGGCCACGTGAGCTTGCCATTACTATTAGTGATAAAGTGTGTGACTCTCATCACTCCCTCTGAACCCCCACCTCTTCGCACACATCTGCTCTTTGTGTTGCGGCTCCAGAGACACAGACCTACTTACTATTGGCCGGGATTGGCGTCATGCCCACCCCATAGCCCCTGGGCTCCGAGCACCTTCCCACCAAGGGGGTAACCCCAAGCCCAAAGCACCCTTTCCTCATCTTTCTTCTGCAGGGGAGCGGAGCTGATGACAGGAAGAGGACGTTGACTCCCCTGGCCCTGAGATACAGCATTCTCAGCGAATCGTCACTGGGTATGAACCCCTTTTTGATATGTGCTCACTGCCTTCCCAGGAGGTTGTGGGTCACATCACTCCCCCTCACTCCTGCAAGAGCTCTGCATTGATGTGATTTCCTTAGCTTGTTATGAGCACAGCATGCGGAGCCTTTGGCCCCGGTCCCCACGGAATGCTTGCAGGCCAGCATACAGAGGTCCGCCGGGGGCCAGAACATCCATCTGAGGTCATTTACCCACACCTGCCCATTCTGTGTCCTGCCAAGGCTGCTAAATGAAACCC
Source organism: Acinonyx jubatus (assembly GCF_027475565.1). Lineage (NCBI taxonomy): Eukaryota > Metazoa > Chordata > Mammalia > Carnivora > Felidae > Acinonyx > Acinonyx jubatus. The sequence goes on from NC_069382.1 coordinate 40,045,027, forward strand.
GATGCTTCTCCCTAGGTTTTCTCAGTGGGACCGACCGAGCAGATATGAAGATGGCTATTATATCAGAGCACCTTGGCCTCAGCTGGGCGGGTAAGTCGGGGACTTGGGGGCAAAAGGCACCTTGCCAGTCTACACGTACCCCTCCAGCTTCTTGCCTCTACCTCTTCCTACTGTCCTCGGTGCATCTGATGTGTGATTGTCTTGTGCAAGTCTGTTGCCCAAGCAGTGCCTTTGGGTATACCCATGGAAAGTAAGCTCCCACCCTCCTCCATTCCTGCCCGGTTTTTCTTTTTTTTTTCTGCCTGGGTTTACTTTATAAGAAAGAATTAACTTTTGAAATTACGAGAGACCTTAGAATTGATCTGGTTCACCTCATTTTACAGATGGGAAAATTGAGATCCAGCTGAATAGAGTGGCTCTAATTAGTGACAGAGCCCTGGAAAACCAGCCAACAAATAGGCACAGAAACAAAAAACTATGTCTCTATGACTGCCTTTCTCTTCCTCCCTGTACTCACGTTGCCCTTTCTCAAAGGCTGAGGAAGGAAAGGAAGGAAAGGAAGGAAAGGCTGTTGAAGGAAAGGAAGGAAGAAAAGGAGATGGCTCAAAATTGTTCACTTGTAATCTCTGGCTGTACCTGAGGTCTACCAGAAGTCCCACAACAAAAGGGTAGATCACATCTGAAGTGACACTGTGTGTGGGAAAATACAAGTGAAAGCTCAAAATGCGTTTTATTCAGTCACAGGACCTATAACTTAACCACCCCCCCCCCCGCCTTGTTATGTTAGCTTTTATATGAATGGACTGCCTTTACTCAGTCACCCTGTGGAGAGGACTTCAGAGAAACTCAGAAGCCTTAGCAATAAGGCTTGCTGAAAGGCTCTGTGACAAAAATTTACAACAGAAATTCAGGAGCTGTTCGTTCTTAAACCAAAAAAGAATGCCTACTGCTGCTTCTTGGGTGTGTGTGTGTGTGTGTGTGTGTGTGTGTGTGTACCTGTGCATTCTGATCCTTACCATCACTGTCCCCTCTGGTCTTCCTCATCCTTGAAATTAGACTCTGAGGCTGTTCTCCCTTCCAAAGCACCTGTGAGAAATAACAATAAAAATCATGAGAGGGTGGGGCACCTGGGTGACTCAGTCGGTTGAGCGTCCGACTTCAGCTCAGGTCATGACCTCATGGTCCATGGGTTTGAGCCCTGTGTCAGGCTCTGTGCTGACAGTTCTGAGCCTGGAGCCTGCTTCGGATTCTGTGTCTCCCTCTCTCCTGCCCCTCCCCCATTCATGCTCTGTCTCAGAAATAAATAAACATTAAAAAAATAATAATAACGGGAGGGAGAAAGCTAACATTCTGTGTTATTGCCTTGCATTTAGATGGGAGCTTATATTTTCATTTTAAATGTAATTAGTGCCTTTCCCTGAAGAAACGTAAATACAGAAAAGCATTCCCGTGATAACTGCTTCCTGGTGGAAAGTTAGTGGCACAGACAGCACTGGAGTGGGCGTCCGCAGGCTCAGCCTGCTCCTGGCTCTGGCCTTAGCTTGTACCATGACCTTGCATAAGCGTTAACCTTGCTGAGAGGCTCAGCCTTGTCATCTAATAATATGTGAATTGACGAAAGAAAGGAAAGATACTCCTTCATTCGTTCATTCAATACCAATTTTTTGAGCATTCCTATCCCTGCCCTATTTTGTGGATGTCGGAAGATGTAGGTGTCTGTGTTCCCCTAGTTGCTTCCTGGTAAGAAGGAATACCAAAACCCAGGGGGCACTGTTCCTTGATTCCCGGTACTCCCTGCCAGACGCAAGGCACAGCACCTGCTGGGGGGACCGGAGGCGGGCTCACACCCAGTCTTGCTTCTCTGCCTGCAGAGCTGGCTCGGGAGCTTCAGTTCAGCGTGGAAGACATCAACAGGATCCGTGTGGAAAACCCCAACTCCTTGCTGGAGCAGAGTGCAGCCTTGTTGAATCTCTGGGTCACCCGCGAAGGCAAAAACGCAAAGAGTCAGTACCGTTAAGCTAAGGAAGCGTCCTCTGTCCAAAGCCCATGCAGGACCTCCCCTTCACCGGAGCCTTTCTGCCTTCCAGCTCCAGTTGCTGTCTTTGCCTTGCAGCCAATCCCTTTTGCTGTCTCTGTCTCTCTGCCCCTCACACACACACCTGTCAGGGTCCTGGGGTCCTCAGGGAGTCCTATCATAAGAGGATAGGATGGTCTTGGCCTTGGCCTTTTTCCCATCCCCTGAATAAGACAAGAGCCACACCAGAATGAGATGACAGCACAGGTGTAGGGTGTGTGACTTCTCACTGAGTTTCTCAAACAAATGAGGACTGTCCTCTCAGAACAGAGCAAATCCTGCCTGATGCAGGAACATCTTTTCCTCCAACCTGGAGGGAAGACCCGTCACCCTGTTTTCAGCCCTTTCTCAACTAAATTCCCATACTCAGAAACACTAAGAGGAAATTGGGTGTCTGCATTTGGATCTCAAATCAACTGGCGAGGACCAAGGATCTCAAAAGGACAGTATCCTCTTCTCCTCACTCTCATTTCTTGCAGAATTCCTCTCAGATTACAAAAAAAACAGTCTTCCCATGCTTTGCAGTTGACCACCCTTAGGGTTTGGAAAAGATCTGTCAAAGGATAACAAAAGCTTCCCTCCCACCCCCCCAGAGGCAGGTAGTTTTGATTCTGACAAAGGAGGGGTGCTGAGAAAACAAATCATCCCCCACTTCCCTCCCTTCTCTACACCCCACAACATTCCCACACTGTCTATGAGGATTGGAGCCCCCTTGGCCAGCACCCCTTCTTCCCTTCTCCCCCTGCAGTGGATAATCTGTATGCAGCCCTGCGCAACATTGACCGGAGTGAGATCGTGAACATGCTGGAGGGCTCGGGCAGACAGAGCCGCAATCTGAAACCCGACCGGAGACACAGGGACCGGGACTACTCTTCGTCACCCTCCCAGATGAATGGTGAGTGTCTCCTGGAAGGAGGTGGGGCTGCGCTGGGCGCCACCTTCCAGGCACCAGCACAGGACACTTCGTGAAACCATCTTTCCCTTTGGTGGGAGGTTTGGTCTCTTCGAACTCCCTCCCTGGTGGTGCTGAGAGCAGAGGCAAGCAAGAGAGACGGGAGCACTCCTGTGCAGAGGGGCTCCCGGATGCTCTCCTAGGCTCCAGGCTCCTGCTGCAGTCCAGGGAAGAGCTGGAGTCACCGCTGCATGTTGCAGAGGCTCTCCATGGTTCTGTGCCACCAGTGGCCCCACCTCTTGGGGACTGTGTCCCCATCTGTAAAACAGTCAGTGGTGGAGAAGCAAAGGGCATGGAGATTCTGGCCCAAGATCTGATGTGGTGAAGCTGGCAGGTGTTTTAGAAGTCCTATGAGGCTAAGTGGGCTTCTTTCCTTTGAGTCTAGTCTCTCTGTTTCTCTCCCTCCCTTTTTTCTCACCCCATCTCTTTCCTCTCATCCTTTTTAATGCGCTTCAGCATGGCACAGACCCCCAGTGTGACCAGGCCCTAGGGGAGGAAGCCCGGAGGCCCCTGACCTTTGCCCCCAGTACCCACACAGCAGCCTCCTGTGCACCAGTGTCCTTGCAGCAGCAGTGAAATTAGCCACCTGCATGAAGGAGAGGGGATTGGGGGTCCCCCACCCCTTCCCCCTCACCTGCCCTCTCTCCAGCCACTGGGCACAGAAACAGCAGAGGCCCCGCTCTTTGGAGCTAATCCTCTTCTTTAGAGTCAGCAGGTTAGATCAGATTCCCAAGATTCCTTACAGACCTTGAAGAAACAATTTTAAGTGTATGAACTTTCTTCTTGTGGTGCCTAAATATGTCACCCTAGGCGGAGACATCGCGCTGTCTGTGCTTCCCAAGCGGCTAGTTTACTGGCCATCCCTGGCCACACACTCACGTGCACGCTGGGCAGGTGCCCGTGGCATGGAGTGGGGGGGGGGGGGACCTGCCATGAGCCGGTAAGTTCTAGGTCAGTCTGGGCAGGGGGCCTCCTTTTGCCACGTGGGGCCTGTGCATGCCAAGCCCCTTACACGTTTCTCTCTCCCGTGTCCTGTGTCTCCTGAAACATGCTGGGTGCAGGGCTCCTCTGTTGATCACGTCCTGTCATCTTTCTCTTCTGCCTCTGACCTCACCTGGACCTCTAGTCCGCTCATTCTCTCGCACTGCCTATCTCCACTGTCTCCACCTCGGCCGGGTGTTCAGGAGCCGTCCGCCTCCACAGATGCATGTCGTGAAAGACTTCTAGCCCTTCCTCCCCACCAGTCTCATGGCCGTGTGCGAGGGCGTGTGTGTGCGTGTGCACGAGGGCCTGCGAGTGCCTGAGGAGTTGTCTCTCACTCTTCAGACCCGGCATAAAGGCTTCAAGGCCGTGGTCCCCTCCCATGTCCCTTGGGGACCTGGCCGGAGCCTTGCGGGGACTGCTGAGTAGACCAGCTCCCTTTCACAGAGGGAGAAAGGGAGGGCAGTTGAGGAAATGCTGAAAGCTTCAGGAAATCCAAGTGACAAAATGCGTCTCCTTTTCTCTGTGATATCTGATCACTTGGTTGGGTTTCTTAATATTACCAGTGCTGTTTCTATCAAGTCAAATCTGCAAGTTTTTGTTTCTCTGTGCCCCAGTTATGTACCTAGAGGACACAGGCCCGTAGAATTACACGAGTATAAACAAGGAAGTTATGACCATTAAAAATACGTTAAGAAGGTGGATCCCCTGTTAAGTGTTCTTACTGCAGTTAAAAAAAGAATCTCCCACTGGCCACAGGACTTACAACTCCAGTCAGGCCTAGAGAGCCCAATGCCTAACCAGAGTTCAGAATCCCTCTGTGGGACTGACTGGGTCTCTACATGCTCTGTGACAGGTGAAAGGGGCTCTGTTTTAGTTGGTCTGCTCATTTAGCAAGTACTTTTTGAGCACCTACCACAGGCCAGGCGCTGGTCTAGGCAGGGGAGATAAATCAGTTCTCAAGCACACACACACAAAAATCTCCCTTAACGCCCTGCCCTCATGGAACTTACCTTCTGTTTGGAGAGTCAAGCAACTGCATAACTTGTGAGGGAAGCATCTAAAGTGCTAGCAGGGGGAGGGAGCAGGAGCAGAGGTCAGAGGGCAACAGGAGGCCAGTTCTTACAGGCTACCCTAAGGACATTGGGTTTACTGGTAGCAAGCCGGAGAGCCACTGGAGGCTCTGGAGGGAAAGAGTAACATAATGTAACTTAAGTTTTCAAAGGATTCCTCTCCCTGCTTTGTTGATTTTTAGACCGTCACAGACTGAATGCTTCTGTGCTTCCTGGCTTCTCTGTGTGGCCCTGTCACCCCTTCAGAGACCCCCCTCCAACAGGTCTGCTGATGAACACAGGCTGTGTGCCCTGCGTGCATGCTCCCCACCATGGCCCAAGCAGACACTCGTTAGCAGATGCCTAGCTCAGTCTACTCTTCCTTTTCTGGCACTAGAATTGGCTTCTATGTGTTTATCCTGCCCTCTTCTCTGTCCTGGGAAGACGGTTCTGGCCTGGAAAGAAGGAGCAGGAGGGACGAAAGGTAGAAGGGTAGGGAGGCAATAGCCTTCCATGGTTCCTCCAGTGTTCTCCTGGGCAGGGGCCCATGCTGGCTTGTCTGGGTGCCTGCTCGGCCCTCTGCACTGACGTCACAGCTGTACGTGGCCTTCTCTGCACCTGACCTCGCTTCTCTGCTTCTCTGAGCCTCCTGATGAAGCCATGGGGACGAAGGACAGTGTTTGAGTGCTCTGTGCTGTCAGGGAAACAGAAACTTGAGGTCTGTTTTCCTTCCTTCTTGACTCTTCCTGCCATATACACCTGGCTGGCCTGGTCAGAGCATAAGGGGGCTTAAGTTCAAAGGCCAGTTTTCTTCCCCTACACAAGAGGGAACTGCCCTGGGCCCTTGGGTAATATACATAAAGAAAAAAATTGCCTATAAAGCAAAAAAAAAAAAGAATGAATGAATGAATGAAAAAGATGTTTCTAAAAGAGAAATCAGATTTCTCATATAAAAGGAAAAAAATGGACATCTCACATCCACACTTGTCAGGTCCATTGGTTTGATAAATTGGACACATAGTAATGTCTTCTTAGAAAGAAAATGTGTTTTACTTCTGTCAGTTCCTGATCACAACTAGTGAGTATGGCTTTTGTCTGAGGCCAGGTTGGCTGCCCCTCCTTGTCTAGCTGGCTACTAACATTAAACTATGAGGGTGATCATTATGTCTTAGCAGAGACCCAGCAGGATAACCTGAGATGGAGACTTAGGGAGGAACTGCTGGCCTGTGCTCTGCCCCAAAGCAGTATGTATAGTTGCCTCTTACCTGATTTCCCCAAAATGCAACTCTGGAGAGGAGACCTCTAGACTGAAGGGTGGGCTGGTGGCTCCCATGTGGCAGAGCCACGTGTGACTGTGAGAAAGACAGGCACTTCTAAAATTCAACTAGGGGACACAGCAGACCTTATTATAGTCTGATCCATCCCAGATCTTGTGAGATAATCCTCATGATGATGTGCTCAGGCCTTATGAACATTGTTCTGACTTAATAGTAATCACCACTGGCACTGAGTATGACCATCTATGGTCTCAGATCCAAGCTTGTGAGGATGTGGATAGATCAGTGGGTGTTCTCTGGAGACTGAGAGGGAGAAGCAAGGCATACACCCTAAACATTATTACTAGAGGAGAGGCCCCAGAATAAAGAAAAGGCAGGAAGTCCTGGGAGCGGATGTGCATGCGTTTTCTTCGTGGACACATTTCATTTGTGTGACATTCCATGAAGTGACCACCATGGAAGTTTTAAGGAGGATAAGTCCCAAAGGATACCCAAGAATGAGCCTCCAGTATTCTGTGGCCAGTAGAGCTACCCTCTCCTGGTCCTTATCAGGTCTTACTGAGATTCCCAAAAGTTACAGAATACTCACTTGGCTATTATTTGAGGGGCTATTTAAGATGCATTCCACTTCTGGGGTACCTGGCTGGCTCAATCAGTGGAGTGTGTGACTCTTGATCTCGGGGTCATGATTTCAAGCCCCACCGAGGGTGCTGAGGTTACTTAAATGAATTTTTAAAAAAGAGGATGCATTCCACTGCTGGCCAAAATGAGGTATTAAGGACTGAATATACCCTCCTGCTTAAAACAGCCAAAAAAAAAAAATGGGCCAAATATAGGAAATAATGGTTTTCAAGACTTGAGACACAGTAAACAAAAGGCAGTGATCTATGGGACCTAGGAAATAATTGAGGAAAACTCTGTAATTGCTAGTTTCTAGGTCATGACATAGGGCAGAGAAATCCAAGAAGTTTCCCTGGGTTGAGGAGACGTTGAGAATCCAGAGAGAAAGGAGCAGCTAGAGTTGCCAAGATATATATATACAGTGCTAGAGAAAACATAGCTGCTTGAAGAATCCTGGAGCTCTTCAGAGGGTCCCCTGCAAGTTTTAGTTGAGTATTAATCAGCTATTCCCGACAGTCAGATGGATCATTCAGAAACATTGCATAGGAAACAAAAAAGGGCCTTACCTGGAAATGGAGAGTAACTAGTCCTACATTGATCAATGCTCCAGCCCTATCTAATCAACCTTGAAAGCAAACCTCAAAAGGATCAGACTGTTTCCAAGTTACTTAACTGCATAACAGAACAAAGCTCAAGAATGTTTATAGGAATACAGAAATATCCAACACCCACCAAGGTAAAATTTACAATGTCTGACATCCAGTTAAAGATTACCAGACATACAGAGAGACAGGAAAGTGTGACCCGTAATAAAGAGAAAATCAATTGACACTAACTCTAAACTGAAACAGATGTTAGAATTAGCATACAAGAATGTTAAAACAGTTATTATAACTGTATTTAAGGTGTCCAAAAAGTTAAGGAGAGACAGAAAATATTTTTAAAAGATTCAAACCAGTCTTCTAGAGATGAAACTATAATGTGTAGGATGAAAAATACACTGAATGAGATTTGACATTACAGAAGAAAAGATTAAGGAATCTGACAACATAGCAATAAAAACTCTTCAAAATGAAACACAGAAAGAAAAGAATTTTTTTTTTAATCTTTATTTTTGAGAGAAGGAGACAGAGCATGAGCAGGGGAGGGGCAGACAGAGAGGGAGACACAGAATCCAAAGCAGCTCCAGGCTCTGAGCTTTCAGCACAGAGCCTGATGTGGACCTCAAACCCACGAACCATGAGATCATGACCCGAGCCGAAGCTGGATGCTCAACCAACTGAGCCACCCAAGTGCCCCAAGAAAAAAATTTTAAAGCATCAGTGAGCTATGGGACACTTTCAAGTGGCCTTATATATGTGGAAATAGTTTCCAACAGAGAATGGGTGAAAAAACATTTGAATAAATAAGGGTTGAAAAATGTCCAAATTTGTCAAAAACTAACTAATCCAAGAAGATTACACAAATCCAAGAAGTTCAGTGAACCACATGTACAAGAAAAATGGACACAATGATGCCAAGGCATATTTTAAGCAAATTGGTCAAACTAGTGATAGAGAAAGTCTTGAAAGCAGCCAAAGAAAAAGGGACATATTATGTATGAAAGAACAAAAGATAAGGATGACATCAGTGGTGCCTGGGTGGCTCAGTCAGTTGAGCATCTGACTCTTGATTTTGACCCAGGTCATGATCTCATGTTCGTGGGATTGAGACCTGTGTTGGACTTCATGCTGATGGCTTAGAGCCTGCTTGGGATGCTCTCCCTCCCTCTCTCTCTGCCCTTTCACTGCTCGCACTCTGTCTCTCAATAAATAAACGTAAAAAAGACTTTTTAAAAAGATAAGAATGACATCAAACTTCTTGTTGGAAACAATGCAAGTGCAAAGACAGTGGAGCAACATCTTTAAAGTAGACTAAATCTTTAAAGAGCATCTCTGACCTATAACTCTATGCCTAGCAAAAGTAGCTTTCAAAAATGAAAGCAAATTCATCCCCAGGAGACCCATGCTTCAAGCAATATTAAAAAAGAAACAATAGGGGCATGTGGGTGGCTCAGTCAGTTAAGCATCCATCCAGCTCTTGATCTTAACTCAGGTCTTGAGCTCAGGGTCATGAGTTTGAGCCCCACGTTGGGCTCCACCCTGGACATGAAGACTACTTTAAAAATAAATAAACAAATAAATAAATTAAATAATAAAAGTCTTTCAGGCCAAAGGAAAATGATATCAGACAGAAATATGGATCTACAAGAAGGAATTAACAATGCCAAAAACATTAACTGCAAGGATAAATACATAATTTTCTAATTAGTTACATTATTTCCTCATTATTGAAATCTCTTTAAAAGATAACTGTGTAAACAAAAATAACAATGATATAATGTTGGGTTCATAACACATGTGAAAGTGAAATGTATGACAACAATAGTACAAAAGTCAAAAAGTCAAGAGGGGAAAAATAGAAGTGTACTATTGTAAGGTGCTAATACTATATACCAAGTGGTATAATTTCACTTCAGAGTAGACTATGATAGGTCAAGGATGTGTATTATAAGCCTTAAAGCAACTATTGAAATAATAAAACAAAGAATTGTACCTAGTAATTCATCCAAATAGATCAGATGGAATCATAATAAATTTCAATTAATTCAAAAGACATAAAGGAAGAAAAAAGAGAAGAACAGATGGGACAAAGAAGGTAGAAATTAGCAAGTAATAGATTTAAACCTAAACACATTTTTAAATAAAGTTTATATATTTTGAGAGAGAGAACATGTGCACACAGGTGAGGGAGGGGCAGAGAGAGGGGGAGAAAGAGAATCCCAAGCAGGCTCCACACTGTCAGTGTAGAGCCCGACATGGGGCTTGATCTCATGAACCGCAAGATTACAACCTGAGCCACAATCAAGAGTTGGATGCATAACCAACTGAGTCACCCAGGCGCCCCTAAACCTAACCATACTAACAATCTCATTAAGTGTAAATGGTCTGAATACCCCAATGAAAAGGCAGAGATAGTCATAATGAATATATAGGTAAATCTCAACTATCCTCTTCAAACACAAATTCCTTAAAAGGATGAGAAAAGATAAACTGTGCTAACACTAATCAAAAGACAACTGGAATGGCTGTATTAGTATCAAACAAGTGGGTTTTAGAACAAAGAGTATTACCAGAGATGAAGAAAATAATTTCATAAGTAGTTCAAGCACATAACAATCCTAAATACTTATGTACCTAGTAAGATAGCTTTCAAATACATGAAGCAAAACCTGGGAAAACTGCAATGACAAGTAGACAAAACCACAGTTATAATGGAGACTTTAGTACCCCGTCTTAATAATTGATAGAACAAGTAGAAAAATCAGTAAACATATAGAAGATTTGAAAAACACTACCATCCAGCATGACCTTTATTGTTGACAGTTATAAATATTCCACTCCGTAACAGTAGCATGCATATTCTTTTCAGTTGCATCTGAAACTTACACTAACATGGACCATATTATAGACCATAAAGTAAGTCTTAGATTTAAAAGCATTTGAGATATACAAAGCATGTTCTCTGACCACAGTGAAATTAAATTAGAAAACAATAACAAAAAATCTGGAAAATCTTAAATATTTGGAAACCAAATAATACACTTCTAAATAACTCATGGGTCAAACAAGAGAGTAAAAGAGAAATTAGAACATATTCTGAAATGAATGTAAAGAAAAACACAAGATATCAAAATTTATAGGATTCCAGTTCTTGTGTGTTGGACTCAGCCTATCAATAGCTAATATTGTGGCTGGACTGACCCATGTGGTTCTTATGACTGCAAGATGCCCGTTAGCAATAACCACCAGGAAACTTCAGGGGGAAAAATTTTATTAGTTACAGAACCTGAAAATTACACAGCATACTTAGGGCCACACAGCACAGTTGTCAGGGGAAAAAAAGAGAGAAGAGAACAAGCTCAGGGCTAGGGTTCTCTATTTAGGGGGTTGAAAGTGGAGGCCTAGGGTTTCATGGGCTCACTCTTTATTGGTAAATTTAAAACATAAGAGTGGGAATTTAAAGCATGAGAAAAGAAAAATCAAGTGGCCCAAATGGTCATTGAAATCAACTGAGGTCTCCATAACAAGGGAGATTCAGTGGGGAAGGGTGGCCTGGCCCTTTATCTAGTCATGTGGTTGGCAATGTGTTTATTTGAGGTAGCCATCTTTGAAGGGGAAATATAGGCAATCAAAGCTTAGGTCAGACACTTGCATTATAAAAAGGAAAAAAAAAAAAAGGAAACAAAACCCACCAGTCAGGGCTTATCCTACACCAGTAAGGCAGTACTTAGGGGGGAATTTATGTCACTAACTGTCCACAAAAGAAAGGAGAAACATTCTCAAATCAATGACCTCATCTTCTACCTTAAGATATTAGAAAGAGAAGAACAAATTAAACCCAAAATGACCAGAAGAAAGGAAATAATAAAGGTCAGAGTAGATATCTCTGAAACTGAAAACAGAAAACAAACAAAAAACTAGGGAAAATCAATAAAATCAAACGTTGGTTCTTTGAAAAGATTGATAAAATTGACAGACCTTTAGCCAAACTGGTTAAGAAAAAGAGAAGACAAAAATTACCAATATCAGGAATAAGAGAGGTCATGTCACTACAAATTCTATAGATAGTAAAAAGATGATAAGGGATGGTTATGACAGTTTTATGCCAATAACTGAAAGCATAGATGAAATTGACAAATCTTTGAAAGATAATGTTATCAAAGCTCATAGAAAGAAATAGGTGACCCTAATAGCCCTATATATATTAAACTAAATTAATACTTAAAATTTCTACAAAGAAAACAGCAAGCCTAGATGGCATCACTGGTAAAATCCACCAAACATCTAAGGAAGAAATAATTCATGTAGAAAATGTAAAAGAATATAATACTTGCCCACTCATTCTATGAGGCCAGCATTACCGTGATATTAGGAGGGGAAATATTATTAGAAAGCTATAGACCAATATCCTTCATGAACATTTATGCAAAAAATTTAAATTTTATCAAGTCAAATCCAACAGGATATGTAAAAGGATAATACATTATGACCAAGTGGGGTTTATCCAAGGAATGCAAGGGTGGTTTAACATTCTAAGATATATCAATATCTGCTTCTCCATGTAATGAGCTTGGAAGCTGCCACTCTGTATGTACTAACAAGTAAGAAGCTGAATAGACTGAAACGTCAATTCTTCTAGGATCTGTAAGAGAGGTAAGGGCACAAGGCAAATTTGCTGCCCCCAAAACTGGAGAGTCTGACGGGGGGATATGGAGAATATGAATTTACCAGAGCAGGGACTCATGAGTGGAAACCACCTCAGGAGCCAATGCTGGGGTAGGAAAACCAGAACTATAACTGACAAATTGCTGGAGGCTCAGTGTAGACAACTCTGAGAGTTTAAAAACTTCAGGGGGACTTGGTCTGGGGAGGGGGGCGGTGCATAATTTTGTGAGATTTACCTCCAGAAGGTTCAACCAGTTTCCCACAATAAATTATCAGGAAAATCCCCTTGTGCTTCCAGCAGGGGGAGGAGAAAAGGAACTATTTTTAATTATGCCAGAGCACTGTTGTTCTTAACAAGGCCTGCCTTCAGGGGAAACTACTTAAGGAGAGCTTAACACCCTGGGGTTACTATCAGAGCCTAACTGATCTGGGGGGAGGGAACTACCCAACTCCAGTCAGCTAGCCTTCCTCTTGGGAGAAAGAAAATAAAATACCTAACTCCAGCCCATGCTAGCCATCTTTTCCCATCTAAAGTAAAGGGAAATTTTTGTAATACTTGTCAAGTTCACAGTCCAGAGGCATAGGCTTACTAAAGGTCTGAGACTTAATCACAGGACTACAGAATGCTTCCCCTTCCCCCACACTTCACCACTGCATTACTAAAGGCCTATTTACAGCAGTTCCTTTATCCAGGATATCATATCTGGATTTCAAGGAAAAGGTGTAAGATGTACTAAAAGGCAAAAAAAAAAACACAGTTTGAAGAGACAGAGCAAGCGTTAGAACCAGACATGGCAAGGGGTGTTGGAATTACCAGACTGGGAATTTAAAACAACTATGATTGGGGTGCCTGCGTGGCTCAGTCGATTAAGTGTCTGACTTTGGCTCAGGTCATGATCTTATGGTATGTGAGTTCAAACCCTGTGTCAGGCTCTGGGAAGACAGCTCAGAGCTAGGAACCTGCTTCACATTCTGTGTCTCCCTTTCTCTCTGCCCTCCCCTGCTCATGCTCTATCACTCTCTCAAAAAAAATAAATAAACATTTTAATAAATAGGAAAAGCCCCTGTGATGAATATGCTAGAGCTCTAATGGGTAAAGTAGACAGCATGTAGGAACAGATGGGCTGAATGATGGAAATCCTAAAAAAGAACCAGCAAGAAATACTAGAGATAGCACTGTAACAGAAATGAAGAATGCCTTTGATGGGCTTACTAGTGCACTGGACACAGCTGAGGAAAGGATCTCCGAGCTTGAGGCTCTGTCAACAGGAACCTCCAAAACCAAAAAGTAAAGAGAACAAAGACAAAAAAAAAAAAAAAAGAATAGAATATACAAGGAGTTTGGGGCAACTACAGAAGGTATAACATATGTATAATGGCAATACCAGATGGGGAAGAAAGAAAGGAATGAATAAATATTTGAAAAAATAATAATGACTGAGAATTTACCCCAAATTAGTATCAGACACCAACCCACAGATCCAGAAAGCTCAGAGAATACAGTAGGATAAATGCCCAAAACTATACTTTTCAACCTCATTTTCAAATCACACAAAGTCAAAGAGAAAGGAAAAAAATTCTGAGGGGGGGAGGCATAGTGAAAAAAACCACCTTACCTATAAAGGAACAAAGATAATATTACATCTGGCTTGTCCTAGAAGCCATGCAGACAAGAAGACAGTGGAGTGAAATATTTAGTGTTGAGAGGAAAAAACACCAACATAGAATTCTGTATCCTATAAAATTATACTTCAAAAGTGAAAGAGAAATAGACTTCCCAGACAACCAAAAATTGAGGGAATTTGTTGCCAGCAGACCTGTCTTGCAAAAAGTATTGAAAGAAGTTCTTTAGAGAGAAGGAAAACAATATAGGTGAGAAACCTGAATGTACATAAAGTTAGGAAGAGCATCGAAGAAAGATTAAGTGAAAATTAAATAAAAATTTAAGTTTTCTTGCTCTTAGTTGATCTACGGTTTGTTTAATAGCAATAATGTATTCAATTATGTATGCTTCTGTACGTATCTTATGCATGTACACATACACATACGCACATATATATGTGCTTATACATAAGTGAAATGAACAAGTGATAGCACAGCAATGGTAGAAGGGATGAGAGGGAGGAATTAAGATCATTTTGTTGTAAGGAACTCACACTACCTGTGCTATACTGCTATTTGAAAGTGGACTATAGAAGTGTATATTGCAAATTCTAGGACAACCACTAAAAAATTTTTTAAAGAAGCATAAATAATATGCTAAGAAAGGAGAAAAGATAGAATATAAAATGCTCAATTAAAACCACAAAAGGCAGAAAAAGAGTAGAAGACAAAAATAGGAACAAAGAACAAGGGCAACAAATAGAAAACAGTAATATGATAGATATTAATCCAACTATCAGTAAACACTTTGAGAGTCAGTGGTCTAAGTGTACCAATTAAAAGACTGTGAGAATGGATCAAAAAATACATCTTGTCTACATGAAACCCACTTTAAATATAAAGACACATGTAGATTAAAAGTAAATACATGGACAAAAATACATCATGTTAACACTAATCAAAAGAGTGTAGGAGAAGCTAGATTAATTTCATACAGAGCAGACTTCAAAGCAAAGAAAATTATCAGAGATAATGAGGAGCATTACATAATGATAAAGGGATCAATTCTCCAAGAAGACCTAATAATCCTTAACATGTATGTGCCTAACGACAGAGCATCAAACTATGAGAGGCAAAAACTGAGAGAGCAAGAAGGAGAAATAGATGAATCCACTATCAGAGTTGGAAACTTCAACAACCCTGTATCAGAAATGGACAGACCCAGTAGGCAGAAAATTGGTCAACACCACCATCATCAGCTGGATGTAACTGGCATTTGTAGACTACTTCATCCAACAACAGCAGAATACACATTCTCCTCAAGCTCACATGGTACATTCACCAAAGTAGGCCATAATCTGGGCCATAAAACACACCTTAACAAATTTAAAAGAATATAAATGACAAATCAATGTAATTCATCAGATTAATAAACTAAAAAAGAAAAAGCATATGATTACCACAATAGATGCAGAAAAAGTATTTAACAATTCCTACATCCATTCCTTGTTAGAAAACAAACAAAAAGCTCCTAGCAAAGTAGGAATAGAAAGGAATTCATTCAACCTGATAAATCATATCTATAAAAAACCTAAAGCTAACATTACATTAATGGTAAGAGACTCAATGCTTATGAATTGATGAACTGAATGTTACGTAGTAACAAGACAATGATGCCTACTCTCACTGCTTTTGTTCAACATTAGGGATGCTAACCTCTTTGGCCTCAGCCACAGCAACTTCTTACTAGATATGTCTCCAGAGGCAAGGGAAATAAAAGCAAACATGAACTATTGGGACCTCCTCAAGATAAAAACTTCTGCATAGCAAAGGAAATAACAAACCAAGCTAAAAGGCAACCAAATGGAAATGGGAGATGATATTTGCAAATGACATATCAGATAAAGGGTTACTATGCAAAATCTATATAGAACTTATCAAACTCACACCTGAAAAAACAAATAATCCAGTGAAGAAATGAGCAAAAGACGGGAACAGACACTTTTCCAAAGAAGACATCCAGATGGCTCACAGACACATGAAAAGATGCTCAACATCACTCATCATCAGGAAAATACAAATCAAAACCACAATGAGATACCACCACACACCTGTCAGAATGGCTAAAATTAACAACTCAGGAAACAACAGATGTTGGCAAGGATACAGAGAAAGAGGAACACTTTTGCACTGCTGGTGGGAATGCAATCTGGTGCAGCCACTCTGGAAAACGGTATGGAGGTTTCTCAAAAAATTAAAAATAGAGCTTCCCTATGACTCAGCAATTGCACTACCGGGTTTTTATCCAAAAGATACAAAAATGCTGAATTGAAGGGTCATATGCATCCCAATGTTTATAGCAGTACCATCAACAAT
Source organism: Acinonyx jubatus (assembly GCF_027475565.1). Classification (NCBI taxonomy): domain Eukaryota; kingdom Metazoa; phylum Chordata; class Mammalia; order Carnivora; family Felidae; genus Acinonyx; species Acinonyx jubatus. The sequence continues at coordinate 40,061,229 of NC_069382.1, forward strand.
AGCCAAATTATGGAAAGAGCCCAAATTTCCATCGACTGATGAATGGATAAAGAAGATGTGGTACACACACACACACACACGAATATTATTCGGTGATGGAAAAAATGAAATCTTGCCATTTGCAACAATGTGGATAGAGCTAGAATGTATTATGTTAAACAAAACAAGTCAGAGAAAGATAAATATATGATTCAGAGAAATTGCATTTTTCAGACAAAAATAAATATATGTGGAATTTAAGAAACAAAATAGATGAACATGGGGAAGGAAAGGAAAAATAATATAAAAACAAGGAGGCAAACCATAGGAGACTCTTAAAATACAAAGAACAAACTGAGGGTTGCTTGAGGGGTGTTGGGTGGGGGGATGAGATAAATGGGTGATGGACATTAAGGAGGGCATTTGTTGGGATGAGCACTGGGTATTATATGCAAGCAATGAATCACTAAATTCTACTCCTGAAACCATTATTGCACTATACGTTAACTAACTTGGATTTAAGTAAAATTAAAAAAAAAAAATACAGATGCTAGCCAGTACAATAAGCAAGAGAAATATAAAGCAACCAGACTGGAAAGATAGAAGTAAACTGTCTCTATTCACAGACAATAAGATCACCAATATAAAAAAATCTAATGGAATCTACAAAAAGTGATTAATAAGTGTGTTTAGTAAGGTTGCAGGATACAAGTTCAGTATCTAAAATCAATTGAATTTCTATATTCTTTATCCTAGCAGTGAACAATTTTAAATTGAAATTTTGAAAAGAATATCATTTACAATAACATTGAAAACATTGAAATACTTGGAGAAAAATCTGATAAAATGAAAGACTTATGCATTGGAAACTACGAAACATTGCTGAAAACAGTTGAAGAAGACCTAAATACATGTAGAGGTGCACCTTGTTAATGGGTCAGAAGACTTGATATTGTCAGTTCTCCTTTAACGGATCTGTATGTTTGATGCAATCCCGATCAAAACCCCTGTAGGCTTTTTTTGTAAACAAAGTCGTTCTAAAATTCGTATGTAAAGGACCTAGAATATCCAAGACAACTTTGAAAATGAACAAAATTGGAGGACTCACACTACCTGACTTCAAGACTCATTACAAAGCTACAGTAATTATTACAGTTGTGGTACTGTCATAAAGATGAATGAATTAGTGGAACAGAATGGAGTCCAGAAACAGATCCATATATATATATGAACAACTGATTTTCAACAAAAGTACAAAGGCAGTTTGGTGGATAAAGGATAATTTTTACAAGTGGGGCTGGAACAATTGGATATTCATAAGCAAAAATGAACTTGGATTCCTACCTTGCATCAGCATATACAAAATTTAACTCAAAAGGGATGGTAGACTAAATGTACAACTGAACATAAAAACTTCTAGAAATAAACATAGAACTATTAAACTTCTAGAAGAAAACATGAAAGAAAACCTTAGAAATCTCGGGTAAGGCAAAGATTTCTTAGCCCCAACTCCATAAGTACAATCTGTAAAAGAACAAATTGGTAAATTGGGCTTCATCAGAAACAAAAACCTGCTTTTCAAAATACACTATTGTGAAAGTGAAAAGATAAGCTACGGTTTGGGAAAAAATACTGGAAATAATCATCTGATATAAGACTTGTATCCAGAATATGTAAAGAACTCTCAAAACTCAATAATAAGAAAACAAACAACCCAGTTTTTAGCAGAGCAGATTTGAACAGTTAACCCCGAAGATACAAAGATGGCAAAGAAACACATAAAAAGGTGTTCAACACTAATACCCATTAGGGAAATACAAGGAGATACCACTACACCCCTGTCAGAATGGCTAAAATGAAAAAGGTTGATCATACCAGGTGTCACTGAGGATAGGGAGGAACTGGCACTCTCATAACATTGCTGGTGGGAATGTAAAATGAAACAGCCAATTTGGAAAGCACTTTTGTTTCTTAAGACGTTAAAGTACACCTATCATATGATCCAGCCACGCTACTCCTAGGTGTGTACCCTAAAGAAACAAAGCATATGTTCACATAGACAAGCAGCTTTATTTGTAACAGCCCCAGACTGGAAGCAACTCAAATGTCGATTAACAGGTAAATGGGTAAACTGTGGTGCATCTAATGGAATACAGCTCAGCAGTAACAATGGATAAATCATCAATACATCCAACAGCAAGGATGACACCCAAATAGGCCAAGTGAAAGAAGCCAGATTAAAAAAAAAAGTACATACTAATTCCATTTATGTAAAGTTCTGGGAAATGCAAACTAATGTATAGTGTCAGACAGCAGATCAGTGGTTACCTGGGAGCACGGACACAGAAGGAAGGATTATAAAGCATGAAGACACCTTTCAAAGGTGATGAATATCCCTCTTTTCATTGTGGTGATGGTTTCATGAAACTCATCAAATTATCTGCTTTAAATATGCGCACTTACTGTATGTCAACTATACCTCAATAAAGCAATTTTAAAAGATACTAATGGCAAAATCTAGTAGACCAGACCACTCTTACTATGTGCCCTGAGCTAGTTGCTGTACCTCTAGTTCCCTAATCTATAAAGTAGGAGTGATACTGCCTTACTCGTAGGGTTGTTGTGACAATTAAAAATAACATATTTGGTATGTTCTATACAAAATGGATGCTCAATTAGTAACTGCAATAATATGATAATGCCCTCAAGAATAAGAAGAGAATAATCACTTGACTCTAAAATGTTCGGCTCACATATATTCCAGAGAGATTACTGTGGATGGTTTGAAGGCCCTTGGCCCTGGTTTCCCAATGGGTCATGGTTTCACATACAGTCACTTTGACTTAACATGGGAAGATCTGTTCTGCCCATTTTTCCTACTTTCCCACCTCCTCTTTGTTCCTCCTCTTTTGGCCAGAGCTGAAAGGGGAGTCCTTTAGCCTTGGCAAACGCAGCCCTGCCCTCCCAGCCACCTCACCACCTGATGGTCTCTTCGTCCTCCTTCTCATTTTGGGACCTGGAATCACATAGACTTGTAGAGATCGGTCAGCGAGAGAACTCTCCTGGGAAGATTAAGGGAGACTGTATGTCAATCACACAGCATGGCTCCTGGCTCCTGGAACACATCTTTAAGTCAGCAGTTGTGGTTTGGCTAAATATGGCTGAGGTCATCCACTCTGGCTCCTGTACCCTCCTCACACTCTGGAGCGCTCTGGCCAACGGATTCCCAATCCTGTTCTAAGAAAGTGGGAGGAGGAGGGAGACACCACCCCTGCCCTCAAAGGGTGTACAGTCCCATGACCCAGCTCAGTGAGGGAACCTAGGATGGGCTCAGAGATTGCCAAAACAAGGTGAGCTGAAGTCTCAGGGAAAACGTCGTGAAAAAAGAGGATGACGGGAGCCTGTCTTGTTTGTGTGCGTTGGTGTGTTTGTAATCCTCAGCCCTTCACCCGGTACCTGGCACGTAAGCGGGCCTCAGTTCACACCTTTTGGTTGAACAAGTGAGTTAATGAGGAGAGCAGCAGATGGTATTGTGTCAAGTAGAGAAGAACTGGGAGAACAGGAGCTGAGTTCCAGACTTGGGATAGGAGGGTCCATGTGGCCGGAAGAAAGGCCAGGCCCTGGGAAGAGCTGGATGTGGGGTGGTGAGGGGTGAATGGCGGGATGGAGAGTCTGAACGCTAGGTTAGGGGCCTCTCTGGCACAGGGAGGTCCTTAGAGACGCTGTAGGGGCGGCCTCGCCCATCCCCAGGGGTCCTGCTCTAAACCCCGGTTCCCCAGACGAGCTGAGCTGACTGGAGAAGCTTGTGTTCCGGTCCCTTCTCCCACCCACAGATGGGTACCAGCTCTGAAGGGGAGGCAGAGGCCCTCTTTGCCCTATCCATGGACCCCCACTCCTGGCTGGAGGAGAGCAGAGGGGCCAACTGACAGAACGTGCCCTTTCAGCTCGCATTCAGATTCCTCGTACACGTACACGTGCCACTCACCCAGGCTCCTAGTTGCTGCTGAACGTCAGGGAGCGAGTGCCAGAGCCAACCAGAAGAAGAGCAGGGCCTCTTGTCTGAGCCAGTCTCAAGGAGCAGCCAGAGGAACAGGCTGTGGTGACCCTCGGGCCATGCATGCAGCGGCCTGAGCTGGCTGACTGCTGACCTGGAGCTGGTGTGAACTGAGCAGGGCCAGGAGTGTCAGGGCAGATGTGCCGGGGCCTCCTGCTGCCCTCTGACCTGGCCTCCTATTTTGAATGCTTAGAACTCTCCCTTGTGCCACTTTAGAGCACTCAGCATTTCCAGAACCAGTCTGCAACTTGAGGAAAAGTTACTTCATCTGGAACCAAATGGTTTGCCATTTGACCAGCGCTCGGAGGGTGGGTGTTCGGTGCACCCCGTTAGACCCTCCAAGGCAGCTTGGTTATTGCCCCCAGACCTGGGTGGGCAGTACCCTCCCTTGAAGGTACATTCCTGACTGATACCCCAAGGACTGTGCTAAAGGAATGTTTCAAGCAAAGAAAGAGCAACATTTCTTTCTGCCCAGACATCAAGAAGTGGGCTTTCCTCTGGTTAGACAGATTGGAGCACAAATCCTTTGACTCAAGGCTTCTTGATCTAGCGCTCTGAACTGGACAAGAAAGAATTCCAATCTCTTCTCTTTGCCATTCAGCAAAGGATCCCTCGTCCCCACCCCCTACTTCCTGGCTGTCTCCCACAGAGCCTTGTTTCTCCTGCCCTGGTGCCCCGGGCAGCAGCCACAAGCCTGAGCATTGGACACGGAGCTTGGAAAGCCCCCTCCCCGGAATGTGCATGCATTTTCAATGGCTGTGCCTGTGTGTGTGCGTGTGTGTGGATTTGCACGTAAGTGTGTGTGACAAAAATCGCTTCTGGAGCATGTTGCCCTCTGTCTGCCCATCCAGGTTACTCCTCGCTGCAGGACGAGCTGCTGTCCCCTGCCTCCCTGCAGTACGCACTTCCCTCTCCGCTGCGTGCAGACCAGTACTGGAACGAGGTGGCCGTCATAGATGCCATCCCATTGGCGGCCACGGAGCATGACACCATGCTGGAGATGTCTGACATGCAGGTGTGGTCCGCGGGCCTCACACCCTCCCTGGTCACTGCTGAGGACTCCTCTCTGGAGTGCAGCAAGGCCGAGGACTCTGACGCCACCGGCCATGAGTGGAAGCTGGAAGGGGTGCTCTCCGAGGGACCCCAGGGCCCCATGCTGGGCTCTCTGGACCTTGTGGAGGATGACACAGTGGATTCAGATGCCACAAATGGCCTTATCGATTTGCTTGACCAGGAAGAAGGTCAGAGGTCAGAAGAGAAGCTGCCAGGTCATAAGAGTCAGGAGGACTCCACAGGTGTAGGTCAAGACTCAGAGAATGAAGTGTCTCTTGTTTCAGGCCAGCAGAGGGTGCAAGCCCACATCACAGAATCCCCCAGCGTGAGTCGGGTGATGGAGACCAGCCAGGACAGGTAAGGGCCGGGCTGCCATGACAGGATACGTTTCGTCTTCCTGGGCTTCGGGTGAGATGGTGCCTGACAGTGAGTACAGAGGGAATGCTCATGTGCTGCCGCTGACCTTGACCCTGCGCTCTAACTGCCCAGGAGCAAAGCAGCTCAGCGTGGCGCCAGCTGGCCTGTGAAGTCACCCAGCCCTCGCTCAGCCCTCTGTCCTGTAGGAGTGGAGCAGTGATCTGTAAAGGCCAGTCCTCGCCCAGGATGCCCCTGGGTGTGGCCAGCAGGGGAGAGGCCGGGGCGTTGGGACAGGGAAGGGTGCTAGGAGAGAGAGATTGTAAGGCTTGGTAGAGCCACCTCTCCAAAGTGCAGCTGAGGGTAGGTGCCCTGGGCCCTTTCTGTTGGGTGCTTGGCTGTTGAAGACCATATTTAGAAACCCAAAAGCAGCAGGGCCCAGGGAAGTTATTCAGGCAGTCTCACACCCTGCGTGTGACCGAGCTGATAATGGCGCCCCCTTTGAAACTGTCCCCCTTTGAAAGTGTGAGGCTGGTGGGCTTATTGGGGCAGGACAGAGCTTTCATCTACTGAGAGACAGGTGATTCTCCTGGGCTGCTCCTGTGCCTGTAGCGGGACAGCAGCTTGGATGGTTCAGGCAGAAGGGCCTTCTGCAGATGCTGTAGAAGCCACAGGCCCGACTCACATCCATGGCAGTGGGCCCACCATACCCTAGGGCTGGGCAGAATGTGGAGGGTCACTTTGGCCTTCCTGGACTGGCATAGGAACTGGGCCACAGTGGCCCTTTCCTCCATATCACTTCCTAGATTTTCCCTAAAGCAAGGAGAGAGTTCACATGCTCCCTGAAGGCTGTGCACAGCCAGCACACCCAGGTTGCTCAGGTCTGGCCAGGCCGTGGGAAATCTATTCTCACTTCCTCTTCCCACCCACATCCCCCCTCAGACCCTCTCAGAAGCCCAGTCTGACCGGGTCCACTCAGTGTGACCCAAGTACCGACGTAGGAGGGAAGAGAAAGCCATTTACAAGAGGAGACAGCAGGGATTTATTTTGTTTGGGTTTTGTTTCCTAAATGAATCCTTTGTTTAGTGGGGAGAATTGGACAGACTGAGTAGAGTGAAATACTGGCATGCCTGTGACAGAGGCCATCACCCAACAACCTGTGGTAACCATTCATTCAGCAGGCATTGAGGGCGCACTATGTGCCAGCCGCTGCACCACTGTCCCAGCAGGGCCACCAAATGGGGAACCAGAAGGCCTGGTGCCAGTGCAGGGTGTGGTACAGCTTGGCTCTCTGTCCTTGGTCAGCCCTCCGGTGGGGACAGATGAATGTCATTCACTCACCCAACAGTATGTATTGCGTGCCTACTGTGTGCCAGGCACCTATAAATGTGCCTCGGTGCTGAAGATGTGGCATTGAACAAAACACAGAAAAGTCTCCCATCTGCAGAGAGTGTGTGGTCTAGTGAGGAAATGGACAATAAATGAGATAAAGCCAAATAAATGGAAAGTATTTAAAAGGTAAAAGTTAGATGATAGTGCTAAAAAGGAAAATAAAGGAGGGAAGAGGGTGGGATGCACATACCTGTGTGGAGAGGGGATGGCCAAAATGAGGGATTGGGTAGCAGGGGAGGCCTGAGTCTGTGACGTTGGAGTGAAGACCAGAAGGAATTAAGGGGTGAACCATATGAATACCAGAGGGGACATATCCAGCAGAAGACACAGCCAGTGCAAAGTTCTTGTGGTAGAACATGCATGGCCTAGTCGAGGACCAGTGAGAAGGTCACTGATCACAGCAGAGTGATGGAAGGAGCTAATGGGGCCAGACACGTCCAGCCTTGAGTTCCTAGAAAGACTTTGGCATTCATTGGGTGGGATGGTGAGCCACTGGAGGGTTTTGAGCAGAGGGAGTGAGGTGATGTGGCAGCTGCCTTGAGAACAGCCTGACAGGGCCAGGGGTCAGGCAGAGGCAGGGAGATGAGCCAGGAGGTAAGAGTTGCTACTAGTATGGACCAAGATGGCGGCAGTTCTGGCGGTAAGAAATGATTGTGTTCAGGTTATATGCTTGAAAGTTGAACAAACAAGAGGTTTGCTGACAAATAAGACATGGAGTGTGAGAGAGAGAAGTCTAAGAGTTCCCTAATGTCCTTGACCTGACAACTGGAAGGATGAAGAGGCTATGTAGTGCAGGGTGGGGAAGACTGGGCAGAACAGGGAGGGGGGGGAAGTCAGGAGTATGGACTTGATCGTGCTATCCCTGAGATGCCTGTTAGAGCCCCCCAGAGCAAAGACGTTCAGGAGGCAGCTGGGCATATACATCTGCAGCTTGAGGAAGAGATTCTGTGTGCACACCTGGGCATCATGAGGACACAGGTGGGATGTGAAGCCATGGATTGAACGAGCTCACTTAGGAAGTAGATGTAGGTAGAGATGAGGTCTGAGAACTGAGCCTGAGGTGGCCCAGTGCTCAGACATCAGAGACATTAGGAGAAACTGACAAAGGACACTGAGAAGTGGTAGCTAGAGAGAGGGGAAAACCAGGCAAATGTGGTATCCAGAAGCCATAGAAGATTGTGTTTCCATGGGGAGAGAGTGGTCGCCTTATTGGATGAGCACTGGGATAAGGACTGTGGAGTGCAGGTGGCCTGGAGGGCTGGAGGGAGGCAGAGGAGGTGATGGGCATGGAGACCTGGGTGACAGCCATCAGTGTGAGCCAAGTGCCTCAGGAGCCCAGGGTGAAGAGCCAGCCACTTAAAGGGATGGGCCAGTGGCACTGGTACCCGTGGCCCTCTCCACCTGGACAGCAGGAACGGGCCACTTGTGCCTCTCTGGACAGGGCAGTCAGCTATGTGCTGACCATGTGTAATTGCTCATGCAGTCCCGTCCCTTGGGTGTGCAGTATGGGATGTGGAGCCAGCGCTCTGGAGGGGGAGGGTATCTGAGCGGCCAGAGACTGAAGGGCGACCCAGTGCCCTTTCTCTCTTCCTGGACCCCAGATTGCAGGACTGGGAGGAAGAAGGCTCCATTGTCTCATACCTACAAGATGCTGCACAAAGTTCCTGGCAAGAGGAGGTCGTACGTGGCCCACACTCATTCCAGAGTACGGTCACCACCATCAAAGAGCTGGAGCCCAGTGGGTCTCAGGAGTATGAGAAGGTCCTGCTGTCTGCAACTGAGCACATTTGGGAGGAGCAACCAGAGGCTGAGAGCCTGCAGGCCGACAGGGAACGGAGACGACAAAGCCACCAGGAGTGGGTGCAGGAGGCTCGGAGCACTTTCTCCCAGATGGCAGAGGTGAGAGGCCCACAGAGGCACCTGCTGATGCCTGCCAGCACTGGAGGGGCCTGAGGCCCAGGGCAGCCTCTCATTCCATCAAGCCCCAGGCCAAGCATGCTTCCTTTCTTTAAAAGTTGTGGCTGTGACTTCACTTTCTCTAGAAGCAAGGATACAAAGCCCCAGTCTCTGCTGAGGGAAGGAAGTAACATTCACGGGGCATCCCAGGCACACAGCCTATGATGTCATGCTCACACTGCCTCGGGTCTCTGTTGTCATTCCCATGTGGCAGCTGACGGTCGAGCCGCTTGTCCAAGGTCACAGGATGAGAGGCAGGCTTTGCAGTTAGGTCTGGCTGATTCCCAAGCCATAGTTTTTGTTTGTTTTCTTTTTCCGTGGTGTGTTTTAGGAAGGGTGTAGAGCAGAGAGACCTGAGTGTTAGACTGACTCTGGTCCCACCATGGTCAGTGTGGCCACGGACAAGCCACTCTCTTCTCGGCATCTGGGTTTCCTCATTGGTAAAAGAGGAGTGAATGGATTACCACCAAGGTGCACTGGCTCAGGAGTTCTGTGATCCTGTGGGGGGCTCCACAGGTGGACCAGGAGAGGCCTGCTGGCCTCGCTCCTGACTTCTGGTCTCTGCCTACCTCAGGCCTCCCTCCTCTGTTTGGGTTTGCCCTGCTGTACTTATTATCTGTTTGCTTTAGCTTCACTCCCCTTTCACATTCTCTTGCCCCCCAACATTCCCACTCCCGTAGACATCCATTTTAATGTGTTTTTGGAAAAAATTTTTATTTTGAAAAATCGCAAATAAATACAAAAACAGAATAGCATATTAATTTCCATGCACACTCCACCCAGGCTGTACAGTTACCCAGTTATGGCCAATCTTGTTTCATCTATACCTTCTCCACTTTTCTCTCCCCCAACGTATTATTTTGAAACAAAATACCCAGATACCTTATTAAGCTGTGCCTTTTTAATGTATGCTCTTTTATAAAATCTGCATGGCCATTCCATGCATATGCATTTTTAGCGTGTGCATAAATGATGTGTTCTGCGTCTCATTTGGTTTCTTATGGTTCAGTCAGCACTGTTTCCTCATTTGGGAGCCCTTTCCTCTTCTCTCTCCCCTCTGCTGCTTTCTCTTCTCTCTCTGCCCTACCTGAACCTGAGCCCTAGCAGGCACCTTGGGGCCCCCACGACCAGGTTAGCTACACAATAGTGCTGGGCTGCTGGCTGCAAAGAACTGCTAGGAATCCAATATGGTTTTATTTAGATACTTCCCTCCAAGTATGTGACTTGGACAAGATAGGCAGCTGTGTCCATTTTTAACCCCAGACCACCCTGTGCATTCTTGGCCATCAGGCTAGCCTTTGGCACTTCTACTGCTCCTAATAGCAAGCACTGGGCTGAGAGCATGGGTGCTCTTAACCGGGTCTATGATCCTGAATCCTTGGGAAAGAGAAGGACGCCAGGAGCCTTCTTATGCATGGCCCCTCTGCAGTCAGCCTTTGGTCATGGGAGGACTGGGGAAAAAGCCAGGGCACTCTAGGGGGTCATGAGAGAAACCTTCTAGGTCATAGGGTCCAACTGCCTCATTTATCATTGAGGAAACTGAGGTTCCAGAGAAACTTCTCCAGGGTCACACAGTGAACCAGTGTCAGGGCCAGAGGAGTCCGGATCCCGTGTCCCAGTCGGAATGAGTGGCTATGAAGGGCCCCCAGGCCTGATGCCTTCCAAATCTAGGACAGGATTGGATGTTGTGGGTGAGCTGTTGTCCTCATCATCTGATGGGACCCCAGAGATGATAATGAGGCCCATTGAAGGGTTTCCAAAGAGCCCATTTACTAGTATTTCCAGTAAGTCTCTGGAAACACTGACAGAGAGATGCCCTCCAATTTGGAGCCAGGAAGGCAAGCCTGAGATGACTGTAGGACATTCTCCTCTGAGACCCCAGATGGAAATATCTGAAGTTGGACTCTTATCTGGGCTAACAGTGAATGCTCTCCAGTGCCCAGCTCCTTTGCATGTGCCATGGGCTTTTATTTTTTCCAGGTGCTTCCTTGTTGAAACAAGGCAGTATTGTGTAGTGATGGGAGTTTGAAACTTGAGTCATTTCCTTACTCTTTGACCAGGCAAGTTATTTAACCTCTCTGTGCCTGTATTTCCTCTGTGTAAAATGGAAAAATGGCAGGGTCGTCGGAAGGCTTAACTGGGTTAGTGTATGAAATGCACGTAGAATCCTGCCTGCCAGCAGTACTCACTCCTAGTCGTCCCTGTTTTACAGAAGGAGGAAACTGAGGCCCAGAGAAGGTACCCAGGTTTCCCAGCCCTTACAGTGAGTGAGTTGCAGGGTCAGCTGGCTGTGTCCCAGATCTTTGTTCCCTGTTACTCAAAGAGGAACAGCTTGATCCCGAAAGTGAAATTCCTTTCTGCGGCAGCTGCTGCCCGCTGCATTTGTGAATCAGCTCTGTAAAGACAAGCTTAAAGCGCATGGTTCCTGCTCGTGGGCGTTGACAGCCCAGCATGGGAAGAGCCTTTGAGGACAGGCCTTAAATAGACACACCAGTTACACGCTTACGTTTAGGGTTGCTGTGCCCAGTAAAGGGGGCGGGGAGTGCAGAGGGCCCTCGGGGCTGATGGGAACTGCAAGGGCTTCCAGGGGGCCCCACCACCAGTGTGGACCCCACTGGGCTAATTTGGCTAGGCCTGAGCAAATCACTCATCCCAGGGCTATTTTTGAAAGAAACCCCTAACTGTCTGTCCAGGGTATTAGCCAGTCCCATCCCTGCGCATGGGGGTGAACTCCGTTCTCATCACGGCAGTAACAGCCCAGGGAAACACACAAGTAGCCACATTCTCGAACAGCTTTCCTGGAGTCCCCGAAAGGGAACATGTTCCTGGGCAGCACTGCCTGTAGTTCGCATAGGCCTGGAGGGCAAGAGCACAGGGCGGGGCATCAGTCACTCACAGAGTGACTTTGACATGCGCTTTCAGTGCCCAGGACAGGCGCACCTGCCAGCTCCCTTCTAGCCCAGTTGGACAGCCCCAGCAGCTGGTTTGGGGAGCTAAAATTATCGAGGCCTGATGTCACCCAGGCGTGAGGGCAGAGCCTAGGGCAGCTCAGCAGGAGGGCACTCAGCGGGGCAGTTGTGGTGAGGGGCCGTCCAGTCTCCTGCGGAGAGAGAATGGAAGGGGCCCCAGGGGCACTCAGGAGTCCCAGAGGAGAATGAGAGACTGGACCCCCACAGCGGCCGGACCCCTAGTCCTGCTAGTCCCTGGAGGGCCCAGCTGCTGAGGAGGTGAGGATGTGGACTTTCATCACCCAGCTCCTGGTCACCCTAGTGCTCCTGGGCTTCTTTCTGGTCAGCTGTCAGAACGTGATGCACATTGTCAAGGGCTCCCTGTGCTTTGTGCTGAAGCACATCCACCAGGAGCTGGACAAGGAGCTGGGGGAGAGCGAGGGCGTGAGTGACGACGAGGAGACCATCTCCACCAGGGTGGTCCGGCGTCGGGTTTTCCTGAAGGTAACCACCAGGCAGGAGGCAGGGCTGAGGGCACGGCACTGCCATGTGTGCGGGCAGCAGCTGGGGGGCGGTGCGGGACCCCACGTCAGGGGACGGGTGCGGATTCTGCACAGCCCACTGCGCCGCGGTTGCACCGGAGGCTCAGCTCCGGGACTTGGGAGGCCACACTCCCGGCCTCAGTGTCTGTGGAAGGGCTTTCTACACCGGAAGGTGCTGTCGAAATCGAAATTAGGTGCCTCGCTTCCCGCCTCAGGGCCTCCTCTGTAAAACTTATGTAACCAGCCCGGTTTTGCCTGCTCCCTGTTGAGGGTATCAATCTGGCAAGCTTGGGGCTCCATCCCATCTTCGGGCCCCACGGCCCCCAGGGGCACCGCTCGCGCTTGGAGCTCTCGGTTTGTGTGCCACGACTTGCTGAGTTGGAGTTTCCTGCCGCGGTGGGGATTTGTCCGTCTGTGGCTGCTGGCTCCCACTCTTTTCTTCATCCGCCACCTCTTTCCCAGACTACCCGCTTACTAATACTGAATTTTCTCCTTTTCTCCAATCCTAGGGGAATGAGTTTCAGAGTATTCCAGGGGAGCAGGTGACAGAGGAACAGTTCACAGATGAGCAGGGCAACATTGTCACCAAGAAGGTGGGTGCACAGAGTCCTTCTGAGCTGGAGAGACACAGGGGGGCTAGATGGTGCTGGACTCACCTCCCAGCTTCTCACTGCTACCCTAACAGAGGGTAAACATGGCTACAAAGAGACAGGTTCAGGTGCCAGGAGCTCTGGTCTTCTGAGGTCCGGCATGACATTCCTCAAAGCTACTTTACTGATTCAGCCTGAATTCAGCTCCTGCTACTTGTTCCAGAAGGACCAGGCTCCATGGAACAGCCCAAACCTAGTCCAGCAACGTCTAGCCCTGAAAACAGCTGTAAGACAGAAAGGTGGTGGCCCCCGAACTACCATGGGCCTGAGAAACCGAAAGGGCTGTGGAGGTGCATTGAATGGGTAGCAGATTTTAGTTCAGTAGACCTGATTTTGCCTGTCAGGTTTTGGGCACCGTAATAGGCATGGGCAGAAGGGAGAGGAGGAGCAAAGGGAAGACCTTGTATGGGTTTCCACTGTGGTGCTGCTCCCGCTATTGAAGCAAGACCACTCAGGTGGCCATCTTTCCTCTTACAAAGTGTGCTTCATGCAGACAGGGACTGTGTCTTATTTTGTTTTCATCTCCCAGTCCCAGTACATGGGAGGTGCAGAGGAAACAGTGTTGGAATATTCAGGTGACTGAATAAGGGAACATAATTGCATGGAATACCATAGATGAAAAGGAAATACGCTTTGCCCTCAGGAGCTCACAATGCACGGAAGACAGAGTGACCTTCCAACAATATGAAGAGGCAAACTCTGATCATTAATGAAATCGGCTAAGACCCATTTGCAAATTCTAGCCCCTCTGAGGCTGCCCAGAGCCTGTTTTCCACACAGTGATGGGGGGGGGAAGTGGTGGTCACAGACCAGTCCCCATTCTTGGCCACTCATGGAAGGGCACCTTAGGACAAAGGACAAAGGCTGTCTGTCCCCCAAATCTCACTCCCGGGGACCTGCTCTTCTCATCCTCTGTTTCAATGGCTTCACGGGCCTTTTCTCCCTTCCCTCTCTCTTCCAGATCATTCGCAAAGTTGTTCGGCAGATAGACTCATCTGGTGTTGATGACACCCAGGAGCATGAGGAGGTGATTGCTGAGGGGCCCCTGGAGGACCCTAGTGAGATGGAAGCTGATATTGATTACTTTATGGCACATGCCAAGGTACTGCGGCGGCTGCAGCCTCCCAGAGGCTCTCGCCCTTCTGAGCACCTGTCACCTCTCCCAACTGCTCACCTGTGCACCCGCCGTCTCTGGGCTCCAGTCTGCACCATGCTCACCTCCTCTGTGCCTCTGTCCTCCATGGCAGGCAGGGTTTCCACGGCTGCCGGAAGTGCTGTCGTTCTCATGCCTACTTTCTGCCTGTCTCTCTGTGTGATCTGTCCTACGTTCTGTCTCTGCTGCTGTCTCCAGGTGGAGCTGAGAGGGAGTAGCCTGCAGCCGGACCTGATAGAGAGCAGGAAGGGGGCTCAGATAGTGAAGCGGGCCAGCCTGAAAAGGGGCAAGCAGTGATCTCTAGCCCTTCCCCTCAAATGGCCTCTTTGGAGGTAACACCATCTTTCTGCATCCTTTCTGCATGGCCTGGTCCTGGTGGAGTGGCTGGTCCTGAGAATGGCTGCTCACTTGCTCATGTCTCCCCCTTCAGCAGGGGAGCTCACCCCTCAGCCACCCCCAGCATGATGCAGGAGGAACAGTGGTGCTGTGGCCTTGAGACACAGATTCTCGTTTCCCAACCTACTAACTGTGTCTCTGAATCCCTGTCCTCCTCAAGAAACCAGCAAACAATACCATCTGCTGATTACCTCTCTGGGGGTGCAAAAAATACAGATTTGAAAACAATGCCTTGATGAGTGAAAGCACTCAGTAAATCTCAGTAGCTGATATTATCCTGAAAGCCAAGCTATGGGGATCTGGAGGAGGGGGGACAGGTCTCGGGGAGCACAGCAGAGTCTGCCTAGGCTATGCCATTTCAACGCAAGTCTGCAGGAGGAGCTCCAGCAGTGATAGACCTAGAACAACACTGACTCTTGAACCTGGAACCCGTCAAAAATCCTGTGAACCCAAGGCACCAGTTCTCTGTGATGTTTCTTAAGACACGTCGCTCTGTTGCTTTCTAGGAAAGGGTGAAGCAAACAGGCCCCGGGGGGTGGATGGCGATCTCCCAGCCAGTTAGGAGGGCTGTCAGGGATGGGTGCATGGCGTGCGTGAGCATGCATGGCCGAGGAGCAGGGGTGTGCGGTGATTTGCAATGAGGGAGGGCCGTCAAGACGCTGCAGCGAAGGTTCTCCAGTGGGCCCGTGCGGTGCTGGGGGCTTCAGCGGCCAGCTCTGACCTCCGTCCTCCCTGAGGGATCCTGTACTGAGCTGCCCCGAGGCCGTTTGCTGTGCCCAGCTCGGGGCAGCTCAGTACAGGATGCATCGGGGTGGGAGTCGGCAGGAAGCAAGGAAGCGTTCTGGCCCCAGCACAGCACTAACCAGCCTCTTGCCATTTCAACCCCCAGGGTGTGGTGGCTCTGGGCCAAGAGGAAAGCAGGCTCTGGCTTTCTGCATTCAGCAAAAAGCAGGGCCACTGCCTCCCAAGCCGCCAGAAGTGCTGGCTCTGGGCTTCCCAACACACCTCAGCACTTGGGCAAAAGAAAGAGGACTACGGATCCAGTTATAGGATAAAATTAGACCTGACTCCTCAGCAGCTTAAGGAGGTCACAGTGTTAACCCTGGCCCTGCCGAGGGGGTCCCACCAGGCTGCTGGCTTAGTGGATTAACCGTGATGAGCCCCGGAAAGGATACAAAAGTACAAATAATTTGAAGGAGCTGAGAGTGGAAGGAAAAGTGTCCTCTTGCGCCTTGTTTTCTCTATGGTAGTGGCGGCAGCAGCGGCCTTACCTTTCAGCTTCTGTTTGGCTCCGATTTTTAGGGGGAGGGGAGGAGCGTAAGATTTCTTCATTTTAATTTTCTGTACATAATCTGCAAGGGTGGCTGAAACTCCGAAAGGAGATACGGTTCTGTACCACTGCACGTGGGTGTCAGGAGACCCAGGCAGCCTGGCTCCAGCACAGTGCCGGGGCCTCTGCTAAGAACGGGCGAGGGAAGTTTGGGTGGGGACAGTGGGGAGGGAGCCAGTGTGGAGGCAGGCTTCTGCCCAGGTCCCAAGTGGCCTGCAGTGCCCCGCCCCCCCCCCCCCCCACCGGCCCCAGCAAGACTAGGGCTGCAGAGCAGACGTTGAAGGGCAGATGGTCCTCTGACCCTCAGTACTTACTGCCACCCACTCACATGCATGTACCGTCAGCCCTTGGGACTCGTGGATTCCACACTGGCAAATTTGCCTACTGGCGAATATTTATGGCAACCCCCAAACCCACACTCGCGGTGCTTTCACGGTCGCTCACAGACACACACACCGTGGCAAGAAATTGGAGTCGCCCTGGCGCACGTTCCCAGCTGAGGGCAAACAAGACGCCAGTCTGCCCCCCTAATGGAGCTCATGCTATGAACGGGTGTCCTTTTTGCAGGCTGTTGTTGAGTGCCATGTTTTTTGCATTTTTGTGCTTGTTGTTGATTTTGCTGTTTAAAGTGGCTCCTAAGAGCTGTTTAAAATGGTCTTCCTAAGAGCAAGAAGGCTGTGATGTGCCCTACAGGGACAAAGACGTACGTTAGATAGGATTCACTGGCCATGAGTTAGAGCACTGTTTTGGTGGTGGGTTCAACGTTAAGGAATCAACAATATGTATTAAATAAGGTGCCTATACAGAAGCATAAATCAAGGTTATGTATTCATTGTCTAACACAGATGTGGCCACTAGAGGTTCACAGGAACCTAACTAGGCATTTTCCTTGAGAGCGGTGGATCAGTATTGGCAACTTTCTGGAACATGACCACTGCAAATGGCAAGAACTGACTCTTTGTTTCAGAGAGAGTGAAAGCTGGGACTTAGGAGTCTAGATTCACGGCCTGACTCATCCTTTTCCTCCAGATCTGATGCCTTGCATTAGTCATTTGACTGTCCTGAGCCTCCACCCCCGTGAGGGAGATTGCACATAGCCCCTTTCACCTCAGTAGAAAGGTTTAGAAATAGTCATGGCAACTGGGCAGGCTGTCGTGAAGGGTGAAGGACACCTGCGCTCAGCGCAGACGGGACTGTAGCATGACGTAGCAGGTCAGCCGGTCTCGCCACGCCTTGGCTTCCTTAGCCATAGCATAGTAGTGATGCCACTCTTCTCTCGTAGGATGGTGACCATGATGGAGGGGGCCTTTCATGTTTGTGAAAGGCCATATACATTGTCAAATGTGCACCCAACCGTGTCTCAAAGTGTCATCGACATCCTGCGTCACCATCATCCGAGAGGCAGGATAAAAGGCACATTCCCAGTCCTGCCCCTGACCTACTGAATTAAAATCCTGGAACTCAGGATTCTGAGTCAAGCTTCTCAAGTAATTTTTATGTGTATGGAAGAATGAGATCTGACCAATTTTGGTTTTCCTTCCAAACCTCCTAGAGGTGATGCAGCACAGTTGTAGGTATGATATTGAAAAATGGGCCAAAAGGAATGATGGTTTATAGTTTGTTCAAAGATAGCAGAACACCCCCATTCCAGGTGAGACCTGAATCAACCCCCCTTACCCGTCTGATTCCTCCCAGTCACTCCCATCTTGAGAAGGATTCTGTATCTAAGGCCTGGCAGGTGGAGGGGGCTGCTTCCTGGAGGTGGGTAAGAAGCCACAGAACTGCTGTGGAGTTAAGGCCTGACTGTGCGTGACAGTAGCAGCTAGTGGGTTTTGCTTTGTGCCCAAGTATGTAGGTCTAAGAATTGGGTGTCAGTTGTGCGAGAGCAACAGTGTGGCATGGGTGGCTGGAAGGCTGTGCGGGGGCAGCCCGTAGCACTCTGGGCTGCCCGCATCCTGGGCAGGCACCGGGCCTTGGCATTCCTCTGTGTCTGTGTGGCTCTAGCTTCTGGGACTCTCAGGAAGCTGTGGCACACGGCTGCTGCTTTTTCTTGTTTTCCTTTTTTTTTTTTTTTTAAGTTTATTCATTTTGAGAGAGTCAGCAGGGGAGGGGCAGAGAGAAAGGGAGAGAGAGAGAATCCCAGGCAGGCTCTGCACTGTCAGCACAGAGCCCGATGCAGGGCTCGAACCCACAAACAGATCATGACCAGAGCAGAAATCAAGAGTCGGATGCTTCACCGGCTGAGCCACTCAGGCTCCCCTCTTGTCTTCTTTTTTAAGAGACGCTCTCCATTCAGACACTGTGGTTGCAAGAACTTGTGTTAGCTCTGACAGTGGAGTGTTTTAGGAAGTTTAAAAGTTAAGCAATTAGTAATCTCAATGGCCAAAGGGGCAGGAAGGCAAGGGGTCATGTTTCATTTTGCTGTTTAACTTACAGTCCACCCTACTCCCTAGCCATTGCAGGGGTATGAGTCTGGGGCTGGGGAAGCTGGAGGGGAGGGCCACAGACACTGGGTAGGGTGGGGGCAGATGGACTGGGACAGGCACTGAGCAGCACTGTCACTGGGAGTGGGCAGGGGCTGTTTCCTGCGCTCTAGAAGGTGAGACCTTTCCCTCGGGCACCCCTGGAACAAGAGGTGCAGGGTAGTGGAAGGTCCAGGGCAGTCAGGAGACTTGCCTTCCAGTCCTACCGCCTGCCACCACTGGATACTCCCACTCGCCCCCTCACTGCTCCTCCCGGAGTCTCAGTTTACCCAAAGACGAGACGAGCATTTGCCATAGAATCATCTCTAAGGCCTCACCTGTCTCCTCTGCTCTGTGTCTGGGCAGAAAAGCGGAAGTGGTAAGCTGTTTTCCCTAGGCTCAAGACTTTAAGATGTCTCTTGTTTGAGGCATGCTTAGCACTGGGGTGATGCTAGGGGACGAACCACTGGGAAGGGTAAGGCCTGGCCTTTATCCTCAGAGTGTTTCTACCCCAGCCAGGGAGATGCTGCAGTTGTGACCCAGGAAAGAGCACAAAGACGGCAGCATTTCCAGAGAGCCTAGTCAGGGTTGACATCCACATACACTGTCCCAAGCATTTTGTAGGTCTTTGAAACATCACCACAATCTAATGAGGTACATCCTATTATTGCCCTCATTTTATAGCAGAGGAAACTGAGTCACAGAGAGTGCAAGTAACATGACCAAGGAAATTGGCAGAGACAGGATATGAACTCAGGCAACCTGGCTGGCTTCAAAGTTCCTGCTCTTAACCACTACACCCTGTGATCTCTCTGAATAAAAGGTAGCAGCGGCAGCGGGGAGCTTCCAGAGCTGAGGGGAGAGAAATGAGAAGGCACTGGAGTTATCAGGGAGGCTCCCTGGAGGAGAGGTCTTGAAGGCGGTGAGCAGAGCTTCAGCAGAGAGGGAACTGGATGGCATCCATGAGCCTCGAACTAGGCAGGAAGCTGCAGGGCACTGTAGGTTTGGAGGGCTCCGAGGAGACCAGCTTGGCCGACAGGGAAGCCCAGGCAGTGAAGGAAGAGTCTTGCCCTCCAGGGTGACAGTGCTTTTGAGCCACAGCGTTAGAAGGCCTGCTGTTCCGTTTTGTAGCAGCCTCTGGCATGGAACCTAGCACCACCCTCCAATCCCTGGAGAACCACTCAGGGTTGAGTTCACCTTGACCGCCTCAAGCTTCCTTCCTAACCACATCACCTGTAGGGCCCAGGGCAGCTCCCTGTCTGGGGACAGCTCTGCCGCAGAATGAGTTTCTGCCTCTCTCTGTCACTTCCTACCCTGCCCAGGAGATGGTCAGCTCCGCCTTATTTATGTGTGCTCCTTTTCGCCATCCATCCCAAGGTCCCGCAGACAGAATCCTGAGTGGCCAGTCTTGGAAACACGGAGTTCTCACCCCAGGTTGGAGGAGGAGGCGCCACGGGGTGGCAGGAGTGGTGTCTCCTTGTGAATCCCGGGCTGCGGAATTGGGACTTCACTCTGCAGGCAGAGCTGCTGTCCACCACCCTAAGATACATGATATCCTAGGGAGAACGCACCTGTTTTTTCAAAGATCTCTTTTGCCGCTGCAGAGCTGGTCCATCCGAGGGGCATGGGGAGTAGAGCCAGAGGCACCTGACAGTGAGAGCTTGTAGACTGTCGTCCCTTGGGGCCATGAGCTCCTGAGGCTCACGTCTGCTCCATCTCTGGGTCCCCAGGACTGGCACTTACAGACATCAATGCGTGTTGGCTGAACTGAAAAAATGGAGGGCACGGCTCGCTACCCTCTTTAGCAGAAGCCCTGGCTTATGAATTTGGCCCCTTTCCTAGAGACAAGGATCTACTCATGGGGATTTCTCCCCAGGCGACTGTGGGCATGGGAGCCTCCTGCCTCCTCTCTGAGGCACAGAGCACACACACAGGAGGGCTTTCTGGGGAGGTCGCCCACTTGGCAGGGGACCAGGGCAGGCTTGGGCAACCACGCCTAAGAGGCAGCCTCTGGGCTGGGGAGTGGGAGTAGGCAGGCTGGTATTTCAGGAAGGTCAGGGGCTCTGAGCTCAATGCCTTTCACCGCATTGCCTTGCTGGGGGAGGCTGGCCGCTTCTCCTGAATCTGACCCTGCCTAAGCAGCCAGCACAATATTCAGCATTTGGGGGTTTTGCTGGGAGCTGCATCTTTACATTCTAAGTAACTCTTTCTCTCTTTGTGTCCCTCAGGATCACACCTCGACACCCAACCCTTGAACTTCACACACACTCTGCCATGCACACAAGAGGAGAGCTGGAGCAGAGGGCTGCAGGAGTGGCGCACTGTTCCTCTAGGCTAACGGCATGATCTCTGTAAGGGACTTCCTTTAGTCTCCTATTCGCATGAACGGCCGACTGTAGACGCATGACCTACAGTCCTCAATCCTGCCTCTAGCGATGATGGATCTCTGTTGGGAATCAGGACAAATGCCTCAAGAAGGGGGGGAGAGAGAGAGAGTGATAGAAAACGAGCTCGAGAGAGCACATGAACGCAAAAGTGAACAAGGGCTCTTTTGTGGCTGGGGATGATATATTTTTTTAAATCATTTTAATTTTGACTTGTTACAGGGTACTTTTTTTTTTCAACCTTATCTGTAGGAAATCCATGTGGGCTTCCTGGAAAGAAAAAAAAAAAGGCACAAAATCAGTTTGGCACCTTAATCCCATGTCCCCACCTGCCAGCCTTCCCCACCGCCACACACCTCCATTCCATTTGTGACGTCCCCTCCGCCTCCCCAGGGGGCCGCTCCTCCCAGAAAGCTCTATATGACATTCAGGACACACACATAGGCACACGCACACACGCACACAAGCACCTCTTCCCTCTCCTCAGTATACACACAGATTTTACTGTGACGTCCGAAGCTGTATAGACTCTCCTGTGGATAAACTGGAATTTTTTTTATGTTGTCTCTCTCTCTCTCTCTCTCTCTCTCTCTCTCTCTCTGCCAGTCTCAGTATTAATCATCTTCCAATGGAAAATCATTAAGAGTGCATTCAGGGTTCCTTGTGTTAGGGACTTAAGAATCAGAGGCGAGGACCCCCAGGCTTAGCTGTAGGGCTCAAAGGGAGCCAGTGCCCCATCTGCAAGGGTCTTCTCTCTCAGCTGGGGGCGGGCCGGTGGCTGTCCCAGGATTGCACCAGCATGTTCAATAGAGAGGAGGTTTTCTATATCTTCAAGCACTTATATCATAGTCTGTGTTCAAAGTGTAAACTGTACAGTAATCAGCCTTGTGTATATGAAAAACAATAAATACTATGCAAACCAATAGAAACACTTTAGCAGTATGTACAAAGCACTAACAGCTCAGCTCCTGAGGACTTCTCCAGGCTGCAGGAGAAGGAGCTACAGCCTGTCTTTCAGTGAAAGAGGAAGGGAGTAGGGCTAGTTGAATGTATCTGCCAGTTCTTAGAAGTCAGCCACCACCCCCAAGGTCTCCCAGAGCCAACTTGGTGCTCTAAGTCCAGGCAGCCCACAGGATGGGGGGCCTAGGCCGGACAGCCTCAGTGCCCCCACTCTGACCAAGCCCCTCTGCCCCACTCGGAGAGGTGGGCGAGGGGCCCACTCCTGACCACGGGCCCAGGGGGAGGAGAGCCGGAGGAGGAGAGAGCAGCTGGCCACCTGGAGGCCCCGGGCTAGGACGGAGCCCCTCCTAGTCCAGGCCCTCGGTCAGAGCAGGAAGGAAGCAGACAGCTGGCTGTTCCTCGCCTCGGTGCCACCAGGGAAGAGCCTTAAAGATACACTAGAGCCTCTGGCAGAGCGAGGCCCGAATCAGCACAATCCGCCCCGCCCTGCGCGGCGGGCGCCCTCTAGGGCCCGGAGAGAGACTGGCAGGCTCTTCTCGCTCACAAGAGCCTTTGTTTGTGGACGTCCTGTTACCTTCCTCCCTGCCTCTCCTCTGAGGTGTCCTCAGACACATCAAATCTTCCAAGTAGCACAGAAGCTCCCTCACGACCGAGCCCCCACGGCCCTGGTGCCTGTCACCAGCGCACAGGTCTCCCGGCGGAGGCCGCAGGCCCCACGCGCCCGGGGCCGGCCGAGGCGCTCCGCTTGGACCGGGCGGCTTGCGCTTTGCTTTCGGGGGGGGGGGGGGGGGCGGCCCGGGCGCAGGGGGCGCCAAGCGTGCTCCGAGGGCTGTGTCCCGGGAGGCGCGGCCCCGGCCCCCCACGCCTTCGACCCCGCGGCGGGGCGCAGGAGCGAGGCGCTTCTCCGCGTCGGCCGGGCGCCCGCCCGCCCCGGGAAGACAGGCGCAGGGCTCGCCTCCCGTCCTCGATCCCGCGCCGTCCCCCGCAGGCCGCCGTCCCCCGTCCCCCGCCCCCCGTGGCCCCTCGTAGAGCCCAGCGTGGGCCCCGCGGCTCCAGGCTATGCTTTGGCACCTTCCGCTGCGTCTGGCATGGCTGCTTGGCCCGCCGGCCCCAGGCCCTCGGCGGCATGGCTGCGCGCTCCAGTTGCTAGTAGGAGCTGTTAGGGGAGGAGTTTGGGGTCTCCACACGATGCCTAGAGAATGCTGCAGTCTGCACATTAGACGCTTTTTAGAAGTTTTGGAATTACCTTGATTTTTTTAATTGTTATGAAAATGACTCTTTTCTTGACTCCCTCCCAAATGCTCTGTTATGGGGAGAGAACCCCCCCCCCCACTCTGATGTATAGACCATTCTCCCTACACCAGCTGAACAAATGTCAAAATTAATAAAGAAATTGACTCATGGCACAGGGCTCCATCTCTCCTTCCCGGCTCGTCCTGGGGGAATTTGAGGTGCTGGGACAGGAGTGAAGTCTGGGTTGGGGCCCCGAAGGAGTCTGGGGTGGGATCAGTCATCAGGGAGACCTGCATCTCGGGGAGGTGCCCACTCCCCGGATACCTGGGCAGCCCCTCCATCAGAACCGCCCACTCTGGGAGAAGCCCAGAGGCTTCAAACCCCTGGGGCTGAAAGAACAGAATTCTGTCTCCTAAGCATTACCCTGAGATGGGGGCAAGTCCAAGGTAGATGGAGGCGGGTACCACAAACTCCCAGGGTGCATGGCTGGCATACACTAAGGGGGACTCCCCCAGGACCCCCCTGTGAAGGGGTCTGGCCCCTGCCCTCAATCCCACCAAAGTTCAAGAGCTTTTAAGAAAATCGTCCTGTTCCTAACTAGTTCCTAACACTTCAAGCAAGGCTGGTCACCAAGCTGGCCTCAGTTTTCTTATCTGTCAAATGGGGGAATGGATTAAAAAAATTGCTAAAGTCTCTTCATTTTGTCATCCTGGGATTCCCAAACATGAAGCCTTTGGCAAGCTTGGCAGTAAATAAGGATCAAATCGTTTGCTGTAGCTTTTCTTCCTCATACGTTCCCATCATTAGGGGGTGACCAAGTCACAGTCACAGGGTCCTAGGAGCACTGCCAGCCCTCGCTCTGAATCTGTAGCTTCTCTCTCAGTATCAGAAAAGCCACCCAGGCCAAGGGACCAGCCGACTGTGCCACCACATCATCCAGAGGGTTTTCAAAATCACATTTTCAGGATCACGGTTGTCTGGGTGGGGCCAGGCGGCAACGCTGGGAATGGGAATTAAAGTTTCCCTGAACTCCAGGCAGCTTGGTAACACAGCCAACTCAGATGAAGAACCTTGTTTCTTGTTTTTAGTCTAAACTTCCAGAGAAATAACCTCCACAGCCTGTGTGAGGTCTTTCTCGCATTAACCTACATCATTTACACTACAGAGAACATGGCCCAGAGCAGCCAGTTCTACCAGAGCAGATAACAGCAGCTCAGGGAGAGTGTGGCTCTGTGTGAGAGGAGAACACCACCACCCGGAGTTCTGGGTCCAGGAAAAGGCCCTCGTAGGCAGGTCCCACCTGCCAAAGTGGGACCAGGGGGTGGTGAGAGAACCAAGGCGCCCACGGCCTGATCAGGAAAGGATTTGGAACTGCCAGGCAGAGAAGGGACAGAAGTCTATCTAATCTATCTGGCAATCACTATTTTCCTGTCATTTTGAATGTTCAGACCAGTGGCATGTTAGTTTCTACTAAAAACAAACAAACAAAAAACAAAACAACAACCACCACAAGGACCACAAGAAAGGATGCTGCCCCATACAGAAACAACTGGGTATTTACCCTGGTTTCCCTGTTTGTACAATGGATGATAGCCCCCAGTAGAGCCTTGTGTATTATAAAAATTCATTAGAATAAAAGACATATGGGTGCTCTGCAACTCAGCCTAGTCCCATCCATCCAATAGTGACTGAGCACTAACAAAGTGCCTGCAACGGAGACCCGCCACTGAATCAACAGCCATCTCAGCCACCAAAGCTTTCCAACCCAGGTGCCAAGCCAGACAGAACATGGCCATAGCTCCAGCAGATGCACAGGTGATTCCTCGGAGGAGGAAGATGGGATGACAGAGGGAATCAGGGAAGGCTGCTCGGAGGCAGAGGTGGGAAGAGAATACACATGCAGTGCTGCTCCACTCCCACCGCCTGCCCCAATCTGCCTGGCAGACCCCCACTGCCAGGCTCTCAGGCGGGCCACAGAGCTTCACACCCCCACCCCCCACCACCCCAGAGCCCAGCCTCCCCACTTACCCGTTCCAGCTCGGAGGAGGGAAGAGAAGCATCCACGCTCAGACTCCACACTCCACAGTGGCTTGAGCATCTGCATGTAAAGGGGCCCGTGCACCCCAGGACAGCGACCCCTGAGCCTGGCCTCCTCACCCTCAGGGGAGCAGCTGCTGGAACTGGGATTTCCAGCTGCCTCAGGAGCCCCAGGCCCCCCACAGCCACTTTTTCCTAGAAGCTGGACTTGGGGGACCAGGAGCTGACTTGGGGGATCAGGAGCTGAAAGACCCTCTGAGAATGAACAGAGCTTCCAGAGCTCATTCTCTCTCTCTCTCTCTCTCTCTCTCTCACACACACACACACACACACACACCCTGGCTGATTTTACAGTCAATCTTTCAAAGTGCAATTTGTCTTGGAAAAGCCAATGTGAGGCCCGTGTGGGTTTCGACCAATGGCGCCGCGCCTCTCATAGCTCAGCCAGTCTCCGGTCTGTATTCTAATGGGCCATATCTTTATCAGGGAAATGTTGCTTCTCTGAACTTAAAACTTCTCATGGAGGGTCCCCAGACTCAGAGGCAGAGAAGGGGTCTGAGCTGAGGCGTGGGGAGCCTCCAGGACAGACAGACAGAGAGGGAAGGGGCGCTGGTGAGGCCTCTCACCTGCCCCAGAAGCACCTGACTTCCGAGGAGCTGACTCAGGTGCCAGGTCCCCAGGCCAGGGCTGGGCTGGATATCTTAGGTGGGAGGGCAATCTGGGGCTCGGCCGCTCTTGACCCTTCAAACCTGCCATGGGCTTCTGGGTCAGAGCTTGGGGTCTCTGGCTTTAGGGGCCTGGATTTGGGCTTCTCACCTCCCCTCACCCCAACCCGAAGATCATGGAGTCCAACCTGCAGGGCACATTCCTGCTGAACAACACGCCACTGGCCCAGTTCTCAGAGATGAAGGCCCCCGTGTGCCAGTACTCGGTGCAGAACTCCTTCTACAAGCTCAGCCCTCCGGGGCTGGGCCCCCAGCTGGCCGCCGGGACCCCCCATGGGATCACAGACATCCTGAGCAGACCTGTGGCCACGCCGAACAGCAGCCTCCTCTCCAGCTACCCTCACGTGGCAGGCTTTGGTGGACTTGGCTCCCAGGGGGTCTACTATGGACCCCAGGTGGGGAATTTTCCCAAAGCTGGCAATGAGTACCCCACCCGGACCCGGAACTGCTGGGCGGACACGGGCCAGGACTGGCGAGGCGGGCGGCAGTGCGGCAACAGTGAGTACAGGGCAAGGCTCCACCCCCACCCCGGGCAGGCAGGCGGTGGGCACCGCAGGATCAGGGCAGGAGGAGGTGTGGGCAGGGAACACTCACGGGGTGGTCCATACCTGCTGTCCACCTCTCCTCAGCCATCAGACACCTGGATCCACGTCCCACCTCAGTGCAGGAATGACTTGTCCCCTCCCTGGCCCACCCCCTCCAGGCAGGCGCCACACCCCTCACCCCCCCACCCTTACCAGCTGCTGTCTCAGCCGCCCTCCTAGGGAACCTGGGGGTCTCCAGGTCCGGAGAAGGCCAGATAGCCTACATTTGCCCTGTGCAGGGTCCGGCTGGTAGCTCACCTTCCTTCTCCCACTGGGAGCCCATGTCACTTCTTCATCCAAAGCAAGCAAGTGCAGTCCCCAGTGAGAAGCTGCTGCAGCATCACCTTCCCAGAGAGCCCACGCATGCCCTGACACCATTCAGGGACACAGGCTGCACTCTGACCCCATCTTGGTCTTGCCTGTGTTCAAGGAGGCCGGCTTCCCACCGTCCTCCGCAGGGCTTATGTCAACAGGAGCAGCGACAACAGCCCAGACTCCAGGAACAGCCGCTGAGTCAAGCTGGACTTGGCTGTAGTTGTTGTGGGGGGTCTCCTTGCCCTGCCATCCGCAGACCTGTTTTCAGAGGACTGGTGCAGGGCCCCCGCGATGCCAGTCAGGGCCAGGAGGGGGTGGCAGGTCGTGCATAGGCAGGTGAGGCTCACCTGGGAGGCAGGGAGGGTGACGGTGGCTGAAGGAGCCATCTTTGGGCCACGGAGGCCCAGCCAGGATCAGGCAGGGGCAGAGGCGGAGGGAACCTGCACTTCTCTCTAACACCGGGGCTGCCCCACTGCAGTAGAAGCTTGGGGCCCACCAAGGAACCCCCCTCCCCACCAAAGGGCACCGGCCTCCCCATCTGCTATGCCTCTCCAGGCGGTCACACTGCCTGACCGCCCACCGCTGACTCAACCTGAAACATGGAGAGTCCCATGCGGGCGAAGACCTCATCTCTTGGAAGTGGTTTCGGGGATACTTTAGGCCTCGGTCCCTCACACTTCCATCGTCCCCTCCCCCCACCACACACTCTCTCTCCACATCCCTACTCTTCAATCCCAAGTGCACAGCCACACACAGGAAAATATCTGAGTCAGTGGTTGAATTAACACAAAGGGAGAGAGAACTGCAGATGATGGTCTCTTGGGAGGTCTCTTCCCCTTCTGGTGCCTCAGTTTCCCCACCTGTAACATGAGGAGACGTGACATGGGCTGTCGGGCTGCACTGAACAAGGCCCGACAGGTGGGCCTTCTGCTTCCCCTGAGCCCGGAAGCCCTCCAGCCCAGCTCCTGCCTGAACAGCTGCCCTAGCTGGGTGGGGTCAGGGGCTTGAGCCTCCTTACAAACTCTTCAGGTGTGGTTGAGGCCACATGACTTCTAGGCCTGGTGACAAGGGAGAGCAGTAACTTGGGGCTTAAGGCTTTGGTTTTCTCAGAAACCTAGAAAATGGGATCTCCAGAACAGGGAATTAGGGAGTGAGGAATTCCCAGACCCCCTGGGGCCCCGATTGTTGGTGGAAGGTGCCTGGTCTCTTTCCTGGTGTCGCTGAGACTGGGAAGAAAGTCCTATTGAGTAGTGAAAACATTACACAGCAAGGAATGAGACCAGGGCAGGTTTTAAGCTCCCTCTGTCCCCTAAGATGCTAGAGACTGGGGCAGGTGCCCTCTGGAGGTCCCTCTCCATCCAGACACAGCAGAGGCCGCCACAGTCACTATTGTCAGAATGCCAGGAATGCTGCTTGGTTAGTGGTGTCATGACGCCCCCACAATCTCAGTGGCTTCTCTGCGAAGGAGCTTGCCCAGTGGGAGATTCAGGACAGGGCTGGGACCCCTGCTCATCCCGCTAACCACATACTTTCTCCCTCCCGCCAGCCCCGGACCCCCTGAGCGACAGCATCCACAAGAAAAAGCACACCCGGCCCACCTTCACGGGACATCAGATCTTTGCCCTGGAGAAGACCTTTGAACAGACCAAGTACCTGGCTGGCCCCGAGAGGGCACGGCTGGCATACTCACTGGGGATGACCGAGTCGCAGGTCAAGGTGAGTCTGTGCGGGAGAAGGTGTCTGCCTTGCAGGGAGCAGCCTGCCAGGACAGGACGCCACAGAGTGGAAGAGAGGCAGCCTCACTCTCCCAGCAACTCCTGGCTCTCCTGCTGTTTGGGCACTGCCTGCCCACCTAACCCTGGAGATGGTGATAATCACCATCACCAAAAAAAAAAAAAAAAAAAAAAAAAAAAAGGCTGTCAATACTGCTCTCTGTTATGAGAGCCTTGAGTGTGGACCCCATTTAATCCATAAAGCACCCTTGATGTAGGTTTTCTTACCCACTTTACACATGAAGAAACTGTCTCAGCTGAGCCTCTTGCTCAAGGTCACCTGGCTGTTAAGTGCAGAGTTGGGGATCAAGCCCAGATCCGAGGGGCGCCAACCTAATGCTTTCCCCTCCTCTGCACTGCATTGACCAGAAGAAATTTCAAGAGCTGATGGCAGCCTCTGGCCCAGATCAGGAGTCAGTCTCTGAGCCATGTTAGGGCTGGATTTGGTCTTGCTGCATTGGCTAGCAGAAGGAGCTGGCCTTGGTTTGCCAATAAAGATAACGCCTCCTCCCAGGGCCACCCAAATGAAGCTCGGATAGGATATCTGGTGTAGGAAGCCTCCAAGCCGGATGCAGTGGCCATGCTCACAATACGTGCCACAGAGTCTGAAGTCAGCAAACAGGCTCCTGCCACCAGGCTCCCAGAGGGCAACTTTGATGTTAGATCTCTCCTGAGAGACTTTGGGTGGGGGCCCCCCAAAAAGAAAGCTTTGAGGTATGTCACAACTGCTCCACGCTGTGACATGGTGACGAATCAAGGGTAGAGGAGGGAAGTACAGGGGCAGGTTGGGCCCCAGGTCTGGGTTCCACTAGCATCTCCAGTCACCTACTTCTGCATCCTCCTGGTCTGTTGAATGGAAGTGGAGAGAAAAATGTGGTCTTCTTGCGCATTTTTCTGCTTCTGTAGGTACTTTTTTGCACTCTTCAACTATTGTAAGCAATGAAAATATGTTATTTTTGTAATTAGAGAGAAATTATTCAGGAAGTTCAGTGAGGGTCTATGAAACTGAAGAAGGGATGACTTTTGAGCACCTACTGAATGCCTGGCCGTTTCGGCTTCTTCCATCCAAGTGCCCCGCGTGGCAAAGGAGAAGGAAAATACACCGCAGGGAGGGCTAGAGCTTAGCAGAAAGGGCTGCTGCACTTACATTTTTTATTTTACCCTCTCCCCCAGAAAACGGTGTGAATATTACAACCTGTTCTTTTACTGAGCCATTTATTTTACTATACTATAAAAATAAGGATCGAGTGTCCTTGCCGCTGAGTGGAGTCACCTCCTGGAGGGGGACCCTGTGTGTGCTGTGTGCGCACGACGCTCGGGCTCCTTCTCCTCCCAGGTGTGGTTCCAGAACCGAAGGACCAAGTGGCGGAAGAAGAGCGCGCTGGAGCCCTCGTCCTCCACGCCTCGGGCCCCGGGCGGTGCAGGCGCGGGCGGGGAGCGCGCGGCCTCGGAGAACGAGGACGACGAGTACAACAAGCCGCTGGACCCCGACTCGGACGACGAGAAAATCCGGCTGCTGCTGCGCAAGCACCGTGCCGCCTTCTCGGTGCTCAGCCTGGGCGCGCACAGCGTGTGACGCCCCCCTCGCCCGCCCCCACCCCCGCGTCTCAGCAGAGGCCAGACCGCAGCCCCTCCCCTGCCCTGCGGGTGGGGTGGGGGGTCCCAGGGCCGAGGGCTCCCCCGGCGCCGACGTGGAGGGAGGGGGGGGAGGGAGAGAAGGGGGAGGACTGGGGGAGGAGGTGGTGGTGAAGGGGGCCGGTCTAGCTGAGGGAGGAGGGAGGTACAAACGCGGCCCGAGCCCTGGCACCTCTGGGCCTTTCTGCACCTCTGGGGGCCCAGGCCTTGACCTGCCAGCCCCGCAAACTCGTGAGCGCACAGGTGGATGGAAGCGACCTGGCTCCAGAGCCAGGAAACTGGCTGTGGGGTCCCAGACGTGCCACTGTGATTTGGGTGGCGGGGCGGGGCGGGGGGGGCACCCCCAGGGAGGCAGTCGGCCTGGGCAGAGGTCTCCCTTCCACCCTCGGAGTTGGGAGACCAGGGTGCTGGGTCCAGATGGGCTACTGGCCGACTGCAGAAGAAAAGATAGCACGTCCAGGTTCCCTCCTCAGACCTTGGCACAGGAAGGATCCCACTTGAGAGGCCAGAACTAAATACAGGAGCTGGACTGGAGGAAATCCACCTCCGGGAGGGGAAGTGGGTCCCAGCGAAGAAGAAACGCCTCTGACATCCTAACTCAAGGATCACACCCCTGGAGGGAAAGGTTTTCCTGGTCTCCTTTCTCCACTTTGCCCTCAGCGGGGATTCCCCCAGAAGAGGGAGCGACTAGAACCCCACCCCCCACCCCACCCCCACCACCCCGGCTGGGAAAGAGAGAGGAAGAGGCAGAGAAAAGTTGAGAGAATCCTAGGGGTCGGTGCTGCACCCCAGAGCCGCCCCCTTGGGCTGCCCTCGGTGCTGATACAAGGGCAAGATCACCCGGGGAGAGGGAAGGGATGGCAGGGCTGGAAGGGACTTCAGAACCCCCGGCTTCTCCAACTGGGGTACCCCACGCAGGAAGGGAGAGGCCCCTGCAGGGAGGGGCTGCAGGACCCCCACCTCTCCCCGGCCCCGGGCCCTTCCTTTCCTGAGACCGCCCCGCGGCAGGCGCTGGAGCCTGCGCAGTCGAGGGCACTGTCCAGCGGGGTGGTGTTTTTCAGCCCAGGTGATGCTGAGCAGCCGGCAGGTGGGAGGGGCTGGGGGAGGCGGGCGGGGAGGAGTGCAGCCCAAAAGGGACCGAGCGTTTGCCCATCTTTACTGGCTTTTAAAAAATAAAGAGTAAAAATTAAAGTCCCAGAAACCTCCCCGTGGCTCGTGTGCTTCTGTGAAACCGGCCGCGGAGTCCCAGCCAAGCCAGCTGTGAGGGGCCCTCCTCCCTGAAGGCAGGGCTGTCTGCTCCCTTGCACAACACAAGTCAATTGGGAATCTCACTGGTCAATGCCAGGCACTGTCATAGGTGCGGGGGTGGGGGTGGGGGGGAACCCAAGACTTTAATGGAGTTCCTGGCCTCCTGGAATTCATAGCCTCTCGGGGAGAAATGAACTGTTTGAGGAACTAGGTTCCATGAGGAAAAGATCAAGGGGAAGAGAACAGAAGCACTGACATTAACTGAACACCTACCTACTAATTTCTCCCACATCGAAGTCCCGATTACATCATTTGCCCTCACAAGAAACCCAGGAGGTAGGCATTAGTGTAGCCTCATTACATGAATGAGGAAACTGAGGCTCAGAAGTGATCTAAGCCAAGTCACAGAAGGGGGACAAAGCAACCTGAGAGTTGATTCTAAGGCTGCCCCAGGCGCAGCCCTTCAAAGCCTTTTCTTTCACAAAGCCTGTAACGTGAGAGACTAAAACGAGGTGGGCTTTCAGGCCCCTTCCAACTTTAATGATCCATGCAAACACCCACAACTGCTCTGGTAGCTAGTCATCTGCCCCTCTGCAGTCCCAAGTCCCTTGGTCCCCCGGGGCCGGAGACTCTGGTTAGTGGAATCAGCTTGGAGTGGGAAGGAGAATAGGAGGAAGACCTCAGCTAGGACCTCTGGGAAACTGAGGCTCTAACCTTTTGTAGTAACCCTAATGGACCCAGAGACTGGGCGTTACTGACAAGAACATGAACATGATGCTTTTAAGCTCTAACCCTCAGTCCAGAATGATGCCCACGCTCAGTGTCCCTCGACATAAGGTGGGAAGGAAGCAAGGCAGCTTCTAAGAACTGAGCACCATCTCTGTGTGCTCCTGGCCACAGGCTGCATTGAGGAGCCCTCCACTGGCACATGTGTCCTGAGTGGGGCCCTGCAGCCAGGCTGCGGCAGGCACGATGGCACCCTGGGAGGACCCGAGGATTCACTCAGCACAGACCCCAAAACGAAAACTGCCGCGGACCCCAGGAGCCAGGCACTACACAGTTTCCTGAGCACTTTGAGGAGAGTGCGGGGCCTGCAGGCTGGAAGTGGCCGCCAACCTAATCCCGCTGCGAAGTCATGAAGCAGGTGGGGAGGAAGAAGCCAGTGACCGAAAACATTGTGCTGGTTTGCTTTTTTTGGTAAGCAAATTATAATCCTAACGGCTCTCTGATCGCTGTAATTCTTTCATGTCTGATTCAAATTGTCTGGGTTCAGTATTAAGTCAAGCCTGGGGAATGTGTTCCCTCCCTACCACCCACCCCACCCCGCCCCTGCCGCCCCGGGAGACATTTGCTGAGCTAATCAAAATCTTCTCCAATCTCAAAGTTCTGGGACGCCTGCCATTGGAACTTTCTAGCTCAAAGCCTCCATCGTCCCAGCCGTCTCCTCTACCTCATTCCTGCTGCCGTGGGCCACCTGAGCACGGGCACCAAGCCAGGCAGAGGTACTGCCTCCCATTGCTTTGAAATGGGAGAATAGCCCAAGCTGGATGGCCCGGATTCCTGAGGGGAATTTGGAATAAGTCTTGTCCTCTGCAGATATGTGTGTGTGTGTGTGTGTGTGTGCGCGCGCGCGCTTGTGTGCACATGCCCGCGCATGTGTCTTGCTGGGGAGAACTCAAGGCTGTGGTACTTCATGTATCATAAAGAAATCCTAAGCCCTAGACACGTGATACCCAGTTACAAAAGGGATTTCTTGAACATCCTGAGTTAAACAAAAATCCAGTTATTTTAGAAACTCGTGTTTCTTGCATCAACATCACAAACTCTTCAGGGATGAGACAAGGAGAAAGAAATTAAATCCTATGCTCCCAATAGCCACAGAACCCTGCTCTGATGGGCAGCCCAGTAGGTTCTAACAGGCAGGCACAGATTCTGCCACAGCCCTCCTACCTGTGGTCCCCAAAGTTAGAAGGACACATACAGGACATGTCTCAGCCGGGCTGGGTACAAGTAGCAGGGTGAGAGTGTCTTACCAGGTTGAGAATGGCCACATCCTGATCACTGTGATTAAAAACGAGATGGGGCCCTGGAATCCCACTCCTGGTAACCCCTCTTCATACTCTGGCCACCTGTGGGGCTGAGGCTGGACACCAGTTGACCTGACTCTTTTCTTGCAGCATAGCATAGGGGACTGTGTTCAGTTACATCTGGGCCCACATGCTGGCTCCACCACTCAATGTCATGGGGTGAGATGCTCAGCCTCTGGGCCTCTGTATACTCATCTGTGAGACAGGAATGATCATGCAGACCTTGCAGGGGCTCTGTGAGATCAGAGCTAATGAGTGTGACTCAACAGTACATGTTACATTACCCAAAGAGGGCTTTGGAAGCTGATGGTCCCCATGTCACCAACCAGTAGGTAGGTCATTGTGACCGAGTTAATTAACCTCTTGAAATCCAGTTTCCTCATCTGTAAGGTGAGGCTGACAACCCACTCTGCAAGGCTGAGGAGATGATTAGAGGAAATCACGTACAATGCACGGGACACCTGGGCACTGAAATAGGAGTCTGCTCATGCTCTCTCCTTCCTCCTCAAATTCATGCCTCCAGGGAGTGCCAGGGCCATCGCTAAGCAGGTCTTCTCAACAAGGGACCAGCTACATACTCCTGTCAGTCATCCAGCCCTAGCCGGTCACCTGCTATCTGGGCATCTATGGAAGGACTCGTGTGTGATTAGATTCATTTACTGGCAAACTGCCTGAGATCTGGACTCCCGGGAAAGGTGCTACCGGAAGTGGAGGGCCAAATTCAGTTTGCAGATAGATGTGTTTCTTCAGGGACAGACAGTGCTTTTAGAGAAATGTTAGCTGGCCTCTAGGCAGAGCAAGCCTGGTGCAGTGAGGGATTCCCACCGCTTCCCAGGGCTTCTGTGTGCCTGGGCTCCTGGTTACCTGGCCTGCCTATCCCCTGATGGGTCTGGATCTGTCAGTTCTGCTGGAAAGCCTTGCTCCTCTAAGACATGGCCTGAGCACCAGCAGCGGCCTCCCCTGGGAACTTGTTAGAAACGCAGACCCCTTCCAGAATCTGCATCTTTTCCAGATCCCCATATCTGACTCCTATACACACCATGCACGCCACAGTGTGAGAGGGTCCAGAGTGGGTATGACTGTGAAATGTGTGTGCATAACACTTCTCTTCCCAGAGCAGAGTCTGGTCCAAATTGGGTGCTCCATAAAAGGTTGTTCAATGGATGTGGAGGAGTCTGGGTACAGTCACAGCACTTGTGACCCGATTGGGAGCAAAACTTTTCCGAAGTTCCAAGGACAAGGAAGTAGCTACCTGCGGGGGCTACCACCACCCTCCCAGGCAGGGCTGGAGCCCCTCAGCTGCACAACTGGAGCCGAGATGCAGGCTGGCAACTGTGAGAGCGGCTGACAAGGAGACACGGGATTTCAGAGCAGAGCCCTCTGTGGGCATTAAACCCGACTTAGGTCCCAGGTCTTAGAAGACAGCACTGTGGTTCATGTTCATAACGATGTCCCAGAGCCACCAGAAGGATTAAGCTGTGTCTTTCTTGTTCTGCAGAATGTGGCCAGAAGAGCAGAATATTTTAGAAGAATTTTCACCGGGAAATTATTTTGCTTAGAACAGTTCACTCTCTGATGATGCTCGGATAAACAAAATGGTATCAAATAAAGATGTGCTGTTCTGATTATTGGATCATGTCTTTTCAAGTTGGTTCAGAGGGTGGGTTGGGAGTTTAAGGAGGAGTTTAGTACAAACCTGTGGTAGGAAGGACTTCTGTCATTCGGGAGGCAGAAGTCATGGGAATGAGGCTAAAGAAACCCCTGTGATCACCTTGTCCCCAGGCCAAGAGCATTGGCATCACACCAGGATGCCAAAGAGACATTTGTTTGTTCCCTATTCTGCAGAAGACTCCAGCACCTTCTATGAAAGGGACCCATTCTAAATGCTTTACTCACATCCCCTCATTTGTCTCCAACAGCCATGTATAATTTAGCATCCCCATTTTCCAGATGAAGAAACTGAGGCAGAGAAATGAACTGATAGATCCCAAGTCCATGGATACTCAGTAGTGATTCTACTCAATTTCAGCATCATGCTCTGCCTCTCACTGCACTGACCACATCCACCACCGCTCCCACGGTTGCTTCCTGCTAACATTCATTAAACATTCATGGTTCCATGAGCTGTTCCAGGGGCTTCTCTCATTTCATTGTCAAAAAAAACAAACAAAAACCCTCACATGAAATTAACACTGTTACTGTACCCATTTTATAGCCAAGGACATTGGGACCCAGAGAAGTTAAGTAACTTGCCCTAGGTTACACAACGTAAGGCAGTCAGACTGACTCTGGAGCTTCCACTTTTAACTAACATAAAAGGGGAAAGAGAGAGGGGCCATTTGAATTAAGTCTGGGCTGTGAACTGTTTAAAAAGAAAACTAGGATTACATGTGTTATAAATTAAAGTCCATAAAGTCAACATTTGAGATCTGCTTTTTGCCTGGCACTGGGTTTGTTGCTGGGAATCCCAACAGGGGACAAGCCCCCTAGCCTCCTGATGCTCAGTCTAGAAGAAGGAGACCAGCTGCCGAGGAAGAAAGGGAACGCAATGCTTTAGTGGTGTGAGGAATGTCTTCAAAGGAAAGAGGGACCCTGAGGAGGCAGCAGTTAAGGATTAGAGAGAGTTTACTTATTTATTTATTTAAAAAAATTTTTATTATGTTTAATTTTTTTGAGAGAGAGAGAGAGAGAGAGAGAGAGAGAGAGAGAGACAGGGTGTGAGTGGGGGAGGGGCAGAGAGAGAGGGAGACACAGAATCCGAAGCAGGCTCCAGGCTCTGAGCTATCAGCACAGAGCCCGATGTGGGGCTCCAACTCAGTAGTGTGAGATCATGACCTGAGCCGAAGTTGGATGCTCAACCAACTGAGCCGGCCAGGTGTCCCAGAGAGAATTTAATTAATGGCAATGTACATTAACAATAATGCAATTCTCTGTTGACCCATAAGACACCATATCTCATCAAAAGCATTATATCTTTTATCATATAAGAAGGAGCCCTAGAGGGGCATCTGAGTGGCTCCGACTCTTGATTTTGGCTCAGGTTGTGATCCCAAGATCTTGGGACTGGCCCACGTGGGGTTCCACATGGAGCATGGAGCCTGCTTCAGATTCCCCTCCCCTCTTCCTCTGCCCCTCTCCCCTCCACGTGCTGTCTCTCTCTTTCTAAAAAAAAAAAAATTTTTTTTAAAGAATCACTAGAATAAAGGCAACCCTCATTGGTAAGAATCACTCACTGAAACTATATGACCTAAAAATTAGAATTTATAGAATTTGAAAGGAAAACAATAACTGAATCCCCATTTGAAACAATAATACAATAATATCAAACTCACTATGGCATTCCATACAGTTGCACATACATTATTTCATTTGATTCTCTGATAGACTGTTCATCAGATTTTATCCCCATTTTGCATATGAGGAAACTGAGATCTATTCAAGATCAAAACTTCTTGTCCTCTAAGTGCAGGCTGTGTCTCCTCCTCAGTGTGTAAAGACCTGAAATCTATAGAGGACACAAAAGGACCAGATGAAGTCCTCTAATCAAAGACACACTGATCAAATGCATTGTAGTACACAACTACAGCAAACATCATTTTTCTTGGGGTGGTTTCTGCTGCTTCGCAATTGACTGCCAGTGCCTCTAGAAGGGGCAGATATGACACAGCCAGGGAAGATGTTCACTGAAGCAGTTTCCCAAGCTTGCCTGACATAGGATTTGTCAGGCATACAGATTCCCAGGACCCTTCTGGATCTTCTGACTCTGTTGGGAGAGGTGTGAACCTGGGATGTGTCTGGAGAACAAATGCCCTGGGGCACTGGAGTGGACAAATTTGACAGATAGTGGTTTCAGAAGCCCAACTCGATTTAAACCCACATTTCAGCTCTCCCTACCCGCTTTGGAGTTATTCATAATGACCTGCATTGGGTTCTGTCGCGTTTCCTCTTTCCCAGTGACAAATAGCCGGAGGCGGCAGGGATGGAAGGAAAGCTGCAAAGGGTCTGGATCTTCTTCACAACGAAAGAGGGAGAGATGGCAGGACCCGTCAGGCCTCCTGCGGCCGAATCGTTTCTGTGGCTGTGATACTTGTGAGAAGGTCTAACGTAATCAAACCGTCAAGGGCTCCTGGGAGAGACCCGGCTCTAACAAATTTCCTAAACCATTGCTGCTGTGTTCTGGAAAAGAAAGCTTGCAGTTCTAACACTGCTTTAGCTGGGGCCATCACATGCCAAGGTGGGAAGATCCAGGGCAAGAGTGGTCGGTGGGCCAGGTGCAGGATAGCTGTAAAGCTCCGTGAATGGCAGCGTCTACGCTCACTGCCAGAAGTAAAAGGGCACAGCACTTCTGTGGTTTGGGCTTGCCTGGCACTGATCCTTGCCTTTTTCTGGTACTGTTTTCTGATGTTACTACGGAAAAACAACCCTCCTGCCTTGTTTGATTGATCTAGTGTGGGCGGGCTGACCACACCTCCATCACCAGGCTCATGTATATGAGTGACACAGTCCTAAGCCAATCAGTGAAGGCCACCTCTCTGGTCATGTGATAGATTGGTTCCGGGATGGGCCTGAGGCTCAGTCCCAGCCAATGAGTAGGGACCCAGGTTGTTCTCAGATCTGTCTCACCTCCCTACCTG
Source organism: Acinonyx jubatus (assembly GCF_027475565.1). Taxonomy (NCBI): domain Eukaryota; kingdom Metazoa; phylum Chordata; class Mammalia; order Carnivora; family Felidae; genus Acinonyx; species Acinonyx jubatus. The sequence continues at coordinate 40,099,112 of NC_069382.1, forward strand.
GAGCTGTTTCTGGCTACTGCGGCCATCTTGCCTCTGTGAGGGGGCACCCGCCTGAGAAGGGAGCCAACCCGGGGGAGAACTAGGGCTGAGAGTTGGCGGGAGAGCAGGACTGAATGGGTTTCACTGTGTCAGGCCCAAACTCAGCCAGGCCTCATCTGCCCCTAGCCTTTTCAGGAGACAATACGCTTTTGTCTTGAGTCTGGTTGAATTGGGTTTCTATAATTTATAACAGAAAGAACACTAACAGAGTAAAAAAAAATTTTTTTTCTTTTAATCCTGTGGTTTGCTTATAGGCTGGTCCTGCCAGAGGGCTGGCAAGATGGACAAAGGGAGCTGCCTGGGTTCGAACTCTCGAGTTCCTTCCCTCTCACCTGTGGCCTGAGAGCTGGGTCCTACCCTTTGCCTCCCTTTCCTCCACAGCTTCCCTGTCTCAGCTCAGATGGCCATGCTGCGATGAATGGACCATCCTTAGTAACAGTACGGACTGGATTAAGCGATTCCTCCCCTCCTCAGTGTTTCTTAGTTCTGAGTCTTGCTCAAATTCCAGAAGAGAGCAGCACCTGGCTCTCACAGGGACTGCCTCTCCCGCTTCTTGGAGGGTGAGTGGGCCAGGCTGCCTTAGCAGAGATGGACTGGTCTGCCCGCCCCACCCACAATGGTGAGGAAGTCTCCAGAGCCCCTGACAGTGTACGGATCTGCAGCAGCTTGGACAGGAGTGGCTCCACCCCAGCAGCCCCCCACGTCCACCCCCCGCCCCCATCTGCCTCGGCCTGCTGCCCAGAAGGGTCGAGCTGTAGGGCTCCTTCTTGCCCTATTTAAGCTGTGCTGAGTCTGCAGAGTCTCAGACAGAAGCTGCTCGGTTCCAGTCTAGTTACCACATCACTTACATAGCTCCCCTCGCGTCATCAGGCATCCTCTGTTGTCCTGATGCTCCTGTGCCTGCCGCCCCACCTCAGAGGCCCTGTCCTGTCCTGTACTATTTGTTACTCTTCAGAGCAATGAGCCAAAGGCTGACCCTCCCTTTGACGACCCCCTTGGGTACAAATGGGGCAAGTGAGAAGAGAGCTTCAGGTGAAAGGCAGGGGAGGGGTGGGCTGACCCCAGACCCATGTGCAGGTCTGTTGAGAAGGTCTCCTTGTCAGTAATAACCCCATGACACAAATAGTTCCCATTCTTTAACCAATAATTCGCTCACCCCGTTTCTTCCAGGGGAAGGCACCAACACCCGGACAGGGACAACGATGCTGGATGTGGTGGAAGAGGCCGGATCATGCCTCTTTCCCCACAGCCAACCCAGAAGGCATGCGTTCCAAAGCCCCTCATTAGGGCCTCCCAGCAGGCAAACAAACATCATTAATCTTGGCAAAGTGAGTGAAAGCACATTCACCTGTCCAAGCCAGAGAATTAATGTTGTGTCAATAGGAAATTAGTGTTTACCTCTGGCCTTTACCTCTTCCCTTTGCTACAAAGAGCCCAGGGTGGACCAGCCCAAATGCAGGACCATAGTCAGAGGAAAGAAAAACAAAACCTCGAAACACAGGTGCCGGCCTGGGGCTGTGCTGGATGGGATGCCGGGTGACAGAAGAAGCCCAGCTGAGAGTGAGTTCTCAGGTGCAGGGAGAGCACAGGAGACGTTCCCAGCCTCAGACAAGGTGAGTGGTGACAGCAGTGCTTTGGCGTCAGAGATTCTCACAGGACTGTGAGCCTTACTGGGCATGCTTCCCTCACCCTGCATGGACAAAGGTGACTCCGTTTTCTCTCCCGTACACTGGGCTATGATCTCTCACACCAGGCAGTCAGTGCATGTAGGTTGAAGGGTGCAATGTTATTGGTCAAGGAGCTGCTGTTTATTGAGCACCTACTAAGTGCCAGCTACTGTGTGTGGTGATTGACAGAGATTCTCTAAGAATCCTACAAAGAAGCTATTTTGCCTTTTTCTCAGATAAAAATGATACTGCAATGCAGAAAAATTCAATAGGCTAGCCTCAAGGTCACATGATACAGGGAAGGGGCGAGGCAGATTTGAACCTGGGTCTGACTCCAAAGCTAGCGTTTTCCCTAATAATGGTCACGCACACTTTCACACCAGGCACTGCACGTGAGGTCAAGTGTAAAGACAGGAAATCTCTGAGAAAGCCTTCTGGGTCACTCTGTGTTCCTCCTATCCCCCAGGAATGCCTCACTGCTGGGGGGTGGGTCAGGGAGAGGCCGGGCTGGGCCGGGCCAACTGGAGAGTGTGAGGGTGTGTGCGTGCCTGTGTGCCCCAGGAAAAGGAACCAAACAAGCCGATAAGATCTCTTGTTTCCAGAGCAAAGCACCAATTAAACACAAGGCAGATGTGAGCAAATAAAGCTGTGGCGTCCAGAGAGAAAATCAATACTAGATTATATGCCCTAGTCCAATCATATACCAATTAATACAGAGCGGGTGGGGCTGGGTGCTGGGGGAAGATAAGGTGGGGGGCCAGCATGCAGGGGCTGACTGTGCCTGCCCCCACTGTCCCCACAACTTGGGGCTCATGCCCCTTCCCTCCTCAGGTGGGGGCTGCCGGCCCTGATTCTAAAGGGCTGTGCCTGAGGTCTCTGGGGGGCAGCTCGTGTGAGCGGTGCAGCGTGGGGAAGTGGGGGAGGGTAAAATGAGATGCCCTTTAGTCTCGGCGACTCGGAAGGAAGGAAGAAGAGCATAGAGATGCTTCTGGAGGGTGGCACCCACTGGGAAGGCACAGACAATTTGGAGCATGCAGACAGGCTGTTTGATGTTTGGTTTGCCACATAAAAAAATAAGGCACTCACTTTTGGAAAGTGATAGAAAATCAAGCCAAAATGGGAAAACTGGAAACCAAATTTATATCCCTAAGAAATGATATTGAAGCTCCTGGTTGTTCTGTCCATGTTTTTATTTAATTCAGAAAGTACAGCCGAGAAGTTAATAAATGATTTTCAAGAGGGGTGATAAAAGATAAATGCCAAGGGTTTGCAGCACAGGACCAGGTGACTGTGGGGGTGGGGTTGTCTAGAACATTCCATGGAAAGACTTCACGTTCATCACCAGGGTGCCAGGGACAAGGCAGCGTGACACACAGAGCCACCTGCCAATGGAGAGTTTACCAAGTTTAGCAGGCCCCCTGCCTCAGGGAGGTGGCTTTGGCAACATCGGAAGGACAAATCAAAGGTGCCGACATCCCCGGGAGAGGAAATCTGGCTGTGGGCGGGGTGCCTGGCTGCAAGGACAGTCACAGACCATGAATTCCTGCCCTTGTGGGGGTCAAGACACATGGCTGCAGAGCAAGTGCACCCTTCCACAAAAATTCCCAGTGCTCTTGGGGAAAGGAGACCCAATGTTGTGTGGGAAGCAGAAAGCAGAAGTGGAAGGAAAGGTGACAAATTAGTGTTGAAAAGGGCACCTGCTTCCGTTTCTCCTGTAGGAAGCCCCTCTGGCCAGCGTCCCTCCTGTTTCCTGAATACTCAGGGACGCAAGCCCCAGAGGCAAGGGTCCTTTGCAAGTGGGAGTTCTGTGGGCCAAGGACTGTTGCATGCCAAAGAAAAACGAAATTTGCTAGCCGAATATTTTTTAGACATTTTGCAAGATGCACGGCCTCCCTGACAATTTTTAATGTACTAACTGCCTGGTCCAGTGAGCTGATTAATTGGTGCTGGAGAGATCAATAAAAAACAGAAAATTAAAACAATTTTAAAGTGATTAAGTAGTTTAACACCTGTCTCCCGTCACGTCAGCGCAGGAAGAAAAATAAAGCAGGTGTCGAAGGGGCCTCCTGAAGCAAGAGAAAACAGCGCCTGCCTCGGAGAAATGACAAATCACAGCTGGCGGATCAATCTGAGTGCAGGCAGCCCTTCCCCAAGCCCACCTCGGCGGCAGGAACCAGAGACCCCCAGGAGGCTGGCATCTCCCCTGGTGGCTCCTTCAGAGCCACTTCTCAGCTAGGGAGGAACAAGTCTGTCCAGACCCTGAAAACAGGGCAGGAGGGAGCGAGGGGAGCCGAGGAACATCTTGGTTAGAACTCTGGACGGGATGAGGTGAGAAGGCACCAGCTAACCTTCTCCTGACCTCCCTTCCAGCCAGTCAGAGCTGAGTCTGTGCTATGTGGAGGGGTTCAAAGGCAACAAAAATGCATTTGGAGAGCTGTGGGGTCAAGACAGGGAAACGCACAGTCAAAGCTCTCTAGGATTAGCTTCAGGGCTCCACCCTTACTCCCTCCAACCTCCACCTTCCCCTGGCCATATCTACAGGTGTGCAGATACCTGCTCTGATGGCTCAAATGTCCCTTGTAACTCCTCTGTGCCAGCCTCACTCTCTTTGCCCCCGTCAGCAGCCTCAATGGAAGCTGAGTCACTCCTATCCCATAGTTTACTGTATTTGACTCCGAATCACCAGAAATAAATTCACGGAGCTCAAGAAACCCTAAGATGGTTCTTCTGCAACTTCCCCACCAAAAGTCCTAACAGCAGAGTAGAAAGAACGTGGACAGGAAAGTGAGGGGGAATTCACAAGTGGAGAGGTAAGCCCCCAAGCGAAACATTTCACAAGTCTCCTGTTTTACCTTGAAAGTGGACTTGAACTTTGCACACCCAAAATGCAGAATATACTAATTGATACTCGTGTTCTGGCACACCACTACACCTCCCTGGAGGTTGGGCTCAAGCCTTAGGCTCAGGCTGTGAGCTCCTTGCGAGGGGAGCTAGACCAGCCTCCAGCTCTTGGGGGCGGGATGGGCCACGCCCCTAAAAACCCACATTATTCTCACCTGCTTGCTGGGACGGTCACATGTTTGTTTTCTGCTCTCTAGCTTCCTGTTCGCCTTCAAGGTTCCCTTGAAGCTTTCCCCACCAAGACCAGGATGGAAAAGGAACTCCAAGCAACAAGAGAAACCTTGCAGCACGTTCAAAACATTAAGTTTTAAACATGTTTAAGAGTGTGATCTAAACATTAAGTAACATAAAATGTTTAAGAACATCAAAGCCCTCAGCTGAACTTCTTACTAGCAATTCCCACTTTGTAAGCCTCCCTATTAACACCTGTCACACTAAATAGGAATGGAAAAGGAGTCACAGCAGTTAGAGGCCAGGATCAAGGAGTTCCAACTGTGAGTTTTAAAGTGTTTTACTAGCCAGATTTTCCTCCTTTCCCCTACTTCCTTTTGGGCTGGGAGCTCTGCTTCTGTATTCAGTGTTTGGGCCTCTCTGTACACAACAATCCGTTTGGAGCCGTCTTAGTCTCGAAGAAAACTTGTCAAACGCTATACAGCAAATTTTATGCCAATGACAAGTCCACACAAAGAGATTTCCAGTTGCTTCGGCTATTGGCCCGCTTTTAAAAATCATCCATACAGCCAAGATCTCCACAAGATATAAACTATCTCTCGGCACTTCCTGCCACACGCTGTGACTCTGGAGACCGGGCCGGGGATGGAAGCGAACAGTCCCCACCATCCAACTCTTCTCACAGATCCCAGATGCCCGCTTGCCATGGGTGCCCCCTCCGGGTGTGGCTCTCAGCCGGAAGGGCCGAGCGCAGGGCTGGCCTGCGACACCGCCCAGGCTCGGTGCTACCCACAATGCCAGTGAAGGGCCCAGCCCAGGTACCTCACTGATCTCGGAAGCAAGCACAAAGTTCTTGACGTGGCGCCCTCGGGCCAGCGGCTGCTCCCTGTAGAGTAAGGATCAGACTGACGAAGACAAAGTTTCCCCGGGCCCAAGTTCCAAACTCGGCTGTTTTGTTTCTGTTAAAATGCAATTGTTTTTCTCTGGAGTGTGCGGTGACTGCTCGGCGTCAGGAAGATGTATGAAAACCTCCACTTCAATTCAACATCCCTTTTCTCCCAGACAAACACGGTCGGATTTTAATAAATCAAAGAGCCACACTGTTTAATAAAAATTTATTGACTTACAAGTGATTATTTATCAAAAGACCATTAATAGCAGGTGCTGAAATGATGTGTTACTGGGTGGTGCTGGGGAGACTAATAGGAAATCAATGCAGCTGGCCGGCCAGAATGCATATGAGAAGCCCACCCCCCCATCGGCTAGCGCAATTTCACCGGCAAAATACACCAGACGCTACCCCTGGTGCAATGAAAAGTTCCCCCTTTTTATTTATCGTTTACAAATGAAATGATCAATACTTTTAATCTAGAGCAAAATTTATTAACTTTCCCATCGGAGAGAGACATATTGACTGGGGGGAGAGGAGGTGTTAGTGCAGTGGAAGATGGATGGCTGGATGGTCTCTTAGCCTGTCCAAGAGCCAGTGTGCACGCAGCTGCCCTTCCAGCCCACAGGTCCCAGGCCACACGGGGCAAATGCGACTGGAGAAATCGAGTCTGGCCACCGAAGAGGCACAGCGGGCAGGCGTGACCTGTGACACAGTGGACTCACTCACATGTCACGGATGTGGGAAGCACCTGTCCCACAGACCACTGAGTTTCTCTGGTCAGTTTCGGGGAGGAACAGCAGGGTCTGCAGACCCAGAACACTTCTGCAGCACAGCAGGGTGAGATGCTGCTGTGAAGGGCTGGCACAGGATGGCGCCCAAGGACTGGTCGCTGGGCTGGGCTGGGCTGGGCATTCAGGGCTCTGTGGAGCGCTCCCTGCCGCCTCACAGCCAGCCTTTTTTAATCTCTGAAGCGCTGCAATAGCGAGGGGTGGGGAGCTGACACAGTGAAGAATCAAGTTCCGAAAAGTTGGTTCTATCGTCCATGAGGTTGCCATCCCAAACCGCCCCATCAAGCTGAGCTTGCTATCTCCGGCGTGGCTGGCAGCCTTCTCCTGAGCTTCCTCTGACAGGGGAATTTTACTTGCCTGTTTTGAAAACTCCTTCTCTAACTAGCCGGGCGAGGGGGCGGGGGGGATCTCATATTTGAGTGAAAACAGCTGATCTCCACATTCAAACCTGCCCGGCCTCACTTCACCCGGACACCGGGGCCCCTCTGATGGAGTCAAGTTTCACCAGCCCTGATGTTCTGGAGAAATCAAGTGGATACAAACGGACATATTTCTGAATTAGATGGCTTTAGAACTTAGAGCTAAAGTTTGAGCCATGGGTTTAAAACTTACAGACACTTGAGGTGGGAAGAGCTTTGGAGGCCATCTAGCCCAAGCCCTTAATTGTGGATCAGGAACGCAAGAAAAAGAGAACGGCAAATGAGTAGCAGGTTAGGAAGTGGGATTAGAAGCTGGCCCGTGCTCACCCCACTAATTGATGCCGTTAGTTTTATGCCAGGGTCATCCTCATTGTTGCTAGGATCCTAAGGGCAAGAGTATTCTGGACTTGACATTGCCTTACATGTTCTTCGTAGGTGGTGTGAGGTTTTACAACTCAAGACCCGGCCAGCCATCCCAGATGGAACTCCTTCCTGCCTTATGGATAATGCGGGGCCTGCGGGGCCCCAGTTAAAGGGGATGGTGTAGCCTGAGGACTCTCCATGCTTGTGACAAGCACTAAATAAAGTTTTAGAGAGTGCTTTTTTTGAGGTGTAATGCACATCTCTGCTCCTAGTAAAACAGTAGACTAATCCTAGCTTAGTTTCTGCTAGTATTTCTTTTACACAGCAGTGACTCTAACCCCAGCTTTTTAACACTCCGCTGTGCCATCAGCAACAGATAGGCCTGTTTTCGTAGTTTGTTTTCTCTCATTGTTTTCAGCACACCGATGAAAACCATGATGTAAACGTACTGAACAGCAGACAGATTTTAAAAAAATAACTTTTAAAAAGGGAACTTGATCTTCAAGACCAATTTTAATCATCCGATGGTTGTTAAACACTAAACACTATAAATATCGCCTCCTCTAAAGGCTGAAAACCACTGTTTACTCTTGGTAAAACAGTTCATAAGAGGCTGTTCCCTACAGTCAAAACAGTGTTTTTATTTGAGAGAAAAATAATCTTTCACTGGCTAGCGAGGTGAAAGGTAAGAGGAAAGGGGAGGCTAGGAAGGGAGATAAGGAACAGGAAGTAGGTAGGGCAAGAGTCAGACTAAGGGCAGAAAAGACAAAGTGCTATCACGTCAGTGGCTCAGGAGCAGGGCTGCCCTTCCACATCATCCCGTCACAGGCCAGAGGGTGGCCTCGGAGAGTCACCGCTTACCACAGCTGGTGCAAATCCTGAAAGGTGTCATGACCATGCTGGGGGGGCCAGGGGATGGATGGATGGATGGATGGATGGATGGATGGATGGGTGGGTGAATGCTGGGGATGAGGCAACTCTCTCTCTCGTTAGGTATGTGAAATTGGTAGACCCTAGAAGCCAGAACTGGTGAGGGTTGCTAGGCTTCAGACCTGCCCTCACGGTGACCGTGGGTGGATGCAGGGACCGCACGAGGCCTGCAGCTCTCCTCTGGCTGTGTGGGAGCCCACACGCAGCCAGAACCCACCTGGCCCCCTCACTAACCCTTCCAGAGCCTCCGTTCCTTCCTTGCCCCCATAGGTCCTTGTTGCTTTCCACCGTCCTTCTTCCATCCAGACTGCCTGCCTCATCTGCTTTGTCCCCAACCCCAACAAACAGCGCCTCTTCATACGCCTCTAATCCCACTGCATCTATCCGCGCAGAAATCCACAGCTCATCTGTGCTGGAAATTCCAAGTTAACCAGACAGATATGCAAACATCCAACAGGAGCAGTAGCTCCTTCTGAATAATACTATTCCTCAGTCCAGAAGTCAGCTGGATTCCCTACAGTCTTGGGGTTATGGCCAAGTCAGAGACCTGTAACTGCTGTTAAGAGACATGTTACTTAGGGCTGCAGCCAGGGGAGACAGAGGGAAGGGAAAAACCCCTCGGATCATTGACCATCAGAGACAATTTTATTGACTCACAGAAACAAACCCAAAGCCCTCTGCAGCAGCTCTGAGCTCAGACCTTGTCCTGCCACATTTCATGGACCTACACTTGTAACACTGAGCAACTTGTCCTTCAAAGTAGCACTTCAATCCCCACAACAACCCTGTGAGGTAGGTATCACCACCCTTCCCCTCCTGAGCCAGGTTACAGATGGGGAAACTGAGGCACGAGTTAACAGAGAGCAAGTCACATGGGAGTTCAGGGTCAGCACTGGAGCTGGAACACAAAATGACTCTTGGTTCCCACCACATGCTAGTCACCGATCACCTTGCTTCTCACCGTCCCCTCTGGTGACTGCCCGTGGCAACAGCACAGGAATGAAACCTCGCTTTGCTGAGAGCCCCTGCAGACAACAGTTTTCTTTCCATCCAGTCTGCAGAGCTCCGGGGCAGGGGGTGATGTTCAGGCCAAAGCAGGCCGCACCGCCTCGGCGCTGTCTCCTTGTGCACGGGTGGACCCCTTCCCCAGCAGAGCCCCTGGCACGTGGCACCCACAACAGACCGAACACGGGCCCACGGCCGATTCTTCCCGACCACTCAGTCCCACACGTGTGCAGGTGGAGAGGGGACTTTAATGGCATTCCTGCAATGGACTCATTGTAAAGAAGACAAGAAGGGTGTCCCATCCTGGGCAGCGGCCCCCAGCGGCGTCCGCTTCCGATGGCAAGCCCAGGGGTCCCCGGGGCAGTCCTGAAGAAGCTGGAGTCCTGGGCTCCAGGGCGGCCTGAGGAGCCCTGCAGGTGGCAAGGACGCAGCAGTGGGGGTGGCAGGGGGCGGTGGCAGCTCCAGCGGGCTCGCGGGTCAGGCCCGCGAGTGGTGGCTCCAGCCAGCGCGAGGCGCGGGCTCAGGACCGGCTCCTGTCCTCATGGTTCCCAACGATCATCTTGCTGTACAGCTTCTGCTGCTCCTCTTTGAACGTGTCCTTCACCTTCTCCCTCTTCAGACCACCATCCCTGATGGGAGAAAGGCTGGTGTAAGAGCAAAGAAGTTCTCCCGCCCACCCAGTCACAGCCAGCAGCAACACGCTGCTCCAAACCCGAGAAGAACCTGTCAGAAACAAAAGTACCCCGTGGCTCTCTCCCTCCCGAGGTGCCGTCAGTAGTGAGGCTGCACGCCCCAACTCCACCGTTTCTATTATGGCTCTCACTCTTGCCCTAGGGTCAGAACTCCCCACTCATGTCCAAGGCACTTTGTAATCACTTCAACCTACCAAGGAGTTTACAATTCTTTCTACCAATTTGCCCTCACCTTGCAAAAGATACAGGAGGTATTCTGAGATCATGGAACGTGAGCCAAGCTTTAAGAAATACTGAGACTATAATGAATCCGCACATCTGATCTGTGGGATAAAATCTGTAAATTCAGACCCAGGGATTCTGCAAATTCATGCCAACAACAAACAAGGGGAGCTGCCACTCCTGACTTCTTCTGTGCGTGAGGGACAGTGCTGCAAAGGAAACCAAGTCACTCTCAGGGTCCTGGGCTGACGACCCTGGCACCACCCCCCAATATCTCCCAATCAATTCCCTATACTTGGATTTGCTTCTTCAAAGTCCCACTCCCATTCGTCACCCCAACTGCTCGCCTACACCCTAGAAGGAGCATCTCTCACCTTCAACAACTAACGGAAGCCCAAGTCCACCTTCAGGCTTTCCACTACAGCTTTTTTCCCCTTTGAGTTATGGAGGTGGCCGTGGCAGAGAAAGTCTGGACGGACCTTACGCTGATGCCCTTACCATCTGCTGCCCCTTTACAAGCCATGGCAAAGACAGTCACGCTGGTCATTCTTAGGCCTCGCGGACAGGGCATGTGGGCAGTGGCAAACACTCCAGCCCCAGCAGCCTGTCAGACCGGAGTTCAAAGTCTGGCTCCACTGCTTGCTCTGTGACTCTGAAAACGGTTACCTGACCTGAGTGTGGGTGTCCTGTTTGTAAGATGGGAGTAACAATGCTCATACTGCAGGTACCTGCTGTGAGGACAGAGTGAGCTCGGCACCTAGAACAGCCTCAGCACAGCGTCTGGCTGATGAGGAGTGTTCGATAAGGGAAGCAATTTTTAAAAGGCCATACCTGAGAGCCATGCCATCACCTAAGAATCCACATGTCAGCATCAAATTTGAATTTCTACATTCTTTCCCCGTAATGCCCACTTTAGTCAAATGCCCTATAGAACTCACCCTTGTGCTTAAAACAAAGGGTCCTAGGGCATGGAATGATTTCCCTGAACCAGCATTCCTCCCGATCACAGTCCTGTAATTTGGAGGCTAACTATCGCATATTCTGGCGTAAGGGTCCACAACTATGGCCCGTAGGCCGAATGCAGCCTGGTAACTGTCCTGATAAAGTCTTACTGGAACACAGGCATGCTCCTTTGTTCACACAGTCTCTGGTTGCCGCCACACTACGATGGCACACTTAAGCTGTTACAACGGAGACCACATGATCCACAAAGTGAAAAATTTACTGACTCTACAGAGAAAGTTTGCCAACTGCTGCTCTAATAGGTAACAAGCCAAATACAATAAAGGAAACTTCTGTCTTTCCAAGGATAGTCCAGTTTTGCCAAATATACAAGATCAGAGAGCCCAGTGCTTCTATGAAGTTTCCAGACCAGCATCAGGCCGGCCCTTCTGAAGGACCAGGACTGCCTGGTGCTCTGGTAGACTAACACAAATCCAGAAGGTACACAGAATTGACTGCTTCAGTCTAGTCATGCTGGGCTCTGTGTTCCCCAAGGTTAGGGCGGCGTGGACTACTTCTGAGTTGACACCAGGAGAAAGGAGTCAAACTGTTCACTCTCCAAGGCTGACAAGCTGAATTCTCTACAACAGGGAGAAGGCGGATTCTTTGTAAATGGAGTCAGCAATTCAGCTTCTGCTTCAGAAATTCCCACCCTGCTACACTCAGCTGATAAAACCCGGCTCTGACTCACCAAAGCAGGTCCACGAGCCCTCCCTGCCTGGCAATGGCCGATTTCACCCTATTTGCAAACTGGACGGCATCTTCATCAGTCTGTGAGAAAGAATAAATGAGACCACTCAACACAGGCTGATGTCACACAGATAGAAGTGAGGACTTCTGCATGGTGTGGGGACCCACCTCTCTGGTCATGGGAGGCAGGTACCAGACACTGCAGACAATGGCCCAGCTGGTCATCATTCTCAGCAGGTACGTTACCATCCCATATTTGCTGCTGTTCCAGAAGGCATCACCAAACTGAGGGTCATACTGAAAAAGAGTGGAAAATTGGATGGTAAGAAGTCAGTAGTTTAAACGAGGTGGGTTGTCAACAGCAACTTTTGTGAATACATCACCTGGGGCAGTATCAGTACCAGAAAGCCACACTCAGACCCCTCCATGAACACTTCTGAAATGATTCTACACCTGGGCACTATGACCTTCAGCAACACGAACCCCGATTGACTCAGATTTTGCTGTGGATCATTAGGGAGGACTCCCTGAACCGCCTTCCCCCAACAAACGTCCTCCTTCTCTTTGATCCATTTCAGGTTTTACTCATTCATGGGTGTATGTAGTTATTAACATGTTTAAGCAGATCCAATACCAGAGAAGAGGATTAGACACTCCCATATCTCCACTCCCCAGATTCAACCATTACCGACATCCCACCATCCTTGCCCCTGCCATCCCGCACCCGCTCACAAACCCTATCTCCAACAATGGTGTCCTTCACTCCTCAATGCTTCTACATGTGCCTCACTCAAACAGAGATACCTTCTCACATCATTGCCAAGTTTTTAAGATCATTTCTGGTGCTCCGGACCAAGGAGAAGACAATTACAAAGCTTACGCTATGCTTCTGTAATTATACCTCTAACAAAGCTAATGATCTGTTTAAGCGGGAGGCTCTGCTCTGATCACATCGCCAGCATTCTAGAGGAAACAGGGGTGCGACGGCTCACGAGGCCACCACACGCGTGCTGCCCTCCCTGCCAAGCGGCAGGCTCAACAGTGACTTTCTTTGGCCAACGACTCTAGTGGAGGCTAAGGCTGTACTCCAGTGGTATCTTGTGGGAAAAGTGGCTGACACCGTGACCCACAGTCTCACCAACAGAAGAAGAATTTAAGCAGCAGGTAAGCAGGGTTGGGAGAGCTGTGCAAGCTATCAAAGCAGCAGCAAAAAGAACACAGTCTTTGAAGACAATGACCGAACCGAGTGTCCTGCAACTGCCAGCACGTGTCTGAAGGGCTCTCAAAGACATGACACCAGACTGTAATTATAGTGCAAAGACAGGGACCAGAATGGGGAAAATTAGAAAGAGGGAGAATCTCAAGAGTTCTCCCACAGGACCTAGCTGCCACTGTGTCAGAAATGCCCTTTCTCTGCAGAAGCTCGAGAAGGAACACCAACAGGGACGCTGTGGACACTAAGGCACTTGACAGGCTGGGGCAGGATTTGGACTACACAATCTTTTTTAAGGCTCTCCAAGCCACTTTATGATTCTCAGAACAGAAATTGGATAATTATGCCTAGTTGTGGACCTGACTACAGGAAGGAAGACATTTAGATTAAATTACAGACTCAACTAAGAAATTCAAATTTATAGAAAGCTTTGTGAGTTTATATTATAATAGCAAAGGGAAATAAAGGAGAAGAACGAGTTTTAAATAGAAGCTGATGTTTAAAAACTGCACAGAGAAACAAAACTTCTCAAGCATAATTTTTTCCTCCATTTGAAACTAGCATCCCTTTGTATGGCCATCTCTGATCTATTACTTATGGCTTGCAATTTATAAACAGAAGGAGTTACAAACCCCTGTTAGAATCTTTCTGAAGCACTACCACCAACAGCCAAATTAAGGAAAGAGCCCAAATGTCCTTCGACAGATAAATGGATGAAGAAGATGTGGTGTATACATATAATGGGGTACTCCTCGCAATCAAAAAGAATGAAATCTTGCTAACCTGCAACATTGTGGATGGAATTAGAGGGTATTATTCTAAGCAAGATAAGTCAGAGAAAAGACAAATAGCATATGGTTTCATTCATGTTTGGAATTTAAGAAACACACCAGATGAACACAGGGAAGGGAAGGAAAAATAAGATAAAAACAGAGAGGGAGGAAAAATAAGAGACTCTTAAATACAGAGAACAAACTGAGGGTTGCTGGCAGGGTGGTGGTGGGGGATGGGCTAAAGAGCTGATGGGCATTAAGGAGGGCACTTGTTGGGATGAGCACTGGGTGTTACATGGAAGTGATGAGTCACTGGGTTCTACTCCTGAAACCAATACTACACTGTATATTAACTAACTTGAATATAAATAAGTTTTTAAAAAAAGAAAAAAAGAGAAGCTAATGTTTATGTTTTGAAGAAAGTGGTGTTACATTTTATAAGCACTATATGGATAAAATAGTTGATGTTATGTGTGCCAGCACTTTGTTTAGAGTTGATTTTCTGTTCCATGCTGGGCAGACACCGTTGAGAGAAAAAGCAAAAACTCAAAATAGTAATAAATTTCTCAAAGTCAAATAATGGTTTAATTTTGGTGCAAATGTAGTAAGAGCCTTGAAATTGCTAAGATTGTCCAAATTTGATTACCAATGAAGGCTTTATAACAACTAGCAAAGTTTTAGAGCAAAAGGTTTTTTTTTCTGTTTTTTGTTTTCTTTGAGAGAGGAAGAAAGCTTGAGTTGGAGAGGAGCAGAGGAAGAGAGAATCTTAAACAGGCTCTATGCTCAGTGGGGAGCCCAACACGGGGGATCCATCCCACAAACCTGAGTTCATGACCTAAGCCAAAATCAAGTCGGATGCTCAAAGGACTCAGGCACCCCAAGCAGAAGTTTTTAATCATAAGTGTTTGTTAATAAATTTGGGGAGGGAATGAAATTATATGTAAAATTTACATGCCTTTTGGGGCACCTGAGTGGCCCAGTCGGTTAAGTGTCTGACTTCAGCTTGGGTCATGATCTTGCAGTTCGTGGGTTCGAGCCCTACACTGGGCTTGCACAGAGCCTGCTTTGGATCCTCTGTCCCCCTCTCTCTGCCCCTGCCCCATTTGTGCTCTCTCAAAAAATAAACGTTAAAAAAAATTTTTTTTTTTTTAATATACATGCCTTTTTCTTTGGAGAAGAGCCATAACTGCCCAAAGGGTCCAGGTACCCAAACTTGTTAAGAACCACTGCTCCACAGCAGGGTTCCCAAACCAGCGCATCAGCAGCACCCAGAATGGGTTAGAAATGCAAGTTCAGAAACACCCAGCAATCTGCATTTTCCCAGTCCTCCCAGGTGATGTTGACGCAGCTGTAAAGAACCGATGTTCCGGAGTCAGCAGGGACAGTGAGGAAGGGCCTCCTCTAGGAATTTGTTTCTTACGAGCATGTACAGAGCAGCCCAGGATCCCTAGTACAATCAAATGCAGGACGGCATGCACATGACACAAACACCGCTCCCCAGGTTCTTCCCCACAGCAGACACAGCTAATGGACTGTTTTCTTTCTTGAGTTCCCAGAGACAGCACCCTCAACAGGTGGCTTACGCAGCCCTGACCCATGGATCAGTTAGTTAGTTACCCTACAGCCACTGTTCATGTGCCATTCCTGCACTGGAGCTCTGCCTCCCTAGTCAAGGGGAGGGCTGGTGAGTGTTCATTTACCCAGGAGAAACCCCTCTTCCTCAACTGCGCGAGCTGTGCTGGCAAAGTGACAGTGATTCTTTCAAAAGAATGCTCTGCACACAACAAGCAGACCCTTGCAAAAGTATAGAGACTAAATTCTAAGTATAACTGACACAGATTTACTCATTGTTTCACCCTGATGTGAGATTTCAACGTCAATACTTTAAACATACTGACAACAGCCTGTGGTGTTTAGAAACCATAGTATTCTTTTAGAAATAGTACAATGTAAGTATTTATAAAATCAGATGGACGTGATGGGGGGGCAGGAAGGAGAAAAAAGAGAAACTGACTGAATTCTATCCTCCCAGGTAAGTCTGAGCAGTTAGAGGTACAAGCACCCGCAAGGTGGGGGAGCAGCCTAGATGAGCTCTTCGGGTGCATTTCATTTTCATAAGCTGTTCCTGGTACAGAAAATGACACCACAGCCCAAGCTGTGGAGCTGTCTCTTCCTTTAGTGTTAAGAACACATCTGTAGCCATCCGTGCTGGCCTCTCCACCAACTGTACAAATCCAGCCGGGCCACACCCTCAACTCCCTGCGGCAAGCCTCCTCTTCGAGTGGAGTACCTTGCATTCTGGGTAGGTTTAGGAAGAAAGATATGACAAGTGGGGGGGGGAGGGTGGTGACAAGCAAAGCTTGTGAAGGGTCCCCCACCTCCTGAATCTGGTGGTGGCAGCGAGGTGTGGGCTCCAATTGGCTGTTCCTCATTCAGCCCCTCCCCTGCCCCTTCTAATGGGCTGGAGACTGTGAACAATTCCACGGTCTCCTCCTCCAGCACACTCTACCCACACTAGCCAAGCCCAAGCTGCTCCACTGGAGGATCAACCCACAAACCAGTGACACCAGCTTCTTCCTCCCCTTTCTCTTGCTGTGTCCCATTCATGGCATCTGCGGTAACAACCACATGTCCCCTCAGAGGTCTTGCTTGTACCTTGATAGCAACAGGGTAAACTGTGGCTCCAATCTCAAAACTTCCTTTTTTGAACATCATCACTGATGTATTATTGATGCAGGTTCCTAAAATGCAGAAGAGAGTAAAATGCTATTTCTTTTGGTCCTTTACCTCAGAGACTAGGAGTTTAAGGACTAAATACAATAATAAAACCTCTTCTAATGGCTTTTCAAACAGGATAAATCTGTCATCTCCATAGCTTATGGATGAACACCTAAAAGGGATAAGCAAGACACTGTACTGTTTCTTACTCTAGTACAAGATCATTTTCCCAATTAACACACCCAGATTAGATAAAAGGCCAGAGCCACTCAGTGGACTAGGGAGGTCTCAGTAAGAATCTACATGAAGCTGAGATCCCACTGACAATACTATACAGGGGATTCCTGCATTGGGAAAGGTCACACTATGGCCCTCAGTCCAAATTCTGAACTCTCCTGAGTGTTCAGTCCCACAACAAATTTTGAGGGGAACCGAACATTATTCAGTGAAAACAGAGAACCCCTGCAAGGGATGGGGAACTTGGTCTGGGGTGACAGCAGAGTCATCATCCTGCATGGCCTTCCCACCCTCCCCACCCAGAAACTCTTTGTAGTGATCGACCCCTTCTTACCCTCTGGGAAGATGAGGATGGGTAGCTTGCTTTTATCCTGCACATGCTCAGTCAGTCTTTAGAAGAGACAAATAGAACAAAGGTTCAGACAGCCTTATGTCCATCATCACCAAATGCACTTATAAAACAACCTATGCAGATGTCACAGGGGATGTCGTATATGAATTAACAAATACGACTATCTTTTACAGACCCACAGTCTAAATTGTATAAAGACAAAACTTACGAAGACACAGAAAATCAGATGACTACTATTTAACTCCTACAACTATCGAATGCAGTCTTAACATCTATGTAGAGGACACTGCTCAAACTTGGGGCTACTAAAAGAATGTGCCTGCCACAGGACCTTGAGGACAGCACCCTCAATAAACACCTGTTACTGGACTTCTGGACTTCCTAACAGCCATGCTGGGTTGGACCTACAGTCCACCTGGCTTTACACCATCTCTGAGAGATGCGGTAAAGGGAGTCCAATGGCAGGTCCATTTGCCCTGTGGAATACCGCCTCACCTGAGTCTTGCTGCTCTCCATTCCCTGCAAAGCTCTCACCATTGCTTACACCACATCTACCTTTCTTTCAAACTTGAAAACAGAGAAGCACTTGGTTCCATTGCCTTAAGTTGGTTTTTATTTGTGATAATTAATTCACCTTGAGATTTCAGATAGTGTTAAAAGTTCATATGTTTAGGGGCACCTGGGTGGCTCAGTCGGTTAAGTGTCTGACTTCCGCTCAGGTCATGATCTTATAGTTGGTGGGTTGGAACCCCGCATTGGGCTCTGAGCTGTCAGCACAGAGCCTGCTTTGGATTCTGTGTTTCCCTCTTTCTCTGCCCTTCCCTTTCTCATGCTCTGTCTCTGTCTCTCAAAAAATGAATAAACATTAAAAAAAATTTTTTTTAAAGTTCATACATTTATCACAAGGAATAAAAAAGGTTAATTAATAGACGTTACTAACTTGACAAATGATACTAGGCTTTCTATACTTTTCATATTCCGTATTTTAGGGAAAAAAATGTTTTACTATGAAAGCAGTCTAGGCTCAGTGTAGAAGACACTGTAATTCCACTGTGGAGGGATAACTACCCCTAAAATGCATACATTCTAACTGGTCTCACCGAGCAATGGCATTTCATTGATTTACCTTTTAGCCACCAGGTGGCGATCTTTCACTTCAGAACGCTCGAACCAGACGTGCGGGCAGGCCTTCACCATGGCTCTCTGAATCACACCCATGAGTCCCCCGTGCACTTGACCCACCTAACCTCACACAAAGGAATAACTGGGAGTGAAACCATCCTCACACAAATCCCCCACTCTGTGGAGAAAGCCCCAGATCCCAAAAGGAAAGTACTGCAACCTCTCACCCTCTAACATTTTATTGATCAACACGTTTCTCACTATAAAGACACCATTGTTAGACTCCCTGAATCTTACATTCGCCTTTTAATCAGCCAAAGCAAAAATATGTAATTGAAAACACAGCTGAAAGCCCTAAAAAGAACTAATGGAGCTGAGCAATACCTTGTGTAAAAATGCTTTCCCTGGGCAGATTGTCCAATGCCCTTGAACCCAGTCCTTTCAAATCCTTCCCTGTCCTTCACCCCTTTCCATGGTCTACCTAAACATCCAAAGTCTAATCTCCAACCGCACTCAGTTACTCTGCTCAGAATACTTCCTATCAAAGTACCGAGGAGTTCTCAAAGCAATAGAAACAAAGGCTACAATCTATGTTGGGGCCCACATGTAAAAACATGGCTCCATGTTTACACCCTTAGGTAAGAGCTCTATGAAGGGACCAGAAGCGTCCTAGCCCTGAGCATTCTAAAGTTCTTACTTGCCCAAGAAAGCAACAGAAGAAGGTCTTACCATGGCATAGTAGCCATCACTGGCCAAAATGATGACATCAATGGGAGAGGTGTGATTGGCCACGCAGATGCCACCGTTTCGAGGCCTGTTTTCCCTGTGTTTAAAACATATGCAAAGCAACAAAAATTCATGGGAAACCATTCATGTGGAGCCTGCTGCCCCCTCCTCACCAGCTCCATCAGCTCTGAGAGCTCAGAAGAGCCCCCCACGGGCCGGCTGCAGGTAGGCTGTGTTTTGCCAGTGCCATTTCCCTCCACATCATACCAAGTGACCTCACCTGTCATGGTAGGTAATGATGGCTGTCAGGGCTCGCACGCAGATCCGGTAACACATTAAGTGAACATGTTTACTCAGGAACTCCTTAAACCTGATACAACAGGACAAAGATTTTTGTTTTTATTTTACGCACGGGAAGGCAGGAAAGTTACTGACTCTAACAATGTAATTATCACTGCCTACAGTCCTTTATGACTGCTAAGTATTTTTATAAATATTGGTGGATATGATAAAACTACAATGTAAGAGTGTCTTTATGCCTGCATATGAGGACACAAAGAAATGAGGAGAAGTGCTTAAATTCACCTAAGTTAATGGGTTTAGAATTTATAGCTCTCAAATGTCCACCACAGGGAGTCTCCTCAATTCTCTTCCTTCCCAGCCAACACCTAGAGGCAGGGCAAAGGACAGAGGGTCTGACCTCACCAGCCCAGGGAAGAAGAGAGCCAGCTCTCGAACTTTCAGATGAAACAAATTTCTCTTCAAAAAAAAAAAAAAAAAAAAAACACGAAAAAGCCCTACCTATACTTCTTATCCTCTTACCAATTTATCAACACAGCAGAATGCTCAAAAGTAAACAATGTGCTGTAAAATCTGCTGGCACTGAACTCCACGGCTGTGAGGTTCCTCCCTTCAACACTCTTCCCAGAGTGTGTCAGAGGGCAAAAGAACACAGTCACAGATCAAGACTGGTGAAAAAAACCAAAAAACCCCCACAACCTTCATGCTGATGCCACTGTTATCACTGGCTTATCTTATCTATCGAAGATGCTGTGGATGTGGCTGTCCCCAAAGGAGTGGCCTGGCTGGAGCCACCATTTGTGGACATGGACTCACCTCCCGTTTGGCAGGTATCCCACCACGGTTGTGCCTACCACCAGAAGGCTAATCCCAGTGAAAGCAAGAGCTATCCTGTAAAGAAGAAGACCCATGAGAACACAGCACACAAATCCTTGCACTAAGGACAGAATCAAGAATGTGAAAATGAAAGTGGGCATCACAAAACCACCCCCAAGACCTGATCACCCAGGACCCATCTAGATAAGAGCTCCATCTAGAAAAGTGAGCAGGCCTATCATCACCAGAGAGCATCTGAATTCCAAGCTGCCAGTGAACTGTGGATTTGGCTCTTAGCTGACACGACCTCCTCAGGTATCAGGCTGCCAGAAAGACGATGGAAAAGCCTACTGTTGGCTGCTGTGCCCTCAGGCACCTGCTGTCCTGCTGTCTTACCCTTCCCTTTGGCTCTGCACCCTGGCAGAAGCACAGCTTCTGTGTAGAGCAACAGGAAGTAGAGCCCGAAGGTACCAGGAGCCAGCAAGGCGTACTCAGAATAGTACACGGTACAGAAAAACGGAGAGATCAATGTTGCCTCTGTATTAGAGAGGCAAGCTTATAGGAAAGAATTGGCCGTGCCCAGGGAGCAGTAATCAGAGTACACCACGTTCCCTGGCCCTGTGTTTAGGCCACGTAGGCGAGCAGTTTGATTTTAAGAAACCCAACTATTTCTGTCTGATATGCAGAGAATCCAAGGGCCTCTAAAGGATAATCACCAGTGTACCCTTCCAAGGGTCGGACGGACCGGCCAGTGACAGAATCATACCATGATCCTTTCTAAAACGGGAAAGCAAAGCAGGGCGACCCAGGTAGGTCAGTCACACCTCGGGCTTAGAGGCAGCGGCTCAGGCCTTTTGTCCCCATGAGGCCTGCCCTCACCTGAGTGGCAGAAGGAAGCAATATCGAATCAGCACTCCTAATCCCCATAAGACCGTGAGCCGAAGGCTGATGTACTGGAAGTTATAGTTGGTTCTGCTCAGCAGGTTCCAGGACTCCAATTCCTCTGCTGAGAATCTCTTTGTCACCTCATCATCCATAATGGTCTCCATTCCTTTCCGGCAAAAGTAGAAGATGTCAGAGAGCTCAAACTCTGGAGTATTATCCAGAGCCTTACTACTACCACTTCGGCGGATTTCTTTGATCTCTTCTTCCAGCGAAGTGGGATCTTTTGCAATGATTCCTGCAAAAGAGAACACCCCTGTCAAGCAGCATGTTGGGAGGGAGCACGTTAAAAACATTCAGAGTCCACATCCTCCCTCTGATACAGTGAAGAGTATGTGTGGAATTACAAGCACTCAGGAACATAGACGGTTTGGGATAAGGAGTGAGAGCCAGGCTTACCATTCGTATAGGGCTTGTAAAGTTGGTGGTTCTTTTCCTTGGCGCCTCTCTCCATTCTCAAGGTGGCCCACTGTGGGGGGAAATGGCAACACAAGGAATGAGACCCTTCTTCACACAGTGAATGCCGCCATTTCCATCCCGGAAAGTCCCCATCCTGGTCACCTGAGATGGGACTGTGGCTGAGGAAGCACCCGCTCTATAAGGAAAGTCAAAGCCTTCTCCTTCTAGAGCAGGCCCCTCCTTGATAACAAGGAGACAAAAGTTAAGTTATCCATAGCAAAGGCCTGAGGACACCTGGGTCTGTTTCTCAGGCCTAGGTTCTCTCTGAATCTTTGTCTCCAGGATACTGAAAGAATTCACCAACTGCTGGTACACAGACCTCTTGCATTTCTTTGTCACTGCCAAACAGCAGCTATTCACAAACAGCAAAATCAAGCATCCTTTAAGCGACTGCCTACCACCTGATGCTACCTACCTCCCAAATTATTCCAAAAGCCACAGTTTTAGTTTTTGAATATTAAAAAAATCTGTATGTCTAGACTGTCCATCCACCTCTAAGTAGCCTTTTAATAGAAGGACCCCAAGACCTGACATAGAAGGGCCTGAGAGTGGTTTAGTATTAAACAAAATCACACAAAAACACTATTTGGAGAGGCGCTTGGGTGGCTCAGTCAGTTAAGTGACCGACTCTTGATTTCGGCTCGAGTCATGATGTGAGTTCGAGCCCCATGTCGGGCCCCCTGTTAACAGTGTGGAGCCTGCTTGGGATTCTCTCTCTCTCCTCTCTCTCTGCTCCTCCCTCTCTCTCTCAAAATAAATAAATATACATTAAAAACAACAACAAAAACAACACTGCTTGGAGGTTTAAAGAAAATCTAGTTTGACACCTCTGCTAAGTCCTTTAATCACCTCACTCCACACTCTTTTCCATCTACAAAATAGGACTGATAGGATGTCAACCTCCTGCTTCATAGGGTCACTGGGATCAGATGAGATCAGGTATATGACAGAGGCTGGGAAACTGCAGACCACCCTAACTGTCCTCATTGCTACTGAAATAATAGCGGATTCCAGAAACGATCTAGAAAAGAAGCCTCTTCCTAGAGCCTCCCTTCTTTAACATCCATCTAGCCAAAGTCAGCGAGCCAGGGTCTCTCCTGCTACCCTCATAACGAGAAGTGGCAACAAGCTCACTCTCCCTGCCTGGAATGTTAGTGCTACACAGAAAGCTATGCCCATGACCAAAGAAATAGAACAGATATTTTAAAAGGTGTCTTTTCAAACTTCAGTTTCCTCAGTTACGCAAGCTATCGTTCTGTGACACAGCAAAACCCACACGGCCTACAGCGCCTGGTGCGGACTCTGCTGGCAGAGTCACGCGTAGTAGGAAGGCTGTGCCGCACGGTCTAGCAAAGCCAAAGGCAGGACACGAGTTTCTTCGGTGATCTGACCTCATGTGGAAACTTCTTAAACAGACAGCTTAGAGTCACCCACTCAAAGAGGGGTCTAAGGCAAGAAAACCCACATTACCCATTTTCTATACATCAGGTATTTAATTAGCACTGATGTTTTCTGGCTCTACGCATGGATGATCTTTTCTAGAAGAAAATGTAAATGAAGCTCCTAAAATGGAGGAAGGTGGATTCCACCTGTGAAGTCCATCTAGGGAGGAGGCGAATAGGGGCAAGAGAGCTTAGAACAAGCCTGACATATACAGACACAGGTTGCTCAACCAGAATTTAGGCTTTTCCATTTTGGTCAAGACTGCATGAGTACAGCAAACATAGAATCAGAAAAACTTGGTTCTATAGGACAACTTTGGTATTTAGACAAGGTTGCAACAGGCAGGTAATATACGACATCAAGCCTCTTGAGCACTAGAATTGAAGTCTGTGAGGACTGCTTCACTATGCAAAATTCAAGATTTCTGTGGTGTTTTAATGGGAAAGGTACAGGTCAAATGAGACTCTATGTCTCCCAGCTCTATCACAGAGCTGTCCTAAATATCGCCTTGCCCTCCTGCTTTGTACCTGTAGTTTTGCTTTGTCACACTTCAGGTACATTACAAAATGCTTCTGGGTTTAGAAGGGAACTGTGCAGTCACAAGAGTAGGAGGAAGGAGGGCAGGGCTAGAGGAACCTGGTTGTCGGCAGCGAAAAGCCTGTCACGGAGTGGGCCAATCCGTGAACTGGACTGCGTCAGCTTGGTGCAGAAGACTGAATGTAAGGGGTGACGCACAGGAGTAATGTCTGACAACCACACATCTGGCTTCTATGAGCTGTCACCTTATTAAAGAAGTACAGTGTTCAGAGACCCAGAATAAAACGGAGAATCCTAGGTTCAGAGTTCATTCCTATGAACCTCCTCTCCTTCCCCTGATGTGAGATGCCATCTACCGTGCTACTCAGTATCAGATTACCAAATCATTCCCTTCTCAGCTTCTCCCAGAGAAGAGACCATGTGAGAGCATTAACAATGCCACACGCTCAGGTAACATTAAACCCAAGGCAGACCTTGGCAGGTGAGGAGGTGCAGGCCCAGTCCCTAAAAAGGCAGACGGTTCACTGGTGCATTTTTGCCAGTTGCTCCTTCTACCGAATGCTACAATTTAGGAATTAATCACAAGTAACGTCTAATAGTCTTAGCAACACTAATCTCAGCAGTCAGCCCCCACTGCATTTTTCCACATACATATCCAAAGAATGAGGCCCTTAGAAAAACCAGGCTCCCATCATCCAGCACCTTTATTCTCCTGCAAACACTACCTCTTTTAATGTCTCTTTTCTTTCCCTGCTTCAGCTGTAACCTCCAAGTAGCTACTAGCAAATCTGCAAATCTTTACTTCACAGAAGTGCCAACCTCTATTCCTAATCTGGTCATCTCCACGTTCAAGTCCAGCTGGCTCTTAACAGCATGTGGCGAACTCAAAACAGCATACCTCCTCCCAACCCCAAAAGTGCTCCACTCCCTGTGGCCCCAGGATCACTATCTCTCTGGTCATGCAAGCTTTCAAGCTTCCCATCTGTCACCAAGTCATAGCAATCCTCCCCTGAAATGGCACCCTTCCACAGCTGCCTCTTGTGTGATGTCATCACCTTTGTCCCTAGCCTATTCTCTTGCCTGTATTAATGCAAAGGCGATTCAATTGCTCTTTCCTCCCTTCATGCCACCCAAACACATGCTGCCAGTCTGATCATGTCACTTCCTTGCTCAAAAACCTTCAATCGTTCTCCAATAGATAAAGAAACACTTAGTTTTGGGGTGCCTGGCTGGCTCAGTCGGTTAAGCATCCGACTTCGGCTCAGATCATGATGTCACAGTTCGTGGGCTTGAGCCCTGCATCGGGCTCTGTGCTGACAGCTCAGAGCCTGGAGCCTACTTCCAATTCTGGGTTTCCCTCTCTGCCCTTCCCCGCTCACGCTCTCTCTCTCTCTCTCTCTCTAATAAACACTGAAAAAAAAAAAAAAGAAAGAAACACTTGGTTTTATAATCCACCTCACTCCCTCTGTGCATCCAATGTTTTTACTCCACTAAACTATGTACTGTCTGCACTTCTAGAATGCTTTTGCCTTTTTAAGATCCAGTTCAAATGCCAACCCTTATACAAAATATTAGTTAATTCCTGTGGAGTTCATCTCTGCCTGTGTATTTTAATTGGCATCTAATTGTAAATTGGTTCTGTATGCATATACTTGTCTTTCGTAGACTATGAACACCTTGAGGGGCAGGAGCCAGAACCTACCCATGTTCTCACTCCAGCAGAGTCTGACAGAGGAGAGGGCCCCGCACGTAGTAGGCAGTCAATAAGGGCTGTATTTAATTAATCAACTCCCAGGATTTCTCTTCATCAAGGTCTCTGCATGAAAAGATGAGGGATAGGGGCGCCTGGGTGGCGCAGTCGGTTAAGCGTCCGACTTCAGCCAGGTCATGATCTCGCGGTCCGTGAGTTCGAGCCCGCGTCAGGCTCTGGGCTGATGGCTCGGAGCTTGGAGCCTGTTTCCGATTCTGTGTCTCCCTCTCTCTCTGGCCCTCCCCCGTTCATGCTCTGTCTCTCTCTGTCCCAAAAATAAATAAAAAACGTTGAAAAAAATTTAAAAAAAAAAAAAAGAAAAGATGAGGGATAAAACCTAAAACTACTTCCCATCATCTTCCCCACCACAGTCACCTTCTCACCTCGTTCAGCTCATCCTTTCAGCCACTCAGGGTTATGTTACAATCACCCTTCTCACTGGGGTTGGGAGGTCAGACCTGACTGACACGACCTCGCTCACTATAGGCACATAAGGACCTGTTACTACTTCTGCTCTGTAGATGAGGAAGCACGTGGGAAAGCCTGATGACTGAAGTCAAGTTGCAGAGCTCGTGAGAAGAGCGCTGAATTTCAAGCTAAGGGCCACTGGACTGGAAAGCTCATGCCCATCCCACTACAATCCCACTGTACAGCCTCTTGGGTTTCCTCACAACCACCACTTGCTTTCTAGCACTCTCTGTCAGCCACTTCGGCTTTGGACTTCAATGTTACAACAGTCTCTGACCTGACCTGATAAATCTCTAGCCTATGAGGGAAAATAACTCCAGTCATTTCTTTCCATCTATTTCTATACTTTCTACTTTCTCCTTTCCCAAATCATCTTCAACTCAGTGGGAAGTCCACTCCCAGGACTTCTACCCCAAATAATACCATCATCACTGTGTTTAGGGTATATGTGAAGCACCAACATTAAAACAAAACCACTTTTAAAGAACACTGCTGCCCTCTGCGCACGAAGACCTTCTGCAACTCAGCACTGACAAGACCTACACTGAGTTAAGTCTTCCAGGACAGGGAACAGAGAAGGCACTAACCCACCCATATTCTCCCCTTGGCAGGTATACCAACATTCTTTTACAGACAAGGATGTACTAATTGTGGGAAACTAGCTGTTAAGCCAGGGCTTACTTCGTTCTGCCAAAAGCACAGGTATCACTACAGTATGGACCATGAGATATGCAGTTTTAATAATCCTTATGAAGATTACCCAGTAAAAGTGGCTGATAAAATCCCAAAACATGGATACAAAGTTATATACATATATATATAAATATGTATTATATGCATAACATATGTAATATACAATATATATTACACATATTATACATATATTACGTATATTATACATATAATACATATATATACTATTAACCACAACATATGAACGCAGTTGCCAAAGACTAAAAGGTAACACACGTACAAAACGTTAAAGGTACTATAAGCTGGGTAAACATCAACGAATGTTTAAAATTCTTTAATATTATATTATTTGTCTGGTTATCTACTGCTACATAACAAACCACCCCATAACTCAGAGGCTTAAAACACCACCACCAATTATTTTGCTCATGAATCTGCAAATTGTACCAGGTTTGACATCAGCTGGGTGGCTCAAAGGCTGAGGGCTGGGATCCTCTGCTGACTTGCTCACTCCTGTGTGTGGTAGTTGATGATGGTTGTCAGGGCCTCCTTGGGACTGAGAGCTGGAATACCTAATACACGGCCTGGCCTGGGCTTCCTCACAACATGGCAGCTAACTTCCAGGGACAAACATCCCAAGAGTCAGACAGAAGGTATATTGCCATTTTTAACCTAATCTCACATGTTACAAAGTAGAATTGACATCCACTACCTTCTATTTGTTAGAAACGAGTCATAAAGCACGCCCCTATTCATAAGGAAGTCAATCAGAATTCTACCTTTTGATGGCAGACATCAGAATCACTCGGGGAGTTTAAAAATACCCATCCAGACCAACTGAATCAGAATCTCTGGGAAGATTCTAGTACTCCCAAATAAGTAGTACTTTTAAAATGCTTCCCTAGGTAACTCAAATGTATAGTTGGGAGACTGAACCACAGAATTAAGATGATCTCTGAGCTTCCTTCCAGTTCCAAAATTCTAGATTATCAGCCCAATATAAGAAAGGATGAAGGCGCTAAAAAAGGTAAAATAAAAAGTCTATTAAAAAAAAAAAAAAACAGGGGCGCCTGGGTGGCTCAGTCGGTTAAGCGTCTGACTTCGGTTCAGGTCATGATCTCATGGTCCGTGAGTTCGAGCCCTGTGTCGGGCTCTGTGCTGACAGCTCAGAGCCTGTTTCAGATTCTGTGTCTCCCTCTTTCTCTCTCCTCCCCCACTCATGCTCTGTCTCTCTCTTCTCAAAAATAAATAAACGTTAAAAAAAAATTAAAAAAAAAAAACCACAAGCACAGATGTATTGTTAGATGTATACATGGATACACACATGTATACTTTCCAAGATCTATAACCAGTTTGGCCAAATCCAACTTGTGTCTAATACTAATGCTGATAAATACAGCATTCAGTTCTTACTGTCCATTAAGGTCAACTCCGAACAGTAATAGTGAGGCAAGACCAGATACTCTTGCAGAGCCACCTATAACCTTGCTGGAATTTAGCAGGCCTTTCTAGCCCACCTGACTCTAGCTCACAGCCAATTTGTAATTACCCACATAGCTCCACAGGACAGTGCCAAGAGCACCCAGAGCCCTCTCAGCCCCTGGTACTACTGCTAGGAAATAAGAAGTGCAAATCTAGTTGCCGAAATCCTCAATCTTGAGGTCAAAACTGGATATACCTAAATATACCCACATTATTTCCAGAAGCACTTCTAAATCACTGTGCCTCAAACTAGTGATTTTCAAGATGTGGTCAGCAAAGAAAGTTTCTGATGGCCAAGATTATCTATCCCATGGATTGGCCCAACAATATATATCTAATGAATTTTCCACTGTGTAATTATTATCTACATTAAAGTCACAAAAGCATACATTTAAAAATATAGTCACAATTAGAATGATTTTAATTGGCTATGAACTTTTAATATATTAATTTTGGGGGACATATTCAAATGGAAAAGGGAATATGTACAGATCCTAGGTCAGTTTAAAGTGGTTAATTTTATGTCAATGTCACCTCAAAATTTTTTAATGTAAAATCATAATTCTTACAGGAATATTAAATACTAAATCCCAATATTCAATAATATACATAAAAATATTTCCCACTATAAAGTAACATTTCATACAGCTTGCTTAATCTTTCAGAGTCTCTATTTTCCACTGATAAAATGTAGATGCTCTGTCCACTGAAGAATAAGTAACCAAAGGAAAATGACTGAATTTTTTATGAACCGTAAGATACCAGATGAACAAATAATTTCTCAAATTTTGCATTTCTCAAATTATATATGGTCTCAGCTATGAAAAAGAATACCTGAAGATTTGGTGACGACTGAAAACAGATATTGCTAACAAGTTATCAACTCTTTGGATAGATATTAAAAGTCCTATGGCACAGATCAACTTTAGGAAATACTACTTCTCACCCATTTCCTTTACATTGTGGCCACTTTTGTTCAGGGTATAATTGGCTAGGTTCTGACATATGTTAAGAAATTTATTGTCCTTCTCTTCTATCTTTAGGAAAATAAACCAATTCATCAAATGACCTGCCATGTTAATTCTTTCTGTCCGAAATGCAAGAACCTACGGAAGATAAATGTAAGATAAATGTTTGAACTAGAGAAAGGTCTCTCCTACACGTATCAGTGAGGAAATACCTTAACAGGAGCTCTGTGTTTCAATATCTGTTACATAAGAAGAGGCAGAGTCTGGCAGTGATTTTTAATCCTAAGCTCCTCTTTTTTAAATAAATAGGCAAGGTGTGGAGATACGGAAGGTTCCTTTGCTCAGAGGAATCAAACATTCAAGTACTTTAGCTGGAAAAGAAAGTTTGCTGAAGGCTTTCACAAGTACACATTTTTTTTTTTAAACTTAAAATGCCACTTCCCAGTCTCTCAACTTTCTCTGTATGCAACAGAGAGATAATAATCTGCCAGACAAGAACAACTCTTTGCTAACAGCATTTCTTCCCTCCTCTGTGAAGCAACTATTTGTAAACGGCACAACTTACCGCAAAGATTTTTAACAAGGTTTTCATGTAGAGCTTTCGGATACCAAAGGAGACTCCAAAAATGGCAGGGACTATGATGAAAACGAGGAGGAGGGTGAACAGGACGGTCAGGGAGATGCCCAGAAGGTTGACAATCAGGCTGTCAAAGGGGAGCAACAGGAACATGGTGGAGGATCCAGGCAGGGCCAGTGCCCTCCTCCCCAAGAACAAACCACTGTCTTTGGATGGTCCTATCAGACAGCACCAGCCTGGGAGAGAAAGCGAGTCCCCATAGGATAGCAAACCCTGTTCCAAGTTCACATCATTCGACTGCCTGGGGGCAGGAGGACCATAAAAAAAGGCCGTAGGGGACAGCCCAAAAATGCCAGCTCTCTCCAGAACAGATGGACTCTGGAGGTGAATGAGGCAGGAGCGATCTTCAGCACAAGCATCTGAGTCCGGGAGCAGTTTCTGTGAAAGTGAGTAGCATGGGAGGGATCTCTGCTCTGCTCCCCTTATGCTCCTTTCCTTCTAGAAGTTTTACTTTTTCTTTCCTGCTCAAGAGCATTTAGCAGATAAATCTGTCCCGAAGATCTGTCATTGCCAGAAGTACCAAGAAGAGTTCAACTTGGTGCCAGAATAATCCTGATAACTTCTGTGGAGGGGGGTGACTGCTGGCACCTCACACAGAAGGCTATTGAACTTGAATATGTGGAAATTAAATAATTGTTTTACTTAAAACTCCTTCATAAGCTGAAAATTGTGTTCATTGTAGAAAGTTCATATCTGGCCCCATTCTTCCTCTGGAGAGACTCCTGGTGCGTGCTGCGTCCAGGACCCTCCAACCTGGAGAGCTACAGTCTTGGCCAGCAGGACACAGATGCTGGCACGGAATGTCTCATGCTGCTTGCGCAGAGTGCAACTCCAGACGCGTCTGGCATTGGTTTCCTCTGGATATTCTTCTCCCTGAGGCCCCCTTCTCAGCGGTGACCTGGGTTCTTGGCAAGAAGTTGCTTACATGCTGCCAAAGCTGGGGGTGGAAACAGAAACACCATCAGTCACACAAATCAAGAGGAGAAACATCGATGTGCTTTGGCAGGGAGGGGAGCTGTTTTAGAGTAAGCCTAGATTCACTGCCAGCTTCTCAAGTCATCAAGGTCAAAGGGAGTGGGCAGAACAACAGGTAGCAGACACACGTGGAATGAAAGCAGAGATGTTCCATATAAGCTTTCGATTTCAATAATATCTGTGGCCAACTTTCTGAATAGAAAGTATATGGATATATGACACATTCTCAAAGAGGGGATACTGTGAAAAGTGTATTTCCCTCCTACTTGTCCCCCAGCTACCCAGAGTTCTTATCTGCAGAGGCAACCATGTTATCGGCCTCATATTCTTCCCAAGGAATTCTACGCTTATACAAGGAAATCACAATTGATCTTTTCTGCTCACCCCCCACCTCAATCTGGCAACAATAATGATGCCATACTCAGCACACTGTTCTTCAACTTGGGTTTTTTTTTGTTTTGTGTCTTTAGCTTATTATATCTTGCAAGAATATTCCATCAGTGCATACAGGGCTCCCTCACTCTTCACAGGTGCACAGTTTTCAACTACTGTACCATAAGTTAGTTAACTGGTTTCCTGAGGTTGGACACTACATTTTTGTTGTTATAAATAATGTAATGAATAACCACGTGCATATGTGATTTAGCACACAAAATGCACATGCAAATATAAATATAAATATATTTTCAAGATAAATTCCTAGAAATGGAATTGCAGGGGAAAAGGAAGCAGAGTTTTAATTTTATAAGACATCATCCCAGGGTGCCTGGGTGGCTCAGTCACTTGAGCATCCAACTTCGGCTCAGGTCATAATGTCAGGGTTTGTGGGTTTGAGCCCTGCGTCAGGCTCTGTGCTGACAGTGCAGAGATTGCTTCAGAATCTCCATCTCCCTCTCTTGGCCTCTCCCCTGCTCACGCCCTCTCTCTCTCAAATATAAACATTTAAAAAAGAAAAAAAAAAAGATACTCTCTGTTTTCTCCAAGGAGATTAAACTCCTCTCTCTAGCTGTCTATCTCCCCACATTGGTCATTCTCTTTTGTTTTAAAGACTTCTTTGTAGAACAGTTTTGGGTTCATAGCAAAACTGAAAGGAAGATACAGAGATTTCCCATGTACCCTGTCCCTACATATATACAGCCACCCCCATTATTAACATCCCCACCAGAAAAGTGCATTTGTTACAAGTGTTGCTGAACCTACACTGACACATCATAGTCACCCCAAGCGCACACTTACATCAGGGTTCACCCTTGGTGCTGTATGCTTTAGAAGCCTGCACAAATGCAAAGCACATGTATCCATCATTATACTATCACACAGTAGTTTTTCACTGCCCTAAAATCCCCTGTGCTCCAATTACTCATCCTTCCCTTTCCCGAACCCCTGGCCACCACTGATCTTTTACTGTCTCCATAGTTTTGCCTTTTCCAGAATGTCTTATAATTGGAATTATATTTTCAGATTGGCTTCTTCCACTTAACATGGCCACTCATAAACTCCACTATTTTAAATATCTTAACAAAAGTATTTCAATTTTAGGTTTCTTATTCCTTTAAAACAATTTTTTTAATGTTCTTATTTATTTTTGAGAGAGAGAATGTGAGTGAGGGAAGGGGCAAAGAGAAAGGGAGACAGAATCTTAAGCAGGCTCTGAGCTGTCAGCACAGAGCCCAACGTGGGACTCGAACTCAGGAACCGCGAGATCAAGACCTGGATGGAAGTTGGACGCTTAACTGACTGAGCCACCCGGGCGTCCCTTACATTACTTACTCCTAACCACAAGTTACCAGTGCAAGCCCTGCACTTGGGAGTACCTTTTCAAATCTCTGGCACACACCGGGGCTTTGCACCAGTCACCTCTGGCTCTGTTCCTATGCATTTACACATTCAAGAAACTGAACAGACAGCAGGTTACAACCTTCACCTTAAACTGTGTCCAGTGCCTTTCTGCACAGAACTCTCAAAACCTTTCACATGTTCTCTTAGAACTTGTCAACAGTATTATTTCCACATCACCCATCATGAAATAAGCAAGACACAGACAGATCCCCCTCTTCTGACTCCTAACCCAGTACTGCTCCCAGTACAGTCCCGTACATTTGGTGATTAAATGAAAAAGACATGCCATTTTGTGGCACCAAGTCACAAATACTAGTTCCTGTTTGGGATCCTCCAGTTCTTCCACTTTTGCACTATCATTATCACTGCTAACATACTGAATGCAACGTGACAGATCCTGAGCTAACCTCACAAACATTTTACATACCCTACCCTCACTTACGTCTCACAACAGCCCTGTGGTGGAGTTCTTATCATCACTGCTATTTTACAAAGGAGGAAATCAAGGCTTAGAGGATCACGGTAAGTTAAGGGAATCATACAGCTACTACGTATCGGAGCACGAATTTGCACCAGGGGATCTGTCTCCTAGCCCAAGCTCTTTAACCATGCCCTCCTACCTCCCAAACTACCATATTGCAATGAATGAACACTTCCTTCATGGCAGAGCTGCTCTACAGAACTTCTTGTGGTCAGAGAAAAACCACAAGGCGAATCTAGATTCATGTATCAGAATTTGGAGTTCTCAGAATCCAAGGTACAAACCTGCTCTTTCATTTTTATAAACTGGCTAAACTGACTGTACATGCCAGATTTTTAACAGCACACCAACAGAGGTTGAGGAAATTAGATATATTTCTGAGACTTCATTTAATTTGCTGAGTCACTGTATTCTTTAAACCTGTCTCATTCCAGCCTAATTCTAGGGCCACATCTCTGTTCCACTCTTCTGTCCTTGTTCCCCTTGTCTAGCACTCCCATGGGAAAGAAGGAACAAAACCCCTGTGCCCCACTGATCAAGGTTACCCTGGGTTCCATGGACCCAAGATGACTGACACCAGGGTCCTTTGACTTCCCATGCCAGAGTTTAGATCTCTTTTCCTTGAATCACAATCAACTGAGAATTCCCAAGGTTATTCTGGGTTCATGTCCCCAAAACATTAAACACATTTAGCAATAAACTAATTTCTTCAGGGGTTGATGAACCATAGCCCAAAGGCCAAATCTGGCTTTGGCCTGTTTTTCTAAGCCAGGAGTGAGCTAGGAATGGTTTTTACATCTTTAAAGAGTTGTAAAATATGAAGAATAATATATGACACAGACCACAGCAAAACCTATTTACTATCTGACCCTACACAGTTTGCCAACCCATGACCCAGCTGCTCCTTTTTCCTCTGAGAGGCACTGAACTCACGCCCCATCCCATGGTTCCACCCCACCCCTCGAGTTCATGTTTATGGGTGCCAGACTCCAGAACAGAGAACAGTAACATAGCCAAACAAGTTATCTGGCCAAGACTAAACAATCCCCATGTAGATTCTCAGAAGTAAAGAGAAAGAGCAAGCAAACCACAGTTATCAAACAGAGTCCCAAATATCTTGTTGGATCAGCAGAACAGCCATTAAATCCGGAAGACTGGTTGGTGTCTTAGGCCCCATAACACAAACTTTGATCTCTGGAAATAGTACCAGAAAATCAGTCACTTCAGAGCTCTACCACACAATTCCCAGATGACTGTTCACTTAAGAGAAGATATCACTTTGCTTCACGTAAATATAACCATGACTCCACAAGCATGAGGTATTTACTCATTCTCCTGACTTCCACAGCTTTCAGCCAGACTCACTGAGAGTAATTTGGACCAAAGTTGCCCCAGGAACCCAAATGGTCCAGAGAAAAACAGAAGAACCAAGTAGTTCTGAGCCTTTTAGGAGGGAGGGTGGCTTCATCCTAGGAATGTGACAGAGCCCATCACTAAGTTACCTAAACTCTTCAAGCCATTGAATGGCAAATCTGGGACTTTAAGCCCCCAAATGACCCAATTTCCAGGGCTCCTCAGATCTGAGAGTGATGAGTTCATTCATTCAACAAATACTCAATGGGCACATTACTATGTCTCACACATTATGTCAGGCATTATTTAGTGCCTAGAGACAAGTGTTAAGCAAATAAGCATACACAAAGTCATAATTTCACACTTTGATAATTGTTAGCAAGGCAAAGATAATTCTGGGAAAGAAAATAACAGAGGTAACTTAATTTAATATAGGTCATCTAAACCAATTTTGATCCAATCACAAGTCAGAGACTATTATGATTCCTAACTGCAAAACCAAATACAGCTGAAACTGGAATAACAATATGGGTTTGAACTACATGGGTCCACTTACATGTGGATTATTTTCTGATACAACACTGTATTTTCCCTTATGATTTTCCTAATAACATTTTCTTTTTGTAGCTTACTTTTTTCTTTAAAAAAATTTTTTTAATGCTTATTTTATTTTTGAGAGGGAGAGAGAGAGAGACAGAGTGTGAGCGGGGAAGGGGCAGGGAGAGAGGGAGACACAGAATCCGAAGCAGGCTCCAGGCTCTGAGCTGTCAGCACAGAGCCTAATGCAGGGCTTGAACTCATGATCTGTGAGATCATGACTGGAGCCAAAGTCAGATGCCTAACTGACTAAGCCACCCAGATGCCCCTAGCTTACTTTTTAATAAGAATAGAGTACATGATACATGAACAAAATATATATCAACCAACTATTTATCAGTAAGGCTTCAGGTCAACAATAGGCTATAAGTTTGGAGAAGGTCGAAGTTACATGCAGATTTTGTCAGCGCCTCTACTGTCCAGGTTGTTTAAGGGTCAATTGCACCACGAAACTTCCTACTTCAGGAGACCATGACTACCAGAATATACCCAGAGGGATGCCACCACATATCAACTCAAAGGAAAAAAACACAGGGTTAATGCATTTTTCAAGCACAATGTCTGTCACATATTAGATCTCAATAAATGGTACGTACTACCATTCCATTAGGGTCAGAAGAAACCCAGAGTATTGTCTTCGGTTACAAATGCTAAACTTTAAGAGGGCTACAGAGAGGAAAGCATTTCAAAGTATGTCCTAAAACCCACATGCCAAAAAATACTACCTGCCTAGCAAGCACTAGGCGCTCAATAAAAAGGTTAGCTGTAAAGCATAGAAATGGGAATTAAAACACGATGGCCAAAAAAACCCTCCAAAAAACAAAACCAAAAAAAAAAAAAAAACCCAATTTCTCTTATAAACCACTGTATTGGTGAAAATGAGAAATTACCCTCAAATACTGCTTGTTGGAGTGTAAAAATGGTACATCCTCTATGGAGAACAACTCAGAAAATGTGATGAGAATTTTACCCGCACATAACCTTAGCTCCAGCAATTCTACTTCTGAAAATTTATCCTCAAGATAAATTAGAACAGTAGTTCTCACCCAAAGGCCATTTTACACCTGACCACCTTCTCCCTCCCCCAAACATTTGGTTCACGTGCAGACATTTTTAGTTGTCACAACTTGGGATAGGGAGCTACTGGCAACTAGTACAGAGAGGTCAGGGATGCTGCTAAACATCCTGTAATGCACAGATCACCTCCTATGGGAAAGAATGATCCAGCCCCAAATGACAATGGTGCCAAGGTTGAGAAACCCTGTACTGATGCATATACAAAATGATGTGTGCAAGGTTACTGACTGTAGCACTGTTTGTAATATCAAAAGAAATGCCCAAGTCCATTAACAGAAGATACAATGGAACACTATTCATCTGTTAAAAGAAGAAAGACATTTACTTGGGTACAGATAAGAAACAATCTACTAGTTAGATGCAGAACAATGTTCAGAGTAAATACCAACTGTGAGAGAGGAAAAGGAAAAAATACATAGTTGTATGTATTTGCAAAGATACAGATCTCTGGAAACATACACACAAAATGGCTACAGTTGCCGCCTCTAGGAGTGGAAGGGAGAGGTCACTTTATCTTTGTGCTATTTTTAAAATTGTATTTATCAGGGCTCCTGGGTGGCTCAAGTGAGCCACCGACTCTGCATTTCGACTCTGGATTTCAGCTCAGGTCATGATCTCACAGTTCTGAGAATGAGCTCTGTGCTATCAGAGCAGAACGTGCTTAGGATTCTCTCTCCTCTCTCTGCCCCTCCCCACTCATGTGCGAGCTCGCACTCTCACCCTCTCTCAAAACTAACAAACTTAAAAAATGAAAAAAAC
This sequence comes from Acinonyx jubatus, assembly GCF_027475565.1. Taxonomy (NCBI): domain Eukaryota; kingdom Metazoa; phylum Chordata; class Mammalia; order Carnivora; family Felidae; genus Acinonyx; species Acinonyx jubatus. The sequence continues at coordinate 40,135,610 of NC_069382.1, forward strand.
TTAAAAAAAAAATAAAATTGTATTTATCATTTTAAACAGGTAATAGTGCTGTGTGAATTTAATGTCAAATGTATTAGAGTAGTGGAGTACAAGAAATTTGCATGAATAGTAAACTAGGGCCTAGGAGGAAATGTACAGTGTTTCCAAGGAAATAGGGAGTGCTCAGAGCCACTATGCTGAAGTGAACCTGAAGTGCTAAAAAACCAAGAATACACATACAGCAGACATTAATCCTAGATAAAATAAATGGTTCAAAACAAAGCTAAGATACAGTTAAAGGATAACTCAATTCACTAGAAAGAAGACAGTAATATATGGTCAGTTTCAGGGTCTTGGTCTTAAGTAAAGTTGTTATGACCTTAAGTACTTTCCCCTTACCTACGAAGGGCTAACTTGAGTTGGAACTGGTAACAAGTAACATCCTACCAAGTTCTCCCAAGGCAACATTAAGTCTTCCAAGCTGGAAAAGAAAAAAAAAAAAAAAAAAAAAGAACAAAGGAAACAGGATATTTTGATATTCTGGGGCAATCAGCCTAAGAAAGAACAATGTGATTTGCTGGGGTTTTATGACCAAGACGTCTCAGAACACTGCTCTGGGAGCTCATTTCAGAAATGGCACTTTTACATTTGAGTATTGTGTATGTAACTGGAAGCAACTTCCTTGCCTTTTGTTTTTTAAATCTTTTTGTCTGGTTTATTTCACTAGGCATAATTATTCTGAGGAATCACTCATGTTGCTGCACACATCAACATGTGTGCAGCAACATTCCTTTTTACTGCTGAGCTACAGTCCAATGTATGGCTATACCACATTTGTTTATCCATTCACCTACTGACAGGCAACTGGGTTGTTCCCGTTTGGGACTGTCACAAATAAAGCTGCTATCTATAAGTCTTTGTATGGATACACATTGTAATTTCTCTTGGTAAATAACCTAGGAGTCGAATGACTGAGTCTCAAGTAGGTGTGTATTTAGCTGCCAAACTGCTTTCTAAGCTGGCTGTACCATTTTGCACCCTCACCAGCCATGTATGAAAGTTCCATTTGCTCCACAACCTTACCCACACTTGACAGGATCAGTCTTTTTAATTTTAGACATACTAATGGATGTGAGGTGGTAACTCATAACTTTAATTTGCCCTAAGGACCAATGACACTGAACATCTTTTGTGCTTATTTACCATCCATCTGCCTTGGTGAAGTGTTGAATCTTTTGCCTATTTTTTATTAGGTTATTTTATTACTAAGTTTTGCTATGGGCTATTTTTTTAAAAAACCAAGCTTTCCCCACCCCTCACCCCCAAAAACTAAACAGTGTTATTTGAAATTAGAAAGCATTATTACCAGACTACACACTTAAACATTGTGAAGATGGTTTTAAAAAAAGAGAGAGAAGTTTGATCCCACAGACAAATAATAAATAAAAAAAATAAAAAATAAATAAAAAGAGAGAAAGCGTTTCATCACAAAGGTACAAAATTTGTGGACTGGCAGACTTCTTTGTTCAATGTGCCACAAATTTGAAACAATCCTAACTACACTAAAACATGAAACAAAAAAACGAATGATCACAACCACAAACTCTATTTTAACCTCAGAACAGAGTATTACTAAGAACCTAAAATGCTCCTTTCTCTTTATGTTCAGCTGACAGTGATCTGCACTGTCCCACACAGCAGCCACTAACCACACAGAACTCTTGAGCTCTTGAAATGTGGGTAGTCCAAACTGAAATGTGCTGTAAAGTACACACTAGATTTAAATGACTATGAAAAAAATGAATGTAAAAGACCTCATTAATAATCTGTATATTGATTATACATTGAAATGATATTCTGGATCATTTTGGTTAAATAAAATATATGATTATAATGATTTTCATGTGTTTCTTTGTCCTTTTTTTTAAAGTGGCTACTACAAAATTTAAAATTATGGGGGCGCCTGGGTGGCTCAGTCGGTAAAGCATCCAACTCTGGCTCAGGTCATGATCTCACAGTTCGTGGGTCTGAGCCCCGCACTGAGCTCTGTGCTGACAGCTAGAGCCTGGAGCCTGTTTCGGATTCTGTCTCCCTCTCCCTGCCCCTCCACTGCTCATGCTCTCCCTCAAAAATAAACACAAAAAACATTTAAAAAATAATGCATGTGGTGTGTACTTTACTGGATAGCACTGATCAAAAACTTTTAAGCAGACCCTGAAAATAAAATATGTCTAACTGGTAAAGAAAAAAATATACATACATATAATATTTTTTCCTTCCCCATTGCTTTGTGGTGTGAAGAAAATGGTAAATTGGAGGAGCTTAGAATTGGAACTCAGGAGTCTTTCTGGCTAAGGGTTCAGGCACAGCTGTTACTATCTGGTCTGTAACTCATTCAGCTTCCGTGGATTTAAATTTCCTCACCAGTTTTTTGGTATTTTAATTCAAAACGTCAACAGAAATTTATTAGGCTCCTTCTTACAAAGCATTATTCTAATACTGCAGATCTTAGGCTTACAGTCTAAAAGGAAGTGCAATCCAAATACACTAACAACTACTCCAGAAGGCAAATTAAAAGAGTGCCCAATGAAAGGAGACAAAACCCTGTGACTGGGTGACAGGTGTATATGTGTGCCTGTGTTTTAAAGGAGAGACAGCACCTTTAAAGAGTTAGGAAAAACTCCAATCTTCGTAACATTCCTACCAACTCTAAACTTCTGTGCTTTTAAAAAGCATTCTTCATGCTATAGTAAGTATTTTGTAGTTTAGTGATAACATGGAATTGATGATATTTGGTCAAGTCCTCCCTTGAGCATAATGATACAGAACGAAGTAAATGACAGGCTATAATCAGGTTCTACTTTACTTGAAGAAACAATTTTACAATATATTTCAACCAGGGTCAAATCATCTCTAGCTTCTATCTCCAGAAAGCAAGAAATCTATAATAAGATGTAACATTTTGTGATGTGCACATAGATAAATGTTTTTTTCTTCAGCAAAAACCATTTTTACCAGGCTAGAATCCTAACTAACCACTGCACTTTCTGAAGCCACAAACACAAAAAACCCCACACAAAACATAAGATTTCTCCCCACACCCATGTCTTTATGGGTAATGATTTACCAACACACCCAGATACTGCTATTTAACCGGTTATTTCCAAAAGCTGGATGAGCATGACAACCACTGCATTTAGGTCACAAACTAACAAAAGTCCATCCTGAAAATAATTTATAAATAACTATGTCACATTACAGAACCTAAATTTATAAGCAAACTCTCTATGACCTCTAAATACAAAGATTCCTTTATTCACAACATTCTTTGGAGGTACAATATCCCCTCCAACTTTAAGGGTGGAGATTGGGGTACAAGTAGAGTTTACCGGTCTTTCTGGAGATAAGAAAACTTAACAGCACAGAGTGTGCTAAGAAATGCATACCATTGTTTTATTTATAAAAACAAAAACCAAAAGTGCCTAATCCATGTTAGATCCAGCCTAGGATTCTTAACTGTTAATAGCAAGAAAGGATGCTTCCTGGAAGGGTGCTATCTTCTCTTTGTCATCAAGAGCAAAATTTCAGGATCGAATACCGAATCATCCCAGTTCCCCTTAGTTACCCTTTTCTTAAATAGCTGTGAATGTTGTCTACATCTTTTTTAAGCTTGTTTGTACTCTCAGTCTGGTATTCCCCTTCTAAGGTCAGAATTTTCCCATGCTTCCTAAAAGCTGTGATTAGAATTTCTCATCTGTCCCATATCTAAAGAAGTATTTACGTTTATTTATTTATTTATTTGGAGAGAGACAGACAGAGAGAAGGAGAGAGAGAGAAGACTCCCAAGCAGGCTCCATGCTGTCAGCACGGAGTCCAATGTGGGGCTAGAACACACAAACCATGAGATCACAACCTGAGCTGAAACCAAGAGTCAGCCGCTCAACTAACTCAGCCACCCAGGCGCCCCTAGTTTAAGAAATATTTTAAGACAGATCCCCCAGTTTCATTATTCTGGAATTTGATTGGAAAGTTCATATTAACCCATCCAAACCCTTCATTGTAAGAGTTTTCAGTTACAGCCATTCTACACGTTTTCCTCTCCTGAAAGATACAACTTTTAAAGGCAAGGACTATGGTACAGGAAAAAGGAGACTGAATGTGGAGTTGGGAGAGGTTTCCAGACTCAGGACTCTTATTCCCGTAGATCTGGACAAGTCACTGAACCTCTATGGACTCTGAGGTGGCATCAGAAATGAAGAAGTTAGACAACATGATCTGGATCTGAAAGACTTTTTGTTTCAACCTGTCCTCCAGCAGCTTCATCATTTTAGATACTCTTTTTTGGCCCCTCTCCAATGCTTACGTATTTCTTAGTCAAAGGACTTCCAATAGAATATGTCCCCAAAAAGTACATTATGACTTTATACAACAGTAAGATTTTCATTTTGAATCCCAAACTACTTTTGACATCAAGGATTTATCCCAGAGCTTGCCAGGTGCAGGGGGGATGGATAGGGATGTGGATGGGACAGACTTAACGTAAAGATCAACTGTTGGGGCTGGATGATGAATACATGCTGGTTTATTATTCAGCTATTTTTGTATGTCTGAAATTCTCCATAATACAAAGTTGGAAAAAAAAATCACTATCAAAGTGAGAGAAGAATGGCATTATTACAGAACTCTTTCCTACAGTCTCTGGCATAGGATAACTGCTTTCACACCATTTCCCTTGGGTTGAGACAGAATCGACAGGATACGAAACTAAGAGAGGCACTCAAAGTTCAGCCAAAATTAAGGAAAATGAACCAGAAAGGAATTGTTCTCAAGAAGGTTATCACTGAGAAGATCCATGGCACGGAGGGCACGAGCAGTGAGAGGCACTTAGATCTAGTACAGTAATGAACTTGTTTCCACAAAGCTATACCATATGTTTCATGCGGGAGATTTTCCCTAAACTTTTAAACAGCGAAAGTTAAAACCCTATGTGAAACGGAAGTGAGGAAATAAACCCTCTGGTAGGAGGATGCCTTGCAGGACATGAAATCAAAACGGAAAGGCAAGGGATTTCGGGGGTTAGGGAATTCTAAAGAAAGAAAAATGGGTTCCTTTGGAGACCAAGCGAGGAGAATATCAATCCCGGGGAAGCCAAAGTACCTAAGAAAAGAAATCACAGGTGAAGGCGCTTCCTCGTGATCTCTACTACCCCCCACCCCCCTTCAGCCCTCCCAGGCTCTACTCCTCCACGCTCGGGGTGCGGACTGCAGAGCACCTGGGATGCGGGCGAACTCCGAAGAGCCCATTCGGAGAGGAACCTGCCGGAGCAGGGAGTGGAGGGACCAGCCCAGCACCGGCCTCTTGGAGGGCTGGGCGCGGGCTCCGGGGCGCTGTGGCGGGACGGCAGGGCGGCGCGGCCAGCGCCCGGGGAGGTGCGCGGACTGTTCCACTGCGGGCGAGGGGGCGGAACGTTCCGACCGGCTGGGAAACCCCAGGAAGCGGCAATGGTGCCTCCTGACGCCGGAGCGGCGTAGGGAGGGTGTCCCCGGCCCTCAGGCCCCTCGCTGGGCTCCTCGCCCCGAACCCCCCGGCCCGTTGTCGGCTCCCCTGGGGCCAGTGACCTTCAGGACGGGGGATAATTCGGTCATACTCACCGACCGCGACGCTCCGGGGCTCCCAGTCCCTCCGTGAACGATCCCTCCCGCCCTTGGCCGCCGCCGCCGGCCGAGGCGTGCGTAAAGACGTGCGCGCGCCCGCCCTTTGTCTACGCCGCTTTGACGTGACCCCTCGCGTCCCATCCCCACCCCTCCCGCCGTTTAATCTCTCGCCCGGCACCCGAGCGCCGGGCGCGCGCCGGGCGGGGGCCCCGAGAGGCGGAGCGGGGGACAGGGCGCCTCGTCACCTGCCCGCGGCTGGGCGCGCCCGGGACCGACAGAGGCGCCCCCTGGCGGGCCAGCTGCCGTTACCTCGGGCTGGCCCGGAGCCGCGGAGGCTGGTACTGTGCTTCCAGGGTCCTAGTCGCCTGCCCCTCATTGTGGCGCGCATCCCCCAGGATTCCTGCTCTGATAAGGGGCTGCGCTTCCTAAAAGGGAGTCTCCACGTTTCTGAGCTGTGCCCGGGCCTGAATACTGGCTACTTCATTTCCCCGAGGTGCGCTCGTATAGATTCTAAAGAGAGTGAAATAAGCCCTGATCAGCAAGAAGAGGCTTGAGTCACTAAATTATCTTGTCTTCTTGGGGCTGTTGGGAGTAGTCGGTGAGATACAGTTCTGGATGTAAAGAACGTAGCCCGAGGCCTGGAATGCTCAAGAAACATTAGCTGCCATTACCGTCACTGCCAACACCACCACCACCACCACCACCACCATCATCATCATCGCCATCATCAGTATCATCCCTGAGTCTCATCTGTCTTACTAGTGAAGCCAGGGAGTTCAAGGGGTTTGTAAGGACGATTTCCGTGTTCCCTCGCAGGTGTAACTCCCCAACGTCTACTTCAATTCGGAAGGGATCTCTCCGCTGAAGTCTAGCTCGTGCCTGCTGGACTTTGTGTATTTCAAACCATCTCTTGGACTTCAAATGCCTAACCCAAGTGTATCATCTTCCCTAAAGTGGATTCTTCTTAGAAAAAAAAAAATTAACCCTTCTTCTTTTTGCTCTTAAAATACATTTTTGCCTCCAAAAGCAGCCCTCCCTCCCCCGCCCCCTTCATTCTTTATACTATTGTCAGATTGCCATTCCCTGCTAAATAACCTAATAATAAATCTTCAGGATAAAGTCCACATCCTTAGACCTCAAAATCTGACTGTAAGAATGATGGCTGTGCTCCAAAAACACTCATCCCCACACCTGTTTGGGTCTTATCACATATTTGTGAACTCAATCATTTATCTGTTCATTTAACATACCTTCATTTGAGCCCTTCCTATATGGCCAGTTTTTGCCAGGGCCCCAATGATACAAAGTTGAATAATGCATGGCCATGTCAAATCTTCCACTAGATTAAATTCCATAAAAGAATACTGGACATCATACATTTTTGTGTCCTCCTCAGTGCCAGGGCTAGAGTTGTAAAGTGGCCACCACCATCTTAAATGCTCTTGGGTTCTTATATCTGGTCTCCTTTCCTGCCCCCAGAACCGGTCAAAACTTGGAAGTAGTCTGTTATTTGTTCTGCTTTTGTGTATTCATGTTTACATTTTCTTAGAATTCTTGCCATATATTACAGTTCTTTCTATACAATAATTTTGAAATTAAAAAATGTTTCACACATTTTAGAGGCTCAACACAAATGGTATTGATTGATTCTTTGCCCAGCCAAATAGTAGACTCAGTTGTATCAACACACAAGAGCATGCACATATTCACTGGCACGTTCTTTAAACTTCAGTGCAGGAAGGCAATCAAACCTCCTTTTGAAGAGGGAGCCATTAAGAACTGGGTTAATATGGTTTCCTCAGTCTCCAGAGTTTTGTTTGCAGAGGTCAATGATCTGGGCACATCTCTATCTTACTCATTTCTAGGCAGAAGAGTACAAATGGGAGAGATAAAATGAGCAAGTAATGCTTGAAGAGTTAGACACAAAGTAGGTTTATCTATATGGAAAGCCCATTGCCTATACCATGACTAGACTTACATCCAACACTAAATTACTTGTCATGGTGAATTTGGACTGTCTTTAGATTGTTGAGGTATTTACTGGAATGAAATTACTCTTTTAATACAAAAACTAGGTGAGTAATCTTAAAAGCCTGATGAGGCTTGATAGTCCATTCAAAAAGAGGGACTACAGTGTTCAAGTTTTCAGTGAGAGTTTTAACAACCCCCGTGTCATTCTGACTTTGAGCTAATTTCCCAATATGTGGGACTTTTGATTTCAGCGCAGGTCATGATCTCACGGTTCGTGAGATCAAGTCCTACATTAGGGTCTGCACTGACAACATGGAGCCTGCTTGGGATCTCTCTTCCTCTCTCTTCACTCCTCCCCTGTTTGCACGCACACACTCTCTTTCTTTCTCTCAGAATAAATAAACATTGAAAAAAAGATACTCTTTCCCCCCAGTAGAATAATCCCATAAGTGTGCTGTATAACTTCTCTCCCTTCCATGGATACCTTTTCATGTAAAAGCCTTTGACATTAAGAGGTGAAACACAAATATTTACTAAACAATCAGCAAAATCAGTGCTCATTTCCAAGCACCAAGAGAAAAAGACAAATTAAGCAAAAGGTGTTTTCTTTTTAAAATGTTTTTAATCATAAAATACACCTAAAATATACCGTCTTAACCATTTCTAAATGTCCAGTTCAGTAGTGTTAAGTATATTCACATTATTGTACAACCAATCTTTGCAAATTTTTCATCCTGAAAAACCAAAAATTATATCCATTATACAAAAACTCCCATTCCCTCTCTGCCCCAGCCCTAGGCAACCACCATTCTACTTCTGTTTCTGAGTTTGATTACTCATACCTCATACTCCTATCTAAGTGAAATAATACAATATTTGTCTTTTTGTGACTGGCATATTTTGCTTAGCATAATGCCTTTCAGGTTCATCCATGTGCATCAAAATTTCCTTTTTTTTTTTTAAGTATTCAACCTTAAATGTCCTGTTGTATGTATATACAACATTTACTTTACCCACTCATCCATTGATGGGCATTTGAGTTGCTTCCACCTTTTGGCTATTATGAATAATGCTGCTGTGAATATGAATGTAAAAATATCTGAGATGCTGCCTTCAATTCTTTTGGACCTATTCCCCGAAGTGGGATTGCCAGATCATGTTGTAATTCTATTTTTAATTTTTGGGGGAACCACTACTTGTGATGCCCTTCTTTGCTATAGGAGTTGTGAAGTTGGGAGGAGAGATCCAGTGATATAAATCTGAGAGTCATCAGAATATGGCTGATACACATGCTGGATTAGATCAATACAAGAACATTCTGACTTAGGAAGCAGGGACTTTGCAGTTAAGAGCAAAATGAAGAAGAAAGAAGTTTTTCAGTCTGCGTCCACACTGTGGTCCTCAGCTTGAAAATTCACAGACCCAATGTTGCCAATTCACAGCAAGATAATCTGGTTCTGGGAACTGATTTGTGATAATCAAAGCTACAGGAGACACTGATGAAAGTGGCTCATTTATTAACTAGGTGGATAATTGAAAATGCCAAATTTACTGGAATAATAGAATCCATAGGTCAGTTCATACCCTTAGCAGTAGCACCGTCTACTTGGGAGACCAAATCAACATCAATAGGTTGATGATAAAGTTTTTTAAAAAAGGAAAAAGGAAATGTATTACTTTAAAGTCTTTGGTGACATTATATACCCCCAAAGTTGTACTTGTATAGAGTTCTATCTGTCAAGCAACCAAAAACAGTTGGCCAAGCAGAACATCTCCTCCTCTTTGCCCAGCTCTCCATTTTCTAAAATCCACTCCCACTGGCCATTATCACCTCCATTAAAACAATGGCTACCGGGGCACTGAGTGGCTCGGTCGGTCGTTTGAGGTTGAGCTTCCGACTTCTGCACAGGTCATAATCTCACAGTTCCTGAGTTTGAGCCCCACATCAAGCTCACTGCTGTCAGCGCAGAGCCCACTTCAGATCCTCTGTCCCCCTCTTTCTCTGCTCCTCTCTCGTTCATACTGTCTCTCTCAAAAATAAACATTTAAAGAGAAAAAACAAAAAATAAATAAAAACAAAATAAACAACAACAAACAAACAAACAAAACAATGGCTGCTTTCCTGAGCCTCCCAGGGAAAGAAAATGGGAGTTGCCAATTACTGTAACAGTAATTCAAAAGCCTAGTGGCAATCGCATATATAAACAAGACCACTCAAGCTAACTGAAATGTAATTTTTGGCAAACCTCTAATCTTTTAGGTCCTCTCTTTAAAGGTGAGTTCCAATAAGATTCCCTAGGGGCTCATTCTCCGTGTGTGTGTGTGTGTGTGTGTGTGTGTGTGTGTCCTTTTATTCCCCTTCACATGTTTCTAACACTGTCTGGGTGCCTCTAACAGTATTTATTTTTATTGATTATCTGTGTGTCTGGTTCTGCTCACAGGACTGTGACTTTTGTTTTACTCATCTCTTTATCCCCCCAAATTAACATGATGTCTGGCACATAGTGGTTGCTCAATAAATGTTTGCTGAATGAGTAAAAACTACATGACGACTACTATAAACTCAACAAATTATGCATGTGTGTAATAAAATCATGAAATGAATGAAGTAGTACTTAACACATGGAATTCGGTAGACAATACAGGGTGTGTGTGAGAAAAACAGTAAAATGGGGCACTGAATGGAAAAATTACCGACATAGGAAACGTTATCATAAATCAAACCAGTTTATGTTAGTCTGGATGTTTGAAAGGGCGAAAGAGTCCTGGGCCATTTTTGTTTTTATGAGATTATCGTTACAAAAAAACCAAAAAACAAAAAAAAAAAAACCAAAAAAACCAAAAACAAAACAAAAAACCTTACAGGATTACAATTGTAGCATATAGTACATGTGTGTATTTCCAAAATTAACAATTTTAAAGAAAAAGGGGCAAAAAATCAGTTATGCTTTTTGTAAGATATGGCTTTATAAAAATATCAAATATTAATTCAGTAGAGTACTTGGTGATCTGGCAATGAAAGATCTGATCAGCATCTTTTTTTCAATCCTGTTAGCTGTCTCTGTGGTTGTAGGAGTAACAGCATTGGAGCTAATATCAAAAGTCTAGATTCCAGGCCCCCTACACTGTGAGAGACCTGACCCATCTGGTCCTCCAAGACTTCCCTACTCCAGGGGTAGACCCTGACTTCAGTTGTATTTTCTTAAAGGCTCATCAATAAGATTCCAGAAACCCTAGTTTCATGGGAACTATATTACAACACATTCAAGGGGTAAGTCACCTTTATAGCTGACTACTCATTTTTTCTGTTGATTCTTACCAGCTTTAATTTCAGAGACCCACCCCCAGTCTTGACAGCATACCCTGTGCGGATGGCCCACCCTCTTTGTGATCATCTCTTAATAAGCCAGACATAGAAGCCTGGGTACGGAGGCGGAGGAAACAGTGTCAATAGCGTCCCTTATCAGATGAGGAAGCTGCAGCTGTGTTCTCACTGCCCCAGGAAGCTTGGGGGTTGGCTCCTTCTATCTTTACCCCTTTAACCTCCTGGCTGGTTTAAAAAAATTTTTTTTAATGTTTTATTTATTTTTGAGACAGAGAGAGTCCGAGCATGAGCAGGGGAGGGGCAGAGAGAGACAGCGAGACACAGAATCTGAAGCAGGCTCCAGGCTCTGAGCTGTCAGCACAGAGCCCGACGCAGGGCTCAAATTCAGAGACTCAGGGCTGGAACTCACAGATGCGGGGCTCCAACTCACAGAGCGAGAGATCATGACCTGAGCGGAAGTTGGATGCTCAACTGACTGAGCCACCCAGGCGCCCCAGACCACCTGGCTGTTTTACACGGAGGGATTGGGGTTGGGGGAGGACCTCTAGGGACCAAAATAAACAAAGTCAATGTTGCTTGTTCAACCAAGAAGTCAAGGACAAAGGAGATAAAGATTTTTTTTTTTAAAAAACAACACTTTTATTTAAAATTTGTCATCTATGAATGATAATCTGAGAGAATGAACACTCTCTGAAAAGAGGGTAAAATCTCTCAAAGACTAAGGATCTCAAAACATTATGTAATGAAGCTGGGAACATACTTGGCACAAATATTCATTATTTCAACCCATATGTCTTGAGTGTCGCAGGGGTGGCCAACAATGTACCTGGCAGTCCTATCCCAGCCTTCCCAGGCCCTGAGGGAAGCAAGCAGTTCAGTAAGCAGCTTCAATACAGGGGGATAAAATACAACAGGGAAAGTGTGTGTGTAAGGGGGGTGGAGGTAAATAGGAACACAAGTCTGGCAACTGGGTCTAGGTAAATTACACTTTAAAAATGTACTGAATAGTTCATAATGTCTGTTTTTTCAGTACATTTATTTTGAGGTAGACAGAGTTTCCCCAGACTCTTATCTGCTGGAGAGGGGGAAAGGTCAGGTGTTTAAGCGATGAACCGCGAAGATGCTTTAGCAAACTTTTTTTTTGGGGGGGGGGGGCAAAAGTTGAAGTTGCCAGACGATTTTGAGTTACCAGGAAAATAGCCACTTCTAGAATGAGAGAAAGTAAAAGCATATTTCTGTGCTGCATCTCTATCTTCAAGGTAAAGAACTCCTCCTGACCTCACCCACACACCCACGCAGTCCTTACAGACCCTCTCTGCCAGGCCTTTTAAAGAATTACATGTAAAAGCTTTATGTACGTTAATTCTGTTCCACACTCCAAAGGCTCTCTTCCCAGCAAAGGGTAAAGGGTGCCGTTGCCAGCATCTTCCTGAAGGAAATATCACTTCTGTGAGAAGTGAGCCTGCCAGGAGAGAAGGATACAAAGCATTCAAGGCCTGGGACAGGGGGAGGAGAAGGGAGGGCTAGGATTTGCCGCGGTCCTGTTTCCCCACTATGAATTCGGAAGCAAACACAGTCTGGGTAAAGATCCTGGAGGGAGAGGAAACGCTCACAACCTGGGCAACAAAACCAAGCCTTGCCTGCGCAGAAAAAGTAATCGAGAGGGCTCAGCCTGTGGGCCCTCGGAGAGTTCAGCTTCATTCTGAGGAGCAGGACTGGGAACTAGGCATCAAGCAATGGTTTTGGCCTTGGTTTTTGTCCCCCAAGAGCTTCCGAGCAAGCTCTAAGGAGAAGCAGACCCGGAGAGTGCCCTCAGGGCCCGGGGATCCAGCGGCCTCGCCATCTGGAAGGCGAAGCTGTCCGTCTGGCGTCTGCAAGGACCTGTCGTGTGAACACAGAACGCTTCTTGGAAGGAGTCCCAGGCGTCAAAAGTGCTGCTCACCTGCACTGGAAAGCCAGCGCGCGCGCGCACCGTGCCTCCCGGCAGCCCCCCCGCCCCTTGCCCTGCGCCCTGCTCCCCGCACTCGCTCCGGGCCTGCGGGCGCCTCCGGAAGCTCCGAGAGCCGCCCAGGCGCGCGGAGGCGTTGGGGGGGGGTGGGGTGCTCAGGTGATTGGGGGCAGTGCGGGGCGCGGGAAGCTGGTGGCGCGACACGAACCCTCCTCGGAGTCTCCGCCTACAGCGTCCTCAAACACGAGCACGGATGTCAACGAAAGCCCCGCCGTGTCCGCAAACACCACTTGCTTCTTGGGGCTCTGCGGTTTAGGAGGTCTCGCCAGACAGGAGCTGAGGGACCGCGGGGGCCGCAGGGGCCGCTGCTGGGAGGTGCTGTGGCTGAGGCCGAGGTGCATGGGGGCGGTACGCAGAAGCCAGGCCTGCCGCGCGGGGACCTTTGGCAAACCGGGAAGGACGTTCTGAGGACGGGGCAGAAGGCCCTGGCGTTCTCCACGGCAGCCCAGCCCGCCCTTCCTCCTCCCTGCCACGTCACTGCACCTCTTCTCCCTCGGGGTCCCCTGCCTGCAGATGTCTGCAGAAACCGGGTCGAAAGCAGCACCGGCAAGCAGTGGCAGTGGGCTGGGCGCCGAGGGAGAGCTGGTCGGTTCCTGGAGACAGGGGCACTTACCCTACGTAGCTCCAGGCAGCAGCTCCTTTTCTCTGAGACCACTTTCCCGGCAGGAGCTATTTATGTGCCCTTGACCCCTAGAGAGCCAGCAGGCCGGGGTGCACTGGCCCCTGGGAGGCAGCCAATCAGAAAGGCCTTTCACGTGGGACCCACTGGGGGAAATGAAAAGGATGTGACAAGAAGTGTGACTCAGGCACTTTGCCCTGGGCCGCCAGCCCTCTGCCCCCGACCTGGCCCCCTTAGGCGTAACGTCACGCTTGGGTTGTCTGTAGTTGTGGTCTGCGCTGAGGAGAGGCCGACCAGGAAGCAGACATACTCCAGGGAAGAGAGGGTTCCCACACACTGCATGTCGTTTCCCCAGGGGGGTGGGGGTGGGAACAGACTGTGCCTCTCCCTCCACACCTCTATGCAGTGACATACTGCCCACTTTGTGGCCTCTCTTAGCCCCACGTCATGGTTTCTTCCCAGCCACACTTCTGCCACTGCCTTCTTTCTGTGTTTCTGTTTCTGTGTTCATTTACTGCTCTGTACCCCTGTGGGGTGTGTGTGTGTGTGTGTGTGTGTGTGTGTGTGTGTGTGTGTGTGATCCAGAGAGAGGAGGGTCACTGGGTGGGGCACTCATTGGCCAATATAGCTCCTACAGGGCCCTTGGGCTCAGACCTCTGGTTCGGTCAGTTGTGGACAGAGTGACAGGGTCACAGGACACAAAGCACCTCCATAAGGAATCCCACCTGGTGTGCGTCCATGGCACTCCGGTGCTGGACGCGTTCCTGTTGTCTCAGGTGATGGACAGCTTTCCTCGTGTTCTTACCCCTAGCATCCTGCTCAGTCTCCTTTGCAGACCACTGTATTCTCTCTATCCCTTAAATCCTTTTTTTCAAAAATTTTAAAATGTTTATTTATTTTTGAGAGAGAGCAAGAGAGAGAGAGAGAGCGAGAGAGCGAGAGAGAGAGAGAGAGAGCATGAGCCAGGGAGGAGCAGAGAGAGAGGGAGACACAGAATCCGAGGCAGACTCCAGGGTCCGTGCTCTGAACTGGCAGCCCAGAGCCGGCAGCAGGGTGGAACCCACCAACTGTGAGATCATGACCTGAGTGGAAGTCGGAGGCCCAACCCACTGGGCAAGCCAGGTGCCCCTCTATCCCTTAAATCTTAATTCACCCCAAGTCCTCAGCCCTCTGCATTTTCACTTTCCATAAAACCTTGGATTGTGAGTAACTTGTTCTGCGAGTATTCCTCAAGATGAGTAAACATTTCTAATAAATTTTAACTTGATAAAAGAGCACGGTACCACTTGCAGTACAAGTGGTACCTGACGCGGAAGTCCCATGATCACAACCGAGCCAATGGTTCTTGAAATTTGCTTTGATATGCAAGTGCTTTGGATTATAAGTATGTTTCTGGAACAAATTATGCTCGCAAAGCAAGGTTTTACTGTATACCTTTTCCTTGGAGATCTTCATCCAATTTTGACAGTTATTCAATTACTTTCATATGCTAAATACCACATCTGTATATAGCTTAGACTCCCCCCACCCCTGTACACCAGACTCCTAGATAATGGTTCTACTTTTGATCTGGGTGGTGGGACCACAGGTGAGTTCCCTGTGTAATTTTCTGTACCTATGTTCTACTTCAATCAAAAGTTAAAAAAAAAAAAACTTCAAGAAGGTAAATTGTTAATTATATGTTGGTTTGGAGATTTGGTTCTTTCAAAAATGGCCTCGGAATGAATATATATAAAGGCAACATGTATTTTTCACGTAATATATACGGCAGTGAACCTCTTTTCATATTATAGATGTGACTCATTTTTCATCCATGGTACATGGTATTCCATTGTATGGGTCCACCATACTCTACTACACACATTTAGGTGATTCTCAATTTTTTTTTTTTTTTGCTAATAAAATGGTGCAGTTAAAACTCTTGCATACATACATTTGTGTACATGTGTGAGAATTTCTCCATGACAGATACTTAGAATGAGGACTGTTAGTTCAGAGGGTGCGTGCATTTAAAATTCTGCTGGTACCACCAAACTGCCTCCAGAAAGTCTGTGTAAGTTTCTAATTTTCCCAGTAACCTTCAAGAGTTGCCCTATTTCCATATCTCCGCCATCACTAAAATGATCACATTTTAAAATATTTTTCAATATGATAGGTGAAAAACAATATGTCATGATTGTTTTGATATTTTTAAAAGAAAATGACATGTAGTATTTTCATATATTTACTTGCCATTTCCAGTTCTTCTCAGTTAAGTGCATAGTCAAATCTTTTGCCAATTTTTACAGTAAGCCATTTGTATATTTTAAAATGAAGTAGTAGTTCTTGGGTTAATAACATTGGCACCGTGGCTATCTATCTGGAAGAAAATAAAGGTAGACCGCTACTCCACACCAAACTAACTGAAGACGTTAATTTAAAAGTGATATAACCCTAACCCTAACCCTAACCCTAACCTTTTGGGATGAGCACTGGGTGTTGTATGGAAACCAATTTGACAATAAATTTCATATATTAAAAAAAAAAATAAAAGTGATATGGGGCGCCTTGGTGGCTCAGTTGGTTAAGCCTCTGACTCTTGGTTTCTGCTCAGGTCATGATCTCACAGTTTCAGGAATTGGAGTCCCGTATTCAGCTCCCTGCTGATAGCACAGAGCCTGCTGGAGAGTCTCTGTCTCTTCCCTCTCTGCCCCTCCCCCATTCATACTGTCTCTGTCTCTCTCAAAATAAATAAACATAAAAAATTAAAAAGAGGGCTATAAATTATAAGGAAGAGTTATAGGAGAGTATTGGTATATTTTGGGTAGGAGACATTCTGCATGGTTAAACCATAGCAAAATCAACAAACAAGAGACTGGGAAAGTGTGTTTGTAAATATTGGACCACCCAAGGTCATGTTACTCCTTGTCTCAATTTTGATCATTTGTATTTTCTTTAAAAATCAGCCATTTCCTCTAAACTTGAAATTTAACAACATGAAGTTAAGCACGGTGTTCTCTCAATTTTTAAAAAACCTCCATGTTGTCTACAGTTCTTTTATTATTCCTAATACTCTGGTTGTGTTTTCTATTTTTTTCACGGTAAACCTCAGGTTTTCTTCTTTAGTTTGTTTGGCATATTGATTTTTCTTGTTGTCTAGTCCATTATTTTCTGTTTTCACAGTATGGTTTCCCCCTTTTGTTTTTCCCCTTTATGTTTGTGCCTTTTTCAGTGGAATGCTTTTATTTCATTTATTTTCAATCTCTTGTGTTCTCTAAGAAATGCATTTAAGGGGTGCGTGGGTGCTCAGTCAGTTAAGTGTCCGACTTCGGCTCAGGCCATTATCTCACGGTCCATGAGTTGGAGGCCCACGTTGGGCTCTGTGCTGACAGCTCAGAGCCTGGAGCCTGCTTCAGATTCTGTGTCTCCCTCTCTCTCTGACCCTCCCCTGTTCATGCTCTGTCTCTCTCTGTCTCAAAAATAAATAAACATTAAAAAAAATTCTTTTTAAGAAATGCATTTAAGATCATACCTTTTCCACAAAGAAAACCCATATGCTTTTATACACAGTGCTCTTATTGTCATTTATTTCTAAATAGGTTCCAGTTTTTATTTTAGTTTTCTCTTTGGTGCAAGACTTATTATTATTAGTTTTAAGATTTTGTTTTTAAGCAATCTCTACACCTGTCGTGGGGCTTAAACTTACAACCTTGAGATCAAAAGTCATATGCTACCGCTCTACCAACTGAGTCAGCCAGGCACCCCTGATATGAGAATTATTCTTAAGTGTGTTATTGAAATTTCTAAAGGATGATACTGGGGGAGGGTATGTTTTTCATCCTTTCTCCCTTATGCAACCAATACTCTGGATCCCTACAGTGTGGTAAGTGATGTGTTAGGTGCTGAGGTACAAAGGTGAACAGAAATAGCAAGGTTGCTGACCACATGGTTGTTTAATTCGGAAAATGTTGTCTTTATTACCTTTATTTTGGGGAATTTATTGAGATTTGTTTTGTTGACTAATATGTGATCCAATTTTCTAAAAAAAAAAAGTGTTTTCTCCTTTTGTTAAATTAAAGTCCTTCCACTTGAATTTCAAATACCGAGAAATGAGTGTTCAAGTCTTCTATGATTGCATTTTTCTCAAATTCGTATATTCTCTGACAACTATGTTATATATTATTGCAATACTACCTTGTTTGGTGCGTGAAAGCTCAGTGCTATTGTATCTTCTTAGTGAGTCCTGAGCTGAAATCAAGAGTTGGATGCTCAACCAACTGAGCTGTCCAGGTGCCCCTGGACTGTTTTTTTTAGATTTCTCTTCTTTTCATCTTGTTGTTCCTTTCAATAAGCTCTAGGTTGGAAGAACATATTGAAACAAAGTTGGAAGTGGAAAAGATCTACCACAAGCTAAGCAAGCTTGCTACCTAACACAGAACACAGAAAGTGGGCAGTGGGGTAGGCATTGCATATGTCAGTGCTCTCTGAAGAGCTCAGAGCTAGAACAGATTCCTACTGGCCAAGCAGTGTGGGGTCAGGAAAGAGAACTGGCTTTCTGAGTCTGAAGTGCAAGGTTCCCATCTTGGATAAATCATTTCCTGGAAATTATGAGCAGCCATGACAGTCTACAAATGGGATAGGGATCTCTGTCCACATTAATGTATCATAGAAGAAGACAACAATAAATGAACAATTTACATATGATTAATATTTTAGAACTTTCCAAACCCTTTGAACACCTTTATTTCACTTTTTCCTTGCAACAACCCTGTAGGTTGGTGTTACCATTCTCCTTATTTTACAGATAAGGAAGTGATTTCTCCAAGGTTCCTGAGTTAGTAAAAATTCAGATTCAGGACTTGAACCTAGTTTTGACTCCAAATTTCAGCATCATCTCCTGGTAACCTGTTACTTGTGAAAACATTTTGAAAACCAGAAAGCACCTTGAAAATGTAGATTTAGTGTTAATTTTCTGAAAGAGGCACTTGTGGGACTGTGCACAAATCTGCAGAAGGCTGCTGGGCTGTAGGCAGATTGAAAACTGGAGGGCAACTTGAGAGATTTTCTAGTCCAATCCTTTGCAGGTGTGAGGCAGGTAATATTGAAAACTTACAAGAGCAGAAAAGTATCTATGACTCTTTTTGAATGTCCAAGACCATAGCTTCTACAACCTTCTTTGGTAGACCCTTTCAGTGTTTTGTTACCTGCATGACAAAAAGCCTTCTCTTCATGACACCGTGTAGGTCTCTTTCCTCTTTGTAAAAAGTTCTAGGTTTGGCTTTCCTTGTCATTTGTCACTTTTCTGATTCTTTTTTCTTTATATATGCTTCTGAGTGTGCTGACTTATACTTTAGAAAAACAGCTTGATTTTTACAAGACTCCATTTCTTTTCCATTGTTTTCCTCCTGCTAATCATAGTATTAGAGAATTTTGGTCCCTTTAACATTCATTTTTTTTTAAACTGCTTAATTCCTTCCTTCTTCCTTTCAATTAAATAATTCCCTAACCATTTTCTCCTGCATTTTTTATCCCATAAAACTAATTGTCCCTTAAAAACCAAGATCAAATTGGTCATCAGGTCGAGTTTATGCCTCTAATTACCACATGCAAATTGATGGCTTCATCATTAGTCATCATGTCTAAACTACTATTTGTTCTGTTTAATTCACTAAAATTAAGCAGTTTCATTTAAAAAATTAATTCCAGTATAATTAACACACAGTGTTATATTAGTTTCAGGTGTACAGTATAGTGATTCAACAATTCTATACGTTACTCAGTGCTCATCATGATAAGTGTACTCCTTAATCCCCATCACCTGTTTCACCCATCCCTCCATCCACCTCCCCTCTGGTAACCATCAGTTTGTTCTCTATAGTTAACAATCTGTTTTTTCGTTTGTCCCTTTTTTTCTTTGCTCTTTGTTTTTTTCTTTGTTTTGTTTCTTAAATTTCACACATGAGCGAAAGCATACGGCATTTATCTTAATCTGATTGACTTATTTCACTTAGCATTGTACCCTGTAGATCTATCCATATTGTTGCAAATAGCAAGATTTCATTCTTTTTGTGTTTGGGTAATATTTCATTGTGTGTATATATATATATATATATATAACCTCTTCTTTATCCATTCATCTATAGATGAACACTTGGGTTGCTTCCATAATTTGGTGATTGTAAATAGTGCTGTTCTAAACATAGAGGTGCATATATCTTAAAAAAATTTTTTTTTAATTTTTATTATTTATTTTTGAGAGAGATAGACGGAGCGCAAGCAGAAGAGGGGCAGAGAGAAAGGAAGACACAGAAGCCGAAGCAGGCTTCAGGCTCTGAGCTGTCAGCACAGAGCCCAATGCGGGGCTCGAACCCATGAAACATGAGATCATGACCTGAGCCGAAGTCGGATGCTTAACCGACTGAGCCACCCAGGCGCCCCCATATATCTTTTTGAATTCGTGTTTTCATATTCTTTGGGTAAGTACCCAGTAGTGGAATTACTGGATCATATGGTAATTCTATTTTTAATATTTCGAGGAACTCTATACTGTTTTCTGCAGTAGCTACACCAGTTTGCATTCCCACCAACAGTGCACAAGCGTTCCTTTTCCTCCACATCCTCACCAACACTACTTTCTTGTGGTTTCGATTTTAGCCATTCTTACAGGTGTGAGGTGATATCTCATTGTGGTTTTGATTTGTATTTCCATGATGGTGAGTGATGTACAGCATCTTTTTATGTACCTGACCCATCTTTATGTCTTTGTTTGAAAAATGTCTGGGGGAGCCCGGGTGGCTCAGTCAGTTGAGCGTCCAACTTCGGCTCAGGTCATGATCTCGCGGTCCGTGAGTTCGAGCCCCGCGTCGGGCTCTGTGCTGACAGCTCGGAGCCTGGAGCCTGTTTCAGATTCTGTGTCTCCTTCTCTCTCTCTGACCCTCCCCCATTCATGCTCTGTCTCTCTCTGTCCCAAAAATAAATAAACTTAAAACAAAAAAAAAAAAATTAAAAAAAAAAAGAAAAGAAAAATGTCTGTTCATGTCTTCTGCCCATTTGTTAATTGGATTATTTGGATTTTTTTTGGTGTTGAGTTGTACAAGTTCTTTATATATTTTAGATACTAATCCTTTATCAGATATGTCATTTGCAAATATCTTCTCTCATTCAGTAGGTTGTCTTTTAGTTTTGTTGATTGTTTCCTTTGCTGTGCGGAAGCTTTTTATTTTGATGTAGTCCCAATAGTTTATTTTTTAAAATTTTTCTTTAAAAAAATTTTTAATGCTTATTTATTTATTTATTTATTTTGAGAGAGAGTGAGAGCGCACAAGCAGGGGAGGGGCAGAGAGAGAGAGAGGGAGAGGAAAATCCCAAACAGGCTCTGCACTATCAGCAAGGAGCCCAATGAGGGGATCATGAGATCATGACCTGAACTGAAATTAAGAGTCAGATGCTTAACTGGCTGAGCCACCCAGGTGCCCCAAAAAGTTTCATTTTAAAGGTCACTGGAGTCTAAAGCATCTTGGTTGGCTATGAATCACAAGAAGTAAGGAAGTCTCAATTTCCCATTGACAGAGGACAGAGCTATTCCTTTCCCAGAGACTCTCAGGGATGGAAATTCCATGGTACTTTTGCTTGCTGTCTTAGTTCAGGCTGCTATAGAAAAATACCATCATCTGGGTGGTTTAAAAAATAGACAACTATTTCTCATAGGTCTGGGTCAAGATGCCAGCATGGATGGATTCTGGTGAGAACCCACTTCCTAACTTGTAGTTGGCTACCTCCTTGCTGTGTCCTCACATGGTGGAAAGGGAGGTATCTCTGATCTCCTCTACTCATAAGGGCACTAATCCCATCATTGAGCCCTCATCCTCATGACCTCACCTACATCTTATTACCTTTCAAAACCCCACCTCCAAATACCATCATCTTGGGGGATGGGACTTTAACACATGAATGCGTTAATTTGGAGTAGAGTAACATGAAGCCACCTGGAGCTCTATTTCCTGCCTTGAGGGGAAAACCCATCTGTAGGAGAGAATAAGGCCACAGGATATAGAGAAGCAGGAGAAAAGATAGAGACTGGGATAAACACACACACACACACACACACACACACACACACACACACACCTCTCAAAGTAGTGTTGGAATCTACGGACCTACTGGGTCATTGGGGACCAGCTACCACTTTCGGTTACAGGAGCCAGTAAATTCCTTTTCCTGAAGCTGACTCAGGTGGAGTTTCATCTCTCGCAACCAGAATCCCTGATCTACAGAGCTCTCTTCATACCCTCTACACTTGTCCTTTGGTTATCTCATCTGCTCTTAGGACTTCAACTTCACCTGAGTACTGATGACTTCCTTGTTATATTCCATACCAGACCTCCTTCCTGAGCTCCAGCCAGATTCCTGCAGGAATTTCCACTTTCATGGCCCATGAATACATTAAGTTCTGTAAGTCCATGACATCATCATTTTCTTTGCTTTGCTTCCAACTAACAAAATTCTTCTACATTCTCCTATACCAATTGATATGATTAGTGTTTTCACAGTTACCCAGATTGAATGTCATTCTAGACTTCTCTCTCTTCTACTGTAATTTGCACCCACCTCCAATCTAAGTGGTCATCCCCTTCTTTCAGACTTGCTCATTACTAACCTTTTGCTTTTCAAATCCACAATATTGTTTTATATTGCTTATAGTTCCTCACTGATGTTTGAGTTCATCTTTTATCCCCATGAATATGGTTGTTTTACAGCCTGTGCCTATTAATTCCACCTTTTGGAATACCTTACTTTCTGTTATCTGTTGCTTCTATTGCTTCTCATTCTTTTTCTCCTTATGTGCCTAGTTAACTTTATGCTGGACATTTTATTTGAAAATTATTTCTAGAAATCATTTGAGGCCTGGGGAGTCCTCTTTCTTCAGAGATGATTTTAGTTCTGTCCACCAGCAGTCTGGATTGCTTTAATCCAATTTACAAGCTTGAAATTTTCAGAATCATCCACATGATTAGAGGCTGACCTAAAATCTGTATGTGAGGGCTTGGTTTACTTCTAATTCTTTTTTACTCCCAGAGTCCTGACCCTAAAGGAGGGTGGTTTACCAGATTTCTCAACCTTCACAGTCATTGGACTCCAACTTTTGTGCCACTGGTTCCACCAGGCAAGAGATGTTTAACCATTTTTGTCTGTTGGCAGTCTTATGGGTCTATGGACTCCTCAGAACAATGTTTTTAAAATCATAAAATAAATAGGTTTACAAAGGAAACCTATTATATTGAAATAAAGTCAGCAAAACACTGATTAAAAATTTGTGTTACAGTGGCGGCAGCGTAGTTCACCCGGTTGGCTGCCTGATTCTTGATTTTGGCTCTGGTCGTGATCCCAGGGTGATCCCACTGAGCAGGGAGCTGCTTAAGATTTTCTCTCTCTCTCTCTCTCTCTCTCTCTGTCTCTGTCTCTCTCTCTTTCTGCCCCTTTCCTCTGCTTGCACTCTCTCTAAAATAAAATAAAAAGTTAATGGGGCCCCTGGGTGGCTCATTCAGTTGAATGTCTGACTTCAGCTCAGGTCCCAATCTCATGGTTCGTGAGTTTGAGCCCCGCATCAGGCTTGCTGCTGTCAGCACAGAGCGCTCTTTGGATCCTCTGTCTATCTCTCTCTCTGCCCCTACCCTGCTTGCACACACTCTCTCAAAAATAAGTAAACCTTTAAAATGATAAAATAAAATAACTTAAAAAAATGTGTGACACAGTAATGCATGTGCTTCTTTGTTAATGTGTTAGATAGAAAGTTCTAGCAGCAGGTCTAATACAAACCGTAATGTAGAATTACAGCACAGAGCCCGATGAGGGACTCGAACTCAGAAACCATGAGTCCATGACCTGAGCCGAAGTCGGACACTGAGCCACCCAGGCACTCTTATTTTTTTTTTAAGTTTATTTATTTATTTTTGAGAAAGAGAGAAACTGTGAATGGGGAAGGGGCGGAGAGAGAGAGGGAGGGAGAGAGAGAATCCCAAGCAGGATCCACACTGTCAATGCAGAGCCTGATGTGGGGCTCGATCATGAGATCATGACCTGAGCCAAAGTCGGACACTTAACTGAACTGAGCCACCCAGATTCCCAAGATGTAATTTTTTCTTAATCAATGTCATAGTCCCCCCGACCCCCCAAATTGAATGGTCTGTGGACCCCAGATTTAGGATCACTGCATTTGGCTATTGGCAGTACCATTCAGTCTCTTGGCTAGCATCTGGACTAACCAATGCTGGACTCATTTCTCTGGACTTCCGAGGTCTTGTTGACCTTGGTGTAACAATTCATCACTAGCTTGTTAGCAATTTGATGTCTTGAGAAAAATGTTTTTATATTTTATCCAATTTTTAAATTGTCTTCACTGTGAATTGACCCAAATTACTGGTTCTGCCATTACAGGAAGGAGAATTGCCTGCCCATTGCCACGTCATCCGCACCTTTGTGTGCTACAGGCTCCTTATTTCTTCTCACTTGGATTGCCAGCACAGCCACTGATTTCAAATCTTGTAGTGAGGCCTCCATTCTCCACAGTCACCAGAAGGATTTTTCTAAATGCAAATTAGATTTTAAAATGTAAATCTAATCATTTCAGATCTTAGCTTCAAGTCCTCCAGTGGCTCCCAGATGTCTTCTAGGGGACCCTGTAAAGACAGGAAGCTGCCCTCCTCCCACACCCCACTCTCATCCTATGATCTTGCCATGCCCAGCTCCTTGGAGTGCCCACGATGCTGTATGTGCCCCATGGCTCTGTGCCTTTGCTCATGGTATTTCTACCCAAAATAGCCATCTTCTCTTTCCTCCTCAGCTTGGCTAATTTCTCTAGTGTTTCAAGTCTTGGCTAGGCCACCCTTTCCAGGAAGCTTTTGTGATTTCTTGTCTTTGGATTCCTTCCTGTGTTCTTTTGTACCACTCCATGCCCATTCCTACTTTTAAGAAAAGCATATTTTTCCATGATTGTGTTCTTGTTCATCCCCCTCACTGGATGATACACTTTCTTCCTCTGATGCACGAGTTACATACAAGTTACACACCACAGTGTCTGACCTTAGAAGTTTGTTTACCAAATGGAGTGGAGTTATACTTGGCATACTACTATTTTTTTATTTTAATTTTTTAAACTTCACATCTTTTTTACTATTGAATTTAAATGAAGCACGCGGCAACTACTATTTTGTGTTGTGTAATGTATATGATCTGTTCACTCTCTGTCAAGTTCTAGAGTGACAGGACACTACAACTCTTGCCTTCATTACCTGTTTTGCTTATGTTCCTCACCTAGCAATTTGTATTTCATGAAATGGCTCATTCCTACATGTTTTAAATACTGGGAACAGCAGGTTACTAGTATATGCCTAAGTTACTACTATGTACTACTCATTCATTCTTAATTCTCCTCAAGATTTGGGGTAGCTTTTTAAATTAAGACAAAATAGTAAAGTTATAGGTATAAAAAGATCAGAAACTATTTAAGGAAAGACCCAAGGCAATGTTATGGGAAACCATGGCGAGGCAATGAATACAGTAATTGGTTCTGAGCTCCATGGTAGGAAGGCTACAAATGGGAACCAATAGGACTCCTCTGTCTGATACAATGAATCATAGAAGTCTGAAGAGGCACACTTTTACTTGTACTAAATTCTGAGAAAAATTTCTTACATGGATTCTTATAAATAAAACAATAGGTAATATAGTTGAGAAAGTCCTCAACAATACTTTTTGGAAGACATGGAGGTGCGATTCACATGGCCATTTCGCTAAAATCAAGGAACAAATAATTCCCATTAGTCCAGGGGTACTGCCTTCTGGGATCAAGTTTGATGCAGAAATAAAAGTTGTGCGAACCAAGAGAAAGAGACTGATATGGCTTTTAGTATCTCTCTTGTTTTGTTTACTAAGCTGTTGACGGGCCATGGTTAGCAGTCTATTCTTCATGACTGAGTTCACCCAAGGGTCCACATGTGATCTTGTTGATGGAGATCAGAAAGTTTCAGATGCCGGGAGATGGCACAGTTGATACTCTGTTATAAAAATGGAGGAGGTGGGCTGCAGTCTCCCCCAGACTGAGGACCAGCTGCCATGTCCGGAGGATGAGGGCAGCCGTGCCTGCAAATGCAGCCAAGTGGGTGTGCACGCACCGTGTGTGCTAATGAATGAAGTTAAATGAGGCATATGCCATTTTGCATTGTATTATTTTCATGATCTATTCAGGAAATTAGATTGCAGTCATGCCCAAGTCATCTTGTTTGTTCCAGTGTTCCTAATAGAAAATTCTTTATACCTCCCTTAATTCCCCACAGAATTTTGGTGGGATGTTAATAAACATAAAATAGTAAAACTGTAAGCATAAAAAGAAGATTAGAAGGCATTTAGAGAAAGAGAAAGAGCAATTTAAGCAGGAAGACCCGAGAGGGTTGTTACGAGGATTACACAACATAATTTGTGGAGAGCAATTCGTACACTGTCTTCACCCCAGATGCACACAAAAATATTAACCTCCTTTACCCCCTTCCTTTTCTGTAGGCAGTGGGTAGCCACTGAAGCTTTTTGAGAGAGGCAATGAAATGGTCAGAATTATACTTAAGGAAAATTGCACCTTCAAAGATAACAGAAGCAGCAATTTGAAGCTTTAAAAAGTTCACATTTGAGCTGGGAACAACTTTGGGTCCCAAGGAATACCCCACTCAAGAGGCTTAAAACATCCTCTGGTATACAAAGCTTTGAATCCAAGCAAATCATTTTTTTTCAACTATCAGAGTCCTGGCTCTTAAGAATTTTTTCCCTGAGTTAAATAATCCTGTATTTTCAGATTTACACTTAGGGGGTTCTCTTAGGATTCATTGTAAATTCCTCAGGGGTAGAAATTGTCATTCACTTTTATTCTTTTTTTTTTTTAATATTTATTTATTTTTGAGAGAGACAGAGACAGACTGCGAGTAGGTTAGGGGCAGAGAGAGAGAGGGAGACACAGAATCCGAAGCAGTCTCCAGGCTCCATGCTGTCAGCACAGAGCCTGACGCAGGGCTCGAACCCACAAACCATGAGATCATGACCTGATCTGAAGTCTGACACTCAACCGACGGAGCCACCCAGGGGCCCCAATTCTTATTCTCATAGAACCTAGTAGAGCTGGACACGAAGCAAGGCCTGGGTAATTGTGTGAATTTATTTTGAATAGCTTTCCTTAACAAGTTAGAAGAATTTGTCAGCATTGTGATATGCAGAACAAGATCCGCTTAAAGCAGAGAGCACTCCTATGTTAAGGAAAATGCCACTTCCTCTAAAATGATGTGAATGGCAGTGGTTACTCCCTCAAGGGCGTCTTTTTGGAAGATGTGAACTTACTCCAGTACAGCTATCATTTCTCAAAACATTTTTGGATCTTCTTTCCTTTTGTGGAGACGGTACTGCAAGGTATTAAGGGTCTGGACTCTGGTGCTCTAGGCTCACTGGGTTTTGAATCCATATCCTCTAATAGCTATGCGGCCTTCGCAGATTAGTGTGCTTTCTCATCTATCCAATGGGACTATCAGTGTTACCTATCTTATAGTAAAAAAATTAAAATATGTTAACAGGTATAAGGTAGGGACTGTTGCCTCTCAGACAGATGTAAAACAAACATATGGCAAAGGTTTTCTTTAACTCACTATTTAATGAGAGGACCAGGAAAATGTTAAAATCAGTTCAAGTGAGGATTTGACACTCTACAGGACAAAATTCATTTACACTGCCATGGATAAGAATTCTTTGCTTCAACAGTCAGGAGATATTCACATTATCAGTTCTCTATAAATTAACTTCTACCTTCACAGAGTTGTAAAATAGCCCAAAGACATGGGCACACACTCTACGTACATCAGATATCCCACTTGCAGGATATCCAAGAATGTCTTTTGCTCATTTCAAAAATCTCAAGTTTTTCTTTTCAAAAGTTGCCGTGAAGATTTACAAATTTATCCACTTAACATATAGAATAGTATGACTCATAGTAAATACTTGATAAACATATTATTATCATTGCATTCAGAATCTATACTACATTTCTTCGAATACCATGTTAATCTTAAAAAAGTAAAAATAGTTATTTTACCAGCAAAAATGGGTTTACTCAGGAATGACAAGAGAATTATCATTTGGAACACGCAATCTATGAAAAAACCATAGGCATGTCCGACAAAGAAAGGAGAGGAATGTGGTATTTTGGAGAAGGAGAAAGCTGGAAGGGGTTGTTTTGAACGAAAGTCTATTGGAGAAAAGCAAGAGTTCAGGGTGATGACAGTTCCTTGTCGGCTGAGTTGCTGAGGTAGATTTCTTGTGGGAGATGCAGTGTCCATCTTTCCCTATTGGGACTTGGAATTGATGATTCTTTCCTGTTGGGGACTCTTCTGTTGGTGTCTATAATTGATGTTACATGGTACTGCTCTTTTTCCTGGCCTCCCAACTCTGCTTCAGTGAGGTTTTCCTTTATTCATTTTCACAACACTCAGTAGTTGTTTTTCAGCCATGGGAGGGATATTCACTTGAAACAGCTATGTTATTTGAAACCAAGCTGTTAAGTAAAGAATACTGATTTTGGTTTTAAAAAAATGAAGTTGTTTTGACAAGTGAGGGTATTTTCAGAACTAGTTTATTAGATACATTTAAAGAAATCAATCCTCAGAGCATTTCTGGGAAGATCGTGAAGTAGGAAGTACCAGGAAACTGTCTCTCTGCCTAGACAACTATTGCATGGGCAGAATGGGTCTTTTGTAACTATTTGGAACTCTGGGGACTATTGAAGGCTTGCAACTTCCAGGAGAAGACTCGGATGGTAAACTGCAGTTGATTTTGGTCAGTTTCAGTTCTTAGCTCAGTAGCAGCTACCCATCCTTCCCTCCTAGTCACGTGGTAGGTGGCTGTACAAGTGTCCCTGGAGCAGCTTGCACTCAGCTGATGGGAGCTAGGATGGGCAAAAAGGACCCTGAAATCTAAATATAGGGGGCTCTGTGCTCTGATGGTGATTGGTTCTTCTGATCCCAGAGGTACAAAGAGGCAGGCAGCCATTACAGAACCTCCCCACATTGTTGCAAGCCCCTTTCCCTCTGGTTGAGGTGACTTTCCAGGGATTTAAAGGGCTGATACCTTTTCTTTCCCCTTTTATTTTTCACTTTTTCCCTGTTAAGGAGTCAGACTTAAAGACTAGGGCATTAAAAACTAATTGCATATACAGGGAAGATTAGAAGGTGACCACACATGCCCAGGGGAAGGTTCAGAAAAGACCTGAGAAGACCTAAAGTTTACACCCTAGGCTGCTCCCTGGCACTGAAACAGCCTAAAAAAACAGAAAAGCAAAACCTATAAAAACAAACAATAACAAAACTAGCAAACCTTGGGGAAAAGAGTGAGTCTGATTTACAGAGATACCACATCTTTAGTTTCAAATGTCCAGTGTTCAACATGAAATCACAAGGTATACAAAGAAACAGGAAAGTATGACATATTCAAAGGAAAAAATAAGTTAACAGAAACTGTCCCTGAAAAAGACCTAATGATAATCTAGCCAAAGACTTTAAAATTGTCTTAAAGGTGCTCAGAGAACTAGAAGAAGATGTGTGGAAAGTCAAGAAATGATGTGTAAACAAAATGGAAATATCAGAGAAACAGAAAACTTAAAAAGAAGGGTGCCTGGGTGGCTCAGTTGGTTAAGCCTCTGACTTTGGCTTAGGTCATGATATCATGGTTCATGAGTTTAGCCCTGTGTCGGGCTCTGTGCTGACAGCTCAGAGCCTGGAGCCTACTTCGGCTTATGTGTCTCCCTCTCTCTCTGCCCCTCCCCCACTTGTGCTCTGTCTCTCTCTCTCTTTTAAAAATAAATAAACTTAAAAAAAAAAGAAAATAAAACCTAAAAAGAAGCCAAAAAGAAACTCTGGAGCTGAAAATTTCAATAACTAAAACGAAAAATTAACTGGCAGATTCAAAGGCAGATTTGAACAGCAGAAGAAAGATTCAGTAAATTGAAGACAGGCCAATGGAAATTATTGAGGCCGAGGAAGAGGAAAAAAAATTGAAGGAAAGTGAACAAAACCTAAGGGACCTGTGGGACATGATGCCATTGAGAGGACCAATGTACATATCATGGGCATCCCAGAAAAAAAGAGACTGAAATGGAGAGAACATTTGAAGAAATAATGGCTGAAAACTTCCCAAATTTGATGAAAGGCATAAATATCAATATCCAAGAAGGTCAACAAACTCCAAGTAAGATGAATTTAAAGAGGCCCACATTAAGACTCATTCTAATTAAACTTTCAAAGGCCAAAGACAGAGAATCTTGAGAGGTGCAAAAGAGAAGCAAATCATCATATAACAAGGGATCTTCAATAAGATTATGAGTAGATTTCTCATCAGAAATTTCAGAGCCAGAAGACAGTGGGTCAACATATTTAAAATGCTAAAAGAAAGAAAATGTCAACCAATCCTATATCCAGCAAAACTGTTCTTCAAAAGTGAGGGAGAAATTGTGACACTCCCAGGTAAGCAAAAGCTGAGGGAGTTTGTGACCTCTACACCTACCTTGCAAGAAATGCTCAAGGGAGTCCTGCAAGGTGAAATGAAAGGACACTAGATAGTAACTCAAAGCCACATGGAGAGATAAAAATCTAATAAAGGAAACATGGGCAATTATAAAAGCTAGTATTATTGTGATAATGGTTTATAACTGTACATTTTGTTTTCTACATGATATAAGAGATATATTTTAAGAGAAAACCTGAGTTAGAGGTGCCTGGGTGGCTCAGTTAAGTGTCCAACTTCGGCTCAGGTCATGATCTCACGGCTCATGAGTTCAAGTCTCATGTTAGGCTCTGTGCTGACAGCTCAGAGCCTGGAGCCTGCTTCAGATTTTGTGTGTCCCCCTCTCTCTGCCCCTCCCATGTTCATGCTCTGTCTCTAAATAATAAATAAATGTTAAAAAAAATTTAAAAAACCCTGAGTTCTAGTGTAAAAGCCAGTATTACTGTAACTTTGGTTTGTATCAACAAATCTTGCTTCCTACATAATTTAGGAGACTAATGAATTTAAATGAATTATGAGTTTATGTTTTTTGGCACACAGTGTATAAAGATGTAATTCTGTGACACCAACAACTGAAAGGGACGAGACAGAGCTGCAAATAAGCAAAGTTTTTATGTTATTGAAGTTAAACTGGTATGAATTAAAATTAGAGTATTTTAACTCTTGGATATTAAATGTAATCCACATGATGACCATGATGACCACAAAGTAGCTATAGAATATACACAAAAGGAAATAATAAAAGAATTTATTTGTTTTTAATGTTTGTTTATTTATGAGAGAGAGAGAGAGACAGAGCATGAATAGGGGAGGGGCAGAGAGAGAGGGAGACAGAATCCAAAGCAGGTTCCAGGCTCTGAGCTGTCAGCACAGAGCCCGATGCGGGGCTCGAACTCACAAACCACGAGACCATGACCTGAGCTGAAGTCGGATGCTTAACTGACTGAGCCACCCAGGTGCCCCTAAAGGAATTCAAACATTTCATTGCAAAAAAAAAAAAAAAAAAAAAAAAATCAACTAAACACAAAAGAAGGACAGGAAATAAAGGACAAAATGGCTGCAGGGCATATAGAAAACAAACAGCACAATGATAGAACTAATCAGTAATTACTTTAAATTTGTAAATAGATTAAAACCTCCAATTGAAAGATTGGCAGAATGGATAAAAACACATGACCCCCAACTATATGCTGTCCAAGAGAAGCTCACTTGAGGTTCAAAGACATGAACAGGCTGGAAGGATAAGGATGGAAAAAGATATTCCATGTGAATACTAATCAAAAGGGAGCACAGGTGGCTATGGCAATATCAGACAAAATAGAGTATTTTTATATTTTTTGAGAGAGAGCACATACATACACACAAGTCGGGGAGGGGGAAAGGAAGAGGGAGAAAGAGACTCTTAAGCAGGTTCTATGCTGGGCATGGAGCCTGACATGGGACTTGATCTCATGACCATGAGATCATGACCTGAACTGAAATCAAGAGCTAGGCGCTTAATAGACTGAACCACCCAGGTGCCCCAAGACAAAACAGACTTTAAATCACAAAAGTTTATGAGAGACAAAGAAGAACATTATATATTAATAAAAGGTTCAATACAGCAAGAAGATGTAACAGTTAAAAATATTTGTACATCTAATGACTGACCATGAAAAATATATGAAGCAAGAATTGAAGGGAGAAATAGACAGTTTTACAATAACGGCTGAAGACTTCAGTGCCTCCCCCCACAATAATGAACAGAACAAACAGAAGTTATGTAAGGAAACAGAGGACTTAAACACAATAAACCAACCGGATCTAACAGACATATACAGAACACTCTACCCAACAGTAGCATACATATTCTTCTCAAGTACACATGAACATTTTCCAGAATAGACCACATTTTAGGCCACCAATTAAGTCTCATTAGATGTAAAAAGATGGATACCATACAAAGCATTTTCTCTGACCACAACAGGATAAAGTTATAAATCAATAACAAAAGTGAAGCTGAGGGGAGCCTGGGTGGCTCAGTCAGTTAAGCGGCCAACTCTTGACTTCAGCTCAGGTCATGATCTTACGGTTCTTGAGTTCAAGCCCTGCATTAGGCTCTGTGCTGTGAGACTTGGATCCTCTGTCTCCCTCTCTCTGCCCTTCTTGCACTCGCATTCTCTCTCTCTCTCTCTCTCAAAAATAAGTAAATGTTGAAAAGAAATTTTTTTAAAGTAAAGCTGAAAATTTCACAAAATTGTATAAGTTAAACAATACATGATTAAACAACAAATGGCTTGAATTAAAAATCATAAAGGAAATTAGAAAACAGATATAAGTGAAAAGTGAAAACACAACATACCAAAATTTATGAGATGTACCAAGAGAAGTGCTAATGGGAAAATTTATAGCCATAAATGTTTACATTAAAAACAAAAAAGTTCTCAAATCAAAAACCTAACTTTACAACCTAGGAAACTAAGAAAAGAAGAACAAACTAAACCCAAAGCTGGCAAAAGGAAGGAAATAGTAAGGACTGGAGAAGAGAGAAATTAAATATAGAATAGAAAAACAACAGAGGAAATCAATAGAGCCAAAAGTTGGTTCTTCAAAAAGATCAATAAAATTGACAAATCTTTGCCTAGATGAGAGAGAGAGAGAGAGAAAAGACTCAGATTACTAAAATCAGAAAAAGAAGTGGGGACATTACTACCGATTCTAGAAAAATAAAAAGGATTATAAGAGAGTACCTGAATAATTGTACACCAAAATCGGATAACCCAGATGAAATGGACACATTCTTAGAAACACAAAATCTACCAAGACTAAATCATGAAGAAATAGAAAATCTGAACCAACTGATAACTGGTAAGGTGACTGAATATGTAATAAAAAATCTTCAAATCAGAAAAAGTCCTGAACTTGATGGCTTCACTGGTGATTCCTACCAAACAATTAAAGAAAAATTAATACTGGGGTGCCTAGGTGTCTCAGTTGGTTGAGCATCCGACTTCGGCTCAAGTCATGATCTCGTGGTTCATGAGTTCAAGCCCCGCAGAGGGCTCTGTGCTCAGAGCCTGGAGCCTGCTTCAGATTCTGTCTCCCTCTCCCTCTGTCCCTCCCCTGCTCATGCTCTCTCTCTCTCTCTCTCTCAAAAAAAAAAAAAAAAAAAAGTAATACCAATCTTTACCAAATTTTTCCAAAATATGGAAGAGGAGAGAACATTTCCTTACTCATTCATTGAGGCTAGCATAACCCAGACAAAGACACTACAAGAAAAGACAGACAAAGACACTACAAGACACTACAAGACAAAGACAGCCAGACAAAGACACTACAAGAAAAGTACAGACCAATGCTCCTTACAAATACTGATGCAAAAAGGATTATATACGATGACCAAGTGGAATTTATTCCTGGGAAACAGGAATGGGTCAATATATGAACTTGATCATTGTAATAGGCCACACCAACAAAATGAAGGAAAAAAGCCATAAGATCATCTCAATTAATACAGAAAAAGCATTTGACAAAATTCAACATCCCTTCTGGATAAAAACACTCAACAAAACAGGAAGAGAAGTAAACTACCTCTGCATAATAAAAGCCACAGCAAACACCATATTAAATGGTGAAAGACTGAAAGCTTTTCCTCTAAGATCAGGAACTAGACAAGGATGACCGCTTCTACCACTTGTATTTAACACAGTACTGGAAGTTCTAGCTGGAGCAATTAGGTAAGAAAAAGAAATAAATAAAAGATAGCCAAATTGGAAAGGAAGAAGTCAAATGATCTCTCTTCGCAGATAATATGATATTATATGTAGAAAACCTTAGACTTCGCAAAAAAGCTGTTAGAACTGATACATGAATTCAGCAAAGTGCAGGATACAAAGTCAGACACACAAAAACCAGTCACATTTCTATACACAGACAATGAAAAGTTATAAAGACAGTTCCATTTACAATAGCATCATAAAGAATACAATACTTAGGAATTAACCAAGGAGATGAGAACCTTGTGTAATGAAAACTAAACAGCATTGCTGCAAGAAATTAAAGACATAAGTAAATGAAAACACACTCCACGTTCATGGACTTGAAGACTTAATATTGTTAAAATGTTAATACTACCTAACGTGATCTACAGATTCAATATAATCTCTATCAAAATCCCAACATTTTTTGCAAAAATAGAAAAAATACATCCAAAACTCATATGTAATCTCAAGAAAACCCCAAATAATGAAAACAGTCTTGAAAAAGAACAAAACTGAAGGATTCACACTTCTTTGATGTCTAAACTTACTATAAAGCTGTAGTAATCAAAATAGTGTGGTATTGGCATAAAGCCAGACATATAGACCAGTGGAACAGAATACAGAGCCCGGAAATCGACCCTCCCATATATGGTCAAATGATTTTTTCCATTCAATGGGAAAAGGACAGTCTTTTCAATAAATGGTGGGGGGAAAACTGGATATCCACAAGCAAAAAAAAAAAAAAAAAAAAAAAAAAAAAAAAGAAGTTGAACCCTTACCTAACTCCATATACAGAAAATTGACTCAAAATAAATCAAGGACCTAAACATAATCCCTAAAACAATAAAACTCTGAAAACATACAAGAAAAGCTTCATGACATTGGATTGCACGATGATTTCTTGTATGTGACACCAAAGGCACAGGTAACAAAAGAAAAAATTGACAAAGTAGACCTCATGAAAAATTTAAAACTGTGTGCATCAAAAGACATTATTCACAGAGTAAAAAGGCAACCCATAGAATGGGAGAAAAAGTTTGCAAATCATATGTCTGATAAGGGGCTAATATCCAGAATACATAGAGAACTCCTAAAACTCAGCAACAAAAAAACCAACAACCCAATTAAAAAATGGGTGAAGAGGGGTGCCTGGGTGGCTCATTTGGTTGAGAATCCAACTCTTGATTTTGGCTCAGGTCATGATCTCATGGTTTGTGGGTTTGAGACCCTCGTCAAGCTCCATGCTGACAGTGCCAGACTGCTTAGGATTCTCTCTCTCTCCCTCTCTCTCAAAATAAATAAATAAACTTAAAAAGTAAACTAAAAATAAATGGGTAGAGAACTTGAATAGCCATTTCTCTAGAGAAGATACAGGAATAGTACATGAAAAGATGCTCAACATCAACAACAATCAGGGAAATGCAAATCAAAACTATGAGATACCACTGCACACCCATTTGAATGGCCATTATAAAACAAAAATGGAGTGGTGCCCAGATGGCTCAGTCGTTTAAGTGTCACACTCTTGGTTTCAGCTCAGGGCATGATCTAGTGGCTCAAAGCCCCTCATCGGGCTCCACGCAGACAGTGTGGAGCTTGTTTGGGATTCTCTCTCTCTCTCTGCCCCTCCCCTGCTTGTTCTCTTTCTCTTTCTCCCTCTCTCTCAAAATAAATAAACTTAAAAAGATAAAACAAAAAATAAAACAAAACTGGAAAACAGCGTGAGGATGTAGAGAAAGTGGAAGTCTTCCACACTGTTGGTGGGAATGTAAAATAGTACAGCTGGTCTGGAAAGCAGCATAACATTTCCAAAGTGTTAAATAGAATTACCATATGATCCAGCAATTCAACTTCTGGGTATACAGAATTAAAAACAGGGTCTCAAAGAGATTAAAGAAAAATTTTTTTAATGGTTATTTTTGAGAGAGAGAGAGAGAGAGAGAGAGGGAGAGAGACAGAGTGTGAACGGGGGAGGGGCAGAAAGGGAGAGAGAGACACAGAATCCGAAGCAGGCTCCAGGCTCTGAGCTGTCAGCACAGAGCCCAACATGGGGCTTGAGCTCATGAACCGCGAGATCATGACCTGAGCCGAAGTCAGACGCTTAACCAACTGAACCACCCAGTCACCCCTCAAAGAGATATTTGTACATCCGTGTTGTACAAATTGGCACAAAGTAGAATGCAAAGTAGTACAAAGTAGAACGGTGGTTTTCAGGGGCTGGGGGGGAGGGGATAACAGGGAGTTATTGTTAAATAGGTATAGAGGTCCAGGTTTACAAGATAAAAAGTTAGAGATGAACAGTGGTGATGGCTGGACAATATAAATGGATTTAATGCACTGAGTGGTACACTTAGAAATAGCTAAGATGAGGGGTGCCTGGGTGGCGCAGTCGGTTAAGCGTCTGACTTCAGCCAGGTCACGATCTCGCGGTCTGTGAGTTCGAGCCCCGCGTCGGGCTCTGGGCTGATGGCTCGGAGCCTGGAGCCTGTTTCCGATTCTCTGTTCCTCCCCCGTTCATGCTCTGTCTCGCTCTGTCCCAAAAATAAATAAACGTTGAAAAAAAAAAAAAAAAAGAAATAGCTAAGATGGGAAATGGAATGTGTATTTTACAATATAGAAAAAAAGTGAATTTCTGAGGAAATCTAGATATTTGGAATTTTAGCCTCCCATGAAAAATTATATTAAAATTGCTGTATAAGGTGCTTGCCTAACAATGTGCTCTGAAAGCTCTATGGTCAACTCGTGTACATCACAGAAGGAAGTTTGATGCATATGAGGATGGCACTAAAGTCACGTTGCTGGCTGGGGCCTGCACACAGAGTAAATACAGCTGACCTCGTCGCAAGGTCACAGCTGAAGCATGAGTATTGCTGGCAAACTGGCTTTTCCCGAGAAGTGCCTGCAGATCTGTAGGCACTTCTCGGGAAAAGCCAGTTTGCTAACAACAAGCTTAGGATGAGGTATGATGCAATTATTTGAAGAAAACACGTCATGCGTCCATAATGAGTTTTTATCAATAGAGCAAAATACGAAGTGGAAAAGTTGAAGTCAATGTCACACTAAGCCACTTCACTTCCTTTGCTACTTGGTTTTGAAACCGAACTTCCCTTTACCTTCAAATGACTGATTTAAACCAGTCTTCCTTTAAAGAGGGGGCCTAGGAAATGGAGCAATTCACTCTGTGGCTTTCGTTGAGACCTTGAACTCCTCCGTGTGGCCTGGCACGTTCAGGGCAGGAGCCGGTGATGACGTAGAGCCCTGCTACTCAAAAGCGCGGCTCCTGGATCAGTAGCAACAGCATAGCCTGTGAGCTGCTCAGGAAGGCAGAACTCCAGCCCCACCCCAGTCTTCCTGAATCGGAGTTGGCATCTAAAACGATCTCTGGGCAATTGGCGTTCATATTAAGGCTCCGGAGGCACTGTTCTGGCTAATAGTGTCATAGCCCACATCCCTCTGTAGGCTGCTCAGCGCAAGGGAGGCCATGGGGAGTGAGCCTGCGTACATGTGATCAGGAGGGGCACATGGGTTCTAGTCTCAGACTTACCACTGAACATCCACTTTCCACCTATGACTTACTACCAGCCCGGTCTCCTTCCCAGGACTGCTGTGAGGGCCAACAGGGATCCTTGCTAACAAAGCCCTACATGATCTGGGCCCAGCCTGCTCCTCAGACCCTCCTGTGTACCATTTTCCATTTTGCCCATTGTGTTCTGGGCACACTGACTGCAGCCAGAGCTCATTTCTGCCTCAGGGCTTTTGTACAATCTATTTTCTCTGCTGGGAATGACCTTCCTTTTGATCTGCGTGTCTGGCTCCTTCTTGGTGTTCAGGTCTCAGCCTAATTCAGTGAGATTCACTGAATTCGGTGAGAACCTCTTAACCCCAATCTAGTTTACTCTCTAGGGAGTCACCCTGTTCCAAT
This sequence comes from Acinonyx jubatus, assembly GCF_027475565.1. Taxonomy (NCBI): domain Eukaryota; kingdom Metazoa; phylum Chordata; class Mammalia; order Carnivora; family Felidae; genus Acinonyx; species Acinonyx jubatus. The sequence continues at coordinate 40,173,391 of NC_069382.1, forward strand.
CCTCTGCAAAGCACTCATCCCATGTGAACAGTGACAGTGACTGTCTTATTCTGGGTTGGAGCCTCAGTGCCTTGAACTGTGCTGGCACACTGTATGCTCAATACATATTTGTTTTATAAATGGCTGAAGAGGGTAAAGTCACTGTGGAAAAAACAAAGCACTGCATGAAATAGAAAATGTTTTTATTAATGAATAAAACCTTCCTTGCTTCCACTTTGTGATTTCTCTTGGAAATGATAACCATATTACATCGATTACTCTAAAAGCCTACATCATATAAATGAAAATCTGCTGCCTTCTCGTCAGCAAGAAAGGACTGGAATGCAGGTTCCTTCTTCTCATGTTTCAAGGAAAAGACGATTCATTCACTGTCTTTACATCCTCCCTTCAGGTATCCCTGTGATACTCACCCTTCATATTAGTTTAATTTCATCCACTTCCCTTGAGAAAGTAGAGCTAAAAACAGAAACGCTGCTGAGGTCACAAGATAGGATAGTTAATGTTGCTGTTAACATTCCTGGCCAAGAATGGCCAGATGGCCTGGAGGGTGGCTTGGCCAAGCTGCCTGAGATTCAGGGAAGGGCTGCAGCTTAGCAGCAGGGAGAACATCCTTCATTAGGCTACAAAATGAGAACTGCCCCGAGGCTCCTTCTGCCACAAAACAGAAACTTAATAATGGTTTATTGGTTTAGTTGTGATTCTCAGTTAGCCAGGACAGAAACTATTATAAGTCCAATATGAGAGGTTTCAGAAGGTTACTTCACACAATCTAGTGAGATACCCTAGAAGGTATTTTATCTTCTGTTGGAACAGGCGCATAAAGGGAGAATCTCCAGGTCCCTGCCCAGCACGTGGAATCAGCAGAGCGATGGCTCCATCTACTGACTGTGGCTAAAACAGCAGTCAGGTTGTGTGGCCAGGTAGGTCCTTGAGCTCCTTCTCAATGCCCAAGGGATCCACAGCACTGCGGAGATCTGCTGTCCTGAGAGACAAAGTGGGAAGAAATTTCTAAATATTTCCTTTAAGGTTCCAGCCCATCATTCTTGTTTATTTATTTTTGATTTTAAATCAACTGAACAGCTCCAGATGCCACCAGAGGTGCAATGGTTTTATAACGGATCAAGTGCTGTGAGCCTTCCTCCAAGTCAATCACATAGTCCCTGAAAAAGAAGGAAAAAAATGTATCCACAGAGCTGAGCTGGTGCCCCAATGGAGTAAGATTTCCCATGGTCAAGGACTCACCTCTGCTCATCTGTTTCTGGTTCTACCAGTATGTTTTCCTGTCGTTCTTTTACTCTCAGAAACACGTATGAATCTAGATCTGGTTTGGGAACTGCCAGAGAAATGATAATGCAGTCAGAAAATGTTCAGCAGCTCACAAGATCAATATGGGAAAGTTGCCGGGATTAACTGTCCCGAGCACTAAGGGACCCCTGATGTGAAAGCATTTTGGGGGAGGGGTAACTTTGAGGAGACATCTGGCTCTTTATGGAAACAGCACGCTTCCCATCCATGGTTTCACACAACAACAGCTCGTGCAATAGATGACAATATGTAAAATGTGCTGGGAATCCCGCCACACACCATGGAAGACACAAGCAAGCGTAACACGTGGTCTCTTTGGAAAGGGCTACCAGCAGCATCTGATAAAGCCTCACAGTGGTGGCACATTCACTCAGGGAAGTGGGGAGAAAGGAGTCAATGCAGACTTAATGAGGGAAAGTGAGCCTGGGAGGTAATACCAAGGGCCAAGGTAGAAATATACATGACATTCTGGGAGGACAGAGTGTATAAATCTAGTGAGCAATATTTTTATACAAGGGAGTGGGAGGAGGGAGAATGAAAAAGACTGGGTGATGGGATAGTCTTGAATGTCAGACTACGGAATACAGGCTTTCACCGTAAGTGGTCCTTCACTGGCTGATTACAGGGTAAGAGGCTGTTGCCTCTTCCACCATCAGCCAACACTTCATGTAAGGAGGTGCCCTGTGCTGGGTCGCTCGACAGCTCTTCACTTCCCAGAGCTCCATGTGTGCCCAGAGGACTCCCATCAGCTGCAGGTTCTGAGAACCTACTGGATAACTCTCAGTTCTAAGAGGCTAGCTCAGCATTCATGTTGCCCTTGATTCCCTCACCCACAGGTGGGGGTTCAGGATAATTGGCTCAAAGGTGTAAGGGGGTTCCCCGGGCCGCTCCACAGTTTGGGGCCTGCCAAAGAGACTCCAACTTCACAGGGTCAGTTGCCCCCACTGAGCAGCTACTCATTCTAGGGAACCCAGCTTAGATTTCAAAATGCCTTCCCCCACTCTGCCAGTGGGGTCTACGGTACTCCAGAGGTCTGAGGGGGACTCAGGGCACCTGGGCTAACTAAGCACGACTGATTTCACTGGGGCAGGCAGATCCCCCTGCAAGCTTCCAATTCCAGGGGGCCTGGCTCTAGTCCTTGGAAGGGATCTGGGGCAAGTGGCATGTGAGTGTTTTAGAATGTGTCCGCCAGCAGTGAGTAGAATTCAGTTCAAGTCAGTTTCAGGAATTCAGAAGCATGCTCATGGCTGTTTGAATCAACTAGATGCGATAGCACTGGGCAATGATTAGGGATACGGTCCTTGCTTCATTCCTATTCTTCCAAGGTGCAGACAAAAGTGGCTGAACTGGACACGGACTGGAGCTTTTGTTTTCCTCAGGCAGGTCCACCAACTGACCACTTCAGAGTTCCACAAATCTGCTATGGGTCTGCCTTGCTCCTGGTGTCATAGGCTGCACTGTGTCCCCTCAACACTCATTTGTTGAAGCCCTAAGCCCAGTCCTTCAGAATGGGAATGTATTTGGAAACAGCCTTTAAAGAGGTAATTAAGCTGAAATGAGACCATTAGGGTAGGCCTAGTCCAGGCTGACTGGTGTCCTTATAAGAAGAGGAGGAGACATGAGGGGTTTGTGTGCACAGAGCGGCAGCCATGGGGGAGGCCCCAGAGGAAACCAAGCCTGCTAGCACCCCAATCGCAGGCTTCTGGCCTAGAGAAAATAAATGTTTTTTAAGCCCTCCAGTCTTCGTACTTCATTATAGCAGCCTGAGCTGACTGAGACGCCCGGGCAACCATCCTCCTGCCACAGGGGTCGCAGAGTGGCCCCCAGCACAGGATGTGTGGGAGATGAATTCCCAGGGCTCAGTTGTACTTGAACTTGTGGCCTCAGCACATTACATGCAGGTTGTGAACAAGGTGGATCCCAGAGAACGGTTTCATTTGGCCTGGCAATTTTGCTGGATGAGGTTCTGCTGGGATATGTCAAGCTGCCAACAGCTGAGGGCCATGGACTTTAACCTACACGTCAGGGGTCCCCAACTGGCTGATCCAGGGTTGAGCGTGACTACTATAACTCCCTTCCCTTGGCTCAGCAGGATGTTTGGGGGACTGTGTGAGATGAGCACAAAGGTAGCTTTGGCTGGGTTTCCCTTCTCCCGGCTGCCTTCCCTTTCTCCTCTTGCTCTCAGCTCTGCTCCCCTTTCCATGAGACACCCCACACAACAAAAAATACTGGGAGCCCTTCCTCTGGGTGGCTGGGAAGTGAGTGGCAATCACTGAAGGTCTGTTTAGCCTATTTAACTCCTCCTTGGTAGCTAGGCAGTCCCTGCATGGGTTGGAATCTGTGGAAAAGTGCGAGCCCCTTGAATGTAGAGACCTTTGCCTCCTCAGTCTCAGAAGAGTGTAGCATGTTGTGGATGCCCAGCAGATACCGATTGAAGGAATGAATGACTGAACATTAGCAAGTCTACATTTTTAATGGCAGTCATAAGAATTTCAGCCTAAGCTGAAGACCACAAAAGTCATGCTGAAATGGCTACCCTTACATCTGCTTTTAATGATTTGTTTTTAACGCACAACACTTCCTCTCTTCCCTTTTCTGCTTATCTACAATACTTACTTTTCCAGGCTTGAGAGTAAACATGAAGATCTTATTCCAAGGCACCTGAAGCTATGTCTGAAAAGAGAGCGTTCTGCTCACCTGACCTCAAGAGGTCCACCATCTGTAAGTTAGGAGGCATATGCTTTAAGGCAACATTCTTGAGGTACGTCTCTGTGTTAGCCATGTACCTGAAAGACAGGAATCCAAATTGCTGTGACCACATGACTGGCAGGAGCTGCCGGGTTGGTGGACGCACACCAGTGGCCCAGCCATCGGATCCATGGAGACAACCACCAAAACTCATGCTCACAAGCCAGGGAAAGAAAGCAGTCCCCCTGTGTCCTGCTTACTCACTGTTTGGCAAAGACCAGCTCCTCTGGAGAAAGGCTAGATAGCTCCCCTTCGTGGGCTGTTTTCTCCTTTTCGAGGATATGAGGGAAAAACTTCTCTATCTGAGGATAAATAAAAATCGTGAAAATGTGTCAGGATTCAAGAGTCAAATATACTAGTTTTCTGAAGTGGGTTGAGGTTAATCTAGAATTGACTTCAAAAAATGGCAAGTCTTGGGGCGCCTGGGTGGCTCAGTCGGTTAAGCATCTGGACTTCAGCTCAGGTCATGATCCTGTGGTTCGTGAGTTTGAGCCCCATGTTGGGCTCTCACGCCGTCAGCACAGAGCCCACTTCAGATCCTCTGTCCCCCTCTCTTTCTGCCCCTCCCCTGCTCACTCTCTCAAAAAATCAAATAAACATTTAAAAAAAAAAAAAAAGCAAGTCTTCATGGTCATGACCCTTTCTAGACTTTCAAGATTTCAAGAAGGCAGGTTTCAAAGAATCCCGAGCAAAGATAAGTGCTCTAAAAAGGAAGACCATTTAAAAAGGATGAGAGGAGGGGTGCCTGCGTGGCTCAGTCGGTTAAGCATACGACTTTGGCTCAGGTCATGATCTCGCGGTCCGTGAGTTCGAGCCCCGCATCGGGCTCTGTGCTGATAGCTCAGAGCCTGGAGCCTGCTTCGGATTCTGTGTCTCCCTCTCTCTCTGCCCCTCCCCTGTTCATACTCTGTCTCTCTCTGTCTCAAAAATAATAAATAAACATTAAAAAAATAAATAAAAATAAATTAAAAGGATGAGAGGCTTTCATGAAAGAAAATATGAAAATACAGCTGTAAATGATATTTATGAGGGAGACAGGGGATATCACTTAACATTTCTAGGTAACTGTAAAGGTTGTTTTCTATGAGATAGAACATAAAAAAGCTGGAAAGATGAATACAGAATGCACAAAAAGACAGAATAGTGACTCTTAATTATAAGAATATAACTAGCAAGGATGAAGTCCACAATGAGGCAAGCTTGGAAAAAATGTGGAAGGAAATGCAAGTAGGGAAATGACAATGGGAAGGACCTGGAGCCGAGACAAATGAGCGCTTATCTGTTAAAAGGAGTTTAAGTTTTGCAATTTCATTGCAAAGTTAGACGTTAGACGACCTCAGAACTATAGCTGAACATCAAGTTATCAGGGTCAATTTGACACTGGCGACAAGATGGGTACAAAATAATTTCTGAAACTGGTTTTCCTTTGGTCATTATTCCCTGGCCAACTGATGCAAACGACTCTGCAGGACTGCCATGTTGTAATTCAACGGGGCACCATCCACACAGCTGATAAACAGACTATAAATGTGTCCTCAGAAGTGTGCAACACATGTTCCATTCATGCTTCTCCAGAATAATCTTTTGTCCTCTTTACTCTTTAGCTACCCTGATATTGGTCTTTGCAGCACCTTCAGGCCCTGGATTCTCCCAGGCCCCAGCCCAACTTCTCCCCCAAGACACTCAATCTATATTACAAACTGCACTGCCTTAACACCCACAGGCATCCCCATGTCAAACCTTCATGAGCCGACATCGCAAGTAGCTGCTAAGGACATAGCGGATCCTCTCCATCTCCATTCGATGGATACTGACCTTCAGGTCCCCTTTCTTGGCTCTCCTGAGATTTTCTTCCTGTTAAAAGAGAAAATGAAGTGTATAAAAAACATGATATTCAGACTAAGGACCTTCTTTGTTTAATCTGCACAATTCCACAGGGACTATCATCCCTGGCAGTGTTGAGGACTCAAAGAGTACATTTAGGTCAAAGGAGAACCAAAAAACTCCTGAGAGTTCTCATTTGCATACACAAATAATATAGATGTGACTACAGCCTCATTATAAAAAGTTCAAACAATTCTCATTTACTTTTAGAAAACAACCATCTGAATCAAATCTGAATATGGTCAGTCAGAAGGGCCTAGAAGAATTCTGGTCTAATTGTAAAGGAGAGAGTATAGCAGAAAAAATGTCCAAGAGCAGTGTTAAATCACCAGTTGAGAAATGATAAAATACCAATGTTCTAAAGGTACTCTGAGGCTGATAAGGACTTAAGCTCAGCTCATGAAAGCCAAGGGCCACAAACTCAAGTGTCTGTGGGGGTCAGGCAGGCAAGGTATCTGAGAAAGGTGGGCAGTTAGGGACTGTGGGGAGCAGATAGCACATGAAAAGGGGGGGGGGGTTGCCCTTACCCAGCTCTGGTCAGCTGTTCTCATATAGAAATGTGGGTCTGGTATTGACAGGGTTTTAGACTTTTCAGGGAGAGCTGATGTCTAGATATTCAAAGGAACACTCATGCTTTATAAATGTAGGTAACCAACTCAATATTAAAAACAAAACAAAACAAAACAAGGCTGGGCCAAACAAAAAAGACTACAAACAAAACAGGCTACAACCTCTCACTATGCTGACAAACCCTTTTAAAGTTCTCTTCCTTTGTAACCCTGACATAAGCAATTCTTACCATGTGGTCTAGCTGTTCCATGACACATTCTACAATTTCAGACTTGCTTTCCAGCAGCTCAGGGGCAAACTTTTCATTCATCCAGGCCTAAAAAACAATGCCCCCCCCCCCCCCATATATATCAGTATCATTCACAATGGAGCAAAATAACCCTGTGAGTCTGTACATATCCCATGAAAACCACAGCTATTTCCGACAAAGAAAACTGTTTGCCTGGGAGTTGGAAATACTGGAAATGCTTTCAAAACAAGCTACGTTTATGATAGCTTTTCTATTTTTTTAGTAGGTAGGCTGTGTTTACAATCTTATAGTTAACCGACATTACAAAAAAAGAAAAATCACTTCATTCCAAAAATGTTGTCAGTATACCTACTACTGAGAGTAACACCACCTGGTGTTCAAACTGTACCTTTCACCAAATAACAACACATTTCTACTTCTTCACCTGCTACTTCCCACCAGGGGGCACCAGCACCATTCTATTGTAAGAGATGAAGTAACACACAAATCCACACATCTCCTCATTCTTGAAGCTTAGAGCCAATTTACAAATACTTTTTCATTCATCACTATACCATCTGAGAGGAAATGGATACAGTTATCCTTATTAATGAGAAAACACAGATTATTTACTAACTGCCTAAAAGTATAGAGTATCACAATATAAAAGGATATTCATCTATTAAATAGTTTTGGAACAAGAGGTTAAATCCTTAATTTATGTATGACTCAGGCCCAGATGCTTGGTACATTTCAGAAATTACCAAGGCTTAGAGAACTGAAATATCCACAAGTGACTGAGGAAAACTAATCTTCTCTTTCAATTACAGGAAATTTAGTTTCAGCATAGCTCAGAATTACATGCCAATGAGGCTCACTTTATTCCTTTTGATGTCCTTGAGTCTCTGCATCTCCAATTATCACCATGAAGACACATTATTAAATACTAGGTACTGGTACTATCATAAAAATGTTTCTCACATGCTCAAGCACCTGCAACCAGACAGTCTGTATTTTCTTTTTTTAATTTTTTTTAACGTTTATTTATTTTTGAGACAGAGAGAGACAGAGCATGAACGGGGGAGGGTCAGAGCGAGGGAGACACAGAATCTGAAACAGGCTCCAGGCTCTGAGCTGTCAGCACAGAGCCTGACGCGGGGCTCGAACTCACGGACTGCAAGATCATGACCTGAGCTGAAGTCAGACGCTTAACCGACTGAGCCACCCAGGCTCCCCGACAGTCTGTATTTTCAGGTAGCATTATACGTGAGGAAAGCCCAAATTGTCATACAGGACTAATAAAGCAGGAGTTTTTCTTTTTAACTGATTTTATTAAATACTGAATAGGTACAGTAATATTTAGTACATACAACATGAATGGAAATATAAATACCTGTGTGCACAGAACTTCATTAACACGTATTATCATTACTTTAAAAGTCTCTGTGTCTCCCTCCCTCTTCAAAGGTATTCGTTAGCCTGACCTTAGAATTTAATTTTCTCCACAGTGTCACTACATTTGTTTGTATCTCTACATAACAATTCCCAATGATTTCAAAGAAAATGAAAGCACTTTCTGGGTATACACTGGGGTGAAATGGGGTAGATATGAGGGAGATTTCTCATTGACATTATGAAATTATTTTGATAAAAATGTATAAAACATTAGGAGAAAATCTATAGAAGTGTAAAACCTTAAAAAAAAGTTTTTAATATATTTAGTGAGAAACTTACATTTAAATCCATGGGCTTTTTTTTAACAATCAGGTTCTATGTTTGAAATAGCTGTATCTGGTTCCTGATCAAAAATTTTAATGACAAGCTGTTCATCATTATGGACTAAATTGTGTCCCCAATCCATATGTTCAAGTCCTAACTCCTAGCACCTCTGAATGTGCCTGTATTTGGAAATAAGGTCTTTACAGAGGTAATCAAGTTAAAATGAGGTCATTAGGTGAGCCCTAATCCAGTGACCTATGTCCTTACAAGAGGAGGAACTCTGAACACAGACACACATGGCAGATCATGTGAAAACACAGGGAGAAGATGGCCATCTACAGGCCCAGGAGAGAAGCCGCAGAAGAAACCTACAGTGCCATCACCTTGATTTCAGACTTCTGGCCTCCAGAGATGAGAAAATACAGGTCTGTTATTTAATCCACCCAATCTGTGGCGCTTCATTATACAGCTTTAGCAAACTAATACAATCATTAAAATGAGAAAATCTGCACTGTGGGCAATAACTTTTAAATCATTTTTTTAACAGGTATTCATGAGTATCCTATACATGCTTCTGGAGCTGTGTTTATCAACGGCCCGTCAGGCTGCTCCTCAGGCCATGCTGTGCAGCCTCCGAGTCTGTGTCCGGCTCCGGCATCTGTCCAGGTGGTGGACCCATGCCATGGCATACTCGGGGCACTGCAACGGAGCTTCAGGCCCGAGACGTGAGGCATGCTCACCTTCCACCAACCGGGGCTGTGTTGTCAGACCCCACTATCCTCAGGCTTCCTTCCAAGGAGTCCCTCGTACCCAAAAGAGGCAACCAGCCTGGGTTGCCTCTGGCTGTCCCAGAGGGTAGATGGTCAACATGATGAGGCACGGCAGTGCACTAGTGTGTGCCACAAGCTCGGCCTTGAACAATAGTTTTGCAAATGGTGGAGCTTAACATAAATCGTTTCTTCAAAAACTTACTTTTTATTGTTCTACATTATTCTCTTGAGAGTGACCCATGTTGTCGCAGGAGCTACCTTTCACTCATTTTATTGCTGGGTTTTTTCCTGCTGTGTGTGTGTGTGTGTGTGTGTGTGTGTGTGTGTGTGTACACACACATATCTCATGATTTTTATTCATTCTATTGTTGATGGATATTTGGGCTATTTTTGGTTTTTAACTTTTGCAAGCAATACTATTAACATTTTGTGCATGTCTCCTGGAAGTTTTCTCTAGGGTTGTCCCTGGGAGTAGAATGATTAGGACACAAGATATGTATGCTTTCAACCTGACAATACAAGAACAAATTATTTTCCAAAGTGCACCAATTCACCACAGGTGAATATACAGGTGTATATACAGGTGTGCAAATGGCCCTACGTCCTTGCTTTATATTATTCACCTTTTTCATTTCTGCCTATCTGACGGGTATGAAATGGTATCTCCTTGGGATTTAAATCTTCATGTTCCTGATCACTAAAAAGATTGAACATCTTTTTCAAGGTATTACTGGCCATCCGGGTTTCCACTTCTGGGAGATGCCTGTTCGGACTTCATTTTTTCTATTGAGTAGTTTGTAAAGTTTGTTTAGATACTGTGGATACTAATATTGTGAACAATTCTCTCCCAGTTTTGCAGCATGTCTTTTTACTGTCATCAAGATGTAAAAAAAAAAAAAAGTTTTTAATTTTAATGCAGTTGAATGTATCTGTTTTTTCCTTTATGCTTTGTGCTTTTGGACTTTTGTTTAATGAATCCTTTCCTAACAAACAGGGGCTCTTAAACTAGGTGGGCAGATTTCAGGGTGTCTGTGAATCTCCTGAAATTATATGTAAAATTTCTGCATGTGTGTGTATGCATATATTATTCTGGACAAAAGAGCCAGTTTTCACCAGATTTTCAAAAAGTTCTGTGATATAAAAACAAATTAAGAATTACTCCTTAATTATCATCACAGATTATCATATAAGGATACAGTTTTAAAATTATCCTTCTTTTGTCACTCATAACATGCATGGTAGGACAGAATGAATACTAAAGTAACAAACATGAGGCAGTTCTGGAAAAGGGCTGTTAAAGGGAGAAGAGAAGAATAAGGCAACGAGTGTAGTAGATGAAGAGCACACATTTTGGAGTCAAAGAGACTTGATTCACATTGGACAGTAACACCTACATTATTGGATTATTGTAAGAATTATTACTACTCACAGCTAACATTGAGTGCTTATCTTGTGTCAAACAATATACTAAGTGTTTTATATATGTCATTTCATTTAACCCTCACAGCAACTCTGTGAAATAACCACCTTTATTAATGCATACCTGCTCCAGGCTTTCAATGAGCTCTGCAGGAGTCAGGACCACCTCTTCACTACCCCCATCAGAGTCCTGTGCTGTGGGGTCCAGTTCCTCTGTCATCTTCTCTGAAACCAGGAACCTAATGGGAATAAAAGAACCAATACCCTGCAATGTGTTTTCCATATATTTGCAATAATATGCAACTGTATATCTACAACTGGTGTTATAGAGGCTCCTTGGCAGTGGCTAGTCAATTCATAGGCTTTGAATTTTTCCAACTCTTTGCCTCTTCTTTTGAACCTTAAGTCAGGTATTAGTTCCCCAAAGAGGTCACCCCTTAAAAAGTGTTTCCAGGTACATCTCGAATCAAGCATCTATCACCAGGCAGTAACTGTTTGTCTTCCTGGTAGAAGTCCTTTCCTTGCGGGCTGTGTTCACTTCAGTTCAAATATAAATCACGCATCTGCTTTGTCCCCGGCACTTCTAAGTACTGGGACATCATTACCTGTGTACTCCTGCGCTTGGCGCCGTGCTTAACTCACAGCAGACACTTAAACCTGTTGGAAGAACTAATGAATGCTTAATTTCCTAGAGCCACAAGGCCCAGGAACATCAGACCAGTGATCCCAAAGGCTAAGAAGGTGGGTGGCGGGGACGAGAGGATGCCCTCGGAGCATCCGGGAAAGTGAGCATATTCCTCTCGTCTCTCGGTGCCACAGGAGCACAGTTATCCCCTCCTCCAACACACACACACACACACACACACACACAGATGTCCCACTCGCCCACTTGGATGCTCACCTGGGCACCGGGGAGGCAGAGAGGCACTCCGAGGTAGCAGGCGGTACTGGAAACTCTTGGGGAGCTGCCCCAGATTCCCAAGGAGCAACTGGCGGCGGAACGACAATCTCAAGGCCTTTCCCGGATGTAGCCGACCCTTCTCAACTCCCGCGCTCTTCTCCCAAACTTACCGCCCCCGCACGACGTCACCACGCTCGGGCGTCGCTGACCAATCACGGCCGGGGGCGGGGACTCGGCTCTTCGCGTCTAGCTCGCCCTGTGGCCTCAGGAAAGGAGGTGAGCCCCGCCCACCTCGCTCGGCCGCCTTCCTGGGCGTTCGCGTCTGACACCGCCCAGGGAAGGTCTGGAGGGGGCGCCTCGTGACTGCGGGAGTGCGTCGGTGGCAGCCTTCGGGTCCCTGGGATGCAATGCCCCGAGAGCGCGCCCTGGCCAGCAGGGAGGCCATCAACAGAAATGGGCTTTGTTAAAATCAGGCCACTTCCGTCTCTTGGGTCATCTTCTCTGCCCACCGCTCTGGTTCCTTCATTCTTGCCAGGGCTTCACTGTGGCCACTACGTCCAGGTCTAAAAACCTTGAGGCTAGTGGTTCTTAAAGGGTGGTACCAGACCACAAGCAGCAACATTGCCGGGAAACCCGTGAGAAATGCAGATTCTCAGGCCTGACCTAGACCTACTGAGTCAGAAATTCTGGGGGTGTTTCAACAGGCTCTCCAAGCAAAACTAACGCAGGTGAGGTTGGAGAACGCTGCTTTAGGCTATGCTTCTATCCTAGCTGCTTCACTCTCCAGGTTTTGACATTTACTGTACTGCTATGCCTTCTACATTTTTTAAAATGGTTATTTATTTATTTTGAGAGAGAGAGAGAGAGCACTCAGGGAGGGGCAGAGAAAGAATCCCAAGCAGGCTCCACGCTGTCAGTGCAGAGCCCGACATGGGGTTCAATCCCACCAAGGGTGAGATCATGACTTGACCCGAAATCAACAGTCTGTTCCTTAACCTGCTGAGACACCCAGGCACCCCATCTACCTTTAATGTAGGACAAAAGCATATGTATGTATATATATTTTTTCTTTGCGTGATGTCAGGTTTTCTCTGAATTGCTGATTCTGTCCCTCTGCTCTGTTTTCTGTGCAAAGTGCCAGTTGCTGCTCACCTGAAGTGTCACTTCCCCAGCAGTCAGAAGACTCTTTTCCTTGTGATGTTTCCTATGCCATACTCATATTAGAAAAAGAAGTTTGGCTAATTGACAGGTGGGTAGTACCTGCCTGATTACAACCATGTTTTGAAAATGGAATATACTGATTGGAAGAGTGGGAGTATTTACAAAGGGTATAGAAGCTGGGGGGACATCAAAGAGGGATTCCAAAAGGAAGGGACATTTACATTTGAGCTTGTCTTCTCAGAATGAGTTTTGTTAGTGACAAATGGATGGCCTTTTCAAGGTCCCTTTCAACTCTGTTTCAATGGTTTGGTAGTCCAGTGGTTTTCAGTCGTTGTCGTTATGTTTTCCAAAGACAGATGCTCTGGTATAGATCTCATCCCATATACTCTTCTTACGATGTTGATGCTCTTCCACCGAGAGGTGGGGGTCTGTGTTCTTGCCTCTTAAATCTGGGAAGACCTTCTGAGACCACTATAGAAATGTAAAGATGGATGGAAATTAAGATGTAAACACTTCAGCAAGGCTTGACTTTCAACTGAACAAATTTTTCTTTTCCTAATTCTTGAAGCCTCCTCCTCCCCTTCACTTGTTTTTCTGTAGAATCCTTTGTTCCAGGAACTTGGTATTGATGCTGACATCTCACTGATCTCAGCGCATACTCAGAAATGAGACTGGGATGGCCAGTGCCAGTGCTAGTCATGAGACCAGCTTGAGGGCATAATGAAGGTGGCTGGCAGCATGTACCAGATTCCTGTTGAAACTACCTTGATCCTGTATTTTCTTGTGAAACCCTTCAGCCTTTTACTGTGGGTGGGCTTGCAGTCCTGGGGGACATTAGCCTGCTGCAGCCTCTATTCCCTGGCAGAGTAATAAACTATCTTCCTTCTTTGTACCCAAACTCTGTCTTCATGTTACATATTTTGGCTCTGGAGCCAAGAGGTCAGTTTTTGACAACACTTTGTAATTGTCTTGATCAGGAGAATGTGGCAGAAGTGATGCTGAATGACCTCCAGAGTTAAGTCACATATGGTTGTGCAGGCTCCACATGATTCTCTTTCTTGAGCTACATCCCTTGGGAGCAATGAGCTGATACACAAGCTTGGGTCTCCTGTGGCTGCCATGCTGAAAGGTCCACATGGAAAGGTCACATGGAGATAGAGACTGCTGTCTGACGAGCCACAGCAGTCCCATGGTCTGTCCTCCAGATGCCTAAGTTGAGTGACCCTTGAGATGATTCTAACTCTCAGACTGTGAGCAATCCCAGCTAACATGGAGAGATGAGCTGTCCCTGCAGAACTCTGCCTGGATTGCAGATTTGTGAGCCAAATATTGTTTTCAGCTCCTAAGTTTTGGGGTGGTTTATTGTGCAGATTTAGATGATTAAAACATTAGTCTTTGAGCTCAATCCCATTCTTCCATAATTTTCATTACTGCATGGCTTTTTAGTGTCATTACTAATATTCTTAAGTGTTGTAGATTTGAGTCCAAGCCCTGATAACTTCTCCACACGAGTACCAATTAATTAATTTACTGACCCAGAGACTTCCCTTCTCTGGTGCCAACTGCCTTGTCCAGTCTCTTCTCCTTAACTGGGGAGCAGGGGTCCAATTCCTGCTTCCTTACTCAGTAGAGGTGTAGCCATAAACAAGTCACTTCTCTGGGCTTTAATTGCGCTGCCTGTTAAGTGAGAACAATAGGTGTCTTCCTGAAGTCACAGGGATAGATAAAAAATCGAGGGGCCCTCTTTCACTTCTAAGATCTTTGACTCCAACTAACATGCATCAGACAAAACCACATTAGTAAAATTAGTTTTCAAAGAAAGATTTATACTGCATCAAAAAGGAGAATTTAAGATGTCCAAAAAAGAATATATAGAACTATCCGGGGAGAAGCAGCACAAACAATGATGAAACCGTTGGTCACATGGCAATGTCAAGTTCAGGAAGGTGGGAGAAAAGACACGTCTTAAGTTACATTATGGACAATGAAGACAGCAATCAGGAACACCTGGTTCGTGTGCACCCACTGTCAAGAAATTAAAAAAAAATGACTACATAACCATATAAATGGAATGCCATTCATTGAAACAATCACATGCAGAAGAGAATCACAGAGGCTATGATAGCAGTTGGGTGCAGTTTGATAAATGCAAGGCAAGTTCTGATGATTGAAGGGATTGAAGATGCACACGCTAACCTGGATTCAGACAAGTTCAACATGAAGCCACAAACATGGCAAAAGAAGGGAAAAGCTACTGCCCAAAGTTCCAGAAAATAGGACCCTGTACAACTGAAGAAACTGAAAAGTCCATGTAGTTTCTGGGTGTTGCTTAGTGAAGAAATTAGTTGCAGGTATAGACACAGCAAATAGAAATGGCCAAAATATTTGTGGATCACTATGGAAATACACATTAATAAGTATGAATCTACTTTTTTTCAATCACCAAGGATAAGAGACAAAATATACATAATCAATACTGTATGGCAAACCTTTTGGAGTTGGTTGCTTAACTGACAGAGCCACTCAGGTGCCCTGTTGTGTCTCTTGTTGAGTTCAACCATTCTGACAGGTGTGAGGTGATACCTCATTGTGGTTTTTATTTGCATTTCCCTGACGGTAAGTGATGACGAGCATCTTTTCACATGTCAGTGGCTTCTGCATGTCTTTTTTGGAAACATGTCTGTTCATATCTTCTGCCATTTTTAAATTGGATTATTTGTTTTTTGGGTGTTGAGTTGTCTCAGTTCTTTATGTATTTTGAATACTAACCCTTTATTGTATATGTCATTTGCAAATACTTTCTCCTATTCATAGGTTGCCTTTTATTATTATCATTATTTTCTTTTGAGAGAGAGGGAAAGAGAGTGCGTGCACATGTGCAAATGCAAGTGGAGGAGGGGCAGAGAGAGAGGGAGACAGAATGCCAAGCAGGCTCTGTGCTCTGCACAGAGCCCGATGTGGGGCTCGATCCTATGACCATGATATTATGACCTAAGCCCAAATCAAGAGTCTGATGCTTGACTGAGCCACCCGGGTGCCCTTTATAGGTTGTCTTTTAGTTTTATTGATTGTTTCCTTTGCTGTGCAGAAGCTCCTTATTTTGGTGTAGTCCCAATAGTTTATTTTTGCTTCAGTTTCCCTTTCTCTACAGATATATCTGGAAAGAAGTTGCTACGGCTGATGTCAAAGAAGTTATTGCCTGTACTCTTTTCTATAATCTTTATAGTTTCAGGTCTCACATTTAGGTCTTTAATCCATTTTGAATTTATTTTTGTGTGTGGTGACAGAAAGTTGTCCAGTTTCATTCTTTTCCGAGTGGCCATCTGATTTTCCCAGCACCATTTGTTGAAGAGACTTTTTCCCATTGCATATTCTTTCCTGCTTTGCTAAAGATTAACTGACCATAAAATTGTGAGTTATTTCTAGGTTTCCTATTCTGCTATTTTACATGGTTGACATTTTCCTTAGAGGAGAGTGAACAGAACACCTGTAAGGCCAGCACCTCCTTGCGCTTAGGCCTAGACTCCCGCACTGGAGCAGGCTGTTGGAGGACAAAGTAGACTCCCTTGAGAGAAGTAGGGAGGCTAGCAGGTGCTGGTGTGATTTTAGTCATTCTCTTGGAAAACAGTGCTGCTGATTTTCTTGTAGGATAGGTCTTCCTCCCTTACACCCTCTTTGCTCCAGTCCTGTTGAACTACTCAAGGACACGAGGGATTTTGTCTCCTTTCTTTGCACATGCTGTTCCCTCTTTCAAGACTTTTCTCTTTTTATTTAACCTTGTCTGATGAACTCCTGTGCATCCTTCAAGACTCAGCCAAAGTAACTCTTCCTCTGTGACTGCATTCCTAACCTATCCACCCCTTCTTCAGGTCACCAATATACTTTATACTATTCTGGTATTACATTTGTCATGCTACATTGCAGATTTAACATGTGTGTTTCTTCCAGTAGATTGTGAATTCCCCGAAGGTAGCCCTCAAATCCAGCACAGTGCCCATCATTCATGCATGCATTAGTTTCTTCATTCAACAAATATTTCTTGAGCATCTAGTGATATCTGAGTATCCGCTGTCAGGCTCTGTGTAGGTACTAAAGAAAAAGCAGTGAATAGGAAACACAGACTCTATGGTGGAAGACAGACAGTAAACAAATAATTATTTGTCAGGTGGTATAAAATAAAGCTGGGTAGCAGAACATTGGGGGTGGGAACATTTTAGAAGGTTGGAGTAGGCATCTGTTTCAGTCCATTTGGGCTGCTGTAATAAATTGCCATAGGTTATGTGGCTTATAAATAGCAGTGATTTGTTTTTCATAGTTCTGGAGACTGGGATGTCCAAGATCATGGTACCCACAGAGTCAGTGTCTGGTGAGGGCCCACTTTCTTGAAAGCTGTCTTTTCACTGTAACCTCACATGGTAGAACAGGCAAAGGAGCTCTCTGGGCTGCTTTTATAAGGGCACTATTCTCATTCATGAGGGCTCTGAATTAGGGGTTAGGATTTCAATATGAATTTTGAATTTTAAGGGGACACAATCATTTAGCCTATAGCAGCTTCCCCGAGGAGGTAGCATGTGACACAGTTTGCAGAAAGAATGAATAAATTCTGAGAGGGATGAATGGGAAACACTGTGGTGAGATATAAAAACAGTACTGTCACGTGCTCATTGCAGAATACACAATGACCATGCCTTTTCCTTTCTTTATTTTATTTTTTATTAAAGTTTATTTATTTTGAGAGAGAGAGAGAAGGAGAGAGAGAGAGGCAGAGAGAGGGAGAGAGAGAGAGAATCCCAGGCAGGTTCCACACCATCAGCGCAGAGCCCAACCTGGGGCTCAAACTCATGAACCATGAAATTGTGACCTGAGCCGAAGGTGGATGCTTAACTGGGCCACCCAGGTGTCCCACCTTTGCCTTTTTTTTTTTTTAAGCGATTTATCTTCTGAAAAATTATGGCCAATATACTACTTATCAGGTTACATAAAACTATTTTCTAAATTTCTGGATAAGAGTCTACAAAGAGAAATGTCATCTTTCCATCAAAAAATTCATGTGATCTTAGGTCACGGGCATCTGATGAGAAGCTCATATGTCTAAGTGCTGTCAGGTCCTCATGTTTATTAGGGTCTATGTAATTAATTAATTAATTTATTTATTTATTTATTATGAAATTTATTGTCAAATTGGTTTCCATACAACACCCAGTGCTCATCCCAACAGGTGCCTTCCTTAATGCCCATCACCCACTTTCCCCTCCCTCCTACCCCCCATCAGCCTTCAGTTTATTCTCAGTTTTTAAGAGTCACTTGTGGTTTGCCTCCTTCCCTCTCTGTAACTTTTTTTTTTTTTTCCTCTTCCCCTCCCCCATGGTCTTCTGTTAAGTTTCTCAGGATCCACATAAGAGTGAAAACATATGGTATCTGTCTTTCTCTGTATGACTTATTTCACTTAGCATAACACTTTCCAGTTCCATCCATGTTGCTACAAAAGGCCATATTTCATTCTTTCTCATTGCCAAGTAGTATTCCATTGTATATATAAACCACAACTTCTTTATCCATTCATCAGTTGATGGACATTTAGGCTCTTTCCATAATTTGGCTATTGTTGAAAGTGCTTCCATAAACATTGGGGTAAAAGTGTCCCTTTGCATCAGCACTCCTGTATCCCTTGGGTAAATTCCTAGCAGTGCTTTTCTGGGTCATAGGGTAGACCTATTTTTAATTTTTTGAGAAACCTCTACACTGTTTTCCAGAGTGGCTGCACAAGTTTGCATTCCCACCAACAGTGCAAGAGGGTTCCCATTTCTCCACATCCTCTCCAGCATCTATAGTCTCCTGATTTGTTCATTTTAGCCACTCTGACTGGCATGAGGTGATATCTGTGGTTTTGATTTGTAGTTCCCTGATGAGGAGTGATGTTGAGCATCTTTTCATGTGCCTGTTGGCCATTTGGATGTCTTCTTTAGAGAAGTGTCTATTCTAGGGTCTATGTATTTAGTGAATTATCTTTAGGTCTAAATGAAAACCAGGCCAAACTCAGTATTTCTAAATACTTACAGCTTAGGACAGTGCACTTTTGTTTTTGTTTTTGTTTTTAAGTACGTAGCCATAGGTAAAGGTTTGATGATAGTCATAGGAAGAGGTTTAAAAGGTAGCTTTGCTCGAGTGCACCTTGTATCAAAGTTCCGTTCATTGGTTTTTATTTGAATGCCTTACTTTTTTGCATGTTAGTGGATTATGGACATGGCACCATTTGAGAACTTCATATGACTAATGAAATGGGTCATTCCACTTCAGAGTAAAGTTTATTGAAGTAATTTTTCTGTGTAGGGACAACTTTTAGAATACAAGTGAGACTCATCTGTATATATGTAATGGTTTTCCTGAGCTGACAAAATACATTAAGATTTATTTAAAATTTTTTTTTAAGTTCCAAACTTTCTAGTTAGAGCTACAGAGATAAAGTTTTATTGCCATTATTACCATTTTATTTTATTTGTACGTGGAACATTAATATTACACATCTCTGCAGATGTCAGTGCTTGAAATAATAAGGAATAAGAGCCTGGATAAATATAAAAGTGTGAAATTAAAAAATTTGTGACATCTTACAAACCTCTGGCATATGTCTAGGTTTCTTCATTTAAACACTTCTTATAGGGGTGCCTGGGTGGCTCAATTGGTTAAGCGTCTGACTTCAGCTCAGGTCATGATCTCATGGTTTGTGAGTTCGAGCCCTGCATTGGACTCTGTGCTGACATCTCAGAGCCTGGAGCCTGCTTCAGATTCTGTGTCTCCCTCTCTCTCTGCCCCTCCCCTGCTTGCACTCTGTCTCTCTGAAAAATAAATAAGCATTAAAAAAAAGTTTAAAAACCCCACTTACAGGTTTCTTGTTGGAGCGCTAGATTTTAATTGAGTGTTCATTAATTGAGTGTTCATCCTCTATCAGAAGGCTAAAGAGTAGTGATTAACTGTATTCCATATCACAGAACATTATCTGGGTATTTTACTATTAAATTAGCTAGCAAAGATAATGTAACAACTCCACCTTTAGAATAGTATCTCAAAGTGACAAAAACTGTTAAAATTTTCAGTTTCTATTAGATCCAGTTCAGTTATAAATATTATCAGCTGAAAATACTGAAGTCTGGTCATGAAATTGTGTTAACTGTTGATATTAAAAATTCTTTTAAATGTTTATTTAGAGAGAGAGAGGCAGAATGTGAGAAGGGGAGGGGCAGAGAGAGAGGGAGACACAGAACCCAAAGAAGGTTCCAGGTTTTGAGCTCTCAGCACAGAGCCCCATGCAGGGGTTTGAACTCATGAACCCTGAGATTATGACCTGAGTTGAAGTCGGATGCTTAACCAGCTGAGCCACCCAGGCACCCCAATGTTGATATTTTCTGAAACAAGACCCAGAAGCTTTGGGTCACTTGGTCTATTGCAGCTGGTGTTGCTGTGAGCACTGTCCTATGAGCTGCTAACTTGTTAGAATCAGTAAGCTTTGGATGTGACCCATGGAGCTCTGGGAAGGCTGCAGTGACTTTGGACTTGTCCCTCTTTATGGGGAAGTGAGATCATAAGTTTCCTCATCAGCCTCTCTTTCTTTCATCTTAGACATGTTTACATGAGAAATTCAGCTTAACCCTGAACTTCCTCAGCTATATACTGCTTCTAGGCTGGAAGTTTAATTCATTTATTTTAAAGAGCTCTTCACCTGTCTGTAAGCAGGAAAAAGCCATTTGTCCATACTTTTCACTTTTTGGAGGGGTATAATTAGAAGTAGCAGAACTCAGAGGCCCGTGCTTCTTGACAATGAGACCAACAAGACAAATATGCTAGAATGTTTAGAGAAAATTGAAAATAGAGACCTAAGTGAAATCCCAGGGGGTGGTGGGTATTGTGTCCGAATTATCAAAGCCCATGGTGATATGAGGATGTTAGCTTGTGTGTATACATAGTCATTTGTATTGACAAATACATGTGGTTGTTTTTGTAATAAAATTTACAAAATTTGTAAACGTATAGAAAATAATAAGCCATTTCACATTACAAATTCAATCTAAGCCCTATGCTCCTTTTTCATACCCCATTATCTTTCCTCCCTCTCTGTGGGTAACCACCAGCTTCAGTCAACTTAGTGTTTATTGTTCCCAGGCATATGGACATATTTTACCATATATGTGTGTATCCAAAAATAGCATGGTAATAATGCATGAATTGTGTGTACATATATCAATTAGCATAACCTATGGAATGTCAGCATAAAACAACTTTACTTTTGTCTCCAATATTATTTTTGTGCCTTTACATTGATTTGTTGGGTAAAGTTCTTCCCCTGCGCATGGATGAAAACTGAAGAAGGTCCATGATTACTCTTGTCACTTTTGGTTGAAAAAAAAAAATCCCATGATCATTATAAGTCACAAAACACAATCCCAATTCAGTAATTAAAATGTCTAGGGGACACCTGGGTGGCTCAGTCGGTTGACGTCTGACTCTCGTTTTCGGTCAGGTTGTGGGATCGAGCCCCATGTCGGGCTCTGCACCGAGTGTGGAGCCTGCTTAAGATTCTTTTTCTCTCTCCCTCTGCCCCTCCTCCCCATCTTAAAAAAAAAAAAAAAAAGTCCAGTTTGTTATTATCAGAACCTCCTCTGGAGAATAGTGCCCTGTTCGGGGCTTAGCATTGACCTCTGTTTGCCATTCAGGCACTCAGTAGTGGCAGTACCCAGATCAGTCACAATGAGAGGAAGTCTGTGTTGTTGAGTCATAGGTAACTTCCACCTGTGCCGCCATGATTAGTTTACATGGTCCCATGGTCCCAGGGGGCTGGGAAGAGGCTGACTGCCACCAAAGGACTCTCCACTTCCACAGTGAGAACCTCTTTGCGGTGGATGCTATATCTAGTGGGCATTTACATGGCATATGGATATCTTCACACTCTGAGACCTTTCCTAGAGGTTCTTCCAGAGTGTTCCTCTACTCACCAGCCTTCCACTTTTGTCTTCCTACATCCCCAAGCAGCTGGCCAAGTAGCCACCCCCACAAACCAGTGAACCATGCTCAGATTTCCTGCTCATTCATTCTTCTCATTGGAAGCCAAGAGAGCCTGGCTGATGCAGTCCACAGGGATCAGTTTTCTAGAACATAAAGGAGCACAAGGAGGAGAAAGAATCTAGAAGGGCAAAAGGAGACTCTCCAGCCCACCACACATGCTTGAGTCTGCATCTGGGTCTCTATTCTGTTCCATTGTTCTGTGAGTTTATGCTTGTAACAGTGCCCCATGCTAACTACTGCAACTTAATAGATCTTGCTAGTTGTAGGGCATGTCTCACATTTTCTAGAACCAGCATGTCAAGTCCCATAAAAAAATCGTATTAGAACTTTGCCAGGCAAATAATTCTTTAAGTTCTTAATAAGCCTATCTTTGGAATGAATTGATTAGGCTAAATTTGTCCCTAAGTGCTCCCTCTAGTCCCAGAGGCATTTTTCCTTTCTGTCTTTAACTGTTCCATATAGTTAATATGCAGCTGCATTGTTATCCTGACACCACACATTTCCTTGATAAATAGAAAGATTGTGGTGAATTCCAAGTCTACATAGAACTTGGGAATAGAAATCCGTGTATACAAGCAACTTTTTCTCCCTCCTCAGAGTTTTCTCACAGAATCTCTATCAAGGATGATATTTTTAATATGTAGCTCTTGCCGGCAGGGTTTGGTGAAGTTTCTGTCAATATGGTTTCTGTTGGGAATTCTGGTTACTCAAAAGGTGATTTCTCCTATCCTGATGTAGTCCCTCCATATCATTAGACATTAAGTGAAGATCTTTTTCTGCAGTGTTAAAAATGCCCACAACATGCTGTTAGGCCTTTCCTAATGGTTTAACTGAAGCATCACTCATTTTAAAAGTAGACAGCAACATCTATAATCATGTTGCTTTTTCAAGCACATAATCCTAAGAAATTAGGAATTAGACTAAGTACAACATTTGTACATTGTATGAGATACACAGAGATATGCAAATGTGCACACCAATCCTTTAATTGGAAAGAAAAGGTCACATTACATCTGTTTTTGAGTCCTTATATATCACAGAATCTAAGCCTCTACGGTTATGTTGTTTGGCATTTGGCTGTTCTCAGAAGACTAATTGCCAAAATGTTTTCAATACAAATTATGATGTTCATTTCCTAGCAATAAATGGCTCTGTGAAAATATGGGGTAAGAACATATATACATGGACAGAAACATTAAGATCAAGAGCAGATCTGGCAGCCAATGGACTAATTTTTTAGCTCCCCCCTGCCCACCTTCTTTTTTAAAAAAGAACTCTTTGTAATTGAAACAAAAAAATTCTTCAAAGACAGGTGATTTACGATTCTGAAGATTAAAGATTTCACTACCAAAGCAAAAAGTGGCAGTACAAAGTTAAATAAGTATTTATAAGGTCAGTAAATACTTCTATTGCTCAGATGCTACTTTAAAAAATCAGAAAATTCTG
The DNA here is from genome assembly GCF_027475565.1 of Acinonyx jubatus. Taxonomy (NCBI): domain Eukaryota; kingdom Metazoa; phylum Chordata; class Mammalia; order Carnivora; family Felidae; genus Acinonyx; species Acinonyx jubatus. The sequence continues at coordinate 40,196,600 of NC_069382.1, forward strand.
CTGGCGTAAATTCATTTTAACTTGACAGTGACTCTTAACCAAAAATCATTGGTTGTGCCTGATTTATAAAATTATTTCTTTTTGCACAGTAGAGGCTTTTTTTTTTTTTTTTTTTTTTTTTTTAAAGCAGACATTCAATTCCTACAGGGCTTCCTGGTTGTAGGTAGAATTTCATAGAACTTCACATCTGCACCATTTGAGATATATGGGAAGAACTTATGATACAATACAGAAGAGCTATAACCTTTATTAATAATGCTGTGTTTACTCATTTTGAAGCTAACGATCCTAGAACTTAGGTGGTTAAAGAACCTACCTTTTGGCATTTATAATTCACAGCCCATGTTTGCTACCCTGTACACATTTCCAAGTTTTGAGTACTGTGGAGTACTGTTGTAAAACCACTTACTACAGCTTTGGTGGGAGGAAGAATAAAATCCCTCACACCTTACACATTTGCAGATTAAAGTTGGTTTTTGTGTAACGCTTATATTGTTTATCCTCTAACCAAACACAGATGAGGACGAGGATCACTTATTGGCATCGTCAATGATACACAGAATAATAAAAAGGACAAAGTAGGAGTTGGTGGCTTATTCATTATTTACATACCAATGTACTTCAGATTTTTTTGAATGTAATTCCTTTCCTTTCCCTGGGAATTCTTATCTACAGGACACTGGAATCCTCAAGAGTAGTTATCTCTATGCAAGTCTACTCTAGTGGAGTTTAAACCGCAGAGATCTTTCCAGTCTTAGAACTTTACAAGGGGAGTATACAAATCACTATATTATCAAGTCAAACACCTTACTAATCAAGATGTAGTGAAGTAACTCTGCTAATGACCAGTCAGCCTGTATCTTACTCACTTAACAAACGTGTTAAATAGATGTAACACCCTGCATGATGATGCGTGGTTAGGGATAGATCCAAGGGTAGGTAGAAACCACTTCTGCCCTCATGGAGTCTGAAGGGTTAGGGTGGGGCAGGGAAGAGCAGTGTATAAATGAAATCTAGCACCAACACTCTGACCTCCCTTATATGGACTTAAAACAACAAAACAGGAAACAAAGCATGTTACTCTTGACAAACTATGACTTTAGGCTAGGAGCCAGGGCCAAGTGGAATACAGAAGGAACTTAATTCAGGTCTAATGACCTCCTTTCTGAATACTGGCTGAGTACTATTTACTATTTATTAGTGTAATTGGGAAGCTGAAAATCTTATAAAGAAAAATAATTTCACAAAAATCAGAATATGGACTATATAAGCAGTTATTCTCTACAAATGTACTTCATTTTAAAAACAGTCATCAGATGATCCAAGATAGCTAACAATACTGATTTTTTCCTAATGAAACATCCTAATCTTTAAATTTTTTAAATGTTTATTTAATTTTGAGAGAGGGAGAGAGAGAGAGAGAGTGGAGTGGAGGGGCAGAGAGAGAGAGAGAGAGAGATACAGAATCCGAAGAAGGCTCCAGGCTCTGAGCTGTCAGCACAGAGCCCAACGTGGGGCTTGAACCCATGAACTGTGAGATCATGACCTGAGCCGAAGTCGGATGCTCAATCGACTGAGCCACCCAGGCACCCCAAACATCCTAATTTTTTATTTCCTTAATCGAATACATTTTTTACTATTAGGGACTATTTCTTGGTGTTTATATTTAGCTGAAATATCTGCCTTTTATGAGATAAAGCATATAAACTGAAAAGTGTGATGAATGTAAGGTGTTTAAAAATTGTCTACACAGATTCTACAAGTATTATTTATCTGCCAAATTTAATACCGTATCACTTTACCAAATCACAACAAATATGACACAGAGACAATTTGTTTAAGAAAAGTTTTACTAATGTGTTATTATTTCAGCAAAGTTATTGCAACAGGTTTAAAAGGCAGAGAGATACACTATCACAGGCTATAAAGTAACAAAGGAATTTTATACAATTAAAATATTACACAGACTGATGGGATTTACTGAATAACAGATCCATAAAAGAAACTAAATCTGAAAGATTAAATCCAGTATTAGCACCTACAGTATCTCTGAAAGTAAAACTTTTAACTGTTTCATTCTTTCCTATTTCTTAACTTTCTTGCAAATACAGTGCTCTCAAAACCCCGAAGATGAATGAAGGGCATAAGAAACCCTGACACTAAGAACATACAGCCAGAAGAACTATAAACACGAACTCGGACTTGAGAGTTTTAGTTGGAAATCACTGAACTTACTGTACTTGAACCAATCCTAAGATTTCTGTGCACTGAATACTGTATATGAGGAAAAGTCTATGAATCATAAGGTTTGCCAGTAGGGACAGTTAAAAATTAGCAATATACGGTATTATTCCTATCAAATTTTTTTCTCATAAGTTATATTTATAACAAAACTATAATTAAAATATTTATTATACTTGCTTATTACACATTCAGGGACACAGCAGGGACATTTATGTGTTTGATGGTTTAGCATCCACTTTATTGTGCTTACTTATTTTTGTAAGGAACACGCAACACATACTACATCTTCCCAACATTCAAGGTAATGCAATAACAAAATTCTCCAAAGAAAAATAACTGGAAATTGCATCAAATACTGTTTTAATTAGGAATAACTGTTATAATAGAACAAGTAACATTATACATTGTTTTTCCAATGAGCTTCCGTTGGAGAAACTGAACAGCAGAAATAGATCTTTAAGATTTTGGCCATGGCAAAACTGGTAGGTCTATGAGATCTGGGAGGTGCGTTAGCAAAACCACAGACACGGCCTACCTTTCACCAAAATCCCGGAGAAAAGCATTTTCTGAATTTGAGGGAAATAAAACTGAACACTGGCTAAGATGGGACTCACTGAAGTCTCAAGCCACCTGGGAAGCTGGCCCAGGAATGAGAGAACCACTGTCCTGGTGGCAGGTAAGAAATGAATTTTGTGTTGGGCTGACCAACGGCTTCTTTTATTAACGGCTTTGAATAAAAAAAGTGAAATGCTTCATTGTGTTTTCTCAGAAACTAATCAAGAGATTACAGAGTCCTACACAATTTGGAGACACAAAGTGGATGCTGAGTGACCAGAGGCCACTCCAGGTGTGGAATTTTAGAAAGTTAGTCCTTGGAGTAAATGGCACCGTGGCTCTGGCAGCAGATACAAAGGAATGATGCTCTGGAGAGGAGGTAGGGGACACTCTGCGATCGGCCAGTGGATAGATGAGGGTCCCAGCTGGAGGAGGGATCTGTAGTTAGGAAAAGGAGGAGTTTTAGAAAGGGATGCTAAAAATAACCTCTAAAACAAGTCTCTCACACCAACTGATCAGAGGTCCTAATAAGTGCGCTACGGTCTATCTAACAAAATACTTGGATCTGTACTAATTGACTAAGCAAGTACATAGCCCAGCAGTCCAGAAATGCAAGCCCTGTATATTTCTTATTCTTTTTTTTTAAGAAGGATGATTCTTTTTATTTATTTTGAGAGAGAGAGAGAGAGAGAGAGAGAGAAAACGAATGAACATGAATGGGGCAGAAAGCGAGGGAAAAAGAGAATCCCAAGCAGGCTCTGCACTGTTAGCATGGAGCCTGACATGGGGCTCGAACTCATGAACTGTGAGATCATGACCTGAGCCGAAACCAAGAGGCAGAAGCCTAATCAATTGAGTCACCCAGGCACCCCAAGCCCTCTATATTTCAATCTCTGACCAATCACGCCATAAAATATAGTACAGCACAGGGTGAAGTAGCAAATCTGGGGCCAGGCTGCCTCAACTGCTGCCTACTAGTTTTTAGCTTTAGATAAGTAACTTAAGTTCTCTGTGCCTGAGTTTCCTCATCTGAAAAAATTGGGATAATACTACCTACTTTGTAGTGTTGTTGTGATGATTAAAATTAAGCATTTAGAATAGTGCAGGCACATAATAAACACCAACAAAAGTTAGCTATTTTTATCACCACTAATTTATTGTGACAGAATGATACATTCCAATTTTTTAAATAAAGAAGATAATCCAAAGAGAAAACACCATCAATCTTTAATAAAGATATTTTAAGTGTTTTTTTAATAAAGGCCATCTCCATGATTTGTGTATTTTCTTTTTTTTGTTGTTGTTAAAATCATTAGCTCTCATATAATGCTTCAACCTGCAGAAAACTTAGAGACTTAAGAAAAATGGCAGAATCGAATTCATTATTCTTACAGTTTCTCCCCCTCCTCCAAGACCTCAGCCCATGCTAGATCCTGGCCTGAGGAACACACAGCTCTAAAAACTAAATTGAACAAAAATATTTGCATTCATGAAACTATCCAGAAGTTCCTAAAGTAAATCTTTCCCATTTCAAAATTTCACAGTTGCCTAACTATTGATAGATTAGTCTCTGGTGTGTAATTGCTCAAAACCCCACACCACCTCAGAAAGACATTATATTTAGCAATAATAGCTGCAAAACGAGTCATGACAAATGGGTTGTGCCAAGTCAACACAGCTGCAATTGATAAAATAAACTTATTCCAATGGCACATAACAAAAACCACACTTTAAGGTTCCCGGTTGCTCAACTGAGAAATGCCAGTTTGGAAATTGTACACGAGAAAGTGTATGAACAAGTAACACTAAGTGTTCCCAAACAAGTCCTTTTTAAAAGAAATGAAACACATGGCAGAGGATGTCATTATTTAGATTTTCGGCTTTCAAAGTCAAAGAATTCAGGTGACAATTTCACTAGTGCTAAAAGGTGGCAGCCTTGGAATGCTGGTTGGTTTATAGGGTTTGATAAATTGTGCAGGGGCAGACAAAATGTATTTTTAAAGAAAGTCTTGAAAAAGAAAAGGGGAAGATAAACAATAATCTGATGAACTCTTCCCTTTCCCCATGTTTCTGCTGCTGCAAGTACTTATACGAAGTATGGTGTAAAAACTGGTTTTCCGGTCAATCAGGCTTGGGTTCCTATCCCAAAACGTGTTAAACTGAATGATTTTGAGAACACCATTTAATCTGTTTGTACCTTGGTTTGCTCATCTCTGAAATGGAGAAAATACTTTGCAGAATTCTTATAAGAATGAGAAATACCATTTGTATAATACCTGGCACAGAGCAGGTGCTCTCAAAGTGGCAGTTATTATTGCTGTTGCCCTGGAAGGAAGAGTATGTCTGCTTTGGTAGCATCTGTTTCTGTGCTGTGAGTTAGTGACACATACCTGCAAACGGCCAATCAGGAAAGTACGGTAGCAGAGCACTGTAGAAAGTGTATGTGACTGAAATCAGCAGAAACCATGAGGTATGATTTTCTGTTACTTAGAAGGCTATGCTCATGTACTATGGCTTCCACGTGATTTGCTTACAGACTCCCATCAGTATTAACTAATGTATTTCTCACTTATTCAGAGTCATTATATGGATATAGAAGAACATAAATATTCTAAACAAAAGAATTACATTTATGGTTCTACCCACTAGGGGTATGGTTTCTTCTACAGGGCAATGAAGCCACTTAAATAAATGAAATATTCAGAATCTCCCCCTCCACTCTGAAATGTTTCTTTGGTTATTAAAGCCATTCATCATATGGGCAGGGCAATCGCTGAAATGATTTTTATATGCAAAATCCAACTATTTGAATGTCTAGGATTGCCCTGAAATACTAAAACAAGAACCCACCCCCCCCCCCCAAAAAAAAAACAAAACATGCCCTAAAACAAAGAAAACCAGTCTGAAAATAGTACAGGGGGAAAAAAATCAGGATTAAATTCTAGATCACCAAACGGAATTTGGGCTAAATATACATTTTAAATATAAAGCCAATACAGGGAATATGCCATAACCTAAAGATTTATTTACCATGCAGGAAAGAAAATTCACGCATGCTACAAATGATAAAAACTGCATATACGTCATATAATTTTATTTTTACCTTTAATTCGATGGTTTATCTCCCACTGCTCATGCCTCTGTCTTCATAAATGGTGATTTCAATCTAAACAGCATGGCTGTTAAGAAAACACACTGTAGAGTGGAACATATAAAAGGGGACCATGGCAAGATGGTGTGTGTGATCTGTGCACTTTGCTGTCAATTCGCTTTGCTCATTTTTAAATTATTAAGGATTTCTCCTACCCAAGTTAAACATGATGCTTTCTCCATCTTGCCAAAATCTTCAAGAAATATAACTGCCTGCAGTACTCCACATGTCCTCCCTCTCAAACACTGATTATTTATTTTTTGAAGAAAGAAAAAAAAATTCTGGAAAAAGATGCTATAGTGTAGAAGCTAGAGGGTTCTTGGCTGAGAACTGAAGGAGGTAATGAATTCAGGGGTTCAAAATGCCCTGAAATTATTTGCTAACTTTTTCCTGGGAGAGGGTTCATGACCTCTAAAAGTTTAAGAACCACTGCTGTGGAAGATAATAAAACTGCTGAAATTATTATCAGCTGGAAGGCCTGGGATTATCTGACCTAGGTTTTTAAAAAAATTTATTTTACTCATTACTCCAGTTATCAAGTTAAATTAGTTTTTTTGCAATTTTATTTACCAAATTCACTTAGTGAGTTTCAAAGCTTACTGCCTCTAAAAATATGCACAGTATGTCAAAGGTAATGAAATGATACATCTGGCAGCTGCAACTGATTTCAACTAGTCAGATGAACCCCCATGGAACTGCAATTCATTTGGATGACAAGTCTCACCACACATTATGAGTTTATGCATTTCAAAGAGGCTATAGGTTCAGAGTTTCTGCAGCTGAAATGCATTACTCATACCACCCCCATTATTACTACAAGATGCCCTCAGAACCACCAAGAAAGACGGTAACCAGAATATTAAACAATCCAGAGACCTGCACAATTGCAAAGGAAGGAGACTTGCTTTAAGAAAAATGTTGGAGACAAGAGGCTTATGGTAGATATGCAATTCACACAGAAGATTCCTAGGGCAAATAAATACATGAGAAAGGAGTTAAATTCTCTCCAGGTGATGCCCAAGAGTACTGTCAAAATTTTCTTTTTATAGATATTTAGACCTTATGATCTGGACTAAAAAGATACAACTCGAAGTCCTCTCTCAATGGGATCTGTCAGGAGGAGGCCTTGGGGAGCATATATCTTCTCATTCTGCTCTTGAATGTATTTGGACACTTTCTTCAGAACCTGACAGAAAAGAAACACCACAGCTTTTTATGCATCATCAGATTTTACCTTAGGTAGCAGCTGGATCTCCAAATACTCAGGCAGTGGAATTAGTTTTCAAAACCAGAAATAGATATTCATATGGAGGGATACAGCTCTGAGTATGTGGCACACACCAGTTGTACACAACATTCAGCACAGTTTGATGGACTCGGCGAGTCACAAGTTATCTTCAATACGGTGAAAGTGCAAATGCACACAAAAGCATGAGTGCCGGCCCCTCCTCCCTGCCCCCTGTCGTCTCAATCCTGGATACAGAGAAATAAGTGGATGCTCACATACACAAAAGTTAGTTGTACTTTTCCCTTTCCCACTCATAATGTGTTGTCAGTGTGATACCTTCTAATACCAAGAGTAGTTCTTGGCCTTCCGCCCCCTTTAACACTGAAGAACTGCTGTTTCTCTTGTTTGTATGTTTTCATCAATTGTAAGTAATGATACAAAGTTGGCCCATAACAAAAGATAGAAGATAGCCCAGTTAGTTTAAAACGGAAAAGTTTATTTCCTTTGTAAAGCACGTGACTGTCAGTGGCTATGGAGTTTCTGATGTCAAGTGTCTTCCATCATTTCCGTGTCTGCATATAGTGCTACTCTGTAGTTTGCTCTTGTGTCCTCGATGGGAACTTCAATTTATAAGTTTAGCATTAAGGTTGTAAAAGTCAAAGCAAATGCAGACAAAAACCAGATAGGATACAAAGGAACTTCTGGAAATTGCCAAATCTCCAGCTTTAATAAGGGCAATTTTGAGACGGATAAGCTAGGGGAAAATAAATCTTAAAAGTTATATACAAAATCAAAGAGTTACATGTTTTATTTCAGATTCAAAGTCATCATAATGACCCTTTTTTTGGCTCTAATGTTCAAAAAGGCTTTGATCCAGTTTTTTAATTACTATATATTTTCTTAAATTCATACTACCAGAATACAATAAAGTCACATATAAGCGCAATCACAACATAAAGGGGAAAAAGAACTGTATGAAAATAGTTGGAAATTAAAAAACAATTTAAGAGTGGGTCTACAATGCACTGGGGCAAACTAACAAAATTAGGATGCTACAATTTAGGTACTTTCGTATAAACTGATTTAGAATTTAAAACACTAGGTAGTCTGTATAGTGGATTTTCTTACTGAAGGAAAGTGAAATTTAAATAAATTCATTCAAGTTACATCTTTGGGAATACTACAATCTCATGTTCTAAAAGAGCATGATATCATTAAAAGAGCAGTCTGCAGGGTTAAGTAGTGAATTAAGAATACCACCACTTCTGGGGCAGCTGGGTGGCTCAGTCGATTAAGTGTCTGACTTCGGTTCAGGTCATGATCTTGCAGTTTGTGGGTTCGAGCCCTGCATCTGGCTCTGTGCTGACAACTCAGAGCCTGAAGCCTGCTTCACATTCTGTCTCCCTCGCTCTCTGCCCCTCCACAACTCATGCTCTCTCTCAAAAAATAAACATTAAAAGAAAAAACTTAAAAAATACCACTTCTAAAGATTTTTTTTTTTTTTTTTTTTTTTTTTTTTACCTAATTACCTGAAGTAATACAAATATCATTCTATTTTCAACTCACAAAGAACCTGAGTAATGCTTGGTCTTTATGGGCAAAAAAAAATCTTAGGTACTTTTTATCAGTTTATCAATCATGCTAAAATAACAAATGTAAGGAAGTAGCCCATAAAGGTGACCAAGTCAGGACTCTTAATCTTCTGTCCAGTTTCTTTCCCAGCTTATCTGACAGAACTGGAAATTGGAGAGTCGGTGTACCCTCACTCCAGTACCTTTACACTAGGGGGTGGCAGTCAGAAAAGCGTCTGCATGGCTGGTTGCAAAGAAAGGATTCCTTCAGAACAGCTTTCCTCCCTCACTCCTTGGGCACAGGTTACGGGCAAAGAAATAGCATGCCTTTATTTGATTCAAGCATTAACTTTGATGTGCAAAGTTTTTACTTAAATTTTAATAACATTCATGTGCACTTAGGTATCAGTTCAGAAACAAAACAATGTCTTCTTTTTGCATAAGCTCCAAATCCTCTTAATATTGCTCTGGGGAAGGCAGGACTGTCTTAGTCTCTTCAGCAACAAGAAAGCTTTAACATGAGTAAACTCACACTGCGTCCCAGGCAGGACAAATCAGCATGCTCACTCCTAGGAAGCTTTATGTTGACATTTTGCTCACAGTTTATTATTTTTGGTAAATCAATGTCAAAACAAACAAGAATATTGGACAAAATTATCTGTTATCCTCAAACCCTCAACAAAACCTCAATCTGTGTAATATTTACAAAGCTGAAGACAATCCAACCTCAGCAAAGACTATTTATTATCCTCCTTGAGAATATTAAACTGGAGAAAGCCTCAAGAAGAAATACAGACCTTTAAGAAAAACTATCCTAAGTGCGGCTAAGCAAGAACAGCAGGATCTTAGTATTTTCAGAAAATATCTAAGTTCCTTCTAATTTGTTCCTTTTACAGATTACAGCACATAAGCAGAAAGGATGTTATGAACCAGGCAGACAGCTACTGCGAGGAGAAGCTTCTACAAGCCCATTTGTTCCCCAATTATAATGGGCAGCAACAATAGAGAAAACACTGAAGTCTTTATCTTCATTTTAAATCAATAAATAGCACATTACAGGGGAAAAAAAGCATGATTGTTCTAGTGAGTTTTAAAAGGCTTATTTACAGTTTCAAAAAATTTAACCCACATGACAAAGCGTAAGTACTATTATATTAGGCTTTCTGTTTGTAGGTTAAAAATTTTAGTCTTTAAAACAATACAGACTAAATGACTCAAGCCTGTCCTTTCATAAAGTAGAAAATAATAGCACAGAAATTCCTAAGGGACAAACTGGAGGGAGGGAGAAGGCAGCTTTTCTTACACTTTTATCATTTTATCAAAACTACAAATATACATTAAAAATTTTTCTTTTGAAAGTATAAATACATTATATCTTAATTAGGACCATTCCAGCTGTTCACTTTGCGTGATCTAGTTATTCATTGTCCAGTAAAATCACCTACTTAAAACATGTAGCCACACCTTAAATTTTGGTTTCTTGACTAATTTTATTTGGTCTTTACTTGCTTTATAAAACCCCGTAAAAAGAAACTTTGGTTAGACATATAAAGTAGTGCCTTCTATATTGCCTATGAACCTAAGTGAAAACATATATTAGGATCAATATATTTCCACTTTATTTCTGATACTGAGAACTGCCTTTCAAGACTAGTAATTAAAGGGATATATATATATTTTAATTAATTAATTAATTAATTTTTAGTAGGCTCTGCACCCAATGTGGGACTTGAACTCACAACCCTGAGATCAAGAGTTGCATGCTCTACCAACTGAGCCAGGCAGGTGCCCCCAGTCAAAGGGATTTTAATTAAAAGCTACCAAAAGTTTTAGCAGCTAAATAAGCCAGCAGCTGCTAAAAAAGATTACTCATATTTGAAAAAAAATTGTATATGAGTTCACAAATACCTGATTAAATCATGTATGTGTGTATATATGTAAACACTTAAGTTAGTGTATGTGTATATATGTAGATACACTAAATTCTCACTTATTTTAAAATTTTATTTTTATAATTATATCTCTATTTTTATTTTATTTTAGAGATAGAGAGCACATGCACACACTTGTGCAAGGGAGAGAGGGAGAGAGAGAAAGAGAGAGAGAGAGAGAATGAGAGAATCTTAAGCCGACTCCACGTTCAGTGCAGAGCTCAACGTGGGGCTCGATCCCACAACCCTAGGATCATGGTCTGAGCCAAAATCCAGAGTCAGATGCTCAACCGAGTCACCCGGGTACCTCTTAAAGATTTTATTTTTAAGTAATCTTCACACCCAACGTGGAGCTCGAACTCGCAGCCCCAAGATCAAGAGTCGTTCGCTCTACTGACTGATCCAGCCAGGTGCCCCTTATATTTACCTTAAGAAAACACTATTTATTATTAAGCATCTACCATATGTAAGACAATACATTAATTCTAATACCCATTTTATAGTTGAAAGAATTCAGATTAATTTGTCCATGATCCTATAATTAGTGAATGACTTGGCTGGAACCCAATTACCCATTTCTTTTTACAACTGACATTAGAAGGAGGTTTCTGTATCTATTTCAGTAAATGCACATGGATAAATAAAAGTTAACTGAAATCGTATCAACAAATGTGAAATGTAGTGAAATGACAATGTCATCTCTTGTCTGGATTTCTATGGAGCATTGTACCTGGTTTCCCTACTTCCACTTTTGTATCTTTTTTTCCCTCCAGAGCAAAGAAAGTGCTTTAAAATGAAAATCTGATCATATCACTCTCCCGCTTAAGACCTTGAAATAGCTTCCCCCCTGCACTGAAAATAAAGTCTGAACATCTTTCCATGGACTACACACTCCTACATGACACAGCTCCTTCCTTACCTCTCCAAATTCACCTACAGCCCCTCTCTTCCACACTGGCCTTCTTACAATTCCCAGGACCCATCATGCTCTCTGGGCCTTTTTATTTACCATCTCTCTGCCTGAATGGTCTGGACGATTTGTAGCCTTCACTTAGCAGCTTAAATGTTACCATTTCAGTGGCCTTTTCTGACCACACAATCTAAATTAGGTCTCTCCTATTATTTTCTATCATGGGAAAGTTTGTTTTCTTCAAGACGTTTATTGCCATTAATAATTTAGTTGGTTCTGTTTCCTTAACATCAGTTGTTACCACTAAATTATAAATACTACAAGGTCAGTAACCATGTTTGTCCTATTCCATTATATCCCCTGTGCATTGTTTAGCACATAGTAGGCTTTCGATAAATATTTATCAAATGAATGAAACCCTTGTCCCTTCACTCAGCAAGTGTACTATTAAAGAGAAGCTGCTAAGACAAAACACAGACTGAAAGCTGATACTGATCCTTTACAACTTCTGATTTTGAATATTAAACAGGAATGAAAGTCGGCTGCTTCTCTGTATAATATGGAGAAAAATATAACAACTAATTTAGTTATTTAGATATACCCTTTTTAGTAACACTAACACAATTCATGTCAGGATGCTAATGAATATGGCAGCATCTCCAGCCAGTAACTCACAAAAATAATTTAGCTGCAACTCTCTGCTCTCTACTACACAGAGTGCAAGACAATCACGGGGACAGTTCTGTTGTGTGGGGTATAGTACAGATACCTGTATAGCATTTCAGTTGCTAAACATGCTCAAAATTAAATGATGTATTAGGGGTTTACTCTGATTTGCTTAAATTCATTCAATACATATTCAGTGAGCACCTAATGCACCCAGGGCATGGTGTTATGCATGAAGAGGGACACAAAACAGTTAAGGCACTGTCCTTGACCTCAAGAAAAATACATACTTAAAGGGCAAATAAGAAAGCAAACTGCTACATTCAAAAGTCCAGAGAGGTAAGTGCCAGGACAGAGACATAAATAAAATGCGGGGATACATAGGTCAGAAAGATACTAATTAGAAGAGTAAGGAAAGGTTACAGGACAGAGGCACCTAAGGGTTTGGTGAGACTTGAACACAGGGAGAGTGGCACTATAGGTGGAGGAAAACCTAGGAGGGTACGCTTGGTGCCCAGCGAGGAAGTGGGTTTGGCCAAAAGATACAGGGAGAAAGGGGCGGGAGAAAGCTGGAAAGGGAGGCCTGAGGTCAGGTGGAGAAAGGGCTTGAGCTTTACTCACTGGCAGCGAATGGGAAGCCAGGAGAGGCCTCCGAATTTATAGGAGTGCTAGGGGAAGAAATGCAGTGTCCATGAAGGCAGCAATGGATGGTTTGGACAAGTGAAAGATTGGAAGAAATGAAACTCATCACACTATTTCGACAGTCTAAGAGGTAATAAGGGCGTACATTAGAAAAGTGGCAGAAGAAATCATGAAAAGTTAATGAATGGGAAAATGGCAGATATTTCAGTCTTTGACAACTGATAAATTTTTCCCTCTTCTTCATCCCCCACACCTAAAGATGGTACTGAAAAAGGAAGGGTGTTATTAAACAAAATGGGGAGGTGTGAGGTTTGCCTTTTGGACATCTACATTGAGAAGCTGGCACCTCCAGGTCTAGCAGGCAGTTGCAAAGAGAAGAGAAGATCTCAAGCTGGAGGATAAGACTGAAGACAGAGACTTGGGGAAAAAAGTAAAAGGATTCTCAAAAAGCTAGATAGAATGAGAATACAGATCTTCTACAATCTTAAGCGTAAGTCAATTTGAACATTGGTATGTCAACTCTATGTTAACAGATGAATTTTGACTGGTTTCTGAAGACTCAGGAATCTCTACTATGTGCTCTCTACACAGGAGCAATGACAGAATTTGAATTATTATTATAAATGCCCCTTGAAATTTTATGGCAACTGTTACCATGTAAACATGAATATATCAATTCACCTTTTTTATGATTTTAAGAGATTTTGTGAAAACAAAGGTTGGCTCACCTTCTCATAATGAGTTTCCATGCATAAGAAGATGGTGTAGGCTGTTAGGCAGGCCAAACAGCCTTCAAGATATGATTGGCCCCCAAGCTTCTCTGCTTCTGCATAAAGGTTATTTAGAGTTCGAACTGTTTCTTCAAACTGCTGCCTATCAATCTGTATGGAAAAAAGAATTTAAAGTAAGTTTTGGAAAAAAGATCAGCCACTCACTAATGCTGGCTATCACTAATTGATTCTGCTGTTCTGTCAACATTCTTATCTAATAGTTGGCAAACCTCCTGGATGATTAAATCAGGACCTATGTTACTGAAACTGCTTTTTTTTTTTTTTTTTTTTAAATCTTATCCCTTTTATGGACACTGGATATCTTCAAGGCTCAGTATGGTGTCTCTTTATTCTCTATACTCAGTTTCAAGTAACTTAATAAAATTATACAATCCTTCCATTTTCCATTCACTTATATTCACATTTACTGAGCACCTATCATCAGATGTTAGGACAGGCCTTTGAGGAAGAAGAACAAAACACTCAGTCCTCCAGGAGTTGACAAGTCATGTAAGCAGAACAGGTATGTAAACATAAAGACATAATAAATTGACAAAGTACTACAGTGGGCACATAATAAAGTATGGCGGGAGCACAAAAGGAAGGAGAAGTTCTCTTTATCTGGAAAGGACAGGTAATCTTTTTATTGTTTTAAAGTTTTTTTTAATCTAAATTCCAGTTAGTTAACATACAACGTAATATTAGTTTCCGGTGTACAACATAGTGATTCAACGCTTCCATACATCACTTGGTGCTCATCACAAGTGCATTCCTTACTCTCCATCACCTGTAAGTTGGTTTGCCTCTCTCTCTAAGAGCAGGTAATCTTAAATTGAGTCTCTAAACACTGGAATTTACTAAAAGCTCACACTGAACAAGGCAAAATCTCAAACTATCACACAATTCTTCACACCAAGTCATTCCTGTTACCCTTCTATTCAGTGACACCATTATCCCATATTGACCCTAATACTACCATTGTCTTCCATTTTCACTCTAATCATCTGCTTTCACTTTCTTCTGCTAACAGTACTTTCACATCTCAGTGCTCTACCCTAGGATTTTCATCCCATTAGTAGAGTATTTCATGCCACACTATCATTCTTGGCAACAAAGGACAACTTATCTGTCCTTACTATAGGACCCCTCTCACACAAACTCCCTTATTCCTGAAACGAGTAGAGTAACTCCTTACATATGAATTCTCTCCTTTATGAAGTCTATACATATAGACTCAGAAAAAAGTCAAAGGACTTCAATATACAGTTTGAGACAAAACAGTCCCACGAACATAATTTTTTAAAATGTAAAACAATTTATGGTCATCATCCTTAAGCTATTAAAACCCTTTAGGTTAGAGGCAGTTGTGATCATTGTTTTGTTCTGCGTGTGGAAAAACTGTGAGGATGCGGTGAGCCAACGGCATGAAAAACTTTAATGTGAACCTTAAAATGGTGGTGGCTCTCCTGCTTTTTCAATAGGAACTACTTTTAATTTCCTAGACTATTAAGAGCTTCTGAAAAGGGCTGGATGGGCAGAGATGGTGCGGGAAGCCGCCACTTGAAGAACGGTCATTTGGAGAATTGACGTCAGAGTTCTCATTCCCTGAAAATGAATTCTATTCACTCTGCAAACAAATATTTGTAACAAATTGTTATCTTTACCTAATTATGCCTAAAATAACACCTTCAGTTTGTCACATCAGCAAATCCACAAAAGTCTAAATAATTTCAAACACTCACAATTGATTTACTTAAATGTTATGATCTGATAAGGAAGGTTCCATGAATTATTTACATTTCTTTGGCCTTGTGATTCAAAACCATGGGCTCCAACCCAGAAACATCTTCTTTCAGATCAGAATGACTGATCATACTAGAAACATGAATTCTTAAAAAAGCTATTCCAAGACAGTAATGCTTTATAGGATGGAAACAAATCATAGATCATTAAAGAAAAACAAACAAACCAACCCACCAACATTAAGGACTTTTTTAAAAGGTTAAAAAAGAAATTTAAAAAGTCAAGAATTTCTTTGAAAGCTTACTAAAAAAGAAAAGGGGAAAAAAGGTAAACAGCATGGCAGACAGCAGCAAGGGCAAAGGACCTAACATATGAGGGTTCAACAGAACAAATGTGCGCATTTTTCTTTCACTCCCTTCACTATAAAAAATACCTTTCAGTATTCTCTCTTGGGTACCTGAAGACTGATATAGATGCTATGACAAAATTGGGAGATTTGTGAAGTGGGAGCCCAACATAAATTTGGACTAATAAACATTGAAAATCAGAACGGAAATAGGAATCAGACTCCTTTTCCCAGAATTTTTGTTTCTTGTTGAATGATGTGGTAGAAAGCATGGGGCTGAAGCTTAAAGTGATCACAAGTCAAAGGTAATTTCTATGAACCAGATGCAGACACATATTTTAAAGGTATGTAGGGGAACAAATGCTTCAATTGTAGTTTACTCATTTCTCTCCTACCCAGACCCAGGGTGTCTAGATGTCTGTATTTTGGCTAAAGTGAGACTAAGGCTTTCTTTAAGAATTGTCCTGGCAACAAAGTACTTAAGCATCAAAGTATTACATTCTAACAGGCAACGGAAAAAGTAAACTTGTTAACAGGCAGAACGTGCCCTCACTCTGAGATTAAAGGGTACAAATGCCTGCGTGTGTGTGTGTTGCTTTAAAGTAATACAAAACATTGTATATTAGTTTCTTCCTCTATTAAATTGCCAAGTGTGATGTTCTCACAAAAGGAAAATCAGCCCCAGTGGCAGAGCAATCAGTACAATTTCTAGGGTAAGGAGTAGAGAAACAAAGACAGAAACCTTCCAATTTTCCATCAAACAAAGCAAGGAAAATTTAAACCTGTAATTTAAATTTGATTTCAACACATTAAAAGAAAAATCAAAAGCTCTCCCAAGCAGTTTAAAGCATAAACTAGTGTTTTAGCCCAAACATTTAAAAAGAAAAAAAGAAGAAAAATCCCTCAAAGACACAACTGAACAGCACTAAATAATACTCCATATAGTACTCAGAGTCATAAGCAGTTCTGGTCTATAATCTGAAGTCAAAGAAGTAAAAAGGCCTCCAGAATTTAGAAACATCAATTTTCTATAAAAATCAGTGGAGTACTGTGACTACATTGTGTTTCTGTATTCAGACTATAAAATAAAGGCTCTACCACACAGAGTGGAAGGCTAATGTGTTTCTGCATACATATATTTGGCTTAGTTATGAGTTAGAAGTTTGACTTTAAAACCTTTAAACAAAGAAATCTTGTAACATCCAAGTAAGTGTATAGTTTACACTCTGATTTGAAAGTACATAAATAGTGTACATCAGACTTTCCATAAAAGGCTTGCAAATAAAACATTTGATCCATTTCATACAAACCCTAACACAGAAAACATGTATGTTAACTGTGATGTTAAATTATTTAAAGAAAAAAAAAACATTTGGTAGCTCTAGCCAGCAGGCATTGTGCTCAATTTCTACCTCTTCAAACCACAGTGGAAATGTCCAGCCAGTGTCAAGCTGAGTTAACTCATAACATCGCAATGATAAACTGTAGCATTTATGTGGCATTTCACAGACAAACTAATATGAAACCTTCTTTAAAAGGCATATCTGATCTGGGGCACCTGGGTGGCTCAGTCTTATTAAGCGTCCTACTGCGGCTCAGGTCATATCTCGCAGTTTGTGGGTTCAAGTCCCGTGTGGGGCTCTGTGCAGACAGCTCAGAGCCTGGAAGCCGGGTTCCCATTTTGTGTCTCCCTCTCTCTCTCTGCCCCTCCTCTGCTCATGCTCTTTCTCTCTCTCTCTCTCTCTCTCAAAAATAAATAACATTCAAAAAAAAAAAAAAGAAAGAAAGAAAGAAAGAAAGAAAAGAAAAGCATATTTGATCTTTCATTTGCATTTAAAGAAACATACTTGGGTCACTAACTTGACCACAGTGTTGAAGGACACTATAATTGATATACATTGATTTCCCAAACTTGGCAATCAGGTAGAACAACCTACCTTGTTACAAACTGATTTTAAAGGACTGCTACACATTTCTCTAGCACAGACTCATCTACACCCACTTATCCCATGACCAGTATTTCTTACGCCCACACCCACAGCACACCTCATCACCTCAGTCGCTCACTTCCCAATCAAGGAGAAAAGAGCACAAAACTCTGCTTCCATCTTACCAGAAACTGACCTCTGAAAAGTAAACTGAATGTAAGGTAACATGGCTCAAGACCAAAAGATCTTTCTTTGGGTAGGTGAGCACATGCGGGCCCAAGAAAACACAGTCACATATGCTCACTTCATTGTACTTTTAAAATAAAATTCACTGACTTTTTCCCCCCTAACTCTTAAGAAAGAGGAAACAGTGCCTTCTTCCATTTCTGTGTGCAGAGTTGTCTGAGGGACCTATATCCTGAGGACAGTTTCAATATGCAAGCATCACAACGCAGGTGGCTCCCAGTGATCTTAACTGGGAACAACAAGTTGAAGGCCTTGTTCGGAGATATTTCCCTGTCCAGGCCGATCTACTGTTCTAGGTTTTTCAGGTTCCAAGAAAGCCTGTCTGTAACTGTCTGGCACAGCATTTAATAAGCCCTTTCTGCTGAGCAGTGCGACCAGCACAATGGCCACAAACGCCAGTCACAAGAATGATGATGATTACTCTTGCGTGGCGAAGTAGGAGGTCACAGTTTACAACATGCTGAGTTAGGTGGCTTGGAACCTCAGGAATTAGTTCCTCATCACTGTTGTCAATAACCCGGGTGGAGGTGTGGAGACGGCCGGGTAAGAAGACAGCTGGCTGGGTACAGATTCCCGGCACTCGGCACCACCGAGTTCTGTAAGGCCATCACACTCAGGGGCTTGGCTTTATTCGTCCTCCTCCAAACACCGCATCTTGCTTAGTGGCCCTCCTTTGACCAAGGCACCTCCTTTGCCCGCCCCTCCTCAGAACCGCGAGGCAGGCATCAAACGGGTCTGGTGTCGGCCCATACTCCCTCCCGTCCCTGAAGAGTCCCCCTCCCTCGCCCCAGAGCAGGTGTGGGGAGCCAGTCTGCGTACCCGGTTCTCCAGCTCGGCGGGGAACTTGGTCTGGAACTGGCAGCGTGTGCCACTGCTGTAGTCTCGCTGAATGAATACCTTCCCGGACACCGGCGCCTGCTGCGGCCTCATGGCGAGGACAGGACGGGCACGCTGCGGGTTCGGGGAGACACCAGCCACGGGTCAGATCCCCGGCCTGGACCAAAGACAGCCCCCCACCCCCCCCTCCCACCGGCCAAAGCAGCCCAAGGCCTCTTCCGCCCCACTCCCCTTCACCCATGCTGTCACCGCGGGCCTTTAGCTACAGCCCCGGCCCAGGCCCCGCGGCCCCCACAGCCCGGTTCGGCCCGGGAAACACGAACCCGCCTCCTCTGCCCTCCAGCTGCAGTCGCACCGCCTACGCCGTCACTTACGTCTTGCCGCAAAAGACCTCTTTCCCCGCCCCTCAGCTCGGCGTCCTGCCTCGAGGCGAGGACCCACCCTCTCCTCGGCCGTAAAGCGACTCTGGTGAGGCTGCGCGCTGCGGGGTGGAGGCGCGCTCAGCGGGCGGGGCCCAGGCTGACTCCGCCTCCCGCCCCTCCCGGAGGAGTCAATAAGGAAGGAAAAGCCTGGGCGGGGCGTGGAAGGGGAGAACTTTGGAGGGCGGTGTCTTGCCGACGGTTGCTGAGGTCTAAAACTCGGGATTTTCCCCGTTGTGTCATTTCCTTGTCACATTGTGTCATTTCCCTATTGATCGTCCAGGTAGTTTTTGATCACTGTTGTAAGGTGTTATTTTCACTCTTGATTGGATGTCCTAGCTTGCACGTGAGACACCACCCAACTCTATACCAAACAAACTGCTCACACAAATTTGTAAACAGAAAACAGAAGCCTAGGGACCCTTTTGGCAAAGGGGTGGGAGGAAGAGAGGACAAAGAACCTGCTTGGGCTTTGTCATCCAGCATCCTTCCTCCCATTCTCTGAGGTGTTACTGATCCTCCTACCCCAAGATTTTCATCCAGTACCCCAGTCTACATCCCTCAGGTGGCCTGAGAGGACAAGCAGTTCTCATTTCCTTGACCACTGGGGCTCTCACTTAACTCAGCATACTTTTGCAAGGCAGCCAAGGAAACCCCACCTTAAACTTGTCTGCTGGTGCTGGCTGATGTAACTTGTTAGCACCACTGTCTCATCCTGAATTTTATATATTTTAAGAATATTCTTTTACTGTATTTTTAAAAGTTTTATGGAAATATAAATAGCATACAATAAACGCAATGTATTTGAAGTGGACAATGTAATAAATTCTGACATATATATACAACCATGAAATCATCATCTCATCATATCAATCAAGATTGTGAACATTTATCTCCCTCAAAATTTGAGATTCCTTATGCTCCTTTGTAATCCCTCTGCCCTATCCTTACCCAGCTCCTTTTCCCCAGGCACTGATCTGCTTTCTGTCACTATATGTTAGTTTGCATTTCCTTGAATCTTATGTAAAATGAATCATACCATTTGCTGTCTTTCACATAGACAGTATTTTGAGATTCATCTGTCGTGTTATTATGAATTCATTCATTTTTGTTGCTGGATAGTATTGCATTGTATGGATTTCCTATTGTTTGTTTATTCATTCATCTGTTGATGGACTTTTGAGTTGCTTCCAGTTTGGGGCTATTACAAATAAAGCTGCTATTGGACATTCATATTCAAGTCTTTGTATGGACATATGATTTCATTTCTCTTGGCTAAATATCTAGTGTTTAACTTTTTAGGAAACTGTCGAACTATTTTCCAAAGTGGTTGTACCATTTTACATTCACACCAATAGTATATGAGGGTTGCCCCATGTTTGTATAGAGATATCCTCTTGTAGTTATACATTTCATTTTTCTATGACTAATGATTTTGAACATCTTTTCATGTACTTATTTGCCATTCCTATATCTTCTTTGATGAAGTATTTGCTCTAGTTTTTTTGCAATTTGTGTTTGTTTTCCAATTATTGAGTTTTGAGAGTTTTGTTGTATATTCTAGAGAATAGTCCTGTATCAGATATACAATTTGCAATCTTCCCCGCCCCTCCCCCCCCATTCTGTGGCTTGACTTTTCACTCTCTTAACATATCCTTGGGTTTGGAACACATTAGGGTGCAGATATCTCGGGAAGGGCATTATTCTGCCTACCACAGGTATGGATTTAAGTTCATTTTTTCTCCTCATATAATTATCCAGTTATTCCAGCATTATTTGTTGAAAAGGCTCTCCTTTCTCCACTTCATTGTCCTTATAGCTGTGTCAAAAATCAGTTTTTTATATGTATATATGTGGCCATTTCTGGATTTTCTATTCTGTTCTATCATCTGACCCTGTTTTGCATTAAAGACTAGGGTTTGTCTCTGAAGTTGATACTTTTTTACTGATTCAGTAAGATCTCCTTGACCTCTAGCCCCTAGTAATCACCATTATACTGTCTGTTTCTGTGAGTTAGACTTTTTTTTTTTTTAGAGTCCACGTATCACTGAGATCATACAATATTTGTCTTTTTGTTTGACTGATGTCACTTAGCATAATGTCCTCTAGATTCATTTTAGGTTGTTGTAAATGGTAGGGTTTTCTTTCTCATGGCTGAATAATATTCATATTATATATATTACATATAATATACCTATTATATATATATATATATATATATATATATATAAATAGTTATATATGACATTTTCTTTACCCATCCATCTGACTATGGACATATAGGTTGTTTCCATATCATGGCTATTGTGACTAATGCTGCAATTAACATAGGAGCACAGTTTTGTCTTTGAGATACTGATTTCATTTCCTTTGGAAATGAAATACCCAGAAGAAGGGTTGCTGGACCACATAGCAGTTCTATTTTTAATTTTTTGAGGCAACTCCATGCTGTTTTTCATAGTGGTTGTACCAATTTACATTCTCACCAACAGGGTGCAAGGGTTTCCTTTTGTCTACATCGCCCCCCCACCCCCCCACCCCAGCACTTGTTGTGTGTTGTCTTTTTGCTAAAAAGCCATGCTAACAGGTGTGCGGTGTTATATCATTGTGGTTTTGATTTGCATATCCTGGGTGATTACTGATGTTGAGCACCTTTTCATGTACCTGTTGGGCATTATGTGTCTTCTTTGGGAAAATGTCTATTCAGATCTTTTAATCCATTTTACAATTGGATTGTTTACTTATGCTTTGCTATTGTGCTGTATGAGTTCTTTATCTATTTTGAGTATTAAACCCTTATCAGATATGTGGTTTGCAGATATGTTCTCTTATTCTGCAGATTACTTTTTAAATATATTAATTGTTTTGTTTCGCTCTGCAGAAGCTCTCTAGTTGGATATAGTTCCACTTGTTTATTTTCGTTCTTCTTGCCTGTGCTTTTGTTGTCATGTTCAAGAAATCATTGCCAACACCTATGTCAAGGAGCTTCTCCCAGTGTTTTCTTCTAAGAGTTTTATGGTTTCAGGCCTTTCTTTCTTTGGCAGCATTCCATGCAACCGAGGAAGCTGGGCTCTCTTTCACATGCTCTCACTTTCCCTGAGGGAGAAATCACAGGCTGGGAATGTCTCTCTTGGCAATTAGCTGTGCATCTTTGGGGGAGAGGTGGTGCAGGTAAAGTGAAGCTGTTCCTTTTATCCTCTTCAATATGTCCAGTCTTGGATTCTTTCTTTCTCTCTTTCTTTCTTTCTTTCTTTCTTTCTTTCTTTCTTTCTTTCTTTCTTTCTTTCTTTCTTCTTTCTTTCCTTTAAAGGTGTGCTGGAACTTCTCCACTGGACTCCCAGACCTACCCAAAAACACTCTCATCCTTGGATGACTGTCAAAATTGGTGTTCTTTGGGGTAAAAGACAGTAGAAAACTCCTATTTTTCTATTTTGCTGATGTCACTCATTTCCTAGGTATTTTATTATTAAAATTTTTTTAAACATTTTATTTATTTTTGAGAGACAGAGACAGAGCAGGAGAAGAAAGGGGCAGAGAGAGATGGAGACAGAATCTGAAGCAGGCTCCAGGCTCCAAGCTGTCAGCGCAGAGCCTGATGCAGGGCTCAAACCCATGAACCGTGAGATCATGATCTAGGCCAAAACCAAGAGTCAGATGCACAGACTGAGCCACCCAGGCATCCTGAAACAAATTTCTTTAAAAGTATGGAGTAATATAATGGCAGACAAATCCTCTCTAACTAAACTGTATACTCTACCAAGAGTTTTTCTTCCTTTAAATTGCCCTGAGCACTTGTGAATACCACGTGTGCTACATAATCATGCACTCACTTTTGTGACTCCTTGAGATTGCTTTCTTAAAAAAAAAATGTATATATATATATATGTATGTATAAAAGCTGTGAGAATGGATATTGTTATAGAAATAATTGAACTCTAGAGTGAGAAAGAAGATGTTAGATGTTACCTGCCTGTCTCCCATTTTGTGTGGAAATTCCTTCTACAACCTCTGCTTGAGTACTAATTCTAGAGACTGGTAGACTACAGCTGTTTGATCTGGGTCCACTTGTTTTGTTAGGAAGATAACCTCTTACTGATGGGAAATCCACTCCTGTGTAACTTCTGAGATGGTATGTTACAATGAAACTTAGAATTCCACCAAGCAGATGCTAAGAACAGTAGCTTAAGCTGGGTACTTGACTATCTATATGGACCTATTTAGGAAATTGAAAAACCTACCCTATCTGCATTAGCCCATCACCCATCTCTCTGTTACCCTTGAGAACCTTCTTTACTGAAGGATTAGTAGAGCGCTGTGGTATCTCCTATCAAACAAAACTAGAGGGGATTCAAGACACTTGAATTCAAGTCTAATATTCTGAGAGCTTTCAGTGTGTTCCCTGGCGTTTGAGGACATCATTCCTGAAATGTTTAAAGGCTGGAGGCTGTGCCCATAGCTGCCCCTTTCCAGTGACCTACTTGAAGAGGCTATGTTGGGAAGGAGCTTCACTTTCTCTGTTTTGGTGCAGCAAAGGTACGTATTTTCCAGGGGTCCAATGGTCATGTGGTAGGGAACTGGTCTGGGTTTCCTAAAAGAGATCCAATGGAAGAGGAACTTCTGGAAAGGCAAAGGGATCCCAATAGACAGTGGTGGCCAGGGAAAACTGTAAGCCACTCATGGGAGGAGAGGCATTGACTCAGTCAAAGGAGCTCAGTGTGACACCTGAGGGGAAACCCCCAAGTGCTTGTGAAAGAAACATAATTGTCCTTCTGCCCCCAAGAGGGCACTACTACCAGCTGTCACCTATATCTACCACTTTGCCCTTGGTCTCTAATCTCCTTTCCCCTTGGGTTTGCCCTGAAAGGAGGAAACATGGTGACTTGGCAATCTGGGGAAGGAGATGGAGCGAAGAAGAGAGACTAAGCCCCAAGCATCCATCTCCAAATGTCCCGTTAGCTTCCACGTTGCAAAGGGAGAAGCCCTAAGTTTAGATGAGCTTGGAGAATTGATGTTACACTGAAGGGATATTTTAGTTACTGAAACAAAACTGTTCAGTTGATCAAAAGGGCCCGAAAGCTAAGGGGTCTGCTGGAGATTTCACTGAGGGATGGGAAAGAACAAGCCCTGGAAGTAGCCTGGGAGAGGCAATGGGAGGAAGAATACCATAATTCATTCTTCCACCCAATAAAACTTCCAATCCCTGATCTCTATTTTCTCCCCAAAGTATCACAGAATCAATCTACTTTCTCTTCAACATTTTGACAAATCTTAGATATTGTAAGAGTTCACAGACTCGTGCCCCTCCCCATCCTCTCAGATTAAGTACTATCTCCTGTAACAGAGTTTTGGTGTGACATTGTTATCTCCCAGCTATGTGTGCAGGAGTAGTATTACTGCCTGGGGCTCGAACACCAGACCCTCATCATTGCAGGGCATCACATGGTTGATTTTTACTCAGTTTTGTTTCTTTAGACCCCTCTGAATTTTTCACATGAGCTGCTTTTAAGTCAAGCCTTCCCTCTTGTTTGTGTATTTTTAAAAACTCAAATGCAGGACTTTATATGTTTTTTTTTTTTTTTCCTGTGAAGTTTTATTTTAAAGATCAATAGATTTTGAGTCATGCCTGTTGAAAGTATTCTGGATCTTGATTCTGGCATCCATGGCAAGAAGTCATCCTTCCTGGCTTGGTGTCATTGGCCGATCTTAAAGGCAATCCTTCCCTGACTTCATGGAAATGATTGAGAGGGAAGATGTTGTGGTGGTCATGAGAATGGACTCTGGAGCGAGATTCCTTGAGTTGAATTCCTGGCTCTTTTAGCTATAATCTTGGCACATTACTAAACCCCTCTGGGCCTCAGTTTCTTCATGTGTAAAATAGGAAACGAATAATAATACGCTATTATGATTGTACCTACCTGTGTCCTTTAGCTAACAAAGTACCTCGAAACTTAGTGGCCTATGACTACAATCATTTACTTAGTTTATAATTCTCAAGTTGGCAATTTAAACTAGGCTCTGCTAGTCAGTTTTTCTGGTCCGAGGTAGGCTCCTTCATTTGTCTGGGGCGAGCTGCAGATTAAGTAGGAGGTCTGGTTTTGGGGGTGGGCTAGCCATTAGTTGAAATGTTTCAGCTCATTTTCCAGCAGGCCAGCTTGGGCCTGTTTTCATGACATGGAGAGGGAAATCATGGAGGGCCTCAACAGGGTGAGAGAGGGAGGGGATGGTTATAAATTCTCTCTCTCTCTCTTTCCTTTTTTTTTCTTTCTTTCTGTCTTTTAAATACAGTGTTATATTAGCTTCAGGTGCATAACATAGTGATTCACAATTTTATAAATTATTCAGTGATCATCATGATAAGAGTACTCTTAATCCCCTTCACCTATTTCACTCATCTCCCTCATGAATTGGGACCATTTTTGTAATCAATCTTCCCTTTGCCTCATATGAGGTTAAGAAATAAATGTGTTAATATATATAAGGTGCTTAAATTGTGCTTGGCACATTGTAAGTGACATAGAAATATTAGCTATTATCAATAATATTCACTACTTGGCAAACAGTAAAAGAAAGAAAAGAAAGAAAGAAAGAAAGAAAGAAAGAAAGAAAGAAAGAAAGAAAGAAAGAAAATCATCAGAGAACTCTTCATGTTGATATCAACATGCTGATTAGCATTCTTGGATGGCAAAAGATAAGCCAGCTGTAAATCTATGGAGCAGTCTGCATGTTAAGAACATGGGCTTTGGGGTCAGATAGACATGAGCTAGGATGTGAGTTCTGCACTTCACTAGCTTTGTGTCCTTGGCCAAGATGTGTAACCTCTCTACATCTCAGTTTCCTTACTGTAAATGAATGTAATAATTCCTACTGTATTAGTTTCCTAGGGCTACCATGGCATTACCACAAAATGGGTGGCTTAAAAAGCCAAAAATTTATTTTCTTACAGTCTGGAGGCTAAGAGTCTAAAATCAAGGTGTTAGCAGGAACTTGCTCCATTTGAAGGCTCTAGGGAAGGATCCTTCCTTGCTTCCTTTAGCTTCTTCTAGTTTCTGATTGTTGACTAGCCTGTTAACTTGAAACAGGTGCACCTCTTGGTGGATGTCAAGCCAGAAGACACAACCAAGCCAAAGAATGGGAAAAAGGAGTTGGGATGAGCACTGGGTGTTATATGTAAGTGATGAATCACAAAGTTCTATTCCTGAAATTATTATTACACTATGTATTAACTAACTTGGATTTAAATAAAACAAATAAATGATAAAAAACAAGAAAAGGGAGCATTTAACTTGCAACAAGAAAAGGAGAAACCTAGGAATATTTCCCAAAACAGTGTATTCTTGAACAACAAAGCTGGGGAAGTTTTAAGCTAAGGGCACATACATGTTCATGAAGGGGCTTGTGCAATGGGGCATTCAGGATGGGACTGAGGTAAAAAATCATCTTAAGATGACAGTGTCCAGGTCTTAGTTGGTTAGAGTGCCAAGGGTTAGCAAAGGTCAGCATCAACAATTCTCTGGCTCCAGTTGGTCTGGTATCTGAGTGCTCAAAGGGGTTTAGATCCTGCAAAGATAACTCAAGAATGTATGTCAGGTCAATCTTTACTTTTGAATCAGCACTGGGAGTTCTCCACAATACGTTGTTCCTGATAGGATTAGGTTCTCTCCTGGCCCCATCATGGCTATTTGTTCTTACAGCCTTTTGTTCCCTTAAGGTAATTAACTAATGAGGTCTATTCTGCAGTTTCAACACGTCTTGGGAAGTTCTTGTAAGACACAGGCTTTGAGCAAGTCATGCTGGTGAGGCATAGAGTACAAGATGGCCAAGTGGCCCAAAGTGACTTTTTTTGTGTCAAGAAAGCTATGTTTCATCTTTCTTTTTCTGGGGACCCCTAACTCCTTCTGCTTAGAATTCATTGCATTCCTTGGCTTGTGACCGCATGACTCCACTCTCTTTATGCAGACTTCTCCCTTTTGTCTCCTCCATGTCTTCAAATTTCTCCTTCTAGGACACCAATCATTGGATATAAGACCCACCTTAATCCAGTGTGACCTCGGTTTACCTTGATTACATTTGCAAAGACCCCATTTCCAAATAAGGTCACATTCTGAGGTTCCTGATGGACATGAATGTTTGGGGACGCTATTCAACCCAGTTTGCCTAATTGCAGGGTTTCAATATGACATTGTATGTAAAACACTTAGGATGTGTTTGTCACATGATAAATAAGAAGTAGTGGTCATTGTTTTTATGATTATTGCTGTTATATCACTAGAGTTAGTCAAATAACTTGCTGAAATCAACATAATATACCAATAGCTATCATTTATTGAGCTACTAGTGTCAAGAACTAGGTTGAGTAGCCTATATGCATGATCTCATATAATCCTTACTACATCTAGGAATCTAGTACCCCTGGCCAAAGAATGATAATAATATGAATCAGAGACTATCTGTGATCCATGAACCTGTGCTAGCTCCAAACAATCATCTTATTCTTTTATATGTTTTAAAAATCTTTTGAGATTTTAAGATGCTGAAGTCAATCTTTCACCAGTTAGACTCCAAGCAAGACCTGAGCTTTACTGCCCACCTGCTTGTACTCATAGACATTTGTCCCACAGTTTTTCTTAAGCTCTTCTTCCCAGTTTATCACTTAACTCAGGCAAATGGAAAGCAAAGCTGCCCTTCCAGCAAGTGATAGCAACTGCTCTGACAAGACCACCCGCTGGCCCAGACCACCCAGACCAGTTTGAGCTTAATACCTGACTCACACAGAGGCAGATGGACCATGGAGAGACCTCTAGAATGACTGATGACTATCTTTACCTAATTATACTAAAATCTCCACCCAAGGAAGAGCCTCGGCCTCATTTACATAACATACAATCCATAAGACACATGCGTGACCTCATGCTTGCCTCCATATGTGCTGACAAGGCATCCCTATCTAAATTTTCATCCTAACCCTAAATGAAAGGAACTCATCCACCCTTGCTCAGAGAGTCATGGCTTTGGAAGTTATTCCCCATGATCTCCTTATTTGCTGCAGATAAAGTCTTCCTTGTGTGACAACTCCATCTGGTGCAGTTTCTGACTCACCAAGGAACAATCTCACATTGGTTCGGTTACAAAGCTACAGGTCTATAGTTTTAAAAATTCATTCTTTCCTCCCTGTTGGAATTTGAGTTCTTTGTATCTCATTTTTTTGAACCCTACATATTTATTACTCTGTTCATGATAGATTTTCAAGAAATGATTTGAAAGTAAATTCATTCAACAAATATTTATTAAGCACTTACTCATAACAGCTGGGAATGAAAGGACAAATAAAACCTGGAATAAGTCCAATCACATTCTCATGGGGGCCAGGAGGGTGGGGAGACACTCAGCCTCACTCATCAGGGAAATACTAATCGGAACCACAATGAAGTACCACCTCTAAAATCAACAACACAGGAAACAGCAGCAGTTGGTGAGGATGTAGAGAAAGGGGAACCCTCTTGCACTACTGGTGGGAATGCAAAATGATGCAGTCACTCTGGAGAATAGTACGGAGGTTCCTCAAAAAGTTAAAAGTAGAACTACCCTACAACCCAGCAATTACAGTATTTGGTATTTAGCCAAAGAATACAAAAATACAGTTCAAAGAGGAACATGCACCTGGATGTTTATAGCAGCATTATCAACAATAGCCAAACTATTGAAAGAGCCCAAAAGCCCATCCACTAATGAATGGGTAAAGAAGAAGTGGTATATATGAACAATGGAATATTACTTAGCTGTCAAAAAATGAAATCTTGCCACTTGCAATGATGTAGCTGGAGTTAGATTGTATTATGCTAAGTGAAATGAGTGAAATAAGTCAATCAGAGAAAGACAAGTACCATATTATTTCATGCATATGTGGAATTTAAGAAACAAAACAAGTAAGCAAAGGGGAAAAAAGAGAGAGAGGCAAATCAAGAAACAGACTCAACTATGGAGAACAAACTGATGGTTAACAGAGGTGAGGTGGAGGAAGGGTTAAATAGGTGATGAGGATGAAGGAGTTCACTTGTGTGATGAGCACTGGATATTGTATGTAAGTGACGAATCACTAAATTCTACACCTGAAACTAATACTATACTGTGAGTTAACTAACTAGAATTTAAATAAAAACTTCAAAAAAAAAAAAAAAAGAATATGGGAGGGTACAGATTTGAAGGAGAAGATGGATTTTTAAAATGATTAAAAAATTTTTATTTTAGAGATAGAGAGTATGTGAGCAGGGGAGAGGCACTGAGGGAGAGAGAGAGAGAGAGAGAGAGAGAGAGAGAGAGAGAGAGAGAGAGAGAATCTTAAGTGATAAAGAGAATCTATGTGCTGAGAGTGGAGCCCTACGTGGGGCTCCATCTCGTGACCATGAGATCATGACCTGGGCTGAAATCAAGAGTTGGGTGTTTAACTGAGCCACCCAGGTACCTTGAGATGAGGATTTTTAATAGATGGGGAGGTAATTGGATATCCCAGACCCTGTGCCCAGGGAATAATGAGGTATCTGCTATGATGGTTAAATTTATAAATTAACATGACTGGGCCAAGAGATGCCCAGATAGTTGGTGAAACAGTATTTCTTTCTCTCTCTCTCTCTCTCTCTCTCTCTCTCTCTCTCTCTGTGTGTGTGTGTGTGTGTGTGTGTTTGAGGATGTTTCCAGAAGAGATTAGCATTTGAATTGGTGGGCTGGGTAAAGTTGATTGCTCTCTTCAATGTGGATGGGCATCACCCAATCCACAGAGGGCCTGAATAGAATAAAAAGGTGGAGGAAAATGGAATTTGCTCTCTGCCTGCCTGAGTTGAGACATTGATCTTTCCTGCTTGGAGTGATCCTGGTTCTCAAGCTTCCACACTCAGACTGGGTTCTATGCCATCAGCTCTCTGGCCTTCAGGCCTTCAAACTACACCACCAACTTTCCTGGGTCTCCAGCCTGCAGACTTTCTGGATCTCTGGAAAACCTTGACTAATATACCCAGAGTTGGTGTCTGCTTGGGTGAGGGCAATGTGGGGGTAGGGGTAAAAGATCTTCTTTTTTTTTTTAATAGTCTTTTTTTTTTTTTTAAGTTTATTTATTTCAAAAGAAAGAGAAAGAGAGAGAGAGCAGTAGAGGGTCAGAGATGGGGAGAGAGAGATAATCCCAAGCAGGCTCCTCACTGTCAGTGTGGAGCCAATGTGGGGCTTGAACCCATGAACCATGAGATCACGACCTAAGCCGAAACTAAGAGTCAGATGCTCAACTGACTGAGCCACCCAGGGACCCCAAAGATCTTTAATAAAGAAGAGAGATAGTGATAAAATTGTAACATCCTTTTACTTGCCCCTCTACTGTTTCTTCAATGTAGACGAGCCAGTTCTTTTTGTCTTGTATGGTAGGATCTCTTTTCCAAAGCTTCAGTCTTTTTGTAAGCCTCTCATAACTTTCTGGTGTTTAGAACTAAGATACAGAACTCCAATAACCACATTAATCTGTGCTGAATGTTATCGGAGACTGGCCTGTATTCCTTTCATTTAAAAAAAAAAAATCTTTTTTTTTTTTCCTGATCAGAACAAAGCAAGCTTTTCAATGTAGGTCCCATTCTGCATTGCCGGCTCACGTTCGGCTTGCAACCCAGAGATCATTTTCTGCCCTGCTTATGAACAGCGTTCCACGCTGCAGTTTATTTCTTCTCTGTAGCTCCTGTCCTTTCTGAGCTTTGTTCTATCTGTGTCCAACCACATCCTCCCAGGCCCTTCATAAAGGCTTAAACTGAAAGATGTACTTACACTAAAGAAATTTTAAGTGTTCTTGGCCGTGCTCACCAAGCCCCCTGTTTCATCTAACATTGCTTGTTTTGTTTATTGTTCTTTCCTTCCAAGGCATCAGAGCAGCACAGGATGGGCAGATCAGATCCGTGTTCTTAGTTTTCATTTCTTGCTTCTAGGGTGTGCTCACACAATGGACAGAACTCCAAGGACCATCGCCTCTTCGTTTTCCTGCACTTGTTGGTAATTTGAAGTCTGCTTCTGTTTCAGAAGCTTGTATGTCTTTACTGCATTTTGAGTGAACACTGTTAGCATACCTGAGTAGACAGCATCTGTTCCTTCCTATTTCAGTCTCACCATCCAGAGCAACATGTGTCCCAATTTCAGGAAACAGGCTGAACAGATGTCCGAACTGTTGTACTGAACACTTCTCTCGGGAGAGCAGCTCTCGCCTGCATTTTTGTTTCTTTCGCTGTGAGTGAGGAGATTGGATTGAGCCATGTTGTTAATGGAGGTCCTTTGCCTTTATTGTCTGGGCTCATGTTGCAACCTTCTTGTGTCTGCAGTGGCTGGTGGCAGTGGAAGGTCTGGAGATTTGACTCTGCACCAGCACAGTCTTGTAGCTGGAAGCAAGTCCGGCTTTGAGGGCCTGAGGCCTGCAAGGTCTCACGGAGCTCCACACCTCCAGGGGCCCCACGCTTGGCTTAATGTTCTGCTGTCATCATTTTGAAATTCTGAATTTCTGAACTTGGGGTCCGCATTTTCATTTTGCACTGGACCTCACAAATTACAGATGGGAAGAATGAGAGGGCCTCTGGTGAGGGCACACCATCGCTCTCTGGGATAGATGCCTAAGTTTCCATATCTCCACAGAACCTGGTTCAATGTGAATTTTGACAAAGTGAAAAAGAAAAACAAATCTCCCTTAGAATTGCATCTTTCTAGAGTTGGAAGTGCCCGTCAGGTGTGTGGTTCAGGCACCTGTCTTAGGCTAACTAGGGCACTATTTGAAGGATGGCATGATTCCCTAAGAGGTCCTTTCAGGTTGACTCACATTTATTTATTTTTTGTGTGGTTTCATTTTTTAAAAATTTTGCCGAATAAGGGTATTTACTTATTTTTCTTTTAAAATTTTTAGTTCAATTCTAGTTATTTAACATACAGTGTAATATTGGTTTCAGGAGTAGAATTCAGTGATTCATCACTTACATACAACACCCAGTGCTCATCACAACAGATGCCCTCCTTAGTACCCATCACTCATCTAGCCCATCTGCCACCCACCTCCCTCCATCAACCCTCAGTTTGTTCTCCATCAACCCTCAGTTTGTTCTCCATCATTAAGAGTCTCTTAAAACATGGAAGAACTTTTAATCACAAAAATATCTTTACAGTAACATGTGTGCCAGGGCATTGGCAAAATAGGGATTGAGACTGTAAATTTAAGAAATTTTTTCCCCCTGAGAACTAGCCTGTCGAAGAAGGGATGCATATTTAGATCTTGGCTTTGGGGGAAGTAAAGTTGCTCTCCTCTGGACATTTGGCCATGGAGACATATTTACAGAGGGAAGGAGTTGGACAGCTCAGGGCTGGAAAAGAATCAGGAAGAATGAATGAAGTGAAGAACCCCCTGAAAAAGAACAGAGAAGATGGAAGGCCTTAAAGAGGATTTTTTATGAGAAGGTCACATCAGTGGCCATAGACTCAGAATTCTGTTTGGTATATTCTAGAATCCTTTCTGCTTTCTAAACCATACATCCACATGTTATTGAACTCTTCTCTGTAGAAAGCACTGCGTGCTCACCCTTTGAGCCCCTCATACCTTTTCCTTCTGGGTGATATTGAACCATATGATCTCCATATTGTTTGTGGTATGTTTTTAGTTCTGATGTAAGATTTGCATCATGTCCCTTTTAAACTCTCTTTTACCCTTGACAATCAGTCTCATTTGTGGCTGGCCTAATTTAGGGAATCACTACACTTAGTCAACAGGGTTTCTAATCCATCATTTAAGTCACTGATAGTCAGGGTCACTGAGTAATAGAGGTTAAAAAAAAAGTCATTGTGTAAGTGAAGAAATGGCCCAAGGCCCTCCTACCCAAAATACTCTGTTAGATTTGCTTCTTTGATCTCAAACCTTTTAACCAGGAGCACACAATTGATGAATGTAAATTTCTTCCCCAGGTACATTTACGAGAGGAATGTGTTAGCTTAGATTGATTTCTTTCTTTTTTTTTTTTTTAAATGATTTTGTATTTTTAACTAATCTCTACACCCAACACAGGCTCAAATTTACAACCCTGAGATTAAGAGTCACATGTTCTTTTGACTGAACCAGCCAGATGCCCCTGATTTCTCTTTTTCCTAGAAGCCTGGAGGACTTTAGAGGGTACAACAGGTTGTGAGTGAGTTTTCTTTCTGTGTAGAAGTGTTAAGGGGAATAGTTGGGGCACAGAGACTAACCCAAAGGAGTTTCCAGAGGGTTTCCTGAGCACCCCAAGACTGCCTAAAAGCTTATGGTGCCTGGGAGAAGGCATGAATAAGTGGTTGTGGGGGCTTATTTGGGGTGTAGCGCTCAATAACAATTATTGCTGAAAGTTAGTCCAGGACAAGACATTTATTTATCCTGTAATGGCAGAGAAGTTACCTTTCTCCACTGTCCCTTAGTAGCTGTCAGATTAGTCAGTGACCACACAGGGCCATGGAGAATAGGACAAAGGTCAGGTGAGCCTGGACTAAGCAGAGGAAGAAGGGAGAGGTTTGAAGTAAGTGGGCTTCTGTGTGATGATCCTTAACAGGAAGGCAGGGGAAGGACTTGGCAAGGGAAAATGGGGGGTGGGTGCCCTCAAGACAAATTTTCCTACTCTTACTGGCATTGTTCTGCCATAAGAGATAGGATCCTTTCAAAAGTAAGCAGATTGTCAGAATCAACTGCTTCAAAATATAATGGAGTCGAGAAGGGATGACCAGGTTTGCTGGTATTAAAAACCAGGTGTTCTCTGATATGTTGTATGTCCAGCCAGGTGAGGTACATCCTGTCCCTGAGAAAAATGGGCTCTTAATCCCATGCTTCTGAGGATGAGGGGGTCCTTCTCCGTGGTCCATTTCTAAGCAATACCTATTCCTTGAGATCTTTCTTTCTTTCTTTCTTTCTTTCTTTCTTTCTTCTTTCCTTCCTTCTTTATCTTTCTTTCTTCCTTATTTCCTTCCTTTCTTCCTTTCTTCCAATTCACCCAGCATGTTTTAATGGGCAAAAACTCTATAACCTTAATTTCCTTATGTGAAATCAGACACAATTAATTACTGGCCTCACAGGTTGTAATGAGGATGAAATGAGATAATTCAGGTCAAGTCTCTAACTCAGCTTCTGGTAAGTCACTGGATGTTAGTTTGGTTCCCCTTCTAGCATTACTTTTCATTCATTCTTTCACAAGTATTTGTTGAACACCTTTGGTGTGTCAGGCACTGTTTTGAATTCCTTTAAATAATATTGTCTTAAAAAAATCGATAGTACTAGATTACTTGTATTTCAGCTTGTATTGTCAATATTAACCGTATAACCAATTAATAATATAATCATTAATCATCGAGAACATATGTCCATATAAAGACCTGCATATGGATATTTATAGCAGCTATATTCATAACTGCCAAAACTTGGAAGCTTTAGATTCTGTAGGATTCCAACTCTATGGCATTCTGGAAAAGGCAAAAACTATGGGTACAATGAAAAGATTAAGTGGTTGTCAGGAGTTAGAGGTCAGGGAGGGCTGAGTAGGCAGAGCAGAGAGGATTTTTAGGGCGATGAAACTATCCTGCATGATGCTACAATGGTGGATACATGTCATACATTTGTCAAAATGAATGTACACCACCACGAGGAATCCTAACGTGAGCTATGAATATGGGTGATGAGGGTGTGTTAGTGTATGTTCACCGGTTGTATCAAAGGCACCATATGGGGCAGGATGTTGATATTGGGGAGGTTGTGCATGTGTGGGGACAGAGGGCATATGGGAACTCTGTATTTTCTGTGAACCTAAACTGCCCTAAAATAATAAGGTTTATTGATTTAAAAGCTAAAACCACAACCCATGGGTAAATGTGAGTTATGGATAGGAACTGTCATCTGCTCCAGGTTTTGCTCCTCTTCCTCTCGTTCCCCATCCCCATGGATGACACTCCCAACTGTTTCCCCTATTTTACCTCTGGTTTCTGTTTGCTTATTTTCCTTACGTCTTTTTACTCTGTCAGAGTCCATGGAATGTCAATTTCCTATCATGACGTTTCTGCTAATGTCCAATTTCCATAGAATATACCCTCTTACTTTTCTGATGCCCAATAAACTTTAACTCCCTCCCCAAATCTCTCAAAGCATAGGCTTTCCGGTTCTTACCAGTCACTGGTTTAATTCTATTTAATTGGGTCTGTCCTTTATACATTGCCATATGGCTCCAATATGTACGTTGTCAGTATCTCCTAAAATGTTATCTCCTAGACCCAGAGCGTTTATAAAGATGTGGCAAATGAAATTTAATTAAAAACAGATGGATCGTCTTTGAATGGCTTCCTTTTCAATTGACAATACCAGCTGTCTCACTAATGCAATCCTAGAAGAAAAAGAAACCATCTAATCCAACTCTCTCCTTTTATAGATGAAAAAACTAGAGACCAGAGATGTTTATGTGACTTTCCAAAGGTCACACAGCTAGATGGTGACAGCACTGTGCTTTGTCCCAGTTTCTATCAGCAGAGGCTGCTTTCCACTTGGGATGTGTGTTTGCAGGGACCCCACTGTTGGGGCAGCGATGATCACAAGTAAGGAAGTTCATTCATTTTCTGCTGATTCTCTCTTTCTTCCTCCTCCTTCACCTCTTCTTTCTTTTCTCAGACAAATAAGACTTAAATGCATTTTTCAAGATCTTACATCTTTTCCTTAAAAAAAAAATAAGAATACAAAGATCATTGTGAATATTGAAGAGGTGATTGAGTCTCAGCCTGTAGTTTTACAGATGAGAAAATGGAAGCTTAGAGAGTTGAGAAGACTTGCCTCAAGTCACACAGAAGGTGGGAAATCAGAAATTAGAACCCAATTTCACAAACTTCTAATGGAGTGCCCGTCCAGTGTCCCAGCACAGCCACATCTTGCAGAACTGCTTATTTATTTATTTATTTATTTTTTAAACAAGCCATGGGTGGAAGGAGGGTTGGAAGCAACAAGGAAGGGGCACTTAGGAAAGATTTGGAAATATACCATCAATTAATTTTGTGTGAAGAGGAGCCAATGCTTCTAAAAACATGTCCCTGGGTCAGAGATAGCACTGTTGCACTGGACAGCCCAGAAGATGAAAAGCAGAAGTTTGTATTGGCACAGTCTCTTCAGCGCACGAAAAAGGAAACATATCCTTTCTTTTTTTTTTTTTTTTTTTTTTTTGGTGCAGAAACTGCTTGGATGGTCCATTTCATTGTATTTTTCTAGGAATTTGAGACGGTGAGAACAGAGTGGCTTTCACTCGCACATTATTTCTCAGTTTATTTTGCTTATAAACATATTAGCATTTCCAGACTAATTAATCTTTGACCTCCAGAATCCTGCCTTCACAGGACACAAGCAAGATCAAAGGTTATTTTGTTCAATGAAACATTGGGATGGGTTGTTATGCCACCAACTCAGCTGCTCCAAAATGTGTTTCATTCCCCCTTCTTACACCTATTTTTAGAGGTTTCCTTGATAAAACCAAAGTTCATCAGATTTTTATAAATAGAGGCAATATTAATTACTTGTGAATTACAGCATTTTTTAAAATAATAAATTTCAACACAGATTTTCAGCCCTTGGGTTTATAAATAGCATTTCTCAGAAACTTTTCTGCACTAATAACCCCAAAGATATTTTGGATCTTAAAAAGCATTAAAAATGCTTAACTAATGCTTAACTTGAAAGCTTGGTCTTTGCTTCCTGATTACCTTGATTTTAGTCTAAATCAAGTAGCAATTTCAACACTGTGTGGTAGGGAGAGTATTACAAGATGAGTTGTGTGCCCCCCACGAACCAAATTCCTGTGTTGAAGTCCTAACCCCTAGTACCTTAGATGTCACTATGTTTAGCGACGGGGTCCTTAAAGAGGTCATTCAGTTAAAATGAGGTCATTAGGTGGGCTCTAATCCAAAGACCGGTGTCCTTACAAGAAGAGGGACTTTGAGCACAGACACACATGGAAGAGCATGTGAAGACACAGGGAGAAGACCTCATCTGCAAGCCCTAATCCTTACAAGAAGAGGAGATTAGGACATAGTGGCGCCTAGTGGAAGGACCACATGAGGACATGGGGAGAGGTGGCCATGGACAAGCCCAGGAGAGAGGCCTCAGAAGAAAGCAGGCCTGCTGACAGGTCAAGTACAGACTTCTGGTCTCCGGGACTTCGGGACAATCAACGTCTCTGTTTCAGCTGTCCAGCATGTGGCATTTGTTAAGGCAGCCTGAGCAGACTTCGATGAAGAGGGTTCTTAGAAGCACAAGAGGCCCTGTGTTCTCCCCCAGAGGGAGTAGGACATGTGGCTCTCACTTGCCTTCCAGGGCTGACAAGTGCCCTAGTGTGATAACGCATGTGAATTCGGTTAGAAAGTTGTAAATCCCTGCCTGGCTGTGCGACCTTGGGCAAGTCTCCTCTGCCTCTGGGAATCAGTCTCCTGTCTTGCAGAGTCTGTCGATGCTCTGACCTCTGTGCACCTTGCCGCCCCCTCCAGCTGGGCCCCCGAGGGAGTTTGAGAAACACACAAATTCTTCGGCCTGCCTGAAGATCTCCTGGATCAGGATCTCTGAAAGTGGTACACAGGGATCTTTCTTTCTTTATTTCTTTCTTTCTTCCCAAAGTTTATTTATTTTGAGGGAGAGAGACAGAGAGTGTGAGTGGAGGAGGGGCAGAGGGAGAGGGAGAGAGAAAGAATCTTAAGCAGGCTCTGCACTGTCAGCACAGAGACCAATGTGGGGCTTGAGCCCACGAACCAGGAGATCATGACCTCAGCCCAAGTTAAGAGCCAGACGCTCAACCCGTGGAGACACCCAGGCGCCCCAGGAGTCTTTATTTTTTAACAAACTTTCCAGCAGATATTGACAGGAAACCCAGTTTGGGAATCACTGGATTCCAGCACCTCAAGCTTTCTCTGCTTGACATTGCCTTCTGTGCTCTGTGCAAAGGGTTTTGATTTCTGACCTCCAACAAAGAAGCTGGAACTTGGAAGAAAATGGGCAATGGAAACTTATCCCTATCCTACCCTGATTTTAGTCCCATTTTATTGCCTGCACACTTCCCTGCCAGTCTCAGAAGTCTCAGAAGAAAGTTCACAGGACAGCCTACTCGGTGAGGGGATCTCATGGGAAGGGGAGTTTGGGTTTGGGGGCCTGGCTGTTGACCTGCCGGCCTGCAGAATGGGGTTGGTTTTGAGTTCAGGTAAAAGGATCAGCTGTAGGTGTGGTGTGGAAAAAAGGCACTGTGAGGCCCAGGGCCATGGTAGCATATCGACAGATCTGTTGAATTGTTATTTTTTAAAAAGTTTTTTAATGTTTATTTATTTTTGAGAGAGATAGAGAGGAGGAGGGTCAGAGAGAGAGGGAGACAGAGGATCTGAAGCACGCTCCAGGCTGAGCTGTGAGCACAGAGCCTGATGTGAGGCTTGAACTCACAAACAGTGAAATCATGACCTGAGCTGAAAATGGCTGCTTAACTGACTGAGCCACCCAGGCTCCCCATGGATAGGTTGAATTCTGTTCCCAGCTTTGTAATGTACTAGTTATGTGCCCTTGGCCAGGATAGTATGGACCTCAGTTTACTTACTTGCAAAATTCATTTATTTTCTGCTTTGCCTATCTTATGGGACTACTGAAATGATCAACTGAGATGATGATTATCGAAATGTCTTGAAAATAGAAATCCTAGGGGCACCTGGGTGGCTCAGTCAGTCAAGCATCTGGCTTTGGCTCAGGTCATCATCTTGCAGTCTGTGGGTTTGAGCCCCACATCGGGCTGTATGCTGACAGCTCAGAGCCTGGAGCCTGCTTTGCATTCTGTGTCTTCCTCTTTTGCTGCCCCTCCCCTGCTCATGCTCTGTCTCTGTCTCTGTCTCTCTCTCAAAAAATAAACAAACATTAAAAAAAAAAAATAGAAATCCTTTTCACCAGGCTCTGTTTCTGTCATTGGAATATAGTAGTAATAATGAGCTAGGGCTGGACATGGCCAAAATCAGCAGTGTGGCTGGGCCACAGCATAGGTCTTTGGAAAGCTAGAAAGACGAACTGGCTAGTTTTTTTTTTTTAAAGAAAAACTTTTAAGTTTCATTATTTATTTTGAGAGAGACAGAGAAAGAGAGAGAGAAAAGCATGAGTGGGGGGAGGGGCAGAGAGAGAGGGAGACAGAGAATCCCAAGCACCCAAGCAGGCTCCATACTGTCAGTGCAAAGCCTGATGTAGGGCTTGAACTCACATACCATGAGATTATGACCTGAGCTGAAGTCAGACGCTTAACCAACTGAGTCACCCAGGCACCCTGAACTGGCTAGTTTAAAAAAAAAATTTTTTTTTAACGTTTATTTATTTTTGAGACAGAGAGAGATGGAGCATGAACAGGGGAGGGGCAGAGAGAGAGGGAGACACAGAATCTGAAACAGGCTCCAGGCTCTGAGCTGTCAGCACAGAGCCCGATGCGGGGCTCGAACTCACGGACCGCGAGATCATGACCTGAGCCGAAGTCGGACGCTTAACCGACCAAGCCACCCAGGCGCCCCCTGAACTGGCTAGTTTTAAGCACACTTTCTGACATATATCTAATTAAACTATGCAGCTTTGGTTAGTGCCTAGTCAACGCTTGTAATAAAATAAAATGACTCTGAATCCAATACAGGAAGAATGGGTTTCTATATCAGACACTGGCCAAAAATACAGCAGAGTTAGAATATACATCTAGGTATTCCTTCCCTACATGATGTCGCCTCTCCCTGAGTGTAAATGTTGTGCCACTGCTAGGGGTCTCACTCTGTAGTCATACCCCAGGATGGGCAAGTTCCAAAGAGAATCCAGCAAGAGCTGCCACTTTTATTAAATCCCTTCCATACACACACCCTGATTTGTGGAAGACCTGGCCTGGTTTCTCTGTACACCTCAGGCACATTGATATTTGCACATCTGGTTTTCAATGATTTTCAGCCTTACAATATTTACAGATGCTAACTAGTGAGTCCTCGGAGAGCCCTCTGTCAGGCTGGCAGTTCTAATTTCAGTGTTACGAAAAGGGCAGTTGCAAAACAATGGGGTTTTCGCTAAGCTGCTATTAGTAGGGAACTTGAGTTTAGAAAACTGATTATTTTAGCCCAGGCTATACAAACTCATCTGGCATATCATCTAGCCCTTAGTTACCTCTCAGTTGGCTTTGGATCAGTTTATCTATTTTATTTAATTCTTTTTTTTAATGTTTATTTATTTTTGAGCCAGAGAGAGAGAGAGAGAGAGAGAGAGAGAGAGAGGGAGCATGAGTGGGGGAGGGGCAGAGAGAGAGAGGGAGACACAGAATCCAAAGAGGCTCCGGCTCTGAGCCATCAGCCCAGAGTCCTACGTGGGGCTCGAACTCACAGTCTGCAAGATCATGACCTGAGCAAGATCATGACCGACTGAGCCACCCAGGCACCCTATTTTATTTAATTCTTTCTCTCTTTCTGTGTGTGTGTGTGTCTGTCTGTGTGTGTGTGTGTGTGTGTGTGTGTGTGTACCCATGAGTATGTATATCTACATACATATAAAAATAAAATGTTTAGGGGTGCCTGGGTAGCTCAGTCGGTTAAGCATCAGACTCTTGATTTTTGCTCAGGTCATGATCTCATGGTTTCAGGAGTTCAAGCCCCATGTCAGGTTCTGCTTTGACAACGCTGAGCCTGCTTGGGATTCTCTCTCTCTCTCCCTCTCTCTCTGCCCCTCCCCCACTTGTGCTCTCTCTGTCTTTCTCCCTGTCTCTCTCTCAAAATAAATAAATAAACTTTAAAAAATAAAATAAAATAAGTTTTACAAACATACCTTTTCCCTCACTTGTCCTAACAATGTCTTTTGTTGATTATTTTTGAACCAAGATTTATACGTTGCTTTTGGTTTTTAGTGCTGGCTAATCTAGAGCAGTCCCCTCACGTACTGACTTTTTCAGGATTCCAGTACAGATGTTTTTTATTTATTTTATTATTTTTTAATGTTTTTATTTTATTTTTGAGAGAGAGAGAAAGACAGAGACAGAGACAGAGAACAAGCAGGGGAGGGGCATAGAGAGAGGGAGACACAGAATCTGAAGCAAGCTCCAGGCTCTGAGCTGTCAGCACAGATACTGACATGGGGCTCGAACCCACGGACCGTGAGAGCCTGACCAGAGTAGAAGTCGGATGCTCAACCAACTGAGCCACCCCGGTGCCCCTCCAGTACAGATGTTTTATAGAATATCCAATATTCTGGATTTGTCTGTCTTTTGATGGTGTTTTAAACATGTTCCTCTGTCCCATGCATTTCCTGTAAAATGCAAATTATGACCCAGGCTTGATTAGACCCAATGCTGTGTCCCTCACATGGCGCCACATAGGGAAGCACACAGTAGCAGGTTGTGCCAATCAGTGATGTGCGTGATCGCTTGGTTAAAGGTGCTAATAGACAGCTTGCAGTTGTGGGATCCATTTCCACCCTTGCAATCTGTGTGGTGATTCCTGGGCACCCTGGGAATCTCCTGTTCTCAACGTCTCACTAAATGGCTTTAGTACCTTGTGATGCTTCTGGCCTGACTCACTTGGTCCTTTGGAGGTTACAAAGCAGGGATTGCTAAGTATATCATTTCTCCAATATTCTCTGGCCTCTGTAAAGAAGAGCTTTCCTTTGAGGCCACGCTCCTCTGCTTCTCTCTCTTTCTTTGAGGATCACTGTGGACACCTG
The DNA here is from genome assembly GCF_027475565.1 of Acinonyx jubatus. NCBI lineage: Eukaryota > Metazoa > Chordata > Mammalia > Carnivora > Felidae > Acinonyx > Acinonyx jubatus. Next base: position 40,238,513 of record NC_069382.1, read on the forward strand.
TGTTGTATTTATTTAATATGTTCCATTAAGTTACTTAACATTTTTTAAATGTTTATTTATTTTTGAGAGAGAGAGAGAGAGAGAGAGCGAGTGCACGAGTGGTGGAAGGGCAGCGAGAGAGAGGGAGACACAGAATCCGAAGCAGGCTCCAGGCTGTGAGCTGTCAGCACAGAGCCCAATGCAAAGCTTGAACTAATGAACCATGAGATCACGACCTGAGCTGAATTTGGACACTGAACTGACTGAACCAGGTGCCCCAAGTTACAATGCTTAAAATTTTGCCAAATTCAGACAGTGGGAGTGCTTTCAGGTTGGCTCCTGTATCCTTTGGATGTGGCCTTAGTGGTCTTACAGTGCTGTCCTTGCTTTTGGGGACATCATGATATCTCAGTCTCCTTTATTCTCTTCTTACCTCAGGCCTGAAATTAGCTATTTCTCAAAGAGCCCTGATTTCTCAATGGGAAAGACCATTAAAAACCAAGATCTGACTTATGAATACTGAACTGTACTCTCAAAAATGGTTAGTTAGGGGCACCTGTGTGTCTCAGTAGGTTAAGCATCTGACTTTGGCTTAGGTCACTATCTCACACTTTGTGGGTTTGAGCCCAGCATCGGACTCTGCTGACAGCTTGGAGCCTGGAGGCTGCTTTGGATTACAGGTCTCCCTCTCTCTCTTGCCCCTGTTCCCTGCTTGCTCTCTGTCTGTCAGAAAAAAAGTAATAAAAATAAAGCATTAAAAATGGTTAAGATAGTGAATGTTATGCTTTGTGTATTTTATCACAACTAAAAAAAAAAAAGTAGATTCTACCAACCACAATTCTGGTGCCAGGTAGGTATGTTTATCACTACTGTCATAGTTTCTACATCCTTTCAGTGGACAGAGGTAGGAAAGAATGTTTGAAGAAATGAGTTTATGTTGATTGTTGATATTTCCAAATCTAATCTAACACTGTAGGTTTTTCTTTACTTATTTTATATAGGTATCTCTGCTTTCTTGTTCTGAAAATCTTGGTTTATAGAATAACTTATTTTAACTTATTCTTTTTAGTAATATCTATAAAATAACTTCATGATTATAATCACTATATTGCTATTAACAACAAATTTACCTAATAAGGTTTAGTATTTCTTTGCAAGGCTTTTTGTTCTTAGAATATAGTCATACAGAGAGAATAGAGCCATTGAAGATGTACAGAGTACAGTATTCAAAAATTACTTGAAATAATCTCATGTTGTGCATTTGATAACCAGTTAAACTAATTTGTTTGTGTTCCATTGAAAGTTTTAGATTTTTTTCCCATTTTTGATTTAATTTTAGTTTTTGAATATATAAAATATTTGTAAGGTTTAAAGGTCAAAATAATATAAAAATTATATTTGGAAAATCCTTGATCCTGTTTCTACCCCCCCTCCTCATGCTACACTCTACTCCCAGAGACAACCTTTTTCATTTTTTCTGGTTTATATTTCCTATATTTCTTTTTTGAAACAGCACTAATAATAACTATATATATATATATTTTTTTCTCTTTCTTTCACACACAAAAAGTATGTCATACTTTCCTCTGTGTTTTTTCTTTCATAAAAAGAATAGGTAGTAAATATACCATTTACATTATTATTGACTTTTTCTTTAGTGAAGATCTTAGAAGTCATTCCATATCCATTTTTTAGAGATCTTCATTTCTTTAAGGTTACATAAAACCACAGTAGGTAGATGTACCATAATTTATTTAATTGGTCTCCTTTTGATGGACATTTGGATTGTTTCCAGTCTTCTACTGTTACCTTAGTCTCATAACGAGTAAATGTCTGTAGATGCCACATATGTATTTGTTGAGCTGTATCTTCAGCATAGATTCCTAAGAGGCTCAACTTTTCCCCTTCGCTTCTTTGCCACCCTTTAACTAACACCTCTTTGTTTCCTCCTTTAAGTGCTTTAGTGTGTCAAAATCAAAGCAAAAAGTCATATGGGATATAAGGATAGGGATTTTGGATACTTATCAGGGAGCACAGTAACTGAACAAAGAATTTTTAATGTTAAAGCCTCACAAGAACACACACTATCCTGCACAATCATTTGTATACCTTATAGTTCATACTTATAATTATCTTAGGGGTTGAACTACAACGTAGGAATTGCAGTCCAATAGTATTTCCAATCTTGTCCTCTTTTTTGGCTTGTGTCCTCTTCCAATGCTTGGGTCTTTGCTATTCTGTGTTCATAAATTCTGACCACATCATAGAAACTGGATTTTATTATGTTTTTTAAAGTTTTACTCATAGTGGTTATACCTTAGGCAAACGTAGTTCCACTGAACAAAGTATGAAGTTTTACTAACTTGGGCAACTCCCTTATTACCCAGGGTCACTGCTCAGGCATTCAATCATGTGCTCATGCTAACTCCTTGATCTCTTGGTAATTAAGATCTCTCTGCTTAGATATGAGTTGATAGTCTATAATCCCTTTACTCACATACGTCAATAATATTCATTAACTTAACTGACACCATGTTTAGAAACCATTGAACTATCACACATCCTTGTATTCTGAAGTAAACCTTACCTCTGTGCCCCATTCCTGATCCAATTTCTAAATCATAGAATTCTTCTATCATTTTTATAGCTGCCACTTCCCTTCTCCCTGTGAACATTTAGTTTAGGGAATAATGTGATTGATTCCTCCACAGGGAACTAGTTAGTTGCTGTCTCCTCTGTGCTTGTACAGTGTTTTGTACTTATGATTCATATCTCTTTTATAGTGCTTAGACACGTGGACACAAAATAATGGCAATCCAGTGTGAGATTTCCCCACTAGGCTGTGAGCTCTTCAGGGCTCTCTTGAGACTGAAGTCTGCATGCTTATGCTGTCACAGTATGAGGACACAAATGAATAAATGATGATACCTTCCCCCTATTTCTCCTGTGACATTCATACTCGTCCACTGAGGTGATCTGTAACATTTTGTGACTACTCTGACGCAAAAGAGGACAATCAGCAAGAATCCAATCTGGATATCTGTGAGGAAATTGATGTGGGGGAAAAAAGCAAACTGTCATTTTGACAAATATGTGCCAAAGAAAGCATTCTGATCCAAATCATTAAGGGAATACTATAGAACCATAGGAATTGCAAAATGTAAGCTAGCCACCTCCATTCTATTTTCTATTCCTTTATAGGTGACCACAAATGAATCTTTGCCTGAGTCTTCCCAAATGTCCCCAATTATTCTAGGTTTCCTTTCCTTTTCCTTTACTATTTAAGTACAGTCATCTTTTCCTTTACTATTTGAATAAAGTGATGTGGCCAATAAGAAATTTATAGCCTCCTGCAAGAACTAAGGAGCTAAATCAAGCAAATGTCGTTTGAGAAGTTTTCTGGGCTGTCTTTCCTGTTGTAGTGATTCAGTAATGGCGTGACTATTACAAGATCTGGGTGTCCTCCCTCTGGTATGGGGACATGGAGCTGGCCATACTGGGGCCCATCTCTCACCCCGTACACAGATTAGAGTTAGACTCTATGTGAGTTCCTATTTGGAATGCCCAAACGCCACCCTTGAGGGCAGTTCTAGGTGGTCCTGGGATATGCAGATAAACACTGGGGTTCCCTGCAGCCTACTATGTAAACTTCACCAAGAGAGCAGTAGTAGAGAGAATAAGAAAGCAACCGGCCTGACTTATGTGGGGGCTTTAGGATTGCCACTGGGGATGAGATTTTGGAATCTGAAATCTGTAGATCTAGAAGAGGCAGCAAAAAGGAAGGAAAGGGAGGTACAGAGGAGGACACGTCTATGAAGTCTGTTTCTCTGGTCTCTTCCTTTCCTCAAATGCTAAGGGGTTCAGAGAAGCAAACTGGCCAATTATGAGGGAAATGAACATGTAAGAAGGTAATAGCAACACAAAGTAGAGAGTACTATGGGAGATGGCTGATTTCCACTGGCTAGAGAGGTCAGGAAATGTTATCCAAGCAGAACAGGGCTTGAACTAGGTCTTGTGGATAACACAAACTTAGAGAAGCAGAGGGCTGGCCCCACCTGTAGTTGGAAGATGGGAGGCATGAAGCATGCTTGCGGAGTGTGGAGAAGGTCTGGCTGAGCTGGGGGGAGGGCTCGGGTGGAAGATGAGTTTTGAGAGGTGAGTTGAGCTTGGTTGGCAGAGTGCTTGAGTGTCCAGCTAAGGCCTTCACGTTGTACCCTAAAGGCAGGGGCAGATTCAGGTTTTGTGGCTTTTGAAGCTCATAGAATTTGGAGGTCACATTCTAAGAAAAAGAATACAAAACTATGAGAACAAAATTGCCAGGGCTCCTTCTAGGGGCCTTATGCAAATGACAGGCCAAAGGGATCAGGCTTCATTAGCTTCACTATAAATGAGGAGCCCTTGAATATTTTTGAGCCGTGGGTGTTTGGGGCTGGATGCAGATACGATTTTGGGGAGTGCCCAGATGGGTATTAGATGAGTTGGCAAGCTTCTGATGGGCTGTACTGGTTCCCTGGAGTTGCTGGGACAAATCACCACTAGGAGGCCAGAGTTCTGAATTCAAGGTGTCTAGGGCTGGTTCCTTCTGGAGGCCCTGAGGGAGAAACCCACCCCTGCCTCCCTCCTAGCTTCTGGTGGTTGTTGATAATCCTTGGCTTGTAGACCTATTACTCCAACTCAGCCTCCAACTTTACCTTGCCTTCTTCTCTGTGTCCTCCCCGATTCTCATAAGAACATCTGCCAGTGGATTTTGGACCCACCCCAAATCCAGGATAATCTCATTTCGAGATCTGCAAAATAAGGTTACATTCACTTGTACCAGCAGGTCAGGACTTGGATGTATCTTTTGGGGGGATGCTATTCAACCCACTACAGGAACTAACAAAAAGGACTGCACGATTTAGCACCCGTGTCTTTACCATGGCCCTAAGATCTCTTGCTGTCATGCACTCATATCCTGTCTGAGTCTTAACTGGGAGGCCTTGGATGACTCACTCAACTCCCCAGGCCTTAATTTGTTCAGCAGGAAAAGAGGCGATCAGCCTAGATTCTCACATGTTGCTTCACATTAGAATTTTAAAATCTTGTTCAGGCCACATGCCATATCAAAGAGAATCTCTTGGGGGTGGGGTCTAGGCATTAGTTTAAACAAACAAACAAACAAACAACTCTTTAGGTGATTCCAATGCCCAGTGAATTTGAGACTAGTGCTTCTCAGGTGTAAATGTGCATGGGAAGAATTTCAATGGGGAGGATTTTGTGAAAATGTAGGTTCAGCAGGTTTGCAGAGGGACTTGAGACTGCATTTCTAATAAGCTCCCAGGTGATGTACATGCTGCTGGTCCCAGGACCACACTGCGTGTTGAGGGCCTGCATGACCTCACAACACCCTCCCAGGTGCTTACAGTACCTGATTGGCTCCCCTGCTGTGGTACATTTCCAGTGTGTTGTGGAGTGAGGTGAAAACATCTGTTACAGGAAATAGCTTTTGCTGAGAGATAGTTCAGTTTGGAGGTGGTTTACATATTGGGAAAGCCTGGATGCTGCAGATAAATGGACTCTGAATCTAATGACATTATTTAGAAGCAGTTTAACGAAATGAAAGTAAGCAGCCAGCCCTGTGTGTGATCTGTCCCCGGTCCGGAGTGCTCCTGTTTAGTATAACAAGCATTAATATGGCCTTCCCACAGCCTCTGAAAAGGGACAGTGCCCTTTCAGTAAACCAAATGCCAGAAAAGCAGTGGGAAGGATGATGTAAACAGTCTCCCACTTTAGATTTTAATCTGTCAAGTGTTGGTACTGTAAAAACAAACCTCTCCTTAGCCCGGCTTTAGGGCCTGGGCTGTGTCAAATTTAAGTAACGCTGTGTAAGTGTTTATACACGTCACCCAGGGCAGGTGGGGAAGGGAGAGGTGAGCTCATGTTCCAAGGTTTTCTGCTCTGAACTAAGACCACCTGACCAGATCTGAGAGATGCTCACCTGTGCTGAGACTGGGCTTGGATACTCAGCAGTGGGCCTCACCTATGGCTGCATATTGGGGAAATCCAGATGCAACCCAGACCCACACCCTCCCCAGGCCAATTAATACCAGGTTTTCTGGGGGTGAGGCTTGGGCAAACATATGTTTTAAATCTCTTCAGATGATTTCAGTGTGTACCAGAGATACTTGCTGGTTTCTCCGGATGGCCAGGTTGTAGGAGACTGCACAATTTATCGGGCACATACTTTATAGTGCCCACACTATGTGTACTGTGCTCAGTATAGGGGATGTGACAGAGAACAAGATAGCTTCTATTCTAGCCTGGAAGGCAGATGGAAAACAACAAATATGGAACTGATAAATTTCCATTGTAATCAAGAGCTATCAAGGTGATGTACAGGATACTACAGGAACATATTATGGGAACATCCCAGTCTGAGAAGGCATCCTTGAAAAGGTGACATTTGAACAGAGTTCTGGAAGATGAGTAGGAATTCTCTAGTAAAAGAATATGGGGGGGGAGAATGCCCTGGGTCAAGGGAGCAGCCCCAGGGATTGAAGGAACTGAGGAGGGAGAAACGTAGGAGGAGGGAGAGAGTCGACCACCTGAAGGTGGAGGGCCTGGGGCCTCTGAGACCATGGTAAGAATTCAGTGTTTACTGTTTTATTTTATTTATTTATTTATTTAAGTTTATTTATTTATTTTGAGAGAGACAGAGACAGCTCGAGTGGGGGAGGGGAAGAGAGAAACAGAGAGAGAGAGAGACAGAGACAGAGACAGAGAGACAGAGAGAATCCCAAGCAGGCTTCCCACTTGGATGCTCAACCAACTGAGCCACCCAGGTGTTTATTGGTTTATAAATGCATAAATGTCTTCCAGAGGTTTTATGTTCACTCTTTCCCATGAAAACTCCTCCAGAACAAAGCGCTTGTCTCTTCTAAGTTTGTTCTTTAATCTTTTTTCTTTCTTCACCTTCTCCCACCACCTTTCATTGGTACCATCGCCAAAGTTCACAAAGAGCCCTCACCTACGTGTCATTCATTTAATTCTTACAAGGCTAAGAATAAATCATTGTTTCCAGAAGAGAGAGCTTCAATTTAGAGAAGTTCTACTTCTTGTCCAAGGTCAGAGGTGAGCAGAGACTCTTTCTATCCCCTCCCCCCTGGCCCTCCCTCCTTCTTTTCCTCCTTCCCCTTCTCTCTTTCTTCTTCCTTTTTCTCACTTTTCTTTCTTTTTTTTTACAAAATGGAATTGGAGTATATACACTATTTTATAGCCTACCTTATTCATGTAACACAATCTCTCAGGATTTTATTCACATTCTTAAATATTCTTCAAGAATGGGATTTTAAAACATGACAGCATACTGTTCTGTTATTTGGATATGTAATAATCTAGTTTTTAAGTCCTGTGTTCCTGGAAATCTGTTTTCTCTGAGTTTTCTAAATGTTCGTTGTTCTCTGCAATGAATATCCTTCTACATAAATCTTTGAGGACATTTTTGATCACTTAAGAAAAAAAATTATAGGTGAAATTACTGGGTCAAAGGCTATGTGCAATCTAAAAGTTTCTTATATGTATTGCTAAATTGCCTCTCAGACTGATTGAACAGATTTATTTATTTATTTATTTTTTCAATATATGAAATTTATTGTCAAATTGGTTTCCATACAACACCCAGTGCTCATCCCAAAAGGTGCCCTCCTGATTGAACAGATTTAAATTTTCATCTGCAGTGTATGAGATTGACCTGGGGGAAAACATTTCAATTAAGCAAGGCCAGTTGTCTGCAGCACTTTGGTTGCTGAGAATATCTACCTATCATCTATCTATCTATCATCTATCTATCTATCTATCTATCTATCTAAAGCTTTATTTATTTTGAGAGAGAGAGAGAGAGAGAGAGACAGAGAGACAGGGAGACAAAGGGAATCTGCAAGCCAGTGAGGGGTGGTGAGAGAGGGAGAGAAAGAGAATCCCAAGCAGGAGTCTGTCACACTGTCAGTGTGGAACCTGATGTGGGGCTCAAACTTGCTAACTGTGAGATCATGACCTGAGCAGAAACCAAAATTCGGATGCTTAATTGACCAAGGGATCTCTTTAAAAAAAAAAACAAGTACTCCAAGATGAGCACTGAGTTATGTATAGAAATGTTGAATCATTATATTGTACATCTGAAACTCATATTAACACTGTATGTTAATTATACTTCAATAAAAAAAGAAATAGAGTTCTAAATACAGCTAATACAGCTGCTCTTCTGTAAGATTGTCTTGACTATTCTGGAATAAAACTGTCCTAGGATTTTTTTTTAAATGATTTTTTTTTAACGTTTATTTATTTTTGAGACAGAGAGAGACAGAGCATGAATGGGGAGGGTCAGAGAGAGGGAGACAGAATCCGAAACAGGCTCCAGGCTCTGAGCTGTCAGCACAGAGCCCGATGCGGGGCTCAAATTCACAGACTGTGAGATCATGACCTGAGCCGAAGTCGGCCGCTTAACCGACTGAGCCACCCAGGCGCCCCTAAACTGTCCTGTGATTTTTAAGGCTAATCCCCCTTTTTGGACATTTTCATCAATATTTCACTATCGTGATTCATGATTTGAAAAACATTTTGTACATAAATACTCATGTACATTCTTTCTTAGTATAAATGTCTAGGAATTGTCTTCTGGAGCCAATGATTAGGCATATTTAAAGGCTTTTCAAACAAATTGTCAAAGTGCCCACCTTGAGTATATGAGAGTGCCCCGTTCCCTGCATTCTTGCCAACACTGGGTATTACTTTTAAATTCTTTTCTACAGCAGGGCAGATATAAAATATTGTCCTATTATAGTTCTAATTTGCATTTTATTCTTACTACAGAAGTTGAAAATTTAATTATATGTTTATTGACTTTGAAAGTGGTTTGTGAATTGCTGGCCTATATCTTTGCTCGTTTTCGCATTTCTAAGTTCTCTTTATTGTTATACACATCACAAATATTATTTGCCCTGATTTTTCAATTTCATCTGTTCTTTTTTTTTTAAAGAATTGCAAACATTTTATTTAGTTATGTCTATTGGTCTTCTCCTTTTTTTTGGTGTTAAGCTTAGAAAAACTTCCTTTAAGACCACATCCATCTACTTTATGTGTTATTTTATAATAGATTGTGTAAATCCATTTTCTCCCAGTCATTTTTATGTGTAACTTTTTAATATGCTTGGAGTTTTGGATAAGTTATAAGGCAGAGCTCTATCTGTATTTTTTTGTTTCATGTTATCAACATGCTATCATGCTGTCAACATGACATAGCACTGGCAATGCAAAACTTAGTCACCTGGCCAAGGGAGAGTTTGCCAATTTTCTACCCAGTAAAGTTATTGTATTCCATTCCATCCTTTATTCTGGGGAACCAAATCCCTAAGTCCAGCCACACTGAAGGGGATAGTGTTTGATTCTAATTAAATTAGAGTGTTTCTGGTGTTTTGCTCTTGGCTTGATACATTCTTTATTATGTTAGAGAAGTATCTACATGAGTATTAGCCACTTGAATGATACTTTAGAAAAAAACTGAAAACATTGAGTAGAGGAGAAAAAAGAAGGGCATTGAGGATATTAAAACAATATTGAATGGAAAGAAACCCTACTGCCTCCATTAATTCAGAGGTGGCTCATATGATCTAGTCACAACTCTGATATATAGATACTGAAAGTAGTTGAATTTTAATTCAAATCAGGAAAACAAATGGTTGTCTCATGAAAGTCAAAGCTTCCTCAGTGAAGATCTGTGACTTATTCCTTCTTTGTTTCTACAGGGTCTAAAAGACTATACATTATGGGAGCTCAATGGGTTTGTGGAATGTAATCAAATAAGCCAGTAAGTTTATTATCAATCTCTAGAAGAACCTTTTGATTTTCATGCCATGTAAAATGTATTCAAGCCAGAAACATACTGCCTGATACTTCTAAATTTTCTTTAAAAAGAAAGCCACATCCAGAGGATTTGAATAGACCTTTCTCCAAAGATACATAAAGGGTAAATATCCACATGAAAAGATGTTCAACATGATTGAGGAAGTGCATATTAAATCCACAGTGAGATACCATGTCATACCTTTAGGACAGATAGGGTAAAAAAAGGCAGATAACAACAAGTGTTGGTAAGAATGTGGACAAATTGAGATCCTATATGCTGTTGGCAGGAATACAAAATGGTGCAGCTACTTTGTAAAACAGTCTGGCAGTTCCTCTAAAATTTAAACACAGCATCCCCACATGACCCAGCAATTCCACTCTTAGGTATATACCCAAGAGAAATGCAAACATCTGTCCACACAAAACTTACACAAGAATATTCATAGCATCATTATTCATTGTAGACCAAAAGTGGAAATGATCTAAATGTCTATCAACTGATGAATGAATAAATAAAATGTGTCATAGCCATATAATGGAACATTGACTACAAGAAATAAAGTGTCAATACGTGCTATGAGATGGATGAATCTTGAAATCATTATGCTAAGTGAACGAAGCCAGTCATGAAAACCCACATATGGTATGATTTCATTTTATAAAGTATCTAGAATAAGCCAGTTCACAGGGACAGAACGAAGATTGTTGGTTGCCTAGGCCTGAGGAGGCTGGGGAGACATGGGGAATGACAGCTGATGGTTGTGGGGGTTTCTCTTCAGAGTAATGAAAATGTTCCAAAATTGACTATGGTGATGATTGCACAACTCTGTAAACACACTAAAATCTGTTGAATAGTGCAATTTAAATGAGTGAATTGCATGAATTGTATCTCAATAAATCTGTTATTTAAACAAAGGAGAGAAAGCCAGATCTTGGAACATGGCTCCAATTTAGACACACAGTAAGAGCAGAAACCCAGGCCAGAAATTAAGTGAACAATACAGTGAGTGTGGGAGGTAGTTACAAAAACACATGACATCATAATACTCTAGGGCTAAGGGTCTGTTTTCACATATGGAGAAGAGAAAGTGACCTCCTTTGTGATGATTGGAGGGACCTAGCATTTAGACCTGAAATTCCATTATTATGTATCTATTAGAAATTTATTTCTTTAGATTACAAGCTTGAAATAAATGCAGGTAGTCCAATAAACATCTTGTTGTAAATCAGTAGGTGAACTCTTTCTGATTAACAGCTAGAGAGAGCAGGTTCAGATGGGGAAGCAGACAAGCCTGGGAGACAGCCTGCTGTGACAGATGACAGCCTGGGGGTGTTTCAGGGAGCTGGTGGTGGGGAGGGCAGCTGAAAATAGAGGCCAGAAGAGGGTCTCACAATTTAGCCAGGGTGGGTCCTGAGGGTAATTTCCATTCTTGGTCTTTGCTCTAGTCATAACTCATAGCCTTTGGAATGAAGTCCTGTGGTTCAGTCTGTCTTGAGTATTCCCTATCAGTTATCACTGGGCCTCAAGTTTTTCATGTCTTTGGCTTATTTTAAAATTCCAGAATTTTTGCAGCCCTCTTGGAGGGATTAAATTTCACCGACTCTTATTGCCTTATCCTTTTGGCCACACTTTGGTACCATGCTGCTGTAAACACAACTGTTTCCTGCCTCCACTGTTCCTTGGAATTACTCCTCAGATAAAGCTCTTGCAAGGTCCAGTCAACAGGTCACACTCCAGACTCTTAGTCAACTGCAAGTGGTGGCTGGTTCTATGCCTCGATGGGTGACTCTCTCAGCTCTATGACCCATCTAACAGGGATTTGCTGTTACAAAAATAGATCTTACGTGTTGATTCAAAATTGCTTACAAACACTTGGAGGTTGGCCACACACTGCTGTGTCACAGTACACTGACCCAGAACCACTGTGTTGCACAAAACACACATGTGCATACCCTGTAGAGGTGACCAGGATTAGATTCTCCTCTGTCTTATGTTAAATCTGTATTTATTCACATATGCAAGGCTAGAATTGGGTTTTCCAGCAAGTTCTCCTCCCTCTTCTGGACTACAGATTTTTTTATCTTTTAAACAAAGGGACTGAGTCTCATGGTTTTCTCCATGGATACCTTCCATGGACATGATTTAGGATGAGAAAGTCTGGTCTCTCTAATAAGAGTGCAGATTAGAGATGCTACATGTGTTTTAAAGGGTTTCCCCTTTTCAGTACCTAACAGTACTTGTCTATTACAGTTGAATATGGGAGGAAGGAAGAGAGTGTTTTCAAGCTACCTCTCACTTTCTAAAATTAAAAAAAATATCACTCTCCTGGTTGAGAACCCCCAATCTAGCTCTTCTTTAGGCCCAAAGGAAGTGCTCAATAGGGTGGCCATTGATTAACTGATTACCTGTATTTTGACCCTGTATTATATTATTTGGCACTGTGTGTGCCTTAAAAACATTCTTTGATAACTTTTTGGTTATGATCTCTGGATATTACTTTCTATTTTGCATTAGAAAAATGGAGATCTCCCCCAAATATCCCTATTCTTCATTCTCCTTTCTCTTGGGGCAGCCTGAGATGCTGGCGGATACCTCCCTTTGGCCACTTGAGATTCTGGGATCCACTTAGGGCCCATTAGTGCACCAGCAGAAGAAAGTGATCTGGCATGCTGGCTGCAACCATATGTGTTTAATTGTGTAGGGATCACGGAGATCATGACCTCTCTAGTAATCATCGTGGGAGGGGTAGGAGAGTAAAGGCTTCCTTCTCCTTGGGCTCCCGCCCCCACCAAATTCCCTTTTGGTGAAGACAAGTCGGCCAGTCTCATGACACCCCATTTGTCTGACACATCCTCCCTTCCCTGCTTGCATGCTGCTGCTCCATCCTGAGGGCATGGGCTCATTCAATCTCTCCCGACACCAAGGCCAGGCAGAGAGATGGAAATCAGACAGTGGGACTAATGGCTTAGCTCCCCAAGCACCTGGACGGCAGCCAGGGATCTGGACACATTCCATGGTGAGGCCATTCATCTCCTTCAGGGGTGCTTTTGCTAACCCAAACATCTGAGCAAGGAGATTCATCTTAGCTCACTCACAAAGACAGAGACTAGCTGGGGCACTGTTCCCACAATGCCATCTGGTAAGATCCAGCTGGGAGCTAATCACAAGGGGAGACCTAGGCAGCAGCAGCAGCAGCAGCAGCAGCAGCAGCAGCAAGTGAGTGAAGAAGTCTAATAGTCATGGAAATCTACTGTGTTATCTAGGTCACCCCAAAAAATCAGTCAAAACACCTACAGAAAACTTACTTTAGCCTCAGAGCTGTCCCCTCAACTCCAAACACCAAGGTCTATATTACACTCAGAGATACCATACTTTAGGAAATAGAGGGAGGATGTCAGGAAGAATAGGAGGCAGGTGCAGCTTGGTGGAAGGAGACGTACTTGCAGTCCCTTTCCCATGTCCCTCAATGGCAAGCCCTTGTCTAAGTGCATCTTTGGGACCCCTTGGTAATAAGGGCCAAACAGAGCCACAGGGTGTTCCTAGGATGTATGGGCTTCCTAGGGAGGTCTCCCTCCTTTCCTTCCTTTTCTCCTTCAACAGCTTACACTGGCTTTGGGGTGCAAACCAGGGGACACACTCCCTGTCCTTAAAGAACTCACTTTCCAAAAAGAAAGGAAAGAGACAACACAGCTAGGGAAAAAACATGGTCTTGGCATCAGAATACTTGAGTTCTGAGTCAAACCCCACCACTTAGGAGATTTGTGTCTTAGAGCAAGTTACTTAATACTTCACTTCTCTGATCTGTGCCCTCAACAAAGTACTAGAGAGTGAGAAGTAATTTGTGCGTATATTATAGAGGAGTCCAACAAGTGATAGCTTCACTGTTATATAACTATATAGTTAGTTTGAATACAAGCCAGACATGATAAAGGTGAGGTACTGACAAAGTGCTCTGTGGTCACACAGTCAGTGAGCAGTGAATCCTAACCTGAATGAGTGCATTCTAAAGTGTAAGGACTGTGGTCTTAGTTTTCAGAAGTCACATTGATCACTCGGATGGTAACCCTTTATGTTGAACAAGTCTCCTCTGCTTTTTTCTTTGGGAAATGCCACAAGGGGCCTGTTGCTCTTGGAGGATTGTGGGTCCACAAATCTGTTCTGTGGCACTACCTTGCTAAATTCTAAACTTCTTTACTGAAGGAATTCAAGGCAGGACTTTTGTACTGATGAGGGGACTTGGGGCCCAAAGTATGAAATGAAGGCCAAACCTTTGTTGGGCCCTCTGGATGCCTGCTGGGGTTTATGAAAAGGCCCCCATTCCAGAGGAGCACAGGTACCTGGTGCTCACAGCAGGACCAGACACCAGACACCAAGGCTAGCCTGGTCTTTGTTGGCTGGGGCCCATGGAGGACTTGGTCAGAATGAAATTGGGACCAGGTAATGCTGAGCTTCCACTTTGAAGGCCCTGAGTAAGGATGGACAGCAAAGGTCCTCATCTCCAGGGATTTCCACGTGTTCTGCCTCTAAATAAAGTTACAGCTAGGAGTTGGATCTTGGACACCAAAACCAAGGTCAAGTCTTTTCCCTATAAGCAGCAGCTTTTGATACAACCAGAGTCTAGGACACTGAGAAAAATGTGGACAGTCCCTTGGGGTTTCTTACAATAATATCCTGTAATGTTTGTGCAGAACTAAATAATTCATAGAGCTTCACAGTCCTCATCAGTGAGTCCTCACAAAGTCATTGGTCCTCCGACTTCCCTGTGAGAGCACAACAGAGGCAACACGATGAGGGTTGAAATAACCCAGGGATTGGTGCTGAGTGAACATGGGTCTGAATTCTCCTTCTAGATTTAATAGCTGTGACCTTGGTAAGTTATGAACTCTTCTTTTTTTTTTTTTTTTTTTGAGTTTATTTATTTTGAGAGAGACAGAGACAGCATGAGCAGAAGAGGGGCAGAGATAGAAGGAGAGAGAGAGAATCCTAAGCAGGCTCCACCCTGTCAGTGCAGAACCCGAGGTGGGGTTCGAACTCACGAACTGTGAGATCATGACCTGAGCACAAATCAAGCGTTGGACACTTAACGAAGGGAGCCATCCAGGCGCCCCAGTTATCCATTTCCTTATCTGTACAGTGAGGATTATCCCCAAGTGGGGATTAAATGGCATCTGATACACCAAGTGCTTGCATAGCACCTGGCATAATGTGAGACTTTCCTCCCTTTCTGCTTCTGCCAACCTTGTTCCTGCTCTTTCAGTTCAATGCTACCTGGTACCTGAAATAAGGGTGACCCATTGGCGAGGCTTTCTGATTGTCTCCTTTGTCTGCAAGACCAGCTGTGGGCCTCTAGGAAAGGTCTGTTGTGGGGTCGAGGGAAGCTCAGGTCTTTGCTGCCCTCTGTCCCTCTGAGGTATAATGAAGGGATACCTGTAGTGTTCCTATCCTATAGGGACAAGAGGGTGGGCTATGGCGACAAGCTGGGGTCATTGTCAACTGTGAAGAGAGAGGTAGCAGTCACTTAGTATATATCTTTGTGATGAGGATCTACCGTGGCATGGGTGGGGTGGGGCAGGGCAGGCAGGCTGAGACTTGACCTGCATGGGATGGTGGTGGAGAAATATGGGAACAGAAAAATGGGTACAGAAAAGATGGCTGGAGCTCAAGCAGCCATATTGGACTATGAATTAGAAGCCACCTGTGGCAAATAATAAAATAACAAAAAAGAAGCCTGGATTCCTGATGTTGTAGAGCAATATTCCTGGATTGCTTATCTCTGGTATTATCTCTGGTATTTCTTTTTATGGGAGAGAATGAGCTTCTTGTTTAAGAAGCCATTTTGAGTTTTCTCTCCCTTGGCCGACTAACCTGATTCTAATAGAGAGAGAGCTATTGGGGAAGAGAACCACTGGGCTTTTGAGGTGATAGAATGGAAGCCTGAAATTTGCTACCGCATGGAAAAGGTTTCCTGAATGAAGCCAACATAGGCTTCAGGAAGCAGAATAAAAAGGGTGCCTCAGCCCTGCTGACATGGTTTAACCCCTTCTATCTGGCTGTGCCTGAAGCCTTTTAGCCTTTGCCTTTTTAGTTATATGTGTCACTATTTTGGTCTAAATGTATTGCATTTAAAAAATTTTTTTAAACATTTATTTATTTTTGAGAGAGGGAGAAAGAGACAGAGCATTAGCAGGGGACGGGCAGAGAGAGGGAAACACAAAATCCAAAGCAGCTCCAGGCTCTGAGCTGTCAGCACAGAGTCCGATGTGGGGCTCAAACCCACGAATCATCAGATCATGACCTGAACTGAAGTCAGATGCTCAAGTGACTGAGCCACCTAGGTGCCCCTTGGTCTAAATGTATTGTTGTATAAATTAGGGTCTCTGTCTTTTGCAATTAATAGAGTCCTATTGATACAAACAGCAAACCACTTCTTCAAACAGAATCTTACTCAGAACCCCAATTGTGTTTCATACATGCAAGTGGAGACACTTGAGCTAAAGCAGGGCTGGGAGATGGATCTGGAGATCTCTTGAAACTCCATGTTCTCCTCACAGCACAGTCTGGGAGCCACTCAACTAGAGGATTCTGTAATTCTCTGGAAGAACACAGCTAATTCTATACCAAATGCCTACTACTTTTTCTAGAATCTCTGCAAAGGAGGTTATTATATCATTGCTCCTTTTCAACACCTTTTTCCCCTCCTTTGTTAGTAATGCTATTAATAGCAGCCACGTTGGTTGAGACAAACAAGTCCAGTCTTCCCCCAGATTTTCCAGCACATTCAGTATCCCAGTCTTGTGAGCTCATTCTGAATCAAGATTTGGCAATCAGGTCCGTTGGCCCTAAATAATTCACTTATATTTTAACTTGTGAGTCTTGGGTTTAGGATTAGCTAGACACACAGGGACATTAACCTCCTTCTAGTTAACTGCCACCACTTGGATCTTTGTGTTTGGGATTAGTCCATTTGTCTGCCCTCTAGAACCAAGTTTAATTTTCAAGTCCTTGGTGAGATCTTGGAAAGGTGTCAGATTCTAAACCTGGATCCCACGTTTCTGTTGCTGCAGGAGAGACTCTGAATATGGGACAAGACCAGCTGCCCCCTCTAGGGGGCCTTATGGGAGAAGAGGGCGCTTTTGTGTCAGCCTCTACTCCTTGTTCACCTCTTTGGAGCAGGCACACTTTACGATCTACACTGGATTGGGGAAAGGGAGTGTGTTCTTTCTCTCTGCCCAGCGAAGGGTGCCTCAGACCACCGCCGATCTATGGAATGCTGATGCTCTTTGCCAGTGGAATGAGCATTTTCCTCTTGTTGTGAGCATTGTTGACATTTTCATCAGCAGCCCAGGCTCTAAAAGCCACATCTTGGCAAGAGAAGAGGTGAAAACTTACTCAAGCCTTTGCTCCAGGCGATCACTCTGGGATTCAGGGTTGAGTCTTTTCATCAGAGGCACAGAAGCACTGGGATCAATGTACATAATTCCTTCCAGCTTCAGGGAAGAAAGACACAGCAATAATAAGCCATTTTTTTTTTCCTTTTCCCAGGATTTATGCATGCCCTGGCTGTTGACCCAGGGAATTTTAGAACTAGACTCTGGTATCAGATCAGAGGCTTCGTACAGTTTCCAGCTCCTCTTGTGAGAAAAGTGGCATCAACATAACCATCTTAAAAGCTGCTTCGGAGTTCTATCTAACCTGGTCAAACTGTTACTGCTTTTTCAGGAGTTGATGTTACACAAAAATGGTAAGTGCCTTAGTCCAAACCAGTCAGTCTTAAAGGGATCAGAGTTAGACCAGCACAAAGTGCTCCTCTCCTCAAATGCAGACAGATAATGTTTGCATTTATAATAGCCCTTGAGCTGACAAGCATAAGTACCCTTTTTATTGCTTGTGAGTTTCTTTGCTTCATCAATAACTATGCAAGTATTTACTGGGTACTCATTTTGTGCCTGGAACCATCCTTGGTACTGAGAAAGTCTGGAGGAAAATGGAGGATGTGGTCTCTGCTCCCCAGTGCCCCGTGGTCTGGGGGAGTGGAATGTCTCTGCGATCTCGAATGGAGATACTGAGGTATTGCGAACCCCAGACCACAATGGATGTGGGAAAGAGGGTAGAGGCTTTAGCTATTTGAGGGTACAAGCAGCACAGTGAGATTCACAATATCTCAAAATTTTATTCTAAGTTGGCACACTCTGGACATTGTCCCGTCTCTAAACAAAAGTTTGCCAGACTTTCTAGTAGGAATTTCAATTTTATGAGAACAGGATCTTTATCGGCCTTGTTCACTTATGCCTTCTGTGTCCAGTGAATTGCCTGAGGAGTGGTAGACCCTTGATAAATGTTTGCTAAGTGAGAGAATTAATGACAGATTGAAACGGACATCGGGATACTCCACTACTTTCCCATGGACTGCCTTTCCATTTATTTCTGAACAAGCCTTGGGGAGAAGATGACCTCTTTCTGCCATGTCTCTACGAACTGGGCAAAGCTTCCAGGGATGAGTAAAATGTGTCCCAGCATCTGGGAATGTATTGCCAGACACATTTCCTTCAGTTTCTCATCAGAAGGGCCTTCTGAGAGCTTTCCAGAAAACTCATGAGAGAGGTCCAGCATCCGCTTATCTTTGGGAGACATATGCATTCTTTTTCGTTGTCTCTAATGGTTGTTATCTGACAACTGTCTAGACTGTAGATTGCAACCAGGGTAAAGAGAAAGAGAATGAAATATTTCTTTACTTGGGGGTGGACACAGTGAAATATTCCCATTCCTGACCTTGAGGGCTGACTCCCCGCACAGTCAGCTAGAGGCCCCACAACTTGGAGAATGGGATTTATCAGTGTCTAAGTGATGTCCCATCACAAGGAGGCTATATATTGCTTGGCTTGCACAAAGAATTTTTGCAATAAACTTTTCCATTTGGGTGAAAGGGAGCAGGAAAAGCCTTTAATCTTGCCTTTTGCATGGTATCTGTGATGGGGTTAGGGCGATTACTCCCAACTGCTTAGAGAGCATGTTAGTGGGATGGTGGGAGGTAGACTCCAGCCCCCTTTTGGATCTGTCTCTCTCTTAAAAAAAAAATCTCCTTTTATCCCAAAGCTCATCATGCTAGCATGCAGCCAAAAGTGTATATTTTTTTGCAGTTTATTAAACATGTTGCCTCTTAGATCTTACATTAAAATCTATTTCCTTTCTGCAGGGGACAAGTTGAAACCAGAAAAGTTGCCTTGTAATTTTTTCCACTTTGATTCTGCAATTCACAAAGGGCACCTCCAGTTCTGCTGTTGTAGTAGGGAGTCGCTCTCTGGGGGAGGAAGGGAGTTAACTCTATGTTTGCTGCTCATGAGGGTGGGGGAGAGCACTTGCTGTCTGCCACTGCCACTGTGCCAGAGGGCCAGGCCCCTCCTCCCTGTGTAGCTTTGACTTGGCATCAGCAGAATGAGTTAGAGGAGCACATCAGCTGAGAAAATTAATTTCAATCAAACTCTTCCTTAATTGATTCCATGAGCCAATGGAAACTGTTATCTACTATTGTAGGCACATAGGGGTTCCCTCCACTCTGTGGGGTCTTCCAGCCTCCAGTGCTGTGTCCCGTGATCTCCTTGAGCATTAGTCTATAGCAGTGGACACTTAAAGGTCAGAAGGGACTTAACTACCTCACCTATGCCTGGAAAGCTCTGCTGAGAATAGACTTTTTCCCAAGACCACATTGCAGGCCTCACTCATTGTCAAGATGTTCTTCCTCATATGGGGTTGAAGTCTGTCCTGCTCCCATGCCTTGGTCTCTATTCTGATGGTTAGAGGGCCCCATTTAATCTAAGTCACTCTTCCATGAGGAAGAATGGGGACACTGATTGGAGACTCTAGCATCGGAATTAAGAGCTCAAATGCTCCCAAAGTCCTGAAAAGAGAGCTGGCTGGGTGGAGGAAACTGGGTGGATGGTAAGCGGCCAGTGACAGACTTAGAGCTGGTGAGACAGGAGAGTGACATGCTCCATTCCCAAAAGGGAGAGCCCCTCCTCAGTCAATCATTGCTGCATGGAAATGATGAAATGACTGCAACTTTTTAAGAGATCAAAATTCAGATTTTTAATGAAATTTCTCACCTTCTAAATCCTTAGCAAAGAACAGCAAAGCCAAACAAATCAAGCCTCAGGGCAGGAGCTGGCCTTCACTTGGTGATGGAAAAAGGAAGAAGCAGGGCGGGGGGGGGGGGGGGGGGGGCGTGGCTGCAGGCAAGAGAGCAGTATACAGTTCAGAAATCTTTAAGGACCCCCCCCTCCCCACCTCCATTGTTACTTTTGCTGTTCTGTTTGCTAGGAATGATTAGCATGTGGCCCTTTTGCTCTTCGTGTTCACATTCAGGGATGGCGAGGAAGGGGAGAGGGACAGTGTCCCATCAGAAAGCAGGTGGTGGGAAGGGCAGCTTCACATTATGGTTTAGGTGGGAGGGCTGTAGGGTGAGAGAAAGCCGACAGAGAACCAGCTCCTCCAGCAGGGGGAAGAGAGGACAGTCTGCCTGGCTAGAGAAGAGAGAGGTCCCTGAGATTCCCTTACACTAGGGATCCCTGGGGCCCTCTGGAGTCTCATGAAAATGGAGCTCCCCGTGGGAAGGGGAATTGCTTACCTTGTTGGGATGAACAGACAGGGACTAACTGGGCAGAGCTCTGGGGAACGGGATAAAGATGTAGGCTTCTTGGGCAGGTGGTGGGGGTAAAATGAGCTTACAGAGGAGGTGGGAGGGCACTAATCAGGCTTCTCTGAATTCAGAGCCCAAGGAGCCCACTACATTATGAGGGCACGGGAACATTAATTTTTGTTTCCTTGCTGGTGCCTTGTTTAAGATCTCTCTCCTTCTCTATTTCTATTTCATGGATGTGTGAGCATTCCTATTTTAACTGTATACCCTGCACTAGTAAGCCCTGAAGGCATGTTTGATGAATGAATACACCTGCGCATGTGTACGCACGTTTGTCTTTGTGTGTAAAACATGCATGTCATGTTCGTCACAGAGAAGGTCTGCACACCCTCCTCAGGAAATCTGGGGTGTCATTTCAGTCTCCCAAAAGTTCCACTTTCATGTCGGTGCACGGACCCCCTGGGAGACAGCTAAGAGCTGTTAGGCCTACGACCTTCTAAACAAACAGGAGAAACTATGGCCTTCCTTGCTTTAGCAGGGGGAAAGCAGACAGGAAGAGGTAACTGGGAAGTCATGGAATGACTATCACCTTTAGAGAGGGCTGAGAGCATGGCAGACACTTGCAGGCCATGGTGGGGACAATCTAATCCCTGGGGCATTTTCTGACGTCCCCCAAAGCCTGGTTCTCTCAGCAGGCTTCAAGAGGTGCAATCACTAGGAAGGGCTTTGTTTGGCCTCCAAGCAGTGGACAGAGGTGGGTCGTGGGAGAAGAAGAGGCAATAACGGATATTTTCAGAAGCAGAAGGCCATCCTGCTGCCCAGAAGCCAGCTCTAGAGTTTCCGTGGCCTCACCATTTGGAGGCTGAGCCCAGACTCAAATTATGCTCAGGACACTTGTGAGTGGAAGAAACAGACATGTCTATTTCTATCTGACCATCTATTCACACATCCACATATTTATGTATTTATATATATTACACGCATAAAAGGAACATATTCAAAGTTCAAAATGGCCATGTCTATTTGCATGTGTATACTCAGAAATCATTTGATTGCATTCCAGAAAATGCTGGAGCGATGAGGCCCGGATTGAAAACATCTAGTGTTTTTCACTGACTTTGGGGTAATCCTTGGATTTCCTTAACTTCTTTTTTTCTTTGTAAGTTTATTTATTTTGAGAGAGAGAATGAGAGAGTGAGAGCGGGGCAGGGGCAGAGAGAGAGGGAGAGAGTGAGAATCCCAAGCAGGCTCTGCCCTGCCAGTGAGGAGCTCGAACTCACGAACGCTAAGACCTGAACTCACCAAAGACAAGACCATGGCTGCAGCCGAAATCAAGAGCCAGATGCCCAACCAACTGAGCCACCCAGGTGCACCAGGATTTCCTCAACTTCTGCTTCCCATTCTCTAATCAGTCTTCTTCCTCCTGAGAAAAAGGATCACTAAATTTGCAGTTCATTCTTAAATTGTTTTAATTTAAAAGAAGATGGTGTTAAAAGCAAGAGGGAAGGGCATTCCCTCACAGAAGCTATCTATCCCAAGGGCATTTGCAATAGATGTTGCCATTGAAATGTACTTATTGATATTGAACCGTGGCTTCTAATTCACATTGTTGGAGAAAGAGGGTGCTTCAGAACTGCTGGCCTGGCCTCAATCGAGTCAATGATTGGTCCTATGTGTTCACCTGCAGGGCCTGCTCACCTGGGGCACCGAGCAGACTGCTGTGGGGCCAGGGACAGGACCTTGGGAGGAGAGTCCTTCCCTGTCCTAGGGACAGCTAGTGGTGAGCACATCAGATCAGCCATGTTTACTCTCTAAGACAGGGAAAAGGAATTCCTTCAGGAGGAAGCCATAGAAGTTGTGCAAAAGAAATCTCTAGCTGCAAGGGACCAGCGAGGCAGAGCTCAACAAGATGTGGGACTTGAAAAAAACAACCAACCCTCAAAAATGTAGTTTTGAGAATGTTGTTCACCAGTGACCCCACAAATTCCATAATCATATCTCTTCCCTGAGGCAAGAAATGGAAACTGTGAGATGAGGGAGTGATTTGCAGCCTTCCCAGACAGACGGGCATCTCCCAGTCCCTCCTCTTCCCAGCAGAGATCGCCCCCATATTTTGGCATTTAATTCCAGCGTTTCAGACTATTCTCTAGTTGCTTTGTGCTCAGTTGTCTTGTCTTCCCAAATGACCTTGTGTCAGTTCTTCTCTGTTTTAATGTTGTCCCTAAAGGGTTCTTTCTGAAATCTTGACCCAGATCCAAGGAGAACCCTAGGTTGTAGCCCTCCAGCTGGTGTCTGGGGAGCATTGGGGGCCCTGGGAACCCAGATGAACTTCAGGGTCATGGCCAGGCTGGCAATCTGGTTCTATCTGGCTCCTGGCTTCTTCCACTGGGGTAGAGGCTGGTCTTACTAGTGCCTCACCCAGGTCACCACCCCACAACCTCATTCCTGCCAGCTTCTGCTTCACCTGATGCTCATTCTGGCCTTTTGCCTGGAGCTCCACAGGCTTTCACTTCCACATTTCTGCTGCTTTCCTGATGCTGAGAAGCACTGCTCTGCTTTGGAGATGCTGCCATGTCAGTCTGCCCTGCTCTCTGGGATCTGACCTTTGGGCATCAATTCAACTCAGATCCAACTAGAGTTGACAATGCTCAATGAACTTGGTGTTTTGTTTTGTTTTTAATTTTTTTTAATGTGTATTTATTCTTGAGATAGAGAGAGAGAGACAGAGACAGAGCATGAGTGGGGGAGGGTGAGAGAGAGAGGGAGACACAGAATCTGAAGCAGGCTCCAGGCTCTGAGCTGTTAGCACAGAGCCCAACGCGGGGCTCTAACTCACAAACTGTGAGATCATGACCTGAGCCGAAGTTGGATGCCCAACTGACTGAGCCACCCAAGTGCCCCTGAACTTGGTGGTTTTGACTCAGGACCTACCTTGGCAAAGGTCAGACATTCTATTCTGGTTAATTCTCTCCTTCAGCTCTGCCCACACCTGTCCTGGTCCTCTCTGGCCCTCCTTGGAGCTCTGAGGCTATTGTCCCGACTGTCATCTGTATGCAGCATCTTATAATTATTCCTAAAGGTCCCAGGTAAGTGCTGAGAAGTGAACAATATCTGTGAAATTAAACTGATATCACCCGCAACATGAGTGTTTTCAGAGTTAGATGACAGTAGGTTGGAGACAGTAGGTTAGATGACAGTAGGATTGCCACCAGGGAAAAAGCCCATGTCAAGTCTCGAGGCTGGCAATGCGATGTGCAAAAGTGGAATCTTCCCCAGAGGGGAGCCCAGTAGGCTTCTACCCCCTCCTAGAGATGATGAATGTCTCATCTGAGCCACACGGTGAAGTAGCAACAGTATGATTGTGTTTTGACCATCTGCAACCACAAATCATTTGGGGGTGGTCCAAGAAGTGCAAATGTGACCTGCTTCCCTTCCTTGTTGATCCAGGGAGTTTCTCTCACATCAAAATTTTTATGTCCGCAGCTGAATTTGATACATTAGAAAAATTTGGAAGAGTAAAAAAAATGTTGAAAGAACGTTCTCTTGGTTTCTGTTCACTGAAAACTGAGAGACTACAGGAAGCATGGACCTCAGCTCCCTGCTTCTGTGTGGGGGAAGACCCCTCTTTCCCATCCATTCCCATGAGGCTGGAGGCCTGGAACCTCTGCCTTAAAAGCAAAACACAGCTTTTTACATACCTGAATTTACAGAAATGTGATTATTATTGTACTTGTTATTTTTAGTGCCCCCCCTTTTTCTTTTGCTTGGCTCTCTTCTTCCTACCCCTGCCCCAATCACACCATGTCTCCCCAGACCCAAGTTTATCCTTATCAATGACAATATCCTTCTATATTTTTCTCCCTACTCATATAATCACATGCATACACCACACACATACATACATGAAAATACATAGATAAACTTTTTTATTGTTCTTTAGAGTTGGAATTATACGCAACTTTTCTTTTCTGCCTCTGACATTTCTTACTTAAAATATCTTGTGAAAATCTCTCTAAGTCCGTGAGTGTAGTTCCTGCATTCTCATTGGAGGTGATAGTGAACCCATGGGGGTGAAAATTGTGACCCCAAAGGGTGATAAAAAATCATACCCTTTTTTTTGTACAAAGCACAGATACAGCAAATGAACAGAGATATACTGTATATCTGTGAAATTAAAATTCCATGATACAGCTGTTAGGGAAAAATATCCCAAATGTCTCCGAAGGGTAAGGGTGATAATGAAAAAGAGGTTAAGAAACACTTTTGTTTATTTACTTTTTTCATTTTTTTCATGCTTGCATCTTTTTCTCTGAGGAGGGTGTGTCATCTCTTACTGAAGGGAAGTCACTTGTTTCCAATTTTTCCCCCATTATGAATATGTTTCTAAACTAAATGCTTGTGCACATCCTTCACATTGTTGATTGTACTCCCATAGACTCAACCCCCATAAGTGGGACTGTGGATTGAAGGGATAGGTGTTTAAAAATTTTTAATTAAAAAAAATTAAAAAAAACTTTTTAACGTTTATTATTGAGAGACGGAGAGAGACAGAGCATGAGCAGGGGAATGACAGAGAGAGAGGGAGACACAGAATCCGAAGCAGGTTCTAGGCTCTGGGCTGTCAGCACAGAGCCCCATGCGGGGCTAGAACTCACAAACTGTGAGATCATGACCTAAGCTGAAGTCAGACGCTTAACCGACTGAGCCACCCAGGCGCCCCTAATTAAAAAAAATGTTTAAGTTCATTTATTTATTTTGAGAGAGATAGAGACAGTGCAAGTGGGGGAGGGGCAGAGAGAGAGGGAGAGAGAGAGAGAATCCCAAGCAGGCTCCATGTTGCCAGTGCAGAGCCCCATGTGATCAAAAACCGTAAGATCATGACCTGAGCAGAAACTAAGGGTCGGATGCTTAACGACTGAGCCACCCAGGTGCCCCTAAATTAAAAAATTTAATTGTCAGATCGTTCTCCAAAAAGGCGATAGAACACTTCATAATTCAAAACCTCCTTTTCCCTATATCCCTGCTAGCAGTAGGGATAAATTTTAAATTTTAAATTTTAAATTCTAAATAGTTTAAATTTTCCATAGTTTGATGGATATAACATAATATTCCATTGTTATTTTAGTTTGCCCTTCCCCGAGTGCTGGTGAATTTGAGCATCTTTTTATATGTTCATTGGTCACTTGGACTTGCTCTTCTCCAAACTGCCTATTCAAGTCCTTTGCCAACTTTAACAAATTGAGTAATTTGTCCTATTCTTATCGATTAGTAAGAGTTCTTTATACAAGATAAATATTAAAACTTTGTTTGTCATATATACTCTAAAAATTTTTGACAGACATATCATTGGTCTGTTGACTATTTGCGATATCATTTGCCACACAAATGCTTTAAGTTTTTATGTGGTCAAATGTGGCTAACTCTTCTTTTGCAGCTTCTAGGTTAGGAAGGTCTTCCCTTACTTAGTCTACTTGTAACCTAGATTTTCTTGCAAGATTTTTTCTTTTTTTCACTTTTAAATAAACATTTTTTGAACAATAACATACATGTACACACACACACACATTAAAAGTACCAATTATAAGGGTACATCCAGATGAATGTTCACAAAGTAAACACATCCATGTAACCCGGATCAAGATATAAACTTGAAGTCCACCTCATGCTCCCTTCTGGTCACTACCTTTCCCCGAAGGTAATCTTTATGTTGACTTCAAATGCATTGGACTAATTTTACATGCAAGTCACTTATTTATTTTAACACATAAAATTTTCATCCATTTTAAATTTTTGAGTATGGTTTGAGATGAGATCCCATTTTTCCCCTATGTGGATATCCAGTTGTACCAACACAAATTATCACATAAGTCACACCTTTCCACTGGTTTTCAACGTTGTATTAAAAACATTTGAATCTACTGTGATTTGTTTCTGAATTCTCTATTCATTTTTATTGATATACTTTTTTCTAGGCCTTATTGATTTGAATACAGTGGTTATGTATTCTGCTGTCTGTTAAGGCTCTCAATACTCTGACTCTCCTCTCTATAACGCTGCCTTCTTTTTTATTTCTGAGATCCTATCAGGCATTTATTCTTCTAATTTTTTTTTGTGGTCAGATAATCTGTTTCTGAAATATAAGCAAAGAAAATCCAGTATTAATTTCCTATTGAGTTCTGCTGGGAATTATATTAAATTCTCATATTACTTGGAGAAAATTGACATTTTTATATAATTATGTCTTCCCATGGAAAAAAATATTTGTATTCGATTTGATCTTTTTTGGTTCTACAATAAGGTTTGTAGTTTTTAAATGTAAATTCTGTGTTTTTCCTTTTAAAATTATCCCTAAGTATTTTTTTATTCCTAAGTATACTCAGAACTAATTTTATAATTTTTGTTGCTATTGTAAATAGAATCTTTTGCTCTATTTCTTCTTTTAGGTGCTTATTTCTAGAGTAGAGTAAAACTATAAAAAATGTATTTCTCTTGTCTTCTGCCTCTGTATTAGTCTGCTTGGGCTGCCATAACAAAACACCACAGCCTGAGTGGTATAAACAAGAGACATTTATTTTTGGATAGTTCTGGAAGCTGGAAGTCCATGATCAAGGTGCCTGCAAAGTCAGTTTTTGGTAAGACCTCTACTGGCTTGCAGATAGCCATTGTTTGCTATGTCTTCACATGGCCTCTCCTCTGTGCAGGAGAGGAGAGAGACAGATCTCCGGTGTCTCTTCTTCCTCTTCTTCTAAAAACACCAATCAAATTAGGGCCCACCCTTCTGACTTTACTTAACCTTAATTACCTCCCTGCAGACCCTGTCTCCAAAAAGAGTCACATTGGGAATTAGGGCTCCAATGAATATTGGGTGAACACAATTCAGTCCATAACATCCCCTTTTCCAAAATTATATTAAATCTTCTCACTGTTTTGTTTTTTTTTTTCTTTGTTAAGATCCTTGGGTTTTCTAGGTTTACAATAGGATCTCTAGGAAAGATAGAAAACAAATTCAAATGTCTTTCTTCTTTTCCAATGTTATATGCATTGTTTTCTATGTGTCTTAATATATTATCTATAATCTCTAAGACCTTGAGAAAATTAGTGGTGACAGTAGGCATTTCGATCCAGGTGGTTTTAATCTTTTGTCATTTAAGATAATATTTTCTGGTAGTTTTTAGTAAGCTGTCTTTGTTATATTTAAGTAATGTTCTTCCATTTCTATTATATGCAGTCTTCATTAGGATTTACTGCTGAATTTTACCAGGTATGGTTCCAGCATCTATTAATATAGCAAATTCTATCAGTCTCTCCTTATGACCCCTCAGTGCTCACCTCTTCATGCTAAAGGTTGTTTGCTGCAAACTACTGTGACTCTCTGCCTAACAGTTTTCTTTCTGGCCTTGAGAGCAGCAGGGCAAACATGAAGAGTCCAAGAATGAACACCCCTGAAGCAGTTCTCAACTAATGACAGATGGGGGTGGTGGTGTATCATCCTTTAGTTTCTTTGTCTCCTGAGAGAGAACACTCAACCATGTTCTGTAATGTCTCTGCAAGTTCCCCACTTACCTGCAGTGGTAACTGGTCTGATAATGCATCCCATTGTTGCTTCCTCCCTTCTCTATCTCATGTACTCATTTCCTTATTGGTGTTTCCTGGATCACGTCCTTAATAAATGACTTCCATTTGAATCCCTATCTCAGGGTATGCTTCCAGTAAAGCCTAAACCAAGATAACTCACACGCCCATATGATCTTCTCCATCAGCTTATTGATGTAATGCAGGTGGATAAACCATAGTCTGAGGGCCAGCTGCCTGTTTTGTCATAAAATTTTATTGGAACACAACCACATCTATTAATTTACTATTGTCTGAAGCTGCTTTTATGTTACAGGGGCAGTTGCAACAGAGACCACGTGGCCCCAAAGCCTTTACTGGCTGGACCTTTAAGAAAGTTTTCCAATCCTATTATAATGGATTATTTGAACACATACTTCCTGAGTGCTCCATATATTTTAAAAATAAACTCTATTTGGTCCAAATGTGGTATTCTTTTGATATTTGCTAGAATTTTATTTTCTAATCTGTTTTTATTTTGCATTTGTATCTGCAAGTGAGATTGGTCTATAGCTTTTTCTTTTTTCTTTTCTCTTTCAGAATTTTATATTAAATGTATTCTGGCTTCATACAAATTGTAAAACTTTCTATCCTTTTCTATGTAAATAATGTAAAGCATATTGGGATTACCTAGTTCTTATTTTCTTTTTTAAGTTTATTTATTTATTTATTTTGTGAGAGAGCAAATGGGGGAGGGGCAGAAAGAGACGGGGACAGAGGATTGGAAGTAGGCTCTGTGCTGACAAGAGACAGCCTGATGCAGGGCTTGAACTCACAAAACCAGGAGATCATGACCTGAACCAAAGTCAGAGGCTTAACTGAAAGAGCCACCCAGGTGGCCCTGGAATTACCTAATTTTTAAATGTTAGCTAAAAGGTCATGGAACATTTTGATAGTAAATCTTAAACACCTTTCCATTGTCTTTTGAAGAAATTACTTTATTCAAATTTTCTATTTCGTCTTGCAACAATTTTTCAGAGTTTTTATTTCCTTCAGGTTTTCACTTCTGCTATTATAGAGATGCATGTGCGATTTTCTTGTAATTCTTTTATTCTTGTTTGCATCTGTGATTGTGCTTCACCTCCCATTCAGATCTTGTCCACTGGTGCTTCCTGTCTTTTTCCCTTGATTAGAATTGTGAGAGTTTAATCTACTTAACTGGCATTTTTCAATAGCCAACTCTGGGGAATTTTTTTTTTTTTTTATCATTTGTGCTATTTTTCCTGCTTCATTCATTTTAAGCTTTTACTTTTATTACTTCTCTCTCCATAGTTCCTTTTGGCTTATTTATTTTTATTTCCCCAACTTCTTTAGTTGAATACTGAATTCCAGTTTGCCCCAGGTTTTGTGGAGCTTGAAACTTATATAATTTGGGGAAGCCTTGTTGAAGAAAAATATTACAAAATTATAAATATCAAATTAAGTACTGGAGTGTGTGTAGGTGAGGAAATCTGAATGACAGCTTATTTCATTTTTTCATAGGTTTCTGTGAATAATAAATGTATGTAATGTTATAATGTCTATCTTTTTTTTATGTCCCATAAGCTTTTGTAAGAAGGCAGTAGGGGAACTCACACAGACGACTGAAAGAAGGGGCTTATAAGGAAGGATCCCACACTTAGCTAAGATATCATTCACCTGCTGGAAAAAAGTCTGTGTATAAACAAAAATTCATAGTCTATCATCCATATCATTGCACAAAAATATTGAGGAAAGTTCCAGATAAAACAAAACAAGAAATAGATGGGAATCTCAAGGTGGAGGAGAACACACACACACACACACACACACATGAATACCTTGTCTAGAACTGTGTAATATAATATAAGGACACGAGGGGTGCCTGGGTAGTTCAGTAAGTTGAGCGTCTTGACCTGGGCTCAGGTTATGATCTCATGGTTTGTGGGTTCAAGTCCTGCATAGGGCAATGCACTGACAGCGTGGAGCCTGCCTGGGATTCTCTCTCTGCCCGTCCTCCACTTGTGCGCTCTCTCCCTCTCTCAAAATAAATAAATAAACTTAACAAAAATAAGGACATAAGAAAAATCTTAAAAAGAAACTAGTAAGTTACTAACTTATCATAACATATAGGATGGTTTCAAGGGGATGAGGGGGGTAAGAAAAAGCATTTCAAATGTTTTAAGAAGAGTTGGGAATGGAATGGGAATGGATTGTAATGGTTTCTTTTTTCTTGTTCTTTTTAGGTAGAGCTGGCAAGTTGAGGTTAAATGAGAAAAAGAGCCTAGTAGATAATAGAGCATAATTGTTACTTGCTTCTCCCTTCCTCCTCAAAGGTTACCACTCTCGAATATTATAATTACTGTTCCTTTTACTATAGTTTACCTATAAATGTATATCTAAAAATATATTGCTTAATTTTGCCTGTTTTTGAAATATATATCGTTTAATATTTTTCAAAACATTTTCCATCTCATAATTATGTTTTTGAGATTTGTCAGTGTTAGTGCCATATTTCCCTAATTTTCATTCCTGTAAAATATCCCATTATATTATTTCACTACAGTTTTTATAATACATTTGGATATATATGTATATATATACATACATATTTGGTGTTTTTCAGATTTATTTTTCTTAATTTTTTTTGATTTGATAATTTTACCATTTTTTCCTTTTTCTTTTTTTTTGGATTTAACTTTATTTTTTATTTTTTAAAATTTACATCCAAATTAGTATACAGTGAAGCAATGATTTCAGTAGATTCCTTAGTGTCCCTTACCCATTTAGCCCATCCCCCCTCCCACAACCCCTCCAGCAACCCTCAGTTTGTTCTCCATATTTATGAATCTCTTTTGTTTTGTCCCCCTCCCTGTTTTTATATTACTTTTGTTTCCCTTCCCTTATGTTCATCTGTTTTGTCTCCTAAAGTCCTCAAATGAGTGAAGTCATATGATTTTCGTCTTTCTCTGACTGACTAATTTCACTTAGCTTAATACCCTCCAGTTCCATCCGCATAGTTGCAAATGGCAAGATTTCATTCTTTTTGTTTGCTGAGTAATACTCCATATATATATATATATATATATATATATATATATATCACATTTTCTTTATCCATTCATCCATCAGTGGACATTTGGGATCTTTCCATACTTTGGCTATTGTTGATTGTGCTGTTATAAACATGGGGATGCATGTGTCCCTTCGAAACAGCACACCTGTATCCCATGGATAAATGCCTAGTAGTGCAATTGCTGGGTCATAGGGTAGTTCTATTTTTAGTTTTTTGAGGAAACTCCATACTGTTTTCCAGAGTGGCTGCACCAGCTTACATTTCCACCAACAATGCAAAAGAGATCCTCTTTCTCCGCATCCTTGCCAACATCCGTTGTTGCCTGAGTTGTTAATGTTACCCATTCTGACAAGTGTAAGGTGGTATCTCATTGTGGTTTTGATTTCTATTTCCCTAATGATGAGTGATGTGGAGCATTTTTTCATGTGTCGGTTGGCCATCTGGATGTCTTCTTTGGAGAAGTGTCTATTCATGTCTTTTGCCCTTTTCTTCACTGGATTATTTGTTTTTTGGGTGTTGAGTGTGATAAGTTCTTTGTAGATTTTGGATGCTAACCCTTTATCTGATATGTGATTTGCAAATAGCTTCTCCCATTCTGTCGGTTGCCTTTTAGTTTTGCTGATTGTTTCCTTTGCTGTGCAGAAGTTTTTTATTTTGATGAGGTTCCAGTAGTTCATTTTTGCTTTTGTTTCCCTTGCCTCCAGAGATGTGTTGAGTAAGAAATTGCTGCAGGCAAGATCAAAGAGGTTTTTGCCTGCTTTCCCCTCGAGGATTTTGATGGCTTCCTGTCTTACATTGAGGTCTTTCATCTATTTTGAGTTCATTTTTGTGTATGGTGTAAGAAAGTGGTCCAGGTTCATTCTTCTGCATGTCGCTGTCCAGTTTTCCCAGCACCACTTGCTGAAGAGACTGTCTTTATTCCATTGGATATTCTTTCCTGCTTTGTCAAAGATTAGTTGGCCATACGTTTGTGGGTCTATTTCTGGTTTCTCTATTCTGTTCCATTGATCTGAGTGTCTGTTCTTGTGCCAGTACCATACTGTCTTGAGGATTATATATTTGTAGTATAGCTTGAAGTCTTGGGTTGTGATGCCTCCTGCTTTGGTTTTCTTTTTCAAGATTGTTTTGGCTATTCGGGGTCTTTTCTGATTCCATACAAATTTTAGGATTATTTGTTCTAGCTCTGTGAAGAATGCTGGTGTTACTTTGATAGGGATCGCATTGAATATGTAGATTGCTTTGGGTAGTATTGACATTTTAACAATATTTGTTCTTTCTTTCCAGGAGCATGGAATCTTTTTCCATTTCTTTGTGTCTTCTTCAATTTCTTTCATCAGCTTTCTATAGTTTTCAGTGTATAGATTTTTCACCTCTTTGGTTAGATTTATTCCTAGGTATTTTATGGTTTTTGGTGCAACTGTAAATGGGATCAATTCCTTGATTTCTCTGTCACTTCATTGTTGGTGTATAGGAATGCAACCTATTTCTGTGCATTGATTTTATATCCTGCCGCTTTGCTGAATTCATGAATCAGTTCTAGCAGTTTTTTGGTGAAATCTTTTGGGTTTTCCATATAGAGTATCATGTCATCTGCGAAGAGTGAAAGTTTGACCTCCTCCTGGACGATTTGGATGCCTTTTATTTCTTTGTGTTGTCTGATTGCAGAGGCTAAGACTTCCAATATTATGTTGAATAACAGTGGCGAAAGTGGACATCCCTGTCTTGTTCCTGACCTTGGGGGGAAAGCTCTCATCTCAGT
Source organism: Acinonyx jubatus (assembly GCF_027475565.1). Lineage (NCBI taxonomy): Eukaryota > Metazoa > Chordata > Mammalia > Carnivora > Felidae > Acinonyx > Acinonyx jubatus. The sequence goes on from NC_069382.1 coordinate 40,271,409, forward strand.
TTTTACCCATTGAGGATGATATTAGTGTTGGGTTGCTCATATATGGCTTTTATAATTTCGAGGTATGCTCCTTCTATCCCTACTTTCTTGAGGGTTTTTATCAAGAAAGGATGCTGTATTTTGTCAAATGCTTTCTCTGCATCTATTGAGAGGATCATATGGTTCTTGTCCTTTCTTTTATTGATGTGATGAATTATGTTAATTGTTTTGCGGATATTGAACCAGCCCTGCAGCCCACTTGGTTGTGGTGAATAATTTTTTTAATGTATTGTTAGATCCGGGTGGCTAATACCTTGTTGAGGATTTTTTGCATCCATGTTCATCAGGGAAATTGGTCTATAGTTCTCCTTTTTAGTGGGGTCTCTGTCTGGTTTTGGAATCAGGGTAATGCTGGCTTCATAGAAAGAGTTTGGAAGCTTTCCTTCCATTTCTATTTTTTGGAACAGTTTCAAGAGAATAGGTGTTAACTCTTCCTTAAATGTTTGGTAGAATTCCCCTGGAAAGCCACCTGGCCCTGGACACTTGTTTTTTGGCAGATTTTTGATTACTAATTTGATTTCTTTACTGGTTATGGGTCTGTTCAAATTTTCTGTTTCTTCCTGTTTCGGTTTTGGTAGTGTATATGTTTCTAGGAGTTTGTCCATTTCTTCCAGATTGCCCATTTTATTGGCATAAAATTGTTCATAATATTCTCTTATTATTGTTTTTATTTCTGTTGTGTTTGTTGTGCTTTCTCCTCTTTCATTCTTGATTTTACTTATTTGGGTCCTTTCCTTTTTCTTCTTGATCAAACTGGCTAGTGGTTTATCAGTTTTGTTAATTCTTTCAAAGAACCAGCTTCTTGTTTCATTGATCTATTCTACTGTTTTTTTTTTTTTTTTGGTTTCGATAGCATTAATTTCTGCTCTAATCTTTATTATTTCCTGTCTTCTGCTGGTTTTGGGTTTTATTTGCTGTTCTTTTTCCAGCTCCTTAAGGGGTAAGGTTAGGTTGTGTATCTGAGATCGTTCTTCCTTCTTAAGGAAGGTCTGGATTGCTATATACTTTCCTCTTATGACTGCCTTTGTTGCATCCCAGAGATTTTGGGTTTTGGTGCTATCATTTTCATTGACTTCCATATACTTTTTAATTTCTTCTTTAACTGCTTGGTTAGCCCATTCATTCTTTAGTAGGATATTCTTCAGTCTCCAAGTATTTGTTACCTTTCCAAATTTTTTCTTGTGGTTGATTTCGAGTTTCATAGCATTGTGGTCTGAAAAATGCACGGTATGATCTCGATCTTTTTGTACTTACTTAGGGCTGATTTGTGTCCCAGTATATAGTCTATTCTGGAGAACCATACATATTTGTTTTTTATGTCATTATGAATAAAGATGCTGTGAACATTATTATACATGTTTTGTGGGGCATATGTGCAATAATTTCTCTAGAGTACTTGTCTCACCATGGAGGGTATACACATCTTCAGCTCATCTAGGTAATTACAAACTATTTTCTAAAATGATTAAACCAATTTGTACTCCTATTGGCAGTGTATAACCGTTTAGATCCACACTCTCCCTAAATTCCAAATTACCACAACTTGGTGGTTTTGAATAACACAAATTTACTCTCTTACAGTTCTGGAGGTCAGAAGTCTGCAATCCATTTCCTGGGGCTAGAGTCAAGGTGTGGACAGGCCTGCCACCTTCTGGAGGCTCTGAGAGGAGGGTCTGATTCCTTCAGCTTTACTGGCCTCCTGCACTCCTTGGCACGTGGCCCTTTTCTCCATCTTCAAAGTACATGGCTCCAAAATCTGCTTCCATTGTCAAGGCATCACCTTCTCTTCTGTAGTTGTATCTCCCTCTGCGTCCCTTTTGTAAGGACACTTGTGATTAAACCATAAGGCCCACCTGGAGAACCCAACATAGTCTCTCCATTTTAAGATCCTTAAGGTCACATCCACATGCAGTCTCTTTTTCCACATGGGGTGACATATTCACAGGGTCTGAGGATTGGGATGTGGACATCTTGGGGGACCATTATTAGGTCTACTGTACTCCTCACACTTGGCATTATCTGACTTTTAATTTATTATTATTATTATTATTATTATTATTATTTACCAAAACAGTGGTTATAGAATTGTATCTAATTCTGGTTTTAATCTCCCCCCATACTAATATTTTTTGCTCATTGCATGTCCTGCTATTTAAAATGCCTGTTTATGTCTTTTGCCCATTGATACATTGGCTATTTGTCCTTTTTCAAAGTGATTTGTACAAGTTTTTTATGTATTCTGGACAAATCCTTTGTGGATTTCATATGTGGCAGATGTGTTCCTTTGGTTTTAACATGTATTTTCACTCTTTACTTTCTTCACAATGTCTTTTGTAGACCAGCCTTTCTTTTTATTTTTAATGCTGTAAATGTACCTATCTTTTGTATATTTTTGTCTTAAGAAAATGTGTACCATCTCAAGGTCATATTTTGTTATACATATATTTCAGGCCTTTTTTTTCCCTCAATATTTTATCATGAAATATTCTAAGCATGCAAAAAAGTTAAAAGGATTTTACTGCAAAAACTTGTGCACTCACTGCCAACTTCTCACTGTAAGCACTTTCCTATACTTGCTTTAATTATACTTCATTCCAACTATCCATTCCCCTATCCATCCATTTCAGTGTTAACTGGAGACATCATTACACTGCCCCCATGTACATTAACATGCATATTATTAACTTGAGTTCAATGTTGAATTATAGTTTTTTTAGCATAAAATTTAGATATAAGGAAGCATGCAATCTTAAGTGTCCATGTTGACAAATGCATAGTCCTGTATAATGCAAACCCTTGCAACATATGGAACATTCTCAGCACCTCAGAAAGTCCTTTGTGCTCCTCCCTAGTTAATTCTTAACTCTATGTTCTAAGTGGTAACAACTGTTTTTTTTTTCTCCATTGTAGATTAGCTTTGACTGTTCTAGAATTTTCTATAGATAGACTCATACAGTATGTACTCTTTTGTGCAAGGTTTCTTTCTGTTAGCATAACAGTTTTGAGATCTAACCATGCTGTTGCATATATCAGCAGTTTATTCCAGATTCTCCTATTAGTGGGTGCCTGAGCTATTTCTATAGTTTGACTATTAAAGAAAACACTGTTGGGGCGCCTGGGTGGCTCATTTGGTTAAGCATCAGACTTTGGCTAAGGTCATGATCTTGCGGTTCATGGGTTCAAGCCCCACATCAGGCTCTGCCCTGGTAGTGTGGAGCCTGCTTGGAATTCTCTCTCTCTCTCTCTCTCTCTCTCTCTTTGACCTTTCCCCACTTGCTATCTTTCTCTCACAATATAAATAAACCTAAAAAAAATCTTAAAAAAAAAAGAACAATGCTGTTGTGAACATTCTTATACAAATGTTTGCATAAACATGTATTCATTTCTCATTGCTGGGTCATAGGTAGATTTATGCTTAGTTTTATAATAAGCTTCCAGGCATTTTTCAAAGTGTATTTTTTCAAAGTGGGTTTACCTTTTTACATCCCCTCCAATGATATGAGAGTTCCAGTTGCTCCACATCCACTCCAACATTTAGTGTTATCAGTCGTATAAATTTTGGCTGTTTAATTTTAACATGTAGTGATATCTTGTGGTTTTAACGTGCTTTCCCTTGATGACTAATGATACTGAACACTTTCTCATGTGCTTATTGCCATTCATATATGTGTTCACATACAGATAAAAAAGTCTGTTAACATCTTTTACTTATATTTTAGGTGGGGTTGTTGTCTTTAGTTGAGTTATTGTTTTTTATATGTCCTGGTGCTATGGACTCAGTTTTGTCCCTTCAAAACTCATATTGAATCCATAAGCTCCACATGTGATGGTATTTGGAGATGAGGACTATGGAAGGTAATTCAGTTTAGATAAAGTCATGAGGGTGGGGACTTTGTAATGAGGTTAGTGCCCCTAGAGGAGACCCAGAAAGCTCTCTCTTTTGCTCTCTGTCTCCTCTGTCTCTGTCTCTGTCTCCCCCATGTGAGGATGCAGTGAGGAGGCCAGGAAGAGAGCCCTCACCAGGGAACTGAATCAGCCAATACTGTGATCTTGGACTTCTCAGCCTCCAGAATCATGAATAATAAATTTCTATTGTTAAGCCACCCAGGCAATGGTATTTTGTTATGGCAGCCCGATCTGACTAATATGCCTGGGTACCAGGCCTTGGTCAGATATTTGTTTCGTGACTATTTTCTCCCAGTCTGTGATGACTTGCCTATTTATTTCTTTAACCTGATCTTTGATGAGTAGAAGTTTTAAATTCTGATAAAGTCAATGTAACAGTATTTTCTTTTGTGAGTAGTACTTTCAGTGTCCTAAGAAATCTTTGCCTCTTGTCTTGGAGATATTCTCTCTCTCTTTTCCAAAAGCTTTATGGTTTCAGCTTTTATATTTAGGTGTCTTGTCCATATTGAATTAATTTCTGGGTATAATGTGATGTAGGAACTGAGGTTTAATTTTTTTTTCCTCATATGAATATCCAGTTATCCCAGGACAATTTATTGAATAGACTTTCCTTTCCTTGTTGCTTTGGCATTTTTGTTGAGAATCAAATGGCTGTATAAGTGTGGTTCTACTTCTAGGAGCTTTATTCTTTTCCATTCATCTATTTGTCAATTCTTATGCCAGTACTTCTCTGTTTTGATTACAGTAACTTTATAATAAGCCTTCAAGTCAGGTTGTGTAAGCCCTTGTTCTTCTTTATTTTTTTAAGATGGCTTTGGCTCTTCTAGGCCTCTACATTTCCATATAAATTAAGAATTAGTTTGCTGACTTCTAAAAAAAAAGTTTCCTGGAATTATGCTTAGAATTGCATTAAATATATAGATAAATTTAGGGAGAATTGCAATGTGAAAGCATTCGATTTTCTAATGTTTAAGTGTGGCATATCCCTTATTTACTTAAGTCTTCTTTAATTTCCCTCAGCAACATGTAGTTTTCTTTTCTTTATTTTTTTAAATTTTAGAGAGAGAGAGTGTGAGTAGGGGGAGGAGGCAGAAGGAGAGAGAGAGTGAGAGAAAGAGAAAAAGAGAGAGAGAGGAAGAGATTGAGAGAGAGAGAGAGAGAGAGAGAGAGAGAGAGAGAGAGAATGTTAAGCAGGGTTCATGGTCAGTGTGGAGCCCAATGCGGGGCTCGATCCCATGGCCCTGAGATGATGACCTGAGCTGAAGTCAAGACTCAGATGCTCAACTGACGGAGTCACCCAGGTGTCCCAATATGTAGTTTTCGATGAAGAGGTCTTGCCCATCTTTTGTTAAATTTATTCCCAAGTATTTTATATTTCTTGGTGTGATTGTAAATGAAATTTAAAATTAAGAAATTTTCTTATTGATTGATGCTACTATATAAAAATGCCATTGTTAGTCAACAGTATATTAAAATGTATCTGGAGTATGTAAGTCTGGGTCCAATCAGGAGAAAGCAACCACACAGTAATTTGAACAGGGACAGTTTAAGATAAAGAATTATTAACTATAACAAGGGATTATAACAATGAGGGATTGACTAGTAAGAAATAAAAAGAATTCTAAAGAATATAGGAATGAGAATTAAAAGCAGCAATCACTAATCCTAGCCCTGACACAGAGCACCTAAAGAAGAGACTCTCTCCCTCCCCAGGGCAGAGATCCAGAACTTGCAGGTTAGGGCATAGTTGCAGCACTAGATGGCAGAGAATTTGCTGGGAGCAGTGCTGGAAGACTTGCTGGAAATCCACTCTTTAGGGTACCAGGAGAGCTATTCAGTAGGAGGTATCTCATTGGCTACTCACTACAAAACTGCCAAGGGTTCTAGAGAAGCTGTGAGCCCCTCACTAGAGGCATTTTGCTGCAAAACTGTCAGAAGAGGAGTCACAGTGAGGTTGCAGAGGAAGCTGCTGGCTGCTGAGGGCTGCTTGGCCCCTGCAAGAGAAGCTGTGTGTTTTAGCAGCCTGACGCTAGGGAAGCTGTACTCCTGATGAGAACGTGCCCAAGAAGCACACTGGAACCAGAAAACAAAACTCTTCTTCTGTAATGATTCTCCAGCACTCTCTACTGACAAAACTTCAGTACCAACCGTCATGGGGAAAAAAATACTTAAAAGGCCCAGATATATTTTCACAGAGCAGGCTAAAAGGAAGAATTTGGAGATTAGAGGCAATAAACTGATAACAGGCATGCTATGACATTATTAAATTCACTTATTAGTTCTAGTAATTTTCTTTTGTAGGTTCCTTAGGATTTTCTACATAAACAATCATGTAATCCATACATAGGGACAATTTTACCTTTTCCTTTCCTTTTTAAGTACACAACATAACATTGTTGATCTGTATAGCAGATCCCTAGACCTAATTCATCTTGAATAACTAAAATTTTATATTTATTAAACAAAAATTTCCCATTTCCTCATACCCCCAGCCCCTGGTAACCACTGTTCTTTCCTCTGTTTCTATGATTTGACTATTTTAGGTACCCTATGCAAGTGGAATCATGAAGTATTTGTCTTGTGATTGGCTAATTTCACTTTGCATAGTGTCATCTGGGTTCATCTGTGTTGTCACAAATGCCAGAATTTTCTTATTTCTTTAAGGCTAGATAATATTTTATTGTATGTATATACCACATTCTCTTTATCCACTCATCTGTTGATGGACATTTGGGTTGTTTTGGTATTTTGGCTGTTATGAATAGGGTTGCCATTAACATAAGAGATTCTGATATCAATTCTTTTGGGTCTATACCCAGAAATGAGTTTGTTGGAACTTATGGTAGCTCTTTTTTTAATTTTATTGAGGCACTTCAGTACTATTTTCCATGGTGGCTGCACCATTTTACATTCTCACCAACAGTGTAGAAAGGTTCCAATTTCTCCACATCTTCACCAACATTTATTTATGTGTTTTTAATGGTGGCCATCCTAACTAGTGTGAGGTGATATCTAATCGTGGTTTTGATTTGTGTTTCCCCGATGATTAGTGATGTTAAGCATCTTTTCATATACCTGTTGGCCATTTGTATGTCATATTTGGAGAAATACCTATTCAAATTTTTGCATATTTTTAAGTCTTTTTAAAATGTTTTGCTATTGAGTTGTAGGTGTTTCTTATATATTTTGGATTTTAGCTATCAGATATATGGTTGAAAATATTTTCTCTCAGTCCATAAATGGCCTTTTTCATCTGTTTATTGTTTCCTTTGCCATGCAGAAGCTTTTTAGTTTGATGTAGTCCCACTTGTCTAATTTTGCTTTTGTTGTTTGTACTTTTGGTATCTATCCAAGTGTCAAAATTTCCCCCTGTTTTCTTCTAGGAATTTTATAGTGTTAAGTTTTACATTTAAGTCTTTAATACATTTTGAGCTTGTTTTTATGTATTGTGTAAGATAGAGGTCCAATTTTATTTTCTTTTTATATAGATATCCAGTTTTCCCAATGCTCTTTGTTGAAGGGACTATATTTTATCCATGTGTATTCTTGGCACCCTTTTGAAGACCAGTTGACTGTACATGTGTGGGTTTATCTGGGCTCTCTGTTCTGCTGCATTTGTCTACATGTCTGTCTTTATGCCAGTACCAGAGTGTTCTAATTACTTTATCTTTGTAATATATTTTGAGATTAGAAAGTGTGATGCCTCCAGCTTTGTTCTTTTTTCTCAAGATCACTTTGGCTATTCTGTATCTTTTGTGTTTCCATATGAACTTTAGGATTATTTTTCTTTATTTCTGTAAAAAATCTCATTAGGGTTTTGATAAGGATAGTATTGGATCTGTAGATTGCCTTCAATATTAAGTCTTCTAATCCACAAACATGGATGTCTTTCCATTTATTTGTCTTCTTTAAATTTCTTCCATTGATATAGTTTTCAGTGTACACATCTTTCACTTACTTGGTTAAATTTATTCCTAAATATTTTTTAATGCTACAGTGGAGGGATTATTTCTTTGATTTCCCTTTCGGATGGTTCACATTAGTGTATAGAAATGATTTTTCTATACTGAAAAAAAGTAATAGAAATGGATTTTTTTAAACAAAAATACAAGAAAATAAATCTACACCTTTATTTATTTATTTATTTATTTATTTGTTTGTTTGTTTATTTCCTTTTCAGCTAATTTAAATCCTTGAGGGGTACAGCATCACACAGGTTCTGTGGCCAATGGCTTTAGTAGGAAGGTTTATTTGTAATTTGGCACAAACTATGCCACTGTTTCCATGAGCATGAGTTAATTTTCCCCAGATGACTCTGGTTTTGTTCAGTTTGCCACCAGGAGTCACCATGTTTTTCTTTGCTTTGTACACATAAGCATATCTCTTGCCTAGATAGAATTCAGTTTCATCTCAAGCATAAACACTGTCAACTTTAAGAAGAGCTGTGTGCTCCCTCTGGTTCCACAGACACTGCATATAGCCAGCAAAAATGGCTTTGGACCACACCCTTCTAGACATATTTGTCATCATAGGAGTCCTGTTCCCAGCAGGCTTCCACAGGTTCCAAGATGGTGGAAAGAGTGATAGAAACTGATTTTTGAATGTTGATTTTGTATTCCACAACTGTACTGAATTTGTTAATAACTTCTAATATGTGTGTGTGTGTGTGTGTGTGTGTGTGTGTGTGTGTGTGTGTGAAGTCTTTAGGATTTTTTACATGTGAGATCATGTCATCTGGAAATATAATTTTGTTACTTCCTTTTCAATTTAGATGCCTTTTATTTCTTTTTCTTGCCTAATTGCTGTAGCTAGGACTTCCAGTATTAAATTGAATAGAAGTGGCAAGAGTCAGGAGTGGGCATTCTTATCTCGTTTTTGGTCTTTGTTTTTATTAAAAAAGTTCTTTTTAATGTTTATTTATGTTTTGAGAAGGGAGAGAGAGAGACAGAGAGAGGGAATGAGCAGGGGAGGGGCAGAGAGAGAAGCAAACACAGAATCTGAAGCAGGCTCCGGGCTCTGAGCTGTCAGCATAAAGCCTGACATGGTGCTCAAACTCAGAGACTGCAAGATCATGACCTAAGCCAAAGTCAGATGCTTAACTGACTGAGCCACCCAGGCACCCTTTGTTCTTGGTCTTTAAAGGAAAATCTTTCAGTTTTTCACCTTTGAGTATGATGTAAGCTGTGGGATTTTTATATATGGCCTTTATTATATTGAGATACATTCCTTCCATACCTAGTTGAGAGTTTTTTCATGAATAGGTGTTGTCAAATACTTTTTCAACATCTATTGAGGTGAAAACTTTTTCCTTCATTCACATTAATGTGATGTATCACACTGAGTTTTTAATTTAAATTTTAGTTAGTTAACATACAGTGCAATATTGGTTTCAGGAGTAGAATTCAGTGATTCATTACTTACATTCAACACCCAGTGCTCATTACAAGGACACTCCTTAGTACCCATCACCCATCTAGACCATCCCCCCCTCCCTCCCTCAACCCATAGTTTGTTCTCTATCATTAAGAGTCTCTTATGGTTTGTTTCCCTCTCTTCTCTCCCTCTCACCCTCCCCACATGTTCATCTGTTTCTTAAATTACACATACTAGTGAAATCATGGTATTTGTCTTTCTCTGACTACTTATTTTGCTTAGCATAATACATTCTAGCTCCATCCACATTATTGCAAATGGCAAGATTTTGTTCTTTTTGATGACTGGGTAATATTCCATTAAATATACATATACCACATCTTCTTTATCCATTCATCAGTCAGTGAACATTTGGGCTCTCTCCATAGTTTGGCTATTGTTGATAATACCTAATAGTGCAATTGCTGGATCACAGGGTAGTTCTATTTTTAGTTTCTTGAGGAACTTCCATACTGTTCTCCAGAGTGGCTGCACCAGTTTGCATTCCCACTGACACTGCAAGAGGATTCCCTTTCTCTGCATCCTTGTCAAAACCTGTTGTTAATCTTAGCCATCCTGACAGGTGTGAGGTGGTATCTCATTGTGGTTTTGACTTGTATTTCCCTGATGATGAATGAAAATGTGTCTGTTAGCCATCTGGATGTCTTCTTTGGAAAAGTGTTGATTCATGGCTTTTGCCCATGTCTTCATGGGTTATTTGTTTTTTGAGTGTTGGGTTTGATAAGTTCTTTATAGATTTTGGAAAATAACCCTTTATCTCATATGTCATTGGCAAATATCTTTTCCCATTATGTAGGCTGCCTTTTAGTTTTGTTGATTGTTTCCTTTGTTGTGCAGCAGCTTTTTATCTTGATGAAATCCCAGTCGTTCATCACTGCTTTTGTTTTCCATGCCTTCAGCAACGTGTCTAGTAGGAAGTTGCTCCAGCCAGGGTCAAAGAGGTTGATGCCTGTGTTCTCCTTAGGATTTTGATGGTTTCCTGGCTCATATTTTAGGTCTTTCATCCATTTTGAATGTGTTTTTGTATATGGTGTAAGAAAGTTGTCCGGTTTCATTCTTTTGTGTGTCCCCATCCCGTTTTCCCAAAACCATTTGTTGAAAAAACCATCTTTTTTCCATGGGATATTCTTTTGTCAAAGATGAGTTGACCATATAGTTGTGGGTCCATTTCTGGCTTTTCTATTCTGTTCCATTAATCTATGTGTCTGTTTTTGTGCCAGTACCATACTGTCTTGATGACTACAGCTTTGTAATATAGCTTGGAATCCAGAATCGTGATGCCTCTAATTTGTTTTTCTTTTTCATGGTTGCTTTGGCTATTTGGGGTCTTTTGTGGTTCCATACAAATCTTAGCATTATTTGTTCTAGCTCTGCAAAAAATGCTGGTCGTATTTTCATAAGGATTGCATTAAATATATAGACTGCTTTGGGTGTATGGACATTTTAACAATGTTTGTTCTTCAAATCAATCAGCATTGGATGCTTTTCCATTTCTTTGTGTCCTCTTCAATTTCTTTCATAAGCTTCTATAGTTTTCAGAGTATAGACCTTTTACCTCTTTAGCTTAAAAAAATTTTTTTAAAGTTTATTTATTTACTTTGAAAGAAAGAGAAAGAGAGCATGAGTGGGGTAGGGACAGAAAGACAGGGAGAGAGAATTCCAAACAGGCTCTACACTGTCAGTGCAGAGCTCAACACAGGCTTAAACTCACAAACTGTGAGATCATGACTTGAACCGAGATCAAGAGTCGGCCTCTTAACCAACTATGCCACCCAGGCACCCCTACCTCTTTAGTTAGGTTTATCCCTAGGTATCTTACTGTTTTTGGTGCAATTGCAAATGGGATAGATTCCTTGATTTCTTTTTCTGCTGCTTCATTATTGGTGTATAAAAATGCAACAGATTTATGTATGTTCGTTTTACATCCTGTGACTTTGCTGAATTCATGTATTAGTTCTAGCAATTTTTTTGGTGGAGTCTTTCAGGTTTTCTCCCTAGAGTGTCATGTTGTCTGCATATTGTGAAAGTTTGACTTCTTCCTTGCTGATTTGGATATTTTTTATTTCCTTTTTTTGTCTGATTGCTGAGGCTAATACTTCCAATACTATGTTAAATAGTAATGGTGAGAATGGACATCCTTGTCTTGTTCCTGACTGTAGGAGAGAGGCTCTCAGTTTTTCCTCATTGAGGATTATTATATTAGATGTGGGTCTTTCACATATGGTATTTATTATGTTCAGGTATGGTTCATCTATACTTACTCTGTTGAGTGTTTTTTATCAAGATTGGATGCTGTATTCTGTCAAATGCTTTTTCTGCATCTATTAACAGGATCATATGGTTCTCATCCTTTTTTTTTTTTCTTTTCTTTTTTTATTAATGCGGTGTATCACATTGATTGATTTGTGAATGTTGAACCAGCCTTGCAACCCAGGAATAAATCCCACTTGATCATGGTGAATAATTCTTTTTATATACTGTTGAATTAGATTTGGTAATATCTTGTTGAAAATTTTCGCTTCCATATTCATCAGGAAAATTGATCTATAGTTCTCCTTTTTAGTGGGATCTTTGTCTGGTTTTGAAATCAAGGTAATGCTGGCTTCGTAGAATGAGTTTGGAAGTTTTCCTTCCATTTCTATTTTTTGGAACAGTTTGAGAAGAATAGGTATTACTTCTTCTTTAAATGTCTGGTAGAAGTCCCCTGGGAAGCCATCTGGCCTAGGACTCCTGTTTGTTGGGAGATTTTTGATTACTGATTCAATTTCTTTGCTGGATTTGACCTGTTCAAATTTTCTATTTCTTCCTGTTTCAATTTTGGTAGTTTGTGAGGAATTTGTCCATTTATTCCAGATTCCCTGTTGGTTGGTATATAATTTTTCATAGTATTCTCTTATAATTGTATTTTGGTGGTGTTGGTTGTGATCTCTCTTCTTTCATTCATGATTTTGTCTATTTGGGTCCTTTCTTTTTTATTTTTGATAAGTCTGGCTAGGGGCTTATCAATTTTGTTAATTCTTTCAAAGAATCAGCTCTTAGTTTCATTGATCTGTTTTACTGTTTTGTTGTTGTTTGTTTGTTTCTATATCATTTATTTCTGCTCTAATCTTTATTATTTCCCTTCTTCTGCTGGCTCTGGGCTTTATTTGCTGTTCATTTTCTAGCTACTTTAGGTGTAAGGGTAGGTTGTGTCTTTGGGACCTTTCTTGCTTCTTAAGATAGGCCTTAATTGCTATATACTTTCCTCTTAGGACTGCCTTTTCTGCATCCCAAAGGGTTTGGACTGTTGTGTTTTTATTTTCATTTGCTTCCATGTATTTTTTATTTCTTCTTTAATTTCTGGTTAACTCATTCATACTTTACTAGGATATTCTTTAACTTCCATGTATTTGAGGTCTTTCTAAATTTTTTCTTGTGGTTGACTTCAAGTTTCAGTGTTGTGAATTGAAAATATGCATGGTACAATCTTGACCTTTTTATACTTGTGTAGGGTTGATTTGTGACCCACTTTGTGATCTATTCTGGAGAATGTTTCATATGCACTCAAAAAAGAATGTGTATTCTGCTGCTTTAAGATGAAATGTTCTGAATATATCTGTTAAGTCCATCTGGTCCACTGTGTCATCCAATCCAAATCCATTTTTTCCTTGATGATATTCTGTTTAGGTGATCTGTCCATTGCTGTAAGTGGGTGTTAAAGTCTTCTACTATTATTGTATTATCAATGAGTTTCTTTATGTTTGTGATTAATTGATTTATATATTTGAGTTCTTTCAAGGTGGGGGCATAAATATTTACAATTGTTAGCTCTTTTTGATAACTAAACCCCTTATAATGATATAATGCTCTTCTTCATCTCTTGTTATAGTCTGTGTTTTAAAATCTAGTTTGTCTGATATAAGTATGGCTACTTCTGCTTTCTTTTGACCTCCATTAGCATGATAGATGGTTTCCCATTCCCTCACTTTATTAGCACCATGCTCTAACCAACTGAGCTCACTGGCCACCTGCTCCATTCCCTCACTTTAATCTGCAGGTGTATTTAGGTCTAAAATGAGTCTCTTGTTGGCAGCATATAGATGGGTCTTTTTTTTTTTTATCTTTTGATTGAAGCATTTAGTCCATTTACATTCAGAGTGATTATTGAAAAATATGAATTTAGTGCCATTGTCTTGCCTGTAGAGTTGGTGTTTCTGTTGATGCTCTTGGTCCTTTCTAGTCTTTGTTGCTTTTGGTCTTTTTTTTTTTTTTGTTTCCTTCACTCAGAGAATTCCCCTTAAAACTTCTTGCAGGGTTGGCTTATTGGTCACAAACTCCTTTAATTTTTGTTTGTCTGGGAAACCATCTCTGTTTCTATTTTGAATGACAGCCTTGCTAGATAGAGTATTCTTGGCTGCATATTTTTTCCATTCAGCACATTGAGTATATCTTGCCACTCCTTTCTAGCTTGCTAAGTTTCTGCAGACAGATCTGCTACAAACCTGATCTGTCTTCCCTTGTAGGTTAAGGACATTCCCCCCAACCCCCCTGCTGCTTTCATAATTCTTTCCTTGTCTGTGTATTTTGTGAATTTGACTATGATATGTCTTCGTGATGGCTGGCTTTTGTTGAATTTCACAATATTCTCTGTGCTTCTTGGATTTTGATATCTGTGTCCTTACCCAGATTAGGGAAATTTTCAGCTACAATTTGCTCACATAAGCCTTCTGTCCCCTCTTCTCTCTCTTCATCTTATGAGACTCCTATGATACAAATGTTATTATATTTTAATAAATTGCTGAGTTCCTTAAATCTGCCTTTGTGATACCTGACCTTTGTTTCCCTCTTCTTTTCAGCTTTATTATTTTCCATAATTTATCTTCTGTATTGCTAATTCATTCCTCTGCCTCGTCCATCCTCATTTTTATGGTCTCCATTTGAGTTTGCATCTTGGCTACAGCATTTTTAATTTTCACCTGATTAGATTTTTGGTTCTTTTCTCTCTGCAGAAAAGGATCCTGTGGTGTTTTTTTCAAGCTATGCATTTTTTTTTCAAGCTCAGCCAGTAACCTTATAATCATTGCTTTAAGTTCTAGTTCAGACATCTTATATCTGTGTTGACTAAATCCCTGGCCATTATTTCTTCCTGTTCTTTCTTTTGAGGTGAATTCTTCTGCCTTGTCATTTTGGAGGAAGAAAAAAACAATAAGAATAATAGAATGAAATAAAAATTTAAAAAATTTAAAAAATCAAATAAAGGAAGCTAGATCCTAGGTGTGTTTTAGTCTTCTTGTTAAGAGAAGCTAGATATAAAGAAGAGAAAAGAGAAAAGAAGAGAGAAAAAAATTAAAAATTAAAAAATAAAAACAAATTTAAAAATGGGAAATATTGCTCCCTCTGTATCAAGAAACAACAGAAAAGAAAAACAACAACAACAAAAACAAAAGTAGAAGCAACAAAAATAAAAACAAATGAACAAGCAAACAAAAACCCAAATGAAGCTAGATCCAGTTTTCCCTAGAAGTGAAACTTTGTAGCAGTCACTAAGCTCATGGAAGGGATTTGTTCTGGTCTTCTGGGGGAGGAGCCTGCGGCTCTGATTCTCAGGCTTACTCTAGTGGAGATGTGCCTGGAGGGCACAGTGGGGCAGGGCTTGGTGTAATAGCTTCATTCTCCAGTTGGTGGCACTGTATAGCTCACTGGGGTCCATCAGTGTTGGTGGGCTAATGGTGAAAATGACTTCGCCCCACTCACTACTCTCCAGAGTGGGAAATTTGTGCCCTCACAAATGAGCAATCAGTCACCCCTCTTGTGTTCCCTGCTTCCAACAGCTCTCTGCCTTTCCCACGTCTGTGTCTGAGCTGTCTCCGTACTAGGTGGCACCTTTCTCCAGAGTTTTATCTCAGATGTGGCTGTGTTTCTAAACTCCACAGTTCAGAGACCCCCACAGTTTGGACCCTCCGTGATCTTCTGGGGGAGGGTCTTGCCACACTGTGACCAGGGCTGGCTTGTCCCAGGAAATGGTTGTGCAACCATGCAGAGGCAACAGCTCAGAGTTTATGGTAAATCACAACACACAGCCAGTGCCAGGGTTTGCTGCCCTCAACCAGTGTCTTTTGTTCCTATATGGGTGAACGTGGTTGCTTGATGGTGCCCTCTGTGTCTTTTGCCTGCGGAGAGGCCGTATCACCTCTACCAAATGCACTCTAAGTAGGGGAACCACTTCTCCCTGTGCAACCTAGGGGATCCTCACACTGTGTTGCCCCCTACTGGAGCTCCATCTTTATTCCTTACAGGAGTACCACCAGGGCCTGACCTCTGAAACTTCAGACTCTGTGCCCCACTGTTTATAAAAACTGGCAGTATTGAAACCCTCTCCTTTTCCCCCTGTTAATGGTTTTGGGGAACTGCTCTCTTTCCCCTTCTGTCTTTCTTCTCTCC
The DNA here is from genome assembly GCF_027475565.1 of Acinonyx jubatus. Taxonomy (NCBI): domain Eukaryota; kingdom Metazoa; phylum Chordata; class Mammalia; order Carnivora; family Felidae; genus Acinonyx; species Acinonyx jubatus. Next base: position 40,287,207 of record NC_069382.1, read on the forward strand.
GTGAAAATGGCTCCCTCCCCTCTGTTCACCTCCGCCAATTCACCTCTGCACCGCACCACATACCTGCTGTGTTCTCTCCTTCAAATTATGCAGATTGTTCTGTTAATCCTCAGATTGATTTCCTAGGTATTCAAAATGGTTTCTTGTTGATCTAGCTGTGTTTGAGGGTCAAGACAAACCCAGGGTCCCTTTACTACTCTGTCATCTTAACTCCTCCTCTCCATTAATTGATTTTTATGTGTTCAACCATTTTTGCTTTTCAGAGATAAAGCCAACTTGGTCATGGGATATGATCCTTTTAATGTGTGGTTAAGTTTAGTTTGCTAGTATTTTGTTGAGGGGTTTTTATATCTATGTTTATTAGAGTTATTGGACTATAGGTGTGTATGTGTGTGTGTATGCATGTGCGTGTGTGTGTGTGAGAGACAGAGAGAGAGAGATATGTCTTTGGCTTTGGTAACAAGGTGCTAAAGCCTTCAAAAATTAATTTGGAAGTGTTTTTTCTTCAACATTTGGAACAGTTTAAGAAACATTGGCATTAATTCGTCTTTAAATGTTTGATAGAATTTACCAGTGAAGCCATCTGGTCCTGAGGTTTTCTTTGTTGGGAAATTTTGCATGACTAATTCAATCTCCTTACTGGTTATCGGTCTATTCAGATTTTCTATTTCTTCATGATTCAGTTCTTGTAGATCATGTGGTTCTAGGAATTTATCCATTTCTTCTAGGTTACCCAATTTGTTGTTCATAGTAATGTCTTATGATTCTTTTATTCCTGTGGCATCAGTTTTAATATTTCCTCTTTCATTTCTGATTTTATTTGAGTCTTTACTCCTTTTTCTTAGTCTAGCTAACTGTGAATTTTGTTTATCTTTCTAAAAGACCATCTGTCAATTTCATTGATTTTTTTTAATTGTTTTTCTAGTCTTTTTTTTGCTCTTACCTTTATTCCCTTCCTTCTGCTGACTTTGGGCTTAGTGTGTCCCTTTTTTTCTAGTTCCTTGAGGATAAGTTTAGGCTATTTATTTAAAATCTTTCTTAATCTAATCTTTCTTTTTTAATGTAAGCATTTATTGCAATAAAATTCTCTTTTACTACTGCTTTTGTTGCATTCTATAGGTTTTGGTATATTGTATTTTCATTTTGTTTGTTTCAAGGTATTTCCTAATTTCCCTTTTAATTCCTCCTTGACCTAATGATTGTTCAGGATTGTATTATTATTCAATTTCCACACTTTTGTGAATTTTCCAGTTTTCTTTCTGTTATTGACTTCCTTCCACTGTATTCAAAAAAGATACTGGGTGTGATTTCAAAATTCTTAAAATTGTTGACACTTTTTGTGTGTCCTAACGTGATATCTCATGAAGAATGTTTCATGTTTATTTGAGAAAAATGTGTATTCTGGTTTTTTGTGTTTTTTTTTGGTTTGTTTTGTTTGTTTTTTTGGAGGGGGTAGAATGTTCTGTATAGGTCTGTTAGGAGCATTCAGTCTGTAGTGTTGTTTGAGTCCTTTGTTTCCTTATTGACATTCTGTCTGGATGGTCTATCCATTGTTGAAAATGTAGTTGAAGTCTTCTACTATTATTGTGTTGCTATCTATTTCTCTCTTCAGATCTGTCAATATGTGCTTTATATGTTGAGGGGCTCTAGTATTGAGTGCATATATGTTTATAATTGTTATATTTTTGTTATGAATTAGCTTTTTAATTATATATCAACCTTTTTGTCACTTGTAACAGTTTTTGATTTAAATTCTATCTTTTTCTGATATAAGTACAGCCATCTGTACTCTTTTGGTTACCATTTGCATGGATTATCTTTTGCATGGAATATTCACATTCAGTCTACATATGTCTTTAATTCTGAAGTGAATATCTTGTAGGCAGCATACAGTTGGATCTTGTTTTTATTTTATCTATTTAGCCACTCTATTTATTTTGATTGGAGAGTTTAATCTATATATTTTTATTTTATTAAATGTTTATTTATTGTTGAGAGAGAGAGAGAAAGAGAGAGAGAGAGAGAAAGAGAGGCAGAGAGAGAGGGAGAAAAAGATGATTTGAAGTGAGCTTTACACTGACAGCAGAGAGTCCAGCATGGGGTTTGAATTCATGAACCGTGAAATCATGACCTGAGCTGAAGTCAGATGTTTAACCTACTGAGCCACCCAGGCGCCCCGATATATTTATTTTTAAAGCAATTATTGATAGGTAAGAACTTACTATTACCATTTTGTTAATTTTTTTTCTGTTTGATTTGGGTTCTTTTGTCCCTTTTTTCCTACTTTACCATTTTCCTTTGTTATGGTGACTATAGTGATATGCTTTGATTCCTTTCTTTTTTTCTTTTATGTATCTACTATAGATATTTTCTTTGTGGTTATCACAAGGCTGACATAAAATATTTTATAGTTAAAACTGTCTATTTGAGCTGATAACAACTTAACTTCAATTGCATACAGAAACTCTACACTTTTACCTCTCTCCTCCAATTTATGTTTTATGGGTATTACAATTTACATATTTGTATATTGTGTATTTGTTAATACATTCTGTATTTATAGTTATTTTAGTACTATTTTCTTTTAACTTTTGTGCAAGAGTTAAAAGTGATTTACACAACCCCACTACAGTATTACATTATTCTGTATTTGCATATTTACTTTTGTTAATGAATTTTATACTTTTGCATGCCTTCAATGTTTATGTGTAATATATATATATATATATATATATATATAGTTTCAACTTAAACAACTTCATTATTTATGTTTATGTGTTTTATATATATATATACACACACACACACACACACACATATATATATATATAGTTTCAACTTGAACAACTTCATTAACTCCATTTAGCATTTCTCATAAAGCAGAGTAGTAATTAACCCCCTCAGCTTTTATTGTTCTGGGAAAGTGTTTATTTCTTCTGCATTTCTAAAGGATGGTTTTGTTAGATACAGTTTTCTTGGTTATCAGTTTTTATCTTTCAGTACTTTTAATACATCAGCCCATTCTTTTCTTGCCTGAATTTTTCTCCTGAATAATTTACTGATTGTCTTCTGGGGCCTCCCTTGTATATGAAGAGTTGCATTTCTCTTCCTGGTTTCAAAATCTTCTCTGTGTCCTTGACTTTTAACAATTTGATGTTAAAGTCTTTTAATGTAATTTTTGGATTCACCCTTTTTGGTTCTTTTAAGCTTTATGAATCTGGATGTCCATCTCCTTCCCAGGATTTGGGAAGTTTTCAGCCATTATTCCTTTAAGCCTTACGCTTCTTTCTTTATCTCTCTCTTTTCCTTCTGGGATTCTCATAACATGTATCACAGTTTTATTGATAGTGTTTCATAATTCTCTTAAGCTTTGTTTTTCAGTTTTTTAAAAATCCTTTTTTCTTTTTTTCTTCTGAGTGCATAATCTCAAATGATTTGTCTTCAAGTTCTCTGATTCTTTCTTCTGCTTGATCAATTCTGATGTTCAACTTCTTAGTGAATTTTTAAATTCAGTTATTGTATTCATCAGCTTTATGATTTCTGTTTGGTACTTTTCAGTATTTTTAAGTCTCTGTTGATATTCTCATTTTGTTAATGTATTGTTTTTCCAATTTTGTTTACTTGTCTATCTTTGTTCTCTGGTAAGTCATTGAACTTCTTTAAGATTTTTTTTCAGGCAAGGCATAGGTCTCCATTTCTTTAGAGTCAGTTACTTTCTGGGGGTTTATTTTGTTCTTTGATTATGTTGTGTTTCCTGATGCTTCATGTTTTCATAGTCTTGCATTGGTGTCTGCATATTTGAAGAAACAGCCAACTTTCCCAGTTTTTATAGACTGGTTTGACTGAGAAGACCAGTCTTCTCTGCCATCCTGGCTAGAGATTCTTGGCCTTTGTTTTTAGCTGCCCTAGGTGTCCAATCTTTCTTTTTCTTTCAAGAACCCATAATCTCTCAGTCTCTCTGGTGTCTGAGGATGTCACTTCCTTCAGAGCTCTGTGTGAGGTGAGGCAGAAACCAGCCCTTTGGGAAGCATGGGATGTTGGATTCAAACTCAAATCATCTCTCTCCTCTAGAGAAAAATCCTCTTTCGTGTGCCTTTTCTGAGCCTCATAGATCTGATCTGGCTGCAGGAAGATGCCTTTTGTTCTAACTGACCCAGGGGTCTGAACTCTGCCAGTTCTTTCAGCAATCTCTGTGTGAAGTAAGACAGAAACCAGCTCTTGGAGAGTGCCCTGAAAGTCAGCAGTAATCTGGAAGCCTGGGGAAGTTGGATGTTCACCCCAATCTCTCACCGTTTTCCCAGGAAAGAGTAAGATCTCTCTTGGCACTGAGCTGTGCTTATTTAGGAGAAGAGCTGACCTGGGTAGTGAAATTTCTCTTGCCTATTTCAGTGTGTCTACTTTCATGTTTTACATATCTACATACTTCAATTTCTTAACTGGATTCTGGACTTCTTATAAAGGTATTTTGTTTCTTATACAGTTGTTAAATCAGTGTTTCTGGTGGCGTGGGGGTGGGAGTGTGGATGAGAGCTAGGGCTCCTAGGACTCTCAGTTCCATTATTTTGCTGCTGCCACCTTCCCCCCCTTTTATTTCTTGGCGTGTTTCACTGGTTAGCACCTCTACTATAATGTCAAATAAAAGGGGCAAAAATAAGCATCCTTTTCTTATATCCGATCTTAGGGAGAAAACATTAAGTGGAATGTTAGCTGGAGGTTTTTCATGCATGTCCTCTAGAAGTTTGAGGAAGTTCCCTTCTATTCCCAGTTTTCTAATGGTTGGGTTATTCTCCCTACTCACTAGTCCTTTAACAGCTGAACTTTGGGCTTCTTGCTTTGTATGAAGGTTCATGCTTGACTTGTCATTTAGTGCAGACCTTGATTTCTGCCTTTATGTGAGGCTTATTGCATCTCAATTTCTAGGGTTTTAGAGATGGGCAAGTGCCCTGAGGAAAACCTTGAGTTTGAGCACCTTTATAAAAAAACATTTTTGGCTGGATCCTGGGAAGATGGTGGCGTAGGAGGACGCTGGGCTCACCGTGCCTCCTGCTGATCACTTAGATTCCACCTACACCTGCCTAAATAACCCAGAAAACCGCCAGAAGACTAGCAGAATGGAGTCTCCGGAGCCAAGCTCAGACGAGAGGCCCATGGAAGAGGGTAGGAATGGCAGCGAGGCGGTGCGCACTACACGGACTGGCGGGAGGGAGCCAGGGTAGAGGGGCGGCCCACTGGCCAAGCAGAGCCCCCGAGTCTGGCTTGCAAAAGTGGAGGGGCTGGACAGAGTGTGTTCCGACAGCAAGCGGGACTTGACATCTGGAAGGTTATAAGCTAACAGCTCTGCTTGGAGAATGGGAGGGCTGGAGGACAACAGGAGGGAGAGTTGTTGAGCCCGGGATGACAGAGCTCAGCTTGGCAGGAAACAAAGGCACTTGCCAGCGCCATCTCCCTCACCCATCCCCCAGCCAAAATCCCAAAGGGAACCAGTTCCTGCCAGGGAACTTGCTTGCACCACGCAAACACCCAATGCTGTGCTTCTGTGGATCCATCCCTCTGGCGGGTCTGACTCCCTCCTGGTGCTGCAGGCCCCTCCCAAAGCGGATCTCCAAAGGAAAAGCGAGCTGAGCCTGCCCCTCCCGCCCCCGTGCACCTTGATGATCCACCCCAGCTAATACGCCAGATCCCCAGCACCGCAAGCCTGGCAGTGTGCAAGTAGCCCAGATGGGCCATGCCACCTCACAGTGAATCCTGCCCCTAGGGGAGGGGAGGGAAGAGAAGGCACACACCAGTCTGACTGTGGCCCCAGTGGCGGGCTGGGGGCAGACATGGGGTCTGACTGCGGCCCCGCCCACCAACGCAAGTTATTCAAGACAGCACAGGGGAAGTGCCCCGCAGTCCCACACCACTCCAGGGACTATCCAAAACGACGAAATGGAAGAATTCCTCTCAAAAAAAGTCCAGGAAATAACAACAGCTAATGAGCTGATCAAAAACTATTTAAACAATATAACAGAAAGTGAATTTAAAATAATAGTCATAAAATTAATCACTGGGCTTGAAAACAGTATAAAGGACAGCAGATAATCTATTGCTACAGAGATCAAGGGACTGAGGAACAGCCAGGAGGAGCTAAAAAATGCTATCAATGAGCTGCAAAATAAAATGGAGACAACCACGGCTTGGATTGAAGAGGCAGAGGAGAGAATAGGTGAACTAGAAGATAAAATTATGGAAAAAGAAGAAGCTGAGAAAAAGAGAGATAAAAAAAATCCAGGAGTATAAGGGGAAAATTAGAGAACTAAGTGATGTACTAAAGAGAAATAACCTACGCATAATTGGTATTCCAGAGGAGGAAGAGAGAGGGAAAGGTGCTGAAGGTGTACTTGAAGAAATAATAGCTGAGAACTTCCCTGATCTGGGGAAGGAAAAAGACATTGAAATCCAAGAGGCACAGAGAACTCCCTTCAGGCGTAACTTGAATCGATCTTTTGCACGACATATCATAGTGCCACTGGCAAAATACAAGGACAAAGAAAATTCTGAAAGCAGCTAGAGATAAACGTGCTCTAACATATAAAGGGAGACCTATAAGACTCGTGACCGATCTCTCTACTGAAACTTGGCAGGCCAGAAAGGAATGGCAGGAGATCTTCAATGTGATGAACAGAAAAAATATGCAGCTGAGAATCCTTTATCCAGCAAGTCTGTCATTTAGAATAGAAGGAGAGATAAAGGTCTTCCCAAACAAACAAAAACTGAGGGAATTCGTCACCACTAAACCAGCCCTACAAGAGATCCTAAGGGGGATCCTGTGAGACAAAGTACCAGATACATCGCTACAAGCATGAAACCTATGGACATCACAATAACTCTAAACCCATATCTTTCTATAATAACACTGAATGTAAATGGACTAAGTGCGCCAACCAAAAGACATAGGGTATCAGAATGGATTAAAAAACAAGACCCATCTATTTTCTGTCTACAAGAGACTCATTTTAGACCTGAGGACACCTTCAGATTGAGAGTGAGGGGATGGAGAACTATTTATCATGCCCCTGGAAGTCAAAAGAAAGCTGGAGTAGCCATACTTATATCAGACAAACTAGACTTTAAATTAAAGGCTGTAACAAGAGATGAAGAAGGGCATATAATAATCACAGGGTCTATCCATCAGGAAGAGCTAACAATTATAAATGTCTATGCGCCTAATACAGGAGCCCCCAAATGTATAAAACAATTACTCACAAACATAAGCAACCTTATTGATAAGAATGTGGTAATTGCAGGGGACTTTAACACTCCACTTACAGAAATGGATAGATCATCTAGACACACAGTCAATAAAGAAACAAGGGCCCTGAATGATACATTGGATCAGATAGACTTGACAGATATATTTAGAACTCTGCATCCCAAAGCAACAGAATATACTTTCTTCTTGAGTGCACATGGAACATTCTCCAAGATAGATCACATACTGGGTCACAAAACAGCCCTTCATAAGTATACAAGAATTGAAATCATACCATGCATACTTCCAGACCACAATGCTATGAAGCTTGAAATCAAACACAGGAAAAAGTCTGGAAAACCTCCAAAAGCATGGAGGTTAAGGAATACCATACCAAAGAATGAATGGGTCAACCAGACAATTAGAGAAGAAATTAAAAAATATATGGAAACAAACGAAAATGAAAATACAACAATCCAAACGCTTTGGGATGCAGTGAAGGCAGTCCTGAGAGGAAAATACACTGCAATCCAGGCCTATCTGAAGAAACAAGAAAAATCCCAAATACAAAATCTAACAGCACACCTAAAGGAAATAGAAGCAGAACAGCAAAGAGAGCCTAAACCCAACAGAAGAAGAGAGATAATAAAGATCAGAGCAGAAATAAACAATATAGAATCTAAAAAAACTGTAGAGCAGATCAATGGAACCAAGAGTTGGTTTTTTGAAAAAATAAACAAAATTGATAAACCTCTAGCCAGGCTTCTCAAAAAGAAAAGGGAGATGACCCAAAAAGATAAAATCATGAATGAAAATGGAATTATTACAACCAATCCCTCAGAGATACAAGCAATTATCAGGGAATACTATGAAAAATTATATGCCAACAAACTGGACAACCTGGAAGAAATGGACAAATTCCTAAACACCCACACTCTTCCAAAACTCAATCAGGAGGAAATAGAAAGCTTGAACAGACCCATAACCAGCGAAGAAATTGAATCAGTCATCAAAAATCTCCCAAAAAATAAAGAGTCTAGGACCAGATGGCTTCCCAGGGGAGTTCTACCAGACATTTAAAGCAGAGATAATACTTATCCTTCTCAAGCTACTCCAAAAAATAGAAAGGGAAGGAAAACTTCCAGACTCATTCTATGAAGCCAGTATTACTTTGATTCCTAAACCAGACAGAGACACAGTAAAAAAAGAGAACTACAGGCCAATATCCCTGATGAATATGGATGCAAAAATTCTCAATAAGATACTAGCAAATCGAATTCGACAGCATATAAAAAGAATTATTCACCATGATCAAGTGGGATTCATTCCTGGGATGTAGGGCTGGTTCAACATTCGCAAATCAATCAATGCGATACATCACATTAATAAAAGAAAAGATAAGAACCATATGATCCTGTCAATTGATGCAGAAAAGGCCTTTGACAAAATTCAGCAACTTTCTTAATAAAAACCCTAGAGAAAGCCGGGATAGAAGAAACATACTTAAAGATCATAAAAGCCATTTATGAAAAGCCCACAGCTAACATCATCCTCAATGGGGAAAAACTGAGAGTTTTTTTCCCTGAGATCAGGAACACGACAGGGATGTCCGCTTTCACTGCTGTTGTTTAACATAGTGTTGGAAGTTCTAGCATTAGCAATCAGACAACAAAAGGAAATCAAAGGCATCAAAATTGGCAAAGATGAAGTCAAGCTTTCGCTTTTTGCAGATGACATGATATTATATATGGAAAATCCGATAGCCTCCACCAGAAGTCTGCTAGAACTGATACATGAATTTAGTAAAGTTGCAGGATATAAAATCAATGTACAGAAATCAGTTGCATTCTTATACACTAATAATGAAGCAACAGAAAGACAAATAAAGAAACTGATCCCATTCACAATTGCACCAAGAAGCACGAAATACCTAGGAATAAATCTAACCAAAGATGTAAAAGATCTGTATGCTGAAAACTATAGAAAGCTTATGAAGGAAATTGAAGAAGATATAAAGAAATGGAAAAACATTCCATGCTCATGGATTGGAAGAATAAATATTGTCAAAATGTCAATACTACCCAAAGCTATCTACACATTCAATGCAATCCCAATCAAAATTGCACCAGCATTCTTCTCGAAACTAGAACGAGCAATCCTAAAATTCATATGGAACCACAAAAGGCCCCGAATAGCCAAAGTAATTTTGAAGAAGAAGACCAAAGCAGGAGGCATCACAATTCCAGACTTTAGCCTCTACTACAAAGCTGTAATCATCAAGACAGCATGGTATTGGTACAAAAACAGACACATAGACCAATGGAATAGAATAGAAACCCCAGAACTAGACCCACAAATGTATGGCCAACTCATCTTTGACAAAGCAGGAAAGAACATCCAATGGAAAAAAGACAGCCTCTTTAACAAATGGTGCTGGGAGAACTGGACAGCAACATGCAGAAGAATGAAACTAGACCACTTTCTCACACCATTCACAAAAATAAACTCAAAATGGATAAAGGACCTGAATGTGAGACAGGAAACCATCCAAACCCTAGAGGAGAAAGCAGGAAAAGACCTCTCTGACCTCAGCTGTAGCAATCTCTTGACACATCCCCAAAAGCAAGGGAATTAAAAGTAAAAATGAACTACTGGGACCTTATGAAGATAAAAAGCTTCTGCGCAGCAAAGGAAACAACCAACAAAACTAAAAGGCAACCAATGGAATGGGAAAAGACATTTACAAATGACATATCGGACAAAGGGCTAGTATCCAAAATCTATAAAGAGCTCACCAAACTCCATACCTGAAAAACAAATAACCCAGTGAAGAAATGGGCAGAAAACATGAATAGACACTTCTCTAAAGAAGACATCCGGATGGCCAACAGGCACATGAAAAGATGTTCAACGTCGCTCCTCATCAGGGAAATACAAATCAAAACCAATTCAGATATCACCTCACTCCAGAGTGGTCAAAATGGACAAATCAGGAGACTATAGATGCTGGAGAAGATGTGGAGAAACGGGAACCCTCTTGCACTGTTGGTGGGAATGCAAATTTGTGCAGCCACTCTGGAAAACAGTGTGGAGGTTCCTCAAAAATAGACCTACCCTATGACCCAGCAATAGCACTGCTAGGAATTTACCCAAGGGATACAGGAGTACTGATGCATAGGGGCACTTGTACCCCAATGTTTATAGCAGCACTCTCAACAATAGCCAAATTATGGAAATTATGGAAAGAACCTAAATGTCCATCAACTGATGAATGGATAAAGAAATTGTGGTTTATATACACAATGGAGTACTACGTGGCAATGAGAAAGAATGAAATATAGCCCTTTGTAGCAACATGGATGGAACTGGAAAGTGTTATGCTAAGTGAAATAAGCCATACAGAGAAAGACAGATACCATATGTTTTCACTCTTATGTGGATCCTGAGAAACTTAACAGAAACCCATGGGGGAGGGGAAGGAAAAAAAAAAAGAGGTTAGAGTGGGAGAGAGCCAAAGCATAAGAGACTCTTAAAAACTGAGAACAAACTGAGGGTTGATGGGGGGTGGGAGGGAGGAGAGGGTGGGTGATGGGTATTGAGGAGGGTACCTTTTGGGATGAGCACTGGGTGTTGTATGGAAACCAATTTGACAATAAACTTCATATATCGAAAAAAAAAGAAAAAAATTTTGTGTACTATATGTAATTTACATATATATGCATACATTTCCATATTTTTGAGACTTTTTTCATTAAACAATTTATCTTAGCTATGTTTCAGTGTTAGTATAGATCTACATTATCACTTTAAATGCCTTTGTATTATTTAATGTATGAATAAACAATAACTTATAATTTGAATTCCCTCTTTTTGAACATTTAAATTGTTTCAGAAATTTTAGTATTATAGGCAACACTGAAATGAACATTTTTATAACTGTTTTTGATCACTATTATTACTTGTTTTTTTGTGGGGCTTGAACTCATGACCCTGAGATCAAGATCTGAGCTGAGATCAAGAGTCAGATGTGTAACTGACTGAGCTACCCAGGCACCCCACTTACTATCATTCCTTTAAAAAAATTCCTTGAAGATTTGTTGGGTCAAAAAATATGCACATTTTAATGTTTTTATTAAGTATTGCCAAATAATACTCCAGAAAATGTGTACCATGTTACCCTTTCACTTGCAGCATGTGAAAGGGCATTTTCTTCACATTATGGAACAATGATGGGGATTTTTAAATTTTGCCAACAAAACAGGTGAATAGTAGTGTCTCCTTGTTATTTTAATTTTCATCTTTTTTATTAGTAGTGCAAGAGAGCATTTTTATATCTATTAGCCACTATAGGTTTTTAAAGTTGAAATGGCCTTTAAGGTTAATTTAATCAAATGGTTTATTTTATAGATTAGTAAATCAGGATCCTGAGATTTTATCTGAATTAATTTGATTCATCTGATGTCACATATTGTACAAGTGACAACAGCAGTTCTCTAAATTGAGGCTTCTGACCCAAGTCCAGTGTTCTTTTTCCTACCTTAAAGGCCAACAAATTACAGCAAGAGGCCAATTTGGTTTGCCACCTGTCTTTACATGGTATGTGAGATAAAAATGGCACTTATATTTTTAAATGATTTTTAAAAACTTAAAAAGAACATTTCAGGGTACATAAAAAGTATGCAGAATTAAAATTTCAACATCCATAAATAAGTCTTATTGGATTGCAGCCACACTTATTCATTTATGGTTGTCTGTGGCTGGTTTTGTGCTACAATGACAGAGTAATTGCAACAGAAATTGTATGACCTCCAAATCCTAAAATATTTGCTATCTGGCCATGCACAAATTGTGGACTCTTTTTCTATAGCACACATTGTCTTCACTTTCAGTGAAGCCAAAAGAACAAATTCCTAATTGGGCCTCCAGAGGGAGACATTGAGGAGGGTCTTCAGTTAGGGTTCGGTTTGTTTTGAGTCATACCAGACACTAATGATTTTATATACAACTCATGTATATTTCAAAACTTACTCCTATATTCAAAGGCCATATAGCTCAAAATAAAATATCCATGAGAAACATGTGTAATGCTTTAGAAAAGCAGCTTAAAACCCCACTAAGATGATGGAAATCAGGCTGCATTGCTGTTTAACAGATGGAGAGGAGGAAGTGAGTTTGGGGTGTCATTGAGGGATGGTTTGTAGAATGTTATGATCAAGTTTTGGAGGTTGAGAACTTAAAGTCCACGTCTAGAATCAAGCTGATCCGGGTCTAATCCTGACGCTGCCATTTTAATACTTTGTGGTAGTAAATACACAGTTCCATTGAGCCTAATTTTTTCACATCAATAATATTCCATACATTTAAATATATAGGCCATCTGGAACATAAGGTGATTTTCTCATTTTACCAATAAAAAGATTTCTAAAAACTTGAGTATGTTTTTAGGAAAGTAAATGAAATAGTCAAATATCTACCTGTAATAGTTTATTAACATAGTTTCAGACATTTTAAATCTCCTATATTAGATATATTAATTCAAAAGTAGTACTTCATTAATTCTCACACTTTAAGAAATAATTTTATTCAAAGTTTTCATAAATGGCTTTAATTTAATGGAATTGGCATCAACTAGAGTTATTTTTTGAGTTATCTAACACAGTTTTCAGGAGCATATACTCTTACTTTCATTATGTTGTTTGATATACAGTACCTTTGAATCTTAGTATGAAGCTGTTCCTGGAAATTTTTTCCAGGCTACAGTTTCTCATTCACATGCTAGTATGGTAGATGGTCCTTTACATGTTTGTGATTTCCGCCATCTAACTACTTGTTAGATTGTTTCCTTTTTTTTTTTTTTTTTTTAATTTCTGTAGCTGGAGTGGAGGGCTACAACAGCACCTGGCTCAAAGGGACCCAAACCATCTCTGACAAAATTCAAAGGGTAGAGAGATGAGGGAAACCAGAAAGGAATGTATTTCTGTGAGGCCAACACCAAGAAGACAGTGAGCTGATGTCTCAAAGACTGTCTCCAAAATGCTGAAAATACTTCCAGGTTTATATAAGAAAAATGTGGGACAAAGATCAGTGGGTACCAATGTGCAGGTGAGTAGTAAAGGTCAAGTTGATCACTGTCTTGGGGTCAATCACACAAGGTCTTGCTGGCTCAGGCAGTCCTTATTGCTTGAGGTGGCAGTTTCGTTCTCATCACCAGGATGCTCTGCCTGCAGGATATTTTGCCTGAGTTAAGAAACAAACTGGAAAGAAGAACTTACTCAGTTAGGAAGTACAGACTGAGGTCAAAATGGAGGTAGTTGAAATCCTCTTTCATTTAGCAATAATTGTATAGTTGCACACAGTTTTTAAAAATGATACAGAAGGATCCTGTGTCCCTTTACCCAGTTTCCTCCAAAATGGGAACACTTTGCAAAACTATGGTACAATATCATAATAAGAAAATTGACATTGATACAATCTACTGATCTTATTCAGATCTCCCAGTTACACGTATACTCATGTGTGTATGTGTGTTTACCTCTATACAATTTTATTACATATAAGTTTGTGTGCCCACCATCATAGTCAAGCTACAGGACTGTTCCATCACCACAAGATTACTTCTGGTTGCTCTTTTATAGCCACGCCCACCTCCAACCACTCATCAGCTATTCTCTTTGGCAACCAATAATCTTCTATTTCCATAATTTTGTTACTTCAAGAATGTTACATAAATGTAAACATACATATATAAACTTTTGGGGTTGACTTTTTTCCCACTCAACATTAATTCCCTTGAGATTCATCAAAATAATTATCTGTATCATTAGTTCATCCCTTTCTACTGTATTTTTTAAAAATTTTTAAATGTTTTTTTATTTTTAAGAGAGAGAGAGAGACAGAGAGCAAATGGGGAAGGGGCAGAGAGAAGGAGACACAGAATCCGAAGCAGGCTCCAGGCTCTGAGCTGTCAGCACAGAGTCTGATGTGGGGCTTGAAATCATGAACCATGATGGGGCGCCTGGGTGGCGCGTCGGTTAAGCGTCTGACTTCAGCCAGGTCACGATCTCGCTGTCCGTGGGTTGGAGCCCCGCGTCGGGCTCTGGGCTGATGGCTCAGAGCCTGGGGCCTGTTTCCGATTCTGTGTCTCCCTCTCTCTCTGCCCCTCCCCCGTTCATGCTCTGTCTCTCTCTGTCCCAAAAATAAATAAGTGTTGAAAAAAAATTTTTTTAAAAAAATTTAAAAAGAAATCATGAACCGTGAGATCGTGACCTGAGCCAAAGTTGGCTGCTGAACCGACTGAGCAACCCAGGCACCCCTATTCCTTTTTACCATTGAGTTGCATTCTACAATATGGATTTATCACAGTTTATTTAACCATTCTTCCACTGAAGGACATCTGGGTCGTTTCCAAAATGTAGCTTTTATAAATAAATTTGCTCTGAACATTCATGATCCACTTTTGTCTAAAACAAGTTTTCATTTTAAAATGATCTTTAGGGGCTCCTGAGTGGTGCAGTTGGTTAAGCATCTGACTTTGGCTCAGGTCATGATCTTGTGGTTAGTGTGTTCGAGTCCTGCATCGGGCTCTGTGCTGACAGCTCAGAGCCTGGAGCTTACTTCAGATTCGGCGTCTCCCTGCCTCTCTGCCCCTCCCTTGCTTGCACTCTCTTTCTAAAAAATGAATAAACATTAAACAATTAATAAAATGATATTTAGAAGGTTATTGACTACCAACATTTGCAATTTTGAGTTCATGTCCCCAAGGAATTTATTCATTAATTCCTCAAATATTTATTATTTTCTATGTGCCAGGTAGTGTTCTAGGTGCAGAATACATAGGTAAACAAAGTTCCTGTTTTCTTGGAGTTTACATTCTAGTGAAAAGTGACAAGCCACATATATGCATATAATTATTATAATTATAATTATTAAAAGGGTGCTACTTTTTTTGCTTCTCCTCCTCCTCCTCCTCCTCCTTCTTCTTCTTCACCTGATCCTATCAATTGACTTGTAGCCATCCACAACTAGTATTAGTTGGGTCTCTTCTGGCTCATGTGTCTTCTCTAAGCAGTAGTTTTTTATTCAAAATAAAGTTATTGAGAGAACACCAGGTAACGTGAGGGACTTCATAAGTTTAGGCAACTTCCTTTTTTTTTCTGAGGGAAGCTTTGAGACAAAGTATTGCCTTATATTTAGGCTGATGCTGTCTTGTCTTGCAATATTACTATGATAGAACCCTATAGAGCTAATGCTGCTTTGGGGGATGAGAGTGTGTGTCTGTTGCTGTTGTCCCCGTTTAAAGGAAATTGCTTTTGATCTTCCTTACTGCTAGGGTTTAAAAGATTACACTTTAAATGCAACTTTTAAAAGTTACCAGAAGCCATGTTAATCTGTTCCAGTAAAGATATCATCAGTAGCTTTGATTAAGTCTACTAATTGGTTAAATTTACAATTTACAGTGTGTTGTCATCTACTTTAATCCATCTGATTTCTATAGGGCCATATAAGTAAATTACACATGGATATGGCGATAACCACCTTTTTGTATCCTTATGTCTTTGGTGGTGATGCCAATCTCTGCAATTCTTTTTGACACGAAGTTTTGCCTTTGATTTACCTTCTTGGGAGGGGGACTCTAAGAGTGGGAACAGTTTTAAGAAGTTATACTTGGTCCTTCTTAACAAAATGGCCCTTAATTTACAGGACAGGGAAGCAACATGAGGGTCTTGTTAGTTTTGAATATACTCAATCACATTTATGCACTCAGTGGCCAAAGAACTAACCATAAGTTCCCTGTGAGATGAAACTGGCTGAGTGTTCCATATATCATCTGACATTCATAAGCTCCCACTCTGAATGGGAGGCCATAATGGTATTTTGTGTCCTTGGTATCTGTGCTGGCTCAGATGCTGTATTTAGTAGCCCTCTAAAGATTTGGTTATTCTCCTTTCTCATCTTTTGTGCTGTGGCCTTTTGTGTAACTCTGTTACCTTGATAATGAAATCCTGGGCTGGTGGTCTGTCCTGCAGCTACAGAAGATAAGGGTATCTTTAAACACTGCCAGGGCTGCTGTCTGACTTTCTCAGGAAGACTTGAGTTGATAGACTAACCTGAACCTAACATTTTTTTTCAAGACTTCTGAAGTGTTTATAATAGTAAGCCAACTCTGCAACCATTATGAATACCAATGTCCCCATACCACTTAAAAACTATTGTTTCTGCCTGTGTCAAAGAGTCACTGTCATCTGTGTTTCCTTTCAATCCACCAAAGGTGAAATTGTTAGTTATTGTGATGTTACTGCATGCCAGGCATTATCCACCTCACATTTTGTATCAACTGTCAACCTAGATTCTCTTTAGGTAGAAAGCATAGCCTGAGACAAGGGTTTGCATGTACGTCGTTTGTTTTAGGAAGTGATGTCAGGGAGTAGAGTTGGAGGTCTTGGAGGAGGAAAGGAAGCCAATATAAGAGTATGCTATCAACTATCACCTTTATGGATAACTGGGACTCAGTACTGCTGTGACCCATTGATGAACTCTACATTCCTCAGAATTATCCTTCTAAGAGGCAGGGAGGGAGCACCGAATCCTGAATCCCTGCCAGTTAAGGATTGCTCCATGAGGTTATCTCCCTGCATTTGCATGTTTACACTCATGAATTATGGCTTTCCACAGACATCTCAAACATAGCTCAGAGAGGTGAGGGCAGAAAACAAGGATATGAATTTCAGTGAAGACAAGATACTTTTGGATTAGTCATGTGTGAAGGTGGTTGTCACAGCAAAGACTGGGGATAAAGGTGGGCCAAGAGGATATAAGGGGGCAAAAGGTGGCCTTTTCATCACCTTGTCCCTTTTTGCCCTTTTTCCTCATTTTAATTATTTGTAGGTGCCAAATAATGTTGGATATCTTGCACTGGCCTCCTAACTTTCAAGTGGCTGAACTTTCTACCATTAGATTTACACTGTTTGCTTTAGGTTATAATAGTCAGCATTCAGTAGGAATATTTGAGTGTATTGGGAAGGAGATCAAAACACATCAAGAACAGGGGCTTGTATACATGATTGGGCAGATTGGGACCAGACTGTGTAAATGTTTTCACTTATCCTAGGAAAATGAGAAAAATAAAGGCAATGGAGTTATTTATGCATGAAGTGAGAAATGAACAATTTAAAATACCTGTACTTATCTTGAGATCATATCCTTAAGTATTTTGGGGGAGCCATGTCTGTTTTGAAAGATGAAATGATGTAAGTAAATATTTTTTAAAAAGCATTTTATATGACAAAATAGAAATTTGGAAACTGCAAGTCTGTCTCTTTGTTTTTCTTATCTTTAAAAATGTACTGGTCTGCAGGATCCCTAATTTGGACAATCCCTAGTCTAGAGCATGGAGTCCCATCAGAGAGCAGGCCTGGAATTGGTCCCCAGGAAAAGGGAGAACTGGATAATTAGAGGTTGCTCTGGGAACAGTAAAGACTTGGCTATGAGAAAGAGAGAGAGAGAGAGAGAGAGAGAGAGAGAGAGAGAGAGAGAGAGAGAGATCTTGTCCACCTTGTGTCCATGGCTAGCACTGGAGCCAGAATGGTAGATACACAAGAGAGGATGGGCCTAGAGTAATTCTGATGGAGATAGAGAACACTTCTTTTTCTCTTGCCTCAGCAAAAAAGCTATCAAGGTGCTAAAGAAAATCTCATTTCTTACCTAGCTGGGAGGCTGTGATTAGCAAAAGACTGAGATGGGCTAGAGAAATTGATGTCTATCTATATTTCAGTACCAGCTGGCTTTGTGTTTGAGTGAAAGACCTGGCTCTCAGACTAGGACTTCCAACACTATGTTGAATAACAGTGGTGGGAGTGGGACATCCTTGTCTGTTCCTGACCTTAGGGGGAAAGCTCTCAGTTTTTCCCCATTGAGGATGATATTAGCGGTGGGTCTTTTGTATATGGCTTTTATAATCTTGAGGTATGATCCTTCTATCCCTACTTTTTTGAGCGTTTTTATCAAGAAAGGATATTATATTTTGTCAAATGCTTCCTCTGCATCTATTGAGAAGATCTTTCTTTTATTTTAACGAAGGAATTTTAATAATCTTTCTTTTGTTAGTGTGATCTATCACATTGATTGATTTGCAGATATTGAACCAACCCAGCATCACAGGTATAAATCCCACTTGATATTTGGTGAATAATTCTTTTAATGTACTGTTGGATCCAGTTTGCTAGTACCAGAGAAATTGGTCTGTAGTTCTTCTTTGTAGGGGGGTCTTTGCCTGGTTTTGGAATCAAGGTAATGCTGGCCTCATAGAATGAGTTTGGAAGTTTTTCTTCCATTTCTATTTTTTGGAACAACTTCAAAAGAACAAATTTTAACTCTTGTTTAAATGTTTAGTCGAATTCTCCTGGAAAGCCATCCAGCCCTGGACTGTCATTTTTGGGAGAGTTTTGATTACTTATTCAATTTCTTTGCTGGTTACGGGTCTGTTCAAATTTTCTATTTCTTCCCATTTCAGGTTTCTTCCTGTTAAACATAGAAACATAGTTTATATGTTTCTGGGAATTTGTCCATTTATTCCAGATTGTCCAATTTGTTGGCATATAATTGCTCATAATATTCTTTTATTATTGTTTCTATTTCTGTGGTGCCAGTTGTGATCTCTCCTTTTTCATGTGTAATTTTATTCATTTAGGTCCTTTACTTTTTCTTTTTGTCCAATCTGGCTAGGGATTTATCAATTTTGTTAATTCTTCCAAAGAGCCAGCTCCTGGTTTCATTGATCTGTTCTACTGTTTGTTTGTTTTTAATTTCAATATCATTGATTTCTGCTCTAACCTTCTATTCTTTTTTTTTTAATTTTTAAAAACGTTTTTTATTTATTTTTGAGACACAGAGAGACAGAGCATGAGCAGGGGAGGGGCAGAGAGAGAGGGAGACACAGAATCTGAAGCAGGCTCTAGGCTCTGAGCTGTCAGCACAGAGCCCAATGTGGGGCTTGAACTCACAGAGTGTGAGATCATGATCTGAGCTGAAGCTGGACGCTCAACCGACTGAGCCACCCAGGTGCCCCTGCTCTAACCTTTATTATTTCCCTTCTTTTTCTGGTTTGGGCTTTTTTTGCTGTTCTTTTCCCAGTTCAATTTGGTGTAAGGTTAGGTTGTGTATTTGAGACCTTTCATTCTTCTTTAGGAAGGCCTGGATTGCTATACACTTGCTTTTTAGGACTGCCTTTGCTGCATCCCAAAGGTTTTTGACTGTTGTGTTTTCATCTTTATTGGTTTCCATGTACTTTTTAATTTCCTCTTTAATTTACCAGTTAACCCATTCATTCTTTAGTAGGACATTCTTTAATCTTCCAGTATTCCTGGTCTTTCTAAATTTTTTCTTGTGGTTGATTTTAAGTTTCATAATGTTGTGGACTGAAAATATGAATGGTATGATCTTGATCTTTTTGTACTTGTTGAGGGATGATTTTTATGTAATCTATTCTGGAGAATGTTCCAAGTATACTCGAGAAGAATGTGTATTTTGCTGCTTTAGGATTAAATGTTCTGAATATATCTGAATATATCTGTTAAGTCCATCTAGTCCAGTGTGTCATTCAAAACCCTTGTTTCCTTGTTAGCATGATAGATGGCTCTCCATCCCCTTTCAATTTGCAGGTGTCTTTAGGTCTAAAATGAGTCTCTCTAAAAATAAGCTACATATAGATGGGTCTTGTTTTCTTACCCATTCTGATACCTTATGTCTTTTGATTGGAGTGTTTAGTCCACTGATAGAGTGAATACAGAAAGATATGAATTTAGTGCCATTGTGTTGCCTGAAGGGTTGGTGTTTCTGGTGATGTTCTCTAGTCCTTTCTAGTCTTTGTTGCTTTTGGTCTTTTTTGTTTTGTGTTATCTTTTCTCCACTCAAAGAGTTCCCCTTAAAATTTCTTGCAAGGCTGGTTTAGTGGTCACAAACTCCTTTAGTTTTTGTTTGTCTGGGAAACTCTCTATCTCTGCTTCCGTTTTGAATAGCAACCTTGCTGGATAAAGTAATCTTGGCTGTATATTTTTCTGATTCAACACATTGAATATACCCTGCCCCTCCTTTCTGGCCTGCCTAATTTCTGTGGATAGGTCTGCTGCAAACCTAATCTATCTTCCCTTATCGGTTAAGGAATTTTTTCTCTTGCTGCTTTCATAATTCTTTCCTTGTCTGTGTATTTTGTGAATTTGACCATGCTATGCCTTGGTGATGGTCAGTTTTTGTTGAATCTAATAAAAGTCTCTGTGCTCCTTGGGTTTTGATGTTTGTGTCCTTCCCCAGATTAGGAAAATTTTTTGTTATAATTTGCTCATGTAAATCTTCCCTCTTTCCTCTCTCTTCATCTTCTGGGACTCCTATGATTCAGATGTTATTCCTTTTTTAAAAAGTCACTGAGTTCTCTAGGTCTTGTATCATGCTCTTTTGCCTTTGTTTCCCTCTTTTATTCTGCTTCATTATTCTCCATAATTTTATCTTCTAAATCGCTGATTTGTTGCTCTGCTTCATCCATCCTTGCTGTTGTGGAAATTATTCAAGATTGCATCTCAGTTATAGCATTTTTGATTTTGGTATGACTAGATTTTATTTCTTTTATCTCCACAGAAAGGGATTCTCTGGGGTCTTCTAAGCTTTTATTCAACCCCAGCTAGTAGTCTTATTGTCGTGGTTCTAGTTCAGACATCTTCCTTTTATTTGTGTTGGTTAAGTCCCTGGCTGTCATTTCTTCCTGTTCTTTCTTTTTGGGTGAATTCCTTTGTTTTGTCATTTTGGAGGAAGAAAAAAATTAATAAAATAAAAATTAAAATTAAGAAATTAAAATCAAAACAAAAAATCAAATAAAGGAAGCTAGATCCTAGGTGTGTTTTGGTGTGCTTGTTGAAAGAAGCTTGATAGAATAGAAAAAAAAAAGAGAAAGGAAAGAAATAAAGTTAAGAAAAAATTTAATAATTAAAAACAATTTAAAAAATTTATATAATAAAATAGAATAAAATAAAATAAAGAAAATGAAATAGAATAGTAAATTTAAAAAAAGTAAAAAAAAATTTTTTTCTCTTTCTGTATTCAAGAAAGAGCAAGAAGAGAAATCAAGAAAAAAGAAAACAATTTAAGTAAAAACAGAAGCAAAGAAAATGAACAAATAAGTGACCAGCAAACAGAATGAAACCTGAAAGAAGTTACATCCATTTTCCCCTAGAATTGGAACTATGAAGCCTTCTATAATCTGTACACTAAGCAGGTGGAGTGATTTATGCTCATCTTCTGGGGGATGTGCTTGGAAGGCTCAGTTGGGCAGTGCTCCATTCTCCACTAGGTGGCGCTGCTTAGCTTCCTGGGGTGGATCAGTGTGTGTGCATGCATGTGGGGAGAGGTGGAAATGGCTTTACCCAGCTCCCTAGTCTCTGGTGCAGGAACTTCACACTCTTACCTGCGATCAAGCTTCCCTCCTTTGGCTCAGGCCTCTGTCCACTCCCCACCTCTACCCTGTCTGTGTCCAAGCTGTCCGCCTGCAAGGCAGCACTTCACTCCAGAGTTTTATCTCAGATGGGGTTGTGTTTCAAAATCCCACACTTCAGAGACCCCTGTGCTGGACCTGTGCTGACTCTCTGGGGGAGGGTCTCAGCAATGGCTGGTGCCAGCTTGCCCAAAAAAAATGGTTTGGTGCTGACCTACCTGTATTTCAGAGATGAGACAAGCTCAGAGTCTCCATGCTACTTTCCCATCTTAACTCCTTCCTCAGAAGTCACACACTTTAGGGGCACCTAGGTAGCTCAGTTGGTTGAGCATCTGAATCTTGATCTCAGCTCAGGTCATTATCTCATGGTTTGTAAGTTCGAGATCCATGTCAGGCTCTGTGCTGACAGTGGGGGCCCTCCTTGGGATTCTTTCTCTCTCTTCCTCTTTCTCTGTCCCTCTCTGGGTGGCTCTCTTTCTCTCTCAAAGTAAATAAATAAACTAAAAAAAAAAAAAGAATTCACACATTTTAGGTTAATCATCTTCCCAATGTTTAACATTTTTATTACCAATGGATTTGCAGCTTACTGACCTTTAAATTAGCTATACTTTCTTGTTTGCTTTTAATTTTTTAAAATAATATGGATAAATTATTTTTTCTGGCTTAAAAAAAGTTTCCTATAAAAAAGTTTTCCTAAAGATTGCAAAAACAGTTGTTATATTTTGGGAATTTTAGCATTTCTCACAATGTCAAGTACGTTAAGAAAGCTTTCATATTTAGAAAGGGAACTGAAAAAAAAAAGAGAAGCTACCTTATAATTCTTTCTTCTATTTTATTGAGTTTAACTTTTGACACGTTTTATCTGATATGTCTCATTTCTCAGATATCACAATCAGTAGTTTCTCTTCTCTGAAGCTTAGTTTTTATTTTGCCATTAAGCTTTTTCAAACAGATTGGTATGATTTTTCAATTTTCAAAATCCTAGATTATCTGTCTTTATCTCCAAGTTATCTATGAGTATTGCAAACACAGATAAGCTTTTTTCCCCCACACAATTCAGATGATGGAGAAATGCAAAGCTGATGGAAAGATAAGGAAGAGTATGTGACACACAAAAGGTACAAGGCAGAAAGAACAAGTTTATCAGAACCTCAGCCTTAGATCACTCATGTGAAAATGTTCTCAATTTAAAAATACAGAAGTGTCTTCTGCAACATCAAATTCTTTGTGTTCTGTCGTGTATAGTAGTTTTGATAACAAAATGTTTCTTGGATCGAACAAAAGAAATCCCCATCAAATAATTTTGTTTTCTTTATTAATCTAGTTTTTTGCCTTAAAAAATAATTATAAATGAAGCAACCTTTGGTCTTTGTAGGCAAAGATGCCTCAGACATTGAGAAACTGTAGATACTTTACAATAAAAAGAATTACTGATAATGGACACTTACAGGTTTTGCTTCTACGAAGAACCTTGACTAAGATTTTGGTAATGAAAGAGGTTCTAGAGGAACAGAATTTTAAGAATGGATTTTCTGAATTGGTTCTGGGGTTTATGGAATTGATTCTCCAATCTGATTAGATTTAAAGATGCTAATTATTCTATTTCTTGTAGTAAAGGGAGCATAGCATAGTACATGCTATGATCTGGCTTTTGAGATATACAAAATAGCTCCATTGGCCACTCCTAATCACTCACAATAAACAAGAATCTGGATGATTGTGTATATGATACTTCCAAACATTTTTGTTAAACTAATGAATATAATGAGATTGGTTGTTTGCTCCTATTGTCACTGGACAGTGGGGAAAGAAAAGAATGAGCTCAGAGATTTGAAGCTCAGCTCATGTGCCACATAATGACCTGAAAACTTCTATATGTACCCAGAAGGAGACATTTATCTTCTGTAGCTGCAGGGCTGAAATTGCTGAAAGTCAAATCCAGGATCTTATCTTGCACCTGACTGAATTACAAGGAAAATGGAACTCCTAGCTTTGCAGTTTGTCTACTGTTAAAGTGATGGCATTGTTAGGGAAGAAATGGGATCTTAAAAGTTGGAATGGGAATATGTGGGAAGACCCTGATAAAGCTGGGGATATTGAGTAAACTCTAGTAAGTTTTCTTTATCAGTGGAAGCAGCTTCTCCACTCCCCATAGAAGTGGCCTCTCTACCCCATTAGAGGGAATTAAGCTTGCATTGCCTGAGGAAATGGTAATGGACTTCCCTGATACAGTGGCCATTCAAGACAATGCTGTTGCCCTCACTGTTTTTTTGTTTCACAACCTGTAACTAGACCTCAAGTCCCAGCAGGTCTCTAAAGGTGAGGTACAAAGTATGACCTATGAGGAGGTGCACTACACTCCAAAAGAACTACTTGAGTTTCCTAATTGGAATGAACAGAAATCTGGAAGACATGTGGGAGAACAGATATGAAGGGTGTGGAATAATGGTGGAAGGAAAAATATGTTGGTTCAGGGGAATTTATTGATATGGGCTCACAAACAGATTCTGCATTTAATGTTGCAGAACAGGGAATTAGAAGGGGCTCCAACTGTTTGTTAAGATTGGCTGGCTGAAACACAAACCAAAAGGTGGCCACAATGAGCAAGTTAGAAATGCTGGGCCTTCCCTTGGTCTTATGTAGAGGAAGGGAATCAAAGGCTTAGGGAAATTGGAATGTTATAGTGGACTTGTCATGTAAGACCTACTCACCCACACAGGGAGGGTCCAGAAGACACATCTTTCTACCTATGAGAAATATATTTGTAAGGGAGACCAGAATCCTAATGAGCTCTGTGATCATTCTTCTATGTAGGCCACCTTACAGTGGGAACTGTGGTCACTGAATTGAGATACCTAAATGCAATGGGAATCACTGAATCTCAGGATGCAGGGGCTGGGTGGTGGCACGCAATACCAAAGGCAAGGTGAACATGGCTGTCATCATGGACAACAGCATCAAAGCAGCAATCAGAACAATGTGACTCACACCCAGACCTATGGAATTGCCTAAGTACAACTAGAAGAAGAGGTCTACTAAGTTCCTACTTGGTTTGTATATGCAGACAAGTTATAGGTCAAGTGAACAAAGTTTTAATCTGAATTGTATAAATGGAGTCATGGCCCCTCAATCAATTCTGACTTAAGCCAGCTTACAAACCCAGAACCCCTTGAAGGAGGGGAGGCCAGGTTCAAAGACTTATATTGTTCATCTTTCTCTTGGTTTTTCCAAATGGGACTTTTGAGCTTTTACCAGGGTAACTGTGAATTAAGGAAAAGTAAAATAATCAGACCTTTCAGGGATTACTGGACACTGGCTCTGAATCAACACTGATTTCAAGAGACCCAAAACATCATGGTAGCCTATCAGAGTAGGGAGTTATGGAGTTCAGGTAATCAATGGAGTTTTAGCTCAGGTCCACCTCACTGTGGGTCCAATGGGTCCCCAAACCCATTGTAGTTATTTCCCCAGTTCCAGAACCATGAATAGAACAGACATAATCGGCAGCTGGTAGAATCCCTCACTGGTTCCCTGACATATGAAGTGAGGGCCATTATGGTAAAAACATCAAGTGGAAGCTATAGAACTGCCTCTACCTAGGAAAATAGTAAAGCAAATGCAATATCACATTCATGGAAGGATTGCAGAGTTTAGTGCCACCATCAAGGACTTGAAAGTTGCAGGGATGCAACTCACTTATTTGGCCTGGGTCTTAGAGAATGACAGTGGAATATCATAAGCTTAACCAGGTGGTGACTCCAGTTGCAGCTGCTGTACCAGATGTGGTTTCATTTCTCTAGCAAATGAGCCACATGTCCTGGTACCTGGTATGCAGCTATTGATATGGCAAATTCTTTTTCCTCTATACCTGATAACATAGACCACCAGGAGCAGTTTGCTTTCAGCTGCCAAGGCCAGTGATACACCTTCCTGAGGGGTGTATCAATTCTCCAGCATCATGTCATAATTTGCCTTTCTCTTCCACAAGACATCATACTGGTTCATTACATTGATAACATGCTGATTGGAACTAGTGAATAAGTAGCAACTACTCTGTATTTATTGGTAAGATATTTGTGCATCAAAGAGTAGAAAATAAATCTGACAAAAATTCAGAAGACTTCTACCTCAGTGAAATATCTAGGGATTCAGTGGTGTGGGGCATGTTAAAATATCTTTTCTATGGTGAAGGATACATTGTTGCATCTGGCCCCTCCTGCAGCCATAAGAGGCACAGTTCTTAGTAAGTATCTTTGGATTTTGGAGACATGTTTCTCATTTGGGTGTGTTACTCTGGCCCACTTACCAAGTGACCTGAAAAGCTTCTGGTTTTGAGTGAGGCCCAGAACAAGAAAAGGCTCTGCAATAGATCCAGGCTGCCATGCAAGCTGCTTTGCTGGTGTAGACAGATGATCCAACAGATCCAGTTGTGCTTGAACTGTCAGTGGCAGATAGGGATGCTGTTTGGAGCCATTGAGAGCTCTCCATAGGTGAATCATAGCACAGATTTTTAGGATTTTTTAAACAAAGGCCTACCATCTTTCTTTTGAGAAAGAGCTCTTGGCTTGCTATCTGGGATTTTATAGAGACTGAACACTGATCTATGAGCTACTGAGTTACCATATGACCTAAGCTGCCAATCATAAACTTGGTGTTATCTGACCCACCATGCTATAAATTTAGGCATGCACAGCAACACTCCATCATCAAGTGAAGATTGTATTTACATGATTGGGCCCAAGCTGGTCCTGAAGTGAATGGCCCACTCAAATGCCCATGGCCTGCACTACTGCGACACTGCCTTGTCTCTCCCAGCCTTCACTTATCACCTCATGGGGAAGTTCCTACTTAATTGACAAAGAGAAGACTCAGACCATTTTTATGGGTGATTCTGCATGATGAGCAGACTTTACCCTAAAGTGGACAGCCCCTTTGTGGGACATTTCTGAAGCACCATGGTGAAGGGAGATCCTCCCAGTGGACAGAACTTTGAGTAGTGCACTGGTTGTACACTTTGCATTGAAGAAGAAATGGCCAGATGTGTAATTACATACCAATTCATCGACTGTGGCTACTGGTTTGGCTGAATGGTCTGGGACTTGAAAGGATCATGATTGGAAAATTGGTGGCGAGGAAATTTGGGGAATAGGTATGTGAATATACCTACCTAAATGGGCAAAAAACTTGAATATATTTATGTCCCATGTGACTGTTTACCAAAGGGTGACCTTAGTAGAGGACAGTTTTAACAATTAAGTGGATACCAGTCAGTTTTTTCCCAGCTCCCCCTATCATCACCTAATGGGTTCATGAATTATGTGGCCTTGGTGGGAGTGATAGAGGTTATGCATATACTCAGCTACATAGGCTCGTATTCACTAGACTGACCTGACTATGGAACTGCTGGAGTGCCCAATATGCCAGCAGCAGAGACCAAAACCAAGTCCCTACTATGACACTATTCCCTGGAGTGATCAGCTCCTACCTGGGCAGGTTGATTACATTGGACTGCTTCCATCATGGAAGGGCAGCATTTTATTCTTATTGGAGTACACACTTGCTCTGGATATGAATTTTCTTTCCCTGCATAAAATGCTTCTGCCAACTTTATCATCCATGGACTTACCGAATGCTTTATCCACTGTCATGGTATTCCACGCAGCATTGCTTCTGATCAAGGAACTCAATTCATAGCAAATGAAGTGTGGCAATGGGCTCATGCACATGGAATTCATTGGTCTGAGCATGTTCTCCATCATCTGGAAGCAGCTGGCTTGATAGAACAATGAAACAGCCATTTGAAGACTCAGTTACAGCACCAGCTATGTGGCAAAACCTTCATAAAAATTGACCAAAATGAAAAAAGTAGAGCTTTTATAGGACATATTCATTATCATGAAGCAATGAAATTAGAAATAAGCATAAAAAGGGGACTAACAAATCATAACTACTTAGAAATAAGAACCACAGTCCTAGATAACACCAGAATCAGAGAGGACATATAAAAAAAATTACTATCTAGAAACAAAAAATGGAGAATTACTGAAATGTAAAACCAACAAAAAAAGCAGAAGACCAAAGAATCTCACCAGTGAATTAGAGAAAAACCATCTGAACATAATAATGCCAGAAAGGCATTGGATTAAATTTATCAGTCATTCTTTTTTTTTTAAAATTTATATTCAAGTTAGTTAACATACAGTGTAGTCTTAGCTTCAGGAGTAGAACCTAGTGATTCATCTCTTACATATGACACTCAGTGCTCATCTCGAAAAGTGCCCTCTTTAATGCCCATCACCCATTTAACCCACCCCCCTGACCACCCCACCACAGCAACCTTCAGTTTGTTCTCAGTATTTAAGTTTCTTCTGTTAATATAAATACAAAGAAGAAAACTCTGGAATATGAAAATGACTAAAAACCAACAGCAAATATTACCCTAAAGTGAAAGGCACTAAGACAATTTCAGTTACAGTAAAAAACTGGAGAGAAGGATGCCTACAATCACCATTATTATTTAATGTTATTTTGAAGGTGTTAGCAAATGTAGTAAGGTACGAAAATGAAATAATGGGCCTAAGTATTGGAAGAATAGGTAAAATCACCTCTTCTTGCTACTAATAAGATTATATACCAAGACAATCTGAGGAATCATGGGGAAAAACTTACTGGATTTAATAAATAAATTTGGATGCAAGATAATTATATAAAAAAACAAGAAATTTTCCCTACTCTGACAAGTAATGGAAATGGAAAAATTATATCATTTAAAATGACATTAAAAGTGGCAAATTTATTTAATAGTAAAGACACAGAATCTATATAAAGAGACCTGAGATATCTTACTAAAAGACATAAGATCTGAATAAATGGAGAGACACCTTATGTTTTTGGATGGGTAATATAATAAAAATAATAAATCTCCCAAACTGATATGTAAAAATTGCCATTTCAATTTAAATTCTTAGTGGGGTTTTTCTTAGAACTGGATGCAAATACCTTAAATTCCATATGGTAAAATGCTTAAGAATAACTAAGATTATTATGAGGAAGGAGAACAATGAGGCATGACTTGCCTCCTATACAATATATACAAAAAAGCTTTTATAATAAAATCAATATGGCATTTATATAAGAATAGACAAGTAGGTCAGTGGAACAGAATTAACAGTGCAGAATTTGTTGGACAACATAGGAATTTAACGTAAGACAAGTGAGGTAGTTCAATTCAGAGGAAGAATAATGTACTCTTTCATAAATGATGCTGACATAACTGCATATCCATCTGGAAGAAAAAAATAGATTCCATTCTTATATCAAAAACAAAAATAAATTCCAGATGGATTAAAGACAATTGTAAAAAAAATAGAGCTGCAAGAAAATGTAGAGTTAGAGAGATTCTACCAACCAAGATTGGAAACCCAGAAGTAATAAAAGAAAAGACTTACTTAGCTATGTAAAAATGTAAACTTTTTGGATAGAAAACGTTTCCATATACAAAGTCTATAGATTAATAATAGACCCGGGAAAATATTTGTAATGCAGATGTCAAAGAGTCAATTTCTATAATATACAAACAGCTCTAACAAATTGTTGAAAGACATACCAATCATCAGAAAACTAAGCAGTGTGTTTGGAAAGACACTTTATAGAATGAACAGTAAAAGACTATATGAAAAGATGCTCAAATTCATCAGTAATCAGGAAAATGCAAAGTAAAACCATAAAGTACCAGTTTACACCTATTAGGCAAGGAACTCTTAAACTCATTTTTTTCAGGTGTGTGTGTATGACACTTATACTTATGAAAATGTAAAGTGTTATATTTGGAAAGTAACTGGGACAATCTATCAAAATTTAAACTATCACACACCCTTTGAGAATGAGCATTACACTTCCAGGAATTTACTGCATAAAAACAAATGTACACAATTCATGAAGGCATATATGTTTGCTAATTGCAGTATTGTTTGCAGTGGCCAAGAACTGGAAAAAAAAGTGAATTTCTTGTCGATAGGGATGTGACTGAATAAATAATGATACAGCCATACAATGAAATATTGTGCAACCATAAAAAAAATTAGAGTCGCATCAAATGACTTGGAATTATTTCTCTAAGGAAATGTTTGAGTGAATAGTGCAAGAGGCAGAAAACTGCAATAGAGCAAATGATGCTAGAAAAAAGTCTTGTGAATATGAATGTGCTTGTGAGCATGCTCGTGCACAGTGTGCATGTGTGAGTGTGTATGTAGGATTATCTGACTGTGAAGAAAAGTACAGAAAAACACCAATACATTTTTTTTAAGTAGGCTTCATGCCCAGCATGGAGCCCAACATGGGGCTTGAACTCATGCCCTTGAGATCAACATTGGAATTGAGATCAACAGTTGGGTGCTTAATGCACTGAGCCACTCTGGTGCCCCAACTCCCATAAATTTTTAAACGCAGCTTATGTGGGGCATGGGGAATGGGGAATAGGGTGTGAGATGCAGAGAAGGTGAGGAGGGGGCCAGGAAAAGGTATCAAGGAAAAATGGCATATATATTATTTTCCTAATTGTGTAAAATTATCTAAGATTCAGTGGCAACAGATCAAAGTGAGGACACAGTTCTGATGTGCACGAGTGTCATATGCATATGTATGTAAAATGTAAATGATTTTCTATGAAACAAAATGCAATGAATAGTGAAGAAACTTCTGAAGAAAATGTTACAACTCTTTGAAAAGACCACCGGACTGTATGATCCATAAAGGCAAGTACCAGGTCAGTTTTGATGATCATTTTATCTCCAACATGTAGTATGAGGGTGGCATTTGTTTTTTGTTGGATAATATTGTTGAATAAAATGAAAAAAAATTGTAACTACCATTATTTTTGCTTCTCCAGTTGGTAATGATTAAAAATTACAATATTTAGAGATATGGGCATGCATGGAAGGGGCTGATGGACGTGTAAATCAGCTGATTACTTCTGAAGGGTGAGTTCTTCCAGACTTTCAAGGAATGAAAAATTCCCATGATATGTAATCTCCAGAGTTTAGAAAATCTATTCACTAACTTTATGAAACTCCTTTTAGGAGCCCTTTCTTGTAAGTCCTGCTGTTTTCCTTCATGCCCTTTACCATAATTTTTAACTTTATTTAAAAGATCTATATACTGAACTATACTGTACTATTCTATATTGTGCTATATCATAGTATATTATTCAATACCATACTATACTATACTATACTATACCATACTATACTCAGAGAGATGAAATCACCATTCATTCATTTATTCCTTCCTTCATTAAAAATTCATGGAGGGGTGCCTGGGTGGCTCAGTCAGTAGAGCATGAGACTCTTGATCTCAGGGTCATAAGTTCAAGCCCCATGTTGGGCATAGAGCCCTTACTATGTGACATGCCTTATTCTAGGTGTTTACATATATTATCTCATTTAGTTTATGGTTAACTCACACCCAGTGCTGTACTGATCTATATTAGAACTAAAACAAAAGGAAAAATCAGTAATACCAACCCTATTTTGTTCATCATGGATCTCTTTGCATTAATTTTATTTAAAAATATTGCATTAAAATGTTATTTATCTTGATTATTCTGCTTTTTGGTACCCCTTTAAATTTTGTGTCTGAGGCAAATGCCTCACTCACCTCCCCCTGGTCTTAGCTCTGCTTATAATCCTGTGAAGTAGGTATTATCCTAATCATGTTACAGAAAAAGAAATTTCAGCTCAGGGATATTAGCTAACTTGCCCAAGTTTACAAAACTAATACGTAGTAAAATAATAATTTAGATCCAGTTCTATGTGACTTTATGCCACTACAGGAAAAGTCCTTTAAAATCTAGAAAATGCTATTTAGTATTGCCACTCTAAAGCTTATTTATACTCTGTGTGTTTTGTTTAGAATAAAATGCTCCTATAATTTAGGGACCCTCATTTTCTTTGTATGGCACGGCATTATATACAGATAGGAATGTGATTAATGTCAATTACATGTGTATCATCTACAGTGTGCTTCCACACATATTAGCTGTTTGTTCTTCACAAGCCAGTGAAATAGAATAGATATATTTCTCCATTTATTGGATGAGGAAGCCGAGGTTTACCAGGAATCAATGACTTACAGAATTCCATACTTACCTTCCTTTTTAAAAATTTTGTTATCATAACAGGTCAAAAGGTGGGTAAAGTGATTATCCTCATGCTATTTTTGGAGAAACTGGGGCCAGAGAGATGTGCCTTGCCTGAGGTCACAAAGCTGCAAGTGGAGAGGGAGATTTGGATGCAGGTCTCTCTGGCTCCAGAGCCCAAAGGCCCATCTCCAACATCTACCTGGTATTAGCTGAAGAATTGGGCAGTGTGGCTGAAGGAGGAGGGGAGTACTGACTCCTGCTCCCCTTGTCTCCCAGACAGATGAGAAGGTGAGTGTGTGTCATTCTGGGGCTGTGGGGAGCCACCATGGACAGGGAGTAGTGTGTGTCGGGGAGTGTTACTGAGGGGTAGAGAACCCATCCTGGCCATGCTAACTCCTAGCAGGAAACACTTTTGTTTATTCAGCCAGGCTGTGGGCAGAGGGTAGCAGTGTGGGATACCCACTGACACAAGCTGGAGATGGTGATTAAGGGCAGAGGGTAAATAATTGCCCCGGTTACTTGGGTGTGGCACCTGGGGTGATGGGTCAGCTCTAGAATACTCTGGGATGGTATATAGTCTCTGCAATGTTTTTTTAAAAATTTTTTATTTTTGGATGCTAATAATGGCAGGGGTCTCCACAGTTCTAGAGTGGGAAACCCTAGGAACAAACTTAGTACATTAAATCAACAGTGAGATGATACTGTAAGAGTCTGAACCTTCATGGAGATCCATGTCAACCTGTTATTCATAATCACAGAACCCCCTGACACATAGCAGGTCTGAGGAACTTCCTGTGGATTAGTACTCTCTGGAAACTTCTCAGAGACAACTTGCAGTTGGAAAATGGGGTGTTTATTCTAAGTGTGCACAGTATTATCATCACCCTCATCAAGAATCCCTCCACCAGGGAGGAGGAAAGAATGTGTCTTGTCTTTGCCAACATCTTTCAAGTTGTGTGGTGTGTGAAGCTCCAGACCAGTAGAGGGCACTCCTGCCAGTTGGCAAACCACTCACTTGTTGACATGCCCCATGAATCTAAGAGGAGTTATTTCATGAATACCAGCCCCAGTCTCATGAAGGTCAGCAATGTGACACTGTCTTTGGGCACAGATCTAACTAGAGTTTGAAGAGGGAAATCACCACAACAACCTCCTCTGTGGTCTGTGTCCAATTTTACTCTTCCAAACTCATTCTCCAAACCATAGCTAGAATGATCTTGGTCTACTTCAACGTTTTCTCTTCCCACTTTCCCTTAGATAAAATCCAAACCATAATGGCTCTTTACAAATATTTACAACCCCATTTCTTACAGCCCTCATCCTCACATGTTATGATTCAACAATTTGGAGCCATTTTCAAAAACCCGAATTCACTGACCTGTCTCTTCGAGAGCTGTGCACGGGTTATATTTTCTGCCTAGGTTCTCTGTCCCCAGGACACCTTTTGCTTGGCTAACTTCTCGTCAGCTCCTAGGTTAGATGTTATATTGTCTGGAAAACCTTCTCTGTCCCCTAAGATGGGATGATGGGAGCTTCTCACATGTTCCCATGACCCCTGCCTTGCCCAGGTGTGGCACTCCTGTGTCATAATCATGCATTTCTCTGACCCCTCCACTCAACTGTAAACTCTGGGGTCTTCCAAACCACCAGTCTTCATGTTCCTTGGTTACCTCTCCTCTGGTGCTCTACCGTATTTCAGCTGCTTACTCTCACGAGTATCCCTTACGGCTTTTTACCCTGTACCTTCTGCATAGAACTCACCTGAGACTATTCAGTGAGTGAAATGTTTATTAAACAATTTGTTCTACAGCACCTTCCTAATGTGTCATTCATATCTTCAATTGTTATGATGTAGATCCTTGGACACCACTCTCAGAGATTCTGTTAGATATGGGGTGGGGCCCAAGAGTGTATTTTAACAGATTTCTAGGTGACTCTTATGCATATTGAAAAGTAAGAACAACTGTTCTCGTTTTGTTAATGATGGAGAAAATCCTTCTGTGTTTGTTGCCACCAACACAGTCAAACCCACATCTAACAATCTCTTAGACTATGGATCTCCTTCAGTAGAGGGTGAATGTGATCTGGTGGCCTCTCCAGGACAATTTCTCCATTCTGTCTGATCCTCCTCACTGGAGACCCCATCCTCCAAACAGAAATGCCGTTGCATTTAGCGGACGGTTCCCATCAGGTATGGGCATGACCATGGAGAAAGGGGCTTTGTTCTTTTAGGGAGAAGGGCCTCCCTTGGTGGGAGCCAGCCTATTGGCTAACATGTTGACTCTCCCTCTCCAGATTATTTCTCCCTGTGTGTGCTAAGCACTTTGTAAATGTGATAATGAGGGGTCCAATTTGGTGTGCTTACAGATAAAACAGGGGAGCTGAGCGGCAGGGTTCTCTGGGAAAGTAAATATCTTGCTCATATTATTCCCTCATTTCCCCCTGCCTTTGCTACCCGCCCCTCAGCTTGAACTAATCAGGCCACTAGCACTTTATAATGAATGTTAATAAATGCCCAATGGATAGTCTTGAACAAATAAGCCTTAAGGGCTAGAGCAAAACCTGGGCTCCCCATCTCTGTGCTCCTTGGGAATTAGGCCCCTGCTGGGAGCCAGGACAGGTGAAATGACTCAGAAGCTCCTCAGGCACCTGAGGCCAGAGCCTGGGCCATGGGAATGATATGACCGATATGACTGTCCCTTTCTTTGCTCAGCCTTAGAGGATATGCCAGTATAGCCAAGGCTCTTGTATTGGCCAGACCTTAGTTTGGAGAGAGAGACAGAAAAACAGCCACCCCTCCATGTGCGACCACCTCCCCTGCCCACCCCATGTCACCTGATAACAGGAGTTGGGAGAGGGCAGTGTCAAACTCACCCTCCCCCACCCAGGCTCTCTTTTGTGCTCTCAGAATAATAGAGTTTCAAAGAAGAGAACAGATGGATTGCATTTTCCTAACTTTTAGCTGGTTCCAATGTGCAAACGGTTAAGATCATAATGTTAACATTTTCTCGATGTTTTATGTGCATATAAAATATTCCTGAAGAATGTGCTTTTGAATGCAAAGTTTGATCCAATTACAATTTTATAGAGTTTATAAAAACATAAAAAGTATGTTTTCTGGGTGTCTGAGACCCTTTTGGCCTTTACAGTAAACTTGGAAGCTTGCAGGGAAACATAACTGCCACCATGTCAGAGAAGGCCCTATGGAGCTTAAAATGATGAGCCCATTATGTAAATATGGAAACATCCCATAGTCTCTTGGGGTGAATGAGATACTGATGAATGGAATTAAAAACAATCCTGTGGTCTTGGATCAGATTGGAAATGGTTGTTATTTTCTGTCTTTGAAGAGCCGTTTAAAAAAAAAAGGAAAAAGAATCTTGCAAACTTAACTTCTGTGGTTTAGAAAACATAAGGTGGCTCCGTGCAAAATCAGGCAGCTTCCCCATTCATGGGGCAGAAGAAACAGCCCCATAGCAAAAAGCACAGACCAGAAGACCCTTTTCAGCATGAACTCAAATGTCTGCAGAACGTGCAGAAAGCTTACACTTGAGGACGAAGTGTAAGGGGATGCTCCTGGGAATAGAGACAAGCTCTTTCCAGTCTCATTGTCACTGTACCTGGGCAAATAACTCCAGCAATCTGAGCCTTGACACTTTGCTTGTGAAAAGAAAAGGTTGGGTTTGAGGATCTCTCTTCAAGCTCCAAACGCTGTGATTACTTACCACCGCACCCCCGCCCCAAAGTAATTACAAGCTGTTGGGATACATGAGACAATCAGCAGCAGCATGTCTGGAGGAGGAGTCCATTAACGAATGTCCAAAACTGAGTCCCCAATCAGAAGGCTTGGTTCCTGGAAAATATAGTTGCATAACAATCCTGTGTCTGAGTTGATTTGCTTGCTGTATTTTCTGGTTCCATATGTAAGTAGTTCATAACGTTTCCAGACTGTTCCCATTCTGAGATGTTGATTAGGAAAAGCTCTTGATACCCATAGTGAGAGCATGCACAAGATTGTAAAGAATAGTTTTGTTAAGCAAATGTGGACTGGATTTTGTTCCAGGGACTGGTCCAGCTCCAGCAGCTTCCCTGTGGCATTCAGGTGCCTTACGAGGGTGAGAATTTTTCCAATGCAAACATCTGGGGCAGGTCTTCTAGCTCTGGAGAAAACCAAGGTCATCTAATGAGAATTGCCCTCAGTGTATGGATCTGAGTCTATATCATTTATTAGTAATAGTTGCAGCTTTCAGAAAGAAATCTAGATAATGTCATGCCTTGTACATAAGGAAAATGTATGAAGCTTAGAGAGGTCAAGAGACTTGGGCAAACTCACAAAGGATCTCTCTGCCGTTTTGACATAATACTGTTGGCATCTTCCACATCCATATGGGGCATTTGAGGAACCCCATATAACTGGAACTCAATGAAGGAGGGAGAGTGTGTGAGTTTCATAGTGCTGCCATTAGAAATTGTCATCAACTTGGTGGCTTAAAACAATGGAAATTTATTCTTTCACAGATCTGAAGGTGAGAAGTCTGAAATCAAGGTATCAGCAAGGCCATGCTCCCTCTGAAGACTCTAGGAAGGAATCCTTCCTTATCTCTTCCAGCAAGCATGGCCCCAAGCATTCCTTGGCTTAGGCAGTATAACTCAACCTCTGTCCACCCCTGTTTTCACATGGCTGCCTTCTCTGTCTCTGTGTGAGTATTCTTTTCTTCTTCTAAGGATATTAGTCATTGGATTTAGGGACCACCCTAATCCATTACAGTCCCATTTCTATGCTTAACTCATTACATCAGGCTATTTCCAATAAGGTCACATTCTGAGGTTCTGGGTCAATAAGAATTTTGGGGAACAGTATTCAACCCACTATAAGTGAGTGGTAGGAAAGGAAGTCTGAGAGAAGAGCAGGATCCTAGCTATTTCTGGGACATGCCAAGTGCATTCTCTCCTCACAGCTTTTGTACTAGATGTCTTTCCCCAGACATGAGTGTGGCATGCTCCCTCACTTCCTTCAGATCATCCCCTTCTTCACTTCATTCAAGCCTTCTTGATGAGGTCGAGTCTTATAGGCCACTTGTAACAATTTTATTAGCTTTATTCTATGAGATGAGGAGAACTTTGAAGATTTTGAGCAAGAGTCCCATGATCTGACATGTTTTGTAAGATTCATTTTGGTTGGAAAATTGGCTATAGGAGGTTAGGGTAAAAGGAGAGAGAGAGAATGATATGGTTTCTCTGTAGATTAGGGGAAAGATGCTCAGAGTTGGAAGTGGTGGGAATGTAGGATGTGATTAGATTGTAAATATATTTTGAAGATATAGTTGGAGTTTTGGTCATTAGTGTTTGAGATGCCTATAGACATCCAAATGGAGATGTTGATTAAGCAGCTGGATTTATAAGTCTGGAATTAAGGGGCAGAGGTATGCATTAGAGATAAATATTTGGGAGTCACAGCAGTTAGATGGTATTTAAAGCCATGTCACAAGAGGAGCTTACCTGAGGGGTCAAATGAAGATAAAGGAAAAAGAAATCTGAGGTTTGTGTGTTGGGAATCTGCATCATTTCGAGGTTAGAAATATGAGGAGGATTCAGCAAAGGAAACAGACTACGTGACCAGTGAGAGACAATGAGAACAAGAGAAAAGGGTGCCCTGCAAGCCAGGTGGAGGAAGGTTTCAAAACGGAGGGAGTCATCACGTGTGTCAAGATTGGTTGACAGGTCAAAGAGGATGAGGCCTCAGGACAGTGGGGGTCGGTGCTGACTTTTACGTGAGAGAGGTGTGATGAGGATAAAAGCATAATTAAATGGCTGCCCTGCCAGACTTCTGGGTCAGGTGGAAAATTACTGTCACAGAATCCACCCCTCCTACTCCAGGGGTGGATCCTGAGCTGCCTTGCCCATCAGCAGTCTCACTGCACTCACCAGTGAGGTTAGGGGCCATGTGACCTAACACTGCACAATGAGACCAGAGGGGAAGTTGGCTGAGGGGATCAGGTGAAAATGTGTACTCATGTCTAGAAAGGACTAGCCAGAAGACAGACACTCTTTCTCTTTGTGGAGATGACACATGGATGAGCAAAGCCCAGGCCTGTGGAGGGGTTCCTTTTCCGTCTGAGCACAGAGAGGCTGACATGCTCTCTCCTTTCACCTCCCAGACTTCTCTGAGGAAGGAGGCCAGAGCAGAAGGTAACCCAGGCCTGATAATTTTGTCTCCTACATTTTGAGCATCATTGCATGGCTACAGCTTCCCTTCTGGTGTCTGTCCCAGTCTCCTCCAGTCTCGAGCATCCAACCAGCTCATGTCCTCATTCACAGACACTCCATTCCTGCCTCGGTAGGACTTGCTCCTCAGAACCTCTTTGCAGTTTAAGAAGCGGGTTCCTGAAGTTGTAAAAATCTTGCCACAACATTGCTATCAGAATGGAAGATTCCTAGGCCTCCAGGTGGCCCCCAGGAGATTCATTCTGGAGCTGACAGGTTCATCCAAGGGGCCTCAAACACATCACACAGAGGGAGCAAGCCACTTCATTTTCTTCAGACCTTTCTGTCTCCCAGGCAGACTTCCCCCGGGTTCTTCAGACCAAAGTACTTCACAGGAAGCTAGAAAAGGAGTTCTTGGAAACATACAGAGGCCAACTACGTGGGGGTGAGCAAGAGGTAAAAGATTTTGCTCCAAAGGGAGGAAGCCTAGTGGAGGATGCTTTCATTTAGCCTGCGATGACAAGATAAGGAATTAATAGCTTTAAGCTGCATTGAGGAACGCAGAGATAACAGTGGGCGATAAACCTCCCAACCAGATGGTGCTCCAGACAACACGGGAGGGTCCCTAGGCTCCAGCCCAGCTTCCCTCAGAGTTACAAGACTTTTAGAGCATTCACAAGGCCAGCTCATGGCCTTGGGAGTGTGTGGGAAATAACAAAGCAACCTGTAGAGACCTGGAAAAGAAACACATGCAATAAGGAAGGTTCTGTTCCAGCCTAGGGAAGCACAGGGGTAAGCCAAGACTGACCTTGTGCAGGAGATTTGCTTATACCCTTCAGGAGACTAAAAATTTCCCAGGTTCCACACTAAGAATCCAGGATCCCCCAAAGTGAATTTCCAGGGAAATGACACAATTTATTAGAAGTCTAATAAATTAGGGCACTTGGGTGGCTCAGTCGGTTAAGTGTCTAACTCTGGATTTCAGCTCAGGTCATGATCTCACGGTTATAAGATCAGCCCCAAGTCTGGCTCTGTGCTGGGCACGGAGCCTGCTTAAGATTCTTAATCTCCCTCTCCTTTTGCCCTTCACTTTCTCTCTCTCTCTCTCAAAAAAAAAAAAAAAAAAAAAAAAAAAAAAAAAAAAAGGAAAGTCTGTGGAATTGCACACTTGGTCTTGATATTTATGGGATCAGTGGGAAAAAGGAAGAGGGAGAGAGTTCTGCTCTCTGAAGCTGGACAGTTGCAGCCTCCAATTCAACTGTCTTATGAGCAGAACTTAGCAAAAGTGTGTATCTTCTCTCTAGAAGCAAGGATGGGGAGTCCATTTTGGACTGCTCAGTAATTTTAGGAAACAAATTCTGGCCACCATGGCACTCACTCTTGTGATTCACTTCTCCTATCTAGAATGGATCATATTGTCTAAACGTCAGGCCTATCCTTTGCACCCCACCAAAAAAAGAAAAGAAAAAAGAAAGGAAGAGCCAAACCAATGCAGCAAGTGGATTTACAGGATGCATTTGGGCAGCAGCCAGTGTCTCAAGAAGCTGTCAAAGCAAGTGTCTCCACGGTACAGAGCAGACCCTGTTGGGGCCAGAGCGACTCACCAGCATTCTTTTTCACCTATTGTTCTGGGAGAGGGAAGCTCCCTACTCCAGATGCTCTTTCTTACTCTCTTGATCAGATTCAGGCTCCCATTCCCCAACCATCAACCATCACCCCCACCTGAGTCTTCCTTCATCACTACTATTCTGTCCTCGCAATGCATTACCCTACAGTTTGCAGGGGTGGGAGGTGATGAGAACAGAGAGGCATCTTCCTTTCTCTCACTCTGTCCATTAACTCTTCTGAGGCCCAACCCAAAACCCCCACGCTGAGCTCTGGAACACTAGGGTAATTTGAACCTGCATCTGTGGATAGCTTCATCTGTGTTTACAGATAGAAGACAAGCTGCAAGAAACAGGATTGGATTTGTTATTTGTAAGTCAAACCAGCTGTGATCTCCTGTCTGTGGCTGCTTCCTTTGCAAATGCCAAATGTCACTTGTGGTTGGAGACACTTTTCTTCCCAGGGAGTTGTTTTCCCTCCTGTAACCAGTTCTCCTCCTGTGCCTCTTCCTCTGCCAGCTGCTCTTCTGCAAGGTGTGTGGAGCCAGCCTGTGCACCACCCCCAGCTGGCTCCTGAGAGAATTCTATGGCTCAGGAGTTCCAGCACCTTTTGGAAGTCTGCTTAGCTGGGTGGGAGTGGGGTACTGGGCTGGATTAGACTAACTCCTTTCCAGAGTCTTTCTTTCCCCTCCACATTTTAGAAGTCAACTTGAAGTGTATCTCCATGGAGTTCTAAACTAAGAATCACTTTGGGGGGGAAAAAAAAGAAACAGTTGGCCTAACTTACCCCCCTAGGAGGGAGCATCAGAGTGAGTTTATATGTGTTTGGGGACAACTGCATTTCAAATTGGTAATATTTAAATCATCAACAAAAAGAAACTTTTGCATTTAAGTTGGTCAGTATCCATCCTTTGGATGCAAGCTTCTTGGGAACAGGGACATGGTCATGTTATCTAGGGAGTTCCATATACAGATCTCCATTCAGCATTTGTTGAATACCTACCAGGTACTCAGCTTATGCTGTTAAAGAGCACACAATCTACAAGGTAGAAGAAAAATATATAGCCATGGGAAAAGGTTTGTTTTATTCCCTTGCACTATTAACCAAGGGCTGGTTGAGGCTTATAGGCATACAATGCAATGGGAGTTTAGTGTGGGGAACCATAGTAGGCTGGGGGTGACCAGGGAAGGTTTCATGGAGGAGGGAGGGCTTAAACTGAGGCCCAAAGGAGTGACTCCATGTTTATAATAAAGGGATGTGTTGGAGCACCTGGGTGGCTCAGTTGGTTAAGTGTCTGACTTTGGCTCAGGTCATGATCTCACATTTCGTGAGTTGAAGACCTGTGTGGGGCTTTGTGTTGACAGCACGGAGCCTGGAGCCTGCTTTGGATTCTGTTTCTCCCTCTCTCCCTGCCCCTCCCCTGCTCGCACTCTGTCTCTCAAAACAAACAAACAAACGTTAAAAAAAAGATGTGGAAAAATGGGGTTGGGGGAGTGTGGTTAAAGTTCAACAACTAGCTCCCCTCAACCTTGCATAAAAAGACATAATTCCCAGTGTTGGCCAATTTCCATGGTGTAAATATACCCAGCATGGCTAATTTCATGGCCAATTTCAAGGTACTAATGTGAAGTCACTGAACAATGAGTCAGGAAAACATGCATAGTAGAGCACCATTAAGTAGCACTTTTGCCATACAGATCCAATAAAAGTAAATCATGATGTGGATAAAATGCAGTAAAATAATTAGGAAGTGATGGGTTTTGAGCATTTATTACCTTTGCTTTAAAAAAAAAATTTTTTAATGTTTATTTATTTTTGACAGAGAGAGAGAGAGAGACAGAGCATGAGTTGGGGAGGGGCAGAGAGGGAGGAAAACAGAATCAGAAGTAGGCTCCAGGCTCCGAGCTTCTAGCACAGAGCCCAACGCGGGGCTTGAACTCACAGACCACGAGATCATGACCTGAGCTGAAGTCGGACGCTCAACTGACTGAGGCACCCAGGCGCCCCTACCTTTGCTTTTAACTTCAAGTTTATATAACTTACTTTTTTTTAAATGTTTATTTGTTTTGACAGAGAGAGAGATAGAGAGTGAGCAAGTGGGGGAAGGGGCAGAGAGAGCGATAATCCCAAGTAGGCTCTGTGCTGTCAGCTTGGAGCCCAACATGGGGCTCAATCCCATGAACTGTGAGATCATAACCTGAACCAAAACCAAGAGTTGGGTGCTTTAACGACTGAGCCACCCAGGATCCCCCAATATATAACTTACTTTTTAAATGATGGTTGGGCTTAACAATAAGATCACAAATTCTGGAATATTTTAATGGTTGGCTCTCATGAGTCACTATGAGCCAGCTCCAGCACACCACTGGTACAGTACAGATAGAAGTATGGAATGGAGATTGATATGGGGTGTTTGGTGGATGTTGTACCAGTGAAAGGCTTTGCTAACACTAGTGATGATTAGTCTAGTTTTGGTTTCCTGTTCACATTCTATTCTCTTCTCATGTATATCTAATCTAAATTAGACTAATCTAAATTAGTTTCTAATCTTAAGAAACTCAAACTGCTAGGAATTCCAGCTACCTGTCTCTAAAGCTCCAGAGAAAAATCTTATGAACAGAATTAAAAAAAACATTTTTTTAAAGTTTATTTATTTTTGAGAGAGAGGGAGAGAGAGAGAGAGAGAGAGAGAGAGAGAGAGAGAGAGAGAGAACAGTGGAGGGGAAGAGAGAAAGGGAAATCCGGAGCAGGCTCCAGGCTCTGAGCTGTCAGTGCAGAGCCTGATGTGGGGCTTGAACTCACAAACTGTGAGATTATGACCTGAGCTGAAGTCAGATACTCAATTGACTGAACCACCCGGGTGCCCCTGAACAGAATTTCTTTCTTTCTTTTCTTTTCTTTTTTTTCTTTTTTTTCTGTTTGAGACTCAATGAAAGAATGCTATTGAAGCCCCCATTGGTCAAAAGTCACTCACTCTTTTGGACAAGTAGGACTTCCCCAGGGAAAATGCCAAACATTTCTGCCTCCTTTTGCTTTCCTCCCATGGCTTACTATGCTTGGGCCTATTCACAGAACAGCTGAAAGAAAGGATCACCACATTCCATGAAAGACCCTTTTTGGAAGGCGTTTGAATGAGGGAAAGAGAGATCCCAAGGGAGGCTGCTTTCACTTTTCTCTGGGAAGGGTGGCCTTAGATGTGTTTAAGACTTGTGCATATGCTGGTTTTTAAAATTATTTCTGGACATCAATATATGAATGTTAGCTCAAGAATGATGATTATTTATGTATTTATGTATTTATTTATTTTAATGTTTATTTATTTGAGAGACAGAGAGACAGAGCACAGAGACAGAAGCAGGCTCTAGGCTCTGAGCAGTCAGCACAGAGGCTGACACTGGGCACGAACCCATGAACCATGAGATCATTACCTGAGCTGAAGTTGGACACTTAACTGAGCCACCCAGGTGTCCCAGGAATGATGATACTTTAAAGGAAAGTAAGAGAATCAATGAGTCTGTTAGACATTAACCTACGAGTTGTTTCCATGTCTCAGTTGCTGAACAAATCTTTCTTTTTTTTTTCCTGGGACAGGATGGGATGTTAATTGAAATGATTTGAGTGGGTGACCACCCCACACTTGAAATCCCATCTGCCAGAGTTTTCTTCTAGAATTCTATAGGCCTCTCATCTTAAGTTCCTCTGCAGCCCCTTAGAATTGAGTTTATAGGTACTGATGACATTTGTCCTTGTGGTATAATGTTTTATTTCCCCCTGCTCTTTTTTTCCGATTGCAGTGGTGGGGGAAGAACCAGCACTGGATTCTAGTGTTATAAAGAAAAGTGTAGGTAATGTAGAGAAGAGGTCTGAGCCTCAGCTCTGGGGCTGATGAGAAAGATCCCACAAAGAGACTTAGGTGTGGCCCATGACCCAGAGGAAAACTATGGGAGACTAATACCTGAAAACACGGACAGAACATTTTTTTCCTTTCAGTTTCATTGGGACATAATTGGCATATAGCACTGTACACATTTAAGGTATAATGACTTAGATATATTGCTAAATGACCACCAAAGTAACTTTAGTTAATATTCATCACCTCCTGTAGATGCAAAAAACAAACAAACAAACAAACAAACCAAAAAACAAAAACAAACCTAAAACTTTCTTTCCTGGAGATGAAAACTTTTTTGGATCTCCTCTCATTGCAACTTTCGAGTATACCTTACAGCAGAAGCACAAAACATTTTCAAAGAAAGAGGATGTGATTCATTTGTGTCAAATGTTGGTAAAAGTTGTAAGAAGAGTGCTGAGAATTCATCATTGGATTTGGTGAAGGTCCCTCATGACCTGTGTGTTGTGTTAGGGCTTTCCAGAGGACCAGAACCAATGGCATGTGGGATGTACATATATCTATAGAAAGAGATTTATTTCAAGGAATTGGCTTAGACGATTATGGAGGCTGGGTAGTACAAATCTTCAGGATGATTTGTAGGTTGGAGACCCAGAGAAGAGCTGATGCTGTGGATCAAGACTGAAGTCCATCTGCTGGAATATTCTTTTTTCATCAGGGGAGGTAGGTCTGTTTGATTAGATGAGGCCCCTCATGTTATAGAGGCAATCTACTTTCCTCAAAGTCCACAGTATTAAATGTTAATCTCATCCAAAAAGACTCTCACAGAAACATCCAGAATAATGTTTGACCAAACATTTGGGCACCATGGTTCAGCTATGCTGACACATAAAATCAAGCATCACGCTTTGACAATAGCAGTTTTGGTGATGGGGTGGGAACAGAGGCCTTATTAGAGTGGGTTCCAGAGA
Source organism: Acinonyx jubatus (assembly GCF_027475565.1). Classification (NCBI taxonomy): domain Eukaryota; kingdom Metazoa; phylum Chordata; class Mammalia; order Carnivora; family Felidae; genus Acinonyx; species Acinonyx jubatus. The sequence goes on from NC_069382.1 coordinate 40,331,682, forward strand.
TAATGGAAGGAAAAGAAGGAAGACAGTGAGTAGAAATCACTTTTTGAAGAATTTTTGCCATAAAGGGATATAGAGAAATGAAGCAGTAACAGTGGGGAGACATGAGATTTCTTTTTAAAGAGGAGAGATATTGTAGGATATTTACATATTGATGAGAATTATCCAGTAGGAAGTAAAAAATGTTGGAAAAAAGAGAGGGGACAATTGTAAGAAAAGAGTCTTTGATCAGATAAGAAGTAACAAGATCCTGTATACAGCTGGAGGGGTGGCCTTATAGATAGATTTGGTAGAGGGAGCATGTGGAAGATCTCTTCTGATTGCTTTAGTTTTCTCATTGAAATAAAAATAAAAGTTATTTAAGGATGGGGTAAGGGAAGGGGCTATTATAGTATGGAAAGTGATAGCAGAGACTAGGTTGCAAGCTCAGGAAAAATGATGTTTATTTGGAATTACACTGAGACCTCTCGTTGTAGCTTTCTCAAAGGAAGGAGAAGGAGGCAGGAGAGAAGAGGTGAAGAAAAGTTCAAGTATTTCTTCTTTACGTGGGGAAATCTTGAGTATGTCGGTAGGCTAAGAGGGGGGTGGTGTGAGGAGACTGATGTTCTTTAAGACGATGATTAATTACACAGGTTCTAGATTGTTGAAGTCATTTCCTATTCACCTTTGTAGTCAACAGGTAACTTGTCTAATGTCCTAATTATTATAGATTCTTAAAATTTTCAGCAAATGTTTAGATTAGTTTCCTCATTTAGTAAGTGACAGAGGAGAGATTTTTCATCTAATCCATTTCATTTATTCACTGCCTGCTATGTATCAAAGGCCATGGACTCAGAGAAGCCCTAAAACTGAGTTAGATATATGCAAACATTTCTTTGATTTTTCAAGCATAGCTGATTTTTTCATTCTACCTTATCTTTTATTCACAAAAACGACTCTGTTTTTAGTCTTGCAGGAATTTAAAAAAATATGTAGCCTGACAATCAGAAAGTGCTTCTTTAATTTTTAGGTTTCAGTAGAGGCTCAAAATGTGGCTCTTAATTTATGTGAAGGATGGTATGAGAAGATTGGGGAAGAGGTAGTAGGGTAGGGGATTTCATGCATGAAAGGGATGCTTTCAATTCTCATCATGATCTCCATTTGGTCAACCCACTCAATATTTTTACATCTTAATTTGGCTTAACTTCTTAGCAGCATAGGAATTAATGACCCCTCTTCCTTTTCAGGCTCAAAGCCCTCTGCATTGTCCTAAATGTCTGACATCTTCAAAGCTTTTCCACTATGCCTGCTACTCTTCTTGATGTCTACTCTTTCACTAGGCCATCTCCTCCACACAAATACTAGCTGTAGGCAGGTTAATATACTCAACCCAGATATCTCTTTGGACCTTCAGACCCATAAATTGAAAGGCCTACTTGGTATGCCTTTGGAGGTCTCCAAAATACCTCAAATTCAAGTCTCAACCAGCCTTGATGACCCAAGTTAAAATAATTAGTCCTTCCTTTCTGTTGCCACTACATCTTATTGCAATTATATGTATACCTGTGATCATTACTATCAGCCTGGGAGTGCCTAGAGAAAGAAGCTTTGTTTATCAGTGAATCCCTAGCTCTGGCTCCAGTGCTTGGCATAGGGTGGATAGATGAAAGAATGAATAAATGAATGAATTATTTTCTGTCAGTGAAAGACCCTGTGATTTTTTTGAAATTTCAAACATAAATAGTTGAGGAGTACATACTATTTGGTTTCCATCTTCATTATTTCACTGAAACTGTTCCTGTCAAAGTCACCAATAACCTCTATATAACTAAGTTCTGTGGACATTTCTTTCTTAACAATTCATTTTTTACACTAATTTTTTTCTTTTAGAGAGAGAGCAAGTGGGGGAGAGGGGCAGAGAGAGAGAGAGAGAGAGAAAGAGAGAGAGAGAGAGAGAGAGAGAGAGAGAGAGAGAGAGAGAGACTCTTAAGCAGACTCCATGCTCAGCACAGAACTCAAAATGGGGCTCTATCCCACAGCCCTGGATCATGATCTAAGCTGAAATCAAGAGTTGGATGCTCAACTACCCAGGTGCCCCTCTGTGGACATTTCTCTAGTCTCATCTTATGTGGCTTCTCACTATCATTCCACATGATATATCCTTCCTCTTGGCTTTCATGGTATTGTATACTCCTGGTATTCTGTCACTGGGTACTCCTTTAAAAAAACTTAAAAAAAATGTTTTTATTATTTATTTATTTATTTATTTATTTAGAGAAAGAGAGAGAGAGAGAGAGAGCATGAGCAAGGGAAGGACAGTGAGATAGGGGGAGAGAAAGAATCCCAAGCAGGCTCCATGCTGTGAGTGCAAAGCCCAATGCAGGGCTCCATCCCAGGAACCATGAGATCATGACCCAAGCCGAAATCAAGAGTCAGCTGCTTAACCGACTGAGCTACTCAGGTACCCCTAAAAACACTTTTTAATTTAATTTAATTTAATTTAATTTAATTTAATTTAAATTTTAGTTTTATTGCGTGTAATTGACAAATAGAAATTTTACAAATTTTAGGTATGCAACTTGATGTTGTGATATATGTATACAGTAGTCTCCCCTTTTCCATTTCCATGGGGAATATTGTCCAAGACCTCCAGCTGATGACTGACACTGCAGATAGCACTGAACCCTATATATACTGTGTTTTCCTACACATACATACCTATGATAAAGTTTGATTTATAAATTAGGCACAGTAAGATATTAACAACAACTAATAGTATAATAGAACAATTGTAGCAATAGATTCTAATAAAAATTGTGTGAATACGGTCTCTCTCTCTCAAAATATCTTGTACTATACACTCACCTTTCTTGTGATGATGTGAGATGACAAATTTCCTACATAGTGAGATGAAGTGAGGTGAATGATGTAGGCATTGTGATGTAGTGTTAGGCTACAGTCTAACAGGGGTGGAAGGTTAGGGAGAGGGCCAGTCTACATTGTGAGATAATCACCAGAATCAAGCTAGTTAACATATCCATTACCTCATATAGTTACTTTTTTGGGTGTGTGTGTGATGAGAGTTCTTAAGATCTACCCTTTTAGCAAATTTCAAGTATACAATATAAGTAATATTAACTAGTCACCATTGGTACATTAGATCTCCAGAACTTATTTATCTTGCATAACTGAAATTTTGTACCCCTTGACCAACATCTCCTCCCAATTTTCCCCACTTCTACCCCCTGGTAACCACCATTCTACTCTGTGTGTCTATGAGTTCAACAATGGTATAATCCGTGGATACTTCTTTTGAATCTTCTTGGCTCGATCCTCTTCTCTTTGGTCTCTAGATCTTGGTTGGCCTCTAAGTCTTGTAGTGTCACAAGATTGTAATGTAGGCCTCATTGTCTTCTTTCTCCACATTTTTCTCCTAAGTGATCTTATTTAGTTCCATGACTTTAACAATGATTGTCTTAATGCTTTTTAATTTTTATCTCTGATGACATTTTAAAACATTAGGTTTATATTCTACTGCTTGCTTGATAACACCATTAGAATGATAAATATCTCAAATGTATCCTGGATAAAATGAAATTATTAATTTCCTATCTTTTTCCCATCTCACATGTTTCTCCTAGTCTTCCCCAACTCATTATGTGGCTTTCCTATTTATTAAGCCAAACCCTAAGAAGAAGCCTTGATTTCATTCTAATTTACCTCCCACATTCATAGTTTTGTCTCTATAATACAGTGCTTTGCACAGAGTAGTAATAAAACATATTCATTAAGTGAATATTTTATAATTTAATACATAATAAAATGCATCCCTAGTTCTAAACAATTAATAAATGAAGTTTGGAAAAATAACGTTGCTGTTAGTTTTTGGCCTTTTCGTTTTAGACATGGCTTATTTATTTACTTAGGGTCTTCCTTATTGATATGTCATTCCTTGTCATGTTAGCCTTTCCATTTATCCTGTTGAGTGTTTATTTTCCAAGGATTGCTGGCTCCTTCTTTCGAGAATGGAATTGGGAATTCAGATCCGGGCACTAGGTGTGTTCGTTGCTAGTGTAGTATTGTTATTTCTAGGCCTTCTCAGTTGAAAAAGCAAGGGAATATAAATGAGTATACTAACTATTTTATATACACATATCTTTAAATATTTCTATATGGAACCATGTAACCTATATTAAGCTAAACAGGAGTACACACTGATGTCTCCAACTCCAATCCATCACCACATGGATCATGGATCATTTTGGCTTCCTCCCCTTGCTTATCTGTAATTCCCTCTCATACAATGAAAAAAATGGCTCCCACCACCCACCATACATTTACTTATTTGTTCAATTCCAGTATACATGTATTGTAGCAGTATCAGAATTGTTAACCCATATCCCTGTGGAAAACAAGTTTATCAACTAGAGTACAGTGTTTATGTAAACTTCCTTTTCATGGAAGTGTTTACAGACTCCATTCATTTCTAAAGTTAGTTAGGTTCAATAATATCTCTTCCTTTCAGTAAGATTGTTTTGTACATATATTTTTAAATTATTTTAATATTTATTTATTTATTGAGAGAGACAGACAGAGGCAGAGCATGAGTGGGGAAGGGGCAGACAGAGAGGGAGACACAGAATCCAAAGCAGGCTCCAGGCTCTGAGCTGTCAGCACAGAGCCCGATATGGGGCTCAAACTCACAGACTGTGAGATCATGACCTGAGCTGAAGTCGGACACTTAACCAATAAGTTGGCACCCCGTTTTGTACATATTTAATACCTGAGATCCTTTGACCTCCCAAATGATTTAATTTTTTTAAGTTTATTTATTTATTTGAGAGAGAGAGAGAGCAGAAGTAGGGGAGGGGCAGAGAGAGAGGCAGAGAGAGAATCCCAAGCAGGCTCTGCACTTTCAGCACAGAGCCTGATCCCGGGCTCAATCTCACAAACCATGAGATCATGACCTGAACCAAAATCAAAAGCCAGGCACTCAACTGACTGAGCCACCCAGGAGCCCCAATGATTTAATTTTTTAAAAATTTTGCATACATTCAGGTTGGCTTTTTGTGGAATAAAATTCTATTGCTTTTAACAAACGCATATCATGTATACACATTACAGAATCCCACAAAATAGTTTTGTTGCCCTAAAAATCCTCTGTGATTCACCTACTCAAACCCTGTCCCCATCCCCCTGGCAGCCACTTATCTTTTTACTGTCTCTATAGTATTGTCTTTTGCAGAATGTTATATAATTGAATTATCTAGTATGAGACTTTTCCAGACTACCATCTTTCACTTAGTGATATGCATTTAAGGTTCACCCATGACTTCCTGTGGTTTGATTGCTCATTTAAAAAAAATCATGAAATAATATTGCATTATGTTAATGTACCACAGTTCATCCATTCGTATACTAAAGGATATCTTGGTTGCTTCTAGTTTGTGGGATTATGAGTAAAGCTGCTAAAACATTCATGCTAAAATATTTCTGTGTGGTCAAAAGTTTTCAAATCAGTTGGGCAATAGGGAGATAGAGAGCCAGGAGGAGATTTCCAGTCCAGTGTTACCTTTCAGACATAAAAACCCAACTTCTCTTGTTTGTGTCTCTAAGACAGCTTCAGAGAATACACTTAGAATTTCAAGAATAAAAATCTGTCTTGGGGCACCTGGGTGGCTCAGCTGATTAAGTGTCCGACTCTTGGTTTTAACTCAGGTCATGATCTCATGCTTTATGAGATTGATCCCCTTGTCTGGCTCCATGTTGACAGCATGGGGCCTGCTTGAGATTTTCTCTCCCTCTCTCTTTGCCCCCCCCCCCCCACCTTGTACACTGATCTCTCTCTCTCAAAATAAATAAATAAACTTTAAAAAATCCGCCTCTACTGCGCTTCAAGGACTGTCATCTGGAGCACTGGGTCGGCACTGAGTGAGACTCACCAAATGATCTCTGATCAGTCAGCCAGGAATGAAGACAAAGTTGGCAAAGGTGCTCACTTGAGAGATCTGGGGTGGGGGTGGGGCCAATGATAAATTGGATTTGACTGATGGCATTATAAATGCTGAAGAAATAAATTGTTTATGATACTTGTTAAAGATTATAAGGAAAATTTTATTCAGAGGGAGCTAACACAATGGGGTTTTGTAGTAAGGGAGAGAGATTGGGTCAAATATGAATGTGACAAAGAAAAGTAAAGATTTACAGCCAAGGATTCATAGAAGCAGGGTTCTAGTAAGTGAAAAATTACTAAGAGATAGCATAATTCTTTGCTAAATTGACCTAACAGGATTTTGGCTGACGGCAGCCAAGAGGATAAGATACACAGGGTAGGGAATGAAAAATCTGATCAGATATCAAGGGTTATTAGGCCAAAGTTGGGTATTTTCACTTAAGTAATTCAGGGAGATTCTTACTAAAACTTGAGTAGGTGGACCAAGGACAAGAGCCCAAGGTTGAGGCTTAGTCAGAAAGATGACTCCAAGGAGCCTGATTCAAGTTTGGTCAAAAGAGAGTATTGTCACTTAATAAATGATGGAAAGAAGGTAAGAAGGAAGGAAGGAAGGAAGGAAGGAAGGAAGGAAGGAAGGAAGGAAAAAATAAGTATATGTTAGTGTCTACAGACACACATACACACACATAAGTTGATAATGGAGGTTAACCCAGTGTATGAGACACAGAGGCAGTGGGATTAAGCCTGCCTGAAGGAGTCAGGAATGATTTTAGAGAGGAGGTGACAGAAGCTTGGGCTAATTCTTGAAGGAAAGCATTTGTCCTGGTATGGGAAGGAATGTTGTACTTCAGACTGGAGGAGAGAGTACTTGTTGGAATGGAGGGGGGTTAGAGGTGTGCTGTGGGGAGATGATGCTAGGAAGTGAGTTTCAATAGGTTAGGAGAGGGGTTGATGCCAAAAAGAGACAGGAAAGCCTGCAAATGAGATTAGTTTGTGTCCTGTGGATAGAGGGACAAGGGAGCCTGGGCATTCAAAATGTGACTCAGGTATAAACAGCATCTCCATCACCTGGGAGCTTGTCAGACACGAAACTCTTGGGCCCCACTCCAGATCTACTGAATCAGAATCTGCACTTGAACAAGATCCCAGGGGATTCTTAGACACCTCAAGGTTTGAGAATTACTTCTCTAAGAGTTCTGTGCAGGGATTACTGTGGCTAGAATTGAATTTTGAAATTCTTTCATCTGTGACAATTAAATTTTTCTAGTGCAAACTCATCCAGTTTCTTGTGTGGAGGGCATATACCTGGCAGCAAGTGTTCCGGGAGCAGATAAGGGATGACTGCTGTGTCCTCAGCTCAATATTCAGTCTTTAATTTAATCTGTCTGCTTTCAGCATCATGCCTCATCCCTAAAACATTTGGACATTATTTTGCACAATCTTGACCCTCTCCTGAGAATAAACTTCTGGTTTCTTGAATAGGGTGAGTGTGGATATTGTTTGGTGGGGGAAAGAATCCAGGGGTCCAATTGTTGTATTTATCTATCAGTATCCTTACTCTCAGCCCCACACCTCATTGTCCGTAGTGCTTCCACATTCAGAAGGATAAATTGGCTTATTTCTCAAGGGACCACCACTCTCCAGGATTGTACCTTGCTCTACTGAGAGAGAGGCGATACTTCTCTATCCACTTTACTATTTCCTAAAATTCTCCTAAATTCTCACAAGCACTATTACTGTCTGTCTTTTTTGTACTTGAAGATTTATATTCCTTTAGTGACTCTTCAGTTGAGTTTGGGAGAAAAAAGACGATTCTTCCACATTTAACGGAAAATTTTCGAGATTATGCTCTAATTTCTTTTTTTTTTTTAAGTAACTTGACTTTAAACAAATCTATACATATAATAAAATGCACTCATTTAAGCATACTCTCTGATGAGTTTTTATTCTCAATCAAGATGTACGATATTTCCATCAACTCATAAATTTCTTTCCTGCAGCAGGCAGCTTCTAAAAAGGCTCGTATTGATTGCTACCTCCTAGTACTCTTTCCCTTGTATAATTCCCTCCCATTGAAGGTGAACTGCACCTAGGGACTTGATTCTAATGAATAGAATATGGGAAATGTGATGAGATATTGCTTCTGAGATTAGGTTACAAAAGATTGTGACTTCCATCTTGCTGGCATTCTCTTGCCCTTTGTCCTCTTGCCAGCTTTCTCTGGCAAAACCAGTTTCAATATTGTGAGCTTTCCTGTGAAGGAGCCACCATGTCAAAGAACTGGGGGCATAATCTGGTCAACAGTTTATGAAGAATTGAGGCCCTCAATCCAACAACTGGTAAGGAACTGAATCCTGCCAATAACCACCTGAATGAGCTGAGAAGTAGATTCACTCTAAATTGAGCCTTAAGAAGATTATAAACCCAGCGGACAACCCTGATTGCAGCCTGTAAGACATCCAGAGCCAGAGGAACCACTTAAGCCATGGCCAGATTACTGGCCCACAGAAACTGAGAGATAATAAATGTGTTAAGCTTTTAGTTTGGGGGTAATTTATTAATAGATAACTAATATGCCTCCTGACTGTTTGCAAATGGTCAGTCAAGTATCCACTTATCAGCAGATTACTTCAATACTGTAGATTTGTCTTCCTCTTCTAGAATTTCAGATAATATAGTATGTATTTTTGTGATCTACCCATGTTGCATATATTAGGTATTGGTTCATTTTTATTGAATAATATTCCATTGTATGGATATAACAAAATTTGTTCTCCCATTCATCTATTGTTGAACATTTGTGTTGCTGCTAGATTTTGGTTATTGTGAATAAAGCTGCTACAAGCATTCATGTATAATCTGTATGTGAAATATGCTCTATTTCTCTTGGGTAAATACTTACAATAGCTGGATCATATGGTAAGTGAAGCCTTGTATATTGTTCTTTTTAAGATCTGTTTCTTAAAGTGTTTGTAACTTTTTCAAGATCCCTTTTTCTCTTGGGCTTTCAGCAGTTGACAGTTACGCACCTTTGTGTGGTTTTCATTGTATTTGTCATATTTGGGAGCATCAAGTTTCTTGGACTTTTAAGTTAATACTTTCTTTTCATAATTTGGAAAACTTCTCTGCTCTTTATTTAAATATTTTTGTGTTCTTTTCTTTCTGGGACTCCAATTACACATTTGTTAGACTGGTAGGCTACATATCTACAGGCTTGTAGCCTGTAGGCTACATATCTTGTAGGCTCTTTTAATATTCAAATCTATTATTTGCGTTAGATAATTTCTACTGATTTATTTGCAAGTTCATGGATTCTTCCCCCATCTTTATTCTACTGTTGAACTCATCTAGTAAATTTTTCATTTCAGTTGTTATGCCTTTTGGTTCTAGAATTTCTCATGATTTCCATTTCTCTATTTAAATTCTGTTTTATCATTAGAACTACATTTTCCTTTAATTATTAGTTCTTATTTTTCTTTAATACTTTAAAAATATTTATAAAAATGATTTTAAATCTTTGTCTGCCAAATCCAACATCTTGGGCCACTCAGAGTCAATTTCTATTGACTACTTTACTTTCTTATTTCTTTATATCTAGTATTTTTTTTTGAAGTTTATTTTTATTTATTTTGAGAAAGAGAGAGAGATCAAGTGGGGGAGTGATAGAGAGAGAGGGAGACAGAATCCCAAGCAGGCTCCTTGCTGTCAGCACAGAACCCAAATGGGGTTTGAACTCATGAATCATGAGATTATGACCTGAGTTGAAGTCAAGAGTTGGACACTTAACTGACTGAGCCACCCACGTGCCCCTATATCTAGTAATTTTTGGTTGAAAATTAAGTAGCATAGTACAATGTTGTAGTGGTTCTAGGTTCTATTATATTCTTCTAAGAGTTTTTGTTGTTATTGCTGTCGTTCTGATAGTTAACTGTCTTAACTCAGACTGAAAATTCTGCTTCCTCCATGGTGTGCAGTAATTAATGTAACTGCTCAGTTCTTTTAGTTTCCAGTTGCTGTGTTTTTTACCCTGGCCTCCCGAGTGGGTCTTTTTTCCCCCAGGTACTTTGCCTCCTCCCCACACATGCGTAATTTTGTGCTCATTGAGGACTTTAGGGCATAGTTTGCATACACATTTTTAGTCCCACATTTTCTATAGTTCTTTTGCCCCCAGGATTTTAACCCTAAATTTCTACTTCTCTGCTATTGCTAAAGTTTTTCTTCTGAAACTTTGAATTGGCAAGCCTCATTAAAAAAACAAAAAACAAATAAACTTTCATAGCCATGAGGATTGGAGAGTGCTCTGAGGCAAAAACAAACAAACAAACAAACAAACAAAACAAAATAAAAAACAACAAAAATAAAACACAGAGACCCCAAAGACAAAAACCCATAAACTTGTAATTCTCACCTGAAGCAGTTGTAGTGTTTCCAGAATAAGGTCTTCTCTGATTTACCAGTTTCTTTAAATAACTGATTATTAAAAAAAAATAATTGTCCACATTTTATTATTACTACCTAGGAAAGGATCCACCAACTACTTCACTTCATCATTATTAGAAGCAGGTTTATATAGTAGCACTACAGCCTTTGTTGTAATAGTTTGTAATAGTTTTCCTGTCTTCTGCATGACTTTAGAAGTTTTTCTGCTGCATAAAAGGACTCTCCAGAGGGGCGCCTGGGTGGCTCAGTCGGTTAAGTGTCCAACTTAGGCTCAGGTCATGATCTCACGGCCCGTGAGTTCGAGCCCCGCGTCAGGCTCTGTGCTGACAGCTCAGAGCCTGGAGCCTGCTTCAAATTCTGTGTCTCCCTCTCTCTCCGCCCCTCACCTACTCATACTCTGTCTCACTCTGTCTCAAAAATAAATAAATTAAAAAAAAATTAAAAAGGACTCTCCAGAGCCTACTCCATGATCCTCCTCCAAGTCTCCTCCTCTTTCTCTCCTTCAGTCCCTGCTGGGTACTCATGAAACTCAGTGACTTGATTTTTCATTTTATAAATGATATTTCTTCACATAAAGAAGACTTACATTTTGATATAGTAATATTTGATCTTTTTCTTTGTTTTCTTTTGCCTTAATTCCTTCTCAAACCTTAGGTTGTATATTTACCTGTATATTCATCAATTTTTGATGGAATTTTGATGGAATAATATCTTTCCATTTAATACTTAAGCAATAGATAATTTATTTGAGTGTATGGCATGAGGTAGGACTTGAACTTCGTTCTTTTTTCACTTGTTAACCAGTGTTCCCAGCACCATTTTATTGATTAATGTGTCCTCTTCCCATGAAAGCAAAATGTTGCATGATAGGGAATTGTTCTTCCCCATTTTAGATGTTTTTACCTTTAGGTGCAGGACGTCTATTAGTGTGATACTTTTGATATCTTTCTATCTCTCTCCTCATTCCACTCCTGAGAAAGTTGAGTGACTTCTCTATTTAATAAATCTTCAAAAAAAAAAAAAAGAAAAAAGAAAAGAGTCAAGCATATTTAGTTTGTTTTTGTCTTTTCTTTGGAATCAAGGTGTCCATAGGGAACAGTCTTTCAGTGTTAAATGTTTTTGACCTATGCACCTACCGTGGGATTTCTGAAGGGCATTTCTCTTCTCCACAGGAATTCTGAAAAAATTGAGATGATAGAAGCCATTCTTTATTACTGATAAAGGTTAAGTTGGAAGATGCAGTTTATTATGAGAGCCAAATGTGCTTGTTGACTGAATCTTGGGTTGGGCAGCTGGACTCACTCAGTGCATGGAAATACTAGACCACAGCAGCCCTTCCTGCATGAAGGAAGATCCTGTTCCTGGAATTAGGGGAGAATGCCTGCCCCTTGTGGATAACCCAGTCCCAAGTGAAGCATTCCCTCTATTTTCTTCTATATTTATAATTGAAGTGCTTTCAGGCACAGATACACACAGATTTATTTCTGAGCTTTCTTTTAGGTTTTGTTGGTTTGTTAATCTGTTATTAAGTCAGAGCCATTCTTTTAAAGTATTAGAGCTTTATAACACTTGTTAATGTTTGGCAAAGTGAGTCACTCTTTATTACTTTTATTTTGGTAATTATTGGTGATTACTTGGTATTTCTTGATTATTTTTGAAAATTATTTTTTAGAATAATTTTGTTAAGTGAAACATCTTGTTATTTTTTACATTGAAAATGTGTTAGGGCACCTGGGTGACTCAGTCAGTTAAGCATCTGGCTTTGCCTCATGTTATGATCTCACAGTCCGTGAGTTCAAGCCCTGCATAGGTCTCTCTTCTTTCAGCACAGAGCCCCCCTCAGATCCTCTGTTCTTCTCTCTCTGCCCCTCCCCTATGCATAAATTGAAAATGTGTTAGATTAATTGAAGAAATAATGACATATTTTTAGTACTGAATTTCTCATTTAGGAATGTGTATTTCTCTTGAGGTTTATGATTTTTAAAAATTTCCAATAAAATATTATAGTTTTACATATAGATAACCTGTATATATTTTCTATTTAAAGCAATTGAGAGAGATCTGATTTTTTTCATTATGAGCACATTTAATGAAATCAGTGGAGATTTCAGTGTTCCTCAGGGTAGCTTTTGTGCATAGAAAAAGATTATATGCAGGATGTTAATGTTAATATTTGATTTATTCAAATTATAAATTTAGAAAACTAGATTTTCCTTAATCATCTTTGTCCACATTACAAACCTTATTATTCTATTAATAAAATTAGCAATACACAAAAATTTACTTTTCCTTTGATTAAAGTTTAATTAATGTAAAATGAATAGAACATATCCCCTTAAACAATCAGCTCCATTTACAACTCTGTTAGTTAAATTCCTTCAATCATGAAAGCTGTATTTATTAAGTTTAACATAGTTGAATGCCTCTAAGCAGCATTGCTGAACAGCTCTATTAAGTCTGATAGAACAAACTGATAAATATGGCAAATCTTTAAAAACATTCCAGTGCTGTTTAGAAACTTAGCTAAAGTCTCTTACACCTTTCAACATACAACTATAAAATCGAATACCTAATTGCATGTTGTAAAATGGAATCACAACTTTAATCTGTTAGATTCTTCCATATACCCAAAACTCTTAAACCCTGCAATTACTGTAAATACCAAATACACACAGATTGTTCCAATGATTACGAAAACCTGTTTTTGAATGTAACACAAAAGTATTAATATCATTGAGTTATTTACTCAATTTGTATTTAATTCTAAACCTTCTCAGAATTAAAAAGACATCCCAAAACATCCAAAAGACAGTAACAAAAGTTATTACCCCAGTCAAATGGGGGAGAGATTTTAGCAGAATAAGTTTGCTTCTGGGCCAGAGATTTTTGGCCAGTTACTAGATCTGATTCTCCTGGAGTCACTCAGCAACACATCAATTCAGTTTTTTTTTTTTAAGAGAGAGAGACAGACAGAGAGAGAGAGAGAAGGGTGTGTGTGCTCATGAATGTGTGAGGAAGCGAGGGAATCCCAAGCAGGCTCCATGCCCAGTGTGGAGACTGACATGGGGCTCCATCTCACGATGGTGAGATCATGACCTGAGCTGAAATCAAGAGTTGGATGCTTAACTGAATGAGCTATCCAGGCACTCAACTCAGTTTTTAATAGTCACTGAAAAACAGGGGTTCTGAGTCTATAACCTTTGGAAGAGATTGATCTTTTCTGAGTTTAAGATATACCATTACTTAGCTACTGTTGGGTGTTAAGTCTGCAACATCCCATCCAGTTTGCTTCACCACATGTTTAGGTCCAATAAATCAATTTCTGCATGATTTCATTCCATATTCCTTTCAGTCCTTTATGCCTCAGTCACACTTTCATAGCTGTTAATTACACCCTGTTGAATTCAGCATACACTCCCTATTTGGTTCACTTCCTTCCCAGGACTGAAGTCATCCTCACCACAATATAGACTATTATACAAACATACTTTTGCTCATCACTCAGCCTTTTCAAATCTTTAATTTTTTGTTATGTTTGCTTCAAGTTTTAAAAAAACATTAAAACATTTCAGATGCAGTGGGAGCCTCCAGTGTACTCTTTCTTAATTTTGTGTTTTCCTTCCTCAGAGGAACACTCTCCTGAATTTTTTGTTTAGAACTTCCAGTGGAGATATAAATTATTAATTTTAGAATGTTAGTGATGTCTCTTATCAGTTATAATAGTTTGTAGTATTCTAGATTGGTTTTTCATGTATAAAAACATCATCTGGGGATAAGGACAGTTTAAAAATTTTTTTCCCAATAATTATTTGTTTTATTCTTCTGTTTTATTGTATTGGCCGGGACCTCCTCTGTAATGTTGAATGTAAGAAATGATGGTGGGTATATTTGTCTCACTGCTGACTTTATTGATAATGCTTCTCAAGTTGTACCATTAATTATGATATTTAATAAGTCTTTTGTATAATGTTTGATAATATAGGTTATGAGATTAAGGAAATCAGCTCATATTTCAAATTACTTGGGATTTAAAAATTTATTTTTATTTTTTGATGTTTATTAGAGAGAGAGAGAGAGAGAACAGGAGTGGGAGAGGGACAGAAAGAGAGAGAGACAGAGGGTCCGAAGAGGGCTCTGTGCTGACAGTAGAGACCTGAGAGAAAGTCAGACACTTAACAGACTGAGTCACCCAGGAACCCCTTTTGAGATTATTTTTTAAAGCATAAATTGACTTTTACCAAATGTTTTCAACATCTTTTGAAATGATTGTGTATTTTTCTGTTTTAATCCATTAATTTACTTATACTACTAGCATTCTGATATCAAATCATATTTTCATTCCATTTAGTTAATACTAATGGTTATACTAAACCAGAGTAAAATGCATTGGGTAGTCTTCTTATTCTTTTCAATTTTGTAAAAGAGTTCCTTGAACGTTTTGGAAAATTCACGTATAAAACATTCTAGCCTTGGTGCCTTTTGTAGGGAAAGGCTTTTGATTACCAATAAAATTGCTTTAACCTGGGTTTTTGTTGAGGTTTTGTATTTCTTAAGTTGATCTTGGTAATTAATTGTGTTTCTAGAAATATATATAATTCATCACATTTTCAAATCTGTTAGCATTTAATTCATGTTATTATCTTATGATTTTTAAAACTACTGTTCTGAGATTATCTTCCTCTTTCTGTTTTAAACATTGTTGATTTGTGTCTTTTCTCTTGGCAGTCTTACTGCACATTTGTTTTATTAATTTTTATAAAACCCACCTTTCATTATTATTTATACTATGATTTGTGTTCTATTTAATTAATTAAAAAATTTTTTAATATTTATTTTTTAAGACAGAGAGACAGCGAGCGAGTGAGGAAGGGGGAGAGAGAGAGAGGGAGATGCAGAATCAGAAGCAGGCTCCAGGCTCTGAGCTGTCAGCACAGAGCCCGACGAGGGGCTCAAACCCATGAGCTGTGAGATCATGACCTGAGCCGAAGTCGGATGCTTAACCGACTGAGCCACTCAGGTGCCCCTCTATTTAATTCATTTTAGCTATTAACTTAATTCTTTCCCTCTTCTATTTTCTTTGATATAAGATGTTGTGTCCTGTTTCGCTTTGTGAGTTGAGTATTTAGTTATTATCTTCAAGCATTTTTTACTGAATGACTTTATAACTATAGTTTTGGTACAGCTGCACCACACTAGTTTTCCTATGTACCACTTTTATTGTTATTCAGTTCTAATATTTAACATTTCCATTTTAATGTTGTCTTCATTTTGTGAGTTATTTCAGAGTTCATCTAGAAATTTCCAAACATACATTTCTTAAAAACTATCTTATCATTGCTTTCTAGTTAATTTGACCGAGATTAAAGAACATAGTTTGTGTCATTGATTCTTTGAAATCACTTGAAATTTTCTTTGACATCTAAGATATGTTCAATTTTTGTAAAAATTTCATGTGTAATTTAAAAATTGGAGTGCTTGAATGGCTCAGTCGGTTAAGCATTGACTTCGGCTCAGGTCATGATCTCATGGTTTCTGAGTTTGAGCCCCACGTCAGCTCTGTGCTGATAGTTCAGAGCCTGGAGCCTGCTTTGGATTGTGTGTTTCCCTCTCTCTCTGCCCCTCTGCTACTTGCACTCTGTCTCTCTCAAAAATAAATAAACATTTAAAACAAATTAAAAAATTATTTTTCCCACTTCTGGGGTAGAAAGTCCCTCTTATATGTATTTCAACGAAAGTTGAATTTAGTAGTTGAGATTACAATTTTTGTAATTACAATTACTGACAATTGTGACTTATTTCTACCATCTTTTTTCCTTTTAATCATCCTTTTCTTGCCTTTTTTTGTACCCCATATTTCCTTCTTTTGATGTATTGATAAAAATTTCTATACCTGCCCATTTCCTTTCTCAGATGGTTTGGAAGCTCTGGATGATATTTCTATTCTTTTGACATGTTCATACTTAAGTGTAATTTTTTTTTTTTTGGTAACAAAGCCTACAGTTACTTAGTGTGCTTTTTTTTCTTAGACATGAGAGAGAACTTATCAGTGGTTGACAACTCATTAAAAAAATCCTCTGTCTTCTGCCTTGCCACTCCATCATTTTGAAATTGCTATCTAGAAAGTGCTGAGAGTCACATAGGTAATATAAAATTTTCTTGTAGTCAATTAAAAAAAGTAAAAAAAAATAGTGAAAATAATTTCAATAATGTTTTCTTTAATTCATATCCCAAATACTATCATTTTAATATTCAATCATTTAATATGCAATCAAAACCATTAATGAGATATTTTAAATCATTTTTCATACTAAATCATTAAAATGCAGTGTATATGTTAAACTTCATCATACTTCAATACAGATAAGCCAGATTTTAAGTACTCAGTGCTCACATATAGCTAGTGGCTACCATATTGGACAGCTCAGTTCTAGAATTTTCATTTTTACCATATTCCAAACATAAAAATTACCTATAATTATTAATTATAGTATATATACACATATATAATATATTATATGTTATATAGTATATGTTTATATATATATATATAGTATAGATATGTTAACTTTACCAACAAATCTATTTATTTTTAGTTCTTACTATCATTTCTTCTATACCATGTTTTCCCTCTGTATTTGCTTTTCTTTCTGTTGAATCACATGATTTGTAGTTCTTTTAGTGAGGGACTGTTAGATATAAAAATTGTAATGTTTATAGATCTGAAATGTTCTGTTTTGGCCTCACTCTTGAATAATGGTTTAGTTGGCTATAACACTATGTTGACAATCATTTTTCCTTATGGTTTTAAAAATATTACTCCACTGTCTCCAGGCTTCAACAGTGAGCCTAGCTATTTTCCCTTTTCTTGGAAAGAGTACTTTAAGTGCCCTTTGTCATTAAGGAGCTGAATTCTGGACCAATTGGCTTGCTCCTGCATGAAAGCCTTGCAGGCCCATAGCTTTGAATTTATTTATTCCCTTGTACTTCTCTTCAGTTTCTCAACTGTGGTGATGTTTATTTTATTTTTGAATTAGCTATGGTTTTCTAATATTCTATTTTACATTTCTTCTGTCATTGACAAGGGGTGTGTCAAAGCATGAGCTAATAGAACCATCTTGTTCAGAAATCAACAACTTTGCTAAAATGGAATCTTAGGTATTGATTGTTTTCTTGAATCTGTAGTATCTTTGCCTTTATAATTTCTATTTTTTTTTTTTTTTTGCTTCATGGTGTTCAGAAAAAATATTGATTTCCGTACACATATTTTTAATCACACACCTTCCTTTCTAATTGTTCTGCTTATTTTTTCAGTTGATTTTGTAGGCAAAAGGTAACACAACTTGCAAATAATTTATTATATCTTCCTCTGTTTGACATGATTTATATGATTTCTTTTTCTTATTTTATTGCATGGGTCAGAACTTCCATGTTAGTGAACAGTGGTGATAGCTAATATGCAGATATTGTCTCTAACTTTAAAGAAGATTTAATCTAATGTTTCATCATTAAGAGTAATAGTGGAACTTGATCCAAAATAAATATTCTTGATTAGGTTAAATAATATCCTTTTAATTCTAGTTATCCAGTTATCTTTAAAATAAATCAGAAATGACTGTAAAATTCTTCTAAATACCTTTTACTTTCCCTCAAGATATTCATATGCTTTGACTTATTATTGTGTTAATGTATATTGATTTTAAAATATTGAATCATTCTTCATTCCTGGAATAAATCTTATTTGGACATGGAGTACAATTCTTCTAACATACTGCTGGATTCCATTGCTAATATTTTAGTTAGACTTTTAGATTAAAATAACAAGAGAGATTAGCCTGTAGTTTTCCTTTTTGTGCTTAGGTTTTGATTGGAGAGTTATGATGACTTTGTAAAATTAACTGGGAAGGTTTCCATCTTTTCATATGCTTTGAGAAAGTTTAAATGGCATAGGAATTATCTGTTCCTTGAAAGTTTGAAAGAATTCATCTGTGAAACCATCAGATTATTGTTTCTGAATTGTTATTTTTACATTATGTATCTTCTGTTTCAGAAGTTATTTTTTAACATTTGCAATTAATTAGTTAACCAGACTTGCAGCAGCTATTCCTACTTAACTGTTTGGTGCAATTGCTCACTGTCATTTTATACCATAACTACTCCATTCTTAGGCTTTCATTTAGCTAAGTGATATTTTAAGATTTAAAAAAAATGTTTATTTATTTTGAGAGAGAGAGAACGAGAGCGTGCGAGAGAGAGAGAGAGAGAGAGAGACAGAATATGAGTGGGGGAGTGGCAGAGAAAGGGAGAGAGAGAATGCCAGGCAGGCTCCATGCTGTCAGTACAGAGCCTGACGCAGGGCTCAATCCCATGAACCATGAGATCATGACTGAGTTGAAATCAAGAGTTGGATGCTCAACTGACTGAGCCACCCAGGTGCCCATGATTCTTTAAGGAAGATTATGTATATTTAGATCCCTTGTTCATATGATTTTTATACATGAAGGATAATTTCCCTGAAAGCAATTCTTGGGCCACAATCTTTTCTTCTCAAAACCGTGTAGACTTTCACCTGATATTTAGTATGGTGGTACAGAATTCTAAAATAGTCTAACGTTTATTCCTTTGAAGACAAGAAATTTTTTCAAAAATATATTATTCCTGGATCTTAGGGAATTTTTATCTGTAACTGATGATTTAAAAATTCCAAGATATGCATAGACTTGCATCATTGCTTATTGGTTTATGTTTAGAATGTAGTTTACTCTTTCAATATGCATTCCCCCCCTTTTTTCTTTTTGCTTTTTAATTTATTTTACTTACATGTATTTTATGTACACATAAAGCTGTTGCTTTAGTTCCAGTTCTCATTTTTTTATGAAGAATAATCCCTAGGCTTGATTATTTATTTATATTCCAGATATTTGAGAACTTATTTTGCAGTAGGGTCTGATCTAGGTACATATGGGCAATTTCTCTCATAAATTTCTTTGCTGAGATTTTCTCTCTATATTCTGATTTGATTTCTTCATATTTTTTAATCTCAATCATATTTCTTTTCACTTAATCTTGTTATCCTTTCATCTTTTCATATTTTATTTTTAAGAATACTTGCCTCTGTTTTTACATTCTTTTGAGAATACCAAAAAGTTTTATGAATTAGTTTCCTAAATCTTGCATTAAATAATTTTCAAAAGTATGTTCTGTCCCTGCATCTTTGGATCAAGTTTCCTTTCCTCTCATTCTGCTATACTTTTTTTCATAGACTCCATTTACTTTATTTATTTATTTATTTATTTATTTATTTATTTATTTTTTGTTCTGGAATCTCTATGAATAATAGCTGTGTTGACTCAGAGCTTGCCAAAAGATTTTGAGAATTGCTTCTAGCATTCACCACATTCCCTCTTCAGGTCTACTGTTAGATGTATTCAGTTCTCATCTGTGGTAAACATCTATTATTTTCCCTTCTCATTGCCCCACTTCTTTTAGGAACTGCTCACCCCTCTTTTGGGAGCTGACTCTCCCCTGCTCCACCTGCAATGCCAGGTTTATGCCGCATTACCCCATCTCTGAGGCACTTTTAGGGTACTTGACTGAGACTAGGCCATTCACTCTTTCATAGGAATTTTGAAATTAGAAAAACAAGGAAATATCTGGTTTTCCCTGGTTCACTGAAGTTGTAGCTCAAAAGTTAGAAACTATTTGCAATCATATATGTGTATATGTATACTTTTCTATCATGGTATTTTTCTATCATGTGGACTGGAGAAGTGGAAAATGCTGCTATATAGAGAGAAAAAGATGAATAAAGCAGATAAACAGGGAGAAAAGGAGATGATAAGAGTCATAAGTATGGAAAGGGGTGTTGGACTGGAATCCAACACTGAGGTGTTGGATTGGAATTTGGAAGTATCATGAATTCATGGATATATATACATATATATATGTATATATGGAAATACACACATTTGTCTATGTCTATATCTATCTATATATACATCTATCTATATCTATATCTATATCTATATCTATATCTATAATCTAAAACCTCCAGCTAGATATGTAGGTAATTATAGAGGTATATGTATGTATATTCTTAGAGAAATAAATGAATCCAGACAGAGCTAAGAAAAATAAGAAATGAACCTGAAATATTTTACTGGGCTAGGAAATGTGATAGTGCTCAAAGAGTTAAGGGATATGTCAAAAGAACACAAGGACCAGCTCAAAGGGGCTCTCCCTAACCAAATTTAGGACAATGTGAGCCTTAAAATAAACAATGAGAGTAGTGGGTCATAACCTATTGAATAAAAAAGAAACTGCAAGTCCATGATAGTATAAGAAAGTAAGTAAATAAATGAATAACTAAACAAATGGAGGAGAAAGGAAAGTACTTTCAGTCAGAAGAATGTCAACTAATAGTAACATTATTTGCAAACATCATAAAGGTATAGTTGACATAGGTAGGAAGTTATCAATGGATCCTAGGGCCAGTGGGTAGAAGTTTGAGGATGAAGTGGACAATACTGGGGTAATAGAAGAATATTCTCCCAGAAAAATACTAATCAAATACAAAGGGGGAATGGTGACTTTTACAGTGGAGAAACATGGCATATACCAACTTGACCAGGTCATAAAGGTTAATATGACCAGCACTGAGACAAGTCAACTTAACTTTCTACTGATGTGATGCACGGAGAAAAGAGCAGCAACATTTCTGTGATTATTTCTTAGAATTTTAATGGAAATACAGCATTATCTTTTAGTATTTCTTTAAAAATTTTTTAAAGTTTATTTATTTTGAGAGAGAGACAGTGTGTGAGCAGGGGAGGGGCAGAGAGGGTGAGAGAGAAAATCCTAAGCAGGTTCCACACTGTCAGTGCAGAACCTGACATGGGCTCAAACTCATAAACCGTGAGATCATGACCTGAGTCAAAACCAAGAATCAGATGCTTAACCGACTGAGCCACCTAGGTGTCCCTTTTAGTATTTCTGTAAGGAGGTCTGATTCCAATGTCATTTTGGCTCCTTATATAAAAGCTGCTTTTGTTCTTAATTTTTTGCATTTTTTAGCCTGTGTTCTGAAATATCATGATGATGTGTCCTTTTTTTTTAAGTTGAGGGAGAGAGAGAGAGAGAGAGAGAATGAGCAGCAGAGAGGCAGAGGGAGAAAGAGAATCTCAAGTAGGCTCCATGCTCAGTGAGAGCCCAATACAGGATTCAATCTCATGACCCCAGGATCATGACCTGGGCTGAGTTGGATGCTCAACTGACTGAGCCACCCAGGTGCCCCCATGATGTTATATCTTAAGGTAAATCTACTTTCAACCACTTTTTGGGGCACTTTGTGGGACCTTTCAAAAAAAATTTTTTTAATGTTTATTTATTTTTGAGAGAAAGAGACAGAACATGAGTAGGAGAGGGGCAGAGAGAGAAAAAGGGAGACACAGAATCTGAAGCCAGGCTCCAGGCTCTGAGCTGTCAGCACAGAGACTGATGTGGGGCTTGAACTCAGGAACCATGAGATCATGACCTGAGGTGAAATCAGTTGCTTAACTGACTGAGCCACCCAGGCACCCATGTGGGACCTTTCAACATGGAAGCTCAACTTTCTAGAATATTTCTTTGAAGTTTTCCTTTCTTTGTTTTCTCTGTTCTATCAGATTTTGGACCTAATTATAAAATTCTTTTCTCTCTGATTTCTTATTTGCACTGCAAATTCTTCTGTCTCCAACTTCCTGTTGGCTTTTTAAAAATAAGCTTTTTGATTTCAGTCCAAGGTGGTGACAGAGGAAGCTCCTGAACTCACATTCTGCCATGAACACACTGAATCTACAACTACATATGGATCAATTCCCTCTTAAAGAAATCCAGAAGATATCTGGGCAATTCCTATACATCAGATGAATGAGAAATTACCCATACTGAAATGGGTAGCAAAGGCTGAGTCACATGTTCACCATAAATCCCACCCCTGTTATAGTGATTACAATCAGGAGGAAACTCCCAGCTCCCAGCTTCTTCCTAAGGAGTGAAGGGCTTAGATCCAACATCTACCATGCCAACTTTTAAGATTTTGGCCTGATGAATGGGCCCTCAAAGTACCTAGCTCTGAAGGCCAATGGGACTTGCATCCATAAGACTCACAAGACTATAGTGAACAAAGAAATAGTTCTTAATGGGCTTACTTGTACCCTCAGTGAATTTCACCTTAAGGCTCAAGGCAGAAATTAGCAGGCAGAAATGACCATCTCCCAGTCTTTCCCTATAGAGGCTTATTTGCATACTTTAAGTGCTGCTGCCTGTGGATCAGACTTCTAAATTAGCAAATATCTATGGGCTGACTGCAGTCCTCCCCAGAGATGTGGGGAGGCTGGAGGATGTTGTCTCTACATTCTCACTTTGGTCCAGTCCAGGTTGCTACTATCTCCCTGAAAGGAACTTATGCACATGTGTGGCACTTGGGGTTTTTTGGCCACCATCCAGAGGACAAACACCTTGAATGTCTAGCTCTGGTGGCCAGTGGGACTTGTGCTTGTGGTCTTTCACAGAACTGTAACAAACAAACAAACAAACACCCCAGTTCTTAGCTGGCTATTCCTCCGCTACTCAATACAGAGGGAGTAGACAGGAATGTTCATCTCCCAGTCTTTCCCTGAAAGAGGCCTATTTGCCATACTTTAAAAGTTGCTGCCTGATAGCCTGAACTTCCAATC
Organism: Acinonyx jubatus; assembly: GCF_027475565.1. Classification (NCBI taxonomy): domain Eukaryota; kingdom Metazoa; phylum Chordata; class Mammalia; order Carnivora; family Felidae; genus Acinonyx; species Acinonyx jubatus. The sequence goes on from NC_069382.1 coordinate 40,354,764, forward strand.
ACCTGTTTGTAGGTCTTCCCCTTTGAGACACTAACAGGTCTTGGCACATTTTCAACTGCTGGAAACTACTAAGAAAAAATAAGGTGGCTTGGACAATCATAAAGGTTTGAGACACAACCAAGAGCTTGGGCTGGTCTGTAGTTTTATCTCCTACATGAGACATCTCTGTCAAGACTGGGAGAAGTGGCTGTTTTATGCAGAAAATAACATGAAAATTCAAGGAAGATGAAATAAAAAACCACACACAACAGAGCAATATGTTCCAAACAAACAAACAAACAAACAAACAAAAACAAGGTAAAATTCCAGAAACAGACCTTAATGAGACTGAAATAAGTGATTTTCAATAAGTGATTTTCATGATAAAGAGTTCAAAATAATGGTCATGAAGATGCTTACTGAAGTCAGGAGAATAATGCATTAACTAGGTGAAAAATTCAACAGAGATAGAGAATATTAAAAAGTACCAAACAGGGGCGCCTGGGTGGCGCAGTCAGTTAAGCGTCCAACTTCAGCCAGGTCACGATCTCGCGGTCCGTGAGTTCGAGCCCTGCGTCGGGCTCTGGGCTGATGGCTCAGAGCCTGGAGCCTGTTTCCGATTCTGTGTCTCCCTCTCTCTCTGCCCCTCCCCCGTTCATGCTCTGTCTCTCTCTGTCCCAAAAATAAATAAACGTTGAAAAAAAAATTAAAAAAAAAAGTACCAAACAGAAATCATAGAGCTGAAGCATGTAATAATTAAAATGAATAATTCAATGGAGGGGTCAACATCAGACTAGATGAAGTGGAAGAAAGGATCAGTGAACTCCAAGACACAGCAGTGGAATTCATCCAATCAGTGGAACAAAAAGAAAAAAGAAGGAAAAAGGAGTGAAGAAACCTTAAGGGACCCATGAGATACCATCAAGTGGACTAATATTTGTATTATAGGGGTCATAGAAGGAGAACAAAGAGAGTAAGAGGCAGAAAACTTATTAAAAAAAATAATAGGTGAGAACTTCCCTAACTGGGGGATAGAAACAGACGTCCAGATACAGGAAATTTAGAGAGTTTCAAATGAGAGGATCCAAAGAGACCCACACAGGGACACATTATAATTAAATTTTTAGCATTTTCTTCTTCTTTTTTTTAAGCAGTCTTCATGTCTAGTGCAGAGCCTAACACAGAACTTAAACTCATGACCCTAAGATCCAGACCTGAGTTGATATAAAGAGTTGGATGCTTAACTGACTGTGCCACCTAGGTGCCCTATCCTTAAAAATTTTAAAGTCAAAAACAAAGAGATTCTTAAAAACAGCAAGAGAAAATCAACTTGTTATGTACAGAAACACCTCCAGAAGAAATTTTGCAAGTCAGAGGGGTTGGATGATACCTTCAAAGTGCTGAAAGAAAAAACTGCCAACTAAGAATACTCTACTAGGTAACAATGTCCTTCAAAATTGAGGAGGACATAAGGAGTTTTTGGACAAGCAAAAGCTGAAAGAATTCATCACTACTAGACCAGTCTTATAAGAAATGCTAAAGGAATCTCTTCAAGGTGAAACAAAAGGATGTTAATTAACAGGAAAACATATAAAAGTATAAATCTCATTGATAAATATATAGTTAAATTGAAAACATTCTAATGTAATAGTGGTGGGTAAATCATTTATAAATCTAGTATGAATGTTAAAAGACAAAAGTATTTTAAAAAGGCTTATAACTACAATAATTTATTAATGGATACACAAGGTAGAAAGATGTAAATTGCGACATCAAAAACATAAAATTTGGGGGGAGAGGACTAAACATGTAGAACTTTAGTATGCATTGGAAGTTAAGTTGTTATCAGGTTAAAATAGACTGTTATGACGGTGAGATATTTTATGTAAACCTCATGGTAACCACAAAGCAAAAATCTAGAGTAGATACACAGAAGATAAAAAGAAAAGAATATAAGCACTACAGAAAATCAACCAATCATAAAGGAAGGAAATGAAAGTAGAAGAAAGGAACAAACAAATTAGAAAATCACCAAAAACAAAACATAACAAAACCATAATAATAAATCTCTACCTATAAATAATCACTTTAAGTGTAAATGGACTAAATTCTCCAATCAAAAGACAAATAGTTGTTGAATGGATAGCCAAAGACAAACAGACAAACAAACAAAACCCCCCAAAACGAAAAAACCAAAAAACACAAGACCCAATTATATGCTGCCTACAAGAGACTCACTTCAGCTTCAAGGATTGAAAATAAAGAGATAGAAAAAGATAATCCATGTAAATGGAAATAAAAAAAAAAAAAGGAAAGCAGGGATAGCTAGACTTATATGAGATAAAATAGACTTTAAGCCAGACTCTAATACAAGACAAAGAAGGTCATTATATAGTGATAATGGGGTCAGTTCAACAAGAGGATATAAGGTTTGTAAATATTTGCACACCAAACATAGAAGCACCTAAATATATGAAGCAAATTAACAGACCTGAAGAGAAAAATAGGCAATAATAGAATAACCGTAGGGAACTTTAGTGCAATTGCCATCCAAATTTCAATGGCAGTTTCACAGAAATAGAACAAGGAATCCTAAAATTTGTATAGAACCACAAAAACACTGAATAGCTAAGGCAAACTTGATAAAGGCATCATACCTCCTTACTTCAAACTATTTGACAAATTATAGTAAGCTATAAATTATAGTAAGCAAGGTAGTATGGTACTGCATAAAAACAGACCTATTGATTAATGGAACAGAATCGACAGCCCAGAAATAAGCTCATGCATATATAGTCAGTTAATTTACAATAAAGGAGCTAAGAATATATTATGGGGAATGATAGTCTCTTCAATATATGGTGTTGGGAAAACTGGGAGCTACATGTAAAAGAATGAATCTGGATCCCTATCTTATACCATACACAAAATCAACTCAAAATGGATTAAATATTTGAATATAAGATCTGAAACCATAAAACTGCTGGATGAAAACACAGGGGGTAAGTCCTTGACATTTGCCTTTTTTTTTTTGATTTGACACCAAAAGCAAAGAAAACAAAGGCAAAAATAAACATGTGGGACTATATCAAACTAAAACCTTCTGCACAGCAAAGGAAACCATCAACAAAATGAAAAGAAAATATTTGCAAGTCACACATCTGATAAGAGGTTAATATCCAAAATATATAAAGAACTCATACAACTCAATAGCAAAAAAATTCCCAAAATAAAAAACAAACAAACAACAACAAAAATCCAAAAACAACAACAAAAAACCCACAACCAAATGAACAAATAATTGAATAAAAAATTAGCAAAGGAACTGAGTTGACATTTTCCAAAAAAAGACATACAAATGGCCACAGATACATGTAAAGGTACTCAGTAGCATTAGAGAATGCAAATCAAGACTATAATGACATATTGCTCTACACCTGTGAGAGTGGCTATCGCTTAAAAGGCAAGAGATAAGTGTTGGAAAGGATGTGGAGAAAAGGGGATTCTTCTGCACTGTTGATAGAATGTAAATCGGTACACAATTATGGAAAACAGAATGGAAGTTCCTCAAAAAATTAAAAAGGGAACTGCCATATGATCCAACAGTCTCATTTCTGAGTGTATGTCAAAGGAAACAAAAACAGGATATCAAAGTGATAAATAACAGCACTCCTATGTTCATTGCAGCATTCTTAATGATAGCCAAGATACAGAAACAACCCAAGTGTCCATCAATGTATGAATGGGTAAAGATGTGATGTATATATCCAATGGAAATTTATTCAGTCATAAGGAATGAGGAAATTATGCCATTTGCAGCAACATGGATGGAGCTTGAGGGCATTATGCTATGTGAGATAACCCAGGCAAAGACAAATACTGTTTGGTATCACTTATATATGCAATCTCAAAAGAAAAAAAAACCTGTCTATCATATAGAAACCGTAGAAAAGTGGTTTCCAGGGGATGAGGAGTAGGGGGAATAGAGTTTGGTAAAAAGATACAACTTTAAGCTATATGATGAATAAGGTCTAATGTAAAACATAGTGACTATACTTCATAACACTGTATTTTATCATTGAAATCTGCTAAGAGAGTAGAACTTAAATGTTCTCACCAGAAAAAACAAACAAAAAAACCCAAACACCCTCAAAACTGAGGATAAATATGTGAGGTGATTGATATATTAATTAACTACATGCAATGACTCCTTTCACAATGTATATGTATATCAAATCACCATGATGTACACTTTGAATATATCACAATTTTGTCACTTGTACCTCAATAAAGCTTAAAATAATAAACTTTTAATATTAGAATGTTTATATTTACAGAAAATTAACAATTGTGCAGAGAATTCCATATATTCGACATCCAGTTTTCCCCTGTTATGGACATTTGTATGGTACATTTGTCCCAATTAATGAACCAATACTGACACCTTATGATTAACTAAGGTCCACAACTTATTCACATTTCCTTGATGTTCACTTAATGTCCTTTTTGTGTTCCAAGAGCTTAATCAGGATTCAACACTGCACTTAGTTGTCATACATCCTTAGATCCCTCTTAGCTATTCTAGTTTCTCAAAAACTCTTCTTGTTTTTAATGACCTTAACAGTTTTGAATGTCTCTCAGTTGGGAGTTTGATAGTTTTCTCATGGTTAGACATGTGTTATGTATTTTGGGGAGGAAGACCACAAAAGTAAAGCACTTATATCATCTCAAGAGGACATTCTAATTATCATCCTGACTTATCACTGTTGACATTAACCTTGATCACCTAGCTGAGGTAGTACTTGAGGGGTTTCTTCACTGTAAAGTTGTTGACCACCCCTTTCTTACTGTATTCTTTGGAAGGAAGTTTCTAGTGCAGAACCACATTTAAGGAGGGGGAATTATGCTCCACGTTCTTGAGGGTGGAATATCTACAGAAATTATTTGGAAATCTTCTACATGGTCTCTTTGTCTTTTTGGTCAACTTTTGAGGAAAAGTCCTCAAGTTTGTATTTCAGTTCTAATACTGAGTTTTTCGTTTCTAGCATTATATTTTTAATTTCCAGTATCTGCCTTTTTATTCTTTGAATGTTGCTTTTTAGGATTACCTGTTCTTATTTTATGGATGCAACTATTTTCTTCAAGTTGCTTTCAGCTGTTTGTTTTGGCACCTATCTTTCATATTATAGATCTTCCTCTAAGGCCTTCCCGTACTTGGCTATCCCATCACACTTAAAAGCAGGTCACTATAAGGCCACAGAAGCCCAGGGTGACAGGGCAGAGTTTGTTTACTGTGACTTTTACTTTAAGGTGTTTTGGTTATGTTGCTTCATTTGGGAGCTCCCAAAGTTGGTAATGTCAGGCCCTGTCTCTTGTTCTGATTGGATCTCCCAGAGAAGTCTTTTCTAATTTCCTTCCTGAAGAGTTATATGCCTGCTTATCAGGAATCTGGATGCCAAGAGGGAGAAGAAGGACAAGACTTTCAATATTAAGAACCTAAATTTCTACTTTAAGCCTTATTTTCAGAACTCTCCTACCTCCAATCTGTGCTGTGGTGTTCCATGGTCCAGAGACCCAAAGTTTTACTTTCTTCAGGAAACAAATCTTGAATTTTCTGCCAGGAAAGGGAAAAAGAAATTACTCACAACATCTAGAGATCCCAGGGTCTCAGACTTTTCCCCCTAATTTTTGCTCCACCTTTACTCCTACTTCCAGAGGTATCTGGTGCTATTAGGTGTGCCATGATGTACACTGGTTGTTTCTATTTCTCCACTTTTCTCTTAGTATTCAATTTTCTACAGACTGCTCAGTCAGTTACACATTCATCCATTTGCTTTCCAGCTTCCAACATTTTGTTCTATTCCTTTCTAGGTCTCCTGTCTTATTGGGGAAGAAGAAGAGAACAATGTATATGTTCAGTCCTCCATTTTTAACTGGAAGTCTTCAAGATCTGCATTCTCTAGTTCATACCTCCTTCCATAGAGAAAGAAAGCCTGTGCATATGTACAGGTTTAAACACAATGTAAGAAGGCAGCATTTGTTTGAGTAAGGTTGACCATTGCCACCATTGTATGATTTCTTCTGGGGGAGCCAGGGGCTCACTGAGCCAAGTGGTGAGCTCTGTGGCACAGATTAAGAATTAAAGTCATTTTATTATTGTGAAATATATTTCATTAATTGTAAATATCTTGTTAGATATTTCTAAGGCCCTATTTTGAAAGAAAGTAAATGCATATTTTTATTAAAGTAAGAGGTGACATTTTTCTGAGCCTGGATTATATTATAAGAGCTACCTGCTACTTGTAAATGGTTCTATCTTTCTTCTCCTGGAGGTATGGCATTACCTATAAATAGCATCTTTTAAATTCTCCAGTATACAAGGAGAGAGATTTCTGGTCAACTTTACCATAATAATAACTAAACATGCTACATAATATAACCACATAATTTAGCATGTTTCTCCAAGGGGGGTTTTGCTCTCTTGAAGTGTGATTGTGTCTTATCTCACTATCTGGTTTTTGGTTAGACGAGACCAACAGAATAGTTGGAGAGAAATAATCTCTTGTGAGCCCTTCCAGCTGGGGATCTCCCATTTTGTCCTATCCCTACAACAAATTACTTACAGAGACCATACCTCCCATGATGCAGCAGAGCATTTCCCAAGTTCCCATGCTGTTGACTTCCCAAGCCTTGATGTCCCTCTGAATGGATATAGAAAGTTTGGGAAGGAGGGTTGGGATGAATGGGAACAGGATCCATCCAAAAACCAACCAAAGTAGACCTCACTTTAAAGTTAAAGAATTACTATTTCATTTCCTGGATGTTAGGAATCAGAAGGAAAGCAATGAGGGTTGATATATATGAGGTTTTCCAAATTCCTTTCAGGAGGTTTTTATTTTATAAAGCAAAATTTAGGATCGGGGTGTTGGAAGTTCTTTGAAAAATATGGGTCATCATCTATGTGTATGTGTGAAATACATTTTTAGTCAAAATATTTATTTAAACATTTCAACTGATAATTTGTTCCTTTTGGAAAGAATTGTTTTGCTGCATGTGAACCTCGTGGGAAAAGATGTTGAAAAACTGAGTTCATTTTACACATTTCCAGCTCACATTTTGCCTCCCTCATCCACATCCTATTATTTCTATTGAAAACTCTCTTTACACCTTCATTTGAGACAGAAACTGATACACAACACTAAAACAATTTCAACAGATGTCAATACCAAAGTCAAGAATAAGTACACTCGGTATATTTTCTGAATCAATAAAAATGTTATTATTAATAAAAGACATTCGCAGTTTGTAAATTTTCATTTTGCAGAGCAGGAAGCCAGAGTTCTGGATAATTAGTTTAATACAGAACACTTGGAAGCTGGCTTGGGAAGGAAGGTTTGCCTCATTCCAGACTGAGCCAGGGACCTTCAGTGAGCTCCTTTCTGGTGCTGTTTCTCAGTGTCTTCATTGTGAAGGGACTGGGGGTTGCAAGAGCTGCTCTTTGCTCTCCCCTGGGCAGCACCATGAGAGGTGAGGCCAAGAAAAGGCTATTTAGGCACTGGAGGGCTCTCTAACCATTGCTGAGTGTAAGCAACCTTAAAGTACTGATCTCTGTTTGTCTCAGCTGGGGTGAATTAAGTTACTTAAAGGCTTTCCTACTCTTTTTCAGGTTGTCAGATTCAGAGGTTTGAGTATAGTATTTTGTTTTAAAAAGCATTTCATCTGTAAGACTCCTTTTTAAAAGGTGGTATTGAAATAGCAGTTTTCTGCCCAAGATTAATTGGTGAATCCTCTCCCCAATTAACTAAGGCAAACTTCAAATTTGCATTACTGCTGCCCTTTTCAGAATCCAACAGCACTTCTAAAAAAAACATTCAATGGCTCATTTCAGCTCTACCTAAACATCCTTACAGCACAAATGTTATTTTTGGCACAGGGTATATTCTTTCGGCTATCTCTCCAAAGCGTCCCCGCCCAGCCTGCGGAAACTCAGCTGTGCTGAGTGTATTCAGGCCCCTTCACATTTGCATGTCTATCATTGCTCGTTCACTGCCCCAAGGCCCCAACATGTATTTTCCAATGGTGGCTTTGTTCTTCAAAACCACCGCAAATCGGGACTTCCAACTTCCTTTCTGTCTTGCTGCTTCAAGTGTGGTTGAAACACCTGTTTCCAATGGATTCCTGAAACCTTTGCCTTCTGCTTATAGGAGTTTCACCTTCACTACTTGCTGAGATGGCCATTTGTGGGGGCAGTGCTTGAATTTTCCTCTTGGCAAAGTCATCAGAAGCTACCTCAAGTTTTAGGTGATATTATTTGATTTAGCACTCCTTCCTACCTCATTAAAAAAAAGGCTGGATTGCCACGTGGATGGGGGAATAAAAAATACTTGTCTCGTTAGCTTTCTCTTTATAAATTTAAAATTTGTCCAAAGTCTACATGTAAAGTGATTGATAATATTGTGAAACCAATTTTCAGCTCAGACTGTAAAACATCACCATGTTTAAGGAGATGAATTAAAGTCTACTGCAATTATTTATTCCACATTTTGACAGGTCCACTTACAAAAGCGTTGGGGAAGACTCAATGTGAGTAGATATGTTTGTTCTGACTTGTGTGGTTATACATATGTGATATATGTGTCTGTATGTATACGTATATTACAAATGTTATATGTATGTATATATATTTGAACACATGCACATTCATGATTACTTATATTCATTGAAGACCAAAAAAAAAAAAATCTTTCATTTGTTCTTTAAAATCTCTATTTAGGGTCCACACTTAGGTTGACTCATCCGCAGATCTACAAAGTGCATACCTGAATTTGATGCTTCAGACCTGAGAATAAGACAACCCATTATTTTTATTTCCATGTTAATGAATGAATTTTTATCTTTATCATTAATAATTTCTTTATCATTCAACTACTTGGAAGCAGACCCAGGCTTTGTGTCTTCTGGCCTTTCCTGCCCTTTTCTCCTTGTTCCCAGCTTGGTGGCAACCCCACCCCAAAGCTGTGATCATTTTTCATTATATATATATATATATATATATATATATATATATATATATATATAATTTTCATTGAGTTAGAATTTTAATAACAAGAAGATAATTAATTGTGAAGCAAATTATAAAATTCAGTTAACGTAGGTAATATTTAGATGTAAAAACAGTTTAAAATGGCTTATACTTATTGAGTTCAGTGAACTTAAATGTGTTGTAAAATTTTGGATTCCTGCTTTTTCAATGATTTTCCTTCATCACCCAAGAAGCTTTATTCACTTTATTCACTTTTTCTCATAAGGGTGGCAAATTTGTATTTGAGCTAGTTTCAGCAAATCACTTTTGGGTTTCTGGGTAAATTGTATGTAAAATATTTACTCTATGGAGTCACCCAAGAGAAATGGTACACATTACCATTTTTGGACATTTTGTGATTATAGCCAGGGAAAGTGAAAATGAGTAGTCTAAGGAAAAATTTTAAAGCCTCTACTACCCACATGAATGTGACATTCAGGCATTCAGACTGGAGATCCCCCAGTTCCCTGGCATCTCTGGGATGCCCAGAGGGACGCCAGTGCACATATTCAAAGTTTGACCTAATTTCCCCTGGGTGCCCCTTTCCTTTTCCTTCTGGATAGCAAGATTTTCTCTTTAGGGTGGCTCTAGTCCCTGAATTCACCACAATAGACAGTTATCACTCTCTCCAAATATATATATATATATATATATATATATATATATATATATATATATTTTTTTTTTTTTTTTTTTTTTTTTTCCTAGGCTTAGAGGGAGGTGGGCTGTGGGAAGGGAGAGTTAGGACTATCTAAAGGCAGAATGAGAGAGCCAAGCAATCTGCTGGAAAGACTATGTTCCTAAGAGAATTGGCCATGCCTGCAATAGCTCCTTGGGAAATGCTTCTAAACCATGCGGGGGCCGGAGATGGGATTAGACACAGCCTCGGCCTGTGGCTGCACAGAATGTTCATTCAGTTCAGGGTTATTTCTGCCCCCTTTTCTCTGGGGAGTGACCAGGAGAGAGGGCAACGTGTCACCGTGTTTCCCAAGGAGCAAACAGTGGAGGTTGCGAGAGGTGAAAGGTTAAACACTGGTGTCAATAAAGTGAAGGGGATTTTTTGGGAGGAGGAGCAGGTCAGCAGGGAGGTTGGAGAGAAGGTGGGGGGAGGTGAGGGCCTTGGCATGCCTGTCCCAGAGTTGAGAGAAAACAGACTGACCGTTCCTCCCTCCCCCCCCAACTTTAGACTCTACCTTTGTTCACTAGTGGTTGTGATTCCATCCGCGCCTTGCCTTCTTCTGCTTCATGGTTTGACATGGCCTCAATGCCATAGCATTATACATAGGATGTTCACAGAGATGCCTGCTAAATTATCCTGACCCGGCCTAGACTTTGGATCCTCTGGAAAGATTCTGCTTTCGGAATTGCTTTCAGTATTGGGGCATAGTTTTTCATATTGCCCTGGTGATTGCTAATTTTCCTATATTAAAGACAGGGTTGATTTTTTGGAAGAAGCCCCAAAATGATCAGTTATAAAATCTGAAAAAAATGGAGAATGAAGCTGTGTCTTATTGAAAATGAACTACCTTCTTGAAAATCTGGGTTTTTAAAAATTAATATTTTTTTGTGCTTCTCATATATATTATTTTCTGAAAACATTCCAAAATAATGTCGCTAATTGTTAGTATATTTGGGGTAAGTGTATAGCTTCTCTAAGTGAGTGGTCATTCTGTGGGGACCAGTTAACTTTCCGAGTATTTGTTTAGAAAGAAAGACTGTTTTCTTCTCCTAGCATCATATCCCTCATCATGGACTCTTTCTGGAGAGCTGAAGAGAGGCTCTGCTCAGAGCTTATGTGAAAAACAAACAAACAAAACAAAACCCAGTTACCTCTAGGACCATATCCAGCTTGGTTGGCAGAATCCTTTTTTTAAAGTTTTTAATGTTTATTTATTTTTGAAAGCATGACAGAGCTTGATCAGGGGAGAGTCAGAGAGAGAGGGAGACATAGAATCTGAAGCAGGCTCCAGGCTCTGAGCCATCAGCACAGAGCCCGATATGGGGATTGAACTCACGAACCGTGAGATCATGACCTGAGCTGAAGTCAGATGCTTAACCAACTGAGCCACCCAGGTGCTCCCAGAATCCTTTCTCAGAGAGATCTGCCACATAAGTCAAGTGGAGAAAAGTGCACTGTGTTCTGGTGGTGAGATGGAGGCAGAGATCCCCATTAGGGGACCTGGCTGGGCTTGGGTCTACCTAGGGGCTAATTATTGATTTATATATTTGGCAATGTCAACTCGATGTTCTGATGAATTTAAGACCTCCCCACTTTGGGTTAGATTCTTTTACTCTAAAGTAGAAAAAAAAAAAAGGATGATTTCTCTCCTAGTGCTGTGGGGATGGCTGTGAGATTCTTTGGGCTCAAAGAGGAAAAAGAAAGAAGCAAACAGAAAATCATTAGGAAGGATAAAAGAGAGGAAAACAATACAAAGGGCTGGCAGGGAAAAGGTGGGAAAGGAAACTGATGGGAAAGGGAAAGGAGAAGAGAGAAAAGAGAGGAAGAAAGTGAAAAGGAGGGATGGAAGCAAAAAGAAAGAGCAAAATGGAAAGGATGATCTCATCAGATAAGAGGTCAGCGTCAGCCTGAAGATCTCAAAAGCACTGGAGTAGATAGAAGGAGATTTGGTTTGAAAATCTTCAGGGATCTATTTTCTAAACTGTCCTGGGACAAAACCCCAATGACTGGAAGACACCAGTGTATGTTCTCTTTTGGTGTTGGGTCCTGGGACTAGAAGGAGGGGAAAGAAACTCTCTGCAGAAGCAGAAGTAATGGATTCCAGCCTAAGGCTTCCTGTGTGAACATGAAACCTGGGGCTGGGGGGGGCAGGTGGTGAAGGTGGCAGGAGGGGACAGATTCCCAGGTGGAGGGAAAATTTGTGTCCAAAGTGGGATAAAACTTCAAGGTGCCTGAAATCACACACACACACACACACACACACACACACACATATTTAAATTTTGAAACACATTAATTTTATTTACGATAGGACAATGTTTTTAAAAATCCCTATAAAAACAATCAAGATAGAAATACCATTTCATAGAAATACCTTATATTACCGTGATGAACCCATGTGTGTCTATGCCTGGCTCTCACCTTCAAAATGTGTAAGCCACTCTGTGTGTGTGGACCCTGGTGAACCATAGAGGGTCTTTTGACTTTGTTGCCAACACACCGTCTCATAGCAACCTTCTATTCCCAACCCCAAATGAAGACATGCAGCTTCTACATGGTCTGATACCTTGACACTGGGATGGAGCATTTAAAGTGAGACTGTCCTGGGAAATCAAGGAATGTATAGACTTCTCCATTTAGGTCTTAGTGATTCAGCCACAAACCTACTTCCTTCCTTCCAGAGAGGAGGCACAGGTGCTCTCACTGAGAAGGAGGTCTGGTTCCCTCACAGAGAGGAGCCCCCTGTCCCCTTACAAGGAGGAGGTCTGGTCCTCTCATGAGAAGGAGGCCCCTGTCCTTTCCCAGAAAGGAGGTCCAGGTTCCCTCACTAAGAAGGAAGTCTGGTCCCCTTACAGGGAGGAGGCCCCTATCCCCTCACAGTAAAGGAGGTTCCCATCTCCTCACAGTGAAAGAGGTCTGGTCCCCTCACAGGAGCTGACAATTTCTGGTCTGTGTAGAAATGGAAGCTAGGGTTGACCCCAAGGGATCATGGGTCCTCAGAACAGATCCTTTTCCTTTATTTCTCCAAGTAAGGAATCGGAAGAACCTGGAAGGGAACTTCCCCTAAGAGCTTCCACTGGATGGCTGGGTGTGGAGCTTCCCTCTGTTTGCACAGACCTAAGGAAGGCAAAGGAGAGGTGGAGAAGCCGGCTGGTTGGCCTGAACTCAGGAAGCACTAACAAGATGCAAACATCTCCCTGCCCCCCTCGTGCCCCCACTTCCCACCCCTTGCACCACCCCCATCCTGCTGGTAACGCAGGGTGTAATCTTGCCTCTAAACACAGAATTACAGAGACCAGGGGGAAAAAGCCCCGAAAGGAATAATTAATTTCTGCTTCCTCATGCAAATCCTTTGGCCAGTCATTTAAGGTTCAGAGCAGGACCAATTCAGCTCCTTGTGCAAATTCCAAGCTGAAGGCATTTAGAAAAGACTAGAGAGTGAGAGGAGAGAAATTGAATGGATTTACTTTTCTAAGAACCAGAATTAACAAAGGTTCCATTTTCCATGGTTATGGGTCTGGCTAGACAGCCCTCACTGACAAACTCTCCAAACACATGTGCTGGCCTGTTGAAAAGGCCTCAGTGTTGACTGACAGATAATTGAAGTGACAAATTGTTTCATTGTATTTGGCAGGGAGAGTGCTGTATTAGATAATTATGGGGAACAGAGGAGCTCTGGGGTCTCAGGTCACAAGACATGCCTGACCCTATTTTCTGAAAACTCTGAATGGAGTTCTCGGTCCCAGAGGACCTGAGTGTGAGGCTGTCTCTCTTTTTGTTGGTGTTGAGTTTTTTTTTCTTCCCTTTACCTCCCCCTCCGCCTCCAGGCCCCGCCCCTTCCCCCTTTTCCGATCTAATGATTAAGAGCTACAGAATACAGAGACCTCCAGAGCTGAGGGAACAGGGCCCGCTCTCGCCCCCACCCCACTCGCCCCAGCTCCTTGCCTTTCAGGGAGACAGCTTGTGGATTTTATCCATGGCAGCAAGTTTGCAAACTCTTCTTCTTATGGGCTGCCCACGGTGGTCGCTCCTGGAGGGAAGGTGGCTGGGAACAAATGGATCACTTTCAGGTGGCTGCGGGGCTGGAGCTGCTTCTGGGCAGGGTAAGGGGAGCAGAACTGTTCTGCGTGCAGTCTGGCCACATGGGGTTTCCTGTGTCCTTACTTCTTCCTGACCTTAGTTTTCCTGAAGGAAAATCTGGGGACAGGAGAGACCTCAAGATTACTGGGTAGTGCAAGCGTCTCCTTTCCCATCTGAGCCCCGGAGGTCCGTGCTGTTTGTTAGTGGAGAAAGACGGCAAAACTTGAGTTGTGGAACTCCCCATCCGGTGCTCTTTTCTCTGAACCACGGTGCCACCTGGGAGGTAATTTTGAAAATGTATGAGAGTAGGGGCGCCTGGGTGATTCAGTCGGTTAAGTGTCCGACGCTGGCTCAGGTCATGGTCTCATAGTTCTTGAGTTTGAGCCCCGTGTCTGGCTCTGTGCTTACAGCTTGGACAGCCTGGAGCCTGCTTTGGAGTCTATGTCTCCTTCTCTCTCTCTGCCCCTCCCCCGCTTATGGTCTCCTCTCTCTCTCTCTCTCAAAAGTAAATAAACATTAAAAACAAAACAAAACAAAATAAGAAAATGTACTAGAGTAAAATACAAATAACAATGTCCCCCCTGCCTTCCTAATTTCCCTTTCTGGGAATTATCCTTCAAGAGATTGGAAGCAGCTTCACACCAACAATATTTAGCCTCAGGTATGGCTAGTGTGGAGTGGGGACAGAGCTTGCCCTGTGTCACACCACCTCCCCCACCCCCAAACCCTCAGGGCAGTTATTCTTAGGGGCAGGGGGGAGACACCCTCAGAATATAGAGGTCCCTGGATGATTCAGTGTGGAGCCAGAGCAGTCTAGACAGGTTGGGTAAGGAGCCTCCTATGTCCTCTTATAGGGGAAAGTGAGTGCAAGGTTTCTGCCACTGGCACCATAGCCTTTGGTGGGAGAGGGAAACCATAGGAGATTGGGGTGTGAGGGGTTTTAGTACAAACCTCCTTTGTTTGCTACAGAGCCTTGATGCTTCAGAAGACTCGCTTTCCTTCCAGACAGCAAGGTTTCAGAATTATGTAAACTCTCAAAATTCATTATTTTCAGTTGAATTTTCATTGCCCCCCCATGACCCTTTTTTCTTTCTTTCTTTTGACTTTCCATTCTTCAGTATTAATCCAGAGAATAATCTCAGAATGTGGTTTGGTTTCTTAAAAAGAAATGGTGGGGGCACCTGAAAATTTCTGCAGTGTGTGTGATAGAGTTGAAACCCATGGACTTTCTGTTTTAGAGACACAATTACTTAAAAAAAAAAAAAAAAAAAAAGCTCCTTAGTGGTTTTAAGGCAGCCATTCTCTGAGCCAAAACCTAACATGCTCAATTCAGGACTGGTTTTATGAAGAAAGCTTTCTTTATTAACCCCTTTTATTGACTTGCCAAAGATATGTTCCTAAGAGAATGCATTAATTAGAGGGATCATGAGTTTGAGGGGAAGGGAATAAAGGCAGTACAGGGTCAGAGATGAATAAAATGGTTGTAGACTCGTGGAATAAGAGAAGGATATGATACAACTCTGTGTTAGAGAGTTTACAAACATGCCTGCCATCACTTCCCTCCTTCCCTGTACATGCACTTCTCACCTTAGCAAGAGGTGGAATTCAATTACCCTTCTCTTGAATCTAGATTGACCTCAGTGCTTTGCCTGAACAACAGGACAGGGTGGAAGTGACTTTCAGGGACTTCTAGAGCTAGATCTTAAGCACCTTTGCAGCTTCAGTCTGGGTCTCTTAGAAGGCTAGCTTTTTGGCACACTCCTTTTTGGGGCCTGATTACTGTGCTGGGAGAAGCCATATGGAGAAGCCACATGAAGGTGCGCTGCTTGACAACCACAGCTGATCTCCAGTTGACAATCAGTATCTGCTGCCAACCATTTAGTGAGCCATCTTGGATGTTTAGTATAGTCTAGCTTTCAGGTAATTCCAGCCTTGGAGATCCAGATAGGGATCTGTCCTATTACCACTCCATGAGAGATCTTAAAGGAGAAATGCCCAGCTGATCCAGTCAACAGATGCATAAGAGATGGTAATAATAATAAATCGCTATTTTACACCACTAAGTTTTACAGTAGTTTGTTAAGCAGCAAGTTAGCCAGAACAAAAAATGAGGCTTTTGTCTCTAAAGCTTTGCTCTGGGAAGGTGCTACAGAGAGAAGGAGAAAATGAACACAATCTCCTAGAAGTAGATAAAACAAAGACTTCGAAGAATGTGACACAGGAATTCTAGGGAGCTGAAGGATATTGCCCAGCAACTTATGCAGGTTGCACGGCTGGCCCCAAATGTTTTGAAGTACTAGGGAAAAGTCTTCATTCTTCTCTCCTTCCTACTACAAGGATACTTTTCCTCATGAAATAGCTGTGAAGGATTCATTATGGTAGGAAGCCCCCACCCCTTATTACCTGTGTAATTAAGTCTTAACAGACTCAAAGGAAAGGGATATAATTTATGAAGTACTCAGTTCAGGGTGAGTAGAAACTAAAGACATCTTTATGGACAAAAGGTTGTGAGTGGCGCTTTGCAACCAGAAGCCGGAGAGAATTGCAGAAATCCAAGGTCATCAGGAAAACAAGCTGACAGGGTACCTGTCACTCTATTCTTGGTTCTTTTAGTGTACCTGGCCCAACACAGAGCTGGATGCAGGAGCAGGTACTAGTCAGCAATATCAAAGGCCCTTGTTTTGGAGTTTCAATCTCTCCTGCTCAATGGACTTACTTCCTCTTTCCTTTTCTCTACCACTCCTCCCATCGCATCCTCTGACATAGACCCTCCCTCATGACTTAAAGACTTTTTTTGAGGACTGATGATGATCTCAGCCTTTTCTCTTTTACTAAACCTTCCTTGTGAAGCTAGGCTCCCATATGAACCCACATGCGACTCTGGCTAACAGGCATGCCCTTTTGAGGCCTTAGCTGTGGTCTCTGTGTCTCAGGAAGGAGACTGCATACAATCCACTTGCCACTAATTGTGTTCTGAAAGAAGAACAAAGAAGAGATGAATATTCTTTAAGAACACTTGATACAAAAAATTCAGATTTGATAGTAGGTGGAGTACTATTCATGTTGCAGGAGGTTTTCCTTTAAATGTCCACTAGTGCATTTAAGTATAATTTTATTTAAAAAATAACCAAGGCAGCATTTCTTTAGGCCATATTTACCATGTAAAGTGAGAGGGGCAGATGTTTATAAGAAGGGGATCTAGCAGAATGTGCCTCAGTCTAAAGACAAAGGGAGTCCTTGATTGACTTCTCACAGGGGGAGACATCTTTCCACCTTCTGAAGTTAAAAACAAACAGCTAAAGAGGTGAACAAGTCCAGACTTTCTGCAGTCAATTCACTTCACCAAATACTTTTTTTTAAGAACCCATGTGAGCCCAGTGGAATATGCCAAACAGAGAGTTTCAAATTGGAAGAGCAGGCTAGAAGAAAAGCCATCTTCAAAACTATTAACAGGGTGATACAAATTTAACTATTTTAAAATGGTGTAAAATGGTGTAAGAAATGGTATTCTTTCATTCTTTACTCCATACCATTTCTAGAATAATAGGCTGATAATCTTAGATCTCAGGAATGAAAAATGAATTTTGCCAAATTAGCTAGGGAGAAATGTCTGGATCTGGAAAGATCTTTGCATTCTAAGTTAAACTCCTGCCTCAGGCAAATTCATTCTCAGGGTAAGGCAAAATCAAACCAAACAACCAAAATAAATAAACTAACCAGAAGAAAACCCCAAAAACAAAATCTACCACCAACAAAAACAAAAGTGAAAAAAAAAAAAGACTTTGTGGAAAGAAACTATAAGTAGAGTGTGGGGGGGGGGGGCACGAAATGGGAAGCTAATTCAACTTAATTCCATTCATTTCAACCCAAACCAATCCGAACCAGTCCAACCTAACCCAACCCAACCCAACCCAACCCAACTCAACTCAATTCAACCCTACCCAACCTAACTCAATTCAGTCCAATCCAATGTAATCTCATTCCATCTAATCCATTGAATATTTATTGAGTGCCTAGTATGTGCTGGCAGGGTATTAGATTCCATAGATTTAGAGATGGGTGAGACATAGTCTCTGCTCCTAAGAAGTTCAGTTTGCAGCATCTGCAGAACACCAGACATGCATTCATACATTAGAAAAGGGCCCGGGCTAGCCCACGGCTTCCTGGCCCTCTGGGAAAGCCCTGCCCTTATGACCCCACCTCTGTGCTGTCAGGTTCAGCATGGTGCCTTCTCATCTCTGCATGGAGGGGGATGCCACTGCTCTGTGTGCATGGTTGTGGGGGGCAGTGGTGGCTAATCAGGTATACCCATCTTTTCCAGCACATCTGCTAGTGCTTGAATTTCATTAAGATCCCCTTTTTCTCTCCCCACTGTCAGTATAGCACAAAAAATAATTATTAAAGTCCCTTGCCCACTATCGAAATAAAATACAGCCAGAGAGCTAAAAACACAGCCAGCCCATTGAGAGCCGACTGAAGCTGGGTAAGACCAATAATTCAAAACAGATGAATGGTACAGCAAATACTATGGGCTCAGTATCCCAGGCTGACCCGACCTTTGAAACTTGCTGAAAGTTATCCTTGAAATTCCCCAGAACTCCTTGAATAACTTCTGTAAAAAGGCTTATTTATCACAAAGTCATAAATAATATTTGCTAGGTATTTGCTTCATTTATCTAGAAAATGAATTAGGTTAGAAGACATAAGTTCAGGGGCTGAGCAGGGTGGGGGTGGGGTAGCCAGGGTTGTGGCGTGACTGCTCACAGTTCTGGGAAGGAACAAGGAGAAGCTGCAGAGTTCCATCTTCCATGCATGGGGGTTGGGGGTGTAAAGATAGGGCTGTTCAAGGAATCTGGTTCAATACAGCAGATTTTAATTTCATTGCTTCTATACAGAGGTGGCTGTAGATGGCTGTCAAGAGACATAGCTCTGGTAAATAATTCAAGCAATACTTTTACAATCACCAAATGGTTTCTGTGCAAGAATCCCAAAGTCCCTACCCAAAGAGTTATAGATGTTTTGCGATTGGCTTCTGTGAAAGCTGGAGGTGTCATTCATTCATTCATTCATTCAACAAATCTATCCAAAGGCGTTGTCTTGGTTCTGTAGGGGATATAGAAATACAAAAGACTGGGGCTCCTGGGGGCTCAGGTGGTTAAGTGTCCGACTTTGGCTGAGGTCATGATCTAATGTTTCGTGAGTTTGAGCCCTGAATCGGGCTCTGTGCTGACAGTGCAGAACCTGCCTGCAATTCTCTCTCTGCCCCTCCCGCCTCTCTAAAAAAAAAAAAAAAAAGAAAAAAAATATAATATATATTTAATATATAAATAATATATAAATATATAAATTATATATATATATATATATATATATATATATATATATATATATGACTTAAGTTACACCTTTCAAGGAATCTTTGTCAGCAAGGAGACAGGAAAATACATGTGTAAGTGACTAAATACATGATGAAAGAAAGGAAGGAGCGAATGAACAAAGAGTGAGTGATGTAGGTCTAACACTCAAAGTACCTAAAAAAACATTGAGATCCTCAGTCAGGCCTGGAGAAAGTTCTGGAGTTTTGAGAGGAAGCATAAGAAAGACACACAGCAGGGTGTCTGGGTGGCTCAGTTGGTTAAGCCTTGATTTCTTGGGCTCAGGTCATGAGCTGGGTTCATGAGCTTGAGCCCTGCTTCTCTCTCTCTCCCTCCTTCTCTGCCCTTCATGGGATTCTCTCTCTCTCTGCCCCTCACTCACTTGTGCTCTCTCTTTCTCAAAAAAGAAGGAAGGAAAGAAGGAAAGAAAGAAAGAAAGAAAGAAAGAAAGAAAGAAAGAAAGAAAGAAAGAAAAGAAGGAAATAAAGAATGAAAGAAAGACAGCTTTTTAAGGTACAAAATCATTAAGGAACATTCTGTTTAAAGAGAAAAGTCTTATGGGTGCAGTGAGAGGAAACTGAACTAAAAACCCAAAAGCCCTAACTCCTCAAATTTTCTTTCTTCTCTAATCATAATGTAATTGGTTAATTTCCTCACTTTGTTATTTCAACAAATATTTATTGAGCTTTTACTCTGTGCTATGCAGGAGCCCTAGACTTATGACTTTGCCAGTTGGAAGTTGCCCCAAATGAGTAGTTCCAGACCTTTTGGGGGGCACACTTCCCCTACTCTTTCTCTGAAGCCCAGCATCACCATCTGTGCTGGAGAGGAGAAGCACCAGTCAGGTTGAACCACTCTGCTCCCCTCATGAACCTGGAGGGCTTCTCTGGCTGGGAGCTGCCGGGAGACTAGACCTGGATGTGGTTTTCTGGATTGACAGGTTGAGAACCACTGACCTCTAAGCTTCCTTGTAGCTCTACAGCTGTAGAGTAAGAATGGGAACCACAAGAAGCACCTGAGTGATGTCATCCATCACCACCAAGAATCCTAAGCCAGGCAGAAAGCAGATGTTCACTGGTATTTAACACAGGAAAGCCATGAAGAAAAACAGAAACACAAGACAGGATCTTCAGAGCACCCCAAGGCAGAGCTTCTTGGCCAAACAGAAACCTGCCTTCTCAATATTTAGCCATCACCCTATCACAAAGCCCTGCTTCCCTGGTAAAGACAAACAACTCCATCGCCTAATTCAGAGTTCCATACTCCAGGGGACAATTGGCAGAGCCACAGCCCCAGATGAACCTGTTGCCCTTATGTACAGAATAAAAACAGAGGCAAAACATTACACAGGTTTTGACCCCCACTCCCTGCCAACCTGTGGGTAGCATCCACCACTTCCTAAGATCTTTCTGCCCACTGACTTCATCAGGATGAGGACTGGCACTCTCAACTTCCCCCTCTCCCTGCCGAAATCTTTCTGGACATTTACTCATCATATCTCATTCCTTCCTTCTGCAGGTTCACATATCCTTTTTCTTACACCTCAACTATGTGTAGCATACACATACACTCCCTTACATTCAGCCTCTCTCCCTACTGGCTCCTTCCCCTTCCCCTGCAAACACCCCAGTGTCTTTCTTTGTCCCCATTTGTCAGCAGCTTAAGATATTGTTGGTTACCTTTCATGATACCATCCAAGCAGGCACTTCTTCCTAACTTCCCTACCCTTCCCCAATTCCTAGCATGCAGGCTCAAACTGAGGTTTATCTTTAATAGCATCACACACTCAAGATGGGAAATGATCTTAACATTATTGTTTGAGGATTCCTTCATTTTCCTTCCTATCCCCAATCCCCACACAATTAGTTGTAAACTTCTATCACCCTCCATAATAGCTATGGATCATCCCTTTTCTTCATTCCTATGAACACAATCTTCCTTACATCTTATAACACTATCGTTCAGAGTCTTCCAGCCCTAGTTTCTCCACCTCTCCCTATTCACCACCAACTTTTAAAATTCATAGCCTATGTGGGGCCAAGGCTTGTACATGTCTATATTTGATCCCCTCACACTCCCTTCAGCCCAGAAGGATTCACTTCTGCCCTACTCAGAATCCTACTTCAAGATTCTGCTCAGAGGGGCCTCCTCCAGAAATCCTGTCATCCTGCCCCCTCTTACCATCCCACCCTCTATGAGTTGGAAGTTACCTCTCTACCTTCTGAGTTTCTATAGCTCTCTCTATACCTATCCTAAGATGCTTTATCACTTTCTACATTGTATCCTAGATATTTGTTGAAATAACAAAGTGAGGAAATTAACCAATTACGTTATGATTAGAGAAGAAAGAAAATTTGAGGAGTTAGGGCTTTTGGGTTTTTAGTTCAGTTTCCTCTCACTGCACCCATAAGACTTTTCTCTTTAAACAGAATGTTCCTTAATGATTTTGTACCTTAAAAAGCTGTCTTTCTTTCATTCTTTATTTCCTTCTTTTCTTTCTTTCTTTCTTTCTTTCTTTCTTTCTTTCTTTCTTTCTTCTTTCTTTCTTTCCTTCTTTCCTTCTTTCCTTCCTTCTTTTTTGAGAAAGAGAGAGCACAAGTGAGTGAGGGGCAGAGAGAGAGAATCCCATGAAGGGCAGAGAAGGAGGGAGAGAGAGAGAAGCAGGGCTCAAGCTCATGAACCCAGCTCATGACCTGAGCCCAAGAAATCAAGGCTTAACCAACTGAGCCACCCAGACACCCTGCTGTGTGTCTTTCTTATGCTTCCTCTCAAAACTCCAGAACTTTCTCCAGGCCTGACTGAGGATCTCAATGTTTTTTTAGGTACTTTGAGTGTTAGACCTACATCACTCACTCTTTGTTCATTCGCTCCTTCCTTTCTTTCATCATATATTTAGTCACTTACACATCCAGTAAATATTGATTGGCCATCTATGATAAATCATGTAAAGAGGAGATATTCTTGATGCTCTTGTAAGAGGAATGAATTAGTAAAAGATAGTCTGCCTAGTGTTTCCTTTAACCATTGAGGTAATTTGCAATAATGGCCACAAGGTTATCTCCTCCCTGGGTTTATACCCTCTTGCATCTTAGCTCGGACTCTTTTCCCACTCAAAGTCTGGGCTTTGTCACATGACTTGCTTTGTCTTCTGTGAAACCAGCAGAGGCTGAAAAGCGTATGTGCAGTGGGACTTGTCTTCTCTTGCTGTTTTTGGAGCCCTGGTACTGCCATTCATTGGAGAAACCTGGGCTAGCTCTGGTGATGTGAGCCATGTGGCACAGCTGCCTCTGTTGTCCCAGCCCACCTGCCCACAACCAGACATATGAGCAACACCACCTAACTTTTACGCTCATTTGTTTTATGGCAATAGCTAACTGATAAAGCACTCCTCCTCATTATCCTTGAAGAGACTATGAGTAGTGAAGACCTATTATCTTTCCAGCCAAAAATTCATTCAAGCACTGAGGCATGCCATAATTACAGCCCCGAAATAATTCTGCAGGGGGCAGCTATAGATCTTTTTTTTTTTTCCTATCATGTTCATACTTTCCTGAAAACCACTTGCTCTCTTACAATCTCTGGGCATGAAATCAACAATAAATGCTTATTGGATTCCCAGTCACAGATAAGACAAGATGCAAGGTGGAAGCAGGCATTACCAGATTCCCAGATCTGATGGGAGTGGCTACACCAGAGGCAGGGATGAGTATTTAAGAGAGCACATTCTGAGACCCTTATCAGGGAGCAGAGGAGACCTGTTGCTTCGACGAAGGAGCTTTACAGAGACTCCATTCTGGCCAACTCAGGGCACCTCTGTGGGTCACCCTGCCCCCCCCCCCCAGGAACTTTTATCCTTAAAGGGCCAGACACTACTATCCAGCTAAAGATATCGAGGGGAAATATCTCTGTTTGCTCCTTCAGGAGTCTTCACTGGGTGAGAGCAGGCTCTCAGCCTCCAGGGCATGAGGGCCCAGCTGAGGAGTCTGTGCTTTGTTGTACAGAGAGAACAGTTCCAGAGGGTGAGGCTGATGCCTGCTTGTGAAGTGCTGTGTGACGCTGTGGTCCCTGCATTAGGGAAGGAGAGACGTACAGGGGTAGGAAAGGGTCAACACTGTGCTTGGTACTGGAGAGAATGTAAAGCAGATAAGGAAATGATGTTGACACATAAATAAATGGTATTGATGATGATGATAGCAATACTGTGATAATAGGAGCCTCAGTTGGAATTATCATATAACCAGCTCTGTTAGTATACGTGCTAGCGCTCACAGCACTTCAAAGCTGGGTTTGCACATGTCCCGCCTTGGGTCAGCCTACATCAAGGAAATGTGGAATTTATGTTCGGCGCCCCTTTCTCTGGGTTCTCCCTCCTCCATCCTTCAGTCACCCCAGTCACCCTGACAAGCCCCTTGAATGTCCACCGCCCCCTGTCCTCAAATCGCAGTGTCCCTATCCTCTGTCATAATCCTTATGGGCTCTGTTCTCTACCAGCAGACAGTTCAGTCCAGATAAAGGCAGGCCCGCTAATCTGTTGGCTCACGTGGTCCCTGTCCCGGCTAACATAACTCATTACCATAGATACTTTGCAGGGTTCGTGGAGAAGGCCCCGGAGCAGCAAGGCTTGGGCTGGAATTCAGTTTGTACCTGGGGGTCATGGAGAAGAACCTGAACAGAGGGGGTCTCATTAGCTCTCCAATGGTCACAAAGGTGGCCATTTAGGCTTCTTCCGTGTGTCTGACACTGTCCCCTGGGGGCAGGCAGTCTGATCTGATGCAGCTGAAAAGTCACAGGCCTTGGCCTCTTGTAAGCTCTGTGACTTAACAGTTTGCTTATATCTCTGGACCTCAGTATTGCTCAACTTGAAAAATGGGAAGATCACATCTACTGTGCAGACTTGCCGTGAGCATTAGAAAGAATAGACGAAAAATGTTGACCCACTGTGGATCTCCTAGAGGCAGCCCTGGGAATTGGGGGGGGGTCTTATTTAAAAACTTGGGGTATGAAGATGCAGAGCACCTCAAGGTACAAGGCTGCAGACCTGACTCTGGAGCCGGAACCTGTGGGCTCAAATGCTGGTTCCTCTACTCACTAGATGTTCTATGAGAAAGATACTCTTCGGGGCCCCCATTTTCTCTTCTGTAAGGGGCAGTGGCAGTCCCTATGTCATAGGGATTACATGAGGTATTTCAGGCATGTGATGGAGCTGGCACTGTGCCCAAGGGAAGGGGATGCTCAGAGGGGACAGGCACTGGGGGTGAGGTGAGGACTTATGGCCTGGCTATTTGCCTCCCTCCTTCTCAAGTTCCTTTGGAGCTGCTGCTCTGGGCAGGGGCACTGAGGAGCATGCTGGGGGGCCTGGGTTCCTCCGCACCTGCCCCATACTCTTCAGCTCCATGAGGCAATGTCTGGGATGTTCTCAGGGTCTGATGGGTACAAATAGATCTCCTCAGGAGCCAGAGCAACAGCCTGAGGCCTGAGAACTGCCAGGACACCTCTCCAGGAGCGGTGACCAAGGCTCAGAGAGAGGTTTGGGATGCAGAGGAAGGCCAGGGGACTCGCCAATTACTTGGCTCCTACTGTGTGCCCGCGGCTGCACTAGACACTTTAGTAAACAATATCTCCATGTATCCTCACAGCCACCCACTGGGGGGGCTCATCCCTGCTGTATAGATGAGGAACCCAGCACACGCTACATCCACTGTAGCAACCAGAATCCTTTCTTGGGTGGTGTGGTCTTGCAGTGGCCTGGGGGTGGCTTTAGTCAGTTACCAGGGAGAGGAAAATAGGCGGTATGAAACTTGGTTACCTGGGATCCTCTGGGGTGCGGTTTTGTGAATCGGGTCAATCAATCAACAAATACAGGCAACCTCCGACTTGCAGAACAGGTCGAGGGCAGCCTGGAATTGAGAATTGCTGTGTTTGCTGATTTGGGGCAGAGTCACTAGCACTGCCTTTAGTAAAATTGCTACTGAGACCCCGGATGTTTAAGCACCCCTCCTATCTTTTTTCCTGGAAGTCTTTTTCTTTAATTAAAAAAAAAATTTTTTTTTAATTCTATATATAGAGAGAGTGCAGGAGAGGGGCCAGAGGGACAGAGAGAGAATCTTAAGCATGCTCCACGTATGTGGAGCCCAACTTGGGGCTTGATCCCACGACTGTGGGATCATGACCTGAGCCAAAATCAAGAGTCTGATACTCAATCAACTGAGCCACCCCTTCCTGGAACTCTTTTTGATCACAATTCTAATGTCAGTTTGTTTTCTTGGATTGTGTCTCTTTTTCCTCCAGAAAGGGTACAAAGATCTGAACAGACAAACAAACAAAAACCGAAATATACAACCAAAACCTGAGTGAAATGCGAATCTCAGCGATTGTAGTTCTGGTTAACTGAAGCACCACTGTTGAATGTGGCTTTTCTTGTTGGTCCTGGGCATTGGCTTTTGTGTGTCTGTGCAGCATGGAGAATTTGTCACTGCCAGTGACAACCAGGGACCTGCTGGCTGAGGCGATTGTATCTCCTGCTGTGTGTGGTCACAGTTAGCTTCTGGGGTGTCTGGGCTGTGGGATAAAGAGACCCAGCTTGTTGGTCTGTCCCTCAGTGATTTCCTGTGGGGGCAGTGGCCCTTGAAGAAGAGGATTTCACGGGGCAGGGCCACCCTTGCTCTGCCTTTGCATATTTTTTCCTCAATGAGCCCAGACCTGTGTGATGAATACCACAGAAAGGAGGCCCCAGGCAGAGGAAGAGGGGAACTTTCACCATCCCGTCTTCAGTAGCCAGGCCTCTGGGTACTAAATAGGATGCTGGTGGATCCCCAGGGCAAAGGGCCTTTAGTTTATTCATTTATTCCTTGTTTCTTCCTTTTTTCCTCTTCCTTCCTCTTGCCCTCCTTCCTTCCATTCTTCTTTCCTTCCTTCCTCCCTTCTTTCCTTCTCTCCTTCCTTCCTTCTTTCCTTCCATCCATGCAACCAACCAACTATCCATGCTATTGTGCAAGAATTGTGGGGAAAACAGGTAAGACCAGGCCCTTGCTCTTTAAGAGCCTCCAATCTAGAAAGACGAATGAGAAAAACATACACACAAAGCAAGGTAGAAATACAGCAGGGCCACATAGCAGAGTATCAATTGCCATAAGCATCAAGAAAGAAGTCTAACTGATGGGGGTCAGCAAGGTGGGTGATTGAGTTGAACTTGGAGGAGGGGATAGATGAGGCGATTTCAAATGATGGAAGGGACAGGATTAGATTCTCAAGAAACAGGAACAGAAAAGGGAAAGGTTGGAAGGTGGGAAGCCCGTGGGTGTTCAGGGAAAGGTGAGCTTGTTTGGTTTGGCCAGGGAGCAGGAGTGAGTGGGAGGTAGAGCCGGAGGGATAGTTGTGCGCCAGTGCAGAGGGCCCTGAAGTTAGGCCTGGTGCAGTAGGCAGTCAGAATCCACTCTAGGCTTGTGGATAAGGATGTACCATGTACAGAGTGGTGCTTTGGGATGGCAGAGACAACGGCATCAGGAGATATTCTTTAAGGCTCTCCTGAGATGTGCAATGGGTGAGACCACACTATGCTCACTCCTTGCCTTGTGACCAGCCAGCCACTCCCCTTCCCAGTCGACATTCTCCCTTCCTGCCCCAGCACTTTGGCAGTGGCCAGTCAGCGCCACACATGTTTAGGTGTGAATCCAATGAGAAGGCACTGCCTGCCAGGCATGACGAGATGAGTAAGAGATGGGCAGCCTGTATGGACAAGAAACGCTGGCCAGAAAAACTTTTCAAAGTCTCTAGCAGGAAGAGTTTGAGGCAATTCAACTTTTCCAGTGACAAAGAGAGGCACCTTTTGGTGGGTGTGACTGTTCCAGTCATGTCTGTTCTTTTCAATGAGAGGTTAGCTTACTTCTTATGGTATGTTTTAATGAGTTAAATAGTTGTCCATAATAATTATCCCTCTCCTCCAATGCTTTAAATGGGCTCCATTAAGCATGCTTTTGGTTTAAGGAATACAAGTCTCCCAGCATATAAATTCTGTATCTTGGGAGGTTAACACCCTGAGAAATGTTGAGCCCTAAGACCTCAATCCAAATGGATTCCTTAGGTTAGGGAATCTGGATGCTACCAGCTTCTGAGTGATCGGCACCCAGAACTGAATGGATATGGATATTTTTTTAAAACAAACATTTAACAAGCATCTACTATGTGCAAAGGTCTAAGCTGGAGCTAGGGCTGGGGGCATAAAGATAATCGCACGGTAGTCACTGTGCTGGGGACACTAAGAGGGGCCTGTGAGTCAGTGAAGAAGAACAAACATCGCTAACATTTTGCAGGTGATGGGGATTATTTGGCAGGCATTATTATACTTTTAAATGCACTATCTCATTTGGGGCGCCTGGGTGGCTCAGCAGGTTAAGTAGCCGACTTTGGCTCAGGTCATGATATCACGGTTTGTGGGTTTGAGCCCCCATCGGGCTCTGTGCTGACAGCTCAGAGGCTGGAACGTACTTCAGATTCTGTGTCTCCCTCTCTCTCTGCTCCTCCCTCACTCGTGCTCTGTCTCTCTGTCTCTCTCAAAAATAAATAAACATTAAAAAAATTAAATATAAATGCACTATCTCATTTAAATGCATTAACACATCCCTATAAGATCGCTAGTAGGATTTATTACCATTTTAGGCTGAGGAAGCATGCTCAAAAACATATGTAAATAGTGTGAAGAATCAAATGATGGAGGGCTCGGGAGGAAGAGAGCAAAACAGATGGGAGATGGCAGATCCCAAGCGTGGAATCAGGGAGGGTGGTTCGCCATAGGACGGACTTGATCACCTAGCATCCCCAAGCTGGCATGGTGCTTGGTGCATGAGAGGTACTCGGTCCCTGCTTGCTAAATTTGCTCTTCTTTTCTCAACAGTAAATTTAGGGAGCTGGACCAAAAGAAGCAACTGTGGAGGCCTATTAGGTTTGTAGGGTCCAGGAGACTGGACCCAGGTCTCCTGCCCAGATGGGACCTGCCAGCTCTTAGACATAATCGAGGATCAATGTAATTCTTCCACTTGGATGCCATGATAAATTTTGATGCAGCCTTAAACCTGGGTTGAGAATAAATGCCTCTCTTGGTGGATTCTGGGAGGATGCTACCATGAGAGTGCATGTGTGTGTATTTGTGTGTGTGTGTGTGTGTATGTGTGTGTGTGCACAATATGCTCAACCCAGCTTTCTTAGCCCCATGCAAACATGGAGGGCTTCCTTTACTTGGAAGGTCTGTGACAGCCCAGCCTTCCATTCACAGTTTGGAGAAAGGGCATTAATCTTCTTGACATGGCATTGGTAGGGGGAGGGGTGTTGGGGGCTGGAATTCCTCAAACTGGGACATCCCTGTGAGCAGAGAGATCATTGTCTTCCTTGGCTGTGTGAATAAGCTTTAGTTCATAAGCCCAGGGCATAAAAATGTCAGGAGGACTAGAAGAAAATCAAGTAGCATCATAAAAAGCAAATATCATTTCCCCTTTTTCTTCTTACTGCTCTTGTGGGAGTGGAGCAGACGTGGAGGGGACTCTGTGCTTGTGGAGGGACTTTGAAGTGTTTTCTGGGAACAGACTCCCATGTTCTCAGCAGGAGGTTCCACAGTGGGCAGGGTGTGAAGGGAAATTCATGTGGCAGAGAGGGCAGGTCTGGTGAAGTTTAAACTTGTGAGCAGAACATAATTTGTACAGCCAAAGCTTTTTCACACTCCTGGCAAGCTGGTGAGGCCATCACCTCTCTCTCAGGGAGTCCTCTTTCCCTGAATGTTCCTCCCATGTGATTCCTCTGTGTTAGGCTGGGCTCCACAACCACAGAGTGGGGGGTTAACCAAGAAGAATCCAGAGGCTAAACAGGCCCACAGAGGTTGTTCCTCCGGAATGAGGTCCCATACACCTGGAATGAGAAGGGCAGGGTTGGGAGTGAGGAAAAGTGAAGATGGTCAGGCACCCAGATACATCAGTTACAGAAACTTAGGACAAAGGGGTAGGTGACGATTACATGATCTGCCTGCACCCCTCACTGTCTCATGAGTAGGCTGTGTTCTTTCCTCACTCCAGCCTTCCCCCGCCTGGAACACTCTGCGACCTCTTCTCCAGCTGGCCCTCCTGAAACCTCTAGCCAAGTCCAGCTAAGAGTCACCCCACATAACTCCATGCCTACCTGTTCCCGGATTGTTTCACATGTCATAGTCCTTGCCTCTGAGGCCTTTACCCTCTTGTGGAGGAGTTGGGTCTGTCCTATACTCGCAATTTAGGTCTCAAGGGAAATGTCACTTCCTCTGAGAGACCTTCCCTGATCTGAGCCCTCCAGATAGAATCGTCCTGTTTGAATTTTTCCATATCACTTCACATTTTCTTGACACCTTGTTTGTGTGTGTGTGTGTGTGTGTGTGTGTGTGTGTGTTTATTCTCTCACTCCACTTAGAAAATAAGGCAAGAATGCAACTTTTCTGCTTCCTTCACCACTATGGCTTTGGCTCCTGGCACATTGTAGACCTTCCAAAAAAGTCCGCATTGAATAAACTAACAAAAGAATGCATCCTCTTTCTCCCTAGGAGGATAACCAGCATGTGTCTGCTAATAGAGTGGATAAGTGACTCACAAGAAAGAGCTAATGGTGGCATGGTGAGGAAAGCAAAGGAGGGAGCAGAACAGAGGGGTCCAGGAGCAGATCTAAGACTAGGACTTGGGGTTCTTAAATCCATCCTGTGCACGACTCTGGGTAGGTGGCTGGATGACACTCCCAGTGCGTCTTCCTATGATTCTAGAGCTCCGGAGGTGAGAATGTGTGAACACTCTGCTTGGCCATCGGACCTGCCTGGGCAGCCTGAGCCCTGCATACAGGGAAGTGCTGGTGTGCCTGGGGCTGCCAGCCTCTTTATGGAGCCACTGGAGCAGGCCTCGTTAGTGAGGAGAGGAAAAGGGAACAAAGAGCAACCTTCCCAATTATTAATAAGGCAGCAACCCCATCCATCTTAATGAGACACGGCGGAAAAAATCAGCGGCCAGGCAGCCAGTACACAATAGGATACAATAGAGACCCTGCTTTCTTTTTTAAAAAGAGAAAAGAAAGAGAGACAGAAAGGAAAGAGCTGTGCAGATTGGAAAGCCGTTCCAAACGCCCACCTCCATGCACTTTGTAGAAGGTGTCACCCTGCTCTGCAGCCACAGCTACCTGAAAAAAATGCAGAGGGTATGGTGGTCCTCCGCTGCTCCCTCCCCTTGGCTGGCGGGGATGGTACAACTTCTCTGGCAAGCAGGGAGTTGAGTGGCACCCATCCTAGCAAGAGCCTTTGCTCCCTGGGTGCAGTGTGGCCAGGATGAAAGTGAAGGTCTCTGGCCTGGTGACACAGGACCTGATATGTTAAATGGGGGCTCAAGAAGGTTTGTTAACCTTTTCAGTTAGTAGCTTCCCACCTCCATCTCCTACTTTCATGTCCTGTCAAAGATCTTCTGCGCCCTGGATCTCAGTCTTCTACTTGCCAAATGTGTGGCTTCTGGCAAATTGTTTAACATGTCACCCTCCGTTTCTTCCAAACTGTCTTGCCTCCTGGGCTCATTGAGATTTTATTGTGCTAACATACCTACAAATGATGGCCAAAATGGCTGATACAAAGAAGGCATTCAGTCACTCTTGACGGAATCAGAATATGATTCTTATTTCAGCTTGTGGACGGGAGAGTGAGGTCTTCTCCAGGAGGCTAGAAACATTTTGAGGGTGGGTCTGTCTCCTGTTTACTTTGCTTCCCCCAGCTGAGCCCAGGGCCCAGCACAGGGTAGCTGAATGAATGACAGAAAGGCAGGAACTATAACCACTTTATCAAGATGAGACGCTGATCAAATGTTGGTCATTCCCTGCAAGGTGGAGAATTGTCCTTTGTTCTGGAGATATTCCCTAAATGTGGAAGCCCTGCCAGCCCCAGGGATCCCTCCCTCCCCACACAGCAGGTCCCCATGTTGCCAGGTCCAGCTGGGAGCACCAGCAATGATGTTCCACTTCTGGCTGATACTCTCTACCTGCATCAGGGATGGGCCTGGGAAGACGGAGGCACCATGCATTGTCTGAGGTCTAATCAGAGCCCCAAGAGGTGGGTGGCACAGAGACTGGGCTGGAGCCCTGAAGCACACAGCTGGGGCTGCACAGAAGGAGAGAAGCTGGTCCCTCCTGGCTGTCTCTGCTTAGGTTGAGGCTTCATTGGGGTTATTCCATGGGGACATCTAAAGCATTGTGGGGCAAGTGGAGGGCAGAGGAGCCATTGGTGAGGCTAGTGACATGCTATACAAGGTGTCTCAGATCTGCACCCTACACCAGGGTACAGAGGTGGGGCAGGAAAGCTTCTGAGGAGAACAAGGCTCTTCACTCACAAGCTGATGCCCTCCAGTAAAGCCAAGGTTGGATCGCAATTAGAGCAAGGATTCCTGCCAGTGACTGTGGAGCTCTGCCAGGACCCTCATTAGTTTGGCGGGAAATCCTTGCAAGCCTTCCTGGATCCTAACACATGCCCAGACACGCTCCCCGACGTTCGAACCACCAGGCTCTCTACCTCCTCTCTTTCATTGGATGACACATGGTTTGTCCAGCATTTCCTCAGAACAAACACCCCCAGGCTTCTGCACACTCGGGTGCTCTCTGTGGTACTCAAGGAGGCATTTTTACTATCCCTCCCGTCTTGGGACAGGGTCCAGTGCAAACGGGATAAGTGTGTTTTGTGTGGCAAGTTATTACAGGATGAATTCCAGCGGTCCGGAAAGGACGGCTGCCAAGCGCTCCCCTGGTATGACAGGTATATGACCTTCAAAGTCTCCCCTCCTGGCATGACTGTCTCATGGGTGGATTATGCCAGGGAGCCCTTGTTCCACACTCAGTATGGCTGCAGGGTGGAGGGACCCGAGACAAGTGGCTTGGCATCCACAGATAACCCACTATATGACCTCAAGCAGAATGTTTAACTTCTCTGAGCCTGTTTCTGACCTTCTTATGCCCCATGTTCATAGTTAGAGGAAGTGGAGGAGGCTCAGAATGTCTTCTCTTAGGATGATGCATGGTGCAATGATCAGATGCCCAGACTGGACCTGTGCTGCCCTGGGAGGATGAGGGGCCCAAGATTGCAAGATTCAGATGGGGCAAGATGACAGGGAGCAGTTGAAGAGGGTATGTATAAGAGGGAGGTAGAATGCACATCAAGTACAGACCTTTGCACATAGTAGGCACTCATTAAATATATGTTGATTGATTGCTGGCCCAAGAGTTCTGATTCCATACTTCGCTTCTGTGTGGTCTGGAAGAAAGATGTAGAATATGACTGCAAACGCATCCTGACCTGGACAATGGGGGCAATTATCCAGAAATGTGAGCCATCGCTCACCCCCCCTCCCACACTAAGTCTTTTGCAATAATTGCCTGACATTTCAAATGAGGCAGGATTTTTAAGAACCTATGTAATTGAAACTGGTATTAGAGACTCACATTGTTCCTTGTGCTATCATTTATGCTATCCACCTGTCTTCTCTTCTTTAAAATTAATATTTATATTTTTACCTTTTTTTCAAAAATTATGATTATTGTAGAAATTTTGGAAAATGAGGAAAAACAAAAAGAAGACAGTTTAAACTGCCCATAATTCCAACAAGCAGAGATAATTAATGTTTCAGTGTACCTATTTCCAGGCTTTTTAGCTTTTTTCCTTCCTTCCCTGCCTCCCTGCCTCCTCTTTCTACTATTCTTTCCACAAAATCTTTCCACAAAAAGGCTTTTTAGCTTTTTTCCTTCCTTCCCTGCCTCCCTGCCTCCTCTTTCTACTATTCTTTCCACAAAATCACAATGATACTACATATATGTTTTTATTCTATATTCTCTGTCATTCATTCATTCATTTACTCATTCATTCATTCATCATTCAGCAAGCCTTTATGAATCGAGTGCTTATCAGGAATACCAGGGCACTGCTCTATAGGATACAGTTGTGAACAAAACTGATGCAAATCTCTGTCCTTGGGAAGCTTACATTTTGATAGTGGTGGTGGTGAGACAGACAATAAAATAAATGAGCAAAACATGTGCTTTGTTAGAAAATCATAAGAAGTAGGTAGGGAAATAAAGTAGGAGAAGGGACTAGGGTTTGGTGGAAAAGGGAATAGGGAGAAGCTGGGTGCAATTTAACTAGGAAAGACCACCCTGAGTGGCTGATGTCTGAATCTGAACCAGCAGGGCAATATTCTCTCCGAAGATCCCCCATTTTCAGGTTCCAAACTTCAGCATGACTTTTTCAGGTGTATAAAAAATCTAGGCAAAATTCGTGTATCAGTAATGCAATAGCTAAGGAGAAAAATGCCAAGAAAAGTGCTCAAAGCCTATGACCAAGTCCTGGGTCTTCTCCTCGGGGTGATCTGAGTATGTCCAGGGCAGGAAAAAGCATGCTGTGGGGGAAAGAGGGTTTGGTTTGGGTGGGGGGGGGGGCGTTGCTGGTACCTGCTGGTCACAGCTATGCCAACATGTCGGCTCTCTGTCACCTCCCCTCTTGGACAAACCTGTTTAGGAATAAAAAAAAAAATCACATCACAACAGCTCCATTTTGGATGCTGGCATTGTTTTTTTCACAGTGATTTTTGCCAACGGTCATAATTACCACTAACATTTCTATTGCACTCTACAGTTTTCCAAGCTCTGGTGTTTCTGGAGTTCCTGATGCAGTATGGGATAGTAAAGTGAAGGAAGTGTGGTCAGAGTTTGTGTTTCCCATGAAATTTGAAAGTTTGAATGGGTCTAGAGCCTCTCAGCTCCTCTTCTTCATAAATTAAGGACCTGAGGCTCAGAGACGTGAAGAGATTGAAAACATCACTCAGGACCTCAGGCTGGAAAACTTTTTAGCTCAATGTTGCATCCACAAAAACAGGTGTCTCACATAGGGTTGATGTTATATGGCATCATTCCCTTCTAGCAGCCAAGTTGATTTTTCTGATGTAAAATTCCAAACGATCAAGATTGTTTTGGAATCAGCCACCGGTACCAGGGGCCTCAAATTAAAAATGAAACCTGTCTTGCCTGTTTTAAGTAGCAGTTTCTTTGCCTCCTTCTGGGCCCATGTGGGCTCTGTCTAGGGATGGGCCTGGGTGGCTGGTGTCAGCCTCAAGTATCATTCCTGGGTTGCTTTGAGTGGTGGTGGTGGGGAGCAGGGGGGGAGGGGGGGTGTCCCAGGAAGTCACCTGGTGCTGGTGCCCCAGTGCCCATTAGCCAACCCTGTATGAAGTCCTGAATATGGATTTTGTCTGGTGAGCTCCACTGAACTCCGAATGGACTAAAGCCAGTCATTTGGCAAAAATCAGCTCAGTTGCCGCCATTGTTCTTAAAGAGGCAGTGCTGAATGGGCTGTGGACTAATGTATTCTATTATGCCCCTCAGGCTGGCCTCTGAGTGTTGGGGAGAGGGCTGCATTCCACACACACTCCCTCCCTCCCCTGCACTCTGCTCTCCAGCCCTGCACTGGCCCTAGGGAGGAGCTGCTCAGACAGCCCCGGGGCCCTGGGTATCTCACCTCCCAGGAAGAGCACTTGATAATCAGCTGTGGGGGAAGGTGCCCCATCTGTAACCCCTGCAGTAGTAGGAAAGGGTGTTGAGAGTGGCCAAGAGTCCAGTAAGAGAGCCAGGAATGGGCATGGAAAGGCTTGGCTGCTGAGAGGAGCAGACATGTTGCCCCACATCCCTCCCCCACATCCACCCATCATGCAGCCTGTGTCTGCTGCCCCCTTTCTCCTGAAGCCCGTTGACTATCAGGAACATCCTTAATCTGGAGAACATGATGGCTCATGGGATATATTTCAAGCAGCCTGCAGATCTTTCATTCCAGGGTCAGTTATGCCCAAACCAGGAGAAATATGATGTGTGAAAGACAAGGGGAGAGGATTTGGAGACAAAGAGCCTGGGCTCACACATTTATCATATATGCCCTTTTAAGCACAAAGGAGAGGCTTATATGAGTCTTGGGACACTACCTCTTGCTCCTTGTGTTTTGCAAAGCTAGGTCTCTATCCAGGATTTCCCTTCACCTTGGAGAGCTGGAGGGGACCTCAGCCAGAGGAGTGAGGACAGAAGCCAGCGTGTGGCCAGCTGGTTTAGGTGTCCTCCCTAACCAGATGGAAGTTTGGAAGTGTGAACTTCCTGGCTCCAGGACTGGGTGAGCTTGTTCTTCAGAGCCTTCTCTCCTTTCTGGACTTTCACACTCTTCCTCCCCAGCACCCTAGTTAATCTGCCACAGGTGTACTTATTCTCACTGACAATAGCTACCCCATCTTTGGAAAGCTATCAGAAGGCTGAGAGCCTACTTGTTTAGGATAGTTTGGGTGGGGCTGGGGCTGAGGAGGTGGACAAAATGATGGGGAGAGAGAGAACTGTCAGCCAGTCTGACAGAGTCGTTAGACCTGAGAACTATGGAGACCTGCATATGCTTAATGCCACAGTGAGGTAGGTTCCTGGTCACTTGTTCTGGGGCCATGGCCCTAGTTGGCTGCTCTGAATTGCTGGGCAGTGAGTGGGCAGATGAATGCTCCCAGATGAAGTATGCTGTCCTGACTGAATGTGACATCTCAGCCCGAGCTCTTCACACCTCCCCTCTCCCGAACCCTCTCTTCTGCACTCAATCCTGCTTGATTGCTTTGATGAGTGTCTTTCCTACCTCTATGCTTTTTGGGTTTGGGGAATACAATAAAACCTTGGTTTGCGAGCATGATTCATTCCAGAAATATGCCTGTAGTCCAAAGCACTCATGTATTGAAGTGAATTTTAAGAACCATTGGCTCATTTGTGATCATGTGACATTCAGTGTCATGTACTACTTGCATTGCAAGACATTGCTAGTTTATCAAGTTAGAATTTATTAGAAATGTTTGCTCACCTTGTGGAACATTCACAGAACAAGTTACTCTCAATCCAAGGTTTTACTGTACATCTTAGATGGCTTCTCTTTCTCATGTGACTCAGTCCAGGCAGAGGTTATGATCAGGAGAAAAGAGAGAATAGAATAAACTCCAATCTGAAATCCCTGCTAATTGCAAGGAGGTAATTTCCTTGGAGAGGGGATGGAAATAAAAAATCTGGGAATGTGGGTGAGTTAAAATGGTGTAGGATGTAGAACACTTCATCCTCCAGAAAGAGTAATTTATTCTCCTGTCAAGGCGCCAATGATAATGGCAATAAAAGAAAACATAAGTGATGGTGGTAAGGATTATGTGGCAATTTAGGAAGGAGCCAGTTATATATTTATGGACCAAAATGGCTGGAAACCCTTCACACCCGAGGAGTTAATGCAGAACTTGGGAAGTGCTCCAAGGCTGAGTGGCTCTACTTGGGAAGTTGTTATTTATGAAGCTTTAAACGGGGTATTCAGTAATTTGGTGGTCTAGACTATAGTTAAAAATAAAGAACAAAGGGTTTGATGGACAAATTATGCTTTCCTGAGGGGTGGGGGCTATGGCTTTCTTATAACACTCTGAGTGTTAGAAGGATTGATAAAAGGCAATGTTTGTATAGTGACAGATATTAAATATGATAGAGTGTGGAACTGCTGGAAGATTACAGAAGCCTCCAGATATACAGCTGCTTAAAATACAGTGCGTGGGAAGAACACAGGGTCTGTTCGCTCCTGGCTGCTGTAGTCAGCTTCAGAGGGGCCAAGGGATGGCCCTTCTTTGCTGCCTAATCTTTACTTGCTAACACCTCTGCAGTGTGGCTTCCTGAAGAAAGAGGGTTGCCTGTCCACCCTTTCTGTTGGAAAACCTAATTTCGTTATTAAAGAGTTGTCTGAGGGGCACCTGGCTGGCTCAGTTGGTTGAACGACCCACTTCAGCTCAGGTCATGATCTCATGGTTTGTGAGTTCGAGCTCTGTGCCAGGCTCTGTGTTGATGGAACAGAGTATGCTTCGGATTCTCTGTCTCTCTCTCTCTCTCTCTTTGCCTCTCCCCTGCTTGTGCGCGCTCTCTCCCTCCCTCTCTCTCTCTCTCCCTCTCAAAAACAAATAAACATTAAAAAAAAGAGAGAGAGAGAGAATTGTCTGAATGCTCTATACTTGCGGTGGCTGAGGAGCTTGTCTGTGACTTAGTTTCCTATTCAGAAAAGTGGGCCCTTCGAGTGGGATGCTAAATCTAGGGATACAGACACATGCGATTCATGTTGTGAGACAAATCCCCCGACGCTTTGAAATAGGGTGCTTTGCAGCTATAGGAATCAAAACAAGAGAAAAGCAGGCATCTGGAAGAGTTTCTTAGGATGGTGCTTCTCAGTCTTAACAACTCACCTAGGAATCTTGTTAGAATGCAAATTCTGATTGGACATGTCTGGGGTGGAGCCTGAGATTCTGTGTTTGCTACAAGTTCCCAGAAGATACTGATGCTGTCAGTCTGGGGACCAAACTTTGAATAGTAGAGTCCTAGGAGACAAGCAAAAATTAGAACTTGAAGCCTTTGAGTTTTCTGTCTGCTTGGAGAGTCCCTAAACTATAGATCTGTGCTAGTTAGGTTTATTTCCAGCTGTAAGAAAGAGAAAACCAAAATGATTTTGTATTCGAAAAAGTGAGAGAGAGATTGTAGGTCTCACCTGACAGGCATTCCAGGGCAGGCCTTTGGGTCATTCCTTACAGACCAAGTTCTTTCCATCTTCCTGCTCCTCCACCATAGTGTGTGGGCATTTATCTTCATGTGTGTGGTCTCATGGTTGCCAGCTTGCTGCTGTATCTCTTGGGATCCCACCTGAATTCTGGGCAGGAAGAAGAGGGAAAGGTCAAGGTGCATGCCTTCTAAGGCCGACTATTTTAAAATGCTTTCCGGGGTGCCCCACTTACCAACCTGCACTTAATTCTCAATGCTTAGAGCTGGGTTATAGGACCGATCTCATTTGGTGACCACAGGCCCGCTGCACACCTAGTGTGTGGCAGGCACTGGGCTAAGTCCTGGAGATACAAGGCCAGAACAGATATAGTTTCTGTCCTCAGGAAGCTTCTAGAGGAACTCTGGACATGTAAACAGGCAAGGGGTGTTTGAGGAGAGGTGCTCAGATAGCCTTGGTACCCAGGGGCAGACACATGCCTTCCTTGACCCCTTCTAGCTGAGAGGCTCTGAAGAGTGGCTGGCCAAGAGAAGGTGGAGAGCTGAGTCTTGGACAGGGGCAGGGCGTCAGCATTACCTTAGGCACAGAGACACAAGGCAGCATGGTGCATTCTGGGAACTGCATATCCACTCACACCACTGTTGGCATTGTCCCAGTGTCCCAGTGGGATCCAGCCAGTACACACCTGTAGGGCTGCACAGGTGATTTTCATCAGACATACAATCTTACCAGTCATGCCATCCCAGATTTTAAATAATTTAAATATCACCGCTGGAATCATCATGGAACTCTGAAAACGTCTAGGCCCTAGAGAGGACAATGAGTAGGACTCCTGCCTTGGCAGGACACCCTAGATTAGCTTTTGTATAGTCTCCTCTTTCCATCTTTCTCTCAAGGGTATATAGTGAGCCCTTTATCTCTTGGCATGGTCTTTTCTCCCTTGGAGTCTTTCTTTTGGGTATCCACATGATGGCAGGCCAGCTATGCATGCTTTATGGGCAGCTGCCAGCACAGAACACTGGGGTCACCTCTGCAACCCTGGCCAGGCCAGGGCACCCATTCTTGCAGCATTCCCCCCCCCAGCTTCTGATGCCTGTATGTACTCACTACTCTATCCAATTCTTTTTCTGTCCTGGGATCCCATAGGAAAATACCCCATGTACTTGTCCAGACCTTCAGACCTCTATCTCCATCCTCCCTCTCTTTCAATGCCATCTTTTCCTTCTAGCTGGCCTCTTGGAAGAGTCCAATAAATGAATTCATGATAAGACATTAAGGACAGCCGAAGGCTCTGCAGGCTTCTCTTCCTAAGGATGAACACTGAGCAAAGGCAATTCAGCCTAATGCAGAGTCAACAGAATTGGAATCCAAAGATCTGTGTTCCTGACTTGAGTCTGTCCTGCACCAGAGCGCAGTGGTGGGTGGACTGGTGGAAAGGGGCCCATCACTTGGAGACTCTGGGTCTTTTATAAAATGGGAATAATGAGCTTCTCTGCCAGCTGTGAGGTTTTGTGTGAGGTTTGAAGGTGATAAGGCAGGAAGGGTGCGAACGGAGAAAGCCTGAAGGAAGACAGCTTACTCTACTGGGCGGGCACTGTGCCTTAGCCAGTGGAGGCCAGCCTGGTACAGGAGGCTGCCCCCTGCCCGGATGGAGGCCCCGGGTGATCACTTTCCAAGCCAGCCCTGGACTGGAGCTGGGAGTGAAGCTCTCCGGAGGAGGGGAGGAGAGCAGGAGTGTGATGATGGCTCTCTCCCACTCTTCCCCCCTCAGCCCCTCATTCGTATCCCAGCTGCTGTTGAGAAAGGTGGTAGAGCTGACTGGTATTCCTGCCAGGAAGGATTAAGTCAATATACACAGGGCTCCTTGGGGAATGTGTCCCGCCTCTGGGCCACTGCCCTCCCTGGAGAAATCTGGGCAGATTTCTGGGCTTGCAGTCATGGAAGCATGTGCCAGTTCGCCTTCACAGGGAGAGGGGGAGAGGTCCCTAAAGACTCATTTTTCCTTCCCAGTGAAGGAAGTGGGTGAGCTCTGAAGCCAGAACCTCGCACCACGTGTTACAGAGCCAGAGCCCCTACCAGTGTCTCCTGCCCACTCCACTCCCAGGTGTTGTCAGAGGCTTCTGGAAACCTGGCTTTCCAGGTACCAGCCCTTGTTTTTAAGAGGATTGCCTTAAGAGGTTGGGGCTCAGTGTTCACTGCAGCATCAGTCCCTGCAGGACTTACTGGAAGCTCTGCCCTCTTCCTGAAACAGCCCACTGCATTCATCAGCCCACCTGCTGGCTGCCCATCATTTAGAGCAGCCTACTCTGTGTATGCCCTGGAGAGAGAGAGGTGAGTCTGCGAGCATCTGTGCAGCAGGTCAGCTCTGGACGTGGACCAGAGGAGGGTCAATACAAACCCCCACACCCTCTTTACAGTCTTTGTGTAAGGGCTCATGATAATTTCCTTTAGAATTCAGATCTAGGGAAGATTTTTCTTTCCTGCAGACAAGGACAGCCACGTGAGTTATTCATGCTTGCTTTTTACCTTGGTTCTTGGGAAACGCAGTGCAAAATCAATGCTCAGGCATAATACCTCCCTTAGATTGGGTATTTCACATACCTGCCTCCTTCTACTATATATTGATGCACTTTTTGTGATGGTGGGCTTCACCAAGCACTGGCTGTGTGCCTGGAACAGTGATAGATGCTGGGGATGCCCATGTGAGACAAAATATGACAAGATTCTGGCCTTCCAAGGGCTCACAGTCATGTAGTAGATACCCCAAAGCAAACGGTTTGAAAACATCCACGTGAGTGCTATAACAAAGTGTGCACAAGTGCGTTGGGTGCAGGGCAGAGAGAGCAGTTCATCCGACTAAGGGTGGAGAAGGCAGGTGATGGACTGAGAGGAGGTCAGGCAAGGCTGTTGGGAGGAGGTGATGCCCGAAGGATGGATAGTGGGTTTGCCAGATAAAATACAGGACACAGGAGTTCAGTTTAAATTTCACATAAACAAGGAATACCTTATAGTATAGGTATATCCCATGCTCTATTTGGGACATACTTATACTAAAAAACTATTAAAAAGCATGTACTGTATTTTATTTTCCAGAGTAGTGGGACAGGCATTAATAGTTCTGTTTTACAGATGAGAACTCTAGGGCCAGAGGGATAACGTGAGAGCCATTCAGCCCGTGAAGAGCAGAACACAGGCATTACTCCATATTTCCTGACTCGGGGCCAGAATGCTGTCCTCTGCATTGTACCAGACCCACAAGCACCCAGCCATAGACAGGACACTCTTTTGTCCTGGATAATGGAGAGGATGCTGAGTGTATCTTTGGAGTGTCCGAAAAACCACGGACAAATGATAATGGAGCAGAATAGGAGGAAGAGGCTGAGGCTGAAAAGCAACCCCCACCTTCCCCCCTTTTTCTAGGAATGGGCAGGAAGGAGCTGTGTGTGTAAGAAGAGGCCACCAGGTAGGCACCTGGGAAGCCCCTGCGTGGTCCTGCTTGGCCCCAACATTCAGCTTGGGGCAATGGGAAGACTGAAGAATGCCTCCTTAAGCTGGTGTTATGAAGCAACAAGGAACACATTTCCAACTTTCATGTATGGGCAACTGGCAGTATGGGAAAATCAAAACTTTTTTGAGATGAAAAACACATTTCAAGTAGTATTTTGCTCCTGATCATTTAAACCGTTCAAGGAAAGGAGGTGTGCTTCCTGGCTCACAGCTCTCATATTTCAAAACCCTGGTTTCTGGGAGCTCTGTCACATCAATAGCATGTTTAAAAAATCTTTGTTCTAGAACTTTCTCCTCTACATACACAAATGCTTGCTATTAGGAAAAGGGAGACTGGACTTTGAAGCTCCAAGTTTTGATAGTGTGAATAAGGACAAAAACCTGTATGCACCTCTAAAGTACAGTTTTCAGGTTGTTCTGCCTGGTGCTATTATACGATATGTGAACTGATTGGCAGTGGGCAGTCACTCTCCAAAATCTCAGGTGCAGGTTCTGGTCTGTCAGTGGTACTGAGACTGGGTCCTTCCTTTCCATCTGGGTCTTTGGAGGAGCCAGAAATGTACTGGGTTTAGGATTCTGGGTTCTTAGTCATACCAACACTCCCTGTCTGTCCTCAAGATGACTGTGTCCTTGGCACAGCCCAAGAGGCCTCTCTCCCAAGCAGTAAGATGGGGTGGAGGGTTGGGGGTTGGGGTGATCAAAGTCCACAAGGAACAACTAGGTGCAGCCTAGGTCCTCTCATCGGTGGGACTGTGAGATTTTCTCCTTGAGACCCTCTGAGACTGGTGGAGGTCTACTACTGAAAGTAGCTATCACCCGGGCTACTTTCCAGAATTTTAATGGTGGAAAGACATAAGTTCCCACCATTTGGGGAAACTGCAAACATGAGTGAGAGGTCAGCTAAGCGTGCATTCAGAGATGAGAGGATGTTATCTACAAACACAACTCTTTCCAGTGCGTGAGTAAACAGACACATTTGGTTTGGAACTGAGGGCCTGGCTGTAGGAAAGAAAAGGACCCCCTACCAAACAGCATTTTTCTCTAAATGCCCCTTGAATTGAGAAACAGTTGCCCAGTCTCCTGAAGTCTATTCTCTGTGAGGAATGTCTTCCCCGGCTTCTTGGGCTGAGCATCACCAGTTGTTTGGGGATTAACCCTTGGCCATCCAAAGTCTTGCTCTATCTCTCTCATCTCTTTCCCTCCATTCTGCCTGTCTTTCTTTGCTGCACCTTTCATGAGCTGAGAAATGACAGAGAGGATGACCGTGCAGCTGCTTCCAATGTGGACGGCTGAATCACAATCGCTGGATGGCCACGACTGCTTTAAGAACAGAGCCTTACTTCTTCATGAACTCTGGTAGTTGTACTTGGAATCCGTCCATCAAGAAATTAGGTCTGCAGCGTCCAAAGCAAGCTTCCCCAGAGCTTTACAAACAAGCTGGCCCAGCAAGACAACACCACCTACAGTGCCTGCCTTGAGCTCTGAGATCTGTGGCCCATTTGCCACATGCAGTAGTGTCACACTGCTCAGATGTGGGTTTTCGGCATCCTTGGCTTCCCTCCACCCACACTTCAAGATGCAGGCAGTGTAGAGACCTAGCAAACTTCACGAGATGTTTGCGGTTGTCACCTGTCTCCAGGGGTCAGTCATGGTCACACTCTCAGCTCTCTGGAGATTGACCCTTCCTCTCAGGGTAATGTTAGAAATATACAAAAAAATTCCCAGAGACTCCGAGGGCAGGGAGACTTCTGTTTCCTTGGGGGAGGGGTTGCCTTTAGAGAGGGCCTGCTGTATATCTACTGATACACTCTTTTTGCCTTCTGCCTTAATGGGGACCCTGGGTTTTGACCCGAGGTTCCTGGGCCAGCTCTGAATGTAGCATGTGAGCCGGAGTGATGGACTTGATATTTACACAAGCCACACTGATAAGTGCACATGTGTTTTTAATGTTTTGGCTTTCTACACCACAAACATGTCAATGTGTATTTGTGGGCACACACAAGACTTGCTGTCAGGCTGGGACTTGAGTATGTCTTTTCTTTTCTCCTTTCCTTTCTTCTTCTGTCCTCCTAAAGCTAACACCTCTGTGAGAAATATTTCCTCCCACCCTGAGCAACATTGGGACAGTTACCTACTGCCTCCGGTGTTGTCTGAGGTTGGCCACCAGCCGGTTGTCCCACCTGGAAGGGTGCTGCATTTTTAAACCGGCAAGCGGCTGGAAGGTTTAAACCTTCCCCTTTGGGTTTGCACGAACTGAGCCTGGACACCTGGACGGCTGGGGATTTAAAAGCAGACCTCTCTTGGTTCAGCCTTCCTGAGCCCGGGTTTGTCTGAAATGGTCTGTCTTTGTACTGCAACTACAGAGGACAAAACCGGGGAGGTGGGCTGCTTGTCTGGTGGGCTGCTGCTTGAAATTAGGAAAAATTGTATTTAAAAAAGGGGGGGGGGTTCTTCAGTATGTCACGGGTTTGCAAGTACTGTTAAGGTTCCTGGCTTTTCATCAAGCCTACTCAAGTTGACCAGCGTTGACTGTCCTCTTTATCCACCCCACACTTTTATCTAGCCCCTCTTTCTTTTCCTGTCCGTTCCTTCCATTTTCTCCTCTCCTTCCCCCACTTCTTCCGCTATTTATTTATTTATTTTTGGTTTTGTTTTTTAAGGGGTGTTGACCTGGGTTTAGTTCTAGTAAACGGAACCCTCTTGCAAGTGAAGCGATTGGTTAATTGCGCCGGTGACTGACGTGCTAAATGAGTGCGGCTCGCAGCAGCCGGGAGCTGATTGGCTGCGCAGGGAGTTTCCGAGGGCTTTGCAACAGGAGCACCGGGCACTCGAATCCTGCAGCCTCCCGAGTAAGTGCCGCGCGGCCGCCCGCCCGCCCGCCAGCCAGCCCGCCGCGCGTCCGGGAGCCGGGGCAGCAGCACTCGGCCCGCCGCGCGCGCTCCCCTTCCCCGCGCGAGCTCCCGCCGCGGCGCCCGCCGCAGGCCGAGGGCCGCCACCCGCCGAGGACCGGGCAGGAGCGCGCGGCCGCCGAGCCGGGCAGCGCTGGGGCCGGCGCCTTTTGTCCCTGGAGGTCCCTGGAAGTTTGCGGCGGGACGCGCGCGGGTAGGCGGCCGAGGC
The DNA here is from genome assembly GCF_027475565.1 of Acinonyx jubatus. Lineage (NCBI taxonomy): Eukaryota > Metazoa > Chordata > Mammalia > Carnivora > Felidae > Acinonyx > Acinonyx jubatus. The sequence goes on from NC_069382.1 coordinate 40,399,178, forward strand.
AGCCCCGACGTCGCGGGAGCCAGTGCGCCGAACCAGCATGGGCAGCGGGCGCGGCGCTGGGGGCCGCCGCTGGGCCGCCCCGGGCGTGCTGCTGGCGCTGGCCGCCGGGCTCCTGGCCGCGGGCTCCGCCAGCGAGTACGACTACGTGAGCTTCCAGTCGGACATCGGCTCCTACCAGAGCGGGCGCTTCTACACCAAGCCGCCGCAGTGCGTGGACATCCCGGTGGACCTGCGGCTGTGCCACAACGTGGGCTACAAGAAGATGGTGCTGCCCAACCTGCTGGAGCACGAGACCATGGCCGAGGTGAAGCAGCAGGCCAGCAGCTGGGTGCCCCTGCTCAACAAGAACTGCCACATCGGCACGCAGGTCTTCCTCTGCTCGCTCTTCGCGCCCGTCTGCCTGGACCGGCCCATCTACCCGTGCCGCTGGCTCTGCGAAGCCGTGCGCGACTCGTGCGAGCCCGTCATGCAGTTCTTCGGCTTCTACTGGCCTGAGATGCTCAAGTGTGACAAGTTCCCCGAGGGCGACGTCTGCATCGCCATGACCCCGCCCAATGCCACCGAAGCCTCCAAGCCCCAAGGTCAGGCCGCCCCCTCCCACGCGCGCGAGTCCCCCGACCCGGGCCGGCGGGGCACCCGGGGACCCGCCGCGAGGATGCCGCTGCCACGCTGATCCGCCCCCTCCCCCCACCCTGCCCCGCTGCTCCTCCCTGGAGTTCGGACGTGCTCCCTGGAGGTTGCTCTCAAGCTGTGCAATGAGTTTTAAAAAGTCCGAGGTGTCGCTTAGCACCTCTACCAGCCCAGGTGCACGGCGGGCTTGGCCGGCAGCGGTGGCCGCGCCTGAGCCCCAAGCAAGCTCCGTGCGGTGCCCCAGGCGTCGCTTCCTGGGATCCAGGGTCGCTGCCTCCACACCTGAGACAAAGCCTTATGCTCCACAGGAAAGGAGAGCCCTTCTCTCTCTGGGAGGGAACCGAGTCCCCATCGAAGTTTTTCACACCCGAGACGGGATGCCCCAGGAGGAAAACACCCAAACCCACAGTGTAGGAAGCCCACAAAGGCCGAGAAAATGCTAAGGCGCAGCTTCGTTTACTTTCATAGGTTCGACGAGGATTAAAAAACCCCAAAACCAAACACCTCTCGCTTCCCTCCAGCTTTCCTGAGCTAGTCACTGGGCCTAGGAACTCCGGGAGGGCTGAGAACTGGCTGAGAAAAAAAAAAAAAAGTTTAGAAGCTGAGGATTTCTGTTTCTCCACCCTTTTCTGGTGGTCTGCTTGGGGAGGGTTGGGGCTGGAAAGCTGGTCCTCCCATTCTTGCATACCCCCTGCTTCTCCCATTTACACAAATCCTCAGGTAATTAGAAAGATAAAAATGTAATTAGCTCATTGTTCATCTCTCCTTGGGGAGTGGGGGTCCGCAAATTGAAGACTTTCCTAACAGTCCCTGGAGGGGCCTGAGCTTCCTCTCAGAATTCCTCCCACTTAAAGGGCAGCTTTTGAGTGGGAGGGAAAAAAATCCCGGAGAGGCAAAAAAAAAAAAAAAAAAAAAAAAAAAATCAAAATAAACAAGCAAAAAATGCAGTGCAGTGGCCTTTTATAGGAGCGAATTCTTCAGAAGCAGAGTTGAGGCTGAAAGATGTGCATATAGTCTGGGATGGGGGCCCCTAGGTGCCCTCAGCACCAGGGCACATGTCTTGCGGGTTTGCTGAGGAGGGGTTTAGGGTGGGGGACCGCCTGCTTGCTGGCTTAGCTCATCTCCAAGGATGCCTGAGAGAGAAGTGTCCTCTGAAGGGCTTACTCTTCCAGAGTGAGGGGGTAGCATGGGGACAGGGGGCCCCAAACTTGAATGCTCCTGCTTCTTCTAGGGAGGGAGGAGATCGGTCCAAAGTGATGGGCATTGGGTGGCATGGACCCCTGCTGGGTGGGAAACCTGGCTGTCTGGCTGCAGTGGCCAGGGCACCTCTGCTCCCCACCTCCTGGGTGTCTGCACAGGGTTAACCTTCGGGGAAGTGCGGGCCCTTTGGGAGCAAGAGCTGAGCAATTACCTAGAGCAAACAAAGCACTTTGTGTTCTGCGGGTGTGGAGCCATCCCCTGCAGCCGGCAGGATTTTCCTTCTCCCCTTCCTCACAGGCCAGGAGATTAGCCCAGCTCTGCCCCAGCAGCCTCTGCTCCACTCCTGGTTGTCTGTTTCTAGGACAGCCCAGGCACGTGAGGTGGGGGCCCATTGGGGGAGCACCTTCAGAGGGGAAGATGAGGACTGCTTATAAAGGGGGAAGAATCCTCCTAACAGAACCCCTCAAAAGGCTGTGGTGGAAGTAGAGGAATACCGAATAATTGTTGTCTTGCCTTTGACTCCTTGACTGCTCTTTTCACTTGTCTGCTATCTCCTCAGGGGCCTCGGTCCCATGCTCCTCTCCCCTCCGCTCTGTCCCAGTAGTGCCTAGGCAGTCACCTTCCCAAGGCCAGCTGCCCAACGGAGACAGACTGTGGAGGACCAGTCAGGTGTGGGGCTTGGGGACTGGTTCTCCCCTCAGTGTTTATGGTGAGAGGCCCTGCCCGGAGAGAGCACCCACTCCTCTCCAGTGCTGCAGCCCTTGGGTGGAGGGAGTCCCACAAGACTTCCCCCCCCACCCCAGGATGCCTGGCCACTGTCAGCTGAGGTGGGTCTGGGAGAGCTGTGTGTGTGTGTGTGTGTGTGTGTGTGTGAGTGTGTGTGTGTGTGTAAGGGTAGGTTGACACAGACCAAACTGCCACATGGCTAGTGGCTCCAGAATGGATCCGGTACTTTTGGGTGAGAATAAATACACATGCGTGACTTTTATTCTTCTGATTCTCTGAAATTAAAACCAAATTTTCAAAGCAATGCGTATCTCTGCATGCTCTAGGCTGGTTTCTGTTCACATAATTGGTCATGTTTTGGGATATTGGGCAGGCTTTTGCAGCCATGTGTTATTAAAGATAAACTTGACAATGAGAAATGAATGAAAAGATGCTTTTCCCTCCAAAAGGCTGATGCCCCAGCGACACCCACATCTGTTATCGGAAGAGGCATAACTGTATAAACTTTCCAGGAAAGTCGTTTCTAAATCTTGCACTTAACATGAGACCTGTACGTTCCCAGGCTGATAAACTGTTGTTCCTCCTTCCCGCTTAGGTTTCACTGATTTAAGTTTTATGAGGGAGCACATCGTTTTAGTTTTAGTTTTTGTTGTTTAGACCTGTTGTGCATTAAATCAGCCTGGCTGTTTTAGTTGCAGATTGCAGAGGTCATGGTGCCCTTGTGTCTCGAGAGCCTTTCTTAGGGTCCTTTCTCCATGTTATCAAGGAGCTGGTCAGGGAAGAACTGCTGTGTGTGTGTGTGTGTCTGTGAGAGAGAGAGAGAGAGAGAGAGAGAGAGAGAGAGAGAGAGTGTTTGTGTGTAATTGTGTGCATGTGTTTGTGTATGTATCGGTGTGTGTGTGAGAGAGAGTGCAAGCAAGCTGTGTGCGTGTGTGCATTGATTTTTGAAAAATCACTTAATCTTAATTCCAGTGTTGGACTTTCTCCTCTACTCCCCCTAAAATATTAATGAGCCACAAAACCTTTCAGTTTTTGGTTCCTTTGCTTTAAACGTTATTTTAAGTATACCTTCCAACAGTGATTTAGTTCTCCTTCTCAGATGGATGGTGGATTTCTCCTACTGAGACAGCCTGCAGGGCCCTGAGGACACGCCAGAGGGGGCGCAGATTAATATTGCATTACACATTCCTCCCTTCCCGGATCAGGCTGCTGCAGAGTGCCATAAGAAAAGTTGAGATGGGGGTTAGCCCTGTGGAGAGCACACAGAGCTCACCCCAAGAGCTCTTTCCACCTTGAGTGGCGCTGAAGGTCAAACATTAATTGATGAGACTGAGAAAATGTCCCTGTTGGCTCCGGAGCCCTCAGCTGCCAGTCAGATCAGGGAACTCAGAGGGTCCAGAGGAGATGATGGGGGTGTGCCAGGGCGATGGTGTTTTATATTCTCACAGCTGCTTGTTCGGTGAACACCATATTCATAGACACTTTCAGTATGATAACTTCCACTTAAAAAAGATAATAATAAAACAAAGAAAACCCCAAAGCACAGTTCACACTCCTAGTATAGGTAACATGTAGGCCCTCCTTTCCCTGTTTTTTTCCCCATGGAAGCAAGAACCATAATGCAAAATTCTGGCTAAGTTTTTCCTTTTGTCAGAAACACCACCTCCAGAACCCCATTGCAAGTTCTGACTGAAAAGCAAATTTCCAAATTCTGGGCCCAAAGACAGTCATAGTCTTCTGCTTGGAGCGTAGCTGTGATTCTTGCTGCCCCGAGGACGTGGATGGTGTCCGGCCCTGGGTACAGAGTGAAGGTGGAGGGGTGTGGCCTCTGCTGGGTCATGAGGGGACCCTGCTTGGAAGTGGGGGTGACCGGCTGTGCACTAGGTATATCCAGGGGGCAGCCCTGGCCTGGCAGGGCTTGGCAGCAACTTCCACAGCGTCAGTATCGGGGGAAGCTTTGGCCATTTCACTGAGCCACAGGGGAACTCCCAGGCAGGAGATGCTGCCACGGAAGCCACAGAAGCCACGGAAGCCACAGGAGAGGAGAGGATGGGGAGGAAGAGGACCAAGGGCCTCACCTCTTACCATTTTGCCTTGGGGTGGCTTTCCTGGGCTCCTCAGCTCCAGCCGGGCTTGGCCTCCGGTGGTTGGCCAAGGTGTAGTGCCTTTAGAATGTGTAAAATGCTTTCCTAGATGGTGGGTTCCACTCCTAGAGTTTGATAGGTGATGGTGGGGGTGGGGGTGATGGTGAGCAGCTGCCTCGCCCTTCTGGGGATTCCACTGCCTACTTTCTGCCTGTCCTCCCACAGAGGCACTTTACTTTCAAGGGATCCCCTCCAGCAGTATTTTGGGTGGGAGACCTCCGGCCCTGGCCTCAGAAGTCTCCTCCCCCTGTGCCTAATGCCTGGCAGTGGCCCTCATGCCTGCCACACACACACCTCCTCTTCAAAGCCCTTCACCATATTGTGAAAACTCCTTCAGAGGGTCCCCCATCTGCCCCCCTCCCCCGGCTCTCCCATTTGGCAGCTCTTGCTACCCCGGTCCCCAGCCCCCACTGCCCCCCCATCCCCAGCCCTCACCTGGCAGGCAGGAACTTGCACTGCAATAGCCTTTTTGGAAGGGGTGTTCAGGGCCTGCGGCTGGAGTTTGTGAGTCTGGCTGAGTTTCCTTCTTGGCTCCTAGAAAGGGGTTCAGATTGATCTGCTGTCCTATTGGGAGTTTGGGAATGGGAAGGGGGCAGGATTCAGAGAGGGATGTTTAAGGGAGAGGGGAGAAAGAACCGGAAACAACTGGAATAGATGTGTTTCCCAGGGACCACCACACCTCCTCAAACCGGAGTTCAGAGACCCGCCCTGCCTAGCCCTGGATAAGTTTGGGTTAAATGGTTGTACCATATTCAACAGGTTTTCAAGAAGCTATGTCTGTTTGACTTTAGGTCCAGGGCTTCAGGACTCTTCTCTTATTCTCTAGTTGCCCATCAGAAATTCCAGGAGACCTTTAGCTACTTTCAGCCTGGCCCTGGGGCTGACCTCTTCCCCAGGGGTAGCTCCTTCCAGACACCCCTACCCCTGGAACTCACAGCTCCTCTTTCTCTTCTTTTCCTTTCCTAGGCACAACTGTGTGTCCTCCGTGTGACAACGAGTTGAAATCTGAAGCCATAATTGAACATCTCTGTGCGAGCGAGTTTGGTAAGAAAGCATCCCTGGCTGCCTCTAGGAGGTTTGGCATTGCCTGGTTCTTCCTGATCTGTGTCCCTGGTGAACAGAGAGCCCGGTGACACATCTTTTTGGACCTTTATATTCTCTCCGTCCATTCTCCCCGAATGGTTGCTGTTCTTGGGCCCGTGGGAATCTAGACAGGGTGGAGGGCTGGCTAGTTTTTATTAAAGTCAAACTTAGCTTTGGCCCTTCTGTGTGAGGGATCACTGGACAACTTTTGGGGACCTTCTCTGGGAGTGGAGGGAGGTAGACTTGTGGGCAGACGGAGAGGAGTTAGGTGACAACACCACTCCTTGTATGCCTCCAGGAGGTGCACCCAGGAGGTCCTGCCCACAGCTTGGTCTTCCCTCCACACAGGCTCTTTCTCTACCTACCCCTAGGTGTCAGCACCACCCTGCCCACACTCTGAAATGACTACACGGGGTGTCCTCCCAGGGAGGGAGTGTCCACCCAGGGAGGGTGTTGTCCAATGCTGAGGGCCATGATCAACTTCCTGACACAGACAATTGACATTCCTCCAGTAGTGGGAATTGTCTTCCCTTCTTCTTAAGTCACTGTGCGTTAAAAGGGACTTCTAGATCAGCACCTGCAGCCCCAGGGGGAAGTGCTGTATGTGGCCTGGGGAACAGATCTCAGGGGGCCTTTCAGGGATGGTTCCTTGTAGTCTGCCTCATAGGAGACCTGACACCCCAAGACTATCTTCTCTGGGAAAGGTAGCTGTCAACCGCATCCATTTGGAGGGCCGACTCCTTCTATTTTATATGGATGGTGAAAAGTGGCTTGGCTCAGGCCAGGCCCACTTTGCTGAAGGAAGGTTCAGCCTGGCACTGAAAGTGCATTTCTCAACATTCCTTAGCAGGAGAAACAGAACGGTAGGTAATGCGAGTCTTTGTCCATTTGGGGCTGCCAACTCCATGTTTTCATTAACTAAACATAATAAAGTGTATGAAAGGGACTTGTTCTGGCAAAATGCTGGGCCTGAGTCACACAAATAGGGCCTACACATGCAAGTTGAAGGAAATCATATAAGTGACGCATACATTCTCAGGATTGTCATCATGACTGAAGACCCCAGGTGGGAGAATTCAGATCCTTTGCCGCAGAGAGCTTCTTGAGGATGAAAATGTCTTGCGTGCTTTATTTCTGCACTAGGTGTCTCTGCCTCCTTTGTTCTTGGAGGACCGCAGGACCTCTAAGAAGATTAATCTGGTGTGCATTTTCCCTCCTGTCTTTGAATCACAACCTTTTTTCTTATTGCCTATTTATTTATTTATTTTTTAAAGTTTATTTATTAATATGCTTTGTGTGACAGAGAGAGAGCAAGAGTGCATGTGTGCATGAGTGAGCAGGGGAGGGGCAGAGAGAGAGGGAGAGAGAATCCTAAGCAGGTTCTGTGCTAACAGTGTGGAGCCCGACTCAGGGCTCTATCTCAGGAACCGTGAGATCATGACCAAAGCTGAAATCAGAGTTGGGTGCTTAACCGACTGAGCCACCCAGGTGCCCCTGTTTTTGCCATTTTAAATGTAGCCAGATGAAATTGTAGAGTGTGCCTGCAGTGATGTGTGCAGACCCTGGTTACCCTTCCACCTACTGGTAGTTATATTTGCTCCTTGATGCTCACCCCCTTGCTTCATCAGAGGGTGGTAAAGCCCAGTCTAGCTTGGTACGTCTCCTGCTGTAGAGTCTGTGGGTGCACAGCCCCATACTGCATTAGCAACAAGTTTTTCTTCCACAAATGGAGCTGAGATTCCTTCCCAAAGATGCATGTGGACATAAAGGAAAACTCTCTCGTAAACCCAGACGAGAAGCCTTTTGCTGCATGGCTGGGGCAGAAAGAATCTGTTGAGATATGGCTGTGATCCCAAGGAATCCTTACAAGGGATACCTAAGGGGCCACATTTTGATTTCATGGGTCCTCTTCAGATATTATATATCAGCACACTCACTTTTAGGAGTTGGCCCCCTCATATTCCAGCAAATCCAGGACACCGTATTAGAGTAAACTCTGAAAGGTAATATATCAGATGATGTTTTGTGCTCATATGACTTCTGTTGGGCTCACCTCCTGAGGGACAAGTAATGGCAAACTCTGGAACTCTGTGTGTGCAGGTGATTGACTGACTATGCCTTTCTGTTCAGGAACTCAAATTCAATGTATCTGATCATTCATAGATTCATGTATTCCTCCATTCAACATTTCTTGAGTACAAAACACTGTGCTAGATACCATGTGCAAAAATACTTAACTTAGAATAAATTAGAATTTAATTAAACATTTTTTTCTTAAACACTGACCAAGCACTAATCAGTGATTCTCTAGAGAATCATGGAGTCATGACATAACTCACCAACTGTGGAGGGGGCCGTGGGAACTCAAGGCCAAGTTAATGTTAAGGAGGTGTCGGAAGAGAACCCATGTCTTCATGCCCAGAGTCTTTGTCTAGAACTTACCAGCTTAAACTTGTCGTCAGGTCTCCTCCCTCCATTCCCACTTGCTCACCACAATTCTGGTGATTAGGGGCTTTGTGGCAACCAGTCAAACTAGAGACATTCTCTAGAAGTGGGCCAAAGAGGCACGCTTTGAGGAGGAATTTGAATGTGGAAGGTTGACCTTGCCGTGTAGGGTAGGGCTCTCAAGGGTGTCAGGTTCCTCACCTGGGGATGGATATCCTTTTCCCCACTGTAGTAGCTGCCTGCTGAGTCAGCAAGCCACCTGCTTACTGCCTATGGGAGGGAGGGGTAGATCTTATTTTAATAACCAATCAGGTCTTGGCAGATCTGAATGATTGGTTGTTTGGGATTGTTCCTTTTTCCCTGAGATTATTTTCTTCTCAGGTTCAGAGAATTTTTGAGGTCTTCCTGGACCCCATAAGTCATCGTATCACATCCACTTATTTCATAAATAAGTGGACTTTCCCACCTGGAGTTCTTTTACTCTCTGTCATGCTGCCTTCCTCATTTAGGAGAAGAACAGCCATTGGGCTTTGCCACGGAGGCCTTTAACCCCTCAGCATGGTGGGTATGGTGTATGCCAGGCTCCTTTGAACTGGATGCAAGAGAGACTTTTTGGGTGTTTTTGTTTGTAATGTTCTTATAAGGCAATAAATAGGATCTTTTTTTTTTTTTTTTCACTCTGCAGGAGCTGAGCTTAGCTCTGCCCTTCTCAGCATCCTGGAGAATGCAGCCTTGTTGAGAAACTTGTTTCTTAGCTCAGTTCATTTCAAGTAAGTGAGGCAGTCAGCCACGCTGATGGGATTCAGTTAGGAAACAAAGAAATTCAGCAATGCAAGCTGACACACAACAGAGAAGAAAAAGAATGTTTTACTCCCTACTCCAGGGATCAAACTTTGCATTAAGTGGCCCTGACATCCCTGGTGGGAAGGCATCAGGTTGTTGGAAGGCTCTCTGTGAGCTCTAGGAAGAAGGGGGTGCATTCCTTCTGGGTCAGCACACACACTCGCCCTCCTGCCAATGCGTCCTCAGACTCCTGCGGCCTCCGTGGAGCTGGGCGTGCACAACCCGTCACCTCTTTCCCAGGCAGTGCATTTTTAAATCTCTGGCGGGTCTGCTTGGCCACTAGTCTCTCCACCTCTGCACTGTACCCCCTCAGTTCAGAGCGCATTTTTTCCCCCAACAGGGAAAAAGCATCAGTAGAAACACCTGTGTGCTGATACTCAGGAATGCAGCTGGATCAGCCTGGATCAAGTACCAGATGTGGGAAAGCCAAAAGTTAGATGGTGCAGAGTCTCTGAATTCAACATGGTGGCCAGCCTGCCTGCTGCGCTTAAATCAGGACGCACTGCTCTGCCTTTTGTTCTCTCTGCTTTTCCTGCTATGTGACAAGAGGGTGCTGCTGCTCCGTTCTCTTAAACAGGCCAATATAGTATTTGCAAGCTGCCACACTAGTTATCTTGCTGTTAACAACTCATAGCCATCTTTCCTTCATGTTAGCTTATCCCAGGCGTGTGAGGATCTGATTTATAATTGCTGTGAGGTTAGGTCCCCACCTCTGGCCAGTCTCTCTAGCTTCTCCAGTATCTGTAAACACCCTTAAGCTTTTCTGGTAGAAATGTGCATGGTGCTTCTGCCAAGATCATTCAGACCTTCCTCTTGGACTGGCTCCTCCACTTTTTTGAGCTTGAGAGTTCAGGTGGCAGCGTCCTTTACCCCAGTATTTTTTTGCTGTGGAAAAAAATTTCTTTGCCCCCAGAAATTTTCCTTGCCTTCTGGAAGGATTTTTTTTTTCCATTTATGTGTTTCCTCATAAAGCGTAAAACCATACTTTGTAACACCAAAATGAGTCAGATATGAAAGAAAAGAAATCAGCGCTCACTGTTAGCATTTGGGAGTATTTCCTAGAAAAGAAATATTTTCAGAGGTTCCTGAACCTTCACTAATTTGTTCTTGCTCTGCCTTACTCTTCTTTCAAGGTGTCTTGGCAGTGCTGCTGTTTGGAGGCACAGTGTTTTACTCCCAAGGGTAATTTGATCTCTTGCAAAAAGTTCAGCCTTTCCAAACTAAACCTTGGGTTTCCTCCTGCAGGTGAGGAAAGCTGGCTGCCAGCACAGTAATTGCAACATCTGTAAGCTGCTTGAGAGCAGAGTCTGTGTCCTGCACCTTATTTTACCTAATGTAAGATGCCCGTTAATTATGAGATGCGCTATTCATTTTGTACCACTGACAAAGGAAATATACCTCATGTTAAAATGGGAAGATAATCCGTGTCGTAGAATGAACAAAACAAGGCCTGTTCGTACTTAAATAGTTCCTGGAAAAGTGTCTTCTTCTCCACGGTCGGCATGGGATGCAAGTTTGTCAGATGAGTATTTGAATGACAGGATGGCAGGGATATGGAAACTGGACTCCTTTTTTTGTAAAAGGAGAAAACTCCTTTCCAAGCGACTGTGTACAACAGGTTAATTAATTTCAAGGAAAGGTACATGCCCTGTTTTAGGTGAGTGAGTGTATATGTGTATATGTTAAAAAAAAAAAAAGCACTCACATCCAGAAATCTAGTTCGTTTAAAGTAAAATTAAATAGACATGGGGAAAGGGCACTGTTACCCCCGGGGTGGAGTCAGTGGGCTGAAAACAACTGCTTTTTATTGTCATTGAAGATCTCTAAAATACATATCCCATATACAGATTTGTAAATACTTGGAAGGGATTGTTAAGGCATTTTCACGTGCGGGAAAACCCACTCGGTGCTTTAAGTCCATGGGAAGTGTCGCTCATGGCCCGCAGCCTGTGTCTCTATGAATTTGACCATTCTGGGTGCTTCATATAAGTGGAATCCCACAACATTTGTCCTTTTGTGTCTGGCTTGTTTCACTTAGCAAAATGTCCTCCTTATCATTTGATGTATGTATAAACTGTCATGGAGAAGGGGAGCAAGGAGGACTGACCCTTCACTTCACCTCTGGTCTCTGAAGCTTTTCTGGGCATGGGTGAAGAAAGGTGGGGGAAGGGATGAGATAACATAAGGGGGCTATTCACAGCCTGCACGTGTGGCCCATTCCTTTGGGTGCTGCATTGCTCGTTCGTATCCCTTTGCCATTGTAAAGACATGCTGAGCTGGACGGAATCTCAGAGATCAGCCAGTCCGGGGCTCATCTTACGGACTGAGAAAAATAAGACTCAGAGAAAGGAGTTAGTCATTTGATTGCCCAAGGCCACTCTGCTTGGCATCCATTACAGCTTCTGTTCCCACCAGCACTCACCTGGGAAGCCAGTCCAGACTTCATACCCTTCCTCCTTCATGTACTCCTGTGCCTGTCACATTCCTGTCCTGCCAGGAGTGCTGGGGAAACTCCCTGGGAAGGGGGCCTTGGGTGCTCCTTCACTGCTTTCAGAGCCTGTGGATATAAATGGACTGATATGTGTGCTTGCACTGTGGAAAGACCTCAGCAGTCATTGCTTACTTTGTGGAAAGGCAGGTAGTACAGTAGAAAGAGCATAGGCTTTGGGCCAGACAGACTTGGATTAAATCCCAACCCTATAAACTGACCGACCACGAGAAAGTCTCTTAACCTCCCTGAGCGTGTCTCCTCACCTGCAAAATGTGAGTGGTGATTCCTGTGTTACTGTGTTGTAGGGAGACTTGAGTCAATCAGGTGTGTGCAGTTCCTGGAACATGGCTGCTGCTCAATCCATAATAATTATTGTCTCTTCTTATTGGAAAGAATTGTTTCAGGATGGAAATTAGCCTAGGTGGGAGGATTCCGGCACGGATGAAATCAGCTTGTTTGGCAAAAGATGTTTTAGGAAATGGAATGGAACGTTCTGGTTAATTCTCTGGTTAACAGAGAATTAAACTGAAGGAGCCTTTTAAGAAGCCCATTTGGAAAAACTTTAAAAGCTTTATGCAGCTTCAAGGTGCTAGAGTTAACCAAACCAAAGCAAACCAAAACCAAATGAAACCAAACCAACAAACAAAAAAAAACCAACCTTGTGCATACCAGAAGTTAGATCTGGGTTTTAGTCTGATGATAGCCTTGAGGCACCATCAAAGGGGGAGTACCTGACATTTGTGACAGCAGAACTCAGGGAGCTAGGGCTGACTGTTTGCAGCTCCAGGACGCGGCTCCCGAGGTTATTTGTGTGTGTGTGTGTGTGTGTGTGTGTGTGTGTGTGTGTGTGTGTGTGACTTTTAGAAATCTTATTCCTGGTGTGAGTTTTCCTATTCATAATTTGTTGGGTTCTATTTAGGAAAGGTTTTAAAGCCCTTGTGTGTTGTGGTGCCCTCCGCACTTCTCTTTTTCTCAGGCTGTACCTCCAGGACAGCCAATGCTGCTTTGCCTTGTGATATTTGTGAGATGTACCCACTCCAGCCAAAAACAGGCGGTGTTCAGAGAAGCGAGTGAGCATTTAAATATTGGTGAATTCCGTCCAGTTTTGCAGAAATGAGCCAGGAGCTCCAATCTGTTTTTTTTTTTTTAAAGGAGAACAAATGGCCAAAGAAATGTCAGGCCCTTGCCCTGCCCTAGCCTACTTCGAGCAGCCAATTAAACATGCATTAGCTTTGGAAGGCTTCTCAAAGGCCTATAGATTACGTTTGAAATCTTTGTTTAGTCTTTCAGAAACACTGTCACACGGATGATTTATCAAAGAAAGTTGTTTATCTGGCAGTAAAATAAACTCTGGGCCTGTTCAGACGAAAATTTCCCGTGAATTTCTACCAAGGTAAACACTGGTAACTGGCAGGTTGCAAATTCCGTGTGAAAGCCAGACACATACAATAAATATTTGAGCTATAGCTTTGCTGTGTAAGAGGCCCAGCCTGTCACTGGCACTGTCACTCCCGCCATGGCCCTGAGGACCTGGAGCAAGAACTGGGAGGGCCCATGTGTGGGCCTCCCTGGACTGCAGTGCCACTTAGCACTGGCACTGGGGGCTTCCTGGTTCAGAGAGGGCAAGCCTCAGGATGGCTTCCATCAGCATCACACAAACAGCCTGTGATGTGTTACAAGGGAGGTGAACCTGAAGCAGCCAGCTTAGGTTTCTTGGAAAAGAGGCATTTGTTGTAACAAATTGACAGGGGGCGGGGGCCTGTTGAATGATTTGGGAGCCGGGGCCAGGATGCGGTGGCAGGGGGCGGAATCACCTTGTGAATTCTGCTGAGCTTGAATTGTAGTGGCAAAAAGTGCTGCGGATGTGTCCCCAGGGCCTCTGGCTTTACTTGCTGGTGAGAGATCCGTCTGGAATAGAGAGGGCAGAGCTGGCCCTGTAGGTGCCACGGTAGTAAGTGCCCACGGCATGTTTGAGTGAAGGGTTGAATGAATAAGCTAATGGTAGTGAAAAGAAAGGAGATGAAATAAAGCCTTCTAGGTCTTTCAAAGGAAGCTATTGTGGTAATTGTTTATAGTGGCTCTTCAGGGAGGGACTACTGAATGATAAACAGCTGGTTCTCTGACCGTCCTGATCCCAGAGTCTGGAGCTTCTAGATCACCCTGGCCTTGGGCAGGGTCCTTATTGCAGGACTGCATTTATAGGTGTTCCTAGGCACATCCTGTGACTTAGATCCTGAGACTGAGGTCTTATTCTAACTTCCTTGGTGGGTCAGGGAGAGGAAGCAAGGACCCAGGAGAAGAGGTGACGTTTGTGTCATTTGTGAGGACGTTTGGGGTTGAGGTCTGGGCTCACGTGCAGAGAGAGCATCCACCCTTGTGTTTAAATCTTGAGAGTGACTGGTGTTGGTCTTTCCGGGTGAGAGGGGTGGGTGTGTGTGTGTGTGGGGCCAGCTCTCTGGGGATTGGGGTGCAGGTAGAAGATGCTTACTGGCTTGCATTTAGGGGAATTTATTTAGGGGAATAAAGGAGTATTTCTTCAGGGCAGGAATTAAGGGAAGTCATTTACAAATTCTGAAAGGGTGTCTGTGAGTTGTAAAGAGATTACAAAGTAGTGCTTTGGCAGTAGGGAAAACGAGGAACCCGCTTCCCTACACTGGTGTCACTCAGGCAGGATGACGAAGGCGGCTTTCTCGGGCTCTCTCTTGCCAGAGTGTCCGTCAGTGTGCTTCGCAGGACATCTCCCTCTGGAAGAACCTCGGATGTCTTGTCTTTGTGAGCCCTTTAAAAATCACTTCACACTGGTGTGTCTTCCAAAACAGATCCATTCAGTTTTCAGAAATGGCTTTATGGTGGAAGGAACTCTAGCTCTGTGTCCGTGGTGGCAGCACATGCAGAGACAGCTGGCACCTGGAGAGTGAGTCCCCTCTGGTAGCACCCCCTGTGCGGCAGTGGCTCCAGCCCGCCACGCTTACCTCCTGGCCCCAGGGACTTGTCTGTGGTCCTTCGGGGCTTCCTTCAGTCTTAACTTTAGGCCAAGGACCTGATGTTTTGTCCTCAACAAATACAGGAATCTGGTGAACGAGGCAGGCCCTTCCTTGGCCATGCTTGTTTGTCCGTGTTCTCTGGTAACTTCAGATACTCTCATGTACAGTTTCAACTCTCAGGCTTGAGGAGGGAGGGTCTTCTGTTGGGGCTGGAGAAATTCAGGGAACTTTATGAGAGGAGATGAGTATTCTAACTTCAGACAAGATTAATGGAGAAAGTAAAGACAGGGATTCCTGGTGTCAGGAGACAAGGGCCAGGGAAGGAGTCAAGACCCCAGACAAATAGTAATTCTTAAATGACAGAACCTAATTCAGGTAAACAAATATAAGTAGAGAATATCATTTGTCAGCTCTAGCAATTAAGTCGGCATCCTGTGTTAGGACTCAGCCCTGGCCAGAGACTTGGAGACGCAAAGGCTTCGCTGAAGTGTGATGGGAGGAGTTGGCTTTTGGGATGCCTGTGTACTCCACTGGGAAGGTGGGGGGTCCCCAGCACTGGGCCTGCTCCTCAGGGAGCTGCAGTTAGAATGAGCTGGTGTGTTATGGTGGTTACCCATTCAGTGTGGCCATGGGCCCATGGGACCCCCCCCCAGGTGGGGGTCAGCTACAGGAGGAAAGGAGATCAGTCATTAAGTATTGCTGTCTGCTGTGGGCAAGGTGCTGACACATGGAAAGTGAGGCAGCTGAAGAGGGCAGCCTCTAACTTCCATGTAAGCCGTGACTGCTTCTACCAGAGGGTGGAACCCATGGAAAGGGTTACCGCCTTTTTTCTAAGATGCAGGGGTGCAAAGGAACTCAGATGTCTGCAAGGTTAGTGTCTTTACTCTTAACCGTCTTCATTTAAAAACAGGTGTATGGGGTGTGTGTGTGTGTGTGTGTGTGTTTCTTTCACAAATCAAATTATCTGCAGAAGGTATGCACTCTTGCACAGATTAAATTCAACACACAGTGGTTGAGCTTCTAGTGAGTACATGGCCTTGCTAATGCTTTGTACTGCGTATGCTGATTTTGGGATTGACACGCAGGGAGATTCCAGTGGGTACACACAAGTGTTTGTATCATTTCTTCCTAGGGCCTGGGAAGAGGAGAGTCCCATAGTCAAAGCCAAAGAGACCACCTCTTCCTCCCCATAGGTTTTCTGAACTCTGAGGTGATCTCTTGGCAAGGAAGGTAGCTGGCCAGAAGAGAGCTCATACCTGTGCAGATAAGTACAGGCAAGGGGAGATTTGTTGTAGGCCCACTTCTATCCTGTGGTGCCTTTTACACTGGATTCTAAGTGAGAAGCCCTGCATAGAGCCACCAGATGAGGTAAGAACAGCCTACTTTATCATGCCTCTATCTGACTGAATAGGAGCTGGTGAGTTTTGGAGGTGGAGGTGGGGGTATATCCGTAGGTGAGCTCATGAGAGACTGGGGCACCTCACCCTCCCCATTCCTGGGGCCATCTTGAGGCCAAAGCTTCAAGTTTGCCATGGGCTTCCCAAAGGTGCTTCTGTTCTGCCTCCCAGGCCTGGCACCCAGCACTTTTCTGCTACTCCATGTGGTATTTCCTGCCTTTGAGGTGCCTCAGTGAACTAATGGTATGCTAGTGTTAGAGGTTTAATAAATGCCTGGATTGAGGAAGTATTGTATGTCAGCCTTGGCACTGGTTAGTGCACTTGAGAATGGTTGGGTGGGATGATTAGGATGTGGTGGCTGCCCTCAGAGGGCTTACCTTCTGAGGAGACACAGAGGGAAACAAAGATACACATAATACCATGTCATGATATGCTGAAGTTTCTGTAATAGCTAGGGGGCTGTGGGAGCACAGGAGGGAGTGGGTCTTCCTGGGGAAGTGTCAGAGAAAGCTCCAGAAAGGAGATACCTTTTGTTGTCCTCCACAGAATTGGTAGGAGTTTGCCAGGCTGAAGAGATGGGCATAGGAAGAACACTCTATGTAGAGGGCCTAGCGGAGATCCAGACGTGGAGGTAGGACATTATCTGCATATTGCGGAGCAGTGAGTCTTTTTGCCATTAGCTTATAAGGTAGGTGGAGGCAAACATTTAGAAATGAGATTGACAAAGTAGGCAAGAGTCAGTTTGTGAAGGGCCTTGAATGCCATGCTAAAGAATGGAACATTTGTCTTGTTGGCAATAGAGAGGCATCAGGAGCCTATTTTGAAATGTTACATTTACTTACATCTTAAAAGAAGATCTTGGGTAGGGAAGGAGACAGAGAAGGTACTCGGTAATCTAAAGCAATGAAGTACTAATGGCAGAACTTTAGGCATCAGAGAGTGAGATACTTTGGAGAGGGGGTCTGTTGGGTAAGGGTGAGGAGGGGCGAGAGAAGAGGCCCTCAAACCACCTCCCTTAAGAGAGGGCACAGGACCTGGGCCAGCTCTGGGCCACCCAGTTGAAGGAGCCCCCGAAGGCTGGCCTGATGAGGTCAGCACGTGGCCCGGGCAGCCAGGGAAGGGGCCATGTGCTGCGGTCAGAGCCCCCGGAAACCTTTGTTCTGGGAGTGCGGAGCAGGAGCCAGAGCCCATAATCAGCTCGTGCTCGGGTCGCCGCCGAGCTGGTCATTACCAAGAGCAGTCATCATTAGGAGCTGTCATAAACTGCCCTGACTTTTCTCTCCAGACCTTGTTAGTGGCCCAGGCGGGCAGCAAATGTGGTGCTTCTGGAGCCAGCCCCGTAATGGTTGGACTGACTGGTAACAGCATTACCCAGGGCCTGAGGGGCTGGGTCAGCTCAGGCGTCTGGAGCTTTCTAGAAGAGGGAGGCGAGAGGGGCTGTAGCTACAACAAAGCACAAGGGGAGAGGCCACAGATGGGGCGTGTGGTGTGTGTGTGTGTGTGTGTGTTTGTGTGTGCGTGCACGCGCACGCTCATGTCTGCATGTGTAAGGCTAAATCTGAGGCGTGGGTGTAGATGCATGTGTGTGGCCATGGGGTACAAGCTGTGTGCATGTCTGCGTGTGCACTGCGTGTCTACCTGGTGGGCTTGGCCATGCCAGTCGGCCCCTTGCCCAGCTGAGAGAAGCTGGCCTCTTACAGCCACTCTGGCTTCTCCAGGTGCTAAGTCTCCACTGGAGACTTAGTTTCCTCTCCCCACTGGCACTTTGGAGGGAGGCCTTTGAGAACAGGCAGAGGATGTCCCACACTTCAGGAAGGCTTTAGGGCAGTCCATGAGGGATTTCTCCACAGCACGTCTTTGTGCAAATCCAGGGCCATTTTGTAAGCTTGGGGAACACCCCTGTAGTCTTGGTGTTTTGTTTGTTACCTCAAATGCCAGTGAGGCCTGTTTTGTTGAGGTGCTAGTGTTTACTAGAAGTCCATTTAGAACGCTGGTTCTGTGGGCAGGAGCTACTTCCTTAGCAGAGTCCAGTGGTCGGCAGGGAGTGTCATAAAGGGCAGGGTGCAATCTCAAGAATTTTTAAAGTGTATTGGCAGGAGCGTGCATACCCTTAAGAGTCATACAGACCTGAATCCGAGGTCTCGTTCTACGTTCTACCACCTACTGTGTCTGCCCAGGTAAGCCACTCAACCTCTCTGAGACTTAGTTTCCCCCGCTGCCAAAAAGCAAAAATAAAAACTGTGCAGGAGATAATCTGTCATGTGATAGAAAACAACTTCCAGAGTCCTGGGATCTAATTCCAACACTGACACTAAATAGCTCTGTGACTCGTGCCAGTTCGTTAAAGTCTCTGGACCCGTTTCCTTAAGCAAATCCAAAGGATCACCTGACATGATCTCTAATGCTTCTTCTAGCTCTGAAATTGTACCATTTTTCCCCTCAAATACTCTGACGTGGTTTCCTGATTGGTTGTCTTTATTGGTGCCTCCCCACTCTCCAGGAATGTTCACTGGGAGCCCTGGACCCTCATCTTTGGCACCTGCAGAAGCAAAGCCTGCATCTAAGAGTGCACAGCAGAGGGAAAGTGAGTTGGATGCCCTAACTGCAGAGTTGAGTTGGGGCTACAGGCCTACTGCAAAGGGCAATGCATTGTTGCACTGTGGATCAGCATTCCCCAGCAGGGCCTGGGTGGCCGCTGAGCATCCTGACCTCAGTGCCTCTCCTGAGGGGACTGGTCCCACATGGAGATCCCTCTCCTGCACATGTTCCCAGGGCTCTTGTTCTTCCCGGGGTCTCCTCAGAAACCCAGGAATGGAGGGCATGGGAACTTCCTCGCCTGCACAGGAAAGGAGAGCCTGATGGGGAAGCAGCTTGGAAGCCTGGTGCACGTGCTTTCTAGACCTCAGAACTGCATTCTAATTCCAGCTCCAGAATTTATCATGAGGCATTGGCAAAGTCCTGTTATTTTCTCATTTGCCAAACAAGGATAATTGTTCACACTTGTCAGAACTGGTGTGTAGACCCCATGAGACTGTATTGAAGCATTGACTGTCCTGGAAATGACAAGTGCAAATTCACATCCAGCCTGTTACTCTGTGGCAGCTGGTCACAGGTGCCATCTTACATTTCTGCATGGTGTCCCCAGGACAGGCTTTTGGTTCAAGTAGGGGCTGTCAGCATGTCCGGCATAGCCATATTTTCCCTAAAGCACTCATAACAGAAAGCCACATTTGGCTTTCCTTAAAAAAGAAAAAAAAAATGAAGGATGGATGTGATTTGCAGATATATCAAATCTGAACCAGGATGGTAATGGTAATATTTTTTCTCAGAGAAGTTTTAGAGATTTGGAAGTTTGTTTTAATTTTTAAAAATTTTTGAAAATGTTTATTTATTTTTGAGACAGAGTGTGCATGCACATGTGGGAGAGGGGCAGAGAGAGAGAGTGAGAGAGGGAATCCCAAGCAGCTCAGAGCCTGATGTGGGGCTTGATGTCAAGACCCTGGGATCATGACCTGAGCTGAAATCAAGAGTAGGATGCTTAACTGACTGAGCCACCCAGGCACCCTATGTTTTGGAGGCTATTTAAAGTATAGGCTTATGTAGCCCATTTTTGGGCTCCTGGGGAGCAAATCTTAACTGAAGACTGAAATCCAAAGCACTGGGTAGGAAAGGACACTTGGAAAATCTAGGCCTGAAACTTCATGCCAGCCTGGCCCCCAAAGAGGGGACAATGGCCACGCCAGGCCCTGGTGCAGATGTGGCATATCTAGGACCCTCTATCCTTCAGTCAAGAGTGACTTTTATTGGTAGTCTCTATGCTGTTCCCCTGCACCGATGCCAGCATTCAGACTGAGGGTTCAGCACACCTTTGGTCCAGGATGCGATGGCAGATATTTTTTGCAGATAGGGGATGTGAAGTGGGGGGAAAGTGAGCTGCCGGGCCATTGCACCTAGGTGTTGTGGGGTCAGGTTGGATGCTTCCCACTCTCCAAGGGGCCTGGTAGTTCTCTTCCCAAATCCTCTTTCAAATGGAGGAGTCTGTGTGTTTAAAGATGTCTGCCTCTTGACTACAAGTATCAGGAGGACAGTAGAGGAGAGACAACTGAGGTTGTCTGGTCCAGCAAATGGAAGATGTGTTCTGCATAGCTCTGATAGAACCTGGCTTGTTGAGGAAACAAAACCTTGATCAACAAGGTAGTGGGGTCTCAACCACAGGAGCTGTTCAAAGGCTGAATGGCGTCTTACTGCGGTGGGTGAACTCACCTCATCTCATGTCAGATGATTTTCCTGAGGAGGGTGCAGGATGAAACTGGAGCCCCAGCTCATTAGATCACCCAGCAACATGGAAAAAAACACCTTGGAAATGTGTTTCTATTCAGTCATGGGTAGACCCCCTTTTTCAGCAAGGAAAAGGACACTGCTAGGTGTGCAGAATCAATCCCGATGTCATTCCGATGTATGTGCCTGTGGTGAAGCCCAGATGGCTTGGAGCCTTCGGGTGGCCATGGCTGTTGGGGAGCGGTCCTCCCATTGCCAGAAGGGAGGTCCAGCAGACTGGGAATGAAGTGCAGACACCGGGCTGGGCCTCCCTCTTCTCCTGCCTCCCTCTTCTGCCCTTGCCTTCATACCAGCAGAACCATCTGGTCCACCCCCACTCCCTGGTATCAGTTTTCCTGGTGACTTCTTAAAAAATCCTTTTTTGCCTTGACAGTAACTGTGCATGATGGGGGAGGGCAGGGAGAAGGTTGAGCACGAAGCTGCCCCTTCACTGGGAAAGGAGAATCAATAGATTGTGTTGATTTTTCTCTGTGACTGACAGCTCTTTGCCTGGAGCCTTCTTTTCTTACAGACTTAATGTGTCTTCTGGCAGATTTCCTTGTTTTGAATGATTACCTGAAGTAGCGAGCAGGCGAGCCTAGCAAAGAACTCGGCGCTTTTCTTTTGCTCATCATCCCCACCTTCTCCCCCTTTCCCGATGCTCCTCGGGGGTCGGTTGGTGAAGTGGAATCTAGTCTGGGCCAGCTGCAAACTCTCTGTGCTTCTTCCTTGCCCTCCACGTCTCTTAGAATGAGAAACACAGCTTGCACTAGAAAAGCTTCCTGTTCCTTCTATGGAGCCCGTGGCACAGACATCCCTGCCGGGCCCATGTCCCAAGGAACTCTGGCACTGGACACCAGTGGACGGCTACGTTGGAAGTGGCCGGGGTTGGGGGGATCATTGACACCCACTCTGGGTGTGATCTGATGGCATGCTCTCTGACAAGGGAACTCACGGGAGCCCGTCCATCTGTCTTAGTCCCTGCCTCATCTCCAAATGCTCCTCACAGGCAGGCAGGTCAGGCGCTCACCTGGACAGGCCCTGAGATTGCTCAGTAAGTTTCCTGAGTTGAGGGATGGAGTGCTGGGCTGCAGCCTGCTGTTTTATCTGATCGGCAGCCCTGGGCCAGAATGAGGACCAGGCCTAGCTCCCCTCGCTTCTCCCCGAAGAGTGTGGGGCACTGGGGGAGGGGCCTCTGGTCCCGGCTTTCCTCCTTCAGCTCAGACACATTTCTTGCAGGAAACGACTTATCTGATATTGAGCTGGGGTTGCACTTCTTCAGCCCGGATGGAGCTCAGTTTTCCAGTGTTTGGCATTTTATCCTGGCATTGAAATAGTGAGAGGAGGGTTGCTTGCATTTGGAGGTGGGAAGGGAGGCTGCATGGTCCCGTGCGCTGGAACCAGAGGGGCTGGGGGTCATCTTTCTGAAAGAGGGTGGGTGCAAAGAGACAGAAACGACAAGGACAAGTGTTGGGAAACTAGGGGATGGGAGACGTGGGCCACAGGCAGTTGGTGGCCCTGGTTCCAGTACCTGACCAGCTGCTGACAGCTGAGACCACAGTTCTCATTCCTCCCAGACTCTGTGACGAGATTGTGGCTGGACGGCCTCTTCGGTCCCTGTCCACTCTAAGAATTTGTTCTTCTATGTCCCAAGTTAGTGTTCTTTAAACACACACACAGGCCATGGAGCAGAACTTTCCCCTCATAGGAATCCTTACCGTGAACTTCATTATAGAAAACTGGTCAACACAGACTGCTGGGCTGAAAGAGAAGGGGACCTGAAGGGGACTGGCTTGGCCACTACAAATTCCTGGGGCACGTGGGACACGCACTCTGTTATGAAGTTCCCGGGACCTGGGACAGGGTGTCTGACCTCAGGGATGAAGGGCTGGGATTATCCAATGAGACACTCATGCTCTACTTTCTTCCTGGATGGACCATCAGGGACTTTACCCAATGTGCCCTGGCCTAGCAGCCTCTCAGTACAGATGGTGACAGTTCCATCCAAACTGTGCTAACCTGCTAGCCTGCACTTACTGGTGGTCTCCACCTGCCCACCAAAGACTTTGGGGGTAGGCTCTGCAGGGACTCTCCTCCCTGTGCTGCCATTGCAGGGCTCCTGGAGTGTGTCTCCACAGGCTCGGGCCACCTGTCCCTGCTGCTGCTGGCTGAGCTGGTGATCCCCGGGCATTGCCAGCTCCACTGTCAGGCCAAGGCTCCCAGCTCTTGGAGACCAGATGTCCAAAGGCCCTACAGCAAGGGTGCCTGGGCCCTAAGGTGTCACAGCTTCTCGTGGAGCAGCTCTTTGATGTGTTTACAAGGCATGTTTTCCCCACAGTGTGGCTGATCCACACAATGGCCATACCTGGAGCCACACTTCCCTCCTTACCTTAGGTCCGGCTTCTGAGTCAGGGCTAATGAGCCACGCTCACTCCTCCTGGACGTCTCTAGTGGCGTCATATCTTCACTCAGTGATGTGGCTCCTGGAAGTTCCCCTAGATGTGCCTGTTTATGTATGGGTTCCACTAAGGATCTTAGGGTTTTATTTTCTCCAAAAAATTCCATGCAGTCATGTAACAAGTTAATTGCGAACGGGTAATGGTGGTGGGGTTGGAGGATGGTGAACACAGCTACCACTTGTGTTCTGGCCCTGCTGGGACACCTGTGTACAGTGATAGGCTGGATGGAGCAAAGAAACAGGTGCTAATCAACTCTGTGCATTAGTTGAGCTAATCAATAGATACAAGAAAATTGGAGGAATGCATTTTTTCCTCCATCTAGAAGTTGTATTGATCTGGGAAGTTTTTACAAGCTCAGCTACTGATTTTGATCTGACTTTCTGATTCCTTCCATTGGAATGTCTTTAAGCAAATCTTGAGAATGGCTGAAAAAAAGCCATCTGGTGCCTGCATGTCGTCTTTCTAAGGATGGTTTCCCTCAGTTTCCCATCCAGCTACCAGGTCTGTCTGACGGGAAGACTTGACATATTGCCAGGAGAGGGCCTTCAAGATCATTCTGTTTCCATTTCAAGTGGAGAACCCACAAACTTTTTAGGGGACACAGAGGGGGAGAGAAATGTGATAGTCCTCCAGGAGGCTCTCTAATTCCAACACATCAGGAAATACTTTTCATTGTAGCAAAGATGTGGCTGTGTCCTGGAATTCAAGAAATCAAGATATGGAAATATAAATGACAGAAAGAGAGGGAGGGCAGGGCAGGGGATCCATGTTGTCAAAGGTCACATCATAGAAAGCAAGGATTTAAATTTAGCAGGGCTCTTATCTGTGGAGTCATTGGAGTCTTTAGTCTTTGGGAGTGGGATGAAGAAGAATGAGATCGTGCATAGTTACAGAGAGCTTCTTGAAAGACTGTAGGGGAATGAATCAAAATTGTACAGCTTGGGTTAATTTGGCTTAGGCACAGTAGAAAACTATATTTACACCACTCTGCTTCTCCTAAAGTCAGAGGGGTGCTTAAAATTGAGAAGTTCAAATGAATGACTAAAGTATAAGCCATTAATTTATACACACATGCTTACTTACAGAATATATAAATTAAATGTATAATTTATTTTTGATTATGTAATTCAGTTTTGAAATGGCAATATATTCACCTGGTATAAAATAAAAATGTTCCAGGGTGCCTGGGTGGCTCGGTCGGTTAAGCGTCCGACTTCGGCTCAGGTCATGATCTCACGGTCCGTGAGTTCAAGCCCCACGTCGGGCTCTGTGCTGACAGCTTGGAGCCCGGAGCCTGTTTCAGATTCTGTGTCTCCCTCTCTCTCTGCCCCTCCCCTGTTCATGCTCTGCCTCTCTCTGTCTCAAAAATAAATAAACATTAAAAAAAAATTAAAAAAAAATGTTCCAAACAGTAGAGATTTAAAAGTAACAGGAACAGTTTGCTTTCTCATACATGAGCTTATTTATTAAAAAAAATTTTTTTGATGTTTATTTATTTTTGAGACAGAGAGAGACAGAGCTTGAACGGGGGAGGGTCAGAGAGAGAGGGAGACACAGAATCTGAAACAGGCTCCGGGCTCCGAGCTGTCAGCACAGAGCCCGACGCGGGGCTTGAACCCATGGACTGCAAGATCATGACCTGAGCCGAAGTCGGACACTTAACCAACTGAGCCACCCAGGTGCCCCGAGCTTATTTTTATATTGAGCCTACCAGTGACCCTGTGATGTATGGAAAATATTATTATCCCTCCTTTTAGGTGGAGGAAGATGAAGCTCCAAAGTTTAAGTGACTTGCCCAAGGTCACACAGCAGAGTTGGAAGTCAAACAGGGCAGCCTGGGCCGGTATCAGGTTACAATCATGTGTAACTGATCACATCCCAAAAGACTACATTTCAAAACCACATTCTAAGGTTCCAGTTGGACATGAATTTTGGGGGAACACTATTCAACTCACTACAGGGTTCTAGAGCCAACTTTCCTGAGATTGAATCCTGGCTCTAGGTCATTTACTAGCTGGTGTCTTTTGGGAAATTATATGCCTAAATCCACTTGTCTTAAAAGGTGGATGATAATAGTACCTCGTTCATTAGGTTGCTGGGAAGATGAACTATAGGACCTTTAGAACAGTCCTGGCACTTGACAGTCAGTACCAGGGATCCCTGAGGCAAACTTGGTAGATGACAGTACAGAGTGGTCATCAGAGGCAACCACACGAAGCAAAGCCAGCTTCACGCAGTAGGTTATTGATGTGTGAATCTTGGAAAGGGTTTCCAATGAAGAAAGCATTGTCAGTCTGGTGTGCCTGACTTGATAGAGGAAATTCTAGGCATGAGATGGTAACCCAAGGGATGCTGCGTCCCACGTGCTGCGGCCTGGCTCCTGGTAGTTACTGGGAGGCAGGGAGCAGCTTGGCATAATAGCCAGTGGCTCTGATGTGTAGCTGATGGAGACAGGGGTGTCATGAGACCCACTTTCTAACGTGACAGGCATGCTTGTGAGTGGAGCCACAGAAAACCAAGAGCCACGAGGTACATTGTTCTACACCTGAGGTCAGAGGACATCTGCATGCAGCCAGCCTGGGAGAGTCAGATGCAGACATGGAGGGCAGTCAGCTCCCCAGAAGGTGCTTGGGAAGCAGTGCCCCAGCACTGAGTGCTCAGAAGCTCTCTAATGAGTTGCTCCAGCAGCTCAGTAAAATAAAGATTGGTTGAACGGTAGGCACAGTATCTGCCTTTTGCTGGAGGAACCATGATCAGGGTAGACTTGAGCACGAGAAAACAGTCAGCAGCTTTGCACAGGGATCCTAGATCTTGAGCCTGCATCTTTATGCAATTCTTCATACCACCGGGTGTGTCGGCTCCTCTGACCACTGCCCACAGCCCCTCAGGCTACTGATCATAATCAGCTCTAGCGTGCATGCCATATTAAGAATAGTTTCTCAGCAAATCCTCAACTTTTTATGGATTGGCACTGTGGCTCTTGTTTATATGGTGTCTCTCTGTACACATCTGTCCACAAAAGATATAAACTGGTATTGGTGCTTGTACAGCACCCCACAGTTGACAAGATGCATTCCCACTTACCAACTTATCTGAAATCTTTGGATGGTAGCCATGAACTTAAACATTTTGTGTTCTGAAGTGACTGCAAGCGCTCTATGTTTGTATGTGAGTTGGGGGGGGGGGTAAGTGTGTGTGTGGGAGGATGATTGGGGGTAGGGATTGGGGTAGTGTGATGAATGCCCTTGGGGCACAATCCCAGAGGCCTCCCCCTAGCTCTCTGGGTAGTGCACTGAGAACCAGAGAAAGGAACTAGGCAAAGTGAGTGTGTTTTTGGTGGGAGCGGGGAGAGGGGGACTCTACTGACCCTCTCTCTGTACTGGGCACACCTGTTGGGGGAACTGGGTGCTCACAGGACTGTCCAAAGGGACTTTGGAGCCAGAGTCATTGCCCCTAACCCCTGGGACTTTGATTGTTCTCAGTAGGAAGGGATGCATCTATGTGGAGAGTACTTGGGCACATTGAAAGACCTTGCCCAGAACTTGGTAAATACCCAGAAGGCATTTGCCACCTGAAGGGTAGGAATGCACTTGCTATGTTCTGTCTCTGCAGTGCCCGGAGTCTTTGCCTATCCACCAGACTTCGTGTGGGTCTCCTTTGGGCCTGGGGTTATTTGTCCCTTCTCTGCTGCCCCAGGGGACCACAGCTTTCACAGCCATGTAAGTGTCAATCCTGAAGAAACAGCAGGGAGTTTAGTTGGGGGCAGAGAGGCATACGCATCCTCACTGCCTTTATTTCCCTGGCACCCTGGGCTCCTCTTAGGCTCCGGATCCCATGGATGGGGAAGGTGTGCGCCAGGGGTGTAGGTTCGGGCTGGACCTTGGTACCTGTGAAGGGCCACTGTTGGGCAGGTTGCTAGGGCGACTAGGTCTTCAGAGTATCCCTGCTGTTTACACAAAGACTAGAATGGTGGGGAAAAAAAGAAACAGAAAATTGAAGTGCAGAAAGTTGGGTAGATATGCAGGATCAGAAATGTAAATGAGTAAGTGCACGTAATATCAATGGAGGGGTGGGATCAGGTCTTGAGATGAGGCTTCTGTTTCTGCCTCAGAGCAAAACCATATGACGGTCAGAATGAAGGATTTCGAACACTGGCCTCTGTCTTTTGAGCTTTCTTAGCTTGGTACTTTGGAGAAGACTGTGATGGGTCAGAGGGGTGTTTCCCTCTCTGAGTCCTTTTATTCCTAGCATGCCCTTGAGAGGGACAAGGGGATACAGTGAGTCCTGAGTGAGAACGTTCCCTCACCTCAGACCTGAAAAGCAGCTTGCCATAGTGAAGGGAAGATACCTCAGGACAGGGGTCTTCTGTTCTGCATATTATAAATAGCTTTGTGCCTCAAATCACTGACTGGGCATTGGTCTCCTCCCTAAACTGAGGGAATGGCTTAGGACTCATGGCTGTGTCAAAGGTTTTTACCAACTGAATGGTTCTGTATCTACTGGACTCTGTTTTCCCCCAGCCAGGGCTGTCTCTTTCACCACTTTGGAAGGGTTGGGAGCTCCTGGGTTAGATAAAGTATGCCTTATTCTCTGACCTGTGCACCTGCTGGGTGGCTTGGGGAGTCCAGAGAGGGAGAAGGTGGGGATCTGTCACCTCCTGTTCACCAGACTCCTCACCACCAGCTCCATGCCAGTCACATCTTCATTTTTTAAGTTTTATTTATTCAAGTAATCTCTACACCCAATGTGGGGCTTGAACTCATGACTCCAAGATCTAGAGTCACATGCCTTTCTGACTGAGCCAGGCAGGCATCCTGTCAGTCACATCTTTAAAACATGCATGCACTCTTTACATATGGGCTAGTTTCTTGCTAGGATGGCCAAACATTCTAGTTTGCCCAGGATGGTCCCGGTTTATTCCTGTTGTCCTGGCATAATGATCAATTATCTTCTTTCTGTCTCAAAAATGTCCTGGTTTGGAAGCTCACTTACATAGTTGGTCCTCCACCCCATGACCAGGGCATCTCTGTGGTGAAAACCCATTGAAACTTCATGGCATAGCAAGGAATTAACAAATTTTTTGGTTGGGAAATCCTGGTCAAATGCACACAGGATTAATAGACATTAAATTTGGTGGTTCCTGGGATTTCTGTGAAAATCTGCTTCCCCTCCTGAGGCAGCAGAACCTCTTACAAGGAACAGAGAGTAACCTCTGAACACCTGTCGATGAGCCAGAGTCACGAACTGTAGATTTTAAACATGTTATTTGACCAAATCTTTTCCTGATATGACTTACTTCTTTTTTGGAGAAACTTTTTTTTTCTGATTATAAAATACATGTTTATTGCATGAAACTTGGAAAATAGTGAAAAGCATATAAAGAGGTTTGACATCACCTATCTCCTCACCACCCAGAGACAGCTACTGTTAACATTTGGGATGTTTCTCTCCCCTGCACCATTGATGTGCACAATTGTGTGTAGTGACTTCTTTCCAGTTAATTCTTGATTGTAGGTATTTTCCATTCTGAAAATTACTTCACAGTTTTCCCCATTCTAGGCCCTTTAAAAGTGGAGACTCTTACTTACTGTTTCACTATATCAAATTAATATCACCTTAATTACTGGTACCATTCAAGAGTTTCAAAGGCACCTCTCTGTTAGGATTTCTTAGGGACAGTGTTCAGGATGAACTTGTTGGAGAACATTCTCTGCATGTTAAAGAGAAGAAATAGACCCAGAGGGCTGTGGTTGCCTGCTCAGGCCTCACTCGAGGTCTGCTTGTGCACAGGGACCTTTTCTGAGCACCACCTGTGCCGAAGGCGTTGCACAACAATGACCTTGCCTCCACCCCTTCTGGCAGAGTTAGTTTCCCTTCTGGTATTATTCACACACACTCATATTTGAGCTAGACTCCCTGGGATTAAATTCTGGTTCTGCCATTGACCCATTAACCATTCTGCCTCCCAATCAGCAAACTGCTTCTAATTAGAATATTTACCTCATAGGGTCGTTAGAGGCTTCATGGAGTTAATGTGTGTAGAATCACCTAGACCAGTGCCTGGCTCAGACAAGTGTTCAATAACTGTTGGCGATGGCTCTTGTTATTAGTGCTAAAGCAGAGGTTTGTGCAAATAATTCCAGTCTCTCTAGTGAGGCTGTGAACTTCAGGGCAGTGAGTGTGCTGTTGATGTCTCTTTATTCATTCGTATATCCAGTAAATGTTAGCTTGAGCTCTCTGATGTGTTAGGCATGACACTAGTCAATGAACAGAGATGAATGTGGTCCTTGCGCTGAACGCATTCATAGTGGGGATGTGGGCAGGTAAGGCACACTCATGGGTAATTATCATGCTATGCTGAATCATGGTTCACACAGGGAGGGCCATGAAGGTCAAAGCTGGACCGGGATGGGGAGGCTTCAGGGAGAAGATGGACTGTAGCTTGGCCAGAAGGATGGGTAGAAAAAGCATGAATTTTGCTTCAAGTACACCTCCTGCCTTTAGAGAGATCAGCTGAGAGAACAGTAAAGGGATAAGAGCTAAGGTGGGCCTGCCCCAGTTGCCACAGGCACTGGACTCACACCTTCTTCAGAGATATCCCAACCAAGTGTCCAGGGGCAGCCATGGGGTCAGGGTACACCCTAGGTCTCTTCTCCCATCTGTGAGATGGGATAGCATGAAGACCTGTCGGCGACCATGCTTGGAGTGTGTCAGATAATCTGGAGCCATCTTTAAAAAAAAATTATTTGCATATAGTAGACACACAGCATTATATTAGTTTTGGGCATACAACAGAGTGACACAGCTTCTCTATATGTTATGCTATGCTCACCACAAGTGTAGCTACCATCTGTCACCATACAGTGCTATTACACTATCATGGACTATATTTTGTCTGCTGTATCCTGGGGCTATCTTTCAGTTTAGACAACTTCGCAATGAGGGCTGGACTCTCAAGCCAATGTGTTCACTGTGGGCCTGGACTACTGTCAATTGAAGCGAGGTCCCCAGGTGATGTAAGCAGGTGAGGGCAGTGGTTACCATGTTGAGATAGAAGGTACTTTCCCTTGGTTGATTGGTGTTTCTATATTGGCTTTCAAGACAGAGAAAGGAAGTATGATGACTTAGAAAGATTGCCAGTGCTAAAAGGAAACTGAGGTTAATTGGTCCAGGTGGCCTCATGAAGACCCAGAGAAGTAAAGTGATTTACACAAGTTTATACAAAAAGTTAGTGATGGAGTCTGAACCAGAAGCTAGAGTCCTTTCCACTGAGATGTGCTGTCTCTTGCTACCAAAGCCTTTGTGTTTGCAAGACTCACCTCTGAAGATCGGGGCCCCAAAGACCTTGGTGATTCTGAAAATGGTGCTGGATCAGTTTGCTCAAGGTCAGCTGGGTCTCGGACATATCCATGTTGAACTTGTTGACCTCAGCCAGAACTTCCGTGAGTTTGGAGGGCATAGAGTATGTCGAGCCTCCAGGATATGCAAACACCAGCCAAGAAAGAATCCTCAGAATGCACTGCTGTGAACAACCAAGGTGACAAATCAAAGACCCCACCCTATCCTTACCCTTGAATCCTTTCAGACAAGAAGCATCAACATCACTTGGGAACTTTTCAGGAATACAGATTCTTGGGCCCCATCCTATTGCTACTAAATCAGAAACTGGCTCTGCAATCTGCAGAGTTTTTTTAAAAAAAACTTTTTTTAAAGGTTATTTATTTTGAGAGAGACACAGACAGCATGAGTGGGCGAGGAGCAGAGAGCAAAGTTTCCAAGCAAGCTCCGCACTGTCAACGCAGAGCCCAATGTGGGGCTCGAACCCATGAAACTGCAAGATTGTGACCAGAGCTGAAGCCAAGAGTTGGCCACGTAACCCACTGAGCCACCCAGGGGCCCCTAGCAATCTGCATTTTTAACAAGTCCTCTGTGATTCTGGTGACACCAAAGTTTGAGGAGCTTTCTCTTAAATATCTCTCAGAGCTGGGAAAAGCTCATGGCTTTTCAGACCCACTCCCATCTTTTTTATTCCAAGAGACCATTCCACACTCCAACTTGCCATTTAGGCAAACACGGCAGGCTGGAATGGAGAGGAATGGAAACCCAGTGACCTCGCGGCAGGAAAAACTGTTTGCCTTGGCAGGTTTGCATGGACTTGGAGCCAAGATTCAATCAATCCTAATGATTGACTGCATTTAAGCAATTCTCCCATTCTCCTCTGCCCCCTGCCTGGGGATGGCGAGGAGGGCTACAGGGCTTACTGGGAAGGAGAAGGGCCAAAGCCCCTCTTTGTCCCACTCTGAGGCCCTTGTCCCTGCTGCCACGGCTGCCAGTGCACACGTCTCCCCAAATAAAACCCCACCAGGCAACTCTTTGCTCTCAAAGTGGGGTTTTCATTTTGTACCATTAGCTTAAATCAGTGGGGATTTAACACAATCCATGAAACCAAGCAATTAGGCAGAGGGATTCCGGATAGCTGACATGGGTGCTGGTGTGCTGTGTGTGTGTTTCTGTGTGGGTGATGAGGAGGGTCCCGAAAGCTGCAGACTCTTCTCTCCTGCCTGCTGCCTCCACTCCCAACCTCCCCAAGACGTTTGGGGTCCAAAAACCAGGACAAATTCAAGTAAATAATTTGCCTCAAATAAGTCACTCAGGAGCATTTTCTACATCTGTTGTTTTCTTGTAATGAGAGAAAAAGAAAGCTGCTTTCAATCGTTGTGTTTGGTAATGTATGTCCTATAGTTAGGAAATGCATGTAAGTGTTCAGCATGTGGTTTGTGGTCAGGGGACAGAGTCTGAGTTGTTGTGACCAAGTGCAAGCCTCTTTCTTTGCTAAATGAATTAATGATGCCAAACACCGGCTCCTGCAGGAAACAGAGAGGTCTGTTAAGCCTCCATTGCAGGGTCTTTGTCAGTAGGACTTATTGGGTCAGCTTGCCCTGGTGTCCACACCCTCTACTGCATGTTGGAAGGAGGCTGTGGTTTTTCACAGCCAATCCCTTACCCAGTGCCGTTAACAAATCTCATCTGCACTATTGCACTTGCTGCCTTGGGGTCGTCCACCTGAGATATTTGTGAAAATGGGGCTGGGAAGTAGAAATCAGGTCCTTTCTGTCATTACTGCTTAGTGAAGTCTTGCTGTCTGAACAGGCTTTTCCATTTAGAGGAGGGGTGTAAGCCAAGCCCACCGGGCTGCTACATGGGGTGCCCATCTGTGGGCCTTCCCGATTCAAGAGGCTGGTAACAGGTCATGTTGTAAACAGTTTTCCAGTATTACCCCCTGCTCCTCAAACCATCTACTGGGATCTTCAGCCCTCTCCACAGGAGAAAGTAACCGAGGACAAAAAGCGAGTTACTAAGGAGTCAGGGTGTGTGGTCTGTTACCTGCCCCAGGATGATTTGTCATTGCCCAACTGCCCCTAGAATCTGCCAGGACCCCATGCACCCCCTTTGCTTTCTTACTTCCTGTTCAGAGGAACTGTGGAATACAGCAGAGAGCTCTGGGTGGAGCGGCAAGGAGCAGAGCTCTTATTCAAACAAAGCCCTTGAGAAGCCCTAACTAATGCCAAGCTCCCTCGGTTGAATGGAGAGTAGAGGACCTAGAAATGTAATCTTTGCATTTCTTTTAAGATCTCACAGTTTTGGGATTGATTTAGAGTTTATATACTTTTAAGTTCTTTACTAGACTATAAGCCTTTTTAAAGCTTAAGTTTTTTTGAGTCAAAATAAATGCAATTTAAAAAGTCATGGTATTGAAATGTTTCTAACAAAACCTCTGCCTGATGCCTTTCCCACCACTAATTCTTACAGCCCAAAGGGAATATTTTCCAACTAATTTAGCTACTTGTGATATTTAGCAAAATGGGGTCAGTAAATAATTTTTCATTTTAATTTTTAGTTATTACTGATCTTTTTTTATTGAAGACAAAGATTTATGTGTCTTACTTTTATTTCTGAATTTTAATTTTATTTTTCAGACATCATTTCTGAACTTTAATTTTTAGACATTATTTTTTGATTTTGTATTATTGAATAATTATTGATATTGTATTATTATTGAAGATAAAGATTTATCTGTCTTATATCTCCACTTCTCCCCATTTTTTATGGTAGAATTATATCACATTTTCAGTTAAATTAATACTCAATGATTAATTTATTACAATAAATAAATATGATCCGCAGCTGAGCCATGTACTATACTGCATTTGTATTTCCTTTCTTTTGTACCTTTTTTTTTTCCTTTGAGATAGCAAATGTCTCATTTTATTTTCCCAGTTCTTAATGTTTATAGTATGAATTCAGCCTCGAACTTTTCTGCAGGTAATTTGCCTGAGCCCTCTTTCCTCCTGTTTCAGTGTGGACTGATTGAGCTTCAGGCCTGCCACATGGTCATTCTGGAAAAATCATTTTAAGATTTCCATTGCTTTTATCAGATGTTAGATCTTTGGTTTCCTGAATCCTGTGTCTTGTTCTGCACTTTTGTAGAATGCATCATGGAGTACTTTCCCAAGAAAAGATCTCTGGAAGACAACTTTGTTCTAACGATCGAACTTCTGAAGATATCTTTATTCTGCACACATACACTGATTGATAGCTTGGCTCAATAGCTTGATAGTGTTGAATTGGGGAATTCTAAAGGCATTGATCCATTATCCTCCAGCTTCTAGGGTTGCTGTTGATAAATCCAATGCCATTCTGATTGCTGGATCCTTTGTATTTGATGTATAATCTCTTTTTCTCTAGAGGACTGTAAACATTCTCTTTATGTTGGTGTTTCTAAATGTCATGATTTGTTGAGCTGGGTAACTGTTAATCTGAGAACTCATGTTTATTTCTGGAAATTTTTGTGTATGATTTCTTTGGTATTTCTCTCATCTGTTTTCTTGGTTCTCTCTTGTTCTGTGTCATCTTCCTGTCTCCTGTTTCCCAACTCTTTGTCATTTTGTTTGGCTTCCCTGGAAACTGTTTTCAACCATGTCTTAAAGCACTTGTATAGCATTGTTATGTTTTAAATTTCCTAATACTCTTTGTTCTCTGAATGTTTCTTAGTTTCTTTCTTTTATTTAAAATTTTTTTAACGTTTATTTATATTTGAGAGATAGAGAGAGACAGAGCATGAGTTTGGGGGGGGGGAGGGGGGGGTGGAGAGAGGGAGACACAGAATCAGAAGCAGGCAGGCTCCAGGCACCGAGCTGTCAGCACAGAGCCCGACGTGAGGCTTGAACTCACAAACTTTGAGATCATGACTGGAGCCGAAGTCAGATGCCCAACCGACTGAGCCACACAGGCACCCTTCTGAATGTTTCTTCTAAAAATTTTGTGTTCTGCTTTTATGAATACAATGTCTTATCTAATATTATCTTCGTAAAAGGTTTGTGTCCCCTAAGTGGTCTCTGTTGTCTCTGAATTCTCTTTTTCTTGTTTAGTTTGTATGTTTTGGTCTCTGTTGTTCGCCCTTAGAGGCTTTGCTTAAATGCTTGCTGACCTTTGGCTGGCCATTCAAAGAGTGAAGCATTACATTGGAAGCTCTGTGTGTGCATGTATGACCTGTGATTTGTTGGGCCTCGTTTGAGAGTTTTGTTGGTAGGAGCGCTGTAGGTCTTTTCTTTAGGGCTACTAGTTTCTTTAGATAGAAACCCTTCACTCCTCTCTGGAGGATATAAATGCAGGGTTCTAAGACCTGAGGGACTCACCATTTATTGTGCAGACTTCACTTACTCCTTTGGACTCCGTGCAGTGCCTCGCCACCTTGCCCTTCCCTCGTGTCTGGTATGCCTAAGCCCAGAGTCTTCTGGTTCACACATTCTATTGGAATCAACCTTTTGGATGTTGCTGGAGTTGGTGAGGGGCTGTTACCAGATTTATGGCCCAAGCCTAGCGGACCTGAGTGTCCTTCTACAGACAACCAATTTTTATACTTAATACAGTTTTTTTAACTGTATTTCTGAGGTCAGAAATACCCAGTGGCCCCAATTCATGAGCATTTCTGGGTCTTACGGTGTGGACTGGCTTGTTTGTTACTGGCACCCCTATCTGTAAGCTGCTAAGCTTCAGTTTTTCTTCTCCCTGTCAAGCCAGGTTTCACCATCCATTTGCTTTCCATTATACTGCATGCTGATATGTTCTTGTTTTCTTGCATGTGTTTATAACTTTTTTTTTACTTTAATTTTAAACTGACTTCAGAATGGAATGGAAATGATTGTGTGGGCTCAATCTAATATGTTTGGCTAGAAGTAGCCAGTGGTAACTCTTCACAAACATTCCAGAAGCATGGTGGTTGCCAGTATGGCATACCTTTCCTTTTCACTTCCCAGTGGTTTTTAGCTCTTTGGAATTCATGCCCACCCCTTCGGATCAGGATCTGTGCCTTCCATAGGCCACCAGTGACCCCAAGTCACCAAGTTGAGTGATCTCACCTCACACTCATGCTTAAACTGCAGCATTTGGGATGGAGGAGCATGTCCTCTATTTGAAATGCCCTCCCCCTGTGCCTTCTGAGATACTTGGCCGCCTGGTTTTTCATCTGTGCCTCCGATTACTTTTACAATAACACGTCCTCTCTCCCTAATGATGGTGCTCGCTGAGGGCCCTCCTTCTCTCTTTTCCCTTCATTGTAATCAGCTGAGTCACGGATCTGGTTCCTAACTCAGCCCCTTTTCCAGTTTTTGCATCAAATCCTCCTTGCACTCCAGCAGCAATTCCACGTTATTGGTTGTATGAATGGCTGGCTCTCAGCCAAGGGTTGCCATACACCCCAGCACCCTGTTGAGGTAATTGGATTAATGGTGGCACCATTAGCATTAGAGGGCCAGGACGGAGAGGTGGTTTTGAAGAGAGTGTTGGTTTGCAATGGATGTAATAAGTTTCCTGTTCTCATTTTAGCCTCAGAAATATGGCCAAGCTTCATGGGGAAGCTACCAAAGAAGTATCATTTGGGAGCAAAAAATAGGGTTTCAGGTAACTAAAAGTGGGATGAAATTTAAATGTCTACCTGAACTTAAGGGATTATTTATTTTAATATTGATCAGAAAGACCCAGATGAACCCTAGTGGCAACCTTACCTGGGGTTTTCCAAGTTTCTGGGTCTCTGAATTCTTGCTGGCAGTGACCAACCAGCAAGGTGAGAGGTAGGAGTAATATTCTACTCTCAGAAGATGTGAAGTTGTTGCTAAAAAACACTAAGGTGTTTTGTTTATTTGTTTTGTTTTAGTTTGGGGTCCAGGTGTTACAGGTAGCCGAGATCAAGGGCCGGAGGTAGTTGTAGCATTTTTTCCCAGGGTGAGAAGGGCACACAATGAAGGAAGAGAAGACTGTGCACAGCATGGGGAATCCTAGAGATGAGGTTGGCTAGACCCCCAGCATTGACCCACATGGGCCCTCTGGATGGTAGTGCTGCAAGGCCAGCAGTCAGCACCGTATGCTTTACAGATGGAAAACTGAGATTCAGAGAGCAGAAACCAGATTTTGTGGTCACACAGTTAGAACCCAGGACCCAGTACTCTGTCTAGTGCCCCAGCTGCTGCCTCTTTGGCTTCTCCTCCCTGCCCACACCACCATTTGCATTGGAAACTGTGAACACAGTCTATGGGAGAATCTCTGGGGCTCAGGCACCCTCTGTGTAGTGGAGGCTGGGTAGGGGAAGAGGAAGTGGTGATCCGTTCCAGGCTGCACCAGGGCCAGCACCCACCCCTGTGTCAGAAGCCCCTGGATGTGGTATGGTGGGGGGCTGTGCGTATATCCACAAGGCACAGGGAAATCAACCTTGGCCGGCTAATCGCCTTTCCAAACATTGTTGGTAATCTGCATCCCTAAAATAAACCCTTAAAAGATGGAAAGATGTTAGTAATTTCTGGCCATATGTGCCTCCTCCTTCCTTACTCTCCCCACCTCAAAAAAGAAACTGAGCCAAATGGCAAGAAATAAAGAGTCTAATGCATAACACATTTCCATCATTTGATTTCCCCTCTCCCCTCGGTGTCCCCCCACCTATGTAAACTAAATTCCTTTACACGGTCATGGCAAAGGAACATTAATTTTTGATTTGAGTTGTGATTAAAAGCAACACAATCAAAAGAGTGAAATAGTTTCCACTGAAGCAATATCATTTTAAACCCAGTCATGGTATAGTAGGAAAGAGTGTGGTCTTTGGGGTTAAGTGTGGGTTTTAATTCTGATTCTATCTCTCTTACATACTGTGGCTTCGTGTTGTCATTACTTGACCTGAGTCCTTCTCCTTGATTGTGATAAATAATAATGATGCCTTCTTAGCATGAGTGCTGTGAGCATGAAATAAGGCACTGCACATAAGCAGCCTACCCTGTGCTCATCTGTGGAGTGCGGCACTCAAAAAATGATGGCTCACTTCTCTGCAGAAAAGAAGGTGCCCACACTGTCAGCTGGGGCATGCACTCATATCTGCTGTTGATGCATTCCAGCGCTTCTACAGCAATGCTTGGTTGCCAGCCTTAGGTTTTGGGAAGTAGCTTGGGATTCACCTAATACCTTGGGGCCACCTTATTTAAAGGGTCTCGTGAAAGGAGCAGAATTGTTCTTACTGCCTTCTCCTCCCCTCCCGTAGTATTCCTTTCTTTGATGAGTGGTTTCCCCCAGTCCTGTTTTCTCTGTTTTGCAGAGGGGAGGCCAAGATGGAAACTTGACTTTCCCTAGGCCTGGGCAGTGAGTCTCCTCCTCCTGGTTCCTTCTTGAACTCCACTGAGAACCTTCCTCCTGCAGCAAGCCACAGACCAGAACAGTTGAAGTCTTTTCCCAAGTGAACCACCAGGCACAAAGTTTGTAAGCCAACAAACTAACCCAAGTGTAGGCCTGTGTGGGCATGTCTGGGGTGAAGCCCTGGACAGGTAGTTTCTATGCTTTCTGTTTGCCACACTCCTGCCTGCTGGTCCCCATACACCCTGTCTGCAGTGGGGGTAGGAATAAAGCATAATCAGAAGCACTGGGCAGTGGCCGTTTTGGGTCAGGGAGAGCTTAAAGAAAGGAACTCACTGGGAAGCTGTGCTCAACTCACTTCCATGTGTGCTGGGAAGCCTGGACCAGCCTGAAAGGTCAAGGTTAATCCTCAGCAAGAGTCTTCTGCTGCTTAGTGCCCAGTTCCTGAACCTTCTGCTGCCCTTGGGAGTGAGGCGTTTCTTAAGGGATACCAGGCCTAGGGTATTATATGAGGTTAAGTAGACTGCAAAATCTGGAACTCCTTTTGTAAAGAAAAGAAAGCAGTGGGAGTGGGTTTAATTTACTGACTTTGACACATTCATTAAAGGTTTGTTCCTAGGATTTTCCCCTCTCCTTCTTATTCTTGGGTTAGCCAAGGGTGTGTTTTTTAATCAAGTAAATACTGAATAATAAAGCCTTTGCTACAGCAGTCTTTTTAAACCAGGAGAAACTCTTTTACCATTTTGTAAACGAAGTCGTTTTGAAATGTGGGTGAAACCAGGAAGTGAGTCTGAGCTCTTCTCCCCTATTTTCTTGATCCATTTCACCGGTCCTCTAAATATGGGGTTCATTATGAAGAATTTTGCTGCCATAGAGTCAGCATGGACTGCATGGTGATTAAAAGTGCACATTTAAGACATGGGTTTAAATTGAGGATTAGAAACTTTGGCCAAGTTAACTTAACCCCCTACACCACACTTTTCTCATCTATTAAATGGGGAAAATAATTATACCTTCCTCATGGAGTTGTTAGGTTTAATTGAGGAAATTCATGGAAAATACTTAGCACACTTCCTGGCATGCCATATGCTCTCATAATTGTTAACTACTGTTATTCTGTTCACATTCAAGCCTTTCCTCATGGAGCCTGGGTGGGAGTTTCAAGTCATGAAAAAGAGGAGGCTTGCTAATTTTGAAGTTAGAAGAATTCAGAGGATGCACAAATTATCTGGTGACTAGCATCTAGAAAATGACTTTCATCTCCTTTGGTAAATATCTGGGCTGGCCAACCTGAGAGGGGAGTTGAGTGTCACAGTGGCACCATATTTTTAGTGCATTTACATCTTAGAGAATGCCTCCACGCATCGCTTCTCGGCCTTTTGGCTAAGATCAAGTGCAGAATGCCTCCACGCAAATTTAATCATCTTCACTAAATTTCCTGTCCATACATTCACATTAAAATAATGTTAACTCAGGGTCTGTAGAGACAAGGAAAAGATAAGGCGGACACGGTGGATGGGCTCTTTCCTTTCCTGCAGATAGCGGTGCTGAGGAAGGGAAGCCCTTGTCCTGTATTAGACTCAGAGATCATCACGTGGATTTATCTGTCAAGACTTCACCAGGACTTGCTCTATCTGTCAAGAGCTCAAAGCAGAGTTTGATTCTGTGTGGGTCTACCCAGTGGAAAGAAGCATTAGTGGCACCCGTTAGTAGTTGCTTTGTGGTTGACAGAACATCAGCAGTACCTGCTGTCAGAACTCCCTAGAGGCACAGTGGTAGGGACTATGATTTCTCCGATGCAGAAGTTGGACGCTGATTTGATGCACTCAAGCATGACCATTTGATGTGCTGTTTAATTTCTCTATTGCCGCATGTGCACACATAGATTTTGTCAGTCTTGTTTATAGGATCCAACTTTTGAGGAATTTTAGGTCCCGTGGATGTTAAAAAACTAAACCAATGGCTTTCTCTTAAAAAAAAAACAACCTCCGGGTAAAATTTTTCTTTGAATCTTGAGGTCTATAGCTTTAGATTATGTGGATTATATTCAATTATATGATTCCCTTCTTCTCTTAAAGCACTGTAGGATATTTTGAGTCACTGAATTTTAAAAAAGAGAAATATCATTTGGTTCTGAAAATTTACTTGAGAATCTCATGGTGTCCCAGGGCAACTACTGAGTTACCATTAGACACCACAAAACTAGGGGGCAGACTCAGAACATGAAAATTAACTGAGACCTTGGTTCTTACCTATAAAACTGCCTCTTTCGTTGACTTGCCAGTTGCCTTTCATTTCATCTCCCCCTTGAGCCATAAGTTCAGGTTATTGTTTCAGATGGAAAGCTGGGTTCTAAAATGCTTTTTCTCCCTCCTTCTCTCCTCTTCCCCAACCTTGCCTGCACCGTCTCTAGCGCTGAGGATGAAAATAAAAGAAGTGAAAAAAGAAAATGGCGACAAAAAGATTGTCCCCAAGAAGAAGAAGCCTCTGAAGCTTGGACCCATCAAGAAGAAGGAACTGAAGAAGCTTGTCCTATACCTGAAGAATGGGGCTGACTGCCCCTGCCACCAGCTGGACAACCTGAGCCACCATTTTCTCATCATGGGCCGGAAGGTGAAGAGCCAGTACTTGCTGACGGCAATCCACAAGTGGGACAAGAAAAACAAGGAATTCAAAAACTTCATGAAGAAAATGAAAAATCATGAATGCCCCACTTTTCAATCAGTCTTTAAGTGATTCTCCCTGGGTGGGTGGGGAGGGAGCTGTGGGTTGGGGTGAGGGGTGGGGCTGAGCATACAACCCTAGTGCCTGGAGGTCTGTGCTCACTGCCCCTTCGGTTGGTAGAGGACATTGTAATCCAGCTGGCTTTGCTCTGGCAGCTTTCCCACTCCTTCCCCTCCATAGCCACGCTCTAGACCCCAGTACCGCCAGTATTTAAAGCCGCATACCCAGGTAAGGAAAACCATTTAGATTAGGAAGTCTTTTAGGATCTACAGTGTGGAACAGCACATCGCTGAGGAAAAGTAGGTGCAAACCATTTCAACCAGAGACAGCCACTAAAAAAGAAAATTTTGCCAGTAAAAAACAAACCCCCCAACCAAAAAGCATTGGGAAAAAAGTGAGAGACAGCAGCAAAAAAACTAAGTTCTGCAACTTTCTTTGTGTGGTCACAAATTGCTTGTGGATCTATTAGCTAATCCATGCCTTTGATGTGCTGCTTTCAGTTCCAGAAACTTCTGTCTCTGTCCACCTTATGCAGAAACAAACACACACCACACTTACAACTGAAGATAAATGCCAGAAAATTAAGTGCAGGGAAGAAAAGCACCAGGACAGTATGTAATGGTAAAAACACAGGGAGGTCATCTCTGCTCTGCCTCTCCACGTGATTGTCTTTTGATCTGAATCAGCTAGTCTCAGGTGCCATGGAAGTGGCAGTGAACATCAGCCTTGGTGCGTGATCTAGCCTCCAGACATGTGGAGGGCAGCATGTGCCTGCCTTTGTGTGAGGAAAAGGAAACACCGTGGGCACCAAACCCATGGCATGAGAGGGACGATGATTTTCAGACTGAGAAGGCAATGGTTAGTGGTTTTCAAAGAACATAAAGAGAAAACAAAGAAAAAAATATTAGGAACAGCCCAGCAAATTGCGAGTCAGTGTGAATTGTAATTGGTTGAAGAGCTTAGTGTTCTGATTTCATCCGTTTGCTCATTTCACTTTTGTTTCTGTTTTTATTTCTGTTTTGTTGTTTTTTTTTTTAGAGAACAACAACAAAAACTGTGTTTACTTTTCAATGTTTAAAAAAAAGTCAACATTAACATTTGAAAGACGTACTGGGCTGAGGGTCTTTCGATGCATTTGAGGCTACTTTCTAGCAGAGCTGCTCTCTCACGGGGCATTTGGGGTGGGAAGTGGATTTGCCTGAGAGCAAACCTTGTGGTCCTCTTTCCTGAGGAGTTCTGGGTTGTCCTGGCCCCAACACAGTGCCGGTCAGAACTCACAGTGCTTCCCATGCCTTTATTTCCTGTGAAGAAGTGGATTCCCTTAAACTTGATTGCCTATAGATCAAAGAAATTCAGAACAGCCAGATTGCCTGTCCTCCTTGTACTTAAAAAAATTTTTTTTTTAAAAATTTCTGCAGAGGGAGAGTTAAGTCAAAAATGTCTCCATCTAAGGAGAGAGTTTCAAAGACAACACACATCTCTACAGGTTTCCCTGAGTGCCCGAAGATGTTTCTTAAAACCCTTGTGTTTAATAAGTGATGTACATAAGCTCATTCACAGAAGCAACTTTACTCCTCCTGTTCAGTGTAAGGAAGCCATTCTAAGCAATTAATGTGAATTTGTTCCTCAAGCCTGATTCTTAATTCTCTGTAACACCTGAAGATGGTGAACTAGTGGTTGTCCCTCCGGATGAATGTTTATACCCAATCCAGAAGCTGCAGTGAGGCTGGGAAGTGTCACTCCCATGGCCCTGGACTGACACAGAAACAGTGGAAGATTCTGTTAACTTCTGAAGACTCCAGTCTGAAAATTAGCATACCAACTCATTACCTACCTGAGGGTGATCCTGATATAATTAACCTCTCACCATTAGTGATCTTATTATTTTAACACTTTTGTTTTTTGATTCTCTCTGACCTTTAATCATAAAGTGTTGGGGATCTTAAGTGATTTGCCTGTAATTTTGGATGATTTTCTTTTAAATGTGTATATACATTAGTTAATTAGAAATATTCTACTTTACTATTGTTAACTGAAATTCAGAACAATTTCATGAGTGCATGGATCTGGGCTTTAGTTTTGGTTGATTAACTCATGAGTTCATTGCTTATATGTATCTGCTCATTTTGACAGAGCATCATGCAACAGGCTTCTGCCCAAAGCTGGGCCTTGGGAAGAGTTTTGTGTGGGGTATTAGCTGTTACAGCAGAAAGAGTACGGAAGATTAGGCGGCCGTGCTGCGCAGCTGTCTACATGGGAATCCTCAGACAGGAAGTGACATTTTCAGAATGAGTTCAAAATAAATTGGAAATGTGAACTGCAGCTGCACGTTTTACCCCAACCATATGGTCCCAGGACTTTTGAATTTGACTGTGGATTTGAGATACACACTCTTTGTCTACAACACACCAGCAATTTGAGGATGCAAAAGGAGGCTGTGGGCTCAAAACTGCCTTCTTATCACAAACCTTTGTTGAGAAACAACAAACCATTGGTAGAACAGAACCAGTGTATAGACTATTGGCTTGGTCATCGGTTTCTAAAAGAGGAGGTCTGTATGTGATTTATAACTATTGCTAGTTCAAAGGTCATATTTGTAAAGGTGAGAAGTAATCCTGCTGGGTAGGATCCTGTGAAGTCATGGCAGAGCTCAGTTTAGTCTTCAAAGATAACTAGTTCTCTCAGAAGATAGAA
Organism: Acinonyx jubatus; assembly: GCF_027475565.1. Classification (NCBI taxonomy): domain Eukaryota; kingdom Metazoa; phylum Chordata; class Mammalia; order Carnivora; family Felidae; genus Acinonyx; species Acinonyx jubatus. Next base: position 40,441,985 of record NC_069382.1, read on the forward strand.
AGTGAGAACCCCAAGAACACTTCACCTTTAGAATATCCCATGTGACACTTGGCTCCTGGTCCTGGTGCATTAGCACCAAGGGCTTTTGGAGGCAGAATCCTGTCAGAGCTCCAGTTTTCACTTGGATGTGTTGATTGCAGACCCCCATGCTCAGAGCTAGAATGTATATTTCTCATCAGACTCCAATTAAATCGTTGCTCTGTTGCAACTCCACAGCTGTCTCTGAAGTGCACCTTTGGGTAACTCCCACAGAATAATGTAGTGGCCATTCCGATCTGTCACCAGCGGATACATAGGGCACAGGTGAAATTCCCGTTTCCCCTAGTCCCCTCACATAGAGTCTAAATCTTTTACAAAAGCTTTGAATACTGTGAAAATGTTTTACATTCCATTTCATTTGTGTTGTTGTTTTAACTGCATTTTACCAGATGTTTTGATGTTATCACTTATGTTAATAGTAATTCCCGTATGTGTTCATTTTACTTTCATGCTTTTCCTGCCATGTATCAATATTCACTTGACTAAAATCACTCAATTAATCAATGATAATGTGAGTTGTGTCTTTCCCCCCACCGTCCCCAGTGATAGACCACTCACTCTCTTCCACTGCACATACATCCCCCTGCTTGAGTTTCTTCAGTGATGTTTTCTTGTCCTGGTTTTACAACTTGCAAATGATAACTGGGCCTGGGTAGGCTGGAGGAGCACCTGGGCGGCACTGCCTGATACCTTCACCCCCATCCCACAGTGATCACCTGCTCCTGTGAATAACTTCCAGAAGTGTTTCTCCCAGCTGTGTGTGTTTCAGACCAGAGAAAAGGTTAAATACTTGTTCTACAAAGACTGTGTTTTCAATGCTGCTGTTCTTTTCCATGTTTTTGGTTTCAGATGCCTTTTCCCTTCAGCTAATTCTGGTTAAAATTACCAACTAAAATTTGAAAACTCTCTGGGATCTGGGGTCTTAGACCCACACAAGATCTTAGAGGGAACCATGTCCAACTGTTTAATATACAGATGGAGAAGGTGATAGGGGAAGATGGCTGGGGTTTCATAAGGAGTTTGGGGATCCCAGGTCAATGGTGTTGCTAGAACCAGAACCCAGGGCTCCTACGGGCTAGACATGTGGGAACGACATCTCAGTTACTGTCCAGCTTCTCTTTGGACCCCAAGTGTGGCACTTACTGAGCCCAAGCTGTTTCATATTAGGTTATATGCCTGTTGCCCAAGGGATTCCTCAGGGTGACTTTTAATTCTGTAAGCAATTACGGTGACAACTTCATTTGATGTCATTGCCTGATTAACAGGGCACTTCCAAACCTCAGACAACTGGCAATTTTACCCAGAAGTGAGCAAATACTGCTGGGTCACCCAAAACCACACCTAAGCGCAAAGACACCATTTCTCAGGCATGGTAGGAGGACTTAGGAAAATTCCATTAAAGTTGTGCTCTAGTATCTAAAGATCTTCCCATACGAATGTACATGACTGGTGAACTAGTGATATGCTAGCCAGGTCAAGGCCAATATTGGCATTTTTCCTTTGTATTCCCTGTGGTTAATGAAAAGGAAAATCTCTTTTAGGTTGGGTAGCATGTCTTTGTGACCCCGCTGAAGCCCCATCACTGTGACCCATGATTTCCCACTGCTGTTTTGAATTTTTTTTAACATATCAGCAAAAAGATGCTGAAGTATGTACAAAGGCATCTTGGCTTGTGCTGCTGGAGTCACCCTGGAGTGTGGGGTACCCAAGGGTCAGGACTACTTGAGCCTTGTGCCTAAGACATGCTGCTAGCACCAAGATTGGCAGCCTTGACCTCAACTCTGTAACATCCACATCTCTTCAGGGAATTGTACAGGTGCTCTCCTACTCAGGGGCAGAAAGAGATGAAGGGTCACAATGTTATCCAAGTTAGGTTGCTCTTACTTCTTAAGTTATTTATTTATTTATTTGTTTATTTATTTATTTATTTATTTATTGAGAGAGAGCACAAACAGGGGAGTGGCAGACAGAGAAGGAGAGAGAGAGAGAGAGAGAGAGAGAGAATCCCAAGCAGGCTCCATGCTGACAGCAGGGCTCAAACTTACAAACCATGAGATCATGACCTGAGCCAAAACCAAGAGTCAGACGCTTAACTGACTGAGTCACCCAGGCACCCCAGGTTGCTCTTACTCCTAAGGCCATCTCCCCACGGTGGGTCCAGAAGTATCAGCAATTCACTTTTGCTCCTGAGGAAGAGAAATCTGTACCAATCCTCTAATAGTAATCAAAGGAAATAGAACCAGTCTTAAATTTTAGCACGGATCCCTAGAACTATATAAGAAATGCAAATATAGGTTCGTTTTATTATTTCCCCATGAATCTAGCCCATTCCAAGCCCCACATATTTATCCATGCCCTTCAGAGAGAAAAGAACCAGAAGGAAGTTTCTAATTTCTTTCCCTGTGTAAGAGAAAGTTAAGGTAACACACCTTCGATGACAGATAAACCTCAAAATGTCATTGAGAAAAAAATTTTTTTAGCATAGATCACCCAGGAGAGCCTGCTAACAAGCAGTTTCTGACATCCACACCTGGAACTTTCAGATTCCAAAAGTTTGCCATAGGGCCCTAGAATTGGAACTTTGAACTAGTGCTCTAGGTTTCCCACATACCAGCAATCTGCTGGATCTTACTTTGTAAAATATTTTGTTTGGACATTTTTTTTGGCCTGGGGATGACAGGCGGGATATTATTTTGGTATTCCCCCTTATCCCCACCCACATACTCCATATTGCTGCAGCCCTTTCTAAAGTTCTGAGTTATTCTTATTAGGTATTAGTTAATAAAAGAGGTCGGTTAGAGACACGAGGGCAGGAATGAGCCTATTTCCTTTAACTGGCTACATGTGGCTTCCCAAGTAGTGCTTCTCAGACTTTAATATGCACAGGAGCCACCAGGAGACTGTATGAAAATGCATATTCTGATTGGGCAAGGGGGTGGGGCCTGAGTCCTGCATTTCCCATGTGCTTCTGATGAGAGGCTGACTTCTGGTCTGCCAAACACACTTTGAGGTTGAGGCTGGAAGGGGTAGGTGAGAAGGGCTGCAGGGCTCAGCAGGATCTTTGCTTCCTGCCGCAATAATGCCATGTCTGGGATCCCTGTGTACAGCCCTGCTTCAGGTTGGAAAGAAAATCACACTGTGGGAGAGCTCCAGGTAGAAACCCAAAGCTGTGGGCTAACCCTCCCAACCCACTCCCTGGATTTCACTTTTGTCCCAGATCTTGACAGTTGATTCTTCTTGCGCAGACTCCACTTACTCTGGAAACTCACAGATCCCTTCTTTTTTTTCCTTAGCAATCTATTAACACTCCAAGCCTCTGCCCTCCGGGGAATCCCCTTAGTTCCCAGGCCTGGACCACCAGAGGTCGTTGAAGTTGACCAACTGGCGGTATTTACCTCGACAGCTGAAGTCATACCAGAATCTGACAACAGAATTGGGACTTTTCATGTTCCATTTGTTCACATCTGGGCAGTTTCAAGCTCAGGTTATGGGAGAGGCCAAGAAGAGGGGAAAACTGAAGTATTTGGAAGGGAAATCCCACCTCTTTGATAAATTGAGGACAGCCTGCCGAGCAGGGCTGATTTACTGAGGAACAGGCGTTAGGAATTTCTGTCAGCGAGGGCCTTTTTTGTAGGTTTGGAGAAGATGGGTACCAGAACGAGCTTCAAATAGGAGCAGAAAGCTCCTGTGTCTTTATACATCTGTGGACTATTTAGATAAGAAGGAGCTGTATTTAATCATGGAGAGAATTGTTTGCTTAAATAAAGGGAGGGAAAGTTGCATGTGTGTGTTTAAGGAGAGAAAGAGGAGGTGGGAGGAAGGAGAAAGGATCCAGCAATTTTCCACAGCTGAAACCCAACCACGTGGTTTTAATTAGGATGACCTTCCCATCACCTGAGTGCCAGAAGTGGTGGATGGGGGCTGGGGTGAAGGCTTTGGAATTCTCATGGTCCCGTCCTCAGGATTTCAGCTAAGCTCTGCCATGGGCAGTGTGAGCTCCAAGGAAAAATTCTTACTTAGAAAACTGAATTGATGGTGTTGTGAATCTTGATGAAAAAAAAAAAAGGATTATGGGTGGGTCCCAGTCAGTTTGGATCCTAGCAAAATTTCAACTACAGGGAAAGAGACCCAGTTTTACATCAACCCCTTCCCCAGAGTACCTGAGTCCTGGGCCCTAGAACCATGTACGCCCAGGAAGCCTGTTCATTAGCTAGCCAGGTGGGATCCCTGGCCAGAGTGTCTTTGAGATTCCTTAGATGTCAGGGCTTAAAGATAAATAAAGCAATCAAAACCTAGAACTTAGATTTCCTTTCAAAAAGGGGAAGTACAAAGAAAAGCCCCTGTTGAAGTGCTTTGTACATAAACTCATTTCTTGCACATTTTGATAACTCACACCAGCATCCACTGTCACTATTTGTACCAGGAATGAGTGAGTAGGGGGTGGGGGCTGGGGTAAGGACCTTAGTTTCCAGTTTTGCTATCTAGTTCTCTGGAGAGTTTATGCAGATCTGAGTAGTTGTGCCTCTTTGCCTAGAAGATTAAGCCTATAATCTGAAGGAATAAAGGCGACACATGCCAAAACCCAAGTGCCTATTTCACAACGTGGCCCACAACAGCCAGGGTGGGTTGCACAGAATTAACTGGATTCCTCTGGGGTCAGCGCTCCCTCCCAAGGCTGGCAGCCGAGGATACCGGGAATCGAAATTTGGCTGCTATGCTTGGCAGGTGACTTGGTGACTTCTGTGGTATAGCCTTCCAGCACGGTAAATCAGGGCCTGACCTGGGCCAGGCCTGGAGGAGGCCCCAAGGCCCCCCCCCCCCACCCAGGGGTGGGAGGGGACGAGGAGGCAGCTTGTAGTTGGCTAGAAAGAAAAATAAGCACCAGCCATAAACTGCAATTAATGTCAGCATGAAGCCTTCCTAGGTCTGCCCCCAACTTGCCAACTGCCACCACGAGTAAACCATTAGCATATTCTGGTAATTCTCTCAAGCTGCCTCCTTATGTTTGGATGCCTCATCTTTGTAATGCCAGGACCAATGACTGTTTATGATATGGAGGCCAGATATGGGTGATAGAGGCATCCCACAATGGAGGCTAAGCCAGGACAGTTTAGATATGTGCCAGAACCTATAGACTTGCATTGCTTTCCATTAAATGGAAGGAAAGAACATACCTTAAAACCTTAGACACTGGATCCTTGGCACCATGAATCGTGATTGAAAAAGGACAGCTGATGTGGCCTAATCCGTTTGGATCCTAGCAAGATATTTCTATCCTAGACCCTCCTCACTGTGATCCTACCTCTAGTCCTGGATTGGAGAGCACAGCTCTACAGTGGGGGAACGTTCTTTTCTCCAAGTCTGAACATTTTCCAGCAATCCTCAGACTGAACATAGAGCAGGTCCAGAGAAAATCCTGGCCTCTTTTCTGACTCACAATTTCCTCCCTGCCTGGTGGATGGAAATGTGTTTGCTCAAGAGAAGTGGTTTCAACTGCAGGGGAAAGAGATCCAGCTTTAAATCAAGTCTAATGAAATTCATGTGTTCTAAAAAGCATACACACACACACACACACACACACACACACACACACACACATACACACACACACACACACACACTGTCCACATGTGCCAGGGAAGGTCACAGCTCCGCCCCAGGAGGACTCTCTTTTCTAAAGCACAAACTGCTCCGGGTCTGAATTTGTTGCTATCATTTTTATAATCACTGTTATGTGTTCCGATGATTGTGAGTGGCGTTGGGAATGTTTGTTCTCATGTAATTGCTTGTTTCCTACTGAAATTTCCATGTCAGACCCTTTCATTGTTCTTATTATCGCTTGCCTCACATTCTGCCTGCTGGGGAAGACCCATCACAGTGCCTTTGGTATTGTTGGTACAGATTATGGAGTCCGGGTGCAGGATCCCCCCCTCCCGGGGAAGGCCGTCAGGCGGCTGTCACAAGCCAACCACAGGAATTCAGGCCCGGGAACTCCAGCTCTGTCCTTTCCAGCTGGGGTTCCTGGTTGCTGGGCCAAACTTCAGGGCAAGGGAGACTTGACAAGGTCTGCCTCCTAATTTGGGATTAGGCTAAATTTGGAGTGCATTTTGCACCCCAAGTATTTTAGAGGGAATGTGACCCTTGTGTTTCAGACTCACTCACATGTACTTAACTCATTCAAATGTTGATTTACAAAGGGGCTGTGATGTTCAAACAAACTTCTAGGGCTTCTAGTCCAAGCCAGCTTCCCCCTCGCCCCTTAGGACTTTTTGTGAATATGGTAGGTGGGAGGAAGAAATCAAAGGTTACGTCTTTGAACCAGGATGCAACCTTCCACTCAGGATGAAACGTGGCTGGGAGTCCAGCAACACAGACCTCTGGAACTGAGTGGGTCCTCTACTGGACAAGTCACGTGCTTCTCATCTGGTCAGAACCACCTGGATCTCCTCAAGGCCCAGTTACTGTCCAGGCAGCACAAAGCATTTGAACTTGACCTGTGCTGAAAATGAGCCAGACTACATTAAAAGACCATTATCTGTTTACAAAAATAAATGCATGTCCATGGAGAACATTTGGAATTCTGGAATAAACAGTCCATGCTTGCCATTTCTCTTCATCTGAAGTTTCAGCAACCCCCTCCCACGAACACTAATTCACTCTTTAAAAAAACCCGATGCTTCCAGGAACTTACGGTGCATTTTCTTTTGGGGTGCACACGAAACCTGTTTGGAATGGAGCCAAGGGGTGATGACATATAAGTTCAATCGTGAGTGCTGTCTTGGGTCACCAAACCTCGCTAAGGAGCCCTGGGCATTTGTCCATTTCCCAGTTCTTTCATGAGGAACTGAAAAATAATTTACCCTTGAACTTGTGTGTGAAAAGCACATCTCTTTTCGAGGTGTGGATATATACGGATGGGCATCTGTGTGTGGGTGTGGGTGTCTGTTAGGGTCAGAGCTCATGGGTGATGGTTTTGGGATATGTGTGCTTGCTTTTCTGTAGGTGTCTGTGGGGTGTGTGGCTTCAATATGAGGCCACTGGGATTTCCTTTCCTCACAAACCCCTCCTCTGTGATACTCACCGTACTTGCTGTCCTGTGGAATGTTCAACTGTGTGATACCAAGTCCATTTCATGCTGATAACTCTGGTTTTGGGGACATCTTTTTTCTTTTTTTTTATGAAGTATGTTTTTTTTAAATTTATTTATTTATTTTGAGAGAGAGAGAGAGAGAGAGAGAGACAGCACTGAAAGGGCAGAGAGAGAGGGAGAGAGAGAGAGAGAGAGAGAGAGAGAGAGAGAATCATAAGCAGGCTTCGCACCATCAGTGCAGAGCCGGATGCATGGCTCAAACTCACAAACCATGAGATCATGACCTGGGCCGAAATCCAGAGTTGGGTGCTTAACCGACTGAGCCACCCAGGCACCCCTCAGGGATATCTTTTAATCACTTCGACCTGTCTGTAGGCACCATGAAGTCTAATATTAATACTGAAGTCTACTAGAATCCATGTTATATATTACAATGCATTATACTAGTATTATACATGTGTAATTCAGTTCTGTGCTGCCCTTCATCACTGCCCTTGCCCTCAGCACTGTGTTGAGGCTTGCACTCAAGTCATTTGGACTGGATGGTTAAGAAGGAAGAGGGATGGATGCACACAACTGGATTATCGCAGCGTTGCAGATTGTGGCCTATGCTGGGCATTCCAGGAGAAAGGAACTTTATGCTAAAGGGGTGAAGAGCTTGGCAGCATTCCAACAGCTTTGCTGTCTCTGCACACGAAGCCTTTTCTTGTCCCCTGTTGGCACTATTGGATTGAAAGTGTCTTCAATAAACTGGCTCCACCCGCCCCCATTATGAGAGAAGAATGGTGAACTCATGCCAGCAGATTTGAATGTGTGAAGGTTGGTCTGGGTTCACAGATGGTGTCCATCAGTTGCTGACATAATCAATGAAATTAGGGAAAAGCTGGTTTTCCAGTATTTCTTTGGCAGAGGACCCAAGAACTGACACTGGATCTGAATTAGGGCTCATAAAGCATAGAGGCAGGACCCTGAGTGCTGAGCACCCTCTTATAAGATGCTTTCCACTCCTTATCTTTCTGAACAGTTAAATGTCTGCAGTTGGCTAACTTCCTTTGGGACCATTTATTGACTTTTTAGGATTACTCCCTTCTGCTGCAAATAGTGAAGATCTGAGCTGGCCAGAAAACCTGGGACCTTTTCTCCTCAATAAGGGGTTCATTTTGGATCTTTTGTGGACAGTTCAAGATTCCTTGCTGTAGGACCCAACCAGCAGCAAAAAAACAACACAAGCCAAAAACAAAACCCTAAAATTAGCATAGGTGTGCAAAGTAAGACTTTCTTTTTTTAAAAAAAAATTTATTTATTTATTTATTTATTTATTTATTTATTTATTTATATTTGAGAGAGAACGCGAGTGAGTGATGGGCAGAGACAGAAAATCCCACGAGGTGCAGAGAGAGAGGGAGGAAGAGTGCAGAGCCCAGAGCAAGGCTCGAGCTCACCCGATATGAAGCTCGAATTCATGAGCTGTGAGTTCATGACCTGAGCTGAAGTCAATGCTTGACTGACTGAGCCACTCAGGCGCCCCAAAGAAAGAATTTCTGATAGGCTCATTTACAAACTCTGACACGAAAAGAAACAGAAAGGAAAAGTTAGCTCCTAACCTGGTCCATGCCTGCTCCCTTGGGGCTGGCCTGAGCTACTGGGGCTCATACACTTGCATTCACTGGGACGGGGTTCTATCTTGTTCTTTTACTTAACAGCATCTTGAGAAGAGCTGTAATATTGAAGTTGGCTTAAAATACGGTTCCTTCTAGGCAAGAAAAGAAAAAAAAGAGATTAAATTGGATGACTTCCAAATTTAAAAATTATGTGCATCAAAGGACACAGTCAACTGTAAAAAGGCAAAGGCAACCCATGGAATGGAAGAATTTGTAAGTCATATATGTGATAATATAATATCCAGAATATATAAAGAATCCCTACAAGTCAAAAACAGACAGACAAAAAAACCCCAACCTGAATAAAAACTGGACAAAGGACCTGAATAGACATTTCTCCAAAGAAGACATACAAATGGCCAATAAGCTCATGATAAGATGCTCAATATCACTAATCATCAGGAAAATGCAAATCAAAATCACAAAGAGATACCATCTCACACACATTAGGATGACTTCTATCAAAAAAACTCAAGAGGGGCACCTGGGTGGCTCGTCAGTTGAGCATCCGACTCTTGATTTCAGCTCAGGTCATGATCCCTGGGTTGTGGGATAGAGCCCTGCATCGAGCTCTATGCTGAGTGTGGAGCCTGTTTGGGATTCTGTCTTTCTCTCTCTCTCTCTCTCTCTCTCTCTGCCCCCCTCGCCTATCTCCCCCATTCACACTCTCTCCTTCTCTAAAATAATTTTTTTTAAATCCCATAAAACAACAAGTGTTGGCAAGGATGTGGAGAAATTGGAACCCTTGTGCACTGTTCATGGGGATGTAAAATAGTATGGCCACTATGGGAAATAATATGGTAATTCCTCAAAAATTAGAAAGAGAGTTACTGGGGTACCTGGGTGGCTCAATCGGTTAAGTGTCCAACTTCAGCTCAGGTCATGATCTCACAGTTTGTGAGTTCGAGCCCTGCATTGGGCTCTGTGCTGACAGCACAGAACACACTTCAGATCTTCTGTCCCCCCCTCTCTCTCTGCCCCTTGCACACTCATTCTCTCTCTCTCTTTTAAAATAAATAAACTTAAAAAAATACAGCGTTACCAATATGATCAAGAAATTCCACATCTGGGTATATACTGAAAAGCACTGAAGTCAGGGTCTTGAAGAGATGTTTGTACACTTGTGTTCATAGCAACATTATTCGTAATGGCTGAAATGTGATAAGTGGATAAATAAAATGTTGTAATATACACACAGTGGAATATTATTCTGTCTTAAAAAGGAAAGAAATTCTAACACACGCTGCATCATGAATGAACCTGGAAGATGTTATGCGAAGTCAAATAAGTCAGTCACACGAAGACAAATACTGGAAGATTCCACTTCTATGAGGTGCCCAGAGCAGTCAGCTTTGTAGGGACGGAAAGTAGACTGGTGGTTGCCAAGGGCTGGGGTGGGGGGGCAGGACTGGGGTCTTGATTAATAGGTACAGAGTTTCAAGCTTGTAAAATGAAAGAAGTTCTGTAGACTGGTTGCACAACAATGTGAATATACTTAACACAGTTGAACTGTACACTTAAGAAATTGGTAAGTATGGCAAACTCTGTGATGTGTATTTATCACAAAAATAATTAAAAAAAATATTGTCCCTTTTCTCTTGGGCATTCTGGGACAAAAGAAACTCTCCAAAGTCCAGGGATATATAAATTGGCAGCTATATATGCAGCAGACCCTTATTTTGGAATTACTTACGCGGTTTAGTGGCCTCCTAATGGAAAAAAAACTTCGCGGAGTGTTTTTTCCACCTCCTCTGCTCACCACACTGGGGATTACAAGAGGAAAACAGCTACACCCAAATCAAAAGTGATCAGAACTCTTGCAGCGGCAAAATTTTCCAACCCTGGCAGGAGAGTTCCGCATTAGTCCCTCAACACACACACACATTCACACGCGCACACACATGCAGACACGCACACGCACACACACATACAGGCACATGAACACATACACGCAATACCCATACACCCATATATGCACACACACATACGTACACATATACACACATATGCACATGCACACGCACGTACACCCACATGCGCACACACACATACACGCACGGGCTTTTCCAGCCACCTCAGCAGACATCTTCCGTGAAATGAAACGGTTTTCTGGTCTCTGTGCTGCGCTGGGGTGGAGCCCTAAACTCACCTTGAAGGGCCTCCCAGGACTTGGGCTGCCAAGGAGCAAGAGGAAGGGACTTCTCCGGGCTTCATGGAGAGACTCACAGCTTTCCCTGGGGAGCCCTGCTCCTTGCTGGCGGGATCAAGGACTCCACCTTGGAGGGGAAATGCATTCAAGAAACATTTATACCAGTCTACTAGGCTCCCCCAAACTGTACCACTAATGTTTATTTACCATCTCTTCTCCCTAGCTTTTAAGATTTTCTTATTTTCCTTTTTTCCCCTGCTCTCCTTTTCTGTCTTTTCTCTTTTCCATTTTTTTCTTAAAGAAAATCTTTCTTCATATCTTCCCCTCTGGTTCCTCCCAGCCCTAGCCCCCTGCAACCTCCCTACCTGCTTTCCTAGCTACCCCCTTCTTTCTCTCTTCCTCAGCTCTCTTTCACAGCCAGATAATGATTCTCCACACAGACACTCTTGTTGGAGGGGTGGCACAGCAGGGCCTAGCTCAGGGACCCTGGCAGGGAACCTGTCCCTGCCATAGAAGTTTGGGCAGCCTCCTTCGCTCAGACTAAGTCAGTCTGGAGGCTGTCCCTGCTCCTCACATCTCTCAGTTGCCTTGTCCAGACTGCCTGTGACTTGGGGGTAGCCACGCCTGATTTATGGCAGGGCCAATGTGGGGGAATTGCAGGCACCACAGCCTCCCCAAGGGGCTGGAGGGACGTGGGTTTGGTTCCTGCAGGTATGAAATGTGGCACGTTGAGCTTGCATGCTGCCATCCGTCCCGGTGCACCCTTGGATGCAGGAACAAAAACAGCCCATGATTGTTTTCCAGCTGGGCGGCACATTCCTTCCACAGCCCATCACCCTGTAATCAAGCTTTGTGCCTGTTGTGCACACGGGAGTCTAAACAAAAGTGGTTTCCCTTCACACAACGCTAACCTATCTTCCATCTGTCAAGTCTGCTTCCCCATCTTGGGACAACTGCCATTGGGCTCTGACACCCCGCTGGGCAATAAGAGGCCTAGGAGAGATGAAAAGAAGCGCCTGCTTGACTGAGACAGGGGACAGCTGGTGTCCTCATTTTCTGAAGAGCTTAGAGAGGCACGGAGCCCTTCAAAAGGGTCCACTTAGCAACCAGCCATTTTCCTCAGTGCTGTTGGGAGTTCTCTGGCTGGGGTCCATCAGGGCCTGGAACTTCCTGGCACTCGAGGTAGGAAGAGCAGACAAACGGCTATTTATCTGTGCCCAGCCAGCTCCATCCGGAGTCAGGGAGAAGGTTGTCTTGTTTTCAACCATTGACAAAAGCCCAACTTTATTAGGTAGCCACCGTCCTGGCTATTAGGAAGTTTGCAAAGGTAAAGCAGAAATGAGTCCTGTCCCCAGGTATCTTACAGTCTCTTAGGGAAGGTAACATAGGAACATAAATCACCACAGTGCCGGCAGGACATAAACTATGCTTGAGACAAGTATGGCTCAGCCCCCTTGAGAAACCTCAGGGCAATGCTATCCAGGAGGATCTGAAAACTGGGGCAGGTGGCCCTGAAGCTGGGCCCCACAGAGTAGTGAGAGCTGGACATGCCAAGTCAGGAAGAGGGTATGTCAGGCCGAGGGAGTAGCATGATGTTTGAGAGAGAGAATTAAGGCATGGAGCTGATGCTGGAGGACCCAGAAGGTTGATGCTTGGAGTTTCACCCCATCAGAAGTTGGCCCAGGGAGCCTGAGAGACCAGCAGGGAGAGACTGAAGGTCTCTTGGCCTGGGTCTATCAAAATCCTGCAAGTTTTAAGGACTGACCCACATAGAAGCACAATGGCTCCCATTTAACTGAGCCCAGCTGGTGCCACGCAGCACCATCCGTGGCCTGGCTGCCACTTACACGCAATGAAATGAGTGCAGAAACTGCAATCGATTGGAGTAGCTTTGTGTCTGTCGAATCCAATGCAAATTTTGAGCTTGTATCTTGCATGCTTTGTTTTTATTCAATTTTTCCTGATCATTTGTCAGGATCAATGTAGTTCCATGACAGCCTAGAAAGAAGAAACAGCTAGTCTTTCATGACATAGTTTGAGTAGCACCCACCTTAGCATCTCCCTGCCATTCTTCTTAAAAAACGTTCCATTTTTCCTTGGTAACACATGTTCCCACCTCACGCTCTTTTCTGAGGCCTGTTGTCTGTAACTAATCTTTCCTCGTTCTCAGTGGAGCACAGAGAGCATATGTCCTGTCTGCATTGTGCTGTTGGAGTCCCACATAGTGGGGCAGGGACACGAGTTTAAGGTGTCTGTGAGAGCAGGGGCTGATATTTTGGGCCCCGTCCCAGCGGGTTCGCACTCACAGGTAACGAGGAGGATCTGGCCCCAAGTCCTGACACTGCAAGACCACTGATATGGACTTAGGAGAGACCTGGCCACAGCCTGATCTTTGTCTCTGACCTCTGGAGTCCCATATCTTTTCCTATAACCTATTTTCACATATGTAGGATTTGTAACTGGTTTACTGAATGAGCTGGACTTGGCCTGAAATAATGCAATAATGCTATATTTCCCAACTATTGCCTTTCCTACCTGTTCAGTTGGATCCATATCCTGAGAACTCATGTAGACACCATAGCTTTCTGGTCCCCTTGCTGGTACTAAGGATCAGTCTTATTCTCGTGTACCAAATAATCCAGACTCATCTACAAAGCTTAAAGTTCCTATTCAACTGAAACTCCTCCTCCTCCATCCCCCCACATTTGCCACGAAGAAAGGATAGGTGGTCTCTTCTTCATCTTGTCCTGTCTCCTCCCCCACCGGTTTTCTTGGTTATTGGGGAGTGGCAGGTGGGATTAAGGAGGACAAGTATGGGTGAAGTTATTATCTTTGGCAAATGTGTAGTTGTCTGGAATAGATGCCCTCTATTTTGACTCATGTTCAGTGCTAGGATCTTTCTCTCATGGGGACTTTTCATGAATTATTGGAAATCCTTTCTTCCTACCCATGGAGCACCTTATCCTTTAAATGATAACCCCTTTAGTTCCTACTTCTAGAAATACAACCCATAGCTGTCTGTCAGAGCCCTGGAGGGAGTTTTCATGAGTATACTCTTTAGATGGATTCAGCCCAGCCACCATTTCTGGCCCAGTGGAAAAACCCAACAGTCTGGCCCTGTTAGGCCCTAGAAAGCCACTCCCAGTGCAGCTTCTCATAATGCTGCCTTTCCTTGTAACTACCCATCTTCTACCTTCAGAGGTCTTCTGTTGAGAGTCAGACACATGATCCTGGACCTGCAGCTCCAGGGGACACTTTTTATTCTCCCCTAAGAACTTTCCTACCCACCTCTGCTCTGGTCCCAACCAGTGTTCCTTTGCTTGAGATGGGGAGAAGGACAGAGAACATCCATATCTACTTTAACAAGCTACCAATCCTCTTCCAAGAAATACATCTCACCAACCCTTTGCCTCCATCTCTTTTCCTTACCCTTTAAACTAAACAAAAGTGATTGCTCCTGACAGGAGAGAGGAAAATAAATAAATAAATAAAAGAATGTAGAAAAAGAGGAGCAAATTAGCCCCCAAATAAGTAGCAAAAGTAAATAACAAAGCAAAGAACCTAAGCTGATGAAAAAGAAAGAACAAAAAAAGTGAAATATGAATGAAATCCAACCTGGATCTCTGCACGGAATAAAATGGATAGACCTCCAGCCGGATTGGCAAGGAAAAAAGAAAGAAGACAGAAATTACCAATATCTAGAATGAAAGAGAAGACTAAGATGCCACATGCATTGAACTCATCATAAAAGGATATTATTTTTAAAACTTTATGCCAACAACTTTGACATCCTAGATGGAAGGGACAGTGCAATAAAAATCACCAATACCCAAAATTGACTCAGAAGAGAATAAAACCTAAGTAGACTCAAAGTAATGAAAGAAATTGAATTCATCATTTAAAACCTTCCCACAGTGACTGCTCCAGGCCCAGGTGGCTTTGCCGGAGAATTCTATCAAATCTTTAGGGAAGAAATTATACGAATCTTACACACATCTGGAAAATAGAGGAGGAGGGACACTTCTCAATTCATTTTTTGAAGCCATTTTTACTTAGGCGGTTCTAGCCACTGTCCCTTATACCTTTTGGCCTTTCCTCTGCTGCTCTCAAGTGACCTTCCCATTCCTCTAAATCTCCAATTTTTTTAGAGGACTGTACTGACTCCTTTTTGGAACCGTGGCTGCACTAACAAGTACCGAGCATAGATAGCATCTCACGCAGCATGGAGATTCCTTTTAACTATTCATGTGAAACAGTGTCACCCAGGATGGATGGATTGGAAACTCTTTGAGGGTGTGTGTTACATACATCACGTGGCTCCACATGTACACTACAGTTCTGACCTGGGCTTGCGTCCATTTTTGGATCTCAGCAAAGAGCTCCTCTTTGAAACTGGGATAACATTTTGCAGTCATCCACATGTACCAACATTCCCAGCACCAGCCTCTCCCAGCCTCTCTGTACTCCCCAGGTACCTCTTCAATTCTTTTCCCAGTCTCCCTCTCTGTCCATTTCTCATTTTGAGATAGGATTGGATTTTCATCCTGTGCACAGAGTGACCCAGTAGGAGGCAGAAACAGCATCCAGAGCCCTGCTTCTCAGCCTTTTGTCAGGTACCTCTGTTGGATCTTACAAGCCCTTTGGGGACCATATGACCCAGGTTGCCTGGTCAGTCCCGTTACACCATTGTCTGTCATAATTGTTTTAGTATCCTTTTCATTCTCAGAATTTCTGATCTGAATGACAGTTTCATGGTCACCCTAGAGGCCCATGGGAGGAAGAATCAGACATTCAGGATTGTTGTTAAGGGTTGAATTGTGTCTCTGAAAAATTTATGTTGAACTCCTCACTTCCAGTACCCCAGAAAGTGACCTTATTTGGAAATGGGGTCAGTACAATGCCAGTGTGATGAGGTCATACTGAAGTAGGGCGGGCCCCTAACTCAATATGACTGGTGTCCTATAAAAACCACGTGAAAAGACCGACATGCACATGGGGAGAACATCATGGAACATGGAGACAGAGATTGGGGCGATGTGTATACAAGTCAAGGAAACTCAAAGATTGCCAGCCAAACTCCAGAAGCCAGGGAGAGGCCTGGAACAGATTTTCCCTATATTTTCAGAGGGAACCAACTCTGTGACACCTTGATCTTGGACTTCCAGGCTCCAGAACTTCCAGACAATCAGTTTCTCTTGTTTTAAGCTGCCCAGTTTGTGGTACTTTGCTGTGGCAGCCCTGGGAAACTGACAACATTTGTGTTAGCTGGAGTGGCCCCAGGACATCTAAGCAAGTCTTCATGACAATGAAGAAACTGAAGCCCAGACAGATTAAGCCATTGCATAAGGTCACTATGCAAGTGACTGATGCTTGGCCCACTGGAGCAGTCAGTGTCCTGGGTGCGCCTTTCTAACAGCCCTTTCTGGACAGTCTTCCTGGAACCAGAAATTATCTTCCCTGAGTGGATGTTTTGAGTTTGGAAAGTTTATGGTCACGGCCCACTGCTTCTGGGGGCTGAGCCAGCCAGAGACTGGGATGTTGGGAATTAACAGTGTTTAGGGAGGTGAGGTGCAGGTACTTGAGTTGGTTGAGAGGCAAGTGCACGTTGTAACTCTCTCATGTTCACTCCTGGCCAGAGCCAGGTTTCTCTTATCTCTGCACAAAGCCCCCAGAACTGTAGCCTTCAGGTGCTGTAGATCAAGTTCTTGCCAGGTTACTAGGATGACAAGTTACGTAGGGTAGATTTCAGCACACTTGATCAGAGAGTATTTGCTGAATGAATGGTTGTCACAACTAATCTCTGAGTTCCCTGGGAGCAGGCAACATGCCATCCATCTCTGCAGAACCTGACTCTGCCTCAGGGATAGGCCTAGAGCAGGAGCCCATTCTTTCTTGTCCTGTGTTCCCTGCTTCTCTCAGGGACACCCCATCCTTCGTGTCACCCTTCCATGCTTGACACACCCGTCTTCTCCCAGGACCTTGCACACTGAACCTGGCTATGCATTCTTCCCGGTGACTTCTCACTTCCCGTCTTGCCCTTTCATTGTCTCCCTCCACCTCCAGTCCCTCATTAGCTGTCATGTGGATGGCCATGAGATAGGCTTTTGTACCTCAGGCCTAGAAAACAACAAGGATGCAAGTGACAGCGGGAATTTCACTAATATATATTCCAAGTGCCTGTAACAGTGTCTTGATGGATGCTGAGTGATTAAATCTTTCCCTCCTTCCCTTGTTAAGAGTCACGTCTTAAACTGCAGCTCTGATCATGGCAGTTGCAGCTCCAAAACTTTCAGTTATTCTTTACAGATAAATTGCATTTTTCTATACCATATAGTTTGGTTCCAAATTAGGTGACCCTAAGCTAGTTGGGTGTATACCACTCTAATACTCTTCTCTATATATGTTTTTGGACTATTTCTACATAGTACATATCCATAGCCATCCATCATAACAATAATAGCATAATTTTGTATTTTAAAGTTTTATTTAAATGGCCTCAAACATATCATGTATGTATATATCATTCTCCAAATTTTAGAAACTGAACTTTTTACTATTATCCATGTTGATAAGTACATGAATGAAGTCTATGGATTAGTATACATTAGACTGTGCATTTAAACTATGTATTATATGTGTGGCCATAATTTATTGATAAATGCTCTTATTGATGGATGAATAATTTGCTTCTATTTTTTGAAAAACTCTAAGAAACCTCTCTGGGCTCTGCTTTCCTGTTCGACTCTTTTCTGATCTTTACAATAAAAGCCCAGAAGTTGAACTATGAGGGAAGGTAGAAATCTTCTCAGCAGGTAAGAGGAGAAGAGAGGCATTGAATACTTGTGTGAAAAATATGTTTTTCCCCAATACATCAACATATTTATTGGGTGCCTTGCTAACTATGTGCCAGGATCTCTGCTGGGCACTCAGTATGCCATTGTGCATGAAATAGTCTAGATTCTGCCCTTAGGAGCTTACCATTCGGTGGGAGGTACTGGCATGGAGGAAAGGCAGAATTAGAAGAGGTTCTAGAAGGAATTAGGAAGTACTCAAGATAGGAAAGGTGTTCCTCAGTTCATTTCCAACACTACTACCTCAGACCACTCATTAGTGTCTGAAGACTTACCACCATACTGGCAATAGGCTGGGACATCAGTAATGAGCCAAAGCTAATGGAGTCTTGGGCAATATGGTTGGAGCCCAAGAAGGAGAGGTAGAGCTGGGTGTGGGATCCTGCTCAGATGTTAAAGAGGATTTAAGAGCTGTGAGTCCTCAGGGCCTGGTTGGGGCTGGACATTGAGCAGAACTGTGTTTACTGAACCCAACAAGGGCAGGTGCAAGAAATGGAGGGTGGGAGCCTCACACCCAGCAGGGATGCTCAAAGCTAGCTGGTCTGGACATAGGCATTTTGGTGGCAGCTCCGGCTGAATTTGTAGGAAGGGACTGTCTTCTTCTATAAATAATCTTTACAGTGTGGCCCCACCTTCACAGGGAGGACTTTCCAAGCTGGTTTCAAGAGAACCATTTTCTAAGCTAGTATCTGACAGACTAAATGTAGACACATTCTTTAAGATAACAGTAATAAAAACTAACCATGTGCCGCGCCCCTATCCTAAGTACTTAATTTGTTTTAACTCATTTAATTTTCACAGCACCCTGAGGGTTTTGTGCAGATGAGGAAACAAACCCTGAGAGGTGAAGTAACTTGCCCAAGTTTTCACAGCAAGGAAATGAAAGAGCTAGAAGTTGAACTTGACCTCCTAATGCTTGGATCTGCAATGGACCATGTGGTCCAATGGCTCAGGGCATTTCAGAGTCAGATTGCAAACCCTAGCTTTAAACATGCATCCATCTAATGACCCAGCAATTCTATTCCCAAGTGAAATGAAATCATATGTCTAAACAAGTCCTTCTACAAGAATATTCACATCAGCCTTTTTCATAATAGCCCCAAACTGGAAACAGACCAAATGCCCACAAACAGGAGAATGGATTAACATACTGTATTATATTCATACTCAGCAATAAAAAAGAATGAACTACTTATAGACTCAACATTATGGTTGAATCTCAAATAATTTATGCTGAGTGAACAAAGAGAGCTACTAAAAAGTACTTACTCTATGATTCCATTTTAATAAAATCCAAATATAGGCAAGTATGATCTGTAGTAAAAGATAATCAGATCGTGGTTGCTGATGGAGGTAGAAAGATTCTGTATCTTGATTTGGGTGGTGGTTACAAGAGTACATACAACTGTCAAAACTTATCAAATTGAATACTTTAAATTTATGGATTTAGTTGCATGTTAATTACACTTTAATCAAAAATAAAGTCTTTGCCACCTATTGTGTGCTCTGGTATTTGAGTTACTTTACCTCCTAGGCTCAAATTTTCTCATTTATAAAATGAAGGACACTGACAGTGTTTCCAATTCTTATATGTTGTGATTTTATATATTTTATGAATCTTCTTAATTACCTAAAAGAAAATAAAGGAAAACATCGCAACTGGTGTTGGAATGGCAGAGCTTTATAAGCATGGGATAAATCACAAAGAAAATGGTTGTTAGATTTAACTACATAAGACAAATAAAAACCCAAAACTGTCCATATTCAAAAAAATCCCTCTATAATAAAAATTAAAAGTGAAATGAAGAAAATGGCAGAAGTATTTGCAATGAATATGACAAAGAATAAACAGCTTTATCAAGTCAATAAAAAGATGCAAATACCCAACCGAAAAATGACCAAAGAAAATGAACAAGCAATTTGTAGAAGAAATCCAAATGGTCAACAAACCTAAGAATTGGTCAATAGAACCATTAATCAAAGAAATATGAATCAAAATAATGAGATACCATTTCCTCCTATTAATCTGGAAAAAAAAACATGAAAAAATACTGACTTGTTTATGCTGTGCTTTTGTGTTAACATGTTGCTGATAGGACTATAAATTGGTACAAAATTTTTGGAAACAATTTGGCAGTGAGACTTTTTGTAAATATATTTATGTCCTTCATCACAACAATCCCACTTTTAAGTATCTCCTAAGGAAAATAACCAGAAATGTGATCAAAGACTTGTGTGCAAGGACATTCATCATAGTTCTATATATAATAGTTAAAAATTATAAACACCCTGAATGTCTAAAATATTATTCAGCTATAAACATGGTGTTTTTAAAGAGTATTTAACGGCAATAAAATATTTACCATAAAATGTTAAGAGAACAAAGCAGAGTAATAAAACACTTATAACATCTGATTCAATTTTATTTAAAAATACAGTTTATATTTATATGCCCACCAAAAGGAATACACCAAAAGGAATACACCAAAATGTAAATGATGGTTGTCTTGAGGAGGAAAAAAAAAAGAACTTAGGTGGGGTACCTGGGTGGCTCAGTCGGTTGAGTGTCCGACTTTGGCTCAGGTCATGATCTCATGGTTCATGAATTCAAGCCCCGCGTCAGGCTTTGTGCTGACAGCTCAGAGCCTGGAGCCTGCTTCGGATTCTGTATCTCCCTCTCTCTCTGCCCCTTCCCTGCTCATGCTCTGTCCCTCTCTCTCTCTCTCTCAAAAAGAAATAAGCATTTAAAAAATAATATAAAAAAAGACCTTAGGTGACAATTGTTTTCCTCTTAAACTTCTCAGTGTATTCACCCCTCCAAATTTTCCACAATAAGCATAAGTTACTCTTTCACTTATTTGTTTTTAATGGACAAGTATTACTTTTGCCTTTATAATTAAAGAACAAAAGTATGTAGGTTTTTTTTTTGATTTTTTCCTTGCCAGATTTGGAGACACAAGTGTGGCCTGAAGCTCCTTGAAGGCCATGGGCCAGTTGGGGGCAGCAGAATTATTCTTCCATGGTGGTGCAATTGGGTGCATTGACATCTCCAGTCATTGAGCCAGCTATGGTTCCTCAAGGAAGCCTCACACTGACACTGGACCTGGAGGTTCCACATGATGGCTGTCCCGAGCAGAAGGTTTTGGTTTCGCTGTGTATGGTTAACACCTGTATCTCTGACTTGGGTGAGCCAATCCTTAAACACAGGAATTAATCATGGACTGGAAGAGAACATGTGTATCAATCTGTGTCAACCTATTCCACTGAAAAAACAACTAAGTTATAATTCATGCCCCTCCCACTCCTACCCCATGGCGAATGAGGAGTGGTAACCATGTCTTTCACACAGAGTGGATTTCAACTAGCCCCACCACTTCCTAGATCTGTAGTATAGCCAACCATGCACAACTTCAGGCTTTTCTAAATTCATCTACCTCTTATTCCAACGTCCACTGTGCACAGATGCCATTGACCTCATCCAGTCAACACTGACAATGCCTCACCTTATATTCACTTTGGATTCTCCTTGTCTTTAGCCCTGGGGCTTCCCTGGACTCTACCCAACAGTTATGCATATGTATCCTCCTGCCGCCAGATGCATGGTCATGAGTCGCATCTTATAAAGCTTCTTGTGGGACTGTCTGATGGGGTCAAGCAGTCAGCTGCATTTAGTCATAACCAGCTTGGTGATAATTACACCCTCTGTTCTTCTCTCCTCACTTCCTTTCCCTCTGGTTTTCCTTTCTGGGGGAATCTAGGCAAAAATATGTAATCCTGTGGAGATTTTTTACTTAACTTTTGTGAATGTCGTCATCTTTAAAGTAAGGATGATGTAATGGTATATCACTTGGAGGGGTGTTGAATGAATAAATGAGTCAGTGGATGTAAAGTGATAGAGCAGTGCTTGGCACATGATAAGTGGTCTGTGAGTATGAACTATTACTATTGCCTGTTAGTTGGTTACTATGTTACCCATGTGAATATCTCACTTTAAAACAGTTTTGCAAGATTCATATTACCTTTTATTCCTTCTTTATTATTAAGGAAGTAGATTCTTAAAGAATTGCTCAAAGTCACAAGGGCGGTCCCAGGTAGAGTCACGATCTCACTCAGAGCTCGCTGATGTGCATGATTGTGCCCTCTTCTCCCCTGTACACTGCTTCTGGAGCTCAAATCCAATCCAGGTCTCCTGCTTCTACATCCTGGCCCTCCTGCTCATCAGTGACTTTGGGGAATCACTTCAGTATTCTGAGTTCCAGGTTTTCATATGCAAAGTGTAAGAAATATCTAACTGATCTATTTCACAGGGTAGTTATCCTTCAGGACAAACTAAGTACAAAAATCTCTTTTAATGAAGTATTTGTAAACTGGTAACTGATCATAAACCCATAGCTTAGAGGCTGTATCAGTTTGTTCTAGCTGCCTTGACAGAGAAACCTCATTATCTCACTGCTCAAACATAATAAAATGTTACTTTTCATTCATGTAGAGTCCTATTGGTGGGGACTGGGCTCTGCCCTAAATGGGCATTCAGGGATATGGGCTGATGGAGCCTCTGGACGTGTGATTTCCAATGTTGCCTTGGGGGCCAACTCCCTGCCAGGATATAGGAGAAGACAGCTTGGAAAAGGCTCATTTTTCCTTGTTCATTTCAGATTCAAAGTGATCCAGTTAGATCCATTCATCACTTTGAGAACTAATCACAAAGGGGTCTGGAAAATGCAGTCCCTGGCCAGGTAGCTGCTTTCCAGAGGCAGGTCTACACTGGGCTTTGGTGGACATTGAGCATCTCTGTCAAGGACGCAAAATAAGCCAAGAATGGTGATGACATTCACTCAGGAGCATAGGTCTTCTGACTCACACCAAGCACTTCCATTGTTATTGTCATCTTTGTTACTATTATTAGGAGGTAACTCATGGGATAAACTCTTTTTTGTTCACTTCCCATTGTAGAGGCCTGTCAACAGCAAAGCTGGGGTGACTGTCTTCGCTGGGTTTTCTGTAACATCATCCAAGCTTTGCTGACATAATGTGATAAATTGGGGTTGACAGGACTTCGAAGACCTTCTTCTCTGTTGACCTGTGTACAGTTGTATTTTCATGATATTTCAGAAGGGACAGCCTTTTCTTCTGGTACAGACTCAGGCAGAATGTTACTGAAATGTCCCATTCTCCCCATGGAGGCAAGTTCATCTGTTACCCACCTCCGCCTCCACTTCTACCCATTCTTTCCTCCTTTTCCTTGCACCCTTGGGTCTGCTAACTGACTGTTACGCCCCCACTGATGAGGATCTCTGAGAAGGTTTTCATGCTTCACCTATTTTCACTTCCTCTCTTCCATAGACATTTCTGAGGGAAACTTGAAGATGTGACAACTTTCCTTCCTTTGGAGAGCTCATCAACATGTCAAGTTTCACTGCCTCTGGCTGGAGTGATATCAGTACAGGGTAGGAATGTTGGCTTTCTCAGGCTGATGAGCAGCTTTGATTATTTTTCAGTCATAAAAATGGAAACAAATTATTTGGTATTTAACAAACACAGTTTTGAACTGGGAACATAATTAAAAAAAGATACAAGGGAAAACATTAATAAGTGGGTCCTATACAGTTGTGAACCATAACCATCTCAACACTAGGTATTAAACAGCCTATGGCATCTTACTGGTTTGACACAGTTGACGGCTTCTAGCTGGACCTATGGCTGATTCAACATGTCAGTGCCTTTTAAGGTCTATGGCAGCATTGTATCAGCCAGGGTTCAGTCAGAGAATGGAAACCACTAGGATATATAATAAGATACTTTTATGGGGATTTGACTCCCTACGATTGTGGGAATTGGCTAGAAGACTAATGAGAGATTGTATCTTCTTTGTCTGGTGCTGGAGCCTGACGTCAACAAGCAGGCAATTGGGAAGGAAAGGTGTTCATGAAATGGGAAAAGCAAGGAGAAACTGACTGACACAGATGACCAAGAAGCCATGAGAATGGACAAGAACCCTTATTGACCCTCTTTTGCCACTTCTAAGCCTCCAACTTTGTTGACGGGTGGTGATGGGCAGGGGAAACTGGCATGTACTGTCACAGAGCTCAGCACATCTGGCCCAGGAATTGATAAGCTGAAGGGAGAGATCCGACAGGGGTTGGAGTTCCTGTGCTATCAAGGTGAGCCAGCAGATGGGTGGCAGTGTGTGTGAGCTGCAGTAGTTCCTGGTACCCTGCACCAACTTTCTGAGTGTAAGAAGAATATGGCTTCAGCTTTACTTTTGCCTTTCAGATCTCACACAAAATGTGTCCTGTGGCCAGTGCTAACCCAGAACTTCTGGGAAACATCGATCCAATATAGCTGAATTGACTTGATACAAATTTATGACAATTGACCCTTACATTTCTTATCCACATGTATCACTTTTAACATATTTAATTTCCTAACAAGGCAATATGAAAATTATGCTTTCACCTAATATAATACAACTATCCTTTATACAACTAAAAACAGGCTAACCCTTTCCCTAAAAGATAAAGTCCCTTTTTCTACCTGTGGATGAGTTTTATTCTACTTCTAGCTGGGTGACATCCCCCTATTAATATCCTCTAATTTAAATACTGAGATACAACGTTAACTATTATTAACACAACTCAGATGGTAGGAATTGGAAGACAGTGCGAAAGAAAAGAATTGGCCAATATGTACATAAGTATATGTTTATCAAAATAAAAATATTCATAACATTATCATTCCTATACTGTAATTGTGCACATGGTCACAGCTATGATACGTATCTTCTTGCTTTTCTCCATGCTTGTTTATTCCTTTTGTTCTTAACAAGCATGTTAGCTTGTCATAGTTCCCTACCTCATGGGGTGACCCAAACCTTCATTCCTGACAAACCTGGGCCATTTGCCGTACTGTCTGTAGTTTTCCATTAATTAGTTCTAATTCCATTAACATTAATTACAGTAATTTAATCATAGGGCATGGGAGTCCTAAATGTACTTTGTCATTGATCGAATTGTGCCCCTTAAAAATATATATGTTGAATAACCACCAGTCCCTGTGAATGTGACTTAATTTGGAAATAGGGTTGTTTCAGATGTCTTTAAATTACAATGAAGTCATTATGATAGGCTCTGATCTCACATGATTGGTGTCCTTATAAGGAAAGGAAAATTTGGACTCAAGACCACACAAAGAGGAGAACACCTTGTGAAGACATGGACACAGAAGGAAGATAGCGATGTGATGCTGGAGGTAGAGATTGGAGTCATGCTATAGAGACTGGAGTACCTGGAATGACAGGAAGCTAGAAGAGTCAGGGAAGGATCCTCCCTGAGAGGCTTCAGAAGGAGCATCTTGATTTTGGTTAGCTAGCCTCCAGAACTGTGAGAGAATGAGTTTCTGCTGTTCTGTGGTACTCTATTATGGCAGACCTAGGAAACTAACATACATAGAAGAAAGCATTTACTGGGTCAACACCTACATACAGATTCTGTGGGATGTATTGATTTTCCCCATCACCTAAAAAATATCAACAGCACCTGTAATTGGAGTCACTATCTGATTAAGTTTACGGTAATTTGCTGTCTTTTCTCAAGATCCATCTTTCTTTCCTTCTTTTCTTCTTTTTCTTTCTTTCTTTTTTTTTTTTTAGTGTTTATTTATTTTTAAGAGACAGAAACAGAGTGTGAGCAGGGGAGGGACAGAAAGAGAAGGAGACACAGAATCCTAAGTAGGCTCCAGGCTCTGATCTGTCAGCGGAGAGCCTGGCATGGGGCTCAAACTCATGAAGCACAAGATCGTGACCTGAGCCAAAGTCAGACGCTTAACCAACTGAGCCATCCAGGCACCCCTCAAGATCCATCTTGCTAATGCACAGCTTAAATAGGTGAGCTGAAAGAGGATGTGGTAGAAATTACCACCCATACAATTTTCAAGGTTTTAGTTGTGTTATTAATCTCTTCAGTCCTTCTAGAAATTGGTATTGCCTTAGGTTTAATATTGTTTTTTGTAGATAGAAGCAGTTGTGGTGACTTTTATTTGTCTTTCCCTGCCATAATAGCCCTCGTTCCATGGGTCAGTGTAGGATTCTGCCAGTTGCTGAGTGTGTGTATTCCCATTATGTGTTCCCAGACTAGGGAAATAGTTACAGAGTAGGCTTAGGTGTTTGGGGACTTACTGGGCATACTGTGAGGTAAACCTGGGATAATACTTCTTTGATTTTTGTTCACCATAAGCTTCTACACTGACTAGTGTACCATTGTGGTGTTTGGGTTTGTAGGAATTCATGTCAGTTCAGAGTCACTGTAGTATTCTCCCCAAATTCTGATTATCTCCTTTTCCCCAAAGCACAGTAACCCTGGAAAATGACTGCAGGTGCCTTTGGAGGGGACCAGGAGGAAAAAAGTACAGTGCAACATTTTGGTTTTATAGCAGGGTTCTTCCTTAAAAAGACCTGGTCTCCCCTTCATTCAAGGGTCTGTAGGATGTGAATTGACTTTCATAGCAGAATGATAGTGGCCATGACTCTCTTTTGTGACAGAAGTCAGACCCAGAGTTTCTTAGCTTAAATGGATCAAGAAAGACTTCAGTCAGTTGCCCATATATTATCAGTTCTAGAGATATCAAAAGTCTCAGCATTCCATTACAGAAACTGTGTCAGTTACCTTTCTCTACAATATGCCAGGGAAATTTTGGCATTTCAGTCATATTTAGTATGAGTCACCTTTTGGTCCAGATTTCTGTCAACCAGCCAAGCAAAATGTTAGAAGCCACTATCAGCCCCTTAAGTGAACATTTGAATCTGAGTGGCCCATATCAATAAATTTGGCTTGATCCAACATTATTTTCCTTCCAGTCTGATCCCACACCATGAGAAGCCATTTCACATGTTTCCTGGGTTCTCATCAACATAAATTGGAAAAATCATGTGACTCTTTTTGTGTATATCAGACTTCCTTATGGATCATACTTTGTACTTTATCTTTTGGGGCCTGTGAACTTGAGTCTGGCTAAAAACTTAGAAGCATGGAGAAATGGGAAAAGCAGAGCTAGAGAGATTCTTATCCCTTGGACTCCTATCCTATCCAAAGGACTCCAATCCCTTGCAAGTCACCTACTTTAGGGAGAGTGTAGTTTCTCTGGCCAAGAGAACTAACCTCCTTGGAATCTCCTAGGCTGGAATCTCCCGATATGTCTCTGTCCCAATTTTTAGGGTTGCACTCCTTCAAAATTAATGCCATAAGATAAGAAATTCATGGGAGTGGCAATTCAATTTGTGTCACAATTTAGCCACCTGCAGAACTAGACTTTAGGTTTAGATTTATTTTTTAGGAATCTCAATCTGATGGCTACAGGAGATAGGCTTATTCAGGGTCATAATAGAAAATGTTGAGTCCTTCATATGATGGGAAATTTAAAGCCTTAATTTCATCATTTTCTTCCTCAAAGTTTTCTGGTGCATGTGTAAACAGTTAACCAGTTCCACTATGTTTTTTATTTTACTAAAATTTTTAGTGACCACAAATATTTTGTTGCTAAATGTCTTACCTTTTATAGGCACTTGATTACAAGTATCTGCAGGTGATAATTCAGGTAATTATTTTGCCACCCAATACCATAGACTATCAGTGTCTCTTTTACCACTGGAAACAGGGTGATTAATGCCTTTTAATATAGTCAGAGCAGAAAGACAATTCCAGAAAAGCCAGGCCCAATTCAGAGAACCCATTCTTAAAGCCTGTTCCTCTGGAAATTTCAAGTACCTAATTCTGTATCAGACAAGGTTCAATCAGAGAAGCAGAACCACTAGAAGTTGTACACAATAAGGATTTATTATGGGAATTTGACCTTCGTCTATTGTGGAAGCTCCATGAGAGTCTGTTGCTTCTGAAGCCGATATTAGATCCTGAAACCAGTGAAGCACTCTGTCTGGAAAGATTGTCATGAAGTAGGGGAAGCAAGGACAAACTGGAACCTAGACAAATGACCTAGAACCCATGAAGATGGACCAGAATCCATGCTGGTCTCTCACCGTCTAAGCCTGTAACTTTGATGATGGGTGTTATGCAGGAGAAATTAGTGCCCTTTGTCACAGAGCTAGAATATACCTGACCTGTGAGTTGAAGTTGTTGAAGAGGAAGATCTGGCAGGATCTGGAGTTGCTGAGGGCATGGCTGCTTCCCCATGTCAATTAGGTGAGCTTCCAGTAAGTGACAATGTGCATGAGCTGTGACAGGCAGCAACTGGTATGCTGCCCTGACCTCCTGAGTGTCAAAGGAATGCGGCTTCTGCTTTCCTTCCAGTTTCACAAAGTTGACACCACACAAACCCACCACAGTCACAAAGCTTGGGATGTGCTCTTCTCAAGACTCCACTGGCCTTTGAAATGCTGATACCTTGGGAGACAAGGAACTTTCCAGCTGAGTATCTGAGAATGAAAACATATTGCCCTGCCATGCACTGATGTGGTCATCTGGGTATTGAGCAGCTGGTGTGAGTGACAGCTCCGGGTTCAGAGTCTACGGATGGTCACAGGCCTGCTCTTGCTTATGTCTTCCCATCCCAAGGGATCTGCAGGACTTTGTGTTGGATTCTGGGTGTCCACACAAAAATCCATGGTATTTGTTTCAACTTTGAAAAGTGCTTTCACATACATACATATTTCCTCATTAGATTCTCACAGAAACTGAAGCCAAGAGAGGGTTGACTTGTCTAAGTCATCTCCAAAAGAGACAAGGTGGTGTGAGAGTCCTGAGTCAAGGGTTCAGGATAATTTTTACCTTCAGAGAATCTTCTTGTTAAGGGCTAAGAACCATGATGCGGTTTTCAATTATCTCCTTGGCAATGTGGACAGAATTGTGCA
Organism: Acinonyx jubatus; assembly: GCF_027475565.1. Classification (NCBI taxonomy): domain Eukaryota; kingdom Metazoa; phylum Chordata; class Mammalia; order Carnivora; family Felidae; genus Acinonyx; species Acinonyx jubatus. The sequence continues at coordinate 40,470,633 of NC_069382.1, forward strand.
GAACTGGGAACCAATCATATTAATTACTTATCACTTCAGCTACTTGGAAACCAATCATGCTTTGACAGAAACCCAGGAGCACCTTGAGTGGTTGGGTCTCCTGAGAAATTCTTTGAAAATATGCATATTTAGGAGGGGGGATATCACTTTTTTGAATACATATTTACAGTGGGAAAGTATAGAATGATTTGTGGGTTTTTGACATCCATTCCTCCAGTTATGAGCTATTATTCTATTCTTGACACTCAGCACAATTCCTGGAGATAATTATTCTAATAATAATAAATTTTGCATGGTGAAAGGGCTTATGCAGTTATAACGACACACAAATATCAGTTGAAGACCTTAAAAATACACTTAAATCTTATGTTGACATTAATTCAGGAGATGGTATATCTAGGTGCTTATAATTTATAGGTCCTTCTGGACTCTGTACAACAAAACTGTGTCCAAATTCAATTGGATGACCCAGAGAAGGAATACTGCATTGTTGATCTTGTTACAGTGGTTTCTCTTCAAGGAAATTCTTGGCTCTTTTCCATGAAGTAGTCATTTTCTGTAATGGAAATGCTGATGATGTACTCGCACTGCAGGTGTGCAGGAAGGGGAGAGGTCAAATGGCTAAGTCTTTTGGACTTCTCCCTCTTCTGCTATTATCTACCCCATTATTTTGCATTGCTATCATGCAAAGCAACTAAATCAATCTCCCAAATCAGTCACTAAAATAAAATGGCCTCCAAATTCCAGATCAAAATTTATATATGTAATCACTGTGTCCTGTTTTGAATTCAGAAAACTTTTTCTCACTGGTTAATGCATTTTCAAGCAGATGGACTCAGCTTTTTTTGTGTGTGTGTGGCTGACCCCTTCCAAATAGGTCAGCATGGTGCAGAATGTTTTAAGTTGGGTAATGTTGTTTTATAACAAATTCAATATGCACTCTGGTTTTTTAAAGGCAAGGACCTATTCCGCTTGACATCTCCTATAATTAAATAGTTTCTAGTATATAATAAATTCTCAGAGAGTATTTGTAGTTGAGGGTAATGAAAGACTTTGCCCCAATCAGATAGGAGGCTTCCAAACTAATCACAGAATTGTATGCTACACTTAGTTATAGGAACCTACTATATACTATTTAAAGGATCCATTCCCAAAAAAACAGCAAAGCTTAATATATGTCTTAAGCCACATTTTTCTCCCCCGGAAATGCATTTTTTATCTTCCACTGAAATGTATAAAATTCTCTAAAGGAGGAGGGGTGAAAAATAAGAAATTAATAAACAAGGGTTTTTTGAATACTTATGACATCCTGAGTATTGTGCTTGAGCTCACAGGAATACTCAGAATAAGGTATTATATATGCTTTCAAGGAACTCATGGTCCATTTGGGGAGGGACTAACCTGTAGAACCATGGTAAATGGTTCTGTAGGAGTAAATGGTATGGTTAAAGTGTAAGGTGACTAAGGACGCTTAGTGGGCAGGGAAAGTTTCTAAGGGAGTGGGATGCTGAACCCTGGGTTCAGCACAGTGGGTAGGATTTACAAGAGGATCACAGAGGGAGACTAAGAGGGTGAGGCAGGATCCCCTGAGCTGGCTGGCACCAACCATAGCTCATCACTTCAAAGAGAGAAATGATACAGGTCTGGGTTACTTGTGTCCATGGGCTGTCTCTCTCACTTCTGGATTTTCCTCAAACAACAGGCCCACTTCACTCCAGAGCAAGTCTTGACCACAGCAGGCACATCTCATGACCCATTCTTTGTCCCTTCCAGCAGTGGTCTTTCTATCCTTAAGGGTACTTCTGTACCCTGTGGGTTTCTTCTCTCCCAAGCTGCTGTGCTTGGCCAGTGTGTATGACTAGATTGTTGCTTTAATTCCTGTGTATGGTCTAACTAGTATGCTGAGGCCCTAACTGCCTGGTCAATCTTTGCCCTGGGAATCAGGCTCTGTTGTCTGTAATTCTAGTAGCTGGTAGGTACCTGCTCTAAACCAGAGGGTCCATTAGGCAGCTCTTCATGTATCTCCTTGCACACCACTTCCTGGGACTCCGGCTGTGGGGCTAACCCCACCTTCTTGGGCTTGTTAGGACTGATCCTTGCAAAGTCAAGTTTACCGTGACTCAGTGAGTCCTCAATTATTGTGTACATATAGGCCAGTCATTGCACACACTGATTTTGTCTTTCCCCCCAAACAATTCAGGGAGGCATAAATTATTATCCCCTTATAGATGATTGAATTGTATCCTCAAAAAGGTATATGTCCAAGTCCTTACCCCTGATACCTATGGATGTGACCTTATTTGGAAATTAGGTCTTTGTAGATGTGATCAAATTAAGATGATGCCATACAAGATTAGGGTGGGTCTTAGATCCAACGGCTGATGTCTTTATATAATAAAGGAGAGGCACATTCAGATACAGAGACACAGAACACCAGACATGGGGAAAAGTCCACGTGACAGTGGAGGCAGACACTGGAGCAGCAGAGCTAGAGGCTAAGGAACACCAAGGATCATGAACAGTAACCAGAAGCTGAAAAGAGGCAGAGAAGGATTCTTCCTTGGAGCTCTGCTGACAGGTTGATTTTGGACTTCTGGCCTCCAGAACTATGACAGAACACATTTCTGTTGTTTGCAGCCTCCCCGTTTGTGGTATTGTGTCATGGCAGCCCTAGGAGGCTAACATGAGTGCTTTTGACAGATATGGAAATAAAGGCTCTGAGAGAGTCCGTAACTTGCCCAAGGGCACACAGATCCAAGTAGCCTAAATGAAACATAAGCCCACTTCCTGTTGTAAAGCCTGGGCTCTCTCCTGCAGACCCCAGCTGGGAGACAGTAGCCTCATGTTTACACACACTGGCCCTCACTGCTAACGGCGCTATTCTCCCACCTCTCCTTCTCCTAGATGCTTTTGGGAACTCAGTTCCCAACATGGGCACTAAGATGGTATTTTGAAAAACGTACATATGGAGAGTGCCTCACACATAAAATGTGTCATTATATTAAAACAAAAAGAGAGTTAAAAATCCGAGCCCATGTAAGCAAATGCACATGTCTGAGGCTGTGGCTAGGCCATGCCAGCTGTTTGAATCGCAGAAGTGGTAAATGTTCTTTGAGCCAGTGTTCTCTACTATAAAAATAGCTTTGGGGCACCTGGGTGGCTCAGTCAGTTAAGCATCCCCGACTTTAGTTCAGGTCACAATCTCATGGTTTGTGAGTTGGAGCCCAATACTGGTCTCTCCGCTCTCAGCCTAGAGCCCGCTTCAGATGCTCTGTCTCCTTCTCTCTCTGACCCTCCCCCATTCTCTCTCTCTCTCAAAAATAAATAAACATTTTTAAAAAAATAATAAAAAAAAAGCTTTAATCTGGAGAGTGTTGAACCTTGTTTGTGGAAGTTCATAACTGATTCAGTTTGTAACAGTGAAGGCAATTTTTTAAAAAATTCTTTCTCCTTTCTTGGTGCCTCTGGGACTTAGTTCAACACAACAGAAATCAGGTCAAAGTTTGATCTCTGAGGTAAAAGTTGACGCTGTAGCTGCTCTGGACAGGCGCCAAGTTTTTGCTGTAACTCCCGGGGTCCCTGGGGTATATCCATTTAGGTCTTGGTGGGGCTCCTCCAGTAAGAGTCAGGTTGCCACCCCAGCTGCTGTGATTGCTGCTGGCCTGACTTTCTCACAGAAAGGACAGACGCTCCTTGCCTGGCCGACTAATACACACTTGTGCCAAGTGTCAGAGAAATGGCAGCTGCGGTCTCTGATTCCAAGGATTTAGGATCTCAGCAAGGAGTCAGGACTCATTTCCTCAGTACAAGTGAGGCAGCCAAGCTTCAGGCCTGGAGAGGCTAGAGGGTTTCAGGGAAGGTGTGTCCCTGTGGCTTGTAGTGGACAAGGGAGTCTTCATGAAGATGAAGGTGGGGCCATGCCCCCCAAGGGGAGGATGGAAGTTTAGGAAGGCAGAGGAGAAAGGAGGGAACAGATTCTCCACCCAGTGGTCCAGGGTCTGGGGATGCTGAAGAAACCAGGTAGCGGGGAGACATGGTTGAGAGGTAGTGAAGACCAGCATGCCTACTGACTTTGCAAGTCACATGGAGGGGTAATTTCGAGACGGGTAGCTACTTCTTCCCAGTTGCTTAATGAGGGGCTCTGGGCCAACTTTGGGGATGGAGGTGGTAAAGGATCTGGGGATATGGAATGAGTCCTTAACATAGACAATGGCCAAGATTTTGTTGAGGCTCTGGGGAAGGCTCTGGTAGGTGCATTTTGTTTTGTGTTTTACTTGCCCTCACGGAATTATTCTTATTTACTTGCTTTGTTTTGCTATGTTACATTCTTAAGTACGCCAGTTACTAGGGCTGGAAGGTGCAGTTGAAAGTGGGGAAGCAGGTCTCTTGTGGGGAGGTGAGTGTGGAGCGGGTCCCTTGTGAGGAGGTTGGTTCATGGTAGTTTCTGGTGTTCAGCCATCCCATTTATTTGGGGAGAAGTTAGTGTGTGTGTGTGTGTGTGTGTGTGTGTGTGTGTGTATGTGTGTGTAGGTGTTGTCCTAAGCAGACACACTCACTAACCTTATGCTTATGTCTTCTATGTCTGTACAAAATCAGGAATAAAATGAAGCACCAGGATTATTATCCAGCTTAAGCCCCATGGCAGAAAATTAAGAAAGGCTTCCAAATTTTTGATATTGCTAAAACTCACCCCTGCAACTGGTAGGCTGGCCGCCTTTCCTCTGACTCAGCCTTGCTCCCCACTGCCCTTTCCCTGGATTGATTGAAGCCATGTGAGAAATGAACCCGTGCAACTTAGCCACTGAGAAACTACACAGAAGCAAAAGGGCACCAGGAGATGCTTGTTTCCTGAAGCTGGTGAGGTTCCTGATCTTTATCATTAGTGTTCTTGTCACTCTAGTGGTCGCTCCTGTCCCTTTGGGCTTCATCTCCCAATGCCCCCTTTCTCTCCCTGTCTTCATTCTTCCTTGAGGTACCCCTGGGAAGAGCTTGGCATGAGTCTGTCATGGTACTTTCTGGGCTCTGGAATACTCAGGATTGGGGTTCCCAACTCTAGCTCTGCCATTTACTATGTGACCTGAATCTCAGTCTGTTTCCCCTTCTGTAAGAATACCTGTGTTATGGGGGTTGGTTTGATGCTTAAATAAGGTGTTTTGCTCTCAGTTGGGGACTGTTTGATCCCGATGCTGGCTTTCCTGCTGCTTATTCCAGTCACAGTGTCTTGGAGAGTGAGGTCCTGAGCCAGGTGGACTCTGGGGACTATCTGCTGCCTAGCATCTTAGGGCATGAATATCTGAGTCAAATCTGACTATCAAGACAAGCTTAGAGAACCAGTTTCTTTCCTCTGCATGTTTGCTGATTGGTACTTCATCTTGCAAAAGATAATTTTGCTTGGAATTTTAAATGCATCATCCAGGCCACTCCTAGCACTCTCCTAGCCTTCTGATCAAGATGGAAGAGAAAGCCTCCTCCACCCACAGAAAGTGTTTATACTTTCCTTTCCATTTCATATTCTGCCCTCTCAGTCATCCTAAATGTTTATTTAACGATGCTCAAAGACCTTTTAAGCTTCCTTGGTTTAATGTTTGCTAAACACCCTGTCACTTCCACTTCTACTGATAATTTCCTGCTTGCTGCAAAATTGCCCTTGGTTACGCACCGTCTGGAAACTCTTAATAGAATGACTAAAGGCTCAGTCTCTCAGCGATGGGCTCCCCACAACTGTGTGGGCAGCCCATGAGGTCAGGGTGCTCTCTGGGGCAGAGAAATGAAGAGGGACTGTGGAGTCGGAAACTCACTTGGAATTTAGGAGTTCCTAAGATTTTTGGGAAAAGTTTCAAATAGTTGGTGACAATTGTCAGAATCTCAGTCAGCAGCATGTTGGTTCATCCCAGATGGCCCCAGGCGCTTGGTTTGGCCCAAAGCCTGGCCCAGAGTTTCTTCATCTTGAGCAGGGAGTGAAGGACATGACCAGACTCCAGGTGGTGGTTTAGCGCAATTCTTGGCACATGAACTACAGAGTGCCGAGGAGAAGAAGCTGGCTCTTTCTCAGGCCACAGGCTGAATGCTCAAACTCTAAGCTCAGCTGATGTTCTGTGTGATCTCTTTTTTCTTCCTAGTGGCCATAAATATACAACCATAAAAAGATGGACTTCTGGCCACCTTGGCAACAGGAAGTTGGACAGTACTGCCAAATGCAGTTGCACAGGTTATGCACTGAGCAACTCTACAGGGCTAAGCCACATTGTAGCCTAGGTGAACGGCACTCTCTAGAGTTGTGTAGTGACACACATTAGGTGTAGATCCAGAAGCAAGCTGGGCAGTTCTGTGTTGAAGAACTGAGGCAAGTTCAGTTCTGAGGCTGAAGGTGATACCTGTATGGCCAAAACAAGGGATCTCAAGCAAGACTGTCCTCACCATGCCAGCCCCAGGGACATTCTACTCAGTACAGCAATTCTAAATGGGAAAGCTGCTAAGAGGTATATGGTAGCCTAGGATTGTTGGCACTTAAGTATGGCATCCAATCATTCACAAAAAAATATTTTTTGAAAAATGCAAGGGATTTCTCCACTTCCAAGCTTACAGTCTAGGGGAAGTCATAAAACTGAATCACCAGCTACATCAGGACTTCAAGTTCCTCCAGTAAGGATATTAAACAGCAAGAACTAGAGTATTTCAGAGCAGAGTTAGACCATTGTCAGCTGCAGTGGTTAGGAAACCCTTCTTGGAAGAGATGGGTCTTCATATGTGGCTTGGAGAATGGGTTAGTTTGGATGGGCATGGGGGCCAAAGGAGCAGTGTTCACATGTGCAGTGACTGAGGTGAGGGCCAGAGGGTGGGAAGCATGTGAACTTGGGCCTGGATTGAGAAGTGAGCCAGAGTGGGAGTGAGGAAACATGTTAGTTGACATTGTGTCCATGCCGAGTGGTGGCAGAGACATTGGGATTGTCAAGTGGGGCTAGATTTGAGAGGTTTTAATCCATAATACACTCTGTTGGGGAGCATAGAAGGCTTCTGAGTGGGACAGGCTTACGAAACAAGAAGAGTGCTGCAGATGGATCCCCCCTCCTTTTTCACCCAGGCTTCTCCCACTTAGGGAGAGCTCAGGAAGTCCTCTCAAGAGACCCTAATGGGGACAATTAGCCAATTGTCTTAGGCCCACACCTCTGCCCTTCCCCAACCCGAGTTCCATTCTCTGTAGGCCATAGTAGAGCTACCCACAGGGACAGTGGTGGCTGTCTTTCCTGGAAGCACAGCCAAATCTCTAACAATGACCACTGCACAGTGGGTGAAACAGGCCAAATTCCCTCGTGTTGCTCCTCATTGTTAATGGCTGGCTACTTCTAAATGACTGAGAAACTCTGCCATTTCATGTGGTCTGCAAAGGCCTTTCCTGACCACTGTGGAGGTGGGGAACCCAGGTAGGAAGAACCTCAGTGAACCCCAGGAGTAGATCTCAGCTAATGAGGGGCTGCTGCCCTACTGCTGTCCCTCTCCAGGGTGTCAGTGTCCAATGGCACACCCATAAGTTGCCATTGGCGTGTTCACCAGAGCAAACATGTATTTGAGGTGATGTTGCATGAGATGGCTGTAGGCAGTTTGGTTACTTCAGTCCCAAAACCTCAGCCAGTATTAGCACCAGGGCCTCCACACCAGTTAGCTTTTCCCTCAAGACCCTTGCTCCCCAGTTTGAGCTTGTGGAGATCTTTCATCTCATCCTGGTGAGGCTGAGGCTTCTCTGGGAGTTGACTATCCCAGGCTTAGAGCCTCCCTGTCAAACTCCTATTCTCAGTCTGAGAGCAAATTGATGAAGGACAAGAGCAATGGGCCTGTCTTGCTTCCATTCAGTCTGTCAGTGAGCAAAACCATCTGCTCCCAATTATAGCTGTGGAGGCTGAGCAATGGATTGATGGGGCTGTCTCCTAAGCTGATAGGAAAACCCCATCAGTCTGTAGCTTCCCAGAAAACCATCAATGCATCTCCTTATCAGCCTGGAGGAGCTGCCACTGAGCTTGAATGGTGACTGTCATTGGCTAGATGCAGGCTCTGCAAAGCAAAAACAGAAAGTGGTTCCATTTCAGTAGTTCCCAATTCTGACTTGTGAAGCTCACTTGAGAACTGATGAGGGTTTCCTATTCAAAACAATGGAGAGGCAGACCAGCAGCACAATCCATTATGTCTTCTGACTTCAGCATGCCACAGGGAACCTGGTGAAGCCAAGATGTATCATTTTAGAGCAAAAGAAGGTGCTTCAAAGTGTCAGAGCCTTACAACACTGTTGTTGAGGTCTGGAGTGACTGAGACTCTAAGACTGTGGAAGATTCTAGAAGTGAGAGCCACTTCTTGTCTTCTTGGGTTAGGAGGCCTCTAACCTTTTCTGTTCTTGTAGAATGGTATCTGAATTTCTCCTTTGGTGGCCTTAAAGCAGATCATGGGATGGTTAGCAATTCTCTTTTCTTTTACTGTTTGTTATATCAAAGACAGATCTTAGATCTCTTCCTATATACCCCCTGGACCTGGACCCTAAGAAACTGGGGCTTAGGAGGTGGAGTAGCACATTGAGGGTCATGCAGCTAGTGAAGGAGGAGTTGGACTTTGAAACCTGATCTCTTCACTTTCAACCCAGGGTTCTTTCCCTCCCACCAAACTGCTTTCCGCTTTCTGAATGTTTACATCTCAATCAGTGCCAGGAAGGAGGTGGGGATTCCACCTTTTGAGCCCTGGCAAAAATATCTTAAATCCACCATCCTCCCCATGCACAAACACACATAGACATGAACACACAATTGATTCTAATGGAAGGTAAAGTTGAAAACAGAAATTCTGGGGCAGATGCCTGGCCCCAGCCCTGACCTATTAAATCAGAATGTTCCATGGTGAACACAGCTCTATAGGAATTCTGAAGTTCAACCAGCCTTGAGAACCATGGCCCCATGAGTGCTTTCTGGGGGGCCCCAAGGACAGCAATGCTGATCTGATGGAGGTGAGAGGCAATTGAGGCTTCTGTAGGGCGGTTTGAACAAAAAAATCTCTGCTTTTCAATTCTTTCGAGTGAGGATGGCTTATGATAGGGAGGGAGCAGGTGGGAGTAAGTGAGACCTGATGCCATGACCATGCAAGTCTTTGAGGACAAGAAACCTCTTGACTGTACAGTCCTGGCTCAGTGCTGTGGACATGAGCAACCTCCCTGACTATTATTAAATGAATCGATGCTGCAGCTGGAGATTGTGCCCTCGTGCAGCTAGGAAAGGTCTCCATCCTGCTCTGTGGATGCTATCCATTCAATCCCAATCCACTTAGCCAAATTCAACAGATGCTGGTGAAACCTCTGCCGAGTGTAGTCCAGATGCTAGGGACCACACACATCTGGGTGAGCTGAGAGCTCTGACCTCAAGACCCCTTGCGTGGAGAGGGGAAAGCCTCAAAGTGCCGGGATCCCTGGAAGAATGGAAAACTGACCCCAGAAGTATTGGGTTCTGATCCATAAGTGCAAACCCAAATCTTAGCTGTTCTTCAAATAGCTTTACTGGGAAGAGAACTGTCATGTAGGTCTAATCATGTGTGTGTGTGTGTGTGTGTGTGTGTGTGTGTGTGTGTGTGTTACAAAATACTTTCTTAGGCAGCCTGAAGCACTCATTCACTTTTGTTGACCTTTTAGTTATCCTTAGCATTTTCAGGGTGATGATATCATTATTGGAAATGAATGGCTCTGTAGAACAAGGAGGTGGCTATGGCCAAAACTCAGTCTGTCCATCCATCCATCCATCCATCCAAAATTTGTCACTAATTTTTGTCTGAAGTAGACAAGGTGGGTACGTACATAGGTTCTCAGACAGTTGATTCACTGAAATGGAGGAAAGCAGCTTGGAAAAATGCAAATCCTGTATATGGGGAGGTTTTCAGGGGAGGTTAGCAAAACTTCAGAGCTTTTACAAAAGTGGAGTTCAGAAATGTTGAAGAAGTTTTAACTCTGTGGCCTCAGGCCAGTGGCAGGAGAGCTGACAGGGACTTTGAGTACATAGAAATGACTGCCAGGTCCCAGGTAATCCTGTGTCTGATAAGGTAAGGGATTCCAAAGTTTAGGCAAGAGGGAGACTGAGACCTGGAGGAAAAATAGTTGCTTTTCCTTATAAGAGTTGTAAAGAATTTTGCTTTTTAAAGTTGGAAAGATGATTACTGGCTGAACAAACTATCCTCCAGGCACCTGGTTAGTATGGTTACTTTCTGGGAGACCCCAACTCCCCTGTAGAGCCTGGGGAATTGCCTGTCAAGCCTCATAAATGTTGCCACAGGCCTCGGGACTCTCAGCGGGTGTGTGCCTATACATGGTCTCACCACCTTCGGGACTTGTTCTCAGCGAGCACTGTCTCCTTTCAGGTTTGGGTTTCTCCCTGCCCACACTGGGCCCACCTCTGCTTCTTGGCAGACCCTTGTGCTGGTCACGGCCACAATCAAATCATCCCTGACATTTGTATAATCTCTTTATAGTTTACAAAGTGCCTATCCTGCACCATCTCATCAGCTTCTCCCAGCAGCCGTGAGCAAAAGGGCATGGGTTAATTAGGCAGAGTCAACACACATTTATGGAGAGCAGACTGTGGGTGGGGGCCAGGCACAGCTAACCGGGTTCTTGCCTTTAATAACTAGATTGTAGGCTCTCCGAGAGCAGTGCCCTTGTGCATTTCTTCTCAGCATGCTCCCAGCTCCTAGCAGAGTGCCTAGCATACAGTGGTGCTCGATGAAAGGATGAATGAATGAAAGCTGTCAAGTAAACTCTTAGTTCTCCCTGTGTGGAAGAGATGAGGGACAGAGAAGAGACTGGACTGGCTTGCCTGTGGTCACGCAGGTAGGGCATGGCAGATGCAGAAATTCCTGCCTCCATACCCCACCCATCCCTTCCCCTCCCTACAGGCTTCTTGAGAGCAGCCTGGGAGCAAGCAGGACCTGGGTGGTGTGGCTGCAGGAAGCTCCACCCTCTCCCCCATAGAGTGACTTCAAAGAGGTCTGAAGCATCTATGCATCGGGAAAGCCAACACAGGCTGTTCTCAGGATGTTCCCAGGAACTCTGAGCTTCTTCCCAGAATGTCTCAACCTGAGAAAGCACATCCCAGGCTACAGCCACTTTCCAGAGGGATGCAGCCAGCTGGCAGGCCCAGAGCTGCTCAGGCTTGCTCTTCCCTCAGGAAGCAGCCTTGCTAGGATTGGGGAAGGGGCCAAGCTGCCCACCTTCCAGTTCCCCCAGGCCTTGGGGCACTCAGGGGAGCAGGGAGGGTGTGTCTTGGAAGGTGAGGCTCTTCAGGGGATGACTTATCTCTCGTGCACAGGGCTCCTTCCTGCAAACAGCTTCCAGGGGAGGCTCCTGGTCCCATGGTTGGCTGCACAGTTGCCTGTCCTGGCAATCTGTGTTTGTGGAAGCTTTGCAGAGCAGTCCCAAGGGAAGAGAATGTGATGACTAATGGAGACATGTCCCGGCAGATGGGTGGGCAGGCCTGGCACAGGACAGGCTTCTTGCTGACACAACACGGGCTCACAGCGCAGGCTGGCTGTGGCCCCTGGGAGGAGGCGGGTGCAGGCTCCTGGTAGGTGGGCACACAGGGTCTCTTCCCACGGACTCACAAGGGGCAGCATCTATTTGAGGACTGATCAGATGGGAACCTACCTCTCCCTGCCACAATGGCTGGAAAGGAGAGAAGCATGAAGCAAAGTGATGGAGGTAACTAGCTGGCAGGACATAGAGCCAGTGCCATGCCCAACTCCCAGCTGGGTGATAGGAAGCAAGCTTGTGAATGGCTCTGAGCTATGGCTTTCTCACCCATGTTGGGAATATAACGGTATCCTTGACTTAGCTCCCTCTATCACAGAGTTGCTGTGAAGGTCCAGTGAGGTGTGTGGGTTTTTTGTTTTTGTTTTTGTTTTTTTAACCTCATTAAGCAATAACTTGACAAACTGAAAAGTGTTGCCTGAAATAGGGGTTTCATGCTTCTACCCAATGGCTGGTGGCAGGCAAGTGCAAGCCAGAGTTATTGATCATTTTAAGTATTGTGAAATTCACCACCATCTTAGACTTCAAACATGTCTTATGTCCTCTCCAGAGTTTTTCCCGGTGACTACTTTCCTCATCTCTCCAACATATTATGCCTGGCAGCCTTACCTTTGTGGCTGTTCCTGTCCCCAGCCCTGCTCTGGAGATAGTCGCCCTGCCCCATCAGTTCCTGACATGTGACGTCAAACAGGACACTGGCCTCTGCAGAGGCTCTGCTTCCTCTTTCTACAATCAAAGATGTTAATAAAGCTGTTTGCTTTAAAGGACTGAAGTGAGATACTGCATGAAAAAGTGCTGGAAAGCTGTACAGATGACAGTTTTTCTCATTGTCATTGCCAGTTATTCCTCCTCAAACCGGAGCGCTATTGGCAGTGACCACTTCTGTGAGCCACACTCCAGACTGCACTGGGGGGTGCTTTTCTCTTCCTCTTCCTCTTCCTTTCCCTTTCCCCTGGGCGAGTCCAAGGGCACAGCATGATGACCTCATTGTTTGATAGCTCAGAGTTGGGGTATAAGGCAGGAGGTCCTCCTGCCTTCCCAGGCCTTCCCAGTTACCCTGGATTATCTTGTGATGCAGTGCGCATTATTGTACACAGGAGTCTCCAACAATCAGCCAGGTGCAGGCAGGCGGGCTCCTGGAAGATGCCAACATGACAGACACTTCCCAAAGAAAATAAGCTGAACCGGGAGGTTACTCATGCCTACGACCTCCTGGAGCCAGGGAGAAGAGGCTTTTATGGAGCTGTTTCCTGCTGTTCACTGACTCTCCTCCTAAAGATGCCTGAGAGGTTGGCCACATCTTAGCTGACACTAAGGGAAAAATCTGGAAAAAAAAAAAAAAAAAAACAAGGAAGATTTCTCTATGAGAAAGTCAAGGGTCTTGGGTAAGGATGTGTTTCTCTGGAACAGGGTACACCTCTTACAGGACGTTTTAGAAGATGGGGAGACATCGGGGCGCCTGGGTGGCGCAGTCGGTTAAGCATCCAACTTCAGCCAGGTCACGATCTCGCGGTCCGTGAGTTCGAGCCCCGCGTCAGGCTCTGGGCTGATGGCTCAGAGCCTGGAGCCTGCTTCCGATTCTGTGTCTCCCTCTCTCTCTGCCCCTCCTCCGTTCATGCTCTGTCTCTCTCTGTCCCAAAAATAAATAAACGTTGAAAAAAAAATTAAAAAAAAAAAAAGGAAGATGGGGAGACATGCAAGGCTGCAAAACCAGACATCAGTTACCATGTCTTTGGGCAAAGGCAAAAAGTTCTGGGTGTGAAGTAAGTCAGCACACAGAACACTTGTACTGGAATGAAGATTGTAAGATTACATAACTATTTTCTAGGGGCACGGGGTGGGGGGGCACCAGATTTTATCATTTTATTTTGCCTAGTGTGAGACCTTTACTCTAGTTCTGTGCTAGTCACTAGCCATGTGTGGCGATTTGAGTTTAAACTACCTGAAATTAGACAAATGACAAGTCCATTCCTCAGGCCCACTAGCCGCATTTGAAGTGCTCCACAGCCACATCTGGCCAGTGGCTACTGTCCTGAAGAGCACAGATGTAGAGCATTCCCACCACTGCCTGAATCTCTCTTGGACAGGGCGGCTCTCATCTGCCCAGACATTCTTCTGTTTGGGGGTGGGAAGCCACAGAGGAAATGAGAAGAGTTATTCAAGAAATGTGAAGAGGAAGAACAACTTAACATTCAGCCGTTGACGTCCAGAATCTGATCCTTCAACAATAAAATGGCTGTGCAAGCCAGACTGTTGTCCTGAGAAACAAATTTCCGTATCTCTTTACCCACCCCACCCTGCCCCCTTTAACATTTCAGCAACTGAGCATGCACAACTCAGCTTGGAAATTTCTCCACAGCATAGAAGAGAGCCAGGCTTAGCTGCAGTCAGAGGGAAAGTGGGTGTGAAGTAGGAAAAGCAAAATACAAACCAGACTATGTATTTTCGGAAGCACAGGCAGGGTGTGTGTTCTGCATGAAGAATGTGGACAGAAGAGAAAAAAAAGTGAGAACTGGGAAGCACCTGGACCTATGTTTGTGGAACCGTCCTCTCCAGTCCTGGGCTGGTGAGGGGCAGAGGAGTCCAGCAGGATGGAGGCCATACTGAACAGAGTCTGCAACACATCAACCTATGCACAGCCATGCTAAGGTCAACCTGTGGCATACATAGGGTAGCCTTGGAAGCCCCTGTGGGCTGACCTCCTCAGGCTGCCTTTGGTCATGTGTGGTGTGGACACTGGGCTGGCAGCCAAGGGGTCTTCCATGGCATACACCATGACAGGCAGAAGTGGCCCACTGTAAGGCTGGTGTTGGACTTCTAGGGCACTGAACCAGATGGTGGGTAGGCAAAGTGTCAGCATCTGTATCCAGTAGTGGGGCCAAGGCAATCTGAGGTAGATACTTAATTCTGCTAAAGATAAGCAAGACCAGCCTGAGAGAGATCTACACTGCAGCCTTCTGGTAGACAAAGGATAGCATCAAGACACTGGAGGAGGTTGAGAACACCAAACCCGAGGTCTCTGCTCCATTCTTGCTGACATAGGATGAGCAAGTGCCCCTCTTTTCATGCACCCAGAGAACATTTTATAAGGAGAAGCAGGAGGAGGGAAATTTTATCTTAGTAACAGAATTTTTAGCCAAAAGAGTCTGTCTGTTTCCTAAAAAAGCTTTTAACATGACTGGATTAGAGTAAGTTTAAACTGGATGTAGTTAATATTTTTCTTGTTAATCAGTAGGTGGAGACTCAAGAGGGGAAATATCAGATTAGCTATTGGCAAACTAGAAACACTACATTTTCTCTGTCCGTCTGTGTTGTGGTGGGAGTTGAATCTAGAGACCCTGACGTATGAGCAAAAACTGAATTGATGATCAAGAATCAACACCACTCAGAAGACCAGACATGGTAGGATTAGAGCAATGTGAGACCCAGAGAAAAGGACCCAACTGGGTGATCATGGGGACCTCCACCATACTGGTTCAGAATGATTTCTTTTGTCCTATTGAGGAGGAAATGAGACCTGCTGTCAGAATCTACTAGATAAGTTATACATGTGACCTTCATGGTTAGTTGTATCATGTCATATCAGTTGAGATACTGCAAGTGACACAAAACCCAACTGAAATTGGCAAAAAAGGGAGTTTACTGCTTCATGGAACTAAGAGTATAATATTCTCTCCCAGCTTTGGGTGTGGTTAGATGCAGGGCTCTAATGATGCCAGTACGTCTCAGTCTAAAGTTTTCTCTCATCTCTGCTGTTCTTCATCTTGGCTTCACTGCCAAGTAATTCTCCAGTGACAATATGGCTGCCAGTAGCTCCACGAACCCAGCAGGATCAACTCATGTCCTTTCCCCAGAGTGCCATAAACTGTCTCATTGCATTTCATTGCCACTGATTGTTTCTGACAGGCATCTCTCATTTAATTGCTGTGACCAGAAGAATTCCATGCTCTAACTGGCCATGTGTCAGTTCACACATCTACCTGGAGGCAGATGTGGAGTTAACCCCACGTGCAGGTGACACATGGATGGGTGGGGGAGGGAGAAAGGATGCTGAGCAGTCAAAAAACTGTGGTGTAAACTGTATTTGTTAATTGCTATACAAGGCAGTGGAGTTGGTCATTCTCAAGAGATTATTTTGTTAACATTACAAGGACTTAGGCTTTAGGTATTGGCAGATAGACTGTAGGTAAATATCTACTGACCTGACTTGGCTTTTTCATCATCATAGTCAAGATTCTGATGTTTAGAGTGGACTGAAGGGCACTTACAGAATTTGTCAGAGTACACGGTGTATTTTGAAGGCATGCCTTGCAGTACCAGTTCTCCTGAGTCCATAGGAAATATTGTGGCCAAAGGGTCATTAATGTCTAACCTTCTGTTTTATTCTGGTTGTGATTCTAAAGCCCAGACCATTGGTGACCCCTGGAATTTGCCCCTGGGTCACAGGACACTTTAAGATATTGTTGAGGAGGTTGTGCATATTTACATCAGCTTTCAAGGTGAAATATTTTTAGTGTTTTTTTGTGGCTGCTACTTGTTTTTCTTTCTCTTTCTTTTCATTTACTACCATTGATTCAAAGCCCTTAAGCCCAAAGAGGACATAAGATCAAAGAGACTCTGTAACTGGAGGGAGTGTAGCAGTGGAGACCTGGAAGGTATTCTAGAGGTCTGGACAAAGGACAACAGATAATTGTCAAAGTCTTCATTTTTATGTTCCCTAGACTTCAATTATGGAGTCAGTAGCAGATTGAATGTTGTTCCCTAAAATTTATGTCCCCTGAAACCTTAGAATGTGACTTTATTTGCATATAAAGTTTTGCAGATATGATCAGTTAAGATGAGTGCATACAGGATGAGAGTGGGCCCTAGATCCAATGACTGGTGCCCTTATAAGAAGAGAGGTCACAGACACAGGGAGGAAGGCCATGAGGATGGAGGCAGCAACTGGAGCTACAAGTCAGGGAATGCCATGGAATGCTGAACTGGAAGAGATAAGAAAGGATTCCTCCCTGGAGCCTATGGAGGGAACACGTCTGTGTTGGCTCTTGACTTTAGACTTCTAGCCCCCAGAACTGTGTGAGAACCAATTTCTGTTGTTTTAAGCCACCCAGTTTGTGGTAATTTCTCACAACAGATCTAAGAAACAAATACAGGGGCTTTTAAAGAAGTCTAAGGCCTGGAGCCTTTGATTGAGTCAGAGAGTAGACATAGTGACATAGAGGTCCCCTTGGAGGATCCTCGACAGGGTCTATTTGAAGGATTAATTTTTGCTTCCAGACAAGGTTGACCCATCCACACCACATTCTTCTATAAGGCCACCACATTTGGCTCTACAGTTCGCATTACTCAAGGGGTGAGAAGAGACAGGAATCTTGTCTGCTCCATCAGCCAAGCCCTGTGTGTTGGTGCAAAAATAAATACTCTGGAGGAAGGAGTTTCTTTTCTTCACTGCTCTGTCTGTTCCTCAAGCTGTGTGCCATAGGGTTGAGGTTGCCCAGATAGGGCACCACTATCTAATTCACACAAAGCCACCATATAGACAGCAGTGGCCTTGATCTGGCTCTACAGAAGCCCCAACATTGCCCCTCCTTAGGCAGGATCCTTTGTTCTTTCCATAAGCACACTCCTCCAATGCACACACTTTTTCAATATTCAGTTAATCCCCATTATTTGTGGATTCTGTGTTTGTGAATTCATCTACCTCCTAAAATTTATCTGTAATCCCAAAATCAGCACTCATGGTACTTTTGCAGTCATTCATGGACATGCCAATGAACATTTCGGTCTTCTAATGAGTGTGCTCCCAGCTGATGATCCACTGTCACCTTGTTTCATACCGTTTCAAACAAGTGTCCTTTTGGTGATCGATTTAGTGCCACATTTTTTTTGCATTTTTGTGCTTTTTGTTAGTGCTTTTCATGTTTAAAATGGCCTACAAGGGTGAGGCCAAAGTGCTGTCCAGTGTTCTTAAGCACAAGAAGGCTGTGATGTGCCTCCAGAGAAGATACATGATCGATAAGCTTCATTCAGGAGTGAATTATCTTGCTGTTGGCCTTGAGTTACACTAATGAATCAACAATAAATATTTTTTTAAAGGTGTCTTTAAATTGAAACAGGCATCAAATGAGGTTATGTATTAATAGGTTGATGAGAATGTGACTAACCCTGAATTTTCTCTAGGAGCAATGGTTCCACACTCATTCATTCTGTGTTGGCAGAGGCTTTATAAAACATAACTACTGCGAATAGCAAAAACCAACTGTGTGTTTTTCAACTAGGGCCTGTAAGGAGAATGGGGATGAATTGGTAAGCATTTATACCCCAAAGGGCCTCTCTCTATGTAACAAAATGAAGAAAGCCCTAGATTACTGGAGCTCTAGAAAGTTCTCGGTTCGCATGTGCAAAGATCACTGCTTTCATGTAGCCAGCAACTGCAGAGCACCCATGACATGGGGGAGGGCAGTGCCAGTGCGAAGTTAGGTTTCCTCCTTGAGAACTGAGCACACTCTCCACAGCAGTGATTTACTCAGCAACCATCTGGGCCCCCCAAACAAAGTGAGGCAAATGAAAACAAAATAAAAAAAACAAAACAAAACAAAACTAGAGATCTGGCTGCAAATAGGAGTACAGAAATCAGAGCAAAAAAACAATAAAAGCAAACTATTACTTAATAACAGGCATCTCACAGGAAGCCATCGCTATTGAGTCAGCTGAGTTACAGGGAGCAGATGGGAAGAAATTTCAGAATAGAAGTAATGGAGAAATCCATTCATTCTCTCTTCAAGATGTATCAGAGTCACTTTCATTATTTTAATTCTCATTAAAACCAAACCAAAACAGCTATACCAAAATACCAAAAAAGGAGAAGAAGATAAAGGGTCTCCCTGTTCATCATACCAACTAGTCTGAGAACTTCACAAAGCCAGTTAGAAAGCAACTGTGAAAATTCTAAGACTGGAAACATTGGCCCAGGGACCTGATTTATAGGAACAGTAATTCACCCACCAGTAATTCAGAATTTGGATTATTTTCAGAGGGTCAACATTTAAGTTTACCCTGGAGCTTACCTGAAGAAATTTAACCTTAACAAATGACTCATTTCACATTTAAAAAAAAAAAACGGAAAGAAATGACTCATAATGCAAACTAATATTGGAAAATAATTTACTCAAGGGGAATGTTAAAACACTATGGAAGAGAACAATCTTTTTAAATTAGCCTCAGGCAACAAGGGGCCAACTAGCACATATTTATGGTATTTTTAGTGCCTTCTCATGCAAAGTGCTCTGTAGATTCCTAGCTTAAAAGCAATTTTTGCCACTGAGTAAACTTGTGTGAGTTACGTCAAAGTCTTATTGAGCCCGAGTTTCTTTACATGAAAATATCTAAGTCATAGGGTCATTGTAAAAGTCAAATGACAATTCACAGGAAAGAGCTGTAGCAATTATGAAAGGCCATGCAAATGGTAGTAATTATACTTACTGCAGCCACCTGAGTGTTACCCCAGGCTCATTCCCCACCATGCTCTTCAACTGGCTCTGTGCTCCAGTGGAGCCAGACTACCACATGTTCCAGGTACTCTCTGCATTGATTCAGACTCTTCTCTTCCTTCTTCATGGGTCCAAATGCTAATCCTTTCCTCATGACCCAATTTATATTTTATTGTTTCATCCAGTTGTATGAAAACTCCCCTTCCTGTGAACTTCTATAGTATGTTGTCTGCACATAGATTAAGTCACATGGCTTGCTGAGCCTTATATGGCAGCCATTTTGTGTGAAAGTTTTATATTCTCTACTGAGAATATAAGCTTTATACTCTCTACTGCAGGCTCCTTGAGGACCAGGATGCCTCTCTTCCACATATTACTTAACCCAGTGACTTCCACGTAGCTTGTACACAACACCTTATTGAATGTGTTATACATTTCCTAGGAGGTCTCCTTTGAACAGGCTGTAACTTCAAGGGTTCTTTGAAAAGTATGACTGTCTCAGAACACTCAATTCTGCAGATGTGGTCTGATCCAAGGGTTTTAGGAAGGCTAATCCAGACTCAAAGTGTAGGTTGGAACCAAGGTACAGGTCCATAGCTCACATAGATTTGAGCTAGCAAGGGTCAGAATCAGTGCAGTGGAAAACGCCAAGGAAGAATTTAATGTGCTAATCCTTGCAAAAAAGGAGTTGCCCAAAATTGTGTTTGTAAGGGTAGTAATTAGCAAAACTTCTTGGTTGACTGCAAGTATTACAAATAATATCTGTTCCCCTTTACCTACCAATACCTGTATTTGTTTTGCTTCTGAAGGGAAAGAATTTATGAAGAAGCAAGGAACCCCCTCCACCATCTGTCCCCTCAAAAACAGTGGAGGGTGGATGGATGTTATGGAATCTGTTTCCTCGCAGCCTTGTGCCATCAGTTTGATCTTAACAGACAGGGGACTGGAGGTTAGTACTCACTGCTGATAGAAATATTTGAGGGACCACAGGACTCTACAGTCAGGCCAAGATGCTTCAGCCCCTAGCAGGGTTCCTGGCTTTTCTGCCTTTCCAGGAGCCAGCATTCCAGGGAATGGAAATATTGGGAGCGTCTGGAGTTGCCTTGGCAGAAGCAATGGGCAGGGGTGAGGTGATCTACTACAAGAGGCCTTCTTGGGGGAACCATGGGCAGATGAGAGGGTGAGTGGGAGCAGAAGGACAAAGCAGACTGGTTTAAGGCCACCTGAGAAGTGGCAGTGTAGAGCTCCTAGAAATGCCAAGAGTATATTTGGGCTTGAGTTCCCACTACTGCTTGGGAAGTCACTATGGAGCTGGCAAAACTTTGGGTGCCATCTTACTTACAAAGGGATTTGTGCTTCGGGCACACTAGAAGCATCACTGGTCACCAACAATGGAGGCACTTGATTAAAATGTTGTATTTATTTTGATGATCAAAATTCAAATGGTATGAAATAGTATGCAGTCTGCATCCAATCCCTCTTCCCCAGACATCATTGTTGCTCTCTAGAGGCAATCAGTGTTACCTTTCCCATGTGTCCTTAGAGACATTTCATACATACAGAAGTATAAGTATGTATTTTCCTCTCCCACTTTTGTTGGTGCAGATGACAACATTGTATGTCATATATCATCCTGAACTTTGCTTTTTTTTCCACTTTAACATGATATGACTAGCAGCTTAAAAGCTGCCCTAAAAACTACTCATCCCAATGTCTTGTTTAATAGCTACAGTAGTCCAGTATATAGATGTACCACAATTCATTTGAACAATGTTCCCTATTGATGAACATCCAGGTTTCCCCCAGTACTTTGCTATTATAAGCAGTGCTAGAATGAATAATCTTGGGTATATGACATCTCACGTATATGTGAGTTTATACTCACAAATACATGTGTTTGACAATTGCTTGCAAATGAAGTTGCTATGTCACAGGTGTATCCAGTTGTAATTTTGATACATATTGCCAAATTACACTTTAGAGAAGTTGTACCAAGTTATATTCCAAATAGCAGCTCATGAGCTTGCCTATTTCCTTACACCCTTGCTCACAAAGTTGGCAACAGGTATGGCACCAAAATTTTGTATCTTGTGCCTATCTGAAAGGCAGAAAAACAGTAAAGGATACAGTTTTAAGTTGCTTTTGTCTTATTGTGAATGAGGTTGAACACACTTTCCTGTGTTTAAGATCCATTTTTATTTTCTTTCCGATGAATTGTCTATTCATGCCCTTTGCCTGTTTTGTTATTGGTGGTGGTGTTTGGTCTCTTAATTTTGTAATGCTTTTTGTATATTAGAGAAATCTGAATTGCAAATCTTTCATCAATTTGTTGTTTGTTATAGATCATTTTAAATAACAGTAAAACATACTATTGGCCTAGTTTAGCTACTTTATTTAATCAAAATGTACACAATTACATTCCTGAAAAAGAGTCCTATACAAGTTAAATGTTCACAAGTGGGGAGACTTCCCTATTCAGATGCAGAGCAACGTGATAAATACTGATTTGCAAGAGTCAGAAAAGCTTACAGAACACCTGTGTTTGGCACTGTGAGAAATACAAACAAGTAGGTTTTAAAATCCATGATTGCATAAGCCAGAAGTGGTGGACCAGTAAAATGGTTGCAACTGGGAAGAGAGGCGTGGACAGAGAACAAGGGTGAGAATCCCTTTTACCCTGTAAAAGAGGACACTGCATGAAGGGACTCAGGAGTCCCTGAAAGGGCAGGAGCAGTGTGGTGAGGTAGGGGCTGTGTCAGCCACAAGGCAAGGCCTTGGAGAGGTCAGGTCAGCAGCAACTGGTCAGTACTGACAAGGGAATCAAGGCCCAATGCCTGGAAGGACCAATTTCCTCACCAGCAAACTGCCTTTGCCTCTTCTGTGGCTGGGTCCATAAATAAATCTCTGATCTCTTCCACTGCCATCCCCAGTTCAAACCATTACCCAGAGCTCCTAGAGTAGGCTTCTAGAAGCCCCAAACCAGTTCATAAGGTAGGTATAGGTCTAAGCCAGCCAAGGTAGGTAGTGCAACTTCATACCATTCTATCTCCCTCTTCAGTTCCTGCCTGGGGCTCCATTCCTCTGTTACAAACGCTAAGAGAAAGGGAAAAAGCAACAAAAAAATTTGTTTTTCTCTGAAGAATAAAACTAGCTGGAAGAACTCAGGCCTGCTAGGCATGGTGGAACAAGAAACTAAAAGAACTTCAGGAGGCCAATGCCAAACACAAAACTAAGATATATTATCTACAGTAGTAGTATCATTTGTTGATAGTTATTGTAGTTATATCTCAGTAAATAATTTTTGTTGATTAGACTGGTTAGAATCTTTAGTCTATTTATATTCTAGCCCTGCAGAATTTCTGTGGTCAGACTAAAAATGTTGAAAATCTGCCTTTTTTGGTAAGGTCTAGGAATGCCTCCTTTCCAATTCCTCACTTTTTGTATTTCCTATGCTCCTTGGCTAAGTTTCTCAAATTTGGATACAAATGAAGGTCACATTCCTTCCTGGACACATAGAGTATTGGAATAGTCAAAGCCATCTTCAAATGTGGCCTCAAGATCATCAATAAACAAGTTTTGTCTATAACAATGTGATAATGGCCTACTGATCACCTATTTGTGATAGATACTATGTACTTTATCTCTAAGTCTCTCAATTCTCCAAGGCAGGAATGATACTCTGTTTCATTGGTGAAGCAACCAGAACTTAGAAAGGTGAAACAATCTCCTGAGATCATATAGCTAGTGACAGAGCCGAGATTTGAACACAGTTTAAAAAACTTTTTTTAAATGTTTTATTTATTTTTGAGAGACAGAGAGTGAGCAGGGGAGGGGCAGAGAGAGAGGGAGACACAGAATCTGAAGCAGGCTCCAGGTCCTGAGCTGTCTGCACAGAACCCGACATGGAGCTCTAACTCATGAACTGTGAGATTGTGACCTGAGCCAAAACTGGATGCTCAACCGACTGAACCACCCAGGTGCCCCTGAACTCAGTTTTGTAAACCCAAGACCTGAACAGTTGTTACTACCCCCTGCTATATGCTCTACTGCCAAATTTCTTTTCTAATCTACCAGATTTAGAGCTCTGTAGCATCTCAAGATTGTTTCAGTTTTCTATACCCAAAATAGTAGGTCTTGATCTAAATGGTAAGCATTGTTCTTAAGATGCTGGTGACCTCACAAATGAAAACAATTTTCTGTTCAGTGCAACTGGAGGGTAATTAAACACACACACACAAACAGAGACCCTCCTACAATAAATTACTGAGCCATATGTTATAGGTGACAAGCACATTAGAAGCTTAGAGATACATTTAATATCAAGAATTGAAATCTCTGGGGAAGCCTTCCTTGAAGGAGAAAGTTTCTGTTTTGGACCTCAAAAAGTGATTAGGATTTTGAAAGGCTAATAAGAAAGAAGAGGCTAACATTGGCTTATGGCAACGTGGTCAACTAGATGTCCTAGAAAATCTCCCATACAATATACCTAACCTTGCTGGATGCAAAATTCTTTTGAAGTGTATCACTGAGTTTGCGAAAAGGTGACAGTAATTCCTAGAGGCTAAAAACAGAAAGTTACTGATGCCTTTGGCAGTCTTGGTTGTCTAGATCAGGGATTAGCAAACATTTTCTGTAAAGGGCCAGACAGTAAATATTCTTGGCTTTATAAAACCACGTGGTCTCTGTTGCAACTACTCAACTCTGCCTTTGTAGAATGAATGCGGCTATAGACAATACATAAACAAAGGGGTGTAGGAGGATTTCACTTGCAGTAAGCTGGAACTAGGCCATGGGCCATACTTTGCCTATCTCTAATCTAGAATTTTGGAGTTTAATTCCTTTTGTGAATCTTATGATCTCAAGCCCATACAAGGTGAGAAGATAGAACTGAGACAACACTCACACATCAATAGGATCCCCAGGGAAAATATGGATTAAGAGAATGTGGTCCCTGGCAAAGAAAAACAGACAGGGAAACTTGTTTCATCAGGTTGGTCTCTGGGGGAAAAAAAGAAAAGTATCTCCACTATGAATTTGTTACTATAAGTAGGTCTACTCATATAGTATTGGGTTTAAATTTATACTACCTGCATTATGCAAGAAACTTCAAACTACAAAATTAACTGAAAGTGGTTCTTGATTGGTAGTGTCTTAGAGCATCTTACCAAACATGAGTTCATAAACCCAAACTACAAACCACATAAGGAAATAAGCCACTGTGAGCAAGAGTCAACAGAAACAACAAATTGCAGAATTATTCTGTTAAGGATTTGATGTATTGCAATTCTTGGTTACAGAAAATGTTTAAAGAAATTTTAAAAGGAATAAGAAAGAATAAGAGGCTATTTCAGGCAATAGGAAGAACAGAAGCAAAGATTCAATGGTGGGGATGAGAACATATTAGGGTACAAGGAAAAAGTATTTCTCAATAGGGTTCATATGAGGGTATTAACAAATGAATGAATCAAGCATTGATTAAATTCATAGTGTTCACCCAGCACTATGCTAGGCACTAGTAGAAGAGATGAATAAGAGATACAATCTCTGTCTTCAAGGAGATTCCAATCTAAGAGAATCAGGTAAATAAATAAACTCCATAAAATGGAGTTAAATAAGGTACAAAATATAGCAGAGACCAATGTGGAAGTTGTCCATTCTACCTAAGGAAGTCAGAATCAGTTTCTTGGTGGACCTCATTCTTGAGTCAAGCTCTGAAGGATCTGTAGGAGTCTGGGCTTTATCCTGTAGGTAATGGGGGAACTACTGAATGGTTTTAAGAAGGGAAGTAAAGTATCATATTTACAATTTAAAAAAATAATTATGGCTGCAGTACCATGAGTAGAATAGAGAGTGAAGAAATGAAAGGAAGAGCAAATGTGACATCATTTGAGTAGTCATGAAAAGATAAAGAAGTGTAGGTAGATTTGAGAGATATTTAGGAATTTGTTCATTTGGGGATAACATAATGGCAAATTTAATGGCATTAGCTCCACTGAAGATTCTCCAATCTCATAGCACCTGCCCCCATGTGTTTTGGGGGGTTCTCAGGGCTGTCTCGAAAGTGCTCAAGAATGAGTGTATTTCCCCTGCACGGTTTCTCCACACCCCACCTCATGGTGCTTCTGCCACCACAGGCTGTTGTGCTATGACCTGGGCAGGGCGGGAGTAGGATGTCTCTTTTGGTGTTGAGCATTCTGAGGGCATGGCATGCTGCTTGTTCCCTAATGATTATACAGCTTTTGTGGAAAGGTTCTTCGAGTTGGTATTGACAGACTCCCTACTCTCCATGAGACTCAGAAGAGGACAGTGGGGTAGAGGTCCACCTTCCAGAGCCCATCCTCACAGCACACCTCATTTCTGACAACCCAGACCATTGTACCTGGTTCCTTCTTCCCTTAGGACATCCAGCAAGAACTAAAGCTGGGGTGTGAGGAAAGAGATGGGTTTTATTCTACCAGGATCATACTTACCTCCCGTGCAATGAGCTTCACTGAGCCTTCTCTGTCAGTTTACCAGAAATACCTCCCCTGAGACTTAAGTGGGCCATGCATGAGTCCTAGAGCTCTGAGTCACCAGTGAGATATGGAGTGGGGGCAGAAGGGAGGCTGCAGAAGTTTTCAAGACTAATGGGATATTTCACTGAAAAGACCAGGCAAGGTCTTCAATGCCTGCTTAATTAATCTGTTTTTCCCTATAAGTAAGTACTTCTCTAAGAGTGGACTCCTTTATAGCAACCTCTGAGTTATATGAAGAGCTGGCTCAAATTTTAAATTCTGGGGTCCTATCTGAATCAGGAACCCTGAGAAGTGGGCCTTGGGAAACACAGTTTTAACTAGTGCTCCCTCAGTGATAGTTTGAGAATCCAGACACGTTTCTGTGATTGGGTCCATATGTTGTCTCTTTAGGTAAACTGAGGGCTCCTGAGTACAGGTTCTGTGTCTAAAGCTTTTCTTGCCTCCCCATAAGCACAAGCACACAGTTGTATATGGCATATATTCACTGACGTTGGGCAAAAGGGTGAAATGCTGAAAGCAGAATGATTGTTACTAAATTGCCCCTCTAACAAGACATTTGACACTCATTCATTCCTGTATTACTCTTTTGTTCTGTAAATACTCATTAGTGCCATCTCTAGGCCATGCACTGTGCTAGGGACTAAGTCCCAACAGAATCAAAGCAACAGGGGTACTGGAGAAGGGAGACAGGGGTACTGGAGAAGGGGGCAAGCAGATGTGATTATGGAGTGAAACTTCTCAGAAGAAAAAGCTGTGCCCTGGCCAGGGAAAGTGAAAATCCCTCAGGAGGCTTTTCTTAGGATGAGGTATAATTTCTGCATTATTCTGTCTCCCTAAATGAAGAAAGACACTTCAATTCCTTCCTAATTCTCCAGCTTCAGGGCATGGCGGGCAGTTTGAACACTCTTGGAGTCAGGAGATAAAGGGAAGCATTATGTCCCATTGAGTCCCTTTTGATCTTTATACTATCAACACGGGGTCTAAGCTTCCCTGTTTCCCTTTCCTTTTTCCAAGGTCACCCAGAAGACCATGGGCTCTTTGATGTTCAAAGAAAGTTTGAACCACGTGCCTGGTCCTTTGTGCCAGAGCATGCTGCTGGCAGACTTTTCTGACTCAAGTCAGGGCAAATGAGGATTCTTCATCTCTTTCTGAGGCAGATCCCAAAGCTGTTAGGAGGAGCATGTGCATATTCTTTAATAAACTCTCTTTTTTTCCCCTGGGTCTCAAGTGGAGTTTTGGACCCTTCTCTCAACCTTATTCCTGATTAGGAAATCCTCTCCTTAATTTTGGCTACATCAGAGTAGCAAGGAACACTTAGTGAGCAACTAGACCTTCAAGTATAGCAATACATTCAGGAAAAATGCGCTGAACATGTATTCCTGAAGCACACAACTTCAGTAACCCCAGGGGAACAGGTGCCCACAATCCCAGAAAGAAACAAAAAGCATAAAGTGGAGCCACCTTATCCCTTTTCCATTAGTTAAATCTTTCAGCACTGTGTTAAGGCTGTCTATGTATTATGTGAACATTCTATGGGTCTGCCTTTCAAAGGTTACGACCAGAGGTTTCCTCCGAGAGAGGAGAGGTGCCAATGAGGGCTCAGGACTCAGCCAGCTTAGGAGAGGTACTGCTCCCCTGGCCAGGATACAGCAAGAGCAGGAGACAACTTTTCAGTTGCTCAACATGGAGAAGAGCAAGATGTAAGGCAAAGAGGGCATGCACATGTATTTACCTCCTTTGATCTCTCGGTGACTTCAAGGAATGGAGACTTAGAGCAAGGATATGTATGCAATAAGGGAGGTAGGAATGTCACAATATCCCTACACAGAGCTGCATTACTGGTCTCAAAGACACAGGAGCTTAGTTTGGGAACTGGAAAAATGCAGCTGTAGTTGCTAAGTTATTTTCACCCATCCCCTCCTTCCACCTTGACATTTATTGGTCCCTTACAATTATTATAGTGACTCATGTGTCTTAGTCACTGCTTTTAGCATGCAGGTGACTATCAACTCTGATTATCTGATCCTCTATTCTCCACATGTGTTTTATTCTGTTGTCTCAGATCTTTGGCTTACTCTGCATTCTCTTGGCCCCCATGGCCTGTCTTCTTTCTGTGTGTTTTTAAGTGCCCTTCCTCCTCCTCCAAACCTAGCTATTGACTCTCTTTCTATGTATCTCCTATTGAAGTCCAAGAGAAAGAGAATTTTATTGGGTCAAAAGAATCATCATTATCCTTCCTGGGCAATGATCTTTGCTCATAGACCCTTGTTCAACCTATAGACTGGCCAGTCTGGTCAACCTAGGGGGCAAGAGCTCACCTTTGCTCCAATCAGCTTGTCCAAAGACACCAAAAACCTGTTCACAGCAGGGCAACACATACAAGAAAGCCTCTAAGGTTTACTCCCCACACGGGTGGAGTGGGTTGAGTAGTTTCTTCAAAAGGAGACTATGAGAGGCACCTGGGTGGTTCAGTTGGTTAAGCGTCTGACTTCAGCTCAGGTAATGATCTTATGGTTCATGACTTCAAGTCCTGCATCAGGCTCTGTGTTGATGGTGGGGAGCCTGCCTGGGATTCTCTCTCTCTCCCTCTCTTTCTGCCCCTCCCTCCCTCTCTCTCTTTCTCTCTCTCTCTCTTTCTCTAAATAAACAAACTTAAAAAAAGAGCACAATATATTTTTAAAAAAGAGATACTATAACTGCCATTTTGAAAAATGCTATGCTTAATGCAATGAGTTTTAGAGAAAGACAGACTTAGATTTGGATTGTAATTCTACTTAGTAGTTGCATGACCATGGGTAAATTAATCTTTCGGAGCTCATTTCCTTTCCTGGGGAAATGGGGATGGAGAACCTATGTTGTATTGATGTGTGGATTAGAGATAAATTATCTGAAGTAACTGGGGCACCTGGCTGGCTCAGTTGGTGGAGCATGGAACAACTGATCATGGGACTGTGAATTCAAGCCCCACGTTGGGTGTGGAGATTGCTTGAAAATAAAACTATGAAAAAAATTAAAGTACTTAAAAAATAGTGGAGCTCAGATACTCTGTAGATAGCTTTTATTCTGGTAGTGCTGCATTGGTCTGTCTGATTCAAATTCCATGGTTCCTACAGTGCCAATGTTAGTGGGAAAAAGTGCTAATAAAGTAGATGCAAAAAAGAGCATCATTAAGAAGCATTCTGTATGCATTCATAATTGTGTTATAAGTAAGGTCTCATCTACATCTGACTGAAAATAATAGGCAAGATTCGAGATGTTTCCTTTTTAGTAGTTCAAGAAGAATGACGCTGGTTGTTAAATCTGAAATGAGAAACCAGACAAGTTTTCTTGGCTAGTCCCCTTCAACAATTCATTGAATATCTGTAATACCTTTGTAGCTGTAGTAAGACTATTTGAGTAAAGACTTTGAGAAACAATGGAGACAATTCAGAGATACATCGAGTCAGAAACCATAATGTCTGGTCACCAGCGATTTGCAATTAACTGGCTTAGATTTATGATTGATGCAACAGAAGCTATAGTCAGCCACAATCAGGAGCTATCTGGAGAGAGGCAGGAAAAACCCAAATATTCTATCCCAGATATGATCCCTGAGCAAGAAATATGGATGATTGATTGTCCCAGACTTCTTGCTCACTTCCCTTGACTAGCCTGGCACATACTCCATTCCTCTCCTTATTCGCAATCTCAAGATTAGATCTAGACCACCAAACAGAGCTTCTAGCCAATTCCTTCATATGAAGAATTCCTGGATAACCTGCTTATAACAGAGCCAAGCTTTCTGACTATCAATGTGATTTCCCACAGAAAGAATCCTTTGTAGGAAGATAGCTCATGGTGATCATTTATAAATGGTTTGAATTTCATCAGATAGCTTCTCTCTACACCCAGTTTGAGACACTGGGATCAGAGATTTTATGCAGCTAATTACAGTTAATCATCCTGAAGGAATGGGTCAGGGAGGTCTTCTAGCATTGATATTCCCACTGAAGTTTTCTGATTGGACTTGGAATCTGCAGAGCCCCAAGGCTCCAACTATCAGCATCTCACATGATTCATTCAGACTTGTTGACAAATATGGCATCAGTAGTACTGACACCTGATGGCATAATTAAGAAGCCAGAGAAAGACAAATACCATATGATTTCACTCATATGCAGAGCCTAAGAAACAAAACAAACAGCCACAGAAACAGAGGCAAGCAAACAAAAAACCAGACTCTTAAATACAGAGAAAATTAGTGGTTGCCAGAGGGGAAGTGGATAGCGGGAGGGTGAAATCAGTAAAGGGGATTAAGAGGTACAAACTTCCAGTTATACAATAAATAAGTTAGGGAGATTAAAAGTACAGCATGAGGAATATAGTCAGTAAGATTGTAATAGCATTGTTGGTGACAGATAGTGACTGCACTTATCATGGTGAGCACTGAGTAATGAATACAATTGTTGAGTCATTACGTTGTACACTTGAAACTAATATAACACTGTATGTTAAGTATACTTCCATAAAAAAGAATATATATAATTATGTTAAATTTTAGAAAACATGTTAATTTGGTGAGGATATGTTTTGGTGAAAAATATTTTTCCCCATAGGTGATAAGGGCTACTGTTTTGGGACAACATTCTTTTTCCAGGAGGCTGCAAAGGCTCTTTTTGGTAGAAGTAAAATGAAGCAGAAAAATGAGGAGTGAAAGACTCTTTCCTTTCACTCTTTTCCTTTCCCTTCACTTTCCTTTTACTTTGATTTGTTAAGATAAACCACAAACTCCTGGACCTTGAGGAGGTGAATCCCAGACTAGACTAGCCTGAGAGACAATGCTGAAAGTTCTACCAAAAGTTCCTTTCCCAACTTAGATTTCTGATAAATAGAGTGTCTTTGGGAATGTCTTTCTGCAAGCTTGCCTAACTTTTGCATTGATTTATTGATTCAACAAATATTTATTGAGCAATACCATGTGTCTGACACTAGTCTAAGCAAACAAGACAGGAATCTCCCTATCGATGCAAATGTAGATTATATCCAGTTTTCCCTATTACAAATAGTGTTGTTAAAAATATTTTGCAATTCTTCTGCTATATTCATAGAAATGTAATAGCTGGGTTGCAGAGTATGCACATCTTCAACTTGACTGTAGAGTGGTAAATCAAGCTGTAAAGTGGCTGTGCAAATTAAGCTCCTGAAAGCAGGGTATGAATTCCCATCATTCCATATTACTGCCAATTCATACCATATGGTCAGATATTAATCTTTGCAATTTTGTAAGTATATAATGGTATTTTACTGTGGTTTGAATTTTTATTTTCTGGATTACTGGTGTGGTTGGGAATTTTTCATATATTGATTGATTATTTGGCTTTCCTTTTCTCAGATTCTCTCTTCAGGAATTTGACCCATTTTATTTATCCTTTCCTAGCTTCTGAGGGCTATATAGTTGAAAATAAGTTTTCACAGCTGTAGAGCAATCCTCCATCTTCACTTCATTCTTTAAAATACCCTTGACTATTCTTGACTGCAAGTTCTTCCATATAATATTTAGAATTAGATTTTTAAGTCCATTAAAAAAAAAAAACAACATTGAGGAGTGCCTGGGTGGCTCAGTGGGTTGGGCGACCGACTGAGCTCAGGTCATGATCTCACAGTTCACGGGTTCAAGCCCCACATCGGGCTTTGTGCTGACAGCTCAGAGCCTGAGCCTGCCTCAGATTCTGTGTCTCCTTCTCTCTGGTCCTCCCCTGCTTGCACACTGTCGCTCTCTTTCTCTATCTCTCTTTATAAAAAAGAAATAGACATTAAAAATTTTTTAAAAAACATTAAGATTTAGGCTGGTATTTTATTGACTCTATAAAATAATTTGAGCGAAATTATTATGTTGAACATACTGATTTTATAAGCCATGGTCATTATGTTTCTCTTCATATACCCATGTCTTTAATGTTTTTCTGGTTTTTTAAAACATTAGACATATAATTCACATACCATGTAACTCATCCTTTTAACGTGTGCAATTCAGTAGTTTATGTTCCCAGAGCTGTGCGGCCATCACTACTAATTCTAGAACATTCACATCACCCCCAAAAGAAATCCCATACACATAAGTGGTCACTCCCCAACTCTCCCTCTCCCTACCCTGTTTCCAGTCCCTGGCAACTTCCGATTTATTTGCTGTCTGTATAGATTTGCTTATTCTGGACATTTTATATCAATGGAGTTTTTCACTATGTGGCCTTTCGTGTCTGGCATCTTTTACTTTAGAATAATGTTTTTAAGGTTCATCCATGATGTATTAGTCCTTCATTCTTTTTTATGGACGAATAATATTCCATTGTATGAATATACCACATTTTGTTTATCAATTCATCAGTTGATGGACACTTACATTGTTACTATTTTTATTGTTATGAATAATGCTGCTATGAATGCTGGTTTACTAGTTCAAGTTTTCTTTGAAGCACAAATATACTCATTTTTGTAAAGCCTAATTTATCTATTTTTTCTTTTGTCACTTGTGCTATTGGTGTCGTATCTAAGAAACTGTACCCAATACAAGGTCAATAAACATAAAAAAATTGGTCTATTTAAATATTTGATGGATTCACTAATGGAACCCCCTGGGTCTAGGATTTTCTTTGTGGGGAGTTTTTGATTAGTAGTTCAATCTCCTTTCTTGCTATCATTTTGTTCAGATTCAGATTTTCTATTCCTTTTGAGTCAGTTTTGGTAGTTTATGTCTTCCTAGGACTATGTCTATTTCATATAGATTATGTAATTTGATGGTATACAATTGTTCATAATATACCTTTATCATTCTTTTTATTTGTTCATTTGGTAGTTGTGTCCCCTCTTTCCCCCCCTCATTTTATTAATTAGAGTCTTTTTCTATTTTTTTAAGATCTTGTTTGTCTAGTTAAAGATTAGTCAATTTTGTTGGTCTTCTCAAAGAACCAACTTTGGTTTTATTGATTTTTCTCTATTATTTTTCTATTCTGTATTTATTTCTGCTCTTATCTTTATTATTTCCTTCCATCTGCTTGCTTTGGATATAGTTTGCTTTTTTTTTTCTAGTTTCATTTAGATTTGCCATGAGAAGAAAAGTATTGCAAAAAATACATTTATTTACCTATGTAGTTACCTTTACCAATGCTCTTTATTTCTTTAAGTGGATTTGAGTTATTGTCTAATATCCTTTCATTTCAGCCTGAAGGTGTCCTATAAGTATACTTGTAGGGCAGGTCTGCTAGTGGCAAAATCTCTCAGTTTTTGTTTATCTGAGAATATCTTAACTTCTCAAGAATACTTTTACTGGATATGGATTTCTTGGTTGGCATTCTTCTTTCAGCACTTTGAATATTTTATCCTACTGCCTCTAATCTACATGGCTTCTGACGAGAAGTCAGCTATTAATCTTATTTGTAATTCCTTATATATGACAAATAGCTTTTTTCTTGCTGTTTTCAAGCTTTTCTCTTTGTGTTCATCTTTCAATCATTTGACTATGATGTGTCTATGTATAGATGTCTTACAATTTATCCCATTTGGAGTTTGTCAAACTTCTTGGGTACACAGTTTTATACTTTTCATTGAATTTGGCAAATTTTAAACTATTATTTCTTTAATTATTTTTTTCTATCATTTTCTCTTTCATGGCATTCCCATACACTTGAGAGGGTCCCACAGGCTTGTAAGATTCTGTTCATTTTTCTTCTCCTCCATCATCATCATCTTCTTCTTCTCCTTTTCCTCCTCCTCTTCCTCCTCCTCCTCATTCTCCTTCTCTTTCTTCCCCTTCTTCTCCTTCTTCCCCTTCCCCTTCCCCTTCCCCTTCTCCTTCTTCTCTTTCTCCCTCTCCTTCTCCCTCCCCCTCTCCCTCTTCTTCTTCTTCTTTTCCTTAGACTGGATAATCTTAATCTGTCTTCAGGTTTACTGATTCTTTCATCTGCCAGTTCAGATCTGCTCTGAGTCCCTCTAATGAATTTTTCCATTTTTGTTATTCAGTTGTTTTACTTTTCAACTCCGGAATTTCTATTTGGTTTTTTAAACATTTTCTAATGGTTTATTGGTAATTTCTATTTGATGAGAGTATTCTCATACTTTCCTTTTACTTTAAATGTGGTTTTTGAAGTTTTTTAAACATATTTATAATAGCTGATTTAAAGTCTTTGTCTATTAAGTCTCATGTTTGGGGCCCATCAAGGACAATTTCTATTGACTGCCTCTCCTGTTTATGGCCTATACTTTTCTGTTTATTTACATATCTTGTATTTTGTTGTTAAAAACTGGGTATTTTAAATAAAGTAATGTAGTAACTTTGGAATTCAAGTTCACGCCCCTTCCAACACTTGGTTATTGTTTGATTATTGTTAGTATTTGTTGTTTCTGTTTGTTTAGTGACTTGCCTGGACTAATTCTGTAAACCTTTTACCCTCTATCATATGTGGTCACTGAATTCTTGGCTGGGTTAGTTTAGTGAGAATTTAATGATTGGACAGAGATTTCCTTAAATGCCATAAATCAATTAGTCTCCAACCTTTGTTGTGGGACTCTATGTGTGTATTTGGGACAAATTTCAATGCTCCCATGGGCAGTTTACAACTTTGCCTTAGCTTTTTCTTCCTGCTTTCACAGAACTTCAAAGTCAACCAGAGGTGAGAGATTAGGGCATTCTCCAGCCTTTCCTGGGCTTATGTACAGTCCTATATATGCATGTGGCTTTCTAAACTCTAGGAATTTGTTGGATCTTTTCAAAGCCCTCTGTAGACATCTAATTCTTCAATATTTATTTAAAATTTTTCATTTGCTTATTATTACTCACGACTGGTAACACTGCCTTAAACAGCTGCAATTTTGAACAATTGTCACTGACTGTTTTTGACAAATGTCCTGGATAAGGCTATTCGCACACAGAGAGCTCTGATGCAAATAAAGACAATTTCTGAAAAAAGAGCTTTTCAGTAAACTGCCAGACATATCAAATGATGACAATTCTCTGAGGATGGGGCTTTTGAGGAGCTCCAAATTAGTTCTGGTGACTTCTAGGCTTCTGGTTTTCACAGTCAGCATACTTGTGAGACTATTGCCTTTAAAGCTACAGGAGGGCTGGAAGACATGGATAGGATTAGAGCAATTTAAAATGACATGGAACAGGAAATTGTTCTTGAGATTCAATTGTTTTTCTTGAATTAAAGGATCCTCTGATTTAGTGCAAAGTTTAGTGGATTTCCAGAGTTCTGAATAGGTTAATTATGATTTTTTTCTCCAATGGACTAGATTTCAGAGGTTCTTATTGCCACCATCCTGAAAGTGCTTCTAGCTTGCCCCCCCTTCTTTCTCTCTCTCTGTCATCTATCTATCTATCTATCATCTGTCATTTAAAATCTTACATATATTTTGTTAGATTTATTTCTAGGCACTTAATATTTTGTGATGTTATTATGGTATATTTTAAAAGTCTTCCAACATTACATTTCTGCTATTTGTGAATGCAATTGATTCTTGTATAATGATCCTAGACAAAACTTAAAAATCCCCAGAAAATATATTTAATAAAACTGTCTCAAAAAGAAATATAGAAACTGAATACAGCTATAATCTTTATAAAAGTTGAATCAGTGTTTAAAAAAAATCTATTCTTTCCCATCTTTCTTTCTCCCCACAGGATTAGGTGAATTCTACTAAATGCTATTCAATTTTTCCCATTATATAGAAAAGCAGAATGATCTTCAATTCATTTTGTAAATATCCCTTTATATTTAATAACAAAAAAAAATAATAAACATATAAGTAAGGAAATTGTGACCAATCTCACTTGGGAATATAGGTGTAAAAATCCTAAGTAAAATCTATTAAAAATATATTCTAAATAACTTTAGTCTATCCTAGGAATACATTCATGGATTAACATTTTAAAATCTATTCATATTATTTACATTAACAGATGAAATGATAAGTCATATGTTTTGGTCTGCTAGGGTTGCCATAAGAATACTGTAGACTAGGTGGCTTATGTAGCAGAAATTTATTTTCTCACAGTTCTGAAGACCAGAAGTCCAAGATCAAAGTGTCAGCAGATTTTGTTTCTCCTGAGGTCTTTCTCCTTGCCGACAGAAGGCCTCCTTCTTGCTGCTTGTTTACATGGTCATCTCTGTGTGTGTGCTCCTCTGGTGTGTCTCTGTGTGTTCTGATGTCTTCTTATAAAGACGCCACCCAAAGTAGATTAGGGTATCGATAATGGCTTTATTTTAACTTAACCATCTCTGGCCATTCTTTTTTTTTTTTTTTTTATTTTTTTAGCACTTTTATTTATTTAAAAAACTTTTTTTAACTTCTATTTATTTTTGAGGCAGAGAGAGACAGAGCATGAATGGGGGAGGGTCAGAGAAAGAGGAAGACACAGAATCTGAAACAGGCTCCAGGCTCTGAGCTGTCAGCACAGACACTGACGCGGGGCTTGAACTCACAGTGAGATCATGACCTGAGCCGAAGTCAGACGCTTAACCGACTGAGCCACCCAGGCACCCCTAACACTTTTATTTATTTTTGAGAGAGAGAGAGAGTGAGCTGGGGAGGGGCAGAAAGAGAGGGAGACACAGAATTTGAAGCAGGCTCCAGGTTCTGAGCTGTGAGCTGACAGCACAGAGCCTGATGCGGGTCTCTAACTTACGAGCCATGAGATCATGACCTAAGCCAAAGTTGGACACTGAACTGACTGATTAACACTTTCTCTGGCCATTCTTTCTGGCAGCTCTCATCAATGTCAAGGTCATCCGGCCAGTCCTGTCCTTGATGGCAGAGCTCTTACATGGCTTTTACGTATGAATGGAGCAAAAAAGGAAGGGTTTCACCACCACTATGAAACTGGTTTATCTGCCGTGGAATGACTCTTCTCTCTTCTGCCCATCTGTAGCCCAAATAATATTCCATGCCTTTCATTTTACCTGGATGACAGTGCTCTTGCCTTCCTCCTCTAAAGTCCCTGGAAATTTCTGGTTGGAATTATTATGTACTTACATGCATTATACACACACACACACACACACACACACATATATATATTTATTCATTTTTGTTTTGTTTTGTGTTGTTAATTTAGCTTGTTATAGTTATAAGTTTTCTGTTTTCACTAAGTAATAATTCTTTTCAGAGTAGGGACCAGATCTTTATAAAATCTATAGTATGTGTTCATAGTAGTTAATGGCTATCATTTAAATAAATTTATGAATGAGGCACCTGGGTGGCTCAGTCAGTGAAGCGTCCGACTTTAGTTCAGGCCATGATCTCACAGTTTGTGGGTTCGAGCCCCACATGGGGCTTGGGGCTGACAGCTCAGAGCCTGGAGCCTGCTTCCAATTCTGTGTCTCCCTCTCTCTTTGCCCCTCCCTTGGTCACACTCTGTCTCTGTCTCTCTGTCTCTTTCTCAAAAATAAATAAACGTTAAAAAATTTATAAATACATTTATGAATACATTTATAAGTGAACAAATGAATGAATGACTGAAATACAAGAAGGCTGAACACACCTTAGTTTTTGGGTGCTTCTTTGTGATGTCATGATACTAGAGGCAGGAAGAAATGCCAGAGACTCCTCTGAGCCCCAGGCATATACAATTACAACCTTGTCGATGAGGTTTCAGCTCTGCTCTCCCTCTAGGGTTTATTTTACTGAGGGATTTGTCACGTCATTAACCCCAACTCTTTTCTGAAGATGAATGTTACCCTTGTTGACCAGGGTCCTCACAATCTCTGGTATAGTTATTGAGCACAATTCCGTGTTTACTCAAATCCTATCTCTAAGTAGCCAGTAGTAAGGTGCTGATTAACAACCCTTACCGTACATGGCAATAGCACTTAATAACTTCCACATGCTCCTGAACTTCATGTTATATTGTTTCAGCCACTAATTTTCAAAATCCCCGAGACAAGACCTCTCCTCTGAAACATGTGCTTTGGAGCTGTTCTTTTCTGCGTACTCTTCTAGAAAAACTTACATGTGGTTTAATTCAACAGCAGGACTGAAGGGGAGACATGTTCATAATTTTTCTCCCTCTTTTCCTCCTTTGAGTCCTGTTTCTGCCAAAGCTCTTGGCCAGGATCCAGAAATGGCACATTCAATAATACCCAATGTGTTTGGGTAATATTTCATAATTACATTGTTGTTGGGAAAATTGTTGCCTTGAGAATAATTCCTTTGCATAAACAGAAAGTCTGAGGCCCGTGTGCCCTTCACATTCCCCCTACTAGGGGGAGAGTGAGGTGAGAAGAAAGGAGAAGAAAGAGAAGAGAAGAAAGGAAGAAAAAGAGGAAGGAGAAGGAGAGAGAGGAATACAAAATTCATCTGTTTGGCTTTAGTAAGGGGATGCATTAGAGGAAAATTTATGAAATGGTGAAGGAAGAATATTAACAGCTTTTAGGAACCCTGCCAATTCTAGGCTTGGAACTTATTTTCTCCAGAAGGTAAATAGAAAACCACCTCCAAGTTTCTAGACGATGGAAGGGTAAATGTTGCCTTGGGCTAGAAACTTAGGAGATGGCTCAGTCCCCTGCTGCCCCACATTCCTGAGTGATTTCCCAACAATCACTGTTCCAACATGGCTCCCTCCCTCAGACTGCCACTTTTTCCAGACCCAGCATCTTACCTGGAAGTTGGGCTCTGAGACTCAAAGAGGATGGATAATTGGGAGGCCCCAAGGAAAGGCTTCTGATGGGTGAAGAGAAGGAAGACTGATGTTAATGGCAGGTTAAATTGGCAAGGCCAATTAAATTATGGTTTCTTAGCTGTAGCCCCAAGAAGCAAGTCCACATAGGACAGGACTGTTTCTAAGCAGCTGCTCCCCAGGTTGGGTAGAAAACACCATAGATAGTGTTCAATTAGGCTTCAGTCTCCATACCTGATTATAAGGAGCTTCATTGCACTTGAGCAACTAATGCATTTAGAAGGGGCTCATGCAGAACCCCACCCCTACCCCACCTCTAATTGGCTTTCATTCTAGACCTAAGTTCTTGGTGTGAGGTGCCAGAGTACATACAGCTCAGTCCCCAGGACAATGTCATTACTCAAAAGAAGAGACATCTATTCGGGGCAATCACCAGACTAATGATCCACAGGGACCATTGCAGAGTCTGGCAAAGAAGACAGCACCATAGCACATGGGCGTGCAGCATCAGAGGTCATTGGCCGGTTATTTGTGAGCTCTGACTTAACATTGGTGACAGCAGCTTATGCACTCATCTTCCTGACGTTTCCAAACAATTTGGACTAGATCATTAGAGTGGTTTCAGCCAAGAGGAGCTTTTAGTTACAGTCTGAGATGTCATTGAAACAAGTAAAACTTATAGTTTAAAGAACTATATCCCAAACCACCATTTTCAGATGCTCATCTTCCAAACAACAACAGCAGCAGCAACAGCAATAACAACAACAGCAGCAGCAATATCAACAGCAACAACAAAAGTCAAACCCCAAAGCAAAAAGCCATCACATACAATGCAGCACCTCATCACATCCTCTGAAGATCTCTGCTCTCTCTCCAGCCCCCACCCAGTTGGACTGTAAGTACCAGAGGGATAGGAATTCTTGCCAGTTTTGCTCTTTATTGAATTCTTAGCACTTAGTATAGAAGCTGGAATCGAAGAGTCCCTCAAAAACTTTTTGATGAATGAGTCAGTTGATGCATTAAAAATAATTAATTAGAGAAGAAACTAAGTCAGCAAGCAAATACACAAAAACCAACAGAAGAATAAGATCTTGAAAGAGAATTTCCATCTCCATTTAAAGAACAGTGCTTGACCAGGTTGAGCATGCATTCTGCTCTGCTCGTGTGTAACTTGCCATTGAATCTATGTATGGGTGGGGGTAGTCTGTTTCCCCCTCAACTCTGGAAATATTCTTAAACTTTAATATAATTTACATTCACTGATATTAGCTGTTTCAGATGACTACTGGGACAACAGGTGTTAGATGATCCTCAGTCACCTAGCCCTAACCTGTGGTGCATGGAGGAAATGATTCATATTCATTTTAATAAAGCTTTTATATTTGTGGAGGCCCTTACAGATATAAATTCAAAGGAATTTTCTCTCTGGAAGTGTACTGTTGGGCCAGAGCTATGGGTCAAATGCTCCTGCCACCATTTTCTGAATTCTCAATTTCCATCATTTCTGCTGCTTATGATGATCTTGGGTTTTCCTGTGGGAGAAGAGAGAGGCTGACAATCCCACCTGAGGCCTGGAGCTTCACTAAGAAAAGCCAGTGGGCAGATTTTGATTGATACATTTTATAAAGCATAGGACCAGAGCTTTTAGCAACTCCTTGCATCCAGCCAGAAGCAAATTCACTAAAACATGCTTGCTGTCTGAGATTCTGCCTCATTTTAACATGAAGTGCATTTCTTTCTGTCTCCTTCCCTAATTCCCTGTTGTCTTCCCCAACATCAGAAGCCAATAGGTTGGGCTGGTAAAGGAGACTTTAGAGCATGTTACAGCAACAGGCTGCTGAGCTGGGTAAAATGCCAACAGGACTTGATTTACAGGAACCTGGGGGGCCCCCGATAGAGCAAATCCACTCCCCCTAATTGACCTGGCTGGAATTTCTGCCACAGAGATTACCAAACTGGGAGCAATTAGGTAGAGATATTAATAGGTTCTGTCATATGAAGTATTTGTAACAAAGCCTTCAGTCGAATTCCAAAGTGAAATTTTTTACTCCTGAAGCCAAAGAAGCCTTTGTTCTGGGGTTGACATCATGAAACTATTTTTAGAGTCCAAGTCTTTTCTGGAGGGGGCACCAATGGTTGGCTGTCCTTCCTTCTTGCCTCCAGGTCCCTGTGTTAACACCCCTCCTCCCAGATCCTTTTCTCCCCCAAGCTGGGCACATGGCCCAGATGTGACTGGGAAGGATGGCTTCTGGAGGGTCAGCCCCCATGGGCTGCTGTCCCTGGGTGGCTCCAGACAGATGGGGAAAGGATCACCACAAGACTCAGCCCAAATAGACAAATTGTCTGAAGCTCCTGGAAACTGGGGTTCGGAGTTTTGAGAGAGTGGAGGAACTCATTTATATTCTCCTGTCAAGCTGAAATGGGGGACTTTGGTTTCGCATCAACAAATAGTTCCTATAGCTTCCTTATGGATGCCTTCACTCTCTCTTTGTGTCGGACCTATTACAGGAGCAAAGATCAGAGTGAAAGAAGAGGACAGGACCCTTAAACATAACAGCGCCACTCTGTTATTTTGTGTTTGTGTACTCCTTTGTATTTTTCATATCGATTTTATCCATCTTGTTTCATGTGATTGTCCAACTACTCTGTGTGGGACTTGGTACTCTAGAGATGGGGAAACTGAGGATTGGAGAAGAAAAATTGTTTTCCAAAGTTGGTTGAAGGAGATAACAACCCAGGTTTCTCAGTTCCTATTTCAGGGTTTTCCAAGCATGCTGAGCACGCTGGCCCAGCTGGAGAAAAGCTTTCCAGGAAGAGACAATCCAAGGGAGAAGTGTTCTCTTTTGGCCTGGCCTGACCCACCACAGAGATGGCTGGGGTGGGTGACATCCTTCAAGCATGTTGGCTCTCTCCCATCCTATCAGACTACTGGGCTGGGCAGGTCTCTTCCCATTTCTTCTTTCCTGGTGAAACTCCTGTGCTAAGTCTAAATCTCACAGAGCCCTGGGTAGTTCTTCTACATTGTCCAGGGCAGTCAGCCCCTGACACCTGAGGGCCATACAGACTTATGGGTCCAGGGCTGCTCCCTGTCTGCCTACACAGTGCTTTTGTGTGAATTAGGAAAAGGCACCTCCTCCCAGCAAAGGCATTCTCCCAGGGCTTGGGAGAAGGGCCCTGACTGCATCCAGCCTTCCCTGCTTCTTTGGGTCAGTGACTTTGTAATGAACATGAGGAGAATAGAGCTGAGACCCCAGGCTTCCTTCCCTCCCCAAATTATAGGCACAAGGAGGCCAGGAAATCACTGCTGGGGCAGGAGTAGGCAGTTCCCTTATACAGTGCATGGCTGTACAGCCTGACTGAGGAATTCATTCCCTGTTGTTTCCCAGCCTAGGGGAGCCTTCTGAAAGAATGAGTGGTATTTCCCACCTCCTTTGAGGACAGTCAGGACTCTGTGCTCTGGAGAGCTGGACTTCTCTTGCCCCAAGGGAGAAACAAGCATGGGCTTGTGCAGGGGAGGAGTTGGCTTATCCCAGAGTGGGATCTCTCAGGTTGAAGGGAGGGGTTGCCTAAACCAAGAAAAGATGCCTAGAGTGGAAGAAGGAGGGGTGTTTGGGATCCTTGGGAGTGAAGACCCGTGCTCTGCCTGTACACAGTGGCAGGTGGTGGCAGGACCTTGGACAGAATGAATGTGGAGCTGTCTGGGGTGAACAAGAAGTTCATGTACTTCAGAACTATGAAGGGTTCCTGGGGCTTCTTTCTTGGCTTGGGGGAGGGGGACTGGAGCAGTCTTGGAAGGGACCGCACTGGCTTGGACTCTGAGCATCAACCTGATGACCAACAGATACTGAAGGCAGGAGGTACTTCCTGTTTCTTGGATCATATAAATCATGGTTTTTGTTTTTTTAATGACCCAAAAGGATTTGAAGCTAAGCTGATTTAGGAGGCTGAGTCAGATGTAAGTTCATTTAGAGAAATAAAGAAATGAGTAGTTGCTGTACCCAAGATTTGTGGACTAAATTTGTATTGTTTACAAGCCCCAAGAGAAGCTTGCTTTCCCTTCAATCAGCCCCTAACCTCTTCCAACCAAAACTCATATATGTAGGACAGCCTCTTACCTTCATTGCACCTTCCCCAGCATAACACAGAAGGACTGTCCTTTTGAAAAGTATTTTTTTTTCAAAGCAGCCATGTTTTTAAATTTTTAATCTGATTTCACATGTAAAATATTTGTGTGGCTATGAGAGAGCTCACAGAGGGATTTGCTTTTATTCCTTAGGTCCATCCAGCTTCTGGGAAAAATGGTGGTACTTCTGGTCACCCAAGACACAGATATCATGTCACAGGCTTCTCCAGAGTTTTGAGAAGTGCTAGACTAATGGGAAGATTATAGTACTTGATTAGAGTGGAGAATGGGACTTACCTCACTATCAAAGTCAGAGGGGGCAGAGCCTGGGAAGGCAGCCCCTCTGGAAAGAATGCCTATAAATGTCCCGCATTATCTGCAAGTCTCTCTCATCATGCCACAGTCCATCTGGGCCGTTTTCCAAGACTTCTGTCTAACCTCACACCTTGACTAGGGGATAGGGGTTTCTGCCTCTCTTTTTCTTGAGTAGTAGAGGAAGCTATAGATGGCCTCTATTCTCATCAGATCTTAGATTTTAAATGGGAGGAGTTGTAAGGGAAGCAATTATTTTTTCTGCAGAGGTGAAGGCTGCATCAGATCCAAAGAAAAGAGTTACTACCCCTGACCACCTCCTTCTCCTGCTAAACATGAACCTAATTCTGAGGGTGGTTTTAAATCTGAAATAGACAGAAGTATTTCCAGTTCAATGTTCTGGTGTAAGCTCGTTCAAATATTTGTCCTTGGCCTAAACAAAGCTCAAACCAGGGTAACTTCAGGCTCACTTCAAATGTCATTAATATTTATTTTGAGCCTCTAAGACAAAGAAATGG
The DNA here is from genome assembly GCF_027475565.1 of Acinonyx jubatus. Classification (NCBI taxonomy): domain Eukaryota; kingdom Metazoa; phylum Chordata; class Mammalia; order Carnivora; family Felidae; genus Acinonyx; species Acinonyx jubatus. Next base: position 40,513,782 of record NC_069382.1, read on the forward strand.
AAGACCCCCTTGGACATTCTGTACTGTCTTAGCACCAATCTCTCCCTTACTCACTTATCTGGAAAACATGAATGGACTCGACCAAACTCTGCAGAGCAAAGATTTATCACTTCTACCTCTACAGAGCTTCAGAGCTACTGGGTCTGTTTAATCCCCTCTCCACCCAAAGGCAACATTTCTGAGTTGTCCACATGGACTTCCGTGTGGTTCCTGACCTATTCTGCTCCTCTAGGATTGGCTGTTTTCTTCATCCACACCCTGGAGATTGATGTCCAGAGTTCTTCACTCTCTTCCCTCCATCTGTTAAACAGAGGCTGTTAGTCTTTCATTAGGCCTGGCTGATGGAAGGTCCTTTCTCTTTTCTTTACCCTAAAGGTCACTCTTGAGTACCAATGGGTCCAGAGTTTTCTTGATTTCTAGGGCCACTTAGCCAGCTGGCTGCACTTTCTTCCTTTGTTGCCATTGCTCGCGGGCTCAGGGAGTTTGTTAGCCACCGCCCCCAGAGCATTAGCTCCAGCCAAACCTCTGCTCTCTTTCAGTTTTCTCCTTCGCTCCCTCACCCCTTTCCTTTAGCACTGCACACTTTGTTCTTTCTTTCTTCCCTCCAGGCAAAGTTCTTGTGCTTCTCTGGACAATGACAGTAATCATAAGCAACCGGGGCTCCAGAATGAAGAAGAGGGGTAACGGCTTAAGAGGCAATGGAAGCATGCTACAGAAGTGCTGTCAAGGGCGTTATTAGCACCGGGCTGACTGTGCTTGCTGAATGAGGCTGGACAACGCTAAATTGTGCACAGAGTTCATCGATTAGCACAGAGAAATCCCAACAAAAAGCTGGATGTGGATGTGGATCTTGCCATGGTTGTGTTCACATGAAGTATTAAAGTGTTGAAATTTCCCTCTACACCGAAGAAGCAATGGGGGAGACTGCTGAAAATCCAACCTGTGTGAGTTTTGCCTCAATCTCTTTCAACTTTTGAAAGATGGGATAGATCATGTGGGAATGGTTGCACTGGCTTTAATTCTCTCTACCAGGGCTAAACACTATCTTGTGGGAACTGTGGGAGAAATGAAAGGAAGAGGATGTTGGGCATTGCCGGATAAAAGCCTCAGCTGCTGGGGTGTCTGGGTGAATCAGTTGGTTAAGCATCTGACTCTTGACTTTGGCTCAGGTCATGATCAAATGGTTGGTGAGTTTCAGCCTGGCATCGGGCTCTGAATCCCGATTCAGTGCAGAGCCTGCTTGGGATTCTCTCTCTCTCCCTGGCTCTGCCCTTCCCTTGCTGGTGCACAGTTTATGCACGGTGTGCAGTGAGTTTATGTGCCTTAAGAAGGTCAAAGAGCTGAGAAGTTAGTGGTTAAGTGGGACCAGAACCCAACTCTACTATTGTTAGTATAATCTTCCTTTTTCTACTCTACTTTATGAGAGCACAGAGCTAGTTTTAGTTACCATGTCTTTTCCACTAAAGAGAATAATCTTCATCCTGGAAATGGTAGAATAAATATTGACTAGAAGAAAGTAAAGCCAAAGATAGGGAATATAGAATTTCACTTTAGATCAATGTTTTAAAAATATTTATTTATTTATTTATTTATTTATTTATTTATTTATATTTGTTTTGAGAGAGCATGGGGAGGGCAGAGAGAGAGGGAGAGAGAGAATCCCAAGCAGGCTCCATGTTGTCAGCACAGAGACTGATGGGGGACTGAATCTCACCAACTGAAATCAAAAGTTGGACACCTAATGGACTGAGCCACCCAGGTGCTCCCACTTCAGAGCAATTTAAGACTAAATTGTTGGGAGTTTTGCAAGAGTTCCAGATCAATCTCCTGCCAGGGTACAGAAAACATGACCCTTCCTGACAGCTGCAGCTTCAGGAAGGTTCTTTCTTCTTTTTCAAGCCATTGGTATATTTTTATATAGGACCAGGTCATTCAAACGAACAGCTAAGTTGAGGGAACCGTGTGTGGCTCAAGGTCATCCATATCCACAATGACAAACCTGGAGCACAAGACCTGCCTTCTGTGTGGCCTGGAGGAAGACCCTACTTCCCAAAGCATGCCCTTTGTCCACGAACATGACACAATACCAGAATCTACTTTAAGTGATTATTCCTGAGATTTTCAAGGATTTCCTGTCTTCCAGAACTCTCTCTCTCTTCTTAAGTGTTTCAGGCAATACACATGCAGAGAAAAATTGGTGAGAGGAGATCCAGAAGGATAGGCCACCAGATAAACTTCACCCACTTCCAGTGTGCTTAGCCCAACCCTGTGTCAGGCATCCTGCTTTTTGTGAGGCCTGATATTAACACAAACAGACTAGACAGGGCCAGACTTGCAGCAATGATGGCCAGCCCATCTGTATTGGGTCCCTGTCCCTCACCAAGGATGTGACTAACAAAACCCATCATCCATCCTACACACTTCACATATTCCAAACTCTGAATCACCACAAACTGAGACGGTCATTATATTAGTCAGGAATCTCCAGAAAAACAGAACCAATAGGAGATGTGTGTGTGTGTGTGTGTGTGTGTGTGTGTGTGTGTGTCTATAGACAGAGAGAGAGAGGGACTTATTTTAGTAAATTGGCCTACATGTCCTAAGATCTATAGGGTGAATCTATAAGCTGGACGCCCAGAAGAGTTGACAATGTGATTCCAGTCTGAGTCCAGATGCCTGACAACCAGGAGAGCTGATGGTGTAGTTCCAGTCCGAGACCTGGCTCAAGACCCAGGAAAAATTGATGTTTCAGTTTCTGATGGCAAGAAAAAAGCTGATTTCCCAGTTTGAAGGCTCTTAGGCAGAAGGAATTCTCTCTTATTCCGGAGAGGAACAGCAACTTTGTTCTATTCAGGTCTTCAGCGGATTGGATGAGGCCTCCACATCAGAGAAGGCAATCTGTTTTACTCTATCTGCCAATTTAAATGCTAATCTCACTCAAAAACACCCTCCCACTAAGAATAATGTTTGACTAAGTATGTGGGCACCAGATGGCCAAGTCAAGTTGACGTAAAATTAACCATCACAGTCTCTATTGCAATGCCACTCTATTGGAAGGGTAGGAGTGAATGGCATGTGGTGTAGCAGAGGTGAATGTGGCAAAGTAAATACTTTTTGTGCAAAAACATACAACATAAATTAGGATTTCAAGTCAAGAGACTCAGAGAACTAGAACTAGAACTGGAACTAGAACTAAAACTCTGGATTTTCAAACATATATGAACTAAGCTCCTTAGTATTGCTCTTTGTCCCAACACACACACACACACACACACACACACACACACACACACAATTCTGCCACAACTAACTGATTTGCAAATCCATGAAAATATGATTGCTGTTTGAAGTCACTGAATTTTGCCAGGTACTATTTTTGTGGCAATGGGTAACTTTTACAATTACATAAATAATAAGTGAATTCTAAGTGTGATATGTGTCATGAAGGATAAATATGAGGAAATATGAAAATATTTAAGAGAACAACTTGACCTCATCTGGAGGATTGAGGAAGGTTTTTCTGAGGAAAGAACATTTAAGCTGACACCCAAAGCCTGAGTAGAAATTAAATAAAGTGATGTTGGACTGAATGGAAGAACATTCCAGGCAAGGAAACAGCAAGCATAAGGTCTTGAGGTTGGAAATGGTTAGAACACTTGAAGAACTGAAAGAAGGTCAATGTGGTTGGAACGTGGAGAAAGAGATGGAAGCTAAGAGTTAGGGGATGAAGATGCAGTTGATGATGAAATGGTTGGCAGTGTTCAACCATGAAGTGCTTGGGAGCAATGTCAAGCATTTTCTTCTTTTCTTTTCTTTTCTTTTCTTTTCTTTTCTTTTCTTTTCTTTTTTACTACTAATAATTGGGATTTTGTAAGTAGTTTTAAATTAGGGAATGACACGATCAGATTTGTACTTATGCAACAATTTTCAACATAGTATGAAAGATGGACAGAAGTAGGGAAAGAGTGGTGTTGGGAGGGGTGCCTGGGTGGCTCAGTTGGTTAAGCATCTGACTTCAGCTCAGGTCATGATCTCACAGTCTGTGAGTTTGAGCCCCACGTCAGGCTCTGTGCTGATAGCTCAGAGCCCGGAGTCTGCTTTGGATTCTGTGTCTCCCTCTCTTGTTGCCCCTCCCCACCTCTCTGTCTCTCTCTCTCTCAAAAATAAAATAAATATTAAAAAAAAAGAGTGGTGTTGGGAGAGCAGACAGGAGACTCTTTTATCAGTTCCAGGAAAAGATATGTGACCTAGATGGTAGTCCCAATGGTGGAGATGGAGAAGAATATTTGGGAGATAAAGATAACAGGATTTGGCAATTGGTGAGATAAAGGCTGGGGAAGAGGCAGTGTCAAAAGCATCACCCAGGCTTCTGGAACAGATCATTGAGTAATTGGTAGATCCAATTATTGGTATGGAGTAAATTGGAGGAAGGGATATCTGAGGGAAAATTATGGGTTCTATTTTTATGGCTTTGGCAAGTGATAGCCCCTGAGCTTCAAGTTTTTATCTGTAAAATGGAGATAATATCTTTACTTGAGAAGATCAAATGAAATGATGTGCAGAAAGGAACTTTGCAAATTGGAATGCACAGCTCAAAGCAGGATCTTCTTGTAGCAGAGATAAAAGGGATGGGAGAAACAGAAGGTTGATAAGCTGAAAGGGTAAAAGGACAGGTTGACCTGGAACTAAATTCATCTAGTCCTTTTGGAAAAAAAAAAAACAGTGAAAGGGAAAAGAACCGAACTTTGAGACCTCATCCGAGATGTTCTTTTGTAACCAGCTGCAGACCCTAGGTCCCTGGTGGCCCTGCCGTTTGTAATTGCTACAGGCTGGGAGCAGAGAACAGTTCCTACTCCTGACTACCACCATTAGGACACACTGTCCCCATTAGTACAAATCTGGACAAGTCTTCTGTGCACCATGGAAAATCCTTGAGGTTAGACCCTGCTGGTGAAAATCTGCAGTGGGGTGGGCACGGGAGCCAAGAGACTGATGAAACCCTGCTGTTTAGGATTATACAACTTTAACCTGCTTAAAGTATAACAGTATGGGCTGCTTGCTGTGCTCCACAAACCACAGAGTTTCTTGTGAGGCCAATCAATGATAATTTTTATTTATTTAAAAACATTCATTGACCTACCCTTGCCATATTCTGCCCAATTTTAGCAAATGAAATTACTGTTCATGTAGTTCCTGAGGCCAAAAACATAGGGGTCCTTAATTTCTCATTCTTTTGCCCCCCACCTCCCATACATCATTAAGAACAACCAAGTCTATCTCTAAGACATACCCTAAATGCCCCGTCTCCCCATACCCACTGCCATGACTCAAAATATTTTCATCTATCAGAACTACAGGAGATATTGTCCCCCAATCAATTTTCAAATAGCAGCTCACACTATTTTTAAAAATATGAGTAGTCTACTTCACTCATCTGCTTAGAAGTCCCCACTAAATCTAGAATAAAATCCAAATTCCTTGCTATGGCCCACAAGACCCTGCATGATCCAGACCCTGTTCACCCCTCCCTTTTTTTTTTATTTTGAGAGAAAGAGAGAGAGAGAGAGAGAGAGAGAGAATGCATGGAAGGGGCAGAGAGGGAGGAAGAGAAAGAATCTCAAGCAGGCTCCACGTTCAGTGCAGGCCAGACTTGGGGCTCAATCTCAGGACCATGAGATAGGACCTGAGCCAGTATCAAGAGTCAGATGCTTAAGCTGACTGTCACCCAGGCTCCCCTTACCTCTCTGACCTCAGGTCACGTCACATGATGATACTGAAAATTTTCACTTTCTGGTTCTCATACACCTATCCAATTAGAATGGACAATTGGCCAATCAGAACAGATGTTAATCAAAAAACAAGCACCTGGGCAGTAGAACCTACTGGCTGGGTATTAGGCCTGCTCATGCTATTGAGTCTGCCTCAACATGTCTGCCTCCATGTTACTCAAACACAGAAGGTCATTATTGCCTTTGGGCTTTTGCAGGAGCTGTCAGGAGCTGTCCGCTCTGGCTGGCAGTTTCCTCCTCCAGCTTCTCATAAGGCTTAAACTTCCCTGTCATTCAGGCCTCAGCCCCCAGTTTAAAAGGCCTTCACTAGTACTCCCCACCTCTTGCCAAAGTTCTTTCCTCACAGTGTCCTGTGATGAATTACGTGGAAGTTTCTTCTTTTTTTTTTTTTTTTTTAGTTTATTTATTTATTTTGAGAGAGAAAGAGAGAGAAGTAGAAAGAGAGAGAGAGAGAGAGAGAGAGAGAATTTCAGGCAGGCTCTGCACTGTCAGTGCAGAGTCCAACATGGGGCTCAGTCTCACGAACTGAGAAATCATGACCTGAAACGAAATCAAGAGCCAAACGCTTAACCGACTGACCTATCCAGGTGCCCCTGGTAGTTTCATTTTTACTCACTTGAAGTGAGTACTGCCTGTCACTCTCTCACAGATGGTAAACCCAGAAGTAGAGGGTGTTTGGTGCCATCAATGTATCTCAGGGCTCCAAACAGTGCCTGGCACAGAGCAGGCACTCAACAAACACTGGGTGAGAGATGAGTTCCTAGAAGTGAAGCAGTATGCTCAGCTTGGGGTGTGGAAAGGAAGGCAGGAGCCATCAAGGGGCATCATGGGCTACTGACAGAGTAGATCACAACTCCACTATCAAAAGAGTAGAGCGCGGAGTGGTGGACAGTGTGGGCTGACTGTGAAACCCCTCTCAGGATTCTCATTCTGAATACAGGGTGATAGCAAGGAGAAGTAAATGTGAAATTCCAACTCAGTGGCCTTGTTAAAATAAGGACAGCAGACCTGGGTCTGCAGGCAGAAGAGCATCAAAAGGAGCTGCTTGAGATCGAGTTTCACCCTAGGGGCTATGAGAGTAGATGTTCAGTGGGCTCACTTGGAAAAGTCAATTCCATCCTCTGACAAAAGGCTGATTTTAGCTTTGCCCTTAAGAAGTTTTCATAGTGATTCCAGCGTGAGAAAAAAGGGAGTTTCCCCACACCACCAAGCAATTCTTTTTGCTTCTACAAAAGTTGAATTCCACAATTCAACTCAATTCTGACACTATCTACCTGGACATAGTGTCAGATCCCACAGTTCAACGTTCAGTCCTACAAAATTTCCCCCCTTCAACTCCACTTCAGATGCCAATCCCAAGTCCAAGTTGTCACCTGTGCTCTGACCAACTGGCTATTGACCAGAGGTTCTAATGACCTCCACCGGTTTGATTAATTTGCTAGAGTGGCTCACAGAACTCAGAGAAGAAATATTCTAGTTACTAGACTACCAGTCATTTTAATAGGAAGATCAGATGGAAGAGATACATAGGGCAAGGTATGGGGAAAGGGCAGAGAACTTCCACGCCCTCTCTGGGTGTGCTACACTCCCCAGATCTCCACAAGTTCACAAACTCATATGCTCTCCAAACCCAGATCTTTGGGTTTTTATGGAGACTTCTTTACAGGGGCATGATTGATTAAATCATTGGCCATTGATGCTAGGTTCAACTTCCAGCCTGTCTCCCCTCCCAGGAGGTCAAGGGGTGGGACTGAAAGAGGCAACCCTCCAATCACATGGTTGGTTCCCCAGCAATCAGCTCCAACCTAAGGGAACCTGGGGACAGTCCAAAAGTCACTGCATTAACATAACAAAAGACACTTTATGGCCTTCAGCACTTAGGAAATTTGGGTGTTAGGAGCTCTGTGCCTGTATCAGAAGGAAGACCAAATATATAATTATTGTTATAAATCACAGTATCGCAGTCCTGGAAGAGGATTTATATATAGCACTAAGTCACCTAATCATATTGATTCTTTTAACAGTTCCTTAGATGGCGACTCAATCTTTACTCTTCCTCTTCCCAGTCCATCTCATACATGGATTCCAGAAGCTCTTCCAGGAACAGCTACTTTTATTACATTACCGCTCAACTTGCAAGTCCCAACAAATGTGAGCTCAGGTGTAAACATCCCATCCTGGTAATGATGTTCCAGTCCGATTGGGTGGGAAGGGCACTGGGCTTTGGGTCAGACACACTGACTTTGCATCACAGCCTACCATGTTCCCCGGGTTGGGACCCTGAATAAGCTGTCACCTGTGGAAATCTCTCTGTCCTTATTTGATAAAAGGGTAATGAAGACCGAATCCCTAAATCACAGAGCCCTTCTACCTGAAACAGCTCCCGGTGTCTGCAGAGTGAAAGAGAATCAGCACGATCAGACTGAGCTTCTTGAAAGCAGGAATTGAAGATCATATTTTCTGTTCTTTCACAGAACCTCACGATGTACTGTGCAAGGAATTCATGTTCAGTGAACCTTACTGATTGGATACATACTCCCTCAACCTCTAATATTTCTTACCTAATGCTGAGCAGTGTTTGCGCCACACCTGTCAGAATGGTCCTGATGCTGAGGTGGTCCTGAATCCAGAGGGAGAATTGCTGTGAGGATCTCTCCAAAGGGCCAGGACACCACCAGCAGATCTGGGAAAGGGCCGAGTGTGCCCCAAAGGGCATGGGTAGTGTGTCTGGGGAGGAGGATGGCAAGGGAAAGTGCTGAGGACAGGGGCTCATGGGGGTGGGGGAGGAGGTTGGGGGCTCTGAATACCTTGTGAAATAAAGAAAAAGGAGGTGGATCTTTGGAAAACTTCTGAAGATCTCCAGGAATGCAGAGGGACATCCAAATAGCTTCCAAGAGCAAGTGAAAACAGCACTAAATATGGGATAAGACAGCTTCGGTGCCTGTCCTGATCCTTTCTGAGAGAGGGTATTCATAGCACTGCCCCAAAGGTCCTGTCCACTGTTTCCTGGTTTCTGTTGGAGTGTCTGAGGGGGCCAGTGTATCCCCCAGAGATGCAGAGAGATGGATGGGGTTGAGGATGGGGAGTGGCTGGTTACATAGAACCTGCCTGTGAGAGAGAAGATTCCAGACCTGCTCAGAGCTTCTCAGAACAACAGCTCTGTCCTTGTACAAAAATTATTTTTGAGCAGAAAAGCCTTTGGCAAGTGCCAGTCTCTAGTTCAAGTTCTGTCAGAAGGAAGGTTTAAGGCTTTAGTCAGGATGTACTAAATTTCAGACAAGTAGCACGGGTTCCGGACTGGATCACAGTAGAATCCTTGACCAAACTGCCACCACCTGCCACACAGGGATTCTGGAAGGTTTCAAATTTTTGATTCCTTAAAAAAGAAGCATGGCCCCAAGGGGAGCACAGAGCATAAGCCATTTGCCAGCAAACTTGTGGAGAACAAGTGTGGGGTCCAAGTTGTTCACTGCAGATTCCACTGATGGGGGCACAAGAGGGACCAAATGCTCTCCCCAGCATCTTGGGGTGCTCGGCCCCCCTTGTGAGTCTACCCCTGTGGGGTCCCTCCGTTAACACCCTCCCAGATCTAGAGTGTGACTTTAAACAGCCAGGCTCCTCTGCATAGCTTCCAACCAGGGATCCTTCTCAAGGATCTCAAAATCTCAAGAGGTTTTGAGCCTCTTGAGCTTAGCAAGAGTTTTATTCTCAGTAGGACACCACATTTACCCCTCAGCCTCCACATTCGCATCCACGTCTAGAAGGAAATTATTTCTTAGGCCAGAGGGAGGGTAAACACTGAAAAAACTGACACATCTTCCATAATTCCATAAAATAACACCAGCTAAATGTGGCATGTTAACCTGATATTCGAGTGCAAGGGTCTAATCCTTCCAGTGGCTCTGGAAATACGTCTGTTCTGTGCACATCAGCATGATGTTTCTCTGAAGGAAGACTGGCCAGGGGGAGAGGATAATGTTATTCCAACTAGGTGGGGCAATGTGCACTTGGCAGTAGGTTAATTTTGTCTTCTCCTCATGACCCGCATTGTGTTAGAAGGACAAAGAATCCCTGACTCTTTTCTTCCTAACCCCAGCCTGCCTCCTGCAGTTTTGTGTCTTCTTCAGGAAAAATGGCTGTGTTTCTGCAGACAAGTGATCTGGGTGTATGTGGAGAACTGCTCCATGTCACATGTGAGAGTTTTTCTTTAACCTACCAACAAGGTTTTGAGTGAAGTGATATCCTCCCCATTCTACAGATTAGGAGCTGAAGGCTCCTAATAAACCACTCTGATGTGGTTTATCTGTGTGCCCGAGACTGCCAGGCTAGGGGACCACAGGCCACGTCTGTGAACCACAATGCTCCCCTCCACCCTGTGAGACTGCGGCTCTGAAGCAGTCCCTTGAGAGTAAAATACCTCTGCACCATGGTTCGTACGTGAAGAAAGGAGGGTGGTACTTTCATGTCACCTTTGCAGGCCAATAAAGCTACTTAGATGGTTAAGTCAAGAGGAAAAACAGGGAAGAACAATCAAAGCAATCCAAGGAATGAGTGGCAGGGAGTCAGAGAATCTACTTCTGGGCACACGGTAGATGCTCTGCAAACATATGTCAATTGGACGGATGAGATTCTAAAGCAAAATGACCCAAGTCTAATTAGCTGATGAGTGGGATTAGACAGAAGAGAGACTTTCCAGAATACCCAATTTAGGCACACTTTTGGAGGAATTACAAATTAAGGAAGTACTGCTCTTTCATAGGTAGTAAATTTAGAGAGCTCAAGAGTCAGCATGGATTCAAAACACCAATCTCTGCAGAGAAAAAAAAAGACATTTGAGCATAATGAATCCATAAAAAACAGCCAGGGGCAACATCTCCTGCCTTGGAGGCCAAGGTCAAGTAGAAGAACCAGATCATCCCCAAAATACCCCTGGGCTGAGTGAGCAGTGCGCTAAATCTTGTGTTCTCAATCCACTGTTAACTTCAGAAAGTTTTTATCTCCTCCCTCCTTAGCTCTTTGGCACATTCTTGCTCTGTGTTTTGGTTTCAGGGAGTTAGCAGTTTGATAAACTATAGGAAATCTGCATGAATTTTGCATCCAATTTATAGAGCTCTGACTCTAACAGGGCCTAAGTAATCCATGATGAGGCTGCTAAATTGGCCATGTAATCCATTTGGGAATGACGAGTCCTGGCTTTTGAAAGTGTCTATGTGTCTGTGTGTATTTTCCTTTTCAGTGTTTCTGTGCTTGTACTGGGAGAAGGGATGGGGGTCATGATTTTGATGCCTTGCTCTCTTGTGTCCAAGATGTTAGCTTTCTTCCCAGTATAGTCCATCAAGAGAGAAGGACTTTTTTCTGGGGCCTGGCAACCACTGTTTCTTGCAGGTTTCTCCAGCTTCTGGCTCTTTGCCTAGGACCTTGGGTCTGGCCCCAAAGGCAGGGCAGGACTTGTCAGTGACACCAGGCCCTGAATCTGACCCCACACCCTGCTGGGAAGAATTGCAACCTTTCCCTGACTGCTCCACAGATGTTGGGATTGACTAGAAGTCTGTGGTGAGGACTGGGGGCCCACTGGGAGCATGCCTGCTCTCTCCCACTCTATGAGGCAACTCTGATTAATTTCCTCATGCAGCTCTGCAGCAAAAGCTGGCAGGTTGTGGGGTAGACTCTTTCCCCATTTGGCGTGCAGGTTCTTTTTGCCTTTTCAAGGGATCTGGACTAATTTCCTGGGCTTCCTGCTTTTGCTGAGGCCGAGGGAAGGATTTGAAGCTGATCACTGACACACATATACCACCATAGTCCTCTGCCTCCAGACATGGCCTCCCCACGCATGTCTTTCAGCTCATCTTCAAGGCCCCATTCAGCATTCTCTGTTCAACCAACCAGGAGAGGATTCTCCTTTCCCTCCAAAGTTCCATAGCACATACTGCCTTTGACATTCATTTGACACATGTTATATCTTGGCAGTCAGGAGCCCAATGGTAAACAGGTGGCACGTTGAAATAGGGTAATTTGAGGGATATTTAATACAGGGTCTCTTACAAAGGTGTGGGAATAAAGTAGGGAAGGGATGAGAGATAACGTAGAACCCCAGAACTGGCATCAGGGGATGCCTTAACCATCCTGAAGCTTGAAGGAACAAGGGCAGGAAACAGTATCAGAACCAGCTTGTGGGAAGCTGGTAGAGGGAGGCAGCCAGTCGGTGGTGACCCCACAGGGAGGGAGATAAGAGAGTAAATTTCCTGATCTTACTTTTTCCCCCTGTGTCTGCCATTGGTGAACCCAACAGGAAGTCAGAGGATGGGAGCTTGCTGTTGTGGTTCATATAGTTCATTCTCCAGGGGCTTAGAGCAGGGTGGAGATGAGTGGAAACTGGATCTAAAGGCAAAAGCAGAAGATATCCAAAATCGTGTGTGCATGAAACCATGTGCACTGCATTTTAGGGGAGACCTCAGAGATTTTTGGAGACCTGTCTTACACAGCGTGATTGGCTTCTCTGTACTGCCCCATATTGTCAAAGGTCTTGTTTTGTGCATTTAGCTCAACTCCTCCCCAGCGATGACACTAAGTTCTGATTGGCTCTGTTGGTTGAAACACAAGCAATTTGAGGACTGAAAGAGTCCTGGGTTGTTTTAGACTGAAAGCTTCTTCTCTCACAACCTGAGCTTGCTCAAAAGCAAGTCCCTAACTGTGACCCTGAGCAGCTGTCAGGTTTGTGGGTCTCAGTTTCCTTGATGCTAAAATAAAAAGATTTGTTTAGATTAGGGGTTAGCAAATTATGGCCTGGGGCCAAATCCAACCCCCCCACTACCCTGTTTTTGTAAATAGAGTTTCCTTGGAACACAGCCACACTCAATTTTTTGATATATTGTCTACAGCTGCTTTCCAATGACAGCAGCAAAACCGAGAAGTCCCGCTAGAGACCGTACTGCCCACAAAACCAAAACATTTACTATCTGGCCTTTTACAGGAAATACTTGCCAACCTCTGGTGAGATGATTGCAAAGGTCCTTCCCTGTTGCAGGGACCTGAGATCAGGCATTATGCCTTACACAGCTTTGCATTTCATGGCCTACACAGTGCTAGGGAGAGAGTCTGTGAATGCCCCTCCATCTACCTTAGAGATAAAGAGGCTGCCTGCAGCCCGGACCTTCCCCCTATCCATGTTCTGCTCGTGGTGCTGTGTCTGAAGAAACACAGCTAGCAGCCTGGCTGGCAGGTTGGACATGCTGCTCAGTCATCAGCCCCCTGAGCAAGTATGTTTGAGGAGGGGTGGGAGCTGGGAGTAATTAACCCAGCTACCTGGCTTCCAGTGGGTCCAATCTAGGGTGTTCCAGTGAGATGAGAAACTGCCCCACCTTCATGGGCTTTCTTCCTATCACTGTCTCACCTCCCCATGCCCTCCCAGTTTCCTCATGTCCCTTCCATTCCATCCCTTCTGGAATCAACTACTTGCACTTAAATCCTTGTCTCAGAGGCTGGTTTGGGGGAAAACTCAAACGAAGACATGCTATGTGGTTAACACACAACATGTTGTCCTTGCCAGCAGTCTTGAGCGTTGCATTACTTATCATATTCTGGACAGCAAACGAGATTGTTGGAAGTTTCAGCTAATGTTAAAATAAAAAAATTTACAACTGAGAGAGTGGCATATGGTTCTAGGAGACAAGGCTGCACTCTGTGAACTTGGAAAGCTTGTGGACCTTAGTTCCTGTATCTTTAAAATGAGAGGGTCAGATTGCACCAATTGTTTAATTGTTCCAAGATGCTATGAAATTGGATCAAAAGTTGTCTTGCTAATCTTATGGCAGTAAATAAAAGTAGATATAGTCACAATCTTAATTGCCAAGGTGTTTTGTGATAACAGATTGTTTTTTTTTTTTTTTTTTTGGCTTTTCCTAATAGGATGGAGGAGGGTAGGGAAGTAGCTGATAGGAAAGACAAAAACTCAGAATTAACTAGTAACCTTTACCTCTTTCTCGGGCAAATCCTTTGTGCCACCGTTATCACCCATCCCTGAATTCATCTCTCCATCCTTATGAGTAGCCACTTTAAAAAATTATGGTTAGTATATAGCTAAAAATAATGGGTCCAATCCTACTGGTTTGGCTTGTGAAAACAGGAAAATTTAGGGAAGTCTGCCCAAAAAGACTTAAAAAAACTTCTTGGTAATCTGGGACATGACTTCCCTTTTTATAAATTGTACCCTTTACCCCAAAACTCAAAGATTTGAAGGAAACTGGTTCATTTAGTAGTAAAAATGATCAAATGTAAATATTTATTAAGCACTTGCTATGTGGCAGACGTTGTGCTAAGAACAAGGAATATCATGGTAAGAAAAAGGCAATTACTCGGCAGAGGGGACACTCACAGAGTGAATAATCTCTCAGATCAATGTAACATTGCAACCCCGTGATAGACGCTGTGAAGAAAAAGTACAGGTAGGTATGAAACATGTGGTGGGAGCCTGAAATCGCTTGGGTAAGTGGGTGGTGCTGGGGGTAAGTTGGTGGAAGAGAGTTAGGTGTGCACGAACCCAAGAACAGAAAGTCGAGCAAGGGAACTAAAACCCAGGCCACCCAGGCACAGAGGTCAAGGAAAAGAGCTCAGGAGACTGAGCTGGAGAGGGTGAGGCACAGAAAATATCACCATGAGTCAGTAAACATTTATCAGACTCTTACTGTGGTGGGCATTTGACCACACTCTGCAGCTACAGCACTAAGTGAGGTGAGCTGTTGTCCTGCAGAAGCTTAAATTCTAGCAAAAAAGGCAGACCACGAACAGGCAAATGAACAAATGTATGATATAATTCAGGCAGAGGTAAGTGCTCTGAAGAAACAGAAAACGAAGGAATGGCAAAAGGGAGCCTGGGGTGAGGTGGGTGCGGGGAATATTTCAGACAGTGAACTTGGGACCATCGAGTGGAGACCACAGGGAAGACCTGACTTCTGTGGAGCCTTGTGATTCTATGAAGGATCTGGACATCCCCCAAGAGCAGTGCTGGCCTCTCTATCTGCTTTTTAAGCCAAGAGGAGCAAAGAGCAAGAATCCCTTACTCATTCTGGCCAACAGAAAATATTGGGGGAGAGCATGATCATAAATCTTTTGATTTTGAGCATTTTTATGCATTTATTTTCAGTCCTAGAAAATGTAGAACCTTTGTGAGAGGGGAAAATCCCAAAGAGCAGGTTATGGATCCAAATTTGAGGGAGACAGATAGAGAGATTGGGAAAGAGAGAGAGAGAGCGAAAGGGAGAAGGGTTTCTGCGCTTTGGCTTTGGACTGGCTTGGAGGGAGAGGTGGACTAAAGCTGTTCTCGAGCTGGGGCTGAACAGACAATCAATGGGGAGATGAAGTGGGTGTGGCTGAGGCGCCTGACAAGCTGGGCTACTTGTCCGCCTGAGAGATTTTCACAAGTAAAATGTTGTCGACACTAGAGGAAGAGAGGATTCACATATGCCTTAATTTGAGTCTGTTTGCTACCAACTTGATGTTATGTGGTGATGTCTGTATCCCTCTCCCAGCCTCCAGCCTGCAGTCTGCAATTATCAAGTATGAGACTGGGCAGTTTGGACCACTTTTGTCTACACAAGCTCCTTTCTCTACAACCTGGCTTTTGGAAAAGCATCCCTTGGGTGTTGGGAGAGAACGTCTGACCCTGGCAGCTCTCCTGAAGATTCCTGTAGAGTTTAGTTAGGTTAAAGGGTGCATTTGTAAGAGCCGAGGTGTGTGTGTGTGTGTGTGTGTGTGTGTGTGTGTGTGTGTGTATACTCACCTGTGTGTGTGCCTGCGCAACCCCTGCCTGTGCATGTGGATTCATCAGTTTTACAAATATTGTAGAGCATAAAACTAGCACCAAAGAAGAATGAAGCCTAGCTGCCTTTCTCAAGAAGCTAAGAGTGCAGGGTGGAGGCCCAAATATTTATAATTCAGAATAAGTTTAAGATTCTCTGGAGTATGTCACACTCAATTTTGGTAGGTCGAGGAAGAGTTTCTGGCATAAACAATCAACTGACATCTGATCCGAATACAGGTGTGTGTGTGTGTGTGTGTGTGTGTGTGTGTGTGTGTGTGTGTAAGAGACAGAGAAAGAAAAGAAAACCCTGAAGTTTAGAATCTGTCCTGGGGATTAAGTGAATTCAAAATGAAGCTGACTTTATAGATGAACCCCTGTACGCTCTGTGTATTTTTGTGTGTTTGCTGTCATGTAATTCACACGTACTACATTGATTGTGTGGTTTTTAAGTCAAATTGTTAGTGGCTTTTAAGTTGTTAGTAAATTGTTTAAAGTTGTGTTCCTTCATTCTTCCTCTTTCTCACCATCAGAGGCTCTATGGGTTGTGTACAACCCCAAGAGGATGTAACAAGGGATGCACACAGAGACCCACGGCCAAGGTCACAGGCAACAGAAGAAAGGTCTCTGATGGCTGTTGTGGCCACAGTTGCAGTGATTTGAAATCGAGATCATTCAGTATCATCCAATCTGTAGGCCTTCAGGAGGAAAGGTCAACTGGTAAAAAATAAATGTTTTGGCTAAATACTTTTTTTTCTCATCTATTTGCTGAGAATTTGATAGAAAGGCTTAGTAATCAAAGTGAGTTTAGAGAAAAATGTTAAAGATTTGGAAGAATGTGTCTTCTGGGGCAGAGTGTCCTCTGGGTGCTGTCTCCCCTTTGTCTACCATGACCTTCATCAGGGAATACTTAGTAAGTCTTTGACTCCTCTGCCTAAATCAGAAAGGTGGGGGGATGTGGGGGGACAGATGGAGATAAAGGGAGCCTATGGATTTGGGGGAATCTGGAACATTCTTTAAAGGCAGTATTTCAATGATAAAGCTGGGCTTCTCATGCTTCCCCGAACCTCCCTAGCTGAGAGCCACTGGAGGGCTCTGCTAAGCCCCTGCATACCTGCTCCATCACCCTCAGGGCAAAGAGGGACTGTGTCCTCATGTGCCAGGCAATTAATGCAGCCTGTGCTGATGTGTGTGGAGGACAGCTCCAGCCCCAGATGGCAGAAGGACACAACTTAGAACAGGGGTGCCACCCCAGACATTCTCAGAGTGCTGAGACTCCCTGCAGAGAGCAGCTGGAAGCTAGAATCCTGTCCACGCAGGGTGGCGCGGCCCGTGGGCAGAGGGGCAGTGTCAGTGTGGGAAACCTCCCCTTTCAGCTGCCACAGTCCTGGATGACCCGTGGAACCGTGGTGCCATCTGATGGCCAAGACAGGGAATGAGCTCAGGACGTGTGGAGGGACAGACCCTGAGGATCAGTGTGGCCCCAGCTCCGGGTGGGGTTTGACCTCTAAGCCACCACAGCGCTGACCAAAGCTGTCGGCTGCAGGGCTGAGGCCCACAGGCTACAGCGTGGGGCAAATTTGGAGGGGACCCACCATGGGCTTAGTTGGGTAGGGTTGGAGGGATGGGGGGGTGTGTGTGGAGGGTAATCAAAAAACAGGAAAGAACCCTTAACCTCAGTGAGTCTATACTTCAGATGAGGATTCACAACCAAGCCCAAGAAAATGACATCAAGATGATGTAGGTGAATGAAGGTGTGTCTTTCTGCCCAGTGGCTGTTTCCTGTAGAGGGAGGGAGCTGGGGGGGAAGGCAAGGGTGGTACTGAGAGCAGACCTGAGCCCCCCTGGGCAGGGCTGCCTCGGGGGAGAAGGGTTGGAACCTGCATCAGTGGGGGGAGGGGTGGGGAGCAGCACCCTAACAAAGACAGCCATGTTGGAATACCTCTTCCCTGTGCCTTACAGTCTTGCTTTCTCAAACGTGTTTTCTTCTGCCTAGATGACAAGAAGACCATCTTGTCACCTTCAATGTGATGACTTTGAGGGATGTTCTCAGCAGATGCAACTGCTCCCAGTGTCCCTTTCCATGGCTGGGGTTACTAAGCAGCCTTTGAGCCCAAACGAGGTCTTCATAGATGGCAGGGAGGGGGGCTTGGCTGATGGGGCTCCAGGTCAGAGCACCCGAAGGGCAGCTCTTTTTAAAGCTGAATAAATTCCACACAGCTCTGGTTCCCAGGAGTCAGTGATGATAGAGCATCAGTAGCCACAAATGGGGCACAGGTACATGGTGGTGTGGGAACAGAGAGTGGCAGTCCCTAGGTAGCTGGAGGATTTTCTTTCCTTATCTGAAGCCCCATCTCCTTTCTCTCTTCCTCCCTATTTTTGGTGTCCTTCATCACATCTTTCCTTTTTTTTATTTTTAAAGTTTATTAATTTATTTTTAGGGGGGAGAGGTAGAGACAGAGGGAGAGGGAGAATCCTAAGCAGGCTCCACACTGTCAGCATGGAGCCTGACTTGGGGCTCGATCTTAAGAACCATGAAATCATGACCTGAACCAAAATCAAGAGCCAGATGCTGAACTGACTGAGCCACCCAGGCACCACCTGCCCCTTCTTCATGTCTTTCTGCTTTCTGTATATAATCCCTGTCTTGAGCAAATCTTTGGAGGACAAAATCAAGTTCAAGTTCTTTAAAAACTAGCCAGGCTTTTGACTCTGTTTTGGCAATTCCCCAGGAAAGGAATTCTAACACCACTCTCTGGAATTTCAGGCTGTCTTGTGCTGGTTTTCCACACAGCAGGTTGTCCAAAGGGTGTCCTGAACCTGCGCTCATGGATGAGTACAGGCTGTTTCTCTCCAAAGCGACTCTTTTAAGCTAACAGTGAACAGAGGCAAGCCATTAACTTGCTGAGTTGCCATCGAGAGGCGGAGGGAAAGGCTCCTCTGCTAAATAAACTTTAATGGGCTAGTGGGAGTCAAAAACTAGGGAGGTATGCTTTTCCATATTCCAGTAGTTGTCTTGTTCAACATTCCAGCCCTTCAAATATGAGGCTGTAATTTGTTCTAAGGGGCAGGCGGTGGTGTGGACTGAAGAAGAGACTTAGCGTCTGCTTTATTTGTAGGCACAAATTAAAGACAGAAAAATTCTTCTCCAAGTGGATCTATTGGCCGCTCTCTGAAGACAGGGTGCAAAGCAATAGAGTTGGTATATATGTGTGTGTGGCGGGAGGGGGGCAGTATATTGTCAAGCAACGTGGGTCACTGCAGGTGGACAGGACTGCTCTCCATGTGAAGTTGGTGGCTTTTATCTTCACTTTCTGTAGCATATCCTTATTCCATTTTTATTGAATGGAACTGATGGAGCACCGATTACCTGTAAGGCTTTTTCTACTACCAGGGCTTTGCTTTCAGTGTTTCAGTGCTGGATGGAACCTCTCTAGGCTGGAGCAGTCTCTTAGATATATATATATAATTGCAAAACAGTAGGAGCTTAATGTCTAAACAATTACATATCCCAGAAAAGCATCAAAAGCAGGGAAATCATGACCTCCCAGAGGTGATCACTGATCACGGGCATCTGTTGCTTCTGCCTGTGCTGCATTCCCTTCTTGGGGAGGACACCTCCCCCCACCTCCCATCGTGGTCCTGGTTAGGCTGTCAGTCCCTGGACCATGCCCATAGCCGTAGATATATACTCCTACTCCTGCCAGGACTCTGCCAGGAACTGGGATGGTTAGTAAAGAGTTCAGGAATAAAAGTCAGCTGGAGATGACTCATTCTGATGTCAGCAACAAAATGGGACTATTCACAGTTTCGTCTCCAGAAATCCTCCAAATCTGCCCTTGCACTTGACCTTCCTGGTTGGTCAGCATGTTTTCCCAGTCAGTCCATCAACCCCTCTTGCTCAAACTGTTAAAGTAGATTGTTCCAGCTCACAACCAAAGGCTCTGAAGTGGACACACCACTGTTACATTTCGGCCAACTGCCTTCTAGTCTTTTCTCCGTTGTTTGCGTGCTTCGGTAGGATAGCAGAGAGGGCTTGCAGCAGAGGCTCCAGAGGCATGCAGCCTCCGTGAACTGGAGAGCACATGACAA
This sequence comes from Acinonyx jubatus, assembly GCF_027475565.1. NCBI lineage: Eukaryota > Metazoa > Chordata > Mammalia > Carnivora > Felidae > Acinonyx > Acinonyx jubatus. Next base: position 40,533,456 of record NC_069382.1, read on the forward strand.
CTTTGGCTCTGGAGCTGGAATTAACTTGAGGGGTCCTCCTGGGCTCTCCCCAGGTTGGGCAGCCAAGGAGACTGAAGGCCCCAGGGAGGGGCTTGGTTTAGGGACACACTGCCTGTTGGTTTCACAGTGGGGCCAATTGTTGCTGATACCAGAGCTCTCTAGAGCACACAGCTGAAGGGATCCCAGTCTGCAAGCCAGCAGGTGGACATCGGGCCTTGGGGCTTTCAAAGGACATGATGGGATTTTATATTTTCTTGCTGATCCATATCCCCCATGAAAATACAGAAGAGGCAGTGACTTCTAATGTGACAAGGAAGAAAATGAGTTTTCTTGTCTTGTTGGTTGGTTTTTTAAAAATCTCCTCAAAGCTGTTGATGTGAGAGACAGAAAGTGAGGAGGCAGGCATGTGATGCCTGCCGGTGAGAGATGGGGGGGGGGGTCACTTTAATGCAAAGGACTCAGAAATCCCATCCACAAACTCCCTCTCCATCTCTGGGTCTCAGTAAGCATGGAAAGTAATTAGATTTAATGAGGCTGTTATTGTTCTCAAAACCCTCCTTTCCCTCCCCAGCTCCTCGCTTTGGCTGCCCAAATAGAAGAATAAGGACTCTTGTTCTTGCTGTGCATTAAAAATACATTTTGAGGGAGATTTTAATGGCCAGTTTATAAGGACTGTCTTTTTTGAGACAGAGTGGCTGGGATCAAGTTTAAACCATCTGCTTTTAAAAGTAAGGAGAAAGGACGACTAAGTACATTTAAAATAGGTAATTTATAGCCAGCGGAGCCTTGAACCGCCCAGGGTGAGGAGACAGAAGTGCCCTCTCTCTCCAGAGGCACAGGCAAGGGCCCCAGCCGGGGAAGAAACAGCCCCTGTTTGAGAGAAGGCCCAGTGTGGTCTTTAAGTTTCAGACATAGGTGTCTCTGGAGTGCTGTTTCCTGTCTGTAACGTAAGTTTTAAGCTCTTGGTGTGTTTTTTTGCACTCTGAAATAAACAGAACACCTGGATTTAATCAGTGGGATGGTAACAGAATCAGGCTTCCAGTCCCCTGTGGAAGTCCCCACCCCTAGGTATGGGCTGTGAGGTGGCACAGTAAGCCGGGTGGAGAGTCCTGGACAATGTACTTCCCTAAGGACTCGTTATGAATGAGCACTCGGAGCCGACTTTGGCCCTGGGGCCTCTTTGTGGTATTCTTGGACTCTTCTCTAGAACCCTGTGGGACCTTAGAGGGAGGGGGCTGTTGAGTCGGGGCCTGTAGCCCTTGGCATGTGTTACCCTAGCTTCAAGTTCCTGTTGGTCAATGGAATACATTTTATGAATCACATTTAACCTTCAATCTAAAAACATTCTGGCACTTTCTTTGGGTTTAAAAAATGTTGCAGGAAGAATGCGTTTCCTTCCAAATGAAGAATTTTTGCATTTGGATGCCTGCTCCTTCATTAAATTCCCGAAGTGAGGTCACAGGCTCTGATCTAATAAAGGACTGGCCATGTTGGCCAGCACGTGCCTGGCTCTGCCTGCATGCATGACTGCTGTAGATGGGACAATCGGTCACAGATTTGAGAAGGATGACGCATGTTCCATTCCACCTGTGGCACAGCAGTGCACTGGGAACCCACCTTTGCTAAGAGTCTTGAATGAATGGTATGTATAAGCAGCCAGAAAAAGAAACAGGATGACCAGAAGCTGGTAGATTTATTGAGAAGTTGGCACAGGTTTGCCTTCTTCCTGTTCTGAAGGCTGGTGTTATGGATAACGTGTGGGGCATGAAGTGGCCTGGTTTGGTATCTCTGGGTTTCAGCACAATCTTTGACCAGTGCTCTCTATCTCTTGGTAGGTAAAATGGAGACATGAGGGCCCCTCAAGAGCAGGCAATCAGCTGAAGCACCTGACAGGCCAGTGCGACTTTGCAGAGAGCCCTTGAGCATTTGGCTGGGGCCTCGGGCTCTGTCCTTGGCGATGACTTCTTCCACTGTCAGGTTCGTTATTTTGGAGCAGTCATCTTTTTCTTTTAGTCTCAATTTCATAAAGCAAATCTGTAATTTTCGGTTTCTTTTTCGACTAGTCTTTCTTTCTTTCTTTCTTTCTTTCTTTCTTTCTTTCTTTCAAGTTTATTTATTTTGAGAGAGAATGAGAGAGAACACAAGGGAGGGACAGAGAGAGAGCGAGAGAGAGGGAGAGAGTGAGAATCCCAAGCAGGCTCTGCGCTGTCAGTGAGGACCTAGATGCCAGGCTCACATCACAAATCGTGAGACCATGACCTGAGCCAAAATCAAGAGTCAGATGCTTAACCCACTGAGCCACCCAGCTGCCCTCTCCTAGTGTTTCAAGATTGGAATGAGAGCTGGAGAGAGGGCACAATCATTTTTCTCCACTGCTTTTCTCCCCCTCATCCTTCTTCCCCTCTTTGTGTTGGTTTTCTTACAGATGTAAACTAAAGATGGAAAAATATCTGACAACTCTTCACTTTGGTTTTTTAAAATCCACAAATTTGGGGAAATCATTTCAAAAGCTGGGTTCTAGATGTGTGTAATGCATCTCATAGCTCACAACAGATAATGGTAAGTGGAGATTTTGGAATTATTTCTGTACATGTGATCTGATGTCAAGGGAAAAAGAAAACACTCAAAAACCAAAAATAAAATAAAACACACACACATAACACATAACAAAAAGCTATCAGTGTGGTTCATCCTGCTGTAATCGTGTTGGAGACAAGCAGAACTCACTTCCCAGTGATAATTGCTTCAAACCAGGACGTTGTCACTCACAAAGAATCAGCAACTGGGGTTTTTCTTAGGTTCAAAATGCTTATCAAATCTTGGATTTCTTGACTTTTTTTTTGGAATGTATGTAAACATTAATCAAGCTTATTTCATTTTTTGAACCAATGTCAGATAGCAGGAAGAAAACAAAACACATTCCTTTGGGGAAAAAGATATCTAATTTATATACTTGAAGTCAGGAGGGATGTTTTTTTCCTCACCTTCTTTACTGAACACACTTATCCTAAAATATTTTTCCATAAAACTAGAATTCAGGAGAACTAGAAGATCAGAAAGGGAAATTAAAAAAAAATAAATAAAAAGACAAATATATGAACTTATAGCACACAGAGAACTGAGGCTGGTTAACTTGTGTCTATGACAGGCTATGGTCAGATTCCTTGAAACCTAAGGATGGAATTTATAATACTACAGAAGCTGGGTTTGTGCTATGGAGGGAAGACTTATAAGAACTTGGCTGCCTTTGGGGGTGCCTGGGTGGCTCAGTCGATTAAGTTTCCAACTTCAGCTCAGGTCATGGTCTCACGGTTCATGGGTTTGAGCCCCTCATGGGGCTCTGTGCTGACAGCTCAAGCCTGGGGACTGCTTCGGATTCTGTGTCTCCCTCAAGAGACAGGCAATCAGACCTAGATCATGTACTAAATGACATGAGGAATAGGCATATGTTGCTGTAAGAACATGAACTATGACTAAGCAGCCATCTGGAGAAAAAAATGGGTGGTGCACTTAAAGGGCACAGTATGTGCAAAAGCCCTGTGGTATTGGGAACATAGCATGTTTAACGATCTCAAGGAAGGCCAGTGTAGCTGGAGTACAAAGAACATGGGGTACAATGGATGTGGTGTGGGATTAACATGGAAGGGTTTGTCTCTTTGCTTTCTGTTATTGATGTTACGCTTGCAGAGGTTGGATTGTCACTAATAGAGCTGTTCTAGAGGCAATTCACACATGAGAAAGTTTAGCTAGAGTCAACATTTACTCAGCAAGTATTCATTGAGCAGCTATATGATGAGCAGTGTACTGGGAGCTGGAGATGCAGAGACAGATATGGTCCTTGATCTCTTGGGGCCATACAGACAAATAAGCAAGCAGCACAATATGCCCTCATAGGGTAGAACAACACTGGGACACATGAGAGGGCTACTGAACCCAGACCTGGAGCTTAGCAATGGTTTCTTGGAAGTGATGATTGACTGAGCTTGGAAGCATGAGAGGGAGTTTGCCCAGTGAATGGTCAGGAAGAATATTTCATACAGTCTAAATACCATGGATTGTGTCCACTGAGCCCAAGATCACCCAGGAGTATGATTCATTTATCTTTCTCATTAGTGGTATTTAGTCCTGAGAAAGTTTAATAAGCTGTGGAGACAAGCCAGGCTTTGACAAATGGGCTGGCCTTCTAACCTTATCACTGCCAAGCAGTTTGACCATGGACAAGTACTGTTGTTCACTTATTAAATGGTGGTCATAATATTTGGGGCACTGAGTGGCCATGGTGAACTAATAGAATAGGTGTCTAATAAAGGTCTGCTTCTCTCTCCTTCCCCCAAAATATCTTCTTGTACTCTTGCGGTTATGTCTCCAACAGTCTGCCCTGAAGTGGGTAGAAGGAATTCAGTGAAGAGACAGAGATGAGAGTTGTTTGAAATAAACCATTTGACAGAGGATCTGAACCTCTGGATGTAATGTAAAAAAACACTGATTTCCCATGCCAGAGGTGGGGGGTGGGGGGAAAGGGTAAACAAGGGGTCTGCAGCCCCCAGGAGTTATTGCTTGGGGAAGTAAGTACTCTAAGTATCTATCTGTCATCCTCAGGGGACCCTCCAGTTTCAGACTGCTTATTTTAATACAGAACTTGCTCTGACTTTTTCAGGAAAATTACAGTTGCAGGGGAAGAGAGAAAGTCTGAGCGCTCCCCATTCCTGTGGACAGTGAGGCCACTAATCCCTATGTCCTGACCATTTGTGCTCATTCAGGAAAGTAAGGATATTGTTTCACTGGGCAAGGAAACCAAATAACTTGATTTTCTCACTGAGTTGCCTGCAGCCTACCTGTCCCATAAGAGCAACAGGACAGATTTGCCCAAACCACCGTGGAATGCGTTGTTCTGTCTTTGGGGAAGAGTGAGGTTGGCAGCTTTAGAGTTGCTGTAGTGTTGTGTCAACTTGCCGAATTTCCTTTGTTGGCCATCTTTGCATTTCCTCCTGCTGAGCCTTGTAGTCCTCCTCTAGAAGTATGAAAAGCTGGATCAGAAGATAACAAGGACCTGAGTCCATAACATGATCTCACATGGCCTTCATGATAACCCTCTGAACTTGGAGGTTCATGGGCAGGTTATGGACAGGTATCTGTCCCATAAGGATGAAACAACTGAGTTAGGGAACTCAAAGCCATGTGATCTAGAAGTGGTATAACCAGTCTCATTGACTTCAAGTGCAAATTCAGTTCTGATAGGACTTTTTGAAACAAACCATCACTTACCAAAACTCTCATTATCTCCTTGCCAGGGGAAAGCAAGAGTAAAATATGGGTATATATATGCGGTCTGATTAGCTTTTTGATAGCAAGGAACAGAAACTTTTTAGTAGACCTCATGTAGCAGGATGTTCCCACAAGGTTTCTTCTGCCTTGTGGTTCCCACAGCCTCTTAGAATATGCAGTGGCGTCTCTTTTTGGATCTCTCAGTATTTGTTCTGACTGTTAACCAACCAACCAATCAACCAACCAACAGCAGTCAAACCTCATAATTTAAGGATTCTCTATCTGCAAAATCTTCTGTTCACTAAAATTTATTTGTAACACCCCAACTCAATACTCTGTTGCTTTTGAAGTCATCTGTGGACATGTACAGAACAATGACAAATTAGACTAGCTTAATGTGCATGTTCCCATCTGAATTCTCATACTGCAAACATGTTCTTTTTGCAGTATAGTGCCATGTTTTTTTCTGGCATTTCTGTGTTTTTTGTTGGTAATTTCACTGTTTAAAATGACCTTCAAAGATATTTCTAAAGTGCTGTATAGTTCTTAGGGCAAGAAGGCTGTGATGTGTCTTATGGAGAAAATATGTGTATTAGATAAGCTTCGTTCAGGAATGCATTATAGTGCTGTTGGCTGTGGATTCAATGTTAACCAACAATATATATTAAATAAGGTGTTTTTAAACAGAAATATACATACAATGAGGTTATGTGTTCATGAAATTATGATCAAAGGCTCATAGAAACCTAACCCTGTATTTCCCCTTGGAACAATGGTTCAGTATTGGCTAATTTACAGTAACTTTACAGTAACTTTATAGCACATAACTACCACAAATGATGAGAATGGACTATACAACTCAACAAAACTGCTCATGAGACAGGTCTTGATTAATTGTGCTGTTCCTTCACAGCCGTTTTTGGTCAGAGCTTTCTCAGGTTGTCTGCCTTGAGGTCAGGTCCCACCCAGAGAAGAAGGAATCACACAGAACCAAAGAGCAGGCAAGAGATCCACCCAGGGATGTTTCTCTGGGCACAGACTTGAGTTAGGGAACAGAGGAAGTTTCCTTCAAAATGGAGATGAGGACTGGTTAGGGACCCAAAGTGGGTGACACTTCTCTTCAGCATACTCAGTGTATTGAGTGACCACGGGGCCCAGAGGCCCAGTTACTCAGTAGAGTGTGGGAGTGTGAATGAAGAAATAAAGGAATCTGGAGAAGAAGCAAAATCAGATAAGAGGATGAATTGAGTCAAACTGGACTTCTTCAAGCAAGCATAATTTTAATACTTTAATTGACCAGAGGTAAGACATCTGGAGAAGACTTGCGAGAAGGGAAGAGAGGCATGTCTAGACATGGAGTAAGATCCTGGGGATGCAGTGCTTGGGAAAGATGGTCTTGGATGGATACTTGTGAAAGAGACAGCAGCTAGGTCAGGGCTTGGGGTTCTGCAGAGAGACAGCTGAGATCTGGATTGGGCTTGAAGGTGGATTGGGGCCCGCACAAGGGTGCAGAGTGTCCCTGGGAGCCAGGGCTGTAATGTTGGGGATTTATGCGGGCCAAGAGAAAACCATCATGAACAAGACTATCCCTAGCTTGATAAGGAAATAAACTAGCAAAAGCAATAAGAATTAGTTGGACAATTTATTACCTTTGTATAAGTTGTAACCTGAGATCTTTTTAGCTGGTAATAAAATAGTTCTCTGTCGGCAATCAGCGGATTGAATGTGAACAGGGAGTCATCAGACAAGATATTTTAATATCAGGTAACTAGTTATTGCCTGGCATCAGCCCTGACCACCTGTATGGTCAACCACTTTTGTGGTCAGAGTCCTACCTGGATTGGAAGATGCAGTGCCCTAGAGAGAGGGAGGGCACAGTCTTCCTTAACCAGGTGTAATTCTTCATGGTGATGTCCCTCGTCCACATGGCTGGTATCAGGGTGAAGATGGGTATACTAGTATAGACTTCTGTAGGAAGCAAGTTGAAGACTCACATTATTGATTCTCTCCTGTAAGGGGAGAGAGGCTGGGGACATGGTGCCCAAGAAGACACATTTCACTGTGCCTTAAAGATCGGAGCATTTGTATGTGGCCTGCAAATAATTCTATTTGGGGATAATGGAGAGAGTTTGGAAGAAAACTCTCTATTCCCTAAGTCTACAGATTGGTTTTTATCACTTTCTTAATCTTTCAGGGCATCTTTGTAAATGTCATTCAGGCATTCAGTTATGAAACTCCCCCTACACTCATCCGCCAGCCATTACTATAGCCTCTTTCCCATGACATGCAGTCTCCCTTAGGCAAGGGTCCACTGAAGTCTTCACCAAGTCCCCAGACATCAGTATTGATGACTTTTTAAAATGTTTATTTATTTTTGAGACAGAGAAAGACAGAGCGTGAGTGGGAAAGGGGAAGAGAGAGAGAGAGGGAGACACAGAATCTGAAGCAGGCTCCAGGCTCTGAGCCCAAGCACAGAGCCTGACACGGAGCTTGAACTCATGAACTGTGAGATCATGACCTGAGCCGAAGTCGGATGCCCAACTGACTAAGCCACCCAAGCACCCATGTATTGATGAGTTTTGACCACCAATACTCACTGCAGATCAATTAACTCCCATCTTAGCTGATGTGTTTGTGAGAAACAATTTTACCTGTTATGGAATGAAAATTCCACCAAAAAGACAAAGCGTGCCATTGGGTTTCCATGCTGATTGCCATGGAGATGTGGCAAGCTTTTGCTTTCCCTGTTTCAGATACATCTGCTTATATAATCAGTATTCTGTGTATCCAAGTCAGCTCAGCATCCTTATTCCTCCTTACCCTATCACTCCTCATTCTCTGCTGAGCCTAAAGTTCTCCTAGAAAAAAACTTTCATCTATAATGGGATGAACAAAAATGGCTTCCCTCTACTCCCCATCTACAAGAGAGAAATTTGGCAGTCAGAGAGAACTGTCTGAGGGTAGCTCTGACACAACAAAGGCTTTCATGCTTAGCAACCCTGGAGTGGGCTCTGAGTAGAGAAAACAGGCCAGGAAGGAGCACCAAGTGCCTTCAGTACAACAGTGGTAGGTTTGGCAAGAAGTCCATGTCATTTGAATGAAAAGGACATGTTTTCCTCATACTCCATAGAAAGCTAGACTGTGAGATGGTGTGGCCTTTGAAAGACAATTAACCCACATATTAGTACAATAGGGTGCTCCTAAATAATTGAGAGAGCTTGCCATCAATTGCCATTGTTAATGGAGAAAGACAAAACTAGAAGTGAAGTACCATGCACCATCTGCTCCCTGGGCCTATCATTTCCAACCCTTGGGTTTAGTGAAAGTCATTTCTTTTGCCCTTGAAGTCAAGAGAGGCCTGAGCAGAGGAAAATCCCATGAACATCTAGTAGGCTACAGGGATTGTCAGCGATAAGGAAGACCACAAGCCTTGACCTCACTATCAACTTTGTGGTCCCCAGAGGCCACTCCCTGGCTCCTGGGACTGGTTCTCCCCCTGTAGCCATAGTGATCATTATCAAGTGTAGATCTGCTCATTTTACCCCTTTGCTTCTGACCCTTCAGTGGCTTTCTATTACTCTTAAGACCTAAACCCAAATGCTTCCAAGGCCTCTGTCACCTGGCCCCTGTCCAACTCTCCATCCCTTTTCTGCACCACTCTTACAGAGGCAATTGTGCCACCTTCTTCTGGTTCCCAGGACCCTTCCTCAAAGCTCTTACACATCTGATTCCATCTACCTGTACCACTTTTCCTACACCTCTCCACACACCCTTTCCCTGTGTCTACCTAATTCTTATATTTTTCTTTGGGTGGGTCTCACGTACATAGAATTGGGTTAATTATAATCTTTGTTCCATCACATACTGTCACTATGCACAGCTCACTTTTATACAGTTAGCTATTTTTGATGCAATAAGCACTTGCAAGTCCACCATTACAAATGAGAGCCAGGGCCCTGATAATAACGCACATCCATGGTCTTCCCATTCCATCTCTCTCCTTCCTTTCACCTGAGGAAATCCTGTGTTCATTATGTCCTTTTCATGTGGTAAATATTCCTAGTGAGTACACATATGCAGAGTCATTTCATTGCTCTTATGTAACCTGTAGCCTGAGCTCTTTGTGACTCGCAATAAAATGGTTCTGTCCCTGTGATCAGTGGATTGAACGTGGGCAGGGATAGGCATTAGAGCAATATCTGTATGCTACTGAAACCCAAGTTCAGCTGCTCACCCCTGGAAAGCCAATACTCCAGAAACAAGTATTGGTTGAAAAGGAAGGTTTGCTTTGTTCAGTAGGCTGGCTCCTGGAGAGATGGTGGGTTGATGTCCAAAGACCACCTCCGAGATTCTGGGCTGAGGAGTAGGGTATTTATTTATTTATTTATTTAATTTATTTTTTAATTTTATTTTTAAAATTTACATCCAAATTAGTTAGCATATAGTGCAACAATGATTTCAGAAGTAGATTCCTTAATGCCCCTTACCCATTTAGCCCATCCCCCCTCCCACATCCCCTCCAGTAACCCTCTGTTTGTTCTCTGTGTTTAAGAGTCTCATGTTTGGTCTCCCTCCCTGTTTTTATATTACTTTTGCTTCCCTTCCCTGTATTCATCTGTTCTGTGTCTTAAAGTCCTCATATGAGTGAAGTCATATGATATTTGTCTTTTTCTGACTGACTAGTTTCACCTGGCATAATACCAGTTCCATCCACATAGTTGCAAATGGCAAGATTTCATTCTTTTTGATTGCCAAGTAATACTCCACTATATATATATATATATATATATATATATATATATATATACCACATCTTCTTTATCCACTCATCCATCAGTGGACATTTGGGCTCTTTCCATACTTTGGCTATTGTTGATAATGCTGCTATAAACATTGGGGTGCATGTGTTCCTTTGAAACAGCATACCTATATCCCTTGGATAAATACCTAGTAGTATAATTGTTGAGTCATAGGGTAGTTCTATTTTTAATTTTTTGAGGAACCTCCATACTGTTTTCCAGAATGGCTGCACCAGTTTGGATTCCCACCACCAGTGCAAAAGAGATCCTCTTTCTCCTCATCCTCGCCAACATCTATTGTTGCTTAAGTTGTGGACTGGTGGTACAGATGAATCCTAACATGTTATTAGGTTAAGGGATGTCCCAAAAAATTAAATGTAAATGAGACTCTTTTGGTAATTTAAAGTTAAAAATGCAAATAAAAAGTTATACACACACATATATTTGTGTGTTGACATGAAACCATGCCCCACAGGGTTAATGAAGTTGAAACTAACAGAAATTTAAAACTTGTTTTTCAGAGAATTATTTCTCCCTAATCAGCTACTGTGTCTTTTCAGACCTTACTAACAAATTCACTAGCTGTCTCTGCATAAGCCTGGACTCAAGGTCAACTGATATGGTTCCAGCCTATGAACAAGCAAGGCCCTGCATTCCTTTCCTTACCAGAGATAACAAGAGCCCAAGACCCCATCCAGTTTATACCAGTTATTGGAGCAGACCCATAGCCTCTTCTTCTTCTCCTAAGATAACCTCCTGACAGCAGGGGCTGAATTTTGCCTCATTTCAGTATTAAGTCTCCACCCCCCAATGAACATGGGATGTATGTTACATATATGTTTGCTTAATGCACATGCTTCATCTTTCCTCATGAACAGTTATAAGTTTCCCTGCCTTTTCATCAATACATATGTAATCTTCTACCCTGAATTGCTCCTTTAAAAACCCTACTCCTACTATAGATGCTGGAGAGGATGTGGAGAAATGGGAACCCTCCTGCACTGTTGGTGGGAATACAAACTGGTGTAGCTGCTCTGGAGAATAGTGTGGAGGTTCCTCAAAAAATTAAAAATAGGTCTACCCTATGACCCAGCAATAGCACTGCTAGGAATTTACCCAAGGAATACAAGAGTGCTGATGCATAGGGCCACTTGTACCCCAATGTTTATAGCAGTGCTTTCAACAATAGCCAAATTATAGAAAGAACCTAAATGTCCATCAACTGACGAATGGATAAAGAAGATGTGGTTTATATATACAATGGTATATTACCTGGAAATGAGAAAGAATGAAATCTGGCCATTTCAACGTGGATGGAACAGGTGGGTATTATGCTAAGTGAAATAAGTCAGGCAGAGGGACAGATACCGTATGTTTTCACTCATTTGGATCCTGAGAAACTTAACAGAAGACCATGGGGGGAGAGGAAGGGGGAAAAAAAGTTACAGAGAGGGAGGGAGGCAAACCGTAAGAGACTCTTAAATACTGAGAACAAACTGAGGGTTGATGGGGTGTGGGGGAGAGGGGAAAGTGGATGATGGGCATTGAGGAGGGCACCTGTTGGGATGAGCACTGGGTGTTGTATGGAAACCAATTTGGCAATAAATTATATTTAATATAAAAATAAATAAAATAACAAATAAGTAAAATGGAATAAACTCAAAAAGTAAAAAAATAACCTACACTGCAAATAAGTAATTGATATATCATACAGATAGAAAATTAATAAGGATTAATAATATAATTTAGAAGGCTCACATAAGAAATATATATATATATATATAACTTTCTAGTTGTACTATATTGTGTCATGAGAAAGTAGTTTTTTAGTATTTTTGTTGAGATTTGTTTTGTGGCCTAAGCCCTGGTCAGCTTTTAAATGTTTCAGGACTGCTTTCCAAGCATGCATATATATATATATATATATATATATATATGTGCATATATATATATGTATTATAAGTTACAATTTTTATAAATGTAATTTAATTATAAATTACAATATTATTTTTTACAATTATAATTATAAATAAATTATAAATTTGTAAATTACAATTTTTATAAATGTAATTTAATTATAAATTACAATATTATAAATGCTTTCCAAGCATGCATCCTGATATATATATGTGTATATATATGTGTGTGTGTGTGTGTGTGTGTGTGTGTGTGTGTGTGTGTGTATATATCAGGATGCATGCTTGGAAAGCAGTCCTGAAACATTTAAAAGCTGACCAGGGCTTAGGCCACAAAACAAATCTCAACAAAAATACTATAAAACTACTTTCTCATAACACAATATAGTACAACTAGAAAGTAACATCAAAAGTGGGCCCCCAAAGCTCACATATCAGAAAAATAATAAAATACATGTGAATAACTCATAGGTTAAAAAAATATAGTAAGTATTGTTAAGTAATTAGAACTACTTGTAAAATCCAGCTAAATTAATACTTAGAGGATGATTTATAGGCCTGAATGTATGTATTGAAATATAACAAATATTAAGAATTATGATTTACATGGCACAAAAACAGACACTCATATCAATGGAACAGAATAGAGAACCCAGAACTGGACCCACAAACCTATGGCCAACTGATCTTTGACAAAGCAGAAAAGAATATTCAATGGTGGCTTATGGGCCAAATCCAGCCTCCTTGATGCATTTTGTATGGCTATCACCTGAGAATGGTTTTTAAATTTTTTAATAGATGAAAAAGATCAAAAGGTTTTTGTTTCATGTGAAATTCAGTTTTTAGCGTTCATAAATAAAGTTTTATTGGAACACAGCTATGTCCATTTTTTCACATATTGTCTATTATTGCCTTAGAACGACAAGGTAGAGTTGAGTAATGGTGATGGAGACTGGCCCCAAAAGCCTAAATATACTTGCTATCTGGACCTCTAGAGAAAAAGTTTGCAGACCCCTATACTATCAAATGCTATATAATATTTTATTGTTTGTTCTTCCATTTCTGTATTAATGAATTTTTGGTCATTATAGTTGAGAATATCTAACTTAATTGTGTTGTGTTCAGAGATCATGGTCTGTATGCTACTTATTTTTTTGAAGTTTATTAAGATTTTCTTTATGCTATCACTCATACTCAAGTTTTGGAAATCTACCATGCATTCTCAAGGGGAAAAAATATATATTCTCTAAAGTTAGGTATATCATTATTTGTACATTAAGTTACATTTTTAAATTGATTTTTATAGATCTTCTATATTCTTGATTTTTGTTTTTGGTCTTCTAGATCATTCAAAAACAAAAAAGATATATTGAAATATTCTATTATGATGATGAACTTATTTGTCCCTGAAGATTGATTTTATTTATTGCTTTGTATATTTTCAGACTATTTTTTTAAAGGCATGTACATTTTAAAAATAACATCTTAGTCTGTTTGGGCTGCTATAACCAAAATTTCATATACTGAGCGGCTTATAAACAACAGACATTGATTTCTCACAGTTCTGGAGGCTGGAAGTCCAAGATCAAGGCATTGGCAGATTTGGTGTCTGGTGAGAACAGACCATTTCCTGGTTCATAGATGGTTGTCTTCTTGCTGTGTCCTCACATGGTAAAAGAGGTGAGGGAGCTCTCTGGAATCTCCTTTATAATCCCTTTCATAAGGGTTACATCCTCATGACCTAATCACATTCCAAAGCATACACCTCCAAATACATCATGTTGGATATTAAGTTTTGAGATATGAATTTTGGGGTCATACGAACATCCAGGCTATAACAGCATCTTAGCAAATGGAGCCTATTGTCATAATGTAGTGATCCTCTCTCTCTCACCAAAAATGTTAGCTATATTACTATAGATAATATTAATTATATAGATATATAGATTAATACAGATATACCAGCTTTCTGGTCCTGAAAGCTGTGGGTTCTCAAGTTGGCCAGGGGAAGAACAGACTCTTATTGTTATGTCCCAGCAGGTCATCAGAAATAAGATGGATGTCCTGTAGTCTCAGGATGACCCAGGTAGTTGTCAGGTCCTCTTGGTAGGATCTGTTGCGTGGAGTTCTCTTTTCTGGAGTAGCTGTTCAAGTCAGGCCAGGGTGACCACGTGGTTACATGATGGGGTGTGCAAGTACAGAAAAAATGGCCTAGCCTTTGGGATTGTCTCTTAGGCAAAAGCATCCTAACAAATCCATCAAAAACACATAGCTAAGGCAGCCATGCCTTTATGTTAAAAGTATCAGAAGCACCTGAATTCAAACCACCATATTACAGTCAAGTTATACTGGCAGCTTTATATCCATCTCAACTTTTGAGAACTTGAAGGGCTGTCTAGTGATGAAAGGAAGTTTCATTTCAAACTTAGATCTGGGCTTCAGGATGGGAACCCTTGTGACAAGTGCTCAAGTACCTGTTGTACATGCTTATAATACTTGTACCTATCTTTCATAGAACATATTTCAATCTGTAATTATATTTTTATTTTGTATCTATTCACTGCTTCACATAAACTGTAAGCTCCAACAGGGAAGGGGTTGCATCTGTGTGCTCACAAATATATTCACAGTAGTAAACAGAATGGCATAAAAGAGGTGCTCAATGAATATATATGGAATTGAATAGGCTTAAATTGAATGGCAGTTCAATAATCTGCTACCTTGTCTTCTGAACCCAATCTTCTTATCTAACACCCTGTATATACCCTTTTTCTTTTGTCCTATGTTACCTCTGGAACACAACTAATGCCCAAACACAGGCACTTCAAGGCATAGATTTTGGTTCACAGCAAGAAAAGACATTTTAGTAGAGCCCTCAAGCAATGCACAGACTTTGTCCTGAGGAATGTTCTCTGACAGCAGAACTAAGTCAGCTGTGAAGTGAAAATTCAATAATGTAGACGTGGGTGGACCTGAAGCTACAGCTTTCTTCCTGAGGTTCAAGGAGAGGCTGAGTGTCCAACTGTCAGAGATTCTGGCTTTGGGTGGCAGTTGGAGTAGGTACCTTCTGTGATGGCTTCCAATTCTAACATTCTGTGAGCTTCCCACAGTCCTGACTCATCTGAATCATACTCCTAAAGACTCTGTAGGGTTTTAGCAGGAAAAGTTAAGAAAAAAGAAAGAAAGAAAAAAAAAGCTAACTCTAGATTGCCAAGATCAAGTTAGGTCAGGTTGTGCTTACTGTGTTAGTTTTCGATTGCTGCTATAACAAATTATGACAGACATAGTGGTCTGAAACCACACAAATGGATTGCCATATGATTCTGTAGATCAGAAGTCTTACTGCACCAAGGTGAAGATGTTGAGAGGGCTGCATTGTTTTCTGAAGGCTCTCGGGGAGAATCCATTTCCTTGCCTTTCCCGATCCTGGAGGCCACTTGGAATATTTGGCTTATGGTCCTTTCCTCCATCCTCAAAGTCAGCAACAGCTTGTCTCTCTGACCTTACTTCTGCAGTCACATTTTCTTTTCTGATGATGGCCAGGAAAGGTTCTCTGTGTTTAAGAACTTGCATGATTACATATGGCCCACCAGGATAATCCTGGATAGTTTCCCCCATCACTAGGTATTTGACCTCATTCACATCTTCAGAGTTCCTTTTGGCTTATCAGGCAACATATTCACAGGTTCCAGAGATTAGGATACGGACATTTGGGGGGTCATAATTCTGCCTATCTCATTACGGAGCTGTATCTTATGATAGTCTGGGATTTCTTGGGCATCAACAGGGAATGCTAAATCTTCACTTTATAAAAAAACATTTGACTTTTAAAGAAATCTCTAATTTTTAAATTCTTGTGTACCTTCCAAGATCCAGTTGGACATTTTCCACTCATCAGAATGACAAAGACTTTTTAAAAAATATTATTACCTGTAGAAATCATTTGCATACACCATTATAATGACATCATCTGAGGCAGATCTGGTTGAAACTGGCTTTGGCTCAGCTTGGAAGGCTCAGACTTGCCTTTTGTCAGTGCCAAGGGATGAACTGGCCCTGAGAGGCTG
Source organism: Acinonyx jubatus (assembly GCF_027475565.1). Classification (NCBI taxonomy): domain Eukaryota; kingdom Metazoa; phylum Chordata; class Mammalia; order Carnivora; family Felidae; genus Acinonyx; species Acinonyx jubatus. The sequence goes on from NC_069382.1 coordinate 40,549,503, forward strand.
AGTCAAAGCAAGTAATTAATTAAGTAAATTGGAGTGCAAATGGACAGTGTCTAGTTAATTATATGCCATGGCATGGAGTTCATGGCATGCTATCATAACTGGTTTTGCAAAGCTCCCATATAGCTTTAAGTTTTTAGCTTAATTTTTTCCTCTCATTCCTCATCCCTCTTCCTATCGTCTCTCCCAATATGTAGCCAGTTCGATGAGTTTCACATGTGTAATTGGAGATGTGTGTGTGATCTCCAGGTGGATCTATGCAAACTGTCTCAGGAGCCTATCCCCAGGAAAGGCTATTCCAACTTGCAGCCACATGCATTCCTGATATCATGAAGGATGGCCCAAAGGTGTCTCAGAGTGGCTGTCCTACTTACACACCTATCAATATGCTGAGAGCACTGACTTCCCACTTACTCCTACCCTGATGAGCATAACGTGGTGCCTTGTTTTAATTTCCATTTCTTTGAGTAATAGGGAATTTGAGTGTACATATTAACAAATAGTGTTGAAGCCTTATCAGTTGTGAGGAGAAAACTCAGGCTACTTTATCTACCTCTTCTTGTATCTAAAGGAAATGCAGCTTCCTGGGATTTTGCTTAAAAATCCTTTGGCTAATGTGAGACTATCCTCTGAATCATGATCCTGGTAACTGTCTCTTCTCCCTTCACACTTCTCAAGTTCAAGGCTAATTTTATTCTTTCACAAACTATACCATATTTTTTATTTCTTGGGATGTTATGGCCCAGATTAGATTTTTGAGGGAGACATTTCATTTGTTAGATTTTGTCATGCTGCCTTTGTTCTCGTTAAAGACTTCCTTGGATGCACCCACAGCAGAAGTGATGTGTCCTTCCTGTCTACCTGCTTAAGCCGCCACCACATCGTATCCCCACCCCACCCCCACTTGCTTCCCTTTCTGCCTTTTCCACTAGGTTAATGGATCTCAGCCCTGGACGCATATTATAGTCACTAGAGAGATCTTTCAAGCTTCAGTTACCCAGAACCCACCAGCACAGACAAGCTTTCCATTGCCTACAGGGAGGCCAGGCATGGGTACTTGTTAAAAGGGTTGACCAGCAAAAAGCAATTGGACTTTTGCTGCACAATATGGGTGTGATGAAGAGTATGTCTGAAATATAGAAGCTCCTTCAAGGCATCTCTTAGTACTACCATGCTCTGTGATTAAGGTCACTGGAAAACTAAAACAGCCCAATGCAGGCAAGGCTACTAATGGCTCAAAACCTTCAGGAATGAAGGTTTGGGTCACCCCACAGGTGAAGAACCAAGACCAGGGGTGCCTGGGTCGCTCAGCTGGTTAAGTGTCCATCTCTTGATTTTGGCTCAGGTCATCATTTCACCATTTGCGACACTAAGTCCCGCATCCTGCTTCATGCTGACCACATGGAGCCTGCTTGGGATTCTTTCTCATCCTCTCTCTCTGCCCCTCCCCTGCTCATGCTTTCTTTCTCTCAAAATATGCACTTTAAAAAATTAAGTTAAATTAAAAAAAAAAAAGCCAAGACCCAGTTACGTGCTTACTGAAGGAAAAGAAAATACAGAATGGATAGTGACAGAAGATAGCCATAAATATCAGCCATGACCATGACCATATGACCAGTTACAGAATAAGGCAGAATAAGGTGTGTCATTGTCATGGGTATTTCTTCCTTGTTTTGTTATGAATATGTGTGTGTGTGTGTGTGTGTGTGTGTGTGTGTGTGTATGCAGATATCCCTGTATCGTAACATAAGATGTATTGACTTCATATTGTAGTATTGTAAATTTTACATCATAGTATTTAGTTGCAGGACATCAAAAAGAAGCATAACTGTCATGCAAGGACTTTGTACTCTCTTTTGGGGAAGGGGTTCGTGCATTTCTGGTTGTATTCAGGATAGTTGTATCATGTTGTGGAAGTGTAACCTTGTTGTATCTTTACTTGGAGATTGTTTGGTTTAAGGAGATGTGTATGAGCACCAAGCAGACAAAGGGGTAAAACTTGTGATGTGTCAGTTGGCTGGGCCACGGCAGTCAGATATTTGGTCAATCATTATTCTGGATGTTTCTGTGAGGGTGTTTTTGGATGAGATGAACATTTAAATTAGTGGACTTTGAATAAAGCAGATTGCTCTTCTTAATATAGGTGCATCTCATTCAATCAGTTGAAAGCCTGAATGGAACAAAGATGGACTTTCCGTGAGCAAGAGAATATTCTGCCAGTAGATGGCTTTTGGCCTTGAACTGTAAAATGGGTCTCCAAGCATTTGGGACTCTAGCTATAGGTCTATTCGCAAAGAGGAGTAGTAGTGGTGGGTCCAGAGGAGAATCAACAGTGTCTAGCAAAGCAACTGCCTCTGGGGAGTCCATTACCATTTCCTCAGGTAATTCAGGGTTTATCCCCTCTGAGTCCCTCAGGAGCAGGGTCCCTAGTTTTATCTCCCTCAGGAGAGAACTTTACCAATAGTAGGTGCTCACTAAATTTGAATTGAAGAAAGAGCAAGGGAAGTAAAAGATGACTTAGAAAATTACTAGAAATTCCCCAACCGGGCACTGTCTTTTTGTCCCAGCACCATCAGTGCTGGGGAGGGGTGATAATCAATCCCCGCTTGTTAGAATCTATTTAAAATAACCTCCCCACATTCCTTCCCAGTTTAAGGAGGCTGATGAGGAAGAGTTGGCCTGGTTCAAAAGGCCTGCAAACCTCACCCAGCCCTGGCCCAGAGGCCCAGCACCACTGCCTCCAGTTTGGCCAGCAACAAAGGACTTCATTGTTTAGGCCTTCGGATGTTTTTTCCTTTTCTTATCCTGATCCCTGCACAGAAAAAGCCCTAAAGACGCTGCCTTCTCTAAGAACTTTGAAAGCCTGAAGGATTTTGTTTGCCTCAGGGGGAATAGAATGAAGAGTGGGAAAAAGGGGTAATTAGTCACTGCCTGGCTCTGCTCCAGGGGCTTGACAGGAATGCTTGCTGAGAGCAGAGGCAGGGAGAGCTGCAGCTCCCCACCTTTATCTTTCCTTAGCTGTTGAATGTAGAGGCTCTTGGAAAAGGTCCAGCAGGATCTTGGGGTGGGGTGTGTGGAGGAGGGGAAAAGGCCTGGGTGACCATCTTGTTTCTGAAGCTCTCTTAGGGACATGCATCCAGGTTTGAAATACAGATACATCACGGCTTTCTGCCATGTTCCCCAAAATCCACTTAGGGAGGCCAGTGGGAGCATTGGGAAGGAAGCCAGTCAGCTCCTCCATGACAGCCAGTACAGAGGTTCCGGTGTGACGGGCCATACCGGGGTACCCCAGAGCAGGAGAGGTCTCAGAACAATCTGTGGAATGATGGGGCAGGACTAGGTCAGGGCATGGAGGCGTAGAGGGTGGTGAGGCTTGCCTGAGCCTCCACAGTGCAGGACAGATGAAGAGATTTTTCTTCCCTCCCTGCTGGTCCCTTCAAAACCACAGCCCTCTTGCTGTGCACTCAGCCACAGTCACCCTGGCCTACCTTGGGTAATTGTGAATATGTGCTTTGAGGGCACTGCCACTTTGATCTAGCTAAGCAAGAGGTATATAAAAGGGGTCCTGCCATCTCCATCACCACTCAGCCTCCCTGATGTACACTGAGAAGGCACAGGTGTGCTCTTGTGTCCCTCCAGAGCAATTCCCTTGGAAGAGTCCCTCTAGGTCACCCACTGGGTGACCCCTGCCTGCCTGTGAGCCGCCACGCAGTCTTCATCATCTCAACCTTCGGGACAGGGACTCTGTCTTCCTGGTGGGCTCGGGGCAGTCTCTTTCCTCTTTAAAGTTGCCACCAGCCAGCAAAGTGCTTCAAGGGTGTGAACAATCTTTCCTGAGGGGCAAGAGACTAGTGGTGACTAGAAGGAAAGAAGGTCTAAAGTGCATCTGAAATGGCCCTTTTTTTCACAACTCACTCTCGTGTTAACCTCTTCACAAGGTGCTTCCCTCCCACAACATCCTTGATTCCTAACCTGCTCCCTACACCTCTTGTCAGTTCTTTTCCACTAAGGGCTTCCTTCTCTGTCCTTCCCCAATCAAATTCCCACCCCTCTTTCAGAACCGTCACCAGTGGAGGGGTGGGGGGGGGCACAATTATTTGCCAAAAAATACCACTTTAAGGTGGCCACTCAAATCTGTCAAGGGGTCCCTTGGGAAGCTGGGAGAGGTCAGGAAGTATCCACCCCCCCAGAGATTTGGAGAGGACCGTGACCCTGCTGACACCTTGATTTTGGACTTCTGGCTCCAGATCTATGAGAACACGTTTCTGTTATCAGACACCACTCCATTTGTGGTGCTTCCTTACAAGATTCCTAGGAACTAACGCAGGACCTACAACTATTTTTCACTTCCAGGTCATCATAATTCATAGTGAAATTTAATGTCTCGCTCCGGGCTCCTCCCTGCATTCAGTCCCACGGATACTTGCTGAGATCAGAAGAAATGCTGTATGTGTTTTTGCCACACTGACATGCATAGTTTGGGTAATTTAGTTTGAGATCCTTGCAGGGACTTTTCTGTGTGCAAATGCTGGCTCTAATCCTGGCTAGTTATGTAAGTTGGCTTGTCGAAAATTCAAAAGGGGAAAACACTAACAGTGACATTTTATAGAGTTCTTTCAACATGCCATCTTTATAAGTCTTTCTCTAATCCTCGTCACCATCCTGTAAATGAGTTAACATCAATTCAAATGTCAGAGGAGTCTTCTTGGGGGAGAGAGACTGACCGAGGAGGCAGGCCATGTTCTGCCTGGCTCTGAAGCCAGAGTCCATCCCAAACTGCTTCTTTGGGGACCAGGGAGAAGGGAGAGAATGGGCCTGGCACAGAGGAGGAAATGCAGGGGTGTGCTGGATCTAGCTCATGCTGAGTTGCAAGACCTGACTATTAAAATTTCAAGACTTTTGCAGGCAGGTTGATGTTATGTTGGTAGTTTGAAACTGGCCACAGTGGGAGCATTTACACCACAGAAATTGGCAAGTACCACAAATCAGAGCTCCTATCTCCCCCACTATGTAGTTTTACTGGGACACTACTTGATTAGAGGAGAGGGAAAGCCATGGGGAGGCACACTGAGGCCTTCAGCCTGACATTAGCTGGAAAGGGCTGATGTGGTCTAGGTGGTGCTTAAAGTATTGATGGAATGGACAGTGAAGTTGTACATGACCAAAACTACCCAATCCTGGGGGTTTAGGAAGGGCCAATCCCTCCCTGGGAGCTTAGGAGCACTCACTGAGAACTCCTTAGTGACGGAGAAATATTCATCAAAGCTGCTGGCCCGTCACCACTAAACTATAGCGACATGACCAGGAAAAGAGGTCCATTTCTAAACAGTTAAATGAGCACTCTGGCCCTCAGTCTCAGGGTACCTTTGTGGCTCAGTCCGCTGAGCATCCAACTCTTGATTTCAGCTCAGGTCATGATCCCAGAGTCATGGGATCAAGCCCCATGTTGGGCTCTGTGCTGAGCATGGAGCCTGCTTAGGATTCTCTCTTTCTCCCCCTCCCCTGCTCATGCTCTGTCTTTCTAAAAAAAAAAAAAAAAAAAAAAAAAAAAATCCCTGTGTCTACCCCAGATTTGCTCTGGCTGCCACTTCCTGAGGTAGCCACCTGGCTGCTGACTCCCCTTCTCTGCATATGGACGCTGGGCAGCCATGTCTGTACTAAGTGTCCCTGCCCTGCTGTGACAAACTGATCCAGGACACTAGCTGGCTCAGCCACACCTGTGTCTCCCAGAAACTTGGAGTTTTGAGCTAAGATCCATTGATCTCCGACATTGTTGGTAATAATTTGCATCAGTGGTAGTGCTCTAGAGCTGTGCTGCTGGATAGCGAACTCACATGTGGCCACTGAGCACTTGAAATGTGGCTCATGCAAATGGGCTACGAGTGAAGAGCACACGCTTCAAAGACTTGATATGAAGACAGAGATTTAAAATACCTCATTAACAATTCTTTGACTATATGTTGAAATGACAGTATTGTGGATATATTGAGTTAAATAAAATGTATCATTAAAATGGATTCTTCCTGTCTCTTTTTACTTATTAAGATATGGCTACTAGAAAACTTGAAATTGCGTACGTTGGAATTATATTTCCTCGGGACAAAGCGGCTCTAGAGGAGAGGTCCATGAGGCCCCTGGGGCCAGGTGGTTCCCAGCCTCCGAAGACCTGGGTTATTCAGCTGTCTTTTCTTCCTTGAGCCAACGCAGCTTTCTTCCATCCTTCGTGGTTTACCCTACCAGAGCAGTTTGGATTATTTGTAACCAAAGACACTTTAATAGACCAGCTGAACTGAAATCTCCTTGGGGAGTTGCACAGATCATTCTATGGCTCTGCCAGAGAACCTTCTAACGCTTCCAACAGGTCATGTTCGGGCCCACTCTGAAAGGATGAGACCACCTGGACTGCATCATTCCTGCCTCCACAGACCCGGATTGCGCCTCTGCCTTGATCTGACTACAGATCAAGGGACCTTGAGCTCTGGCCACAGGAACTGCATTTGGACTAGGAGGTTCTACTGGTCAGGCAGGACCAAGGAATCTGGTTCCGGCTGAGGTTGTGCAGAGGAACTGGATTATGTCACCAGAGCCTGGAGTTTAGAATAATAACAGTTTTGTTCGACTCTCCCTGAATCTATGAGGAAGTCCAGGTTTGAAAAGAGCAGTTTCATGAAGCACACACAAGGGTTCTCCCCTCCCCCACACCCCTTCCATTCCCCATCTGGCAAATCTGCCCACCCTCCTGCATGGTGATCAGAGAGTTTCGTGTCTCTGCACCCAGCCTGGGAACTCTCACTTTAGAAATGTGGTTTTCCTAAGACATTTCAGTTGTTCCAAGGTGTGAGGCGAAACTCCCACAAAAACCTGTCAAGGGCTGGCTTTGGAGTGGAATGTTCAAGGTTAACTCACTGGGGTGAACAAAAATGGTTTGCCAGATTCCAGATAATTATTCCTTCAGGAACTTCTCGCTCCAAGCACTTTAATGAAAAATGATAGAAAGAGTTATTGCCCTCTGAGACATTCAATTCCACCGTGCAGCTAAAGCATCTGCCGTGGATCCAGCCAGGGAAGATTACATCTGCCCGACCATGGAGACGCTGCAATAGTTTATCTTCAAAATAAGCAAAGAAAATGTGTCTAATGAATCCCTAAAGACTGGTATGTGCAGATGGGTTTGAAAACTGCCTCAGGCAATTTTTCATCCTCATTGTAATGGGAATCCCTTGGAAACAAGTTGGAGATCATATGTAAATTTGCTACACTTATAACATTCTTGGGAAGACTTGGAATGAGATGGTAAATGAAGACATTGCAAAGTTAATAAATTGAGAGAGAAACCCTTATTAAATTTTTTTAAAAATGGGCTGCATGTGCCATATTCGCAGGAGCTATGTGGTTTAATAAAATGAAATAAGCCTCTAATGTGTTCCACATGGCTCTGTATTGAGTAGAAGACAAGTGTGGGTAAGACATGGCCCCTGCCCTCTAGGAGCTTGCAATCAAATGGGTGGTTGAGACAAGACTTAAGTGTGGAGAAGCCGCCTCACCATGCCAGGTGGCCTCAGCCAGGGAAAAAGAAACAGTCAGATCCTTAAATCAGAAAGGTGGGGGTGGCGTGTGTAGCGGGAGCAGAAATCAGTCCCTGGGGTGTATTCTGTTGTCACTGTCAATTTTTCTTTTTCTTTCTTCTTCTTCTTCTTCTTCTTCTTCTTCTTCTTCTTCTTCTTCTTTTTAATGTTTATTTATTTATGAGAGAGAGAGAGAGAGGGAGAGAGAGGAAGGGGCAGAGAGAGGAGACACAGAATCTGAAACAGGCTCCAGGCTCTCAGAGGTCACCATAGAGCCTGACACGGGGCTCGAACTCATGGACCGTGAGATCATGACCTAAGCCGAAGTCAGACCCTTAACTGACTGAGCCACTCAGGTGCCCCTGTCAATTTTTCTCAGTTCATAGCTTAATTCCCAGCCCCTGTCCCCATCTGATTGCTTCCCAACTCTGTCCTTTCTCAGAGATAACTACCACATTGTAATTGGAGTATAACCTCCCAAAAGAATTTTTTTTTTTACTACATATGTTTAAATAAAGAGCTGAAGCAAATGTGGCAAAATGTAATCATTTGATAAATCTGGATAGTCGGTATTTGGTTCTGTTTTATCTTTTTGTTTTCTACTTTATTGTATCCTTGCAATATTTCATAATTAAAAGATTATAAGTAAATAGTATGTACAATATGTAAATAATAAATTAGAGACTCAAAGACAGAAAGGAAGAAGGAAAGAAATCAGTAAGAGAAGTGAAAATTTCTGAGAATTCATAGGACTGCAAGGTCTCCTTGCATGGAGGTAGTCAGGAAAGACTCTGCCAAGATGAAGTACAAGACCTGGGTCTTGAAAAATGGAAAAGAGGGAGCATAGTCTGAGTGGGAGGAACCCTGTTAAAGAACAGCTCTTCTGTAAAATGAGGAGGTTGGACTCATAAGTTCTAAATTCACACTCAAATCTGATGGCTTATGTCACATTCATTGATTCAATCCACAAGCAACATTTGGACACCTGCCATGTGCAGTTAGTGATACACTGTGTGATTTTCTAGGATGGGTACATGGGAGAGGGACCACCCTCAATCACCATATCCATGCTCATTATTCATAATGCTTAAATATGAAGAATTGACTAACTTTTCATCTATCTCTTTATCAAATCTTTTAAATTCTAAACTCTTTTCAGATGGAAACTATTTCTCATATTTCTCTGTATCCTCCATAGTGTCAAGATAGGACTACATAAATAAGTAGATATTCATTAAATACTCATTGAATGCTGGATTAGCTTATTCATTGAAATCATAATCAGGAGGCTATTATGTCCTAAATCACAAAAGAAAATACTCTGGAGATGCAAAGATAAAAATAATCTCAGTTTCTAATAAGCTTTCAAGTCTAATAGGGGAGATAAATTGGTGTAACTCACTTATTGCAAAAGAGGTTATTAAGGACCAAAAGAATAGTACAGAGAAAGTGCTGTATGGGTTGACTGATTGCATAAAGTGACACATACGTGTTTAAGCTTCTAATATCTGTTAGAGGTTTATTCAGTATAAATTTTAGATAATAGACATGCTACTTTTGGGAAAGTGAACGCTTAAAAATATCTGGTACCACCTTTTTTTAGCTGAAGTAGAGTTGACATACAATGTTATATTAGTTTCATGTGTACAACATAATAATTTGACAATTATATACATTAGGAAATGCTCTCCATGATAGGTCTAGTTACCATCTGTCATCATGCACAGTCATTACAATATTATTGACTATATTCCCTATGCTGTTCTTTATAGCCCCATGACATTGATTTTATAACCGGAAGTTTATACCTCTTAATCCCCTTCCAACCATCAATCTTTGTTCTTCATCCTATGTTCTTCCACTTCTTGTTAAGTGGTAATGTCTGTCTTTTGCACCTCTCCCTTCTTCCTCTTTTTTAACACCACAGAAATAGAAAAAGATACCATCAATTTAATTTTTTTATGTTATTCTTTGTTGTAATTTTTTTTTAATTAAGGATTAGAACAGAACCTTTTTTTTTTTTCAAGTTCAATGCAGTAGTAATTTATTCTAACAAACCAAACACTGAATTCAGATTCGATACTTAGGCACTTAGGATGCATCTTCTAATGGTTGCAATGACATTCTAAAACCTGAAAGCATGTCTGCTTCGATAGGTGCTCCTACCTGGACAGGCTCCCTTGGTAGGAGAGATGGGCAAACCAGTGTTGGGCTATGCTCATGTTCTGACCTTTGTGGAATTGCAACCTGGTTTTGAGCCTTACACAGATGCCAGTATAGATCAGTGGATACAGAAATGATAATGGTGGTAATAATAATAGTAGGCAACATTCATTTGGAGTGCTTCTGATGTACTTATACTGTTCTGAGGACCTGACACAAGTTAACTCATTTATCCTAACAACAATCACATAGAGTGGATATTCACCTGAAAAACACAAAGGAAAACAAACAAAACCAGATTCTTTCTTCCTTCCTCTCTTCCTCACTTTTCCTTCCTTCTTCCCTTCTTCCCTTCCTCTCCCCCCCTCCGTCCCTTTCTTTCTTTCTTTTCTTTCTTTCTTTCTTTCTTTCTTTCTTTCTTTCTTTCTTTCTTTTATTCTTTCTTTCTTTCTTTCTTTTATTCTTCTTTCTTTTCTTTCTTTCTATGTACAGATCACTACAGAACACTTCATATTTCTCTTCTGTAAGTCCCCTCCCCTTCCCTCCCTTTCCTTCCTTTCCCCTCCTCTCATTTTTTGGTAATACTCTTCTAGAGCTTACCATTTTACAAAACAATGCTTTGTAATACTCCTTAGCAAGTATTTTAAACTCCCCACTTATGGCTTAGATGTTCATATTTAATAGAATGTCTTTCATTTTTGTCTTTTATTTTAAGCACAATAATTGGGAAGCATTCATGGGTAAGAAAATGTTTGATTTTGCTTTTGATCAAGGTGATATGAAACACAAGGTACTGGCTTGTTGGGAGACAAGGATCACACCCTGTAATCCGGCTGACTGGCCTCTGAGTGCTCTGGGTGGGTTTATTTATTTTTCTCTCTTTTTGAAACAAGATCTTCAAATTAATTGTTTGTTATTGATCCTTTACATACTGTTTAGAAATGGGCACAGGATATTGCTCTCATTTGTGGATTTGCATATTTGCACAAATCATTACTTTCCAGTGTTTGCATTTTTAATTTCTGTGGTCTGGAATTTTGTCAGGAGAAGGAGGTCAGGTTTGGGAATTAAACCCAGCATCCCTAACCAATGTCACTGTGGGTATGTTACTAGTTCTTAACCACCCCCACCAGCTGGCGGATGTGAGAAGGAAATGGTGTTAAGCTTGTGGTACACTATAGGGGTTTAATACAGGTTCATTTCCTTCTGTTTTTCTAGATTACTCTCTTTGCATCTGTAATTCTTGGTGACTTTTTAATCTCCTTAAATTCCACTGTTCTACTTACACAAGAAGCCAAATGAAATAAAGACCCTGTCTCTTGACCTCTTCATGTTATCATTTCGGTTGTTTCCACCAATTTCCAAATGCAGAAAATGGGGATTACAAAGTTACAATGGTATTTTATAGAAGTAAGATAATTTTTTTTTCCAGAAAACAGGATTGCCAGTGAAAACTCTTTAGTTTCTGGAATTGAGCGTATTATTTTGCAAATCAGGTTTTGTAAAGCCTGCATGGTGGTTAACTGTACATCAGTCTTTAGAGTCCAGGCAATCTGTTCACCAGGACTCTGGCTAACTGACTTCTCTGAGCCACAGTTTTCTCATCTGTAAAAATGGGGGAAATCATCTATCTTGTAAGGCTATTGAGGGGATTTAATGAAGTAAAATGCTTGGCACCTGGTGCAATGATTTGAAACTATTGTTATTTTTCTGAATATTCATGAACAGTGATAGCCTTTTAATTTTCTCTGAGAAGTCACTTGTATTTTCTTAGAGAACATACGAGGAACAAAAATCACCCAAATGTGGTACACATCACTAAACTTGGAGTCAGACAGAGAGTGGGGCTTGCCCCCTAGCACTACTCTCTATCAACCTGAACTTGGATTGGACTCTACTCAGCCTCAGTTTCCTATTTGAATTTTGGGTATGATGGGTATAATATCTGCCCTGACTACTTTGTAGCTTTATGTTCTCAGAGAAGTTAACTGATTGGAAAGCACTTTGTAAATCATCAAGTATTGAACCAAAGAGCTAGTGAAAAATCTTCTCAGGGTCTATTTTCCGTATCAGGAAGAGCTCAGACTTTGGGGCCAAGTTGTCTGGAGTCTGATGCCAAGTTCTCCACTTGCATGTTGTGTGATCCTGGGAAAATTTCAAAACCTCTCTGTGTCTCAGCTTTTACATATCTGTAAAATTAGAATAATAATACCATCTCAGGCGATTGTGGTGTGGATAAATGAGTTAATGCAGTAAAACACTTAGAAAGTGACTGATATATGTGAACACTAAATAATGTTACTTATAATAATGTGTATTTTAAAATGGAGGAGTTGGGCTACCTAATCTCTAGCATGCCTTCTAGTTTAAGCATTCTTTGAGGCTTACACATGTCTTGCTTTCTAGAACAAGAAGTGTTTTGAATGCTCCAGTAGGTTTTGTAGTAAGGGTCTTCTGCTGATAGCAAGTTCAGATGTAGATTTTTGGAAATTTCTGATTACTTGGTACTAAGGTGAGAAGTCTCCCACTTCCCATCATTTTCCACTTAATACTATTTACCTAACTTTCCGGAAACCTATGTGTGGCCTCAATTTTGTCTTGGGATAGATCTGTGATTTCCAAACTATGTGCTAAGTCACCTGGATTCATAGGAGTGAAATTTGGGGGGGTGGGGGATGGGGGACAACACATCCAACAGACACCTCATCATTTACTCACCCCATGAATTACTAGCTTGAGACGGTCCATAGCTTCAATACGACTGCATTAATTTCTTTCGGTCATATCTTTGTGAGGCTGTGTTTTTGAAAGTGGCTGCTGAAGGGTAACAGAATGTGAGCCCTCAAAGTCTTGCTAGGTAGAAACTAGATACGAGCAGTGGAGGAAGCGCCCCAAGGCAAAGTCCCAAGTCCTTGAAGGGAAATGATAGCGACATGAGCTGGAGGCAAGGATGTTGATTAAAAAAGCTCTACATTATGAACTCAGAGCCTACTATCCTGACCTTCCCAGACCTTGGGCCCAACAGCTCAAGAGCCACAGGTGTAGAACATGTGCTCTGCCTTTCCATCTCTGCCCCAGGGTAGCTCCTACACTCAGTATAATTCATTTGCAAGGCAGGTACAGCCCCGTGGATGGAGAGACGCTTCCCCTGACAGTTCTGGTACAAACCTTGCAGGGTCAAAAGCACCCCCTCCCAACCTATGGGAGGTCCCCAAATGATTGGAAGTAGCCTCTGTTAAAGACCACCCCACTGCACCTCACAACTCCTCTTGGCCCACAGACACCCAATAGCATCCAATTCCAAAAACACCTAGGGGCAGGTTCTATCTCTAGGAACCTGCCACCTCTCCCACCTTGAGAGTGTAGAGTTGCTTTAATATAAACTGCTTTGTGCTTGCAATTTTCCTTTTGGCTATCTGTATTCGAGCACAGATCCCCATGAAAATCTTCTTGCGGGGAATCCAAGGACTGAGACTACTATTCACACAATGCATTCTCCCTCTCACCCCTAATAATGTGACTGTAGGAGTTCAGGACGTTCCACCTCAAGATAAGTTACTTTGGCATGTTGATTATGGAGTTATAAGAACCTCAAAAACAGCAAATGCATGGGAAGGCTTTCTCTGAACTCCCATTAGCTGCTTAAAAACAGAGCCTCTAAAAGAGCTCAGTTGTCATAAATACACTCCCTGGGAGTTTCATCTTCAGGGAAGATTAACTCTTACCACAGAAGAGGAACTAGAAGTGGATAACACACCAGATAAACTTTGTCACAAACTATCCTATCTCCCATTTATTCTAAGGACTATTCATCTTTCTTAAAAATCATTTGCGTTTTCCTAAAAGGCCAACATTCTCTCTCCCTTTCCCTATTTTGATGGTATTTAAGCCTGAATTTTAAGCCACCTCAAAGAGTTACTCATTTTCCCTGGGTATGTCCCGTGTACATATGAGCTATCCATGTTAATACACTTGTGCTTGTTTTTCCCTTGTTAAGCTGTCTTAAAAATTTTTTTGAAAGTTCATTTATTTGAGACAGAGCAGAACACGAGTGGCGGAGGGGCAAAGGGAGAAGAAGAGAGAATCCCAAGCAGGCTCTGCATTGTCAGCATAGAGCCCCACATGGGGCTCAAACTCATGAACTGTGAGATCATGACATAAGCCAAAATCAGGAGTTGGATGCTTAACAGACTGAGCCACCCAGGTGCCCCTGCCCTGTCTTTAAAAAAATTTTTTTATAACTTTTATTTATTTTTGAGACAGAGAGAGACAGAGAATGAACGGGGGAGGGTCAGAGAGAGAGAGGGAGACATAGAATCCGAAGCAGGGGGCACCTGGGTGGCGCAGTCAGTTAAGCGTCCGACTTCAGCCAGGTCACGATCTCGCGGTCCGTGAGTTCGAGCCCCACGTCGGGCTCTGGGCTGATGGCTCGGAGCCTGGAGCCTGTTTCCGATTCTGTGTCTCCCTCTCTCTCTGCCCCTCCCCCGTTCACGCTCTGTCTCTCTCTGTCCCAAAAGAAAAAAAAAAAAACAAAACAACGTTGAAAAAAAGAATCCGAAGCAGGCTCCAGGCTCTGAGCTGTCAGCACAGAGCCTGATGCAGGGTCCAAACTCACTGACTGTGAGATCATGACCTGAGCTGAAGTCAGATGCTTAACTGACTGAGCCACCCAGGCACCCCCTCCTGCCCTGTCTTTTAATACAGGGGTCTCAGCTAAGAATGCAGAAGGGTAGAGGCAAAACTTTTTTCTTTACACTGTAATAAAAATGAAGTATCATGTGTGAGAGATAAGACCATGGACCCAATCAAAGGAGGGGTGTGGAGACTCAGAGCACAGTGAGGTGAGGCTTTAATCAACATTCTTGCAAGAGCAGGTGCCTGATGGATAGGCACACTCAGGGCAGTTACAGCAGACAATTTATCTCCTAGCATGCCAGTCCCTCCTCTGGTTCCTCATTGGCTGAGCACTACAGAGGTTACAGCCTCACCCAGAAATTGTCTATGCCCAAGTAAGGCCAAAAGTAGTTTGAATGGAACAAATGTACATTCCCTGAGGTGACACAGAGACTTTCAGTCCCTCCTCCCTTTGTTCTTTGGCTCATGCTCATTACAAAGCCAGAGAATATAAGCCCGTGAATCAGAGAGGGGAAGAAGAACCAGGAGGTGAAGTGTCTATGGGTTTGGGACTCCAATGTGTGTGGAGGGTGGTTCGTACATATTTCTAGTAGGTTGTAAACCTATTGTTAACTAGACAGCACAGCTTTTATCTGGTATTGCTGATAATAAATCATCTCCCTTACTTCTCACACTTCTCACTTCCCGTGAAAAATTAATGGGGAACAGGAGATGAGGACGATGGTGCCCAATGACACGTGCACAATGAGCACACATCCAGGGGCAAGTAGCTGTGGTTAAGAACGAAATACTATTCTCCTTTCACTTTATGTGCATTGTTTTTTCAACTGGCCATCAAATTAGTAGAACATAAATATGTATGAAGTGGTTTGGAACCTAACGGTGTAATAAAGTGAATTGTTAGTTACTTGCTTCTGCCTGCAATGCTGGAACAAAAAGTTACTGAGACACTGAGGGCACCATGAACCTAGAGAATCTGGGAACCTTTGGCTAGATCCTTCCGTTTCAGGATTTTCTTTGAAAAAGGCACATTCCTTGAAAAAGGCACAGATGCATGAAATAGCGCAGTGCCTACAGTTCAGTGAGGCTTGGGGGTTAATGAAGGCCTGAGAAATTTGTGTGTGGAGCGGAAGCTTTGCAAACTCAGATTTATCTTGTGTACACATCCTTTGATAGTCCAAAGAAGGGCATAACATATTTGGAGGAGGTGGGGAAATCACATTTTCCATAATAAAGTAGAAGAGGCTTCTTTACTTTGAAGTATGTTCCCTTTTGGCTTCTTGAAAGTTTCTCTGCATTAACAATTTGTACTGATTTTAGCTACTGATGAGCAACATTGTTTTGGTGAGTTCTGATTAGCACATGAATACCCTGCCAGAGGCCTCAGGGAATGCAAAGCAGACACATTTGCAATTGAATATCCACTTAACATTTGGTCTGGAGTTTGAAGTCTCAATCAGTTTCCATGTGCCCGGCATACTCTCCTGGGACTCTTGCCCAGATGTGAGTCCCCTGGGCTGTAAAGGTTTTGTGATCACAGTTTTGTGCTACATCCTTTGAAGGGATTGAGGACCCTGAAGGGAGAACTGCCCTGTAAACTGTATGAAGGTGGGAACACCTTGTCCTCAGGCATTGTGGGGACCTTCTTCTACATTCACTTCTTCTGTTTTCGTTTCCTTAAGGCAGTATGTGCGCATCCAGAAATCAGAGACTAATAACAGAGTCTGTGATGAAAAGTGCCAGTCTTCTCCTCTCCCTTCGAAGCCCCATTCCCATCCCCCCAAGAAGCTCTCTTGTGCTAATTTTTTTTTTTTTGCGGTTACCTTCATAACTGTAGACAATATGTTTATAAAATGTACTTTCCTGTTTCCTGACTTTATCAATTTTACACAATTTTGGATATCTATGTTAGGAGGAAAGCTGGCCTGTGAATTAGCTGACAATAGGCAGGTTAACAGGAGAAGAGTTTATTATGCTTGTGGGAGCACTTAAGAATTAGTAGTAACTGGCTCAATGGCCAGAGGTAAAGGTTTATATACCAACTTAACAAAAAAGGGAGAGGTTAGGATTTCAATTGGGGAAGTCTGGAAGTTTCGATTGCTCATTTTGATGGTAATAGGTAGCTGAATTCTCACTTTCCAGCGCTAAGGGCCAGACTTCTCACAAACAGGAAGCTCCCTGGGTGGGATGGAGGGGGGACAGTCAATGGCAGCTGTTTTGAGAGAGCTTTGCTCAAGTTCAGGTAATATTTCTTTCTGTGACCCCTGATTGTTCAAATATTTTTGAATTAGAGTAATTTTCATATTGCCTTGTGGGCTGTTAATCCCTTCATCTTCCCCATTTTGAAACTTCCCAAGAAATTTCACAAAGAGCTGGTTTAGTTGCTATGGAGAGAACCCTTGGTTTACAAGTTGGGAGCTAACAACTCTCAAAGGGAGAGAATGTAGATTCCGAATCTAGAGGGTTAAAGATTGGATTCAAGATGGTGGAGTGTGGGTGGCAGTGGTAACTCGATGGATTTTCTGGTTTTCAGTTTGAATATCTTTGGTGATTGAAAGGGCGGGCCTACGCCAGCAGACTCCATCTTGTTCTGTGTCCTTCACCTTGACCACACCTCCTCCCCTTGAGTAACCCCCCCTCACCGGCCTAACAGGACTCGGACCCTTCCCCAGGACCCTTCCCCAGCCAATCGGCTGAGGCCATAGCCATTACCTCACCAACTGCCCCCAGGCCCCAATAAAACCTTTGTCCTTTTGAAACTCGCTTTCTTTCCCCGGTATCTCACCGCTGCGTCGGTGCAGGTAGGGGATTGAGCTCGAGCTAGCTCGTATAAAGGCTCTTTGCTTTTGCATCGGACTCTGCTCCCTAGTGGTCTTTGGGGATCACGAATTCTGGGCATAACAGTGATGGCCTCCCATACATGGACTAATGTGGTGATCAGTCCTTTGAAGTTTTTATCAAGTCAACCAGCTTCAGCTTGCAGGATTTTTTCAGCTCCTTGAGTGAAAGAGCAACTACAAACCAATCTAGAATCCCAGAAAGGATCTAAACAGTTGGGTCTTAGTTTTCAGTGACACTAAGTCAGTAAGGTGGGAGAAAAATGAAAAGCATGAAGTTTGAGAGTTATAACCAGATAGTGAAGGAAGCTAGAATAGACAATTTGGCGAGGACCAACAAAATGTATAAGATGGCATGATCTAGTCCCGTTTACAAATAGATAATAAAACCTCAAAAAAAAAAAAAAAAAAAACCAGAAACAGAACTAGAATATGATAGCCCACAAAGGTGTGTTATAGTTTTCTATTGAAACGTGAACTCTCTCTACAGCTATCTTCTGCTTTGATCAAAGATAATCACAGTGGGATTATTCTCATTTACAAAATAAGTCTGGTCTCATTGAATCTGGCCTGATTATTTACCTAAGTGCAGCAAGAATAGTAATTGACCACACACACCTGTTTAAGTTTGTTTTCCTGGAACTTTTATAAGGAATCTCAGATATTTTTTAAAAGCTTCTTGGGACTGGGAAGCCAAACCAAGAACCTGCCATCAGACTTCACCTGTATGCCCTACACATGTGGTTGAATTCTTCTCTTCTTGAGGTCCCCAATTCCTTATATCCAGAAAATAAAACAAAAAAGAACCAGAGATTTTCCAAACAAAAGCTGTAAAAAAAAAATCATAGTTATTTTTCATTAGCTTATTTACTCCCGGGTAATTAATTCTTGTTCTGCTTGAACTGGGGTTTCCATTTCATGAACTCATCAGCTTCCCCACTAGAGTTTTTGGAAATCCTGACTTAGTCCAGTGGTATGATCTCAAAATTAGTTAAACAATGCCATCATGGAGCACCTGGGTGGCTCAGTTGTTTAAGTGTCCAACTCTTGATTTCAGCTCAGGTCATTATCTTGTGGTTCCTCAGATTTAGCCCCACGTTGGGCTCTGCACTGACAGCATGGAGCCTGCTTGAGATCCTCTCTCTCCCTCTCTCTCTCTCTCTCTGCTCCTCCTCAACTCTCTCTCTCAAAATAAATAAACATTGAAAAAAATGCCATTGGAAGTTTTTACCCCAGACATGGTCTTTATCATGGGTTTTTGAGACAGTTCCTTCTTGTTGAAGGTGAGAAACTGTGGTTATAGCTGTTTGCAAGGGGTCTCAGGGAAGAACTGGAGAGAAACCATAGCTATCTGTGAATGGTCAAACACCTGACACAGCCATGATTAAAGATCTGAGGAGCGTTCATTATAAAAATAATGCAACTGACTAAGAAATTTGGTTACTTGTTTGACATACAACATTTAAGATAATAACTGGAACTATGTCTAGTAGCATTATACCATTCTGTCCATTATCCGACAAGCAGCATAAGGGCATACCATGAACAGCAAGGTCATTGACAAATTTCTAAGAATTTCATGTTTTCCTGAAACTTATATTAATAACATTTAACTATACAAATATAACCCAGGGAAGAGTAAGTATCTCTTCTTACCTGACAATGCTTTTCATACAGTGTAACATAGCAAATAAACCTAATTATGTTCTAACATTTTTCTTTTTAGCTCAGCTTCTTTCTCTACTATCCCCTCAAAAGAAGCTGAATGGTCGTGCACTTCATGGTCTAAGGATCGGTCCTTCCCAAACAAGAGACTCTTGGAGAAGCTTCAACAGCAGCTGTTTTTTGGAAGCTCCACTTAAGTTTTGATAGTTTCGATAGATTCTGTGGCTACTGGTCATCCAAATGTTTTCAGTTTAAAGTAATTTTTATATCACTTAGGTGGACTTGACTAATGTGCACTCCAAACTTCTCTCCTGTTTAATATTTGTGTGACTATTTTTGCTTCTTTACAGCCTTGAATAATGTACTTATTTATTTATTTATGTATTTATTTATAAGGGACTGAAAGCAGGGAGAGGGGCAGAGGGAGAGAGAGAGAGAATTTTAGACAGGCTCCACATTCAGCGAGGAGCCTGACGTGGGGCTTGATCCCACAACAGTTGGATGCTTAACCTACTGAGCCACCCAGGTGTTCCTGAATAATGTACTTTAATTATTAATTCTTCTTTCAACAACTTTAAAGTCCATCAATATTTTGCAATTAAGATACTAGGATTCCTACACCTTCCCTTTTGCATTTCCACTCCCCATCCTCTGCCAGTTACATGTAAGTTTACCATCTTCAGATTGTTCACATTTACTTTCTCTCTTGTAACCACAAAGCTAATTCTGAAAGTGCAAAACCAATAAATAGTTCTAAATAAACACTACTAAATTTCTGCCAAGTGATGTGAGTCTTTAAATGATGATGGGATTTCTACAGAAAAGAATGTATATGTGTTCCTATCTATAGATGCCATTTTCATTCAAAGAGCAATGTTCTAAAGCAAGATAGGGTGTTTTTTTTCATACTTTATTGTTGCTCCAAATTATGCCATAATTTATTCTGCTCTTATTTGGAATGTGTTGGCATTTAGGGTTTTTTCCTAAAGTTTCTAATTACCTCTTTCTTTCCTTTTTTCTTTCCCTCGCTTTCTTTTCTTCCCTACCTCTCTCCTTCCTTCCTTCTTTCTTTCTTCCCTCCCTTCCTTCCTTCTTTCTTTCTTTCTTTCTTTCTTTCTTTCTTTCTTCCTCTTCCTCCCTCTTTTCAAATTATCTCCTAATTTTTTTCATAAGTTCTCAATAATAATTTGCTTTATCAAATTCTCATCCTCCCTTCTTTATTTCTTGGAGACTTCCCAGAACTTCCTAAGAGAGGATGCATGAGGTATAAAACTTCTGAGTCTTGGAACATCTCAAATTACTTTTATTCTCTCTTCACAGTTGATCATTGATTTCTTGGTTGACAGAATTTTAGAATTAAAATTATTTCCATTAGAAAGCAGAAGTTATTACTTCATTATTTGGTAGGCACCAGTGATTCTAAAGAGTAACCTGCTGCTAGTCTGAGTTTTGTTTCTTTGTAGGTAATTTCTTTTTCCTCATTGGAAGTCTATCGATGTTCTCTTTATCCTTGGTATTCTATAATTTCGTGAGAATAGGTCAAGGCCTTTTTCATTTATTGAGTTGGATCCTCCCTCAGGAGGCCTCTTTTTAAATATATAAGTTTATTTATTTATTTTGAGAGAGAGAGAGAGAAAGCTTGCAAGCAGGGAGGGGCAGAGAGAGAGGGAGTGAGAGGATCCCAAGCAGATTCTGAGCTGTCAGCACAGAGCCCGATGTGTGGCTTGAACTCACAAACTGTGACATCACGGCCTGAGCCGAAACCAAGAGTCGTATGCTTAACCAACTGAGCCACCCAGGCATTCCTGGAGGCCTCCTTTACCTGAAGAGTCCCTTAATCTGGAGAAAATTTTATTTTTTATTTCTTTGATTGTTTTTTAGACTCCTGCTTTTTCTGGGACATTCATTAGACGAACTTCCTGGATTAATCTCTCTGTCTCCTTATACATATTTTAATATTTTTTTCCTCTACATTTTGAGAGGTTTCTTGCACTTTGTTTTCTGGCACTTCTCTTGAATTTTGCCAATCCTCATCAGACACACTTTAAACTCTAAAGTCTCTTCTTCTCCAATTTTTTAAATGGCTTATTTTTATTTTTTGAGGATGTAAAATATATTTTTCACTAGGATGTTTTTAAAGTGTTCCTGTGTTTCCTGAGTTGTTTTTGTTTCTTTTGTGTTTTTTTCTCTTTTAAAATTTTTTTCCGAGTGAAGATATTTGAGTGTCTTCATACTCCTAGTGATCTCTGGCTTTCTGTTCACATTTAGGGCAAAAGGACTGTGTAGCCAGATGGGCTGTGTCTGGTGCTCAGTAGACTGGTTCCTGGCCAGGCCTCTCCCTCCAGGACAGAGTCTTAGCAGGAACTTCATAGGAGGCAAAGCAGGGCTTCTAACTGGCAGTTTTTACTTTACCTGAGAGAGGAGTAAACTGTCTGATTGAGGGCCTCCTTGACCTTCATGCTTGAAAGAAAGCCTTCTTCTAGCTCATCAATATTTACACTAGAAACCCAACTTTCCCCTGAAATTTATCTGATTTATTTAGAGAAGACTTGGAAAGTACAATATTAATGGTAAATGTAGATCATTTTTTTTAGAGATCCAACTTGGGTTATAGCTGTAATAGACAAAACCAAACCAAAAAACAAAAAATCAAAACCCAAAACCATATAATAGTGTAATATAAAATAATTATACCTGTATGTATTATAATGTAACAGAAAAATGTGAAAAACAGCTGGCTATTTGAAGCTATATATTATCCTGTAATACTTTTAAAGTAATACTTTTCTGTTACATACATATTATTATTTAAGCTAAATAACAGTAGGGCTAGTTAATAGTGGCAATTGGTAGCAATTAATAGTAAATAAATCCTTAAAAATAATTGATAGTCTGGCTGGCTCAGTTGGTGGAGCCATCAATATGACTCTTGATATTGGGGTCATGAGTTCAAGCCCCACATCGGAAATACAGATTACTTAAAAAAAAAAAAAATTGATAGTATCTAAACAAACAGTATGTGTGAGGAAATGTAATAATATTTTTATAATGTTTCTATCCCCAATACAATTTATTTTAACACTTTGGGGAGAACTATTTATTGAATATTTTAATTTTTTAAGCTATATCATTGTATGTTCTGAAGATATATAAATGTAAGACTTTAAAAAGGGAAACATAATAGGAAAAATTAAATAGTTATTAGTTATATTTAATAGAGAGAGATAACAGTGACATTTTTTTCTGTTCCATGACTCACCTGGATATTTTTACTCTTTCTGTTTCCTTTTACAATAATACCTCTTTGAACTGCTTACAGCTTTTTGGGCAGATTTCTTTTCTTTTCTGTAGTGGTAACTGAAAATGGTCAAAATCTACAGACCTGAAGCTCTGCTCTTATCAAGTCCACATTATACCAATTTCCGGTGTCAGGCCAACATGCAGCCTCCAGCTGCATAGCCTCTCCACAAAGGCATTTGACCAGAGGATAGTTAGGATTTGACTTACTACAATCGCAGGATTTTAGACCTGTAGTAATTACTTTCTATATTTCCAGATTGTTCATTCACTTTGTTTAAAAAAAAATTCTTTTTAATGTTTATCTATTTTGGGGAGACAGAGAGAGAGACAGAATGAGAGCAGGGGAGGGGCAGAGAGACAGGGAGACACAGAATCTGAAGCAGGCTCCAGGCTGTCAGCACAGAGCCTCACATGGGGCTCAAACTCGAGAGCTGTGAGATCATGACCTGAGCTGAAGGCAGCCGCCCAACCGGCTGAGCCACCCAGGCGCCCCATGGAGTGGCCTCATTCACTTTGTATCTACAGGCTTGTTCCTATAGACCAGATGTTTGTCAATCAGGTTCTTTGTGTCTACAATGTCCATCATTGTTAAACATGCTGAAGCACATTGGGTGCCATAAATTAAATCTCTCTTTCTCAGGGAAAATGGTTTTAAAACACAGAAGAAATTTGGACTTGTGAAATCAAAGCTAGCTTCCAAATAAACTACAGTTTTAGTAAACAAATTAAGGAAATTCTATTTAACTGGGCTGCTCATTTCTGGTAACAATGTTTTGAGTTCTGAAGTAGTCCTGCTTCCCAAAACATGAGTCATTTTCTTGCTGTGTGACTTTTTATTGCTTTTTATGCTCTATGTAGGCATAAAGTGTCAAATAGCTCAGGTGTGGTCCATTCACCTTTTCCTAGGTTCCTCATGGCCTCTTCCCGCATCATCAAACTGCTTTGGAGAAACAGCATATAAATCTTGTTTTACTATCATCCTTTTCTCCATTCTCATCTTTAATATATTTTGAAACAGATAAAGGCATTCTTCTTGTCTCACATTTAGACAATATGATTTTATGGTAGGCCAACTTTTAACTTATTTTCTATGGCAGGCAACAATGATAGCTATCTTGTAGGCAGGAAGATACCTCCCACTTTTATGATGTCAAAAATCTCGCTATATTCTTCTGCACATTTTGAATAACAGGAAAAGTAATCAAACACTTTCTTTATGAAAGCCTCAATCTCATAGGTAAGCAAATCACATCTCTTTTCTTCCAATGTTCTGTATAAGGTGTGGAGGACATTATTAACAGGTAAAATCTTTTTATTTTCTTTGTTAAGAAGTTTACAGACTGAATGGAATTTGCCAAACTATAGGCTTGCATGGCTTGCCAAATATACAGATAGATTAGCAAAGTCTATTTTTATTTGGACAAGATCGTTGATTAAGGTGATTTGAAATTCTAGTTTTAAAATTGAAGTAACCAAGGGATGGGGGGTGGGAGAATTTTTACTTGTTGCAATTCAATTGTTGATACACATACAGTGGGAAGCATGATCATTGGGAGGATCTCACAGAATGTGTAGATGAGACCAACACGAAATTTATCAGAATTTGCTCTTTGTCCACCTCCAGGGCATTTCAGTTGCATTTTATTAATCAGAATATGGCTTCACTCAATTTTTTAATACAGCAATCAAGGGTACAATAATGTGTGCATGTTTGCATGGTATACTCAAGATGATTCAGCAGTCACAGCAGTGGTGTCCTTTGGGGAAACAGAAAACCTTGAATGGTTGTAGAAATACACCCTGTCTCATTCTGGATGAGCCTGTGTCATCCTGGATACTTGAGATCCAGTCTCTACGTGTGCTTTTAGATCCACTTCTTCACTGTACCTGAATTCTTTTTAGCATTTTGTGTGGTATGCTCTGTTTTGGTTACTGACTTCCCTAAGCCAGTTGTCTGTGTCCTTCCATCTGTCACTAACATACCACAGCCATTTAGCCTTCTTATTCAGTGATGTCTGGGTCATGAGGGTATACGTATTGTAATTGTTCTCATTTTCATTGTATGAACTCTTAGAAAACATGATAAAAGTATTCACAATGTGAAAAATTGAACTAGCACTATCTCAATACAAAGAACAACAGTTCTCCAGAAGGAAAATCAAAATTACAGTGCACTTAAATTGCACACGTAAACCATGTCACTCAGGGTGACAAAACAACGGAAGATCCATCATTCCGAACCAGAAATCACCCTTACCAACCAACATCAGCACTCAGGGGAAATGACAGTGGATGGCAAATAATCTGTGCCATATTTATTTGATGTTGAAGATAGGACTGCTTTCAGCCCCTATTTTAGGGACCGCTGTATGGGGTTTGTACTCCTCCCCGCCCCTTAGTATCCCACACTTATGGTGGAAAATCAGCACTTCTCACATCTGGAAAGGATTGCCCTGGATGTGGGACTTCCAGTGAAAAGACCAGGACAGTCTTGAGCAAGGTGAAGCAATAGTTACCTTGGAAAGGTCTATGGGTTGGGGGAAGGAGAAGAAGTAGGGGTTTACCTGTCCTCCACACAGACCTATTGTCAATCCTTGGCTTTCAGTTCCACTTCCCAGAATTACCCTTTGAGTTGACTCACCCTCAAGATCTCCAGGTAGACTGCCAGAGAGACTGACTCTCTGTGAGGCATGATCTATTTCAGAGGTTCTCAAACATGTTAGTCTCTGGACCCTTTATATTCTTAGAAATTATTGTGGACCCCAATGAGCCTTTTGTTATTTGGGTTATATTTATGAATATTTACCATACCAGAAATTAAAACTTAGAGATTGAAAAAATAATTATGTATTCACTTATTTTAGATAATAATAATAATAACAATAATAATAATAAACTCATCGCATGTTAATAGAAAAAGAATATTTTTTCATGAACAATAACTACATTTTCCAAGTCAAAACAATTTAGGGAGAAGAGTAGCATTGTTTTACATTTTTGCAAATCTCTTGAGTGTCTGAGTTAATGTCTGGATTTCCTATCTAGTTCAGCATTCAACCTTCTGTGATAGGTTATTTTGGTTGAAGTATACAGAGAGAAAAGTTGACTTTGCACAAATATGTAGCTAGGAAAGGGAGGAATATTTTAATAGCCTTTCTAGATAACTGTGTATATTCTTCTATTCTACATCAAAACTAAGGGTTAAAATTAATAAGCCTTTACTGTTTCAACATATAACAATTGATATAACCTTCTTAAGTGAAATTGTTTTGTCTGTTTGCAAGTTCACGGGAGTGAATAATGCAATGACTACTAGTATGGTTTGGTCTACTGCCTAGATCCATTGTGGGCCTCTGAAATTTTACCCACCATTGCTTTTGTGCAGTGCAAGTATCAACAAAGTGAAAAAAGGCCAATAACATCTTAGTGTTAGTATGAAAATATAACCACGACCTTATGGACCCTGGGAAAGGATCTGGTGGGCCTCTAGTGTTCTGAGTTACACACTTTGAGAACTGCTCATCCAGGCCAGGTCTTTCTTGGCCTATTTTATTCATTAGCTCACTCCCATCCACTTTCCTTCAGAGGTATTTTGAATTTTCTCTTTGATACAGGTTTACTCCATTTTATATTTTCAATCCTTTATTGTAGTGGAGTCTCACTGCATGTGGTGAAAGCAGGTATGTTTGGCATATTGAAGCATAAGCCCTTACGTCTCTTTCTAACATTTGCCCTGAAAATCGTAAAACTCACAACTAAAAACTTCACCAAAGATAAGACATATTCCTTTGGAGATATTATCCTTTTTTAAATATAATATTTTAAATGTTCAAGACCAAGAAGTTAACTGGTCTCATTTATGGGGACTCCGTCCTGTTCAAGCAGGTTACTGAAAGGACATGACTACCAGTTGACCTGAGACCTTGGCCTGGGCATTCAGAGGCTTTTCACTCCCTCCCCTTTCCTTGGAAGGTATATTCTACTTACCATTGCTGTCAGCAGAGCTATTTCATGCACATGGCCTTGAGAGAGAGAGAGATGTTGCCAAGATCACCTGGACCATGTGACTGAACCCAGTTAAAGCCACTATGTAAGATTGGTGCACTCTTTGGATGCTGGTGGGCAGGTGCAGAGATCTATTTGCCAAGACAAGCCTTATATATAAATTCCCTTGCCACCTGCCACCTACCAATCTGGAGAGGTCTGCCTCTTTCTTTGGTCTCTCCTTGTTATCTCTGTATGGTTGCCAGTTTCATATTTCATGCCGGAAGCTCCTGAGGTTTTGAACCACATCATCAGCCAGAACTGGATCTCAGTTACAAGAGAGGTTATAAGGTTAGGCAGGGCCTGATTAGAATACCCTGTGATTGGTCAGCACATGAACTCATGGTAAAGAGTTTCTCTTCCTTTGATCCTTTGCAATAGAGGTTGACTCAGTGGGTCTGGAACGTTCAAACCCTACACACCACAAAGAAATTCTGGCTCTCGACTGCTCCTGGGACCTTTAAGCCCTCAGAATATCCAGCCTGATGAAAGTACCCTATTTCAGTGGGGTCTTGAGTCACAACAGATAATTTATGCTAACAATGTGATATATGCTGCTGGCCTTGGGCCACACAGTATCAATTTGACTGCTGGAGTGGCTAGAGATTGAGAAACTATGATTGGCTATGTGGGCACTCCATGCCTATGTGACTGATGCCTAATGAAAATCCTGGACACCACGACTCAGGTAAACTTTCTAGGTTGGCAATACTTCGTGGTGTTGTCACACATTGTTTGCTGGAAGAATTGTGCACTGTCTGTATAATTCTATGGAGAGAGGACGACTAGAAGCTCATGCGTGGTCTCTCTCTTCAGGACTCTGCTTTATGTGCCGTTTACCTTTGCTGAGTGTAATCTGTATCTTTATGTTATTCCAAATATAACTGTGAGTAGAATAGATTTTCTGAGTTCTGTGAGTCCTTCTGGAGAATCACTGAACCTGAGGGTGGTCTTCAGGACTCCTGACAACAGATCCCTTCTGCCCACTCTGCTATACCCTAAGTTATCTTAAAGAAAGAAGTTAGGCACAGATGCTGTGTACCCTTAAGGTGTTCATGGTTTAGTGAGAGAGGTAGTTAATACTCCCAAAGTACAATACAAGGTACATAGTAAGGAATACTGTAAAATGGATCCACAGGTTCACAAGGCTTAGGAAAGAAAGCTGGGGTATTCTGGCAGAAGGGTGGAGGTGCTAGAAATGTATTAAAACTCAGGGAACAAAAAAAATCCAAGTTGCATTTGGAAATGAAATCAATGGTCAGCCAAATCCTGAATCAGAAAGTCCGAAGTCCATAGTTCTTCCTCCCTGACCTTTCCCTTTTTGTTTTGCTCTTGCTTGAATTCTTTTCCATCTGGCTGGCTTTATCAAAATATCAACAATATCTGATTTTTTTTATACTGTAACAGGAACTTATTCATACCAATTAAGTTCTGCCTCCTAGGTATTTGCTTATAACAGCCTTTTATTTGTAAAGGGTCCAGGAGTGCTCTGCCTATGGTAGAGCAACATATGGCATCAGCAAGGTAATATTTTTAAAGAGGTGGAGATAGGCTTTTCCTGGCCACTGAACTCATTGTGGCCAAGGCTTCCTGGGAAAATAAATCTGCTGTGGTTCATCTGAGGGTAGAGCTGGGTTAGAGGAGACAGTAGGGTACCAGGCTGTCCCCTCTCCTCCCCTTCCCCCCCCCCTTAGTTCTAAACCACCTCATCTTCCTTCCAAATGCAAAACTCCCACGTATACAAGATTCTTCTGGAGCATCTCTTCCCTTCATTTCTTCTCCCTGTGTGTGACCATGACCTCTGGGAAGCCTATCCATGGACCAAGACCCAGAGCTTCTGAAATCTGGGTTCTCAAGCTCCTAGGACATCTACCTTGGGAAAGTGAGCTGGAGGTAGCTGCTTGAGGACAGTTTGTGTGCGTGTGTGTGTGCGCGTGCTCATGCGTGAAAGTGTATGTGCGTAAGGTAGTGTTAATGAGGGTTTACAGTGAAGATTTTCTGTGTTAACAGGTAGCTCAAATAGAATACTTCTAAGTTTCAGTTTAACTTAAAGATTCTAAGGTTACTTGATTAAATGAGGCCTGGGAAATACAGGGGAAAGATCATTGATGTCAATTATAAAAATGCAGAATAGCAAGAAAACGACACTTTAAAATTTGGTTTTCTCACTAAAAATATTGTTAATAGCAGTCGTTTATGAACACGACTGACAATTTAAGCTCATTTGCCATGTAATATGGTAATACTTATATACAGTAAACATGTTACTTTCTTGGTTGTGTTTTACTTGATCAATAAACCCTACAAACATGCTCACTTTTCATTAGTTTCTTATTTTATTTTTAAAATTTTATTTTAGAGAGAGAGAGAGAGAGCACGCACACTCAAAGAGGGAGAGACTATTAAGGAGGCTCCACGCTCAGTGTGGAGCCCAATGATGGACTCAACCCCATGATCCTGGGATCATGACCTGAGCTGAAATCAAGAGTCAGACATTCAACCTACTGAGCCACCCAGGTGCCCCTCCTTAGTTTCTTCCTTAGATGCAGTGGTTGTCTACTCATGACTTAAAGTAAGTGAAAACGAACATAGACTGGGAAGACTCCATTGATGGAGGTGACATTTTGGTACTGTTGTGGTTTTTGCATTCTGGATTGTTTGCAAATTCCACATGACCTTCCATTCTGGATTGTTTGCAAATTCCACATGACCTTCTGTTCAGTGAATGCTTGCTATGTGCATGCCTGCTATGTGCTGCTCCCCCTCTGCAGAGAAATCAGGGGCAGACAGGGACACGTTATGGGGAGCTGTTTATAGCTCTTACCCTAGAAAAGTTCTCTCAGATGGTGAAGAAGTGACCAGCCTCAGGCTACTACAGAGCCATTGGCAGGAAGTGCTGAGGACCTTCCTGCCCTTTCTCCTGCCCTTGCCCCTGTAAGGTGCCAGTCCAGCCCCACTCTACCCTGGCTCTACTCACATTTCACCCCACTTTTTGTTTCTGCATTTGAAGAAAAGAGCACTTTTCTGTGAGTTCACTCATCAGACTTGCCTCTTCCTCATTACTTCAGGGAAGCTCCTGAACTTAGCCCTATTTCTTTAGGTCCTTAATTCCATGTTGGTCACCCTGGGAGTAACCCTTACGCTGGTGTTTGTTTGTTTTTTTAATGTTTATTTATTTTTGAGAGAGACAGCCAGAGTGCAAGTGGAGAAGGGCAGAGAGAGAAGGAGACACAGACAGAATCCAAAGCAAGTTCCAGGCTCTGAGGTATCAGCACAGAGTCTGAAGTGGTGCTTGAACCCATGGACCGCGAGATCATGACCTGAGCCAAAGTCAGATGCTTAACTGGCTGAGTCACCCAGATGCCCCTAGGCTGGTATTTTTAAGGGGAAATTGTTTACCCAGTTTAATTGTGATCTTAACTTTTATATTCACCTTGTCTTAAAGAGAATTCTCCCTTGGAATGATGATTCCAGAAATACCCTGATTCTGTATCTCTCTCCAAAATGAAATGGGGTCAAATGTCCTACTGAAAAATCTCCTTTTACATGGGCAAGAAACAGTGGATCATCCAGGTGGGGAAAAAAAAACAAAACTCTGTTCAGGCACCAGCCCACGATGAGAGTCTCTTCACGCTGGGCTGCAGAATCCTGGCTGAAATGATGACATCGGGTCTACCCGAGTCTGGTTACACATGATGGGAAATACATCTTTCTGGAGATTTACACTGTGGCTGTGAGGTAGACTGGCAGAAATAAGACCACAGCGAAAATAGCAATGGGCCCACTTCCTACCTGTGTGAACCTGGACACTGTACATAATGTCGTTGTCCCTTGATTATTTCACCTGAACAGATGTGCTAGTTTCTTGGGGCTGCTGTAACAAAGCCCCAGAAACTGGACAACTTAACGGAATTCATTCTCTTGGTTCTGGGGGCCACAGGTCTGAAGTCAAACTGTCCACCCAGCTGTGCTCCCTCGGAAGGCTCTCGGGAAGAATCCTTCCTTGCCTCTTCTCCAGTGGGTGCTGGCATTACTTGGGGATTTTTGTCCTGGAGCTACATCCCCCCAGCCACACAGCCTGTGTATCTCCACATGGTCCTTCCTCTGTGCGTATCAGTCTCTGCAACCAAGTTTCCCCTTTTTACTACGACACCAATCATATTGTATTAGGGCCCACTCTAGCTCATTGCCTCTGTAAAGACCCTGTTTTCAGATAAGGTCACATTCTGAAGTACTGGAGGTTAGGACTTCAATGTATCTTTTTAAGGGATCACAGTGCATCCCAAAATACATGGGAAAAGTATTTACCTTATGAGTAATCTTCTAGCACTTATATGAATCCTATAAGGGAGAGATATAATGATGATGATCACAGAAAGGGTGGTTTGAAACAATTGAATCTGTAACTGTCATTCATTATTTCCACAGATGCTTCCTGAAAGCCGACCGTGTGCTAGGCATTAGGGTCTGACCCCTTATACTGTTCCCACCTGGCTCCTGCTTTGATCCAGTTTCCCCCCAGGTCCCGCCAGTAGCTCCCTCTCCCCCACATGATCTCCTCACTGCCTCAGTGGCCCAGGCACTGTACCAGGCCTTTGGCTACTGACCCTCCACCACCAGCACTGACACTGCCTTGCTTTCCCAGCCCCATTCTTCCTGCTTTTGTCTTCCTAACCTCTCAGGATTGAAGTTCTGGCTTCATTGTACCCACCAGGTCTTTGCTCCTGTATTTTATTCCTACTGGGGGTGGGGGGTGAGATTTGAACAGGAGCTGATGAGGCCCTTAACCAGAGGCCATCACGGAGACTTTCTCTAAACCGGGAGAGTTTGAGTTCTCTTCTTTTGCCATCCTTGCTTTGGTCTCATCTGCTGCTCTTGTGGCTTCTAGGCTGTGTCCTGCATCCCATGTAGAGCATCCGACCATATGTAATCAATGTGCAGCATCTCAGGGGATTTAGGGATTAAGGGGTGGAGGCTACACACACACACACACATACCTGCTACAAGTTCCTGATTTATTTAGTCAGGAATCTTCCTCTTAAAGGGAGTGAGGTGGTTCATGTAGAAGAAGCAGAGGCAACATATTTTGGGATGGGTTTTCCTTGGATTTAACAGGACATGCAGCTGCTGGTGACACTTCTCTGCAGGTAGGAAAACTGCATGTTACACTTCCACTTTATATGTAAACATATATGATTTCTTATCTGTTTTAACATGATCTCTGGAAGTTGTCTCTGAGAGAAGTGAGTGGCTAAGGACAAACATTGGATAGAGACTTATTATATTGTCCTTGTGTCCATTTTTAATTCTATGCCTTATACATATAATAACTACTCAGAATTAAATGATATGTATATTTTTAAATAAAACTTTTCAAAAGCCAAAGACAAAAGAAAACAGTGTAGATACCCAGACTGTACCCCAGACCGGTGAAATCAGTATCTCCAGAGTGAGGCCCAGGCATAAATAGTTTCTAAGGCCCCTCCAGTTATTCAGATGAGAACACCTGCTTTAGAGCAATGTTTGCAGACATTGGGCTTCCCCCATTCTTGCACCAAACTCCTCAGCAGGGCCAAACTCTCATGGCTGTGGACACATAAAGCAGCCGCAGTCCCAAGTATCTCCGAGGCTCAGCTTCCTCCCTGGATTCCAGGAGTCTGACACCCTTTCCCCAGGGATTCCAAACCAGCACCCTGTCCCTGATTTAATTCAACGTGGCCGGATGAGCTTCAAAAGCAATACAAATCCATTTCCCTGACGCTTGCTGTATTAATTACAGAGAATTCTGAGTCTCTCTGGCTGCACATGCTCCCAGTCGAGCTCTTGAGTCTTTGTCAACTGTATCTTTAATTTCAGCTTTCCTCACCCCCAAGTGGCTGCGATCTGTGATCTTGAAGTGTTGACAACGGAGAGAGCACAGCGTGGCCGATAAGAATTACCCAGCCTGCCCAGGATGTGACTTCCAGGCGTGGAATGTGAATTCCAGCCACTGCTCCTCTTGGAAGAACTGTGTTTTCTTGCTGGGGTGAAGCTGGCAGCGCTGTTTTTCAGGGGAGCGCCAACCGATTTGGTAAGGGTTCAGGGGTAGTATGGGCAACAGTTGCACTTATCAGAATCTCAGATAATATATGTGAAAGCTCACTAAAAGTTATGTTTTTAATAAAAAGAAAAATTGAACACTAGCTCTGTGGTCCAGGCCTGGGGCCAGGCCCTGAGGGCACAAAGAGGAGAAACAGCCCAGAAACAGTCCATTCCTTTCAACCCTCAGCTGTCTTGCAGCCTATTCACAAGTGAAAAGCCAACACAGAAAACAATGTTAACATTTCAAAAAGTTGAGAAACTCAGGCTCCTTTCAAAGAAAAATTTGGAGAATTAAGGAAAAAGACTTCTGTTGTTTACTTCTTGTTGAGTCTGTTCTCTGCCTTTCCTTGTCTACACCCTCCTTCTATTTTTCCCCCTATTTCCGTAGTGCCTCCTTATCAGTCTGCCTTTCCCAGTCTAGGATATGATGAGAATTGCATCCTGTCTAAACTATCGTGTTTGAAAATGCTTGTACCTGGGGCGCCTGGGTCGCTCAGACGGCTGAGAGATCTACTTAGGCTCAGGTCATGATCTCAGGGCTTGTGGGTTGGAGCCGCGCATCAGGCTCTATGCAAAAGCTCAGAACCTGGAGCCTGCTTCGGATTCTGTGTCTCCCTCTCTCTCTGCCCCCTCCCCTGCTTTCACTCTGTCTCTCTCCCCCTCAAAAATAAATAAAAATTAAAAAAAAAGGAAAAAAGAAAATGCTTGTGCTTTTTTTTTTTTTTAATGTTTGTGCTTTTTAATCGAATTTGCCATTCTTGGGAGTGTGGGTTTACTCAAATAAAATGTGAATCTATTCCGATAGATAGTACACAGTCATTGCTGTGGCACCAGACCCTCTGAAGAGGACAGTGAACTCAGTTGAAGATATGTTTGCTGAGTATCTGCTGTGAGCCGGGCACTCACCGTGCGTGCTTCATAACGTGGTGAATATGAGAATGAGGTAATTGGATCTCTGCCCTCAGGGGACTGAGGATCTGTCAGGGCTTGTCCCCCCTGCATCCCTGAGCCTGGAACCCTCACTGCATGCTTGGGGCAGCTGGCAGAGAGGGATCTGTTGTGGTTCATGTTCACTCAGCACTTTTGTGGCTCCACTGACAGTAGATTCCAGTGCTCTGATCATATTGATCCTCTTGGGTAACAAAAGACCAGTTGACAAAGCCATGCTTACTTGTGGCTAGAGGAACTGGACTCCTGTGTGTTACCAGAATATCTGTAATAGAAAATATTTGAAGCCAAATTCTGTACTTTAGTTTTCAGATACCCATGTGTTGAGCACAATTGTCAGAGGAAAGGGTAGAAATGATGAAGCCGCCCTGCCTTGAGAATTTTAAAAATAATTTACTGCCCGGAAAGCATTCACATCCATTGTTCAGCTGCTCAGCCCTTAATTTCCCCTACGTGCCCTGTGTAGTAACCATAGCCAAAGTTAACGTCATTCAGGACAAAGAAACTGTTGTGAGTTTGGGATCAACCAAGTTTGCACTGATGAGTTCTGACTCTAGGTAGTTTGAAAGCCAGGTTCATCCTGCTAATGACAACATCCAAAGTTCTTGACTTGAACTGAAGAGGGGGAAAAAGGGAGTTGGCACCTTCTGTAGAGACAGACGGCTAAACTTGGGGATGCCCTAAGGGCTGGGGTGGATTACAAGACACGTGTTATTTTTGCTAGCAAGACTCTGCTAAAGCAGTGTTTCAGGGAAAATGCTGGAGGGAAGATGTTTGTGCAGATTGGGGGACAATGATGTTTTTCTAAAATTTCAGCAGCCAAAAATCACTTTGGATTACACCCAAGGCCAGTGTTGTTTTCACCCTCTCCAGTGACCCCTCACACTGGTTCTGATCCTCCAGCCTCTGTTGGAAACTTGGGAGTTGAAGCAAAGCTTTCTGGGAACCTAGTCTGTATTCTGCAGCATGCCGAGCTCCAAGCATCAATTTACTGGAAAGTTTAACATTTGGAAGGCAGGTTCTTTGTTTTGTTTTTTGAAATATTTCATGGTAGAACTGGAAAACATCAGCTATTGTGAAGAGAAGGCATGGCTTTAGAGGAATAATACTTTGGGGATGACACATTTTCCTGCCCTAACACCACCAAAACACACACTCACCTACATGGTTCTCTTGCTTTCTCTTGTGTCTTGTCTCATCAACGTCCACCAATCAGATGGGAAAGACGGGCTCCCACACAGAAAATTTTAAACAGTGCCTGGAAAACTGGCTACTTTTCACTTTTGTTTTGTTCTACAGGCCCACAGAAAAATGATGTGTTCTATAATTGTTTCCCATTGTCTGGGTGTTGATGTCTTCTCTATTTCCTGGCCTTCCTTCTCCATTTCCTTCCTTTGCACTAAAATCAGCTTCCTGAAATGGAAAATTTGTTGGTGGACAATACATATTGACTGTTGCAGACATCTTCCAAATTTTTGTCATCATATTTGATCCATATAAAATAATAGTACATGGATGAAAGTCTGGTGCTAGTTCAGAACAAAGAGGTGCATAGATCTTGTTGGCCTGGGATTGAGTCCTTTTGTGCCTATGGGCCCAGCATCCAGTTTGGTTTAGCATTTGTTGGATTCTTCATTTTTATTTATTTTTTATTTTTTTATTTTTATGTTTTTTTAATTTTATTTTTGAGAAAGAGAGAGAGACAGAGTGCAAGTGGGGGAGGGACAGAGAGAGATGGAGACACAGAATCTGAAGAAGGCTTTAGCTCTGAGCTGTCAACACAGAGCCTGATGTGGGGCTCGAACCCACAGACCGTGAGATCATGACCTGAGCTGAAGTCGGATGCTCAACCAGCTGAGCCACCCAGGAGCCCCTGGATTCTTCATTTTTAAATGAAATAGTATTATCAGTAGTTCCATTAAAATAAGTCTGGATGGCTTTAGTAGACTTTCTCTTGGTGGTTCCAACTTTCTCTATGATCATGTGCAGCAGGATGTAAGATACATGTGCAATGGTCTTATCTGGAAGACAACCAGCAGCAACTCCTCTCTTTTCCTGGCCTTTCCAGCTGAAAGACAGAATGGTTTTCTGTCAAACACTGAGAAAATGAAGCACACTCTGACAGGAGCTGCTAAGGACAGCAAACTCCTCAGGTCTCAAGTGGTGGTGGAAGAAGCCTTACCAGTCCTGCACCTGTGGGACCAGCTGGTGTGTCAGCCATGTTTGCTGACATGTATGCTGTGGCCCGCGTGATGAAGCCTCCAGGTCACTTGTCGGCTTGCAGGAAAATGTGAGAAATTTTAGGTTAGATGTATGTGAAATATGTGTACAGCATACAGCATGGATAGCAAGTAGTTTAAATGCTCGAACTACAGTAATTTTGTTATTCACCTTTATGGGACAATGTAACCATTTATTTGATTTCTTTCTGAATGATTTTTATTTTGCCCTAAGTCCATTTGCAAAAATGATGAAAAATTAAGTGAGCTGGAAAATTAAGTGCATGTTTAATATTAAATGAAATACTAAATTTCTGTTTAAGAAATTTGATAATGAACATGGAAGGTGCACAAAATGTTCTTGGCCTTTGATGTCCACTATGGGAGCCACAAGGGAATCCGTGACCTCCCAAAAACCAGAAACCTCAAATTTGATAAAGAACAGTCCACATCTCCTTCACAAGCTACTCATGTAGTTAATATAAGAAGACTATATGTAGCTTTAGAAAACATATTTTCAAATTAGTCTGAAGAATATCACTTTCATTTTTATCAGTGTATTTATTTATATAATGGAGATCTCTTAAATTAATTCTACTCATTTAAAATTTTTTAAAATTATTTTATTAAAAATTCTTTCAACAGCTTTATTGAGATATAATTGATATACAAGAAACTGCGAATGTGCAATGTATGCAACTTGATGAGTTTGGAATTATGTAATCACTTGTATATATAAGATGTATACACATCTTACCACGATCAAGCTAATAGAACTATTATGTTCAAAAGTTTCCTTTTTTTCTTTCTGTGGTAAGAATACTTACCATGAGGGACACCTGGGTGGCTCTGTTGGTTAAGTCCAACTGACTCTTGGTTTTGGCTCAGGTCATGATCTCATGTTTCGTGAGATTGAGCCTTGAGTGGGGCTCCAGGCAGCATGGAGCCTACTTGGGATTCTCTCTCTCTCTCTCTCTCTCTCTCTCTTTTTCAAAAATAAATAAACATTAAAAATATATATTTTTTTAAAAGTATGGAGCAGAAATTTACTTGGAATTGGTTGTGGTACACTGAAAATTTACATTTGTGTGCAAACAAGCTCTCCTATTCTAACAATCAAAATGGAAGTCATAGGTGCTTCCATTTACGAATGTTTTCAGATATGCAAAGAATAATGAAGCTACAAAATTGTCGTGATGAAGTTGACATCCAATTCCCAAACTAGTGTCCACCTGTGCTTTCTTTCTTCATTACTTGCCACCAGCTGGACTTCAAAAATGTCTGAACTTTTACGAATCAATCAAAAAATGATTTTGACATTTTTGGAAATGAATCCTCTAAATTTTAGTTGAATTGTGTTCAAATGTTGTTGAAAATCCTTTAATAAAAAGTATTCAATACACAGAACACTAAAACCATTAGCTTTTGAAATTTAGCAAATTGTTATGTTTTAATTATTGAAAATAAAGTTTGCAAATAGGAAAACATTGAAGTTTATCCCTGTAAAAACCAAGAAGGAGCTGAACAAATTAAGCAATGTGAATGTATATGGTCAACAAAAGCTAATACTGATATTCTCTGATTTTACTTTGAAATAGCTTAATTTATGGGAGCTTCTGTTTTCAATGGAAAAATACATATTCATTATCAAAATTAACAAGATCTACAAAAATGCAGCATCTAGATATAGTCAACTATCCAAAAAGATCAGGCAATTTATTTGATGCTTTGTCTTATTAAAGTATTTGTCAAAGAAAGCTGTGAATGGAGGTTAAGAAAAGGTGTCAAAATACCTTAGCTGGAATATGTCCACATTTCAATATGAGAAAAATGAGAATAAAGACTATCCTCCACTTAATGGAATTTGTTCTTAGAATATTTTCTTGAAAATACTGTGGCTTATAGAAAGAGCCCATTTAATGTGCCAATGCTTTCATATTATTAATCATAAAATGCTACTTTGAAGATGATTGTAGGCAATTTTGTGAAAGAATTAAAAATAAGTTCATTTTGGAAAAAAAAATCAGAAAAATCTGTGATGTGGGATTCGTGACAAATGCATTTTACAGGCTAATTTAAATACATGAATATGTACCAAAGAAAATTATTCTGCTGATGTTATGTTTCAAATTTGAGATCATCAATATAAATAAGTGAATTTTTTCCCTTACTGGATGGATTTCAGTTTTTAAAACATATTTTTATTTTGGGATTTGTATTTACTTTTGAAATAGAATTTTATTTTTGAAATTAGTTTTATAAATAATTTTATCTTCAAATAGAATGATTTTATAAGTCCCCTGATATAGTCAAGCCAGTGGGTTATTCAACAAATGCAAATTTTAAAATGTATATATTTAAATGTTTTTAGCACCCACTTTTACTTTCAAAGTGTCTTAGTTTGAGTGATAAATGGTCACTCTCACTTTGAGGTCTCCCCAGGCCTGACTAATAAGGACAAACTGGGTTTAGCAAATGCAATTCTCATTGCAAACCACAGTTCACTTGAAACATCAATGGGCCCGTTAAGGGTGAATTTCTCCTTCATGTACTCATGAATGCCATCATTCAATATATATTTATCGAGTGCCCTCCACAGTTGTAGACGCTGGAGACACAGAGGTTAATATGGGGCCTGCATTATAAAATGAAATACAGCAAAAGCCTCTCTATGGAATTGATGTTAAAGTTGAATATTTAGAAATTGGAAGAAGGCTAGAATTGCTAGAGCAGAGAATAAAGGAATAAAGAGCAAAGATGGGGTGAGGTCATGCGGGAGGCAGGGGTGACTCAGGGGCCTCTGGGCCATAGCAAAGATGTACACTTAGCCCAAAGGCCAAGGGAAGTTGTCAAGAGGTTTTAAACAGAAAAATAACTTAATTAGATTTGTCCTTAAAAATCACTTTTGTATGATGAATGAATTGTTGGGGACAGAAGCTGGATAAAGGGGACTGATTAGGAGGCTGTGGTAGTGGTCCAGGTAATAGATGACGGTCCGTCTAGACATGTGAGCAATGCAGATGGAGAGAAGTGAATGGAACCATGAGGTTCAGGAGGTCGAAGAGAGATTTGGGGACGGATTGGAGGTAGAGAGGTTAAGAGCAGGAATGACAAGCAGATATCAAGGATGCCTCTCATATTGCTGGCTTGAGCAATGATGGTGCCATTTATTGAGACTGTGGTGCTGTAGGAATAGCAAACTTTGGGGGCAGCGATGGCAAGGTTGTTTTTGGTTGTGTTGTGCTCAGATCCACATACTGACTGGAGTTCAGGAGAGCAGTCCAGGCTAGACACCATTCTGTGAACTATTCATGTATAGCTATAGGGGAATGAGATCATCAAGGACTGGGAATTCCAGAATGGACAATGGAAAAGCCTGCCTGTGGGTGATAGGTTTGGGGAGAAGAACACAGCTTGTGATAAGAACAGACAATAAAAGACTAAAGAGTTTATATTTGGGAATATGCAGGATGAAAACAGAGATGTGAGGCCCAGTGAATGGAGACCTGATAGTCCCTGGCAGGTGTTAGACTCTTAGGCCTCACAGGATTCTGTTGTTTCTGGAAGGAAGCTCTCGTGTGAGGATTCTCTCCTCCCCCATCATCACTCAAGGTCCAGGCAGTGGTGTGTAAGAAGTGGTAATTAGGCACAGGCTTGTAGTTTGGAGAGGTGGTGATTATGACTGGGGTGAGCCCTTAGGGATAGAGGTGTAATGGCACCATACCAAGACTCATGGGTGGGCCAGGATAGCACGTCCTGCTAGCAAAATCTTTTTCGACTACGAATGATTCTTCCACCAGCTACTATATATATTATTCTGTGCACCAATAGAATGAATAATTGACACATCTCAGTATCACATGCTTGCAGTATTGTGTGCTAAAGACCATGAGTTCAACATTTTCAAATAGATTCTGCCATTTGCTGGTAATCAGGATGCATGAAGAAGTGATGGAAGAAACATTGATACTTCTCAGCTCCCTTGTCTTGATACATTACAGTCACGTTTGCTCTTCACACAGAAATAGCTATTTGAACAAGTGGTCAGGGATTTTTTTATGAGGACTGTCTTTATCTGTAGTAAGAGGTTTAACCCCCCCCCCGCCAAGAACTATTTTTATTGCTGTATTTCTGGCAACTGACGAGGATGATGATTGTTGATCCAGCTGGGCTGGGGAGATGATTGATAAATTCATCTCCTTATAGAAATGGAACTCATTTGAATTGAGAGTAGAAAGCAGATTAGTCAACAGCCTGAATATCTAGTTGAGACAATGAAACCTAAGAGGAATAAGGTGACTTTCCCAGGGGCACATGGAAAAGGTCAGAGATCAGACTCAAACTTTTGGTACTGGGACCAGTGCCGTGTCCAGTTTTCCAACCTGTATCCCCCCATCAACATTCCTCTCTTCTAGTTCCAAGAATGAAATTGATATCCAAGAAGTGGTCACCCTTGATTCAGGTTTGCCTGGATGCTGGCATCCTCCCCCTCTCACCCTATCCTCCAAAGAAGAAGTGATGTTTGGATGAGAGGAGGGCGGTGTCCTGTGATGCTTTGTGTCTGTCTTGGCTTCTGGGTCTCCCTGGTTTCCTGACTTCCCTGGTTGCTCTTGTACCAACTTGGCTGTTGCTTTCTGATCTCACTCATAAGTTCCTGATTTTCTCTACACCCCTCGTAATATTCTATTCCCTTGAGGGCCTCATACCTCCTATGTCTTCATCAACTACTCATACCTTGATGATACCCAAATTAATATCTGTAGTCAAAATTTTTCCCCTGGCTTCTGAAGCCTGTGGGTCATCCAAGT
This sequence comes from Acinonyx jubatus, assembly GCF_027475565.1. Lineage (NCBI taxonomy): Eukaryota > Metazoa > Chordata > Mammalia > Carnivora > Felidae > Acinonyx > Acinonyx jubatus. The sequence goes on from NC_069382.1 coordinate 40,589,765, forward strand.
GTATTTCCCCAGTAGATAGTTCATAGATATTCCCTTCTTACAATCCTTTTTGAGTTCTGTAACACTTTCAGGAGTATCTAGTCTGGCACACAAGGCCCTCTGTGAACAGGCATCAGCCTCATTTTCTAACATTACAACTCTATAGTCCCTGCCTTTCACTGCATACCATGATACCACCAAATACCCACCACCCTCTGCTCATCCCCATGCACACAGACACATCACAGCTTGTAGTTCTCAACTCATTCTGTACCAACATGTCAATGGAAAGAAGATACTACTATCTATTATATATATATATATATATATATATATATATATATATATATATATTTAATATACATACAAAAAGAGTCTCATAGGAAAAGGAGTATGTTCCTAAAGAGTAGGATGTGTCCGAATCTTAGTGGGGAAGGTTGTAGAATTTGAGAAAGCCCACAGAGTAATTTTATTTGTCATCCCCTCCCTCACAAGGGGATTTTCTCCCTCATTGGAAATAGCTGTTTAAGGCAGATAAGATACCCCCACTTTTTTCTCATGTGAGACAGAGGCTCCATTGTCCTCACTGGATTTCTGTTCCCTTAGACAAAATAATCTCTCTCTGTCGCCTCTAAGACGGAGTTCATTTTGGAACCCGAGGTTTCCCTGTTTAATTGATGAGGAACTAATAAAGCAAGCTCTGTTCCTTGGACTACAGCCCTCTTGATGGCAGAATCCTCATATCGCTTTTACGCACATATTAAATTGCAGCCCAGAAGCCAAATCTACTCTTTGTGAACTTAATGGAAAGGTAGGGAGGCAGGCAGTAGCAACAGGTAAATGATGAACAAGAGCCATTGTGTGTCTGGAGTTATTCAATTTTCTTTGGGGCAGTCTCAGAAAAATGCTCCTGGGTCTCAGAATAATAGATTTTGAATCAGAACAGACCTTAGAGGTTATCAGAATCTCTTACCCATGGTGGAAATCCCATCTACAGTGACCCTGATAAATGGTTATATCCAGCTCTTCTTCATGCCTTCCCAATGACAGGGAGCTCACTGCAGCTTGAAGCCGCCATTTATTATTAGAAAACAGAAAGCTTATGTTAGCGAGCGCCTGCTTTGTAGTTGGTCAAAAATATAATCTGTTTCTAGAATAAGCTTCTGGATGTAACCCAAAATAAATATTCTCCATATTCATTTCTTGTGGATATACATAGCCTGAGCTGGCTAATTCAGTCTGAAAGATTCATGTAAATGGAGGGGCTCTGAATTCAGTGTCCATGTACCCTGAGTTTGTTTGGAAAGCATCAATCACAAACATTTTGTTCCACCGTCAGGCCAAATGTTCCATTCGTGGTCCCCAATCACTTTTCTGCAGGAGCATATTCAGGATGACAGTTTTTCCAATTTCAGAAACTACTGATTAGAAAAAAGGAAGCATAATGACAAAAAAAAATAACTTACACTCCATAATTCCTTTAAATGAATTTCTTTTCTAAGCCACAACAGCATTTACATTTATTTAAAAATTAATTTATAAGTATAGAACATTATTCATTCATCATGAAGATTCATTCTTACAAAGACTTGGATCTGCCCAGGTACCTGAGTTCTATGTGTGGGAAATTAATTACTGCGTTTGATTATTTTGCTTGGAAATTATGTCCCTTGACACTGGGAATACTTCTTTGTTGTGGATGACTGATATTTTCTTACCTTTAATGATGTTTCTGAGAATCACCTTTCTTTGCAGTTGACAACTCTCTATTTACCTCATCTCCTCATGTACGCTGGTGCTGAGTAGGCAGTCTGATTGAACCAAATCAATCATGGTTGCAGCACAGAGTCTCACAGCTTCCTGGGACTCAGAAGGGGGCAGGAGAAGCAATCTGACATAATGGTAAGGCCACAGGCTCAGGACTTGGAAAACTGGGCTACCACTGAGTGCCACCATTCTCTGTGTGACCTTGGGCAATTTACCATACTCCACCTCTTCAAGCCTTTGTTTTTCTCATCTGTTAAATGGGGGCAACAATGGTATCTGTCTCATAGGGATGGTGAAGGGATTGAATGGGTTGATAAATAAGCCTAACACAGTGCCCTTCTTCTTCTCCATCTTCTTCATCACCATCATCTTCATCATCATCATCATCATCATCATCACCACCACCACCATTGCTATCAACACCCATGCTCAGGGAATGACACTTGGGCCATATCCATGGCTATCTCCTGGCATGGGATAAAGTGAGGCAACCAGAGCCCCATGATTTGAGAAGTGTCCCTTGACATGACAATGATGTGGCAAGTGAGTGGTTTGGATAAAAGCTAATAAAAGAGGCTTGAAGCTCCAAATACTAGACGTCACTTGTAAACTACTGCCCACCATCACTAAGGCCAGAGGTCAGTGTACTTTCTACAAAGGGAAAGATGGTAAATACTTTCTGTTCTGCAGTTCATACAGTCTCTGTTGCAAGAGACAACCCTGTCGTGGAGTGAAAACAGCCACAGACAATTTGTAAACGGACAGGCATGGCTGTGCCATTTATTTATAGACGATGGCATTTGGATTCATTTAACTCTCACGTTATAAAATAGTCTTCTTCTTCTAAGTGTGAAAAAATCTTTAATCATGAAAACTGTGAGAATCATTCTTAGCTCATAGAAGATATAAAAACAGGCGCACAGCCAATTTGCCAATGGAGTTAATTCAGCACAACTGCTCCCTTCCAGCCAAACCTCTGGTGATGTCCTGGTCTTATTCCAGGTACGTTGGCCATTCTCCCAGAGACCTGCTGGGAAGTGGGGCAGGGGCAGTCAGTGGGGTGAGCTCTGGGCTCCACACTCCTTCAGGGAAGGCCCTGGGCACGACTTCAAGGGCAGGGTGGGTCAGAACTCAACCAGCAGCAGGTTAGGAGGGTGGAATGTCCTCTCAGACTGAAGCTAATGGAATGGAATGTCTCACATGCAAATAAGAGAAGATTTTTAATTTGACTACTTTGGCACAGCAAATCTGAAATGTCCTCTTTTGCCTTCCTCTTGGGGTACCTTCCAGGAATGCTTTCCCCAAACTATTTCTTCTTATTTAAAAAAAAAGAGGCTTTTGAGGGGATGGTGGGGGTGGTGAGGAGGAGAGGGAAATTGAGCAGCTGTGTGCAGCCAGACAGGAAATTTCACAAGGAGTTTCCTGCAGACACATATGCTTGCCTCTTCCACATCTACCGAGAACGTTTTCTTTCCTGGCTTGAAAACACAAACAAGTGCATTGGAAGCTTAGGCCTCCTAGATACTGTGGCTGTCAAAGGTGTGTGAAAAGATCTGAGGATGGCCAGGCGTTGCCTGCTGGATTGGCTTTTCTTTAGGGGAGGAAACTGCCCTGGCCTCATCAGCAAGCTGCTTTTGTTCAGTGCAGCTAATTCCAGGCAGGTATGGGCTCAAATGAAGTTTTCCTACTTGTTTTGTTTTGTTGTTTTGGTTAAGAAGAATGAAACAAAATAAAACACACAGTTTACAATACCTCAAGAGTAACTTCAGCCTTGATATTCTGCTAAAATCTGTTATTTGACTTTGGGCCTTTGGGCCATGCTTTTTTGGGCCTTTGGGCCATGCTGACGTCATCTCTGCCAGCTCTGGACTCCTGAATTCAAAGATCATGTGATTGGGCTCCTGAGTGGCTCAAACGGTTAAGCTTCTGACTCTTGGTTTCAGCTCAGGTCGTGATTTCAGGGGGTTATGAGTTTGGACTCTGCATGAGAATCCACTTTGGATTCTCCCATTCTCCCTCTCTCTGCCCCTACCCTGCTCATGCTCTCTTTCCCAAAATAAAGAAATAAACTTAAAAAAAAAGATCATGTGATCACATTGGTTAACAGCATATTTAATATTAATCATATTCATGTGGCATATGATTTACATTGATTATTATTAAGTGAATATTAGCTTTAATTTAAGGTAAGCATTCTACAGGTAACTTGGAGTGAAAGATTTCTTCGAAGGCTTTATATGTGGAAATTCTATTCTATCAGTGAAATCTGTAATAATTAATATTTGTGAAAACTGTTAGTGTTATATAAAAATTATCAAGCACCTTCGAACTCTTAAAGAAATAGGGAAATAGACTGACCCTATACAAGTTTAAGAGACAGGATGTGAGTAGCATAATTTTAGGAAGGATGCTTATATATTTTTTGAGACAGCAAGTGCTTATAAATATTTAGACAATCCCATGAGACAGAATAACAGAGATTTTATTATATGATCTTTTAATCTTTCTATAGTTGGTATTTTAACATTCAAAACATTAAAAGATCTTTGAAAACTATATTTAGGTTTTGTCATTTAATTCCATTTAGGCCACAAATTCTTTTAAGACAAAATGTCTGGACTTTTTCATATTTGGTGAAGAATTCACAGTTGATTGTCATTTTGGTAAACACAAAACTTCCTAAGGAGAAAAAGAACACTCCAAAATCATATGCTATGACTCCCAAGATAGACCATTGTCAATCCAAACATAAAGAGTATAAAAAAGTATACAGGAGGGGCACCTGTCTGGCTCAGTCCCTACAGCATGTGACTCTAAATCTCAGGGTCCTGAGTGTGAGCCCCACGTTGGGCATGGAGCTCACTTAAAAAAAAAAAAGTGTGTACGAAAAAATAAAGCGTAAGAGAAACATGAGATGTCCCCAAAGCAGATATCATTGTTCCCATACAATGATATTAAACTCGTTAGATTCACCACGAACACTTCTAATGATATGAATATAATAAGTTATCTACTGAGCAATGTTTCATGCTGATTCTTTGACAGTCGGTAAGTGTGGAATTTAACACTTGGGTCATTTGGTGTTTGACCCACACACTTTGGCTTCGTCTCTTGCGTGGACTGCGCTCTCCCGCATCTCAGTGGCTCGAAGTCCAAGAAACGCACCTCTTAGACCTGCACCCCTGCAGCTCCGCAGGCACATTCTGCCAGTAGGGGGCGCTGGCTGGAGACGAGAGAAATACACTGGACTTGCCTCGGTCCCCAAGACCTCAGCGGTGGCCGCGCAGAACGCAGAGCTGCTTCCAGAGGCTGGAGAAGGCAGTGACAGCGGCGAGCGTGACAGTGCCAGTGCCAGCGGAGACGGTTGCCGGGCTCCAGCAGCGACAGCGGGAACGTGTCTGTGTAGGGAGGATTGACCAGGGGGCTGGCTTTAGTGTTCATCTAGGAAAACGTTGTCAAATTGGGATGCAGCTGCACTGCAGGGAGCCTGTCAACCAGGCAAAGGAGCTGTGTGTTTTCTGCATCGCAGGGATGCAGGTGTGTGACATTTGCATAGTTTTCTTCAGTTACATTTAGAACTTAGATACCTGGAAATCCAATTGGGGTATTTGTGACTTTCCCACGTGACATATTCTTTCACCGGCAGATCCCTTATTCATAGATAGAGGCAGGACAACACTGGAGAAGGTCAGGGACAGTCTAGAAAGGACAGATACCCGCACTGTGTGCTCCTGCTAGAGAACTTGTAAGCTCAAAAATTGAACACCTTCATGAATAAGAATTCCTTTCAGGGGCGCCTGTGTGGCTCAGTTGGTTAAGTGGCCCACTTTGGCCAGGTCATGATCTCATAGTTCATGAGTTCCAGCCCCCCTCAGGCCCTGTGCTGGGAGCCTGGAGCCTGTTTGGGATTCTGTGTCTTCCTCTCTCTCTGCCCTGCTCACGCTCTGTCTCTTTCTCTCAAAAAATGAATACACATTTAAAAAAATAAGAATTCCTTTCATTTTTATCATCCTTTGTGTGAACTTTAGCATGCATTACTCAATTTTTCCTCGCAGTAACTCTGTTAGGTAGGTTTCGTTATGACACTGATTTTATAAATGAACACATTGCTTTGTGATTTGCACTAAGATACGCAACCAGGGAAGAGCTGGGCTTTCGTCTTGGGACATTTGCTTCCTGGTTTTTATTTTCTCTTTAAGGTAGTATTTCTCCTCCACCTTTTCTTTTTAAGTTCTCATCTCCTATTTTGAGAAACTTAAACATTTCCTTTTCTTCTTTAATGTTTACTTTCTATGATAAGCTTATTGTGCTAATAAGATTTCATAGATTCATAAATATATATGTTGGAACTAAACATGGGATACTCCCCTCTCTCTCTCTTCTACATTCTCTGGTTCAGAAATACTGCTTTTTCGTTACACTGCCTCTTGATGTCATTTTAGTTGGTCTTTATGATAATAACAAAAGAATGTCTATCTTTTTATCACTGATGTTTCATTTTTCAGTTATTAATTTTTATTCATTTACTGGTTAGCTATAATATATCTTCAGATTAATATTCAATAAACATATAAGGATAAATATACTATTGTTTTTTGCATGTCTGAAAGGTTTCATGCATGAAAAACAAAGTGGCTGTTCATATATTCTTGGGACACAAGCTTCTCCCTCGGAAGTATATGTTATCTTCTAGCATTTATTTTTATAGAAAAACATGAAGTCAACTGGTTTTTGTTCAATTTATAGAGCTTTAAAAAATGTGTATTGTTTTTCTGGATTAAAGTCTTTTAAGAGCTTTTCTTTAATTTTTGCATAAACATTGCGAATGTCTGTCTGTGTATCAGGTCTCTTTCCTAATCTTTGTTGTGGGAACTTTTATGTGCATGGTCTTTATCCTGGTCTGGGTTCTCTAGGAAACAGAGCCTGAGACAAAGTTCATGTGCTGAGACTAAGGAAGGTGTAATCCCAGGAGAGCAAGGTTGAGTGTGAGGCAAGGAAGGAAAGGAAACAAACAGAATTTTGTGAGTTACTGAGAGGGCTATAGCTTCATAAAATAACATCGCTAGTTCCATAGGCATGAGTATGTCTTCCCGATGGGGGCTGTGGAAGTACCACACCTCGGGACCGGTCACTAGACTAGGATCTGTCCTTTCTTACAGTTTTTTGTCTTTCATGCTCCAAGTTCCCCTGTGGGATGTTAACTCTCCCTCATTTCCAGGTTCTGATACTTGGTTTCTTCTAACATCATTCATTGGGGAAGCCACGTCCTACGCCCTGAAGCAAGGTGTAGAAAGGAGGATCTAGGGCTTCTGGGGTCTGGTGGGGTCTGGCCTGGCCACTGTGGCTTCAGTCACAGTGGGTATGATGGAGGCCTTACCTATGATGGAGGAATGGTCCTCACCATGAGGGACCCCTAGGCACCGGCAGAATAAGGAGATAAGGCACCAGAGTTCAAGGCTCTCCACTGAGCAAGTGGCCAAGGGCCCAAGGGGCAGGTGGTGTCAGATAAATCACTCAGGATGTAAACTAGGTCCAACACAGTCAAAACCACATACTCTTTTCCATGCTCTATATTCTCAATCTTACTTTAATGAAAATTTGTTTTTTGTGGTCCTCTTCATTTATATTTTAGGGAAAGTTCTTCAAATTTGTTTTGCAAATAACTATGGCAGTCATTTTCCCAGTGGCATTTGCACTCTTCATTGCTTACAAGTAAATCTGAATTCTGATAATGCATTTTTAGTTTTCCTGAAATCTTATCTCACCTAGGTTATGCTGCCATCTTTTTCTCCCAGCCTGTTCTTTCCCTTCTGCCAGTGCTAAATTAGTTTTCCCAAGGTTTTTTTTTCAAAGATTATTTTTATTTATTTTGGGAGAGACAGAGACAGCATGAGTGGGGGAGGAGAAGAGAGAAGGGGGACAGAGAATCCCAAGCAGGATCTGTTCTGCCAGCATGGAGCCCGACTGGGGGCTCAAACCCACTGAACCATAAGATCATGACCTGAGCTTAAACCAAGAGTCTGATGGTTAACAGACTGAGCGACCTAGGTATCCTCCCACAGGTTTTTATTCAGTTGTAATAGCAAATAAATTTTAGATGTAAGTTTTTTTCTTTTTCTTTCTTTCTTTTTAAAAAAATATTTATTTATTTAGAGAGAGAGGGACATAGCGTGAGTGCAAGTGCATGCAAGCATGGGAGGGGCAGAGACACAGAAAGAGTGAGAGCAAGTGAGAATCTGAAGCAGGCTCTGCGTTGTCAGTGCAGAGCCTGACTCAGGGCTTGATGCCATGAACTGTGAAATCATGACCTGAGCCAAAATCAAGGGTTGGATGCTCAACCAACCAAGCCATCCAGGTGTCCTTCTTTCTTTCTTTTTTTTTTTTTAATTCTCAATTCCATTTTCCTTATTCTCAGCTTTTTCCCTTCATAGATTTCATGAAGGCATTGAAAAAACATTTTTTCCTGTAACAAGAATTCATCTATACTGATAAGCTTTATGTACTGCCTCAGGCTGCACTGCGTATCCCCCATACATACTGGTCAAAGTGGATTTGGGGTGTCAGAATTCATGGTGGTTGCAGGCTTTCCTCCAGTGCCGCTCTCCTGGATTGATATGAAATTCTCTCTTCCCACTGCCCAGAGTACATGCTCCCTGCCTCTTTCTTTACTTAAGGGTTCATATGACTCAGTATCTCACTACCAAGGCTCTTTTTCCCACTCACATGTTTTCTGGATGCTACAGTCTTCGACTGGACATAGAAAGAGAGATAATGGATGCATCAAAAAGGACTGTTGTATTAAATAGATAGCTCCCTGGCACTCTTGTGTTTCTGAGCCAGGAGCCAGAGAGGGGGGATGGAGATGAGGAATCCAACAACCTTTCAGGAGGATGGGATTACCCTGTGACTGTCAGCAGGGCACAACTGGGGTATTTTTTAGTTTAGTTCCATCTGCTTCATAGTTAATAGGAATTCTTCCCAGATGCTGGAAATAGATTAGCTATCCGTGCTAGCTTTTAGGTGTTTTAAGTTTTCATCTTTTCCTGTGTCTTTGAGGGCATTTTGAGAGGACACTGTGAGAGGCTGTGTCAGAGGCTGCTGACCCTGGGGCACTTTATGGTCATGGCTTCTTTTGGGTCTGCCCTTGGACCTCAGGATATACCTTACATGTGTGTCTCTCCTCCTCACTGTTGGTAAACCCACTACTCATGTCCCCACACAGACACCCTCCTCTCCTTTCTGTGTCATTACCAATTTTGATCATCCTACAAGCTTCTCTTCTTGCTTGAAGATCTCCTGGCTGTTCCAGGACCAGTAGGTCTGCTGGAATTCCCAGGCTCCTGGCCATCTTTTCTGTGCAGCTGGACAATTAGTTACGACAGGTCTTAATCTTGTGCATGAGGCAGATCTCTCCATTAGACCATTGGCTTTATCAGGGGAAGGGTTACATCTAATTGAGCACTCTTGATACTAGACATGTTATACACCGTGCCCTTTTGTGATAGTCACCTATGGATATGGAATGTCAGAACCACATCTAGAAGCCATCTTGGCACCCATGTTTGCTCCCAAACATTAAATATTCCCATAACAATGGATTATTTTGGGGGGGATGGAGGGAACACAAGTTTGTAGGACAGGTTCAACTGCCTATATGTGATTTGATCCATGTGCACGCTCTGCTGAAAAATCTATAGTGTACTAATGTCCGGATGAGGGCCATGGTTAAGAGCACAGATTCTGGTGTTAGATGGCTTCAGGTGGAATCCTGTCTCTGACATTGGCTAGTCATCTTTCTGTGCCTCAGTTTCCCCATCTGTAAAAAAGGCAAATATAGTATCTTCTCCAAAATGTTTTTGTGAGGATTAAATAATTTAATACCATTTAATTATCAGGCTGGCATATTGTACATACCTTGTAAGTTTGCTTTTTTCTTTCAAAAACATCGCTGGGTTCATATTTGGAGGTTTTCTTCCTAAAGCCAGGGTCTCTGAAAAAGCATTTTATAGAAGCCTCTCTCCCCATGTCCCCCTACCGACTACCTGGCCATCTTTGCCTGAGATTTACCCCTCCATGGCCTGTCTCACCTGTCGATAGGAAACTTGCTTCCATTTCATTCACGGACTTCATTTTGGTAGAAAGATAAGGGATCAAGAATAATGCATTAATGGTGAGGTTAGTGGAGACTTCCCAGGTAATGCTTTGCCAGGTAACATTTTTATTTATCCTTTTTGGCAAAAACTCCCTATTAGCCTACTATGGAGCTGGCTCTCTGCCAGGCCCAGGACACACTCTCTGACCCTAGAGACTCCTAACTCTGCTATGCATGTGTGAGCAGACTGTAGTCAGAAACAGCCCTTCCCCAACCTGGAAGCAGTGAGATAAACAGCAAGTTTTCCCTTTGAGTTAGGGTGTTATCCCCTCCCTCCCAGTGTTACTGGAGATAATTTTAGGAGGTGGACAGACATGGCATGAAATTGGATAACACAACGAGGAAGCTGTTTATTGTTTAATTCTCTGCCAGTCCTTCCAATTACCTTCAGGAGAAAGCCTTAGCAGGACACCTCCACCATCTGTCTAACATTGGATAATTTTCTTTCTGAAAAATGGAAGAGGAGGCCTGAGGCTCGGCCCATTAGGCAGATAACAGTATCTAGCTAAAGTAATAACTTTATTTCATTTGCACTGTGTTTATCTTCAGAGTTAGCTTCTATTTGTAGTAACTGATCCATAAATGGCTTTCCATTTATTGAAGAAATATGATGTCTGTTAAATATAACATATATTTACATATGTTAAATATAAATATAATTAGACACATAAATATAGAGTGTATTTAAGTTAAAAAGGGGTCCACCTGAAGAAAAATCAAGTGAGTGATAGCACATATGTCTTCATACATGGCAAAACCATTGAAATGGTCATCAACAACCAAAGTTTGAGAAAAATGAACTGTTCTAGGTTGTAGCACTTAGAATACTTTGCTTCGTTCCATCCCTCCTTCTGCCTAGTTATACTATGTGCACTGAGGGCTTCTTGCTCTGCTCTCTGCTGCTTTCCTTATCCCCCATGAGAGGAATCTGGAAAAGACTTATCTTTAGTCGACTTTGAATTAGCAGATGTCTGTAAGAAATGTAATGAAAAGGCACCTATTCTATACTGTACGGGGATAAGAGTCAGAACCATCGTGCCTGGAGGGTCTGGGTCTGGGTATGCCTGTCCATTTCACAGGTATCTCTTAACTCCAGTGCAATTTAAAACAAGAGATCAGCAAAACCTGTTTCTCTGGGAGTTTTAGGCTGACATGGATGCCATGCTAGCCACAGCACGAGCATGGCCTTTCTGGAGCTGTAGTTGGGGTATTCTTTCAGTCCGGTCCAAGCCCTGCAGGAGCAAGTAGTCCTGAGTTCACGTCCAGACTTGCAACAGTTCAAGGAGTATTGTAAGCAGGTGTCCTACAGTCAAAGAAAGGTAAAGAGGAAGTGAAACAATTATGCCTCCTGGAGCAGAAAGAAGAAATGACTTCTCTCCTGGTCCTTTGCTTCTTGATGCAGATGTAACAAGCTGGGGTGCTCAAGTGGGAGATGGATCTTCTGGGGCAGAAAGGTTCTGTGGCTATCTTAGGGCAGAAAACTTTGGCCCCTGGGTCTCAGTTTCCCTCTCTGTGCCTCTGCCCTTTAGGGTAGGGATACCTTCTGCCTGAGAGCATCTTTATCTCTGAGAAATTAGAGGGGCCAGAGTAGGACACAGAAGAGAAGGAGGTTGGCTGCCAGCTACCTTCTCTGTATTCACTGGCTCCAAGGAGGAGAGGCAAAGGGCATGTTTGTGAGATTATGTGACACAGTTCTTTGAGTTGTGAGGTCAAGCAGTTGAGGGTTCAAGATAGAACTCGTGTTGAAGGATAGAGAGTAGAACTTTTTCTTTTATTTCTTCTTTTCCTTCCCTTCCTCTTCCTCCTCCTCCTTTCCTCCTCTTCCTCCTTCTTCTTTGAGTATAGTTGACACACAATGTTACATTAGTTTCAAATGTGCAGCCTAGTGATTCAACAACTCTATACATTATGCTGTGCCCCCCACAAGTATAGCCACCATCTGTTACCATACATTATTTCAATACCATTGACTATATTCCCTATGCTGTACCTTTCATCCCTGTGATTTATTCATTCTATAAATGGAAGCCTGTATCTCCCCTTCATCCATTTTGCCCAACCTCTTACCCCCCTTCTGTCTGGTAACCGTCAATTTGTTCTCTGTATTTGTGGGTATGATTCTGCTTTTTAAAAATTTATAGGTTTTGCTTTTTAGATTCTACATATGAGTGAAATCATGTGGCATTTGTCCCTCTCTGTCTTATTTCACTTAGCATAATACCCTCTAGGTCTATCCATGTTGTTGCAAATATCAAGACCTCCTCCTTTTTTTATGGTTAATATTCATATAAATATATAAATATATGGTATATTGGCTGCTGTGAATAATGCTGAAATAAACATGGGATGCTTATAGCTTTTGGAATTAGTGTTTTTGTTTTCTTTGGTAAATATCCAGTTGTGAAATATTTGGATCATATAATATTTCTATCTTTAACATTTTGAGGAATCTCCATACTGTTTTCCACAGTGGCTGCACCAATTTATATTCCCACCAACAGTGCATGAGGGTTCCTTTTTCCCCACATCCTTGCTAACACATTGTTCTTGTCCTTTTGATTCTAGCTATTCTGACAGGTGTAAGTTGATATCTCATTGTGGTTTTGACTTGCATTTCCCTGATGATTGGGGATGTTCAGCATCTTTTTATGTGTCTGTTGTCTGTCTGTATGTCTTCTTTAGAAAAGGTCTATTCCAGTCCTCTGCCCATCTTATTTTTTTTAGAGAGAGAGAGTGCATGCAAGCAAGGAAGAGGGGCAGAAGGGGAGAGAGAGAGAATCTTTTTTCCTATTTTTTAATTTTCGTTTTTGTATTTTGTGTGTGTGTGTGTGTGTGTGTGTGAGAGAGAGAGAGAGAGAGAGAGAGAACGCATGAGCAGAAGAGAGGGGCAGAAAGAGAGAGAATCTTAAGCAGATTCCATGCCCAGCTTAAAGCCTGTGGAGGGGCTTGACCCCATGACCCCGGGATCATGACCTGAGCTGGAATCAAGAGTCAGATGCTTAACCGACTAAGCCACCCAGGTGTCCCTGCTCATCTTTTAATCAGATTGTTTGGATTTTTTTGGTGTTAAGTTGTAAATATTCTTTATATATTTTAGATATTAACCTATATCAGTTACATCACTTGCAAATATATTCTCCCTTTCTGTGGGTTGTCTTTTTGTTTTGTTGATTTCTTCCTTTGCTTTTAATTTGCTTTTGTTTCCCTTGCCTTAGGAATTATACTCCTCCATGTATTCACTTACAATTGAATTATCCTACAGTGTGTAAAGCATACGTTCACATGTGGTGGTCTTTATTACAGTAAACTCTTCAGGGGAAGTAGAGTATTTCACTATCAGACATAGGTAGTGACTACAACTCCTGAGAGTTTAGGGACTGAAGCAAATGCTACTGTGGACTCTTCTCAATAGGAACCAGAAAAGAAAACCAAGACATCTCTCAGATCTGACACTGGCACTCTGCCACTGCGGTGAAGACTTTCCTGATAGCTCTAGCACAGCACAAGCTCCACCGCTTATATTCTCTAGTACTTATTTCGCTCATTGGCATTTGTTGTTTTGTGGGATATTATATTTTGCTTAACCTGTCAATTTATTTTTGCTTCTCCAAAGTTTCAAAAGTTTCTTGAAGAAAGAGAAACAAAGGCAAAATATTTATTGGGCAATTCCAGGTACCATGCTAAGTTTATTTTACATTAATCAGGTTGTTTGATCCATATATCAACTCTGGAATGTATTATTCATTTTATCTATCTATCTATCTATCTATCTATCTATCTATCATCTATCTACTATCTATCATCTATCATTTATTTTAATTCCAGTGCAGTTAACTTACAGTGTGATATTCATTTCAGGTGTACAGTATAGTGACTCTACAATTCTATACATTACTCAGTGCTCATCACGGTAAGTGTACTCTTTAATCCCCATCACCTATTTCACTGTCTCCTCCCCCCGGCACCACCCCTGCGGTTTGTTGTCTCTTTTTTCCTTTGTTCATTTGTTTTGTTTCTTAAATTCCACATATGAGTGAAATTATATGGTATTTGTCTTTCTCTGACTGACTTATTTCACTTAGGATTATACTGTGTAAATCCATCCATGTTGTTGCAAATGGTAATATTGCATTCTTTTTCATAGCTGAGTAATTTCCAGTGTCTACGTGTGTGTGTGTGTGTGTGTGTGTGTGTGTGTGTGTGTGTACTACATCTTCTTTATCCATTCATTTATTGGTGGACACTAGGGCTGATTCCATAATTTAGCTATTGCAAATAATTACATAAACATAGGGGTGCATATATCTTTTCAAATTACTATTTTTGTATTCTTTGGATAAATACCCAGTAATGGAATTACTGGATCATATGGTAGTTCTATTTTTAATTTTTTGAGGAACTCTGTTCCTCAAAAAACATACTGTTTTCCACAATGGCTGTACCAGTTTGCATTTCTACCAACAGTGTAAGAGGGTTCCCCTTTCTCTGCATTCTTGCCAACATTTGTTTCTTGTGTTTTTGATTTTAGCCATTCAGACAGGTGTGAGGTGATATCTCATTGTGGTTTTGATTTGTAATTTCCTGATGATGAGTGACGTTGAGCATCTTTTCATGTGTCTATTTGCGTCTGTTTGTCTTCTTTGGAAAAATGTTCATGTCTTCTGCCCATTTTTAAATTGGATTATTTGTGCGTGCATGTGTGTGTTGAGTTGTGTAAGTTCTTTGTATATTTTGGATTCTAAGCCTTTATTGGATTATGTAGTTTGCAAATATCTTCTCCCATTCAGTTGGTTGTCTTTTAGTCTTGTTGGTTGTTTCCTTTGCTGTCCAGAAGCCTTCTATTTTGATGTCATCCTGTAGTTTATTTTTTATTTTGTTTCCCTTGCTTCTGAAGACATATCTAGGAAAATGTTCCTATGATCAATGTCAGAGAAACTATTGTCTGTGGTCTCTTCTAAGATTTTTATGGTTTCGGGTCTTATATTTTGGTGCCCATTCCATTTTAAGTTTATTTTTGTGTATGGTATAAACAAGTCGTCCAGTTTCATTCTTTTGCATGTAGCTATCCCATTTTCTTCACACTGGAAAGGGATTTGTTTATTGTTTGTTGAAGAGATTGCTTTTTGCCATTGCATATTCTTGCCTCTTTTGTCAAATTTTAAATGACCATAAAAGTGTGGGTTTATATCTGGGCTCTCTATTCTGTTCTATGTGTTTATTTATCTATGTGTCTATTTTTTATTCTAGTACCATACTGCTTTGATTACTACAGCTTTGTAGTATATTTTGAAATCTGGAGTTGTGATAACGCCAGTTTTCTTTTTCTTTTTCAATATTGCTTTGGCTATTTGGGGTCTTTTGTGGTTCCATACAAATTTTAGGATTATTTGTTCTAGTTCTGTGTATCATTAATTTTTTTCTAGCTGTGGAAATAAAGGCTCAGGAGTACTGTGACTTGCCTAAGGTCACAAGGGCATGGACCATGGTTTGGTACAAAACATTTGCCATGGACAGTTGCATATAGTTAGAATTCATTAAGAAATCATTGATAGACTGTCCGTAAAAAGAAAAGAAAACAAAGCCAGCCACTTTTGGACAGGGTATAGTGTGGAATGTTGGGCAACAAGACAGGATACATGTGCATTATCTTTCTTTGCCTCTGAATTCAAATCTTTCTTGTTCCCTGAGACACACGACCTTTTGTGACAATGCTGAGACCAGTCATGTCAATATGACATGACAACATGTAACAAGTTGTTTGTTACAGAAAACTTTCTGGGGAAATATAATACTATAAACCTATAAACAACTCTGCTGTTCTCTTCTATGGAAGACAATTGTCTACTCACCTGGGTGGACCACCACTTATCTGGCAAGAGTTTACCTATTAAGATGTGTTTCAGGATTCTTGACTCACCGTGTCCATCACTCCTACACTGTTTTATCAGAGTCTTCCTAATCAGTTTGTTGCCTTAAAGGACCCAACCTAACCACTTGGGCTGAGACACCAAAGCCCTACAAATAGCCCACTTCTAACTGTCCCCTTCTAAGACACAGCTAAGACTCAGTGAAGGTGATATTCTTCCTTGTGACAGTGGCTTAAATAAACTTAATTTTACTTTGCTATCAGATTTTCTGGTGATATTTAGGGGAGTGAAACGGTGCTCAATTTTCAGCTTCATTTCATCTCCAATAAGATAACAACCTCAGGCTGGCTGGTTAGAATAGTAGGATCTTACAGCAAACCCAGAATGACTATTTGAGAAAATGCACCCAAAATGGCTGGTGGGGAAGACTCAGTTTGGTTTCGCCTTTATAAGCTAGGCAAACGCTGCTAGCTTCTGTTAGTGTCTAGCCTTTGTTGAGAAGCCAGTTTACAGAATAAGTGAAAAGCTTCTACTTTCTTGGAATTGAAATGTTATATGCCCAAGGTATACCTTTTTAAAATAAGGCTTCTCTTGAGAAGTGCCTAAGTGTATAGCAGTTATTTTTGTATAAAATTTGCATACTTTGTGGTATAAAACAGTTGTGGGTGAAATCTTCAGTACATCAAAATTACTCCCTCTACCACAGAAGCATTTTTACTCTCCAGTTTGTAAAGATGCAAAAAGATATACTTCATGGGTATGGATGATTATGTGTGGACATTTAAAAATACAAGTTGTTTATGTTATCTACATTATTGTATTAGATATTTTTAATTGTGTGACCAGAAAACTCTGATGTAACTGTCTTAAACAAAAGAACATTTATTTTTCCACATAACAAGAAGTCTGCCTTCATTCTCAGGCTGCTGAGGCAGCTCTAGTCCTTGTCTGCATAGATGATATACTAGGTATTTTTTCCCTCCTCTCATTCTTAGAAGTGAGAAATTCTTTTTCAGAAGTGCCCAGCACATATCCCATCATGTATCCTTGGTCAGAATTAAACCATGCTCTGCTATTAAGCCAATTGCTGGAGGGAGAAAGGAATTACTAGAATTGGCTCAGACTAAGTAGGATCTACCCTTGGGAATGGGATCTTCTTTTCCTGAATTTTACAGGGTTGATACTTAAACAAAACAGGATTCTATTAGCAAGGAAGAAGGAGAAATGGAAACCAGTTGGGTAATTAACAGTGTCTACTAAATCTGCCTATTTGGTATAGCATACTACATGCATGCTATAGAATACGGTATAAATTCTCATTTGTGAACTCCCTAAAATGATAGCAGGGAAGATTGGTTAAAAGTACTAAGCATAAGTTAGATGCTGAGATAATTTTCCGTAGAAAATGTATCAAAGACACTAAGTGGCTCTGTTAAGTCATTGGGTTTTAGAGTAGAGAGAAGATGGTGTCTTCCCTGGTGGTCCCAAAGACCTTCAGAAAGGGCAGAGCTAGAGGTTTCAGACTGTCACTTTGCAAACCATATTACAAACAACTAAGTGGATAAAATTCAAATGCAGCTACCCTGAGATTGAGCAGCTTTTAAAGCTTCCTTCTTAAAATTCTGTAAAAAGCAACCCTCACTACTCATTTGTTTAGGAGCCCAGGAAAGGGTTAGCAAGCCAAGACATAGGGAAGAAGCTCTAGCCTTTTCCAATTCCTGTTTTCTATTCTTAGAGAAAATAAAGATGGGAAGGAAAAGAAACAATAAAAATCTTTTAAAGATGCCAAGGGCAGCTGCCTTTGTTCTCAGTTTGGTCCCCAAATGGCCTGGTACAAAACTGTCTGTTGCCGGAGGAAACTATTATGAACTAATTTAGGGTTTTGAAATTCAAACCCAATATATACATCTCTGTGGTACTTACAGAGCATTCCCAGATGATAGTCAAGTCAATAGCAAAAGTAATTATTTCTTCATTCATTTGCCCCTCGTGTTCCATTTCCAATGCCTAAAATAAGAGTACATCTAAGTTGGTCACTAATCTGACTGAAATATATGATGCAGTGATATCTATATGTTTGTCTCTGGCTTGTATTAAAAAACTCACATTTTCATGGCATTGTCTAGTTTTTAAAGCACTTTCCTGTTTCATAAGAGCTTTCAAGATCTCCTGAGGTCAGATAACTATCCAGCTCTCTATATGAGCACACTGAGTTCAGAGGTAATGACTTTCCCTGGGACATGTAATTAGTTGGGATGCAGAGATGGAAGTGAAGCTGGAGTCTAAATATTCTGACCCCAATCTCGATGCACTAGCCTCTATATGGACCATTTGCCCATTCTACTCCCACTGTGAGTAGAACTTGTCCTCTCATTTATAATGATGAGGTAAAGGATGATTTTTGGATGACTGATGGGGTGGCAGGGTCAGTGGTAGGACAAGGCAGAAGAGAGGGAGGATATGGAGCTGTAGGGTTCCTGTGAGATCTTTGGACCCCGCAAGTGTTCTGAACACAGAAAATATTTCCTAAGTAGGCTAAGTGTCTTTTTAGGTTAGGGGATGGCTGTTCAACCATTCTATGTAGCTTCCCTTTTTGCCACTCAGCACATTTTTATAAGTGGAGCCAAGTTAAAAAACTTCAGGGGAAATTTTGAAGTAAGAAAGAGTCTTCAAAAGTCAGTCTGAGGAACTTCCAAGTGCTCTCTGGATAATGGTAGCTGCCAAAATTGAAATCTCTGTACATGTTCTGCAAAAATTGTATAGAGCAAATGATAGCACCTGTAACCCATGTCTACAACATAACTAAAGGATAGAGAACATGACAACCTTCAGAGAGGTGTAAGTGAGAAACGCATATCTGGAACCAAGAGCCTCAGCTCTGGAGCCCTCACCACAGGGTGGAGACTGTGCAGAACAGAAGAAAGTATATCTGGGTCCTGGTAGTGAAAGAACTCAGATAAAATCTTAGAAACTCTTAGAAAGTGAGAGACCTATCTGACTGGGGAACTATAAAAACAAGTCTGAGGCTTGGGGTCAGACATCTGGCTACCGGAGAATCAAAAGAAAAGGACATGAAAGTGTAGAGGGCCAGAGGTGGCTGTCTTGGGAAAGCAACAATTCTGGCAGGTGACTCAGAAGAGACAGGTGTTCCTTGGAGGCTTGATGGGAAAGAGAAAGAAGGAAGTAAGGGGTAAAAATTAAGGCTCCTAGAGAAACAAAAGAGTGCAAGGATCCAAGCACACACCAAACCCTTCCCCATAAAAGAAGACATCTTTAACTAAAATCAACAAACCTTCATTTTACTATAGTGAGAGAAAAGTGAGATCTGGAGTTAAGAAACCCAACAAGTCACCTAAATCCTTTACCCCACCTACCTACACTTGTTATTGCTGACTCAGGAAAATATAAGACATTGTAGAAAAACATAACACAAAATACAACATTCATACGAAACTACTTTGAGACAAAAGTCAAAGATGACAATAAATATTATCCTTTTCTCCATCAAAACCAACCCTAAGGTGGAGGAAGAACGTAACTCAACACCTCCCCCAATCTATGTATTCCAAATAAGAATATTCAGATTTGAAACAAATACCCTGAATCTGAAAATTAAAGACAGAATGACTAAATCAATAAAAATTGGGGCATTAAAGGAAGGAATAAAAACAGCCAAGAGTACAAAACAAAATTAAAATTAGAGATAAATGGGATCAGAGAGAAAATGATAAATATAGATAAAGAGGCCAAGAAAATCCTCACCTATAACTGGAGTGGAAGGAGAAGGAGGAAGATGAGGAAGAGGAAGGAGAAAAAAGAGAAACAGAACTAATATTTACAGACATAACTCCAGAAATCTTTCCAAAAATAAATTTTGAATTTTTATATTGAAAAATCCATAATGTACTTATGAAAGTTGAAATGATCAACTTCAACTGTCTTAATAGATTAGTTTGACTTTAAAAATAAAGGGAAAAAATCCCCTGGGTCTCCAATACAGTAGTCAAATCACTTACAAAGGAAAGAAAATCTCACCGGTATCAGAGTTCTCAACTTCAAATGCAAGGCAAGGATGAGATTGTGATTCAACTAACTACCTAGAGTTAGTGCAGACCCCAAGGCTTCAGGTCTCACCCCACAAAACTGCTGCCCCCCACCCATTTCAAATGCCAATCATAAGTCCTGGGCCTCCTATACTTCTGAGCAATGGGCTATACAGTCAGACCCTCCCTTCTATTCACTAGAACGACTTCTAAAACTCAGAAAAACACCAGGCTTATGTTTTTTGGTGTATTATAAAGGAACAGCCAAACTGTAGACATACATAGAGTAAGGTGTGGGGTGGGGATAGCACTGAGCCTCCGTGCTCTCTTCTCATGTACCAGCCTCCCAGCTTCAGATGCATTCACCAACCGGGAAGCTCTCTGAACCGTGTCATTCTGGGTGTTTATGGGGTTTCATCACACAGGAATTGATGGGGTTTTGGGGTGATAGTGGGGGTTCGTGGGGTCCAGAGCTGAAGGCCAAGAGAGAATTCTTGAAGACATCTTTGGTGAAAAAGTGATTTTATTAAAGCACAAGGACATGACCCATGGGCAGGAAGAGCTGCACAGCAAGTGTGGGGGGTGACCCTTTTACAGAGATGGGGAAGATGAAGTCAAGAGAAGTTTCCAAAGAGACTTTCATATGCTAAAGACTCACAGGATACTGGAGGCATAGCTATGGTCAAGCTAAGGTTGTTTTGTCCTCTGGCAAAGCATTAACATTAAGACAGTAGGGGGTTCCTGGAGAAGTGTTTTAGTCTGCCAGCCTCAAGTTATTTGTCAATAGGTTAAAGGTTATAAGGAAATTTAGTTTCACCTTCCATTTCCTTCCTGCCTTTGTTCCCTACATCACTATGGAGGGGAGGGTGATGTTGGGGTTCCAGGAAACTGAGTCTACAGGTCTTTGGAGATTAAGCTATTGATAAAGTTGCCTTTTTCTTGTAATTTACGAGATATTTGTAAACTGATGGAGACTACCGGTTTAACCATTTGTTTTCTGTCCTTTGGGCAGCCAGGAGTGTCTGAGGACTGTCACACATATCCCACCTGGGGGGGGGCGGGGGGAGATGCTGTTAGCCTGTACTTTGCCTTCAGCTTGCCCCATGCTCTCTCATCAGCATGACTGATTAAATCATTGGCTATTGGTGATTGAACTCACTCTTCAACCTCTCTCCCTTCCCAGAGGTTGGGGGTTGGGGCTGAGAGTACCAACTCTTTAATCAGGGCTAGGTCTTTGTGGCAACCAGCCCCCATCTATCATGGGACCCTCAGCCACCAACCATCTCATTATCATGCAAAAGGCACTTACATCACTCAGGAGATTCCAAATGTCTTAGAAACTCTTGTGTCAGGGACTGGAGATTAAGAGCAAATATGCTCCTATCAGCTCTACTACTCATGAACTTACAGGGTTTTAGAAGCTCTGTGAGAAAATGTGAGATGAAAACCAAAATATATATTTTTGTATTATATCACAATATCACAAAGGAACTAATATATTTTATATAAATAAATTTTAAAACCTAGATGAAACAGATAATTCCCTAGGAAAATGCAACTTACCAAAATTGATTTCAATAGAGAGCCTATTAAACAGACTAATTTCCATTAAAGAAATACAGAAAGTCAACAAGGGACTATGCTATTAAAAAGCAACTCATGGAGGTACTTGGGTAGCTAAGTTGGTTAAATGACTGACTCTTGATTTTGGCTCAGGTCATGATCTTGTGGTTTGTGAGTTCAAGCCCCACATCAGGCTCTCTGCTGTCACAACAGAGCCTGCTTCGGATCCTCTGTCCCCCTCTTTCGGCCCCTCCCCCTACTCGTGCTTGCTCTCTCTCAAAAATAAATAAACATTAAAAAATAAAAAATAAAACTCACCAAGGTGCAGTTGGTTAAGGCTAGGACTCTTGATTTTGGCTCAGGTCATGGTCTCACAATTGGTGATATAGAGAGCCCTGCATCCAGCTCTGTGCTGATAGCTCGGAGCCTGCTTGGGATACTCTCTCCCTCTCTCTCAGCCCTGCCCCATTCTCACCCTCTCTTTCTCAAAACAAATAAATAAGCACTAAAAAAAAATCACCAAGCCCCAATAGTTTCAAAGGTGATTTTTATCAAAACTTTAGATACCAATTTTCTATCAAACCTATTTGATAGGTATCAATTTCTATCAAACCTATTATACCATTTTTTTCAGAGCTTAAAAGGATTACTTTAAAATTACTTTTGTGAAGCAATGCAATATTAATGTTAAATGCACTAAAAATACCACAGAAAGAAGAGAATGCAGACTATTCTCACTTATGAATATCTTGGCAAAACCCTAAAAGGCAGGAAACAGAATGTAATATCATCTTAAGAAAATAATACATTATGACCAAGTAAGATTTATTTTAAAAATGCAAAACAAGGTTAACTATTAGGAAATCTATTAATATAATTCACCATATTAGTTAATACAGGAAAATCACATTTATGTTCATGTATGGGTATATGCCTTCAACACAATCCAACATACAATAAAACAGTTACTGATTTTAAGAATGAATGCAAAATAAGGTTAACTATTGGGCAATCTATTAATATAATTCACCATATTAGTTAATACAGGAAAATCACATTTATGTTCATGGATGGGTATAGGCCTTCACACAATCCAACATACAATAAAAT
This sequence comes from Acinonyx jubatus, assembly GCF_027475565.1. Classification (NCBI taxonomy): domain Eukaryota; kingdom Metazoa; phylum Chordata; class Mammalia; order Carnivora; family Felidae; genus Acinonyx; species Acinonyx jubatus. The sequence goes on from NC_069382.1 coordinate 40,612,246, forward strand.
AGTTACTGATGTACGATAGGAAAAGATAGGATAAAATAGTCAGAGAAGGAAAAGTTAGGATGGCTGGTCCTTAGGTGGAGAAAAACACCTATTTTGGAGCAATGCTTGGAATGTCTGACCACAGCAAACCCCTCAGGCATAAGGTTCCTCTTAAGAATGTAACAGACCCACCTACTCCCCCTCAGGTTCCCCTCTGGAATTTGACAAAAGACCTGACTAAAAACAAGTAGACCATAAAACATACGACCCATGAGGAATGATATGGCCATAGACCACTACTCATTAAATGGAAATGAGCCAGTCAGGAATGGACAACCCAGTACCTAGAGTTATCCAGCCAGGAAGGATAAAACCTGAAAAGAAATGAGGGGGAAGAGGGGTGACCAGAACCTTATAAAACAAGGACCTTTGCCTACAGTCGAAGGCATTCACTTTCAAATGCCCCCTCTCTATAAAGAGAGCTTTCATACTGTTTTCTTTTCTGGTCTTATACTTTAATAAACTTTTGCCTGTTGCTCATTTTGTATCTACCTCTTCATTCTTCAAAATGGTGAGACAAGAACCCTGGGTTTTGAGGTAAAGAATACTGTAACAGACGGATACTTCTTTAACATGATTCATATATATCATGTATATATATATATACATTACAAAGTGTACCACTACACCTTAAACTTAAAAGAGCATCTTTGCTATTTTAGATGCTAGAGGCTTTTCCATAGGTCAGGAACCAGGCAAGATGGCCAACATCGCCACTGCTATATAATGCTATATTGAAAGTATTAGCCAATTCAGATGTAATTAAAAAACAAAAAACAAAAAACATTGACTTCATAAAAAAGTTGGACTATATAAAATTTTATAAAACTTTTTTAACATCAAAAAACGCCGTAAGAAATGATAAATGGGAAGAAAATATTTACAATGTATTTCACAGATACTGAACTAATCACTCTAGGAAATCTTTGAAATTGGGGTGGATAATACCATCAGAAACCTGAGAGAAAAATGAGGGAGTAATGAACACAGTTCACAGAAAAACACATCTAAGTGGCTGCTAATTTTATAAAAGATGTCCAACTTCACTCACTGTAAAAAACTAAAAGTGAATTAAAACCACATTGAGATATAATTTCTCACCTATATTTTTAAAAAATTTTAAAAGGTTTATTTTTGAGAGAGCGAGTGAGCAGGGGAGGGGCAGAGAGAGAAAGAGAGAGACAGTCCCAGGCAGGCTCTGCACTGTCAGTACAGAGCCCGATACAGGGCTTGAACTCATGAACCATGAGTGGCTCATGACTGAGCTGAGATCAAGAGTCAGGTGTTTAACCGACTGAGCCACCCCTCTCACCCACTGACTTGGCAAAAAGTCAAGATTTAAGCGCACACGGTGGGCAAGGCTGTGGGGAAGCAGGTGCTCTCAGATGCTGCTGGCTAGCGTGCACGATGGGACGCTCCCTGTGGACTGGGGAATCTGGAAACAGCAAACCAAAGGGCATATACATGCATTTACCCTTTGACCAGCAATCCCCTTCTAGAAATTCCCCTGAAAATCAGTCTTCACAAATTTAAGTTAAAGTTATTTATTACAGGTATTTGGACAGGCAAAATACCAGAAACAAGGTGGAAGCCTCTGAGTAGGAGACTGGTTGAATAGATGGTAGTATATTCATGCAACAGAGCACCGTTTACCACCAGCACAACTGAGGAGGATTTCTAGGAACTGACATTAAGTCCTTTTCAAACTATATTAACAGAAGGGGCAACTGGGTGGCTCAGTTAAGCATTTGACTCTTGGTTTCTGCTCAGGTCATGATCTCAATGTTCATGTGTTGAGCCTGGCATTGGTCTCTGTGCTGACAGTGCAGAGCCTGCTTGGGGTTCTCTCTCTGCCCACACCCCTCCTCTCAAAAATAAATAAACAGTAAAAAATATATTAACATAAAAAAGCAAAATGAAAAATAGTTGCGTTTATTTTGTTAGCTTCTGTATACAAAACTTGGGGAAATTAAAATACGTACCTGTGTGTGTATGTTTGTTTGTTTGTTTTTGCAGGGAAGAAATACAAAGAAGGGTAAACTAGACCCTAATAAAACAGTGAACAATACTGGTTTCACTGTTCTATTCTTTTAATTTTTCGGTAGGTTTGAAATAAAAAAAAAAAGTGTTGAAATTTTAAAAAACAAAACAACAACCCCCCTCCTGCTCCCCATCAGCCTAATGTCCATATGTCCATAAACTGGAGGAGAGGAAGTGTCCCCAGGTTTTGCCCTGCTGATTGGTGAGGAGAGCAGTCAGAGGTGGACAATTTGCATGTGTCTGAGGGCAAAATAAATCACCCAACCACTGTTCCCATCACTGTCCCCTTGGAATGTTCCGTGTCACGTGACTCAGTTTCTATATCCTCCCTCCCTCTGTCCCTCTTTTCGTCTTTCATCAAACACTTACTGAGCTGCGTTAGGCCCTGAGGTTTTCGTTGATGAAAAAGTCCAGGCTCAGAGTCCAGGAGGGACAGGGACAGGCAACAGGACCATGGGAGAAGACGTGTGTTTTGTTTTGTTGTTTTTTAAACATAGGCGGCTGCAGTTCCACTACATTCCACAAGGTGGCAGGTTTTGCCTGGAAAAGGGGCTCTTTACTGACCATTGCCCACTTCTTACTCAGAGGCGTGGCTTCCATTACAGAATTAAGTTCCTTGACAAGCATAATTTATATTGATTGCTTTTGTTAATGCATCAGAGAGAATGTATGTTCAGGATACATTCTTGGTGATGTTTAGTGCCTTTTCTATTTAGAAAAAAACCCTAAAACAAGTAAATCTGTAACCCTTTCAGTGAATGCTTATTACACTAGATCATGCAAAAATAATGTTAGAATCCTGGGGAGGAGGTGGAAGGGAGAGATGGGAGAAACAACTGGACAGGTAGACACAACGGAAGAGCTTCCCATGTGGTTGTTCTTTCACTGTGACATTAGTTACTATCACCATGCTGCCTTGTTCTAAGTAATTCAGAAAGTGGAGAAGGGCTTTTCTGCCAGTCCTTTGTGTTGCTAAGATGATGGTCACACGTGGGCTCCGCACAGACGTGTGTCACTACGGCCCTCCCCACCTCACACAATCACAGGCTTGTACTCTCATCAGGACATCTGCCAAAATCCTGGCACCTTTGTTGGGCGGCTGCTTCCTTGTCTAATTGTTGAAATGTGTTCTCAGAAATGATTTCCCAACAAAAATACGGAGGGCTCTTATATGCGAAGAAATAAAGAGCTGAGGGCATGCTGGAGTCCTCCTTCTGATCTTTTACTCTCAGCCTAAAAGTAGAAAATGCAAAGAAACAAGAAATAAATCAGAAAACTCTCATTGCGATGACCATTAAAACAGTAGTTGGGTGGGTGCCCATTCTCTCCCAAACGCTTGTCTTGCACTAGGGTTTTATTTTTTGAGATCTAAGTCAATCACTTTTCATGATGCTGGTTTGCAATCTCATGCAAAGGTGATAAAGTGCCCAGAAACCCTGGACCATGAAGATGACAGAGTTCCCCCTCCATACCGTTTTCTTGGTCTTGGCACCTGATCAGCAGATCAGGCTTTTTGTTCCTGGGCTGAAGCCTGGGAGGGGTGGTTCTACTCCTGGGACTCTGAGCTGTGTGAATCAGAAGGCCACAGAGACACTCTCAGACCAGAGGCCAAGGGCACCAAAGTGACTGTGAGTTACCTGAATAGGAGGAGAGGTAGTCAGGAGGGGAAGTTTGCCAGGAGCCCACGGCAGGGGCAGGGAGGCCAGCAGCTCTGCATAGACAGAGAGGCTGGACAGGCACTGGGTGCTCACAGATCAAGGAGCCTGGGCACATACTGCTTCCTATAGACTTGTCCTAGAAGCAGTTTCTGGGAGATAATATTAACGGGATGCCTCCTTTTCAACATACTCTGCCTAAGGATTCAAAAGTAGTGCCTTGGATTCCAAATCTGTTGCTTTTAAAGGCTCAACATAGGAGGGTGAATTATGGGATTTTAGAGGTGAGGTAGGCCCCTGGTTTCTGCATCACACTTCTCTGGCCCCTAAAACTGGCAGTAGGGACCGGAAGTCTGTTCCTGGCAGGCCCAGTGGGCCTGGGGACATCCAGCCTCGGCTTGCTCCCACACACCCAAGGACTGGTCCCGCTTCACTCCACAGCATTGGAACCTCAGTGGGCCTTCATGTCTGCAGACATTCCTGCCCTATTTGCCTTATTTTCCTACATGTCTAAGAAACATTTTCCTCTCTCCTCTGATCCTCAGATTTCTCTCCCATCCTCTTTCAACCAGAAGGGAACTCCCAAGACCCCCAGCATCACATCCCTCCCTGGCACCATGGAGAAGTGGTCCAAGCCCCTGGGCACACCTGGCTGCACATGGGCCCGTTCCCTCTCTCTCCATCCAGGGACGATGGCTCCATGGCTCCAACAATTCTGCTGTCTCTCTCCCTCAGCATACAAACATGCTCTTGATTTTCTCCTTAAAAAAAAATTCAGGGGTGCCTGGGTGGCTCAGTCGATTAAGTGACTGACTCTTGATTTTGGCTCAGGTTATGATCTCATGGTTGGTGGAATGGAGCCCCATGTCGGGCTCTGTGCTAATGGTTCAGAGCCTGCCTTGGATTCTGTCTCTCTCTCTGTCTCTCTCTCTCTGCCCCTCCTCTGCTCACTGGCAAGCACACTTTCTCTCTGTCTCTAAAAATAAGTAAACTTTAATAAAAAAATCAGCGAAAACAAAGTATCTTCTGTCCCCACTTCTTCCACCATCTTTCTCTTCAAATTTTGCCTTGCTTTGCAACAAGGATTCTTTCCTCCCACTTCTCTTGGACCCTCTCCAATCAGGCTGATTTGGCACTGTAACTCTATGGAAACTGCTCTTACTAAGGTCCCTGGGACCTCCTCATTGTTAAATCCAGGGGTGGGTTCATAGTTCTCCATTTATATGACCAGGCAGCATCTGACCCCACTGCCCCTTCCCTGCCCCTGGCTGCACTTTGGCCCTCCATTTGCCTTCCTGGACAACATGTTCTTTGGCTGATCTCTTACCCCACTCGGCTGTCCTTCTGCATCACCTTTGCTGGGTCCTCTCTGGTGTGGGACCTCTTTCCTTCTCTACTATGCTCACCCCCTTAGTGATTGTGGGAGTACAGTGGCTTTAATCCCCGCCTGTATGCCAGTGACTCCCAGCCCCATCTCCAGGCCCGAGGCCCCTCTGCTGAACTCCACACTCATATATCCAACTGCCTTTCCAACATTTCCATGTAGCAACCAATAGCCACCACAGCTCAACATGTGCAAAACTGAACTTTTGTCTCTGCACTTCAAACTTACCCACTAGTGGCCTTCGTCATCTCTCTTTATGGTGACAATCCTTACAGTTGCTGGGGTCAGAAATCTGGGCATTGTCATGGACTCCTCCATTCTTTAATATAACCTATTTGGGGTTCCTGCTGACTCTGTCTTCAAAATATGTCTAGAATCTAACCAATTTCTCAATATCTCTGTGGCTAGGCCACTGTCATTATTTATCCTAGCCCTTATGGGGCAGTGATGTTAACGTCACGCCACCTCATTGATCAAAATCTTTTAGGGGACACCTGTGTGGCTTAGTCATTTAAGCCTCCAACTCCTGACTTAGCTCAGGTCATGATCTCATGGTTTGTGAGTTCAAGGACCTCATCGGACTCTGTGCTGTTGGCGTGGAGGCTGCTTGGGATTCTCTCTCTCCTTCTCTCTTTGTCCCTTCCCTGCTTATGCAGATGCACATGCACTCTCTCTCTCTCAAAAATAAATAAATAAAAACTTAAAAAAAACACCTTTTGTTAGTGCTCCATTGTCCTACCTACAGGGTAAATTAAAAGGCACAGACCCCACCATAGCTACAGGAGCCTGCAGGAAAATCTGGCTCCCTGTTACCCCTTTGACCTCATCTCCCACTGCCCTTTCCTTCCACCCCTTCCCATCCACACTGGCCTCCTTGCTCTTTGTCAAACATGCCGGACTCTTTTCTGGCTGATGGCCTTTGCTCTTTTTGTCTCTTCTACCTGGAATATCCTCTCCCCAACATCCTCTTAATTAGCTCCCTCTTCACCTTCTCCAAATTTTTACTCAGTTATCATCATCTTTTCATTAGGTCTACCCTGATGATCCCATTAATACTGACTGCCCTACCTTATTGATAACCTACTTCCATTATCCTGCTCTATGTTTTCTATTTTTTCCATAGCACATGTGACTATATATTCATGTATATATTTTTTTATTATGTTTATTGTTTACTTTTCTCTTCACTAGATTGACACTCTGTAAGGCAGTGATCTTCACATATTTTATTCAGTGATGTATTTTAAGTGCCTGGAACAGTGCCTGGCACATAGTCATCACTCAATAAGTAATTGTTGTTGAATGGATGGATGGTTGGATGGTTGGATGGCTGGATGGCTGGATGGGTGGCTGGATGGATGGTTGGGTGGGAAAATGAATGAACACAAGCTGGTCAGTATATTAACAGCTCAGTCCCTACCAGGAGCTGTACATAACCATGTTATCTCCTGCTGTCTGGGGACCCCACATTTACAGCTTATCTTTATTAGCCCTCCGGTGGTGTGGGTGTCCTATTGGTGGCAAATCTCCAGAGGCACTTCTTACTGGGTTAAGGCTGGGCTGAGCTGGTCCAGGCTGCATGTATGCTCACGGCAGTTGATCGGGTCAGCTGGTGTCAAGCCTTAGGTCTAGTGGGCGATGAGAGGCTGTAAACAGGAAACAGAGTCCAGAAGGGAGTGCAGGAAGATTCAGGGAGCCATGGATATAAGGAGGAAGATGAAATCATGAGGCAAGGTTTGAGACTAGTGTCTGAGAATGACGTTAGTCATTGCTGGAGGTCTGTTCTGTGGGGGTACTGGTGGCAGGAGACACAGAATAGGCTGTCAGACTGTGGCAGATGTGTTCATCACTGTATAGCCAGTTTCTGGAATAGTGCCTGGCAATAGATGGTACATGATAAATAATTATTTATGAGATGACTGAAGCTTTGTTGAAAAGGGTTTTGTAGGATGAGACAGTTCCTAGTGTGGTATCTATGACAAGTCTTTGGGTCTAAACTCTGATCCAATAGCCTGCCACCCTCCTCCAGTACCTATCATCAGAAAGGTCCCTTTTTTCAGTAGATTATCCTGTGGCAGCTTTGTGCTCTGTTCTGTGGGGTCCTGGGTTTGAAATCCATCTGTGTGACCCTGCACACATTGCTTAGTCTTTCTTTAAGACTCAATTTTTTCATCTGAAACAGGTAATAATACTTGTATCATAATGTTGTTGGGCTTGGCTCATCTATGCACAGTACTTATTATTGTTGGATAGAGGTCTGAAACCTCTCTCACTATATTCCTAGTTGTTGGCTAGGTCCTGCATCCACTGTGGATGGATGTCCTACCTCAGAGACATTAGATCTTTTCTTGGAAAGAGCAGGTTGTGGTCCCAGCCTGGGCCCAGATCGTTCTGATGGACTCCCTGGTAGATCATGGTACCAGGGGCTTTGTGTTGTGTTAGAAGGTGATGCAACGGGTAGGTGAGAGACGGTAGTTTTATTTATTTATTTTTATTTTTTATTTTTTAAAAATGTTTTCTTAATTTTGAGAGAGAGAGAGAGAGAGAGAGAGAGTGCAAGTGGGGAGGGGCAGAGAGAGAGGAAGACACAGAATCCAAAGCAGGCTCCAGGCTCTGAGCTGTCAGCACACAGCCCGGCACAGGGCTTGAACTCACAGACCTTGAGATCATGACCTGAGCCAAAGTCAGATGTTCAACTGACTGAGCCACCCAGGCTCCCTGAAAGGTGGTGACCTTCAGGCTTTTGGCTTCCAGATGTCCTTCATCCCAGACTGGCCCTGCCCAGCTCATAGGCTCATTCACCCCCAGACTTTGGGTTGAGTGCACCATGAAAAACTTCTGGAGGGACTTGAGCAGTAGTATGATTAAATGGTCACATGGTAGAATGCAGAGGATTCATTTGTACAGAGTCAGCTCCACCTAAACGTGTAAACAGCAACTGTCACCATCTGTTGAAGCCTCTGGGTATTTGCTTAGTAACTTCAAAAGCATGAGCTTTGACCTGGATCCCAAAGTGCACCTGGGTTTGGAAATGGCTCACTGCTGCCACCAGAAGCTAGGTGGTGGGGAAGGGTTGGGGTGGGGTCGGGGGGAGCAGAAATACCTAAATTTACTCCCTGATCTGCCCTCTACTAATCCTGTGACCTTGGACAAGTTACCTTTCTTTCCTAGCCCTCAAGGTTTTCAGTCTTGTTTTGCTGGCAGAATCATTTTTTAAAAAGATATTTCATGTGGAAGACAAATTTATGGTTATTACAGATCAAATCCAAAGTAAAATTGCTCTGAATGAGAAGGGGAGGGGTTGGGGTGGCCCAGAGCCTTGCCTGTTGAGAATGTTCCCTCAAATTGTGCACACAGGTGGCTTCTGAGGTGCCTCCACTTTACCCTAAAGGCTCTGCACAGCACAGCTTGAAGCCCCCCAGCCCCAGTGCTATGTGAGGACCCTTCTAGCTCTGATGGGTGGTGATTTCATCCAGTAGAACTGCTGTTGGGATTGCTCACGTAGTAGTTAGGAATGAATGAGCTGAGCTGGCAGTGAATACAGAGGGGTAAGGAAACAAATGGCTGCTAAGGCAGGAGAAGATGAGGAAAGAGACCATATATGCCCAGGGAAAAGCAGTTCTCAGGACAGCAGCTTTAGGTACTGTGTACCTGATGGGGCTCTCTGCCTGGAACCTCAACCTTTAGGGATCTCTTTCAGCCATCTTGCTGTTCAGGAACCCCTGCCCTGTTTCAGCAGATGCACAAGGCCTTTGCCAGATGGTTTTAAAATCTTTTATGTGTTATTGCCTAATATCCCAGTTGGAGACAGGAAGATGTAGATGACACAGCTGAGTCCTTGTGGCACTCAGTGTCTGGCGGAGGGGGTGTCAGAGCACTGGGAATTATTTGCACGTCTAGGTGCTCTCATGGAGACAGGGCAAAGGTCACTCCAGGCCAGAGGAGGGGGCCAGTCCCTCTGTCTGGGGGAGGCCAGGAGGACCACACAGAGGAACTGCCGTCTGGGCTGTGATTGAAGCCCAAGAGACCACTAATGCCCCTGGACAGGAGTCGGAGGGTGGGAAGCTGGGTGGGGCCCCTTAAGCACAAGGAAAAGTGGGCACACAGTCATGGGCACCCAGAAGAGCACTGGACTGCCTTGAGAGCAAGTCTATCTCCATATGGAAACTCATACACTTAACTCCAGGTTTACATATTCCTCCTGTGGGATCCACACTGCAGAAGGAAAAGGCCCGTCCATGTAAGCCACAGATTTAACTTTGGTGAATAGCTGGATGTTTAGTGAGAAATGATGTCAATTCTTTATTAAAATTATTGGAATCTCTTTACAATTACCTGTTCCTAGAATAAATGATCCCATGAGACCCAATCCCAGTATCTCTTTTTGGCACTGTCTGTAGATTTCTAATGATAACAACTGGCTGACCTCTCATAAAAACACAGCTTCAAAGAGACTCTTTTAGTGCCTGCTTTGTCCATGCTCCCGGCAGGCACAGGAAGGGAAAGGGGTCTTGGAAGATTCTCATAGAGATTTGAGGGCAAAAGCAGTTACTTTCATTCACTGACTTCTCACTTTTTATCAAAGACAAATCCTGCAAGAGTCAATCAGGGCCTGGTTAGAAGGAGGAGCTCCCTAAGAGACAGAACCTTCCCCACATTTTTACTGGGCTAACCCTCACCTCCCTGAGCATGCTTCTCACGTGGGGGAGGATTCAGGGGCTGTCATCAGGTTCTTGTTTCTACGAAAAAAAACCCCTGAACAATACACATCGGCCAGAATTGACAACAATCTTCCCATCCTGATTACATTCCCACCCTCTATGCCTACCACTTTTCTCTTTTTTGTCTCCCTCTCTGCTCCTGCTCACATATGTATTTATTCCCTTGGTACTTAGGCCCCATCACTCTGCCCCATCAGGGTAACTGGCTTGGCGAGCTAATGGTTTTCCCAATCACGAGGAATAGCCATGTCCATAAACTTGCATGTCATGAAGGCTCCTCCCCAGAAATCCTCTCTGAGGATGTTCCAAAACTTGAGGTTGCCTCTCCCTCACATTTGATACAACTTGTCCCAATATCATTTTTGCAACTGCTGAAATATGCATACATATAATATATATTTCAAATCTATATGAAAAATATAAGCACATATTTAATTTCTTTCTTAACAGTCCTCCTTTGCCTCTACTTCTAAGTCTTTGGGGATTGGCTCGTTGTAAATGACACATCGTAAATAATTGTATGAGCAGGGAACAGGGATTTCTGGCACCCCCACGTAATGAGGGGACCATGGACAGTGGGCTACGAGCCACGGGCTTGGGCAGCAAACAGACTAACTTTCTCTCGTTCCCGTGTGCTGAGCGCAGTGCCTGGCACAGAGTGGGTGCTTAGGCGTGATTCAGCCAGTGGGTGGATCAGTGTGATCTCCTCGACAATTTAAATCCTGTGTTGATCAAACAAGATGAGGAGCTGACAAAAGCCCTGTCGTAGGGAGTGGGAGTGCTCAGAACTGTGGCCGAGTGTGTGGTGTGGCTCTCAAAAATGGGGCTCTCATGGATGTGGGGGTGTCCTTCTGGTGGGGCCTGGGAAACAGCAGGCAAGATGGTGGTGATGGGGACCTGGAGCGGGGTCAGCTCTTCCAAGTGAGCTCCATGCTATCCATGGAGGGAGAAAGAGCTTTGGTGGCTTTCTCCCCTGCTGCCATCTTCCTTGGCTCTGGTAGAGCTTGAGCTGGGGAGGGCAGGGTCCTTCTCTCCACTTCTACTGCTGGGGGACGTGAGCCCAGTGTCACTGCTGTGCATGGGATTTGCTCTGAGTAGATGTGCCTCCTGAAGGAAACTGCTTGGAGGTCAAGGAGGGAGACCTGGCCTGTCAACTCCCTTGCAGAAGCAAGGGAGCCATGTGAGTGCGTGGTCAAAGCCAGGCTTTGTCAAGCTCTTCCTGTAAAGTGTCAGATAGTAAATAGTTCAGACTTTGTGGGTCCTACTGTCTTGGTTACAACTACTCAGTTTGGCCATCTTAGTGCAAAGGCCTAGTGCATAGACAATACATAAATACACAGGTGTGGCTGTGTTTCAGTAACATTTTATTTACACAATAGGCACAGACCAGATTTGACCCATGGACTACAGTTTGCTACCCCCTTCTCGAAGCTTATCACTCTGACTTGAAAACTTGATTTTGATCTCTGTGCTCCTGACTTTCTTTTCAATTTGCTGAATCCCATAGAGCATGACTTCTGTATTTCTGACCCCAGCCTGGTCACCCAGCCCCGACTGTTGGCTGTGTCTTCTGCTCAGGCTGGGGCTCTTGCTCCAGCTGACCCTGCTGTAACTACATACAGGGAGGCAGAGAAGAACCAGGGAGCCAGTCAAGAGCAGTGCCAGAGGACACTGTGGAATTCTCAAGAGGAAAAATGCAGGTGTCCATCTCTGGAATGGATGGATGAAGAAGAGAATTCAGCCAAGTTTGTTTTCTAAGTTAGCTGAGACTACTATTTAGAGTCTCCCTCGAACAAAACAAACTCTAGAGTGCTTGATGAGGCTCTGGGGACACATTTAGAGAACCCTGGTCCAGGCTGACATACAGTCTGAGAGTTAGGGGTAAAAAGTCTTTTGACTTTTTGGATGTCATCTGGAGCCGATAGAGACCATCAGAGGATATGCATGTCATTCTGTTCCCCACCCCCCCGACTGTGTCAGGCCTCTTTCCCTGCCTCTCACTGGACCTCTGAGGTGTCACTCTTTCTACACAGACTGGAAGCCTGTTGGAATTCAATGGGGCCCTAGAGGTCACTGGGTGTAATATAAGTGTTTTATTGATGAGTCAACAGAAACTCAGAGAGATAAACAACTCACCCAACCTCTCACAGCTAGTTAACAGCAGAGCTGTGGGCAGGACCCAAGTCTCCTGACTTACCTTCCCCTTCCCCGGATTTTCTGAGTGGTTTGTATTTCCGCTCTGAGAAGAACAAGCCAAAACATGTGGAAAAGACCCCCGGGAAATGTCTCACTACCGCAGCTTACAACTTTTTTTTTGTTTTTTAATTTTTTTTCAATGTTTATTTATTTTTGAGAAAGAGACAGAGTGTGAACGGGGAAGGGGCAGAGAGAGGGAGACACAGAATCCAAAGCAGGCTCCAGGCTCTGAGCACAGAGCCTGATGCGGGGCTCGAGCTCACAAACCGTGAGATCATGAACTGAGCCAACGTTGGAAGCTTAACGCACTAAGCCACCCAGGTGCCCCACAGCTTACAACTTCTTCCCACCGTTTGCTGTAACCCATCCTCCACTCTCTCCCAGGGAACCACCTGGGTTCAGATTCTGCAGCAGGTAAAGCATCTTCTGCAGGTAGTTCTGGTGATTCTAGAACAAGAGTTCATTAGGAAAAGTAATTATTCACAGGCCTCAGGCATAGCAAATTCTACCTCACTCCTCAAACCCCTGTGAGTTCTTAGGACACGGAGACTCATCATCTGTATTCTTTCCATAAAATACACACTCCAGTAGCGTGAGTTGATGGGTACTCTTCCTTTATTTTTTAGAAAGGCAACCACAAAATAAAAACAAGAGGGACCAAGGGGATCTAATTAAGACTCCATAAAGCAGGGACTGGTATCTCCATGATCTGGCTGGAGTAAGATTGCTGTTTTCTTTCTACCCTGCCACTGATATAAATGAGTTCTTAATTCCTCCTTTTGTGAAGAACAGGTTATCAGGCTCTTACTCATTAAGTGGCTTCAGGGCCCGCAGCAGAGCTTAATGGTCGTTTAAATTAGAGCCCCTGCCTTCAGCACCATTGGTGGGGCAAGAATAGGGAGTCCTGGGAAGGGAAAGAAATTTCCCAGGATTTGAGGGCTGAGGGAAGCAGGGAAAGAGTGACCTTGGAGGTATTTGGAGGGCAGGCCCTACTATTCCTACTCACTGTCCACAGGATGAAGTTCAAACTCCTTACTGTGGATTAAAAAGCATCCTGCTGTTTCTGTTTCAGCTTGCCTCTTCTGGCTTCACTGATGGCTTCCCTTCCCCTGGTCTTCCCAGCCATGCACACTGTGGCCTGAGGGACCCCCTATCTGAGCAGGCCTGTGGTTCCCTATTCGTGGAACGCCCCTCTCTCTCTCCGCTTGCTTCCACCTGGCTTTTCTCAAGACACACCTCAAGACCCTCCTCTCTAGGAGGACATTTCTTACTATTGGATACTTCCCTTGTAACTGTCAGAGACTATGAAAACACCCCTGATGATGCACCATGGCATATCCTCCTAGTTCTGCCTGGACCCCTAAGGCCTCGTGGATGGATTCTTCTTCAGATCCAGGGCTTGGCTGGATTCTTGATTCTTGTCCAGGAGGGGAGAAGGGAAGGAGGAAGAAGGGCAGGGCAGGCCATATAGGAGGGAAAAGCACCTCGATATTCAACACTCCTCTGGACCCGGGTATTTGGTGAAGAATGACATAACACCCTGCTTCCTGGTGATGTCTGTTTGTTCATCCAACCAACGCTGAATGCTGGCTTTGAGCATATATTGTCCACTTTCTACCCTCCGTCAGCCTTTAGACTTCATTCCAATGCACATTTCTCTTCCTTTTAATAAATAAATAAAGTTTATTTATTTATTTTGAGAGAGAGCAGTGGAGGGGCAGAGAGGGAGAGAGAACCCCAAGCAGGCTCTGCACTGTTAGCACAGAGCCCGATGAGGGGATCAAACCCGCAAACCATGAGATCATGACCTGAGTTGAAATCAAGTCAGACGCTTAACTGACTGAGCCACCCAGGTGCCCTGCAATGCACATTTCTTACCGCCTCACCCTCATTTGTTAGGTTCCCTAACTCAGGGCACTCAGGTGCTTCTTCAGGACTGCTTGGAATCAGAAAGAGTTTAAAACCGAACGGGATCCTTCACGAGAACACCCCCTCATCCATCAGTCATGGAGGTCCAGACTCCTAGGCGCTGAAATCTATGTGTCTGTTTATTTCAGGTGCAAACCTTTTTAAGTTTCGGTAACGCAGCACCTTGGGTGCAGAAAGCCCTTTTACTTTTATTATTATTTTTGTATGCCTATTAGATGTGCATATAAAGTCAGGTTCCCCAGAAGCAGGCCAAGAAAATGCTCTGGAGAAAGTAGGAGAGGGAGACCGATGGGAACGGGGAGAAGCCAAGTGAGGGGGCCAGCCCCCACCGACCCCACAGTGGAGCTCTGGAGCCAGAAATACTCCTCAGAGTTTGTCCTGACTCAGGCAAGGTTGCCGGGCTCTTGTACTCCCAAATCAGTTATTGGCTAAGAAGGAAGAGAGGTGAGGACTCCCAGGCACTTCAGTTCTTTGGGACTAGGGACAAATTGACTCTGGGGGTAGCAGTAGTACAGGCACAGCCTTCAGCCTGCAGGTGCACGGAAGTGGGTGTGTAGAGGACCAGCGAGGTCTAAGGTGAACCTTCAAAAGTGTCCACATAGTGTGTACCCCAAACCTAATATCTCTAGAAACCACAGACCTTAAACCATAACCCATAAACCATAGGTAGCCTCACCTTGCTACCTTATACAGGAAAATGAGGTCCAGAGAAGAAGAGAAATTACTTCAAGGATGCACAGATTCAAGGCAGAGCTGGGACTTGAAAGGACCTGAATGCAGGACTTCTGGCCTGGGTCCAGGCCTCTTCTCTGACATCCAGCTTTCTGTTATCAATTTGGTATAAGCAAAAGATGTCCACTGGTAACCCACTTGGCTAAGTATTTTCAAAGTAATTAATATGGATGCAAAAAGATTTATTTTCTTTAAAAAGCATTTACAGATTTCCATTAAATTGCAAGGCCTCCTAGTGCCTGCAAGGTGATACAATTCACAAGAGACCAAATATATGTCCTAATTTACACTGCTTCCCTCTATCCTTCTTTGTCCTGTCCCAACTTTTTGGATCCCTGAAATGGGGTCCCGTGATGTGCCTACTTCTCTACAGGTGATCAGTGGATGAAATGAGAAGAAAACCCAGACCCCATACAAAAAAGTTGAAGGCCAGTACTGTCCCTATGAGTCAACTTTTAAGTTTTTAATTGCAGGTTTTAAGGAACACTGGAATAAAATTTCTCCATAGGGCTTATGTGTTTGTTATCATTAAAGGCAGTTTGCTCAGCTAATTGTCAAGGAATAGGTAGCACACTTGCAGATTTATCTTGCATGGCATCTGCATGAACTTTGAGCTCCAGCCTGTAAGTACTGGCAAATTCTGAACACTGGCAAGAGCAGAACATTCCTGTCTGCTGCGTTAAAATCTCCAGCAAAGTTTCTCAAAGCAAATTACCCTGCGGCTATAATCTTCTCCACACGACACATTTACCGTCCCCATCCTGGGCCTTTGAGGGGACAGAAAATGAGTTTGGCACAAAGAGTTGTCCTTGATTTCCTGCCGAAACAGGATCGTTTCTGCATCAGTCATAAATAAATAGGCTTAAATGCAAAAGGCGGTTGGAGTGTCATTACCAGCAAGTGTTGACAGCGTTACCTCCTTGCTAATAGCCTTTTTTAAATCAGGGGTTTTGCTATTGAAATTCATCTGAGCACCATTAACAAGTCATATGGAAAAGTAATATAGACGTTTGACAAAGAGCAATTAGATTTTACAGCTCGTGTGAGGGAGGAGGATCCCGGGCAGGATGAAAAAGCCCAGAGAGCAGTCCCTGTTCCCACTCACCAATGTAAACTGAACCCAAGTAGTTTGGGGTGGGGGTACAGTGGAGAGGAGTGTGTGTGACAGAGTCTAATTGAAAACTGACATATGAAACTAGTGAGTGCCAGGACCAAGTAAACACACAGCTTCTCAGGCAGATCTTACTATCCTGGGGGATTTCTTATTCCCTGTCCAGGACAGAAGGTGCTTTTTTGGTTTGGGTGCTTGACAATGACTGAACTTGGGCTAATGTCCACTGGGGCTGTTATCCTCATGGATTGTCTGCTTTGAGACTTAGATGTTATTTAAGTGCAACTGAGTGTGTTACACTGATGTTTGCTGTTAATCCACTCCCAGCTTTGAGAGTCCTTGGATAGGTGGCCTGAAACCCAGAAAATGCATCCAGAATTTGGCAATCCTGCTGGTGCTGAAACACAAGCAGGTCCCACCAGTGATGATCACTTGTGGCCAAGAGAGTGCAGCCCAGGAGAAAAGCTATTCATCCATGTTTTGTCTTTCTTTAAATTAAATTAGAGATGCACAATGCTCCCTGATGCAAAATGTGCACAGGGTCACTAGGTTGCTGGGCATAGCTGGGGAGAATGCAGTTTAAGTCAATCTGGAGCCTCTTATTGCAGCTTAATTTTGGGGGGCATTTTCCATGCTTTAAGAGTTGTGTCTGTATCAAAAACCCAAACCCAAACCCAAACCCAAAATAAAAAGAGGTTACTGCAATTAAGATTTAGAATCTACAAGGGACCTGGTGAGAGGAGCCAAGGGAGGTGGTGAAATCGTCTCTTGAATCTCTCTGCAACTTGTTTCTCACTCAAGGCAGGTGCAAGAATTAGGTCAGCTCTTGAAACCGCCCAGCCTTAAGATCTTATGATGCTGTGAAGTTCAGATTTTATATCACGATTTGTAGGAAGCTTTCCTCCCAGGGTTTTGGAGCCTGTTAGCTCATTTGTCAAATGGGAGTAACAATGGTACCTCTCATGGGGTTGTTTAAATGCTCAGAGACTGACATAACATCGTGCACATGAAGGTACACTGCCTGGTGTGTGTAACCAGTGCCCACAAATGTTAACTATGATGATTCTTATTTCCAAAGGTAGGGTCACTGGACTGAGGACTCAGAAAGCAACATAAGAAATATGGGAAAATAATATAATGTATTATAAGAAACCCTCACTTTTCTTGTTCAGACAATGGGATGAAAACAACCACCTGGCTTACCTCGCAAGGTTTCTTTGAGAATCAAATGACATAATGTATTTGAGAGTACAGATAGCTGATTAGGTAAGATGTACATCTATAAGATTAATGCCAACAGCTTCCAGTGTCCCCTCACCTGTGTACAGGGTCACCCCCCTTTTGCTACATGGACCTTTTCCTTCTCATTTTCTTGTGTGTGACTTAAAGAAATTCCCCTGCGCATAATATGTGAGCTAAAAGTACCCTTTTTGTTACAGACAGGAGCCCACTTTCATTTCTTCCAAGAGGGAGCTGGCAAGGAGCAGTAGTGGGTGGCACTCTGGAGTCAGGCAGGTGGGCCTGGCCAGTGTGGATTTGTCCCTGGGCCCACTCAGGCTGGCTGCATTCTGGGTCCTTCTGACCTGGCAGGGCTCTGTCATATTTGGGAAAGGGATGTAGTTCATTAGCTTATTGAATGATTGTGGAAGCCTCTACTTTATTTTTTTTTAATTTTTTTTCTTAATGTTTTTATTTATTTTTGAGAGAGAGAGAGAGAGAGAGAGAGAGCATGAGCAGGGAAGGGGCAGAGAGAGAGGGAGACACAGAATTGGAAGCAGGCTCCAGGCTCTGAGCCATCAGCACAGAGCCCAATGCGGGGCTCGAACTCACAGACTGTGAGATCATGACCTGAGCCGAAGTCGGACGCTCAGCCGAAGTCGGACGCTCAACCGACTGAGCCACCCAGGTGCCCCTGGAAGCCTCTACTTTAAAAGCATTTGGGGATTTTCTGTTTTTGAGGAACTTTGGGCTGGCCTGGGGGAGGGTCATATTCAAGGGTGCTCAGGCTCTGTACCTCCATCCCCCTGGAACCCATTTGGATTCTTCTGAGGAAAGAGACCCTAAACGAAGAACTTAGCTACATCTGGTCATCTCTGTGGGGTCTGTGTGCAAGAATCAATGGGACCTCTGAACATTCCCCTGATTCTACACATTGCCAATTTTATACATAGGACTGGGCTGATTTGATAAGGCTTTGGCACTGGGTCCTGTTCTACCTGAGGCAGACATCTGGGTCCCTAAGAACAGTCTTTCCTTATAGGTCAGACTCTCACCAACTCTCACCTGAGCACTAGCTAGGCTTTGATTGTATGAGACCCAAAATCTCTGTCAGGAATAGTCTTTGTTGATGTCCCACAGCAACTCTCCCCAGGCATATATTCTACAGGATCAATCAATGAACACTTCACTCACCAGGAATATAGGGCACCTATTATATCCACAGAGTGTCTTCTGATTGTAAGCAATAGAAACACACTGACTAGTTTGGGGGCAGGAAGGAGAAAGCTTGTAGACAGTTCTAATAGCTGGAGACTGCTAGGGTCAACCAGAGCTGTTCTTCCCTTCTTCCACAGCAAGAGTTCAAGCAAGAGGTGGCTGCCAGCCAGAGACCACAGTTCCTAGCCCCACGTTTACAGCCCATGTGGCCGGATGTCCAATTTCTGGCCAATGAGCATGAGCAGGACTGCATGTGCCACTTCTAGACCTGGCCCCTGAGGCCTTGTGGGTTCACGCCCGCACATCTTTCCCTCCTCCCTCCGGTTGGGGTAGCTTCAACCTTGGAGACTTGTGAAGGTGCATGGTGTTGAAGGGGGCAGAGCTGTGGCAGCCACTATAAGATTGTGTGGAGCTGAACTGTCTCAGGAGTAAGTTCTTGAACTGTACAAGGAGTAAGCTTCTACTTTCTTTGAGTCTCTGTGTTTTGGGGCTCCTTGTTTTAGCAGTTTGACCTTTACCCTGATTGATTCAGGAGACTGAATCAAGACAACTGCTGAACAGCCAAGTCTTGAGAAGGCATGGTGGGGCAGCACCAGACACCTCAAGCAGCAAGATTTGTACATCGACTCTCTGGTCACTGCCATTACATGGACTCCTCTTCATTGTCACTGCTGGATGCCTCTGATCCTTTAGGCTTCCAATTCCCATGAGGTGATCCGAGTGGCCCAGCTCAGGGCAGGTCTCTATCCTGAGATCAATATGCTGTGGCCAGAGAGACAAGCTCGTCATGGAAATGTAAACACTGAGGCTCCCTACCTTTTCATCTCTCAGGGTTTTCTGGAAAAGGGGACCACTGGGTACTGTTGTTTCTTATACCATGCATATGTCACAGTCAGATGAAGCAAGGAACACACAGAGGGACAGGAATTTAGATTTTTGTGGGGAGACAGGAAAATGAATAGACACAATATGGAGATGTGAGAGCTAAAACTGAGGTTTTCATTAGTTATTATGAGAGCTCAAGGGAGAGGCAGCTGATGTGACAGGGGGAAGGGGTTTAGGAAGATGTAGGATGTTGACAGCAGGGTTACTCCTGTGGAAGGAATCTGACTGATTCCAGCACTGGTGAGTGGCCTAGAGCAAGGTATGTAAATTACCCCTCTGAACACAGTTCCTCATTTGTAAAAGAAAGAGGATAATGCTACAGCCTTTTTGATAGGACATAGCTCTAGCTACGCTGGAATTGGGGAAAGGAAATGGTAGAAAGTAAGGGAGAAGAGGTGATATTACTGTTCTACCTGGATAGAATTTGTGAGTACATATTCCTCGGTGCCCAACTGTCCATAATCAGTCTGTTGCCAAAGACTATTCCCATTTGATCTGGAAACCATCTGTGATTGTTAGTTTCATGTGCCAAATTGGCTGGTCGATAGTTCCTGGTTATTCAATTACACACTCACCTAAGTTGTGGTGTGATGATATTTTCATAGCTGTGGTTAACATCTATAATCAGTTGACTTAAGTAAAGAAGATTATTCTCAGTGATGTGCATGGGCCTCAAGCCATCAGTTGGAAGGCCTTAAATGCCTTAAACCTGAGATTACCCTGAGAAAGAAGAAATTCTGCCTCAAGACTGCAGCATCAACTCCAGCCTGCTGGCCTGCCCTGTGGATTTCAGACTTGCCAGCCCCAACAGTAGCATGAGCCAATTCCTTGAGTGCATCTTTTTTTCTCTCTATATATAGATGGAATACATCTCACTCGAGAAATCTTTTTCTACAGAGAGATATTATATATATATATATATATATATATATATATATATACACACACACACACACCATAATATGCTGTGTGTATATATATATATACCATCTTATCATAATCAATTATATATATCATATGTGATACATACACACAGATATGTCTCTCATCTATATAGAGAGAAGGAAGATAATTTCACAGAATTGGTTCATGCCCTATCTATCTCTCTAGCATCTATCTATCTATATAGCACTTATGGGTTCGGTTTCTCTAGAGAGCACTAATATGCTGGATCTCTACTCTTTCTCCCATCCAAATGCACACTGACCCCATGAAAGTTTAAGCAGCCCTTCATTGGAATACAGGGCAGTGGTAGAAGATGGATGGAAGGTGGTGGCCCTGGGAGTTCCTCTGTCTTCTGAGCTGGGGGTGAGACCTCTGGGCCAGGTGTTGAGGGAGGCCCAGGCAGACACGCTATGACTTCCCAAGTCTTGCTCCTCTACTGTTTTTGTTTGTTTGTTTGTTTGTTTGTTTGTTTCTACTGTAGATGCAGAGGATTCAGTTAATCATGCTTCTCATTTCAGGGTGTCTTATCGTATGTTCTCACTGGGCCCCTTTTTTGGTGCTATGTTTTGTCCTATGCTATTCCTTTGTATTCTCCTTCCCTGTCTGAGATGTTTCTAACATACTCGATATATATTTTGTCTTAAAAAAATTTTTTTAATGTATTCATTTTTGAGAGACAGAGACAGAGAGCAAGCAAGGGAGGAGCAGACAGAGAGGGAGACACAGAATCTGAAGCAGGCTCTAGGCTCTGAGCTGTCAGCACAAAGCCTCATGTGGGGCTTGAACTCACAAACTGTGAGATCATGACCTGAGCCTAAGTGAAACGCCTAACCCACTGAGCCACCTAGGTGCCCTCAATATACATTTTTTCATTTTAGTTTTGTTTTATTGTGGAGTATGTATCATATAGTGTACAAGCATTTTAATGTACATAAACAGAATTGGATTTTTTTTTCTTTCCTTTTCCAATTCAGCAGTATGTTTGTAATATCTCTTCCTGTTGGTCTGTGTGCTTCTGGTCTGTTGCTTCTAATTGTTGTGGAGTACATCACTGTGTATCCACCATATTTATTCTATCCTTCCCCCAGAAATGAACCCTTAGACTGGCTCTAACCCTTGCCCCACAATCAATGCTGTGGCAAGCATACCTGGGTGGGTACCTTTGAGAATTTCTCTGCCATCTATATCCAGGAGCAGAATTTCTAGGCCACAGAGTATCTGAATGCTGAATCTAAGCATTTGCAAAATGGTCCCCAGAATGGCTGCACCCATCTGCACTGTAATAGCACTGCACAAAGGCCCCTATATCCCCACATCCTTGACAACTACTGGCATTATCTAGCTTTCTGATTTTTGCCAAGCTGGTAGATGTTAAGTGATAGTGCCTTGGTGTTTAATTTGCTTTCTCTAATTACTAATCAACGTGAGCATCTCTTCATGCACTTGCTGTGCTTTTGGGTCTTCTCTGCTGTGAACTGACTGTTCGTGGTTATTGATCATTTTCTTTTGTGGCCTTTGACTTTTTCTTGTTGATATTTGAATTTGTGGGGGTTCCTTGAAGATTTTCAATACTAGTCCTTTGTCAGTTTTTTTTTTTAAGTTTATTTATTTTGAGAGAGAGACAGAGAGAGAGAGAGAGAGCAAGCATGTGAGTGGGGCAGGGGCAGAGAGAGAGGGAGAGAGAATTCCCAGTAGGCCCAGTACTGTCAGTACAGGCTAGATGCAGGGCTCAAACCCATAAATTGTGAGATCATGACCTGAGCTGAAACCAAGATTCGGACACTTAACCGACTGAGCCACCCAGGAGACCCAGTCCTTGGTTAGTTTTAGATGTTGTAAATATCTCCTTCCATTTCACTATTTGTCAATGAAATTTTATTGCATAAATTTCCTGAGTTTGGTGTTATTAAATCCATTCATTTTTTACCTTACGATTTTTTGAATTTTTTTAAGAAGTTGTTTTCTAGTCTTAGATTATAAACATAATTCCTTCTGTTACTACCTATTTGTGCTATAGTTAAAATATTTAATTCATCTGGAGTCCATCTTGAAATGTTGAGTTAGGTAAAGATCAAGTTTTATTTTCCTTAGTCCAGTGAGTCAATTTCTCCAACCCTCGCATTAATGGTTTATTCCAGTCTACTGTGTGGGAATGTACAATTCCCGTATCTACACAGGGCTCCATCTTAACTTTTTCTTATCTTCCTTTGTACTTCATTGGTTCATGAATGTTCTATACTGTTTATTTCCATGGTGTTATAGTATTTTTAGTAAGGAAAGTCTTCCCACCTTGCTCTTCATTTTCAAAGTTGACTGAGAATTTATGAGTTTTATGAGTTTTGTTGTTATCATTTTGATAAAAACTGGAAAGATAAAATATTTATAAACATGTGTATGGTATGAAAAATAAACATACAATAGACAGTTATATATTTACTCCCAATTGATAAAATGAAACATTATCTTTGAAGCTCCGAGAGCACCATTCCATAACCCATTCCTGTGGCTCGACCCTCAGAAACAAACTTTACCCTGAATTTTGTGTTTATCATCCCATTTCTTGTCTTCGCAGTTTGTGTAACTAAATATAGAAGGCTTAGATTTGAAATTTTTTGTTCTTTTAAATTTATTTTATTTATTTATTTATTTATTTATTTATTTATTCATTCATTCATTCATTCAGAGAGAGAGGCAGAGAGAGAGAGAGAGAGAGAGAGAGAATCCCAAGCAGGCCCCCTGCTATCAGCACAGAGTCTGACATGGGGCTCGATCTCATGACTGTGAGACCATGACCTGAGCTGAAATCAAGAGTTGGTCGCTCAACTGACTGAGCCACCTAGGTGCCCCTTGAAATTTTGTTTTTAGCTTTGTTTATTTTTTAATTGTGTATCAGTGGAATTATAATGAATGCCTTCTTCCACTTTCTTTTTTTTCACTTAACATTATATTAGCAAAATTAATATCTGTTGTTACATGTGTTTTAGATCATTAATTTTCACAAAAGTACAGTATCCCATTGTACAAACATCCCATATTTTTTTAATGATTTATTCTGATGTTGAATGGGTTGTTTTCAGCTTTTGTCTATTAGTGGTAATGCTGCCATAAACACCCTTGCCTTTTTCTCCTGCTACCCATGAGCAAGCATGTCTCTGCAACAGAACTTCTTAAACTGTTGGGCCTCAGGACTCCTTTCACGTCTAGAAATAATTGAGGACTCTATAAAACTATTGATTATATGGGTTATATCCAATTATATTTATTGTATTAGGCATTAAAACTGAGAAAAAATTAAAGGTATTGATTCATAAATAATGGTGATATTGGGGCAGTGAAAATACTCTGTATGATACCATAACAATGGATACATGTCATTTTACATTTGTCTAAACCCACAGAATATACAATACCCAGAGTCAATCCTGATGTAAACTAGGGACTTTGGGTGGTTATGATGTGTCAGTGTATATTCATTAATTTTAACAAATGTCCCACTCTGGCAGGGGATGTTGATAATGGGGGAGGCTGTGCATGTGTGGAAGTGGGAGGTATATGGGAAATATCAGTAACCTTCCCTCAATTTTGCTGCAAGCCAAAAACTGCTCTAAAAAATAAAGTCTTAATAAAAAAATAATGAACTCATTATGGGTTGATATAAATAACGTATCTTTGTGAAACATAGCTCTATTTTTCAATATAAGAAAAATTAATGAAATGTGTCATTGTTTTACATCAGAAAAACCTCTTTAATAGAAGACAGCTAGATCCTGACAACTGCTTCTACAATCTATCTTTAATTGTTGTTTTGGTTGAAGTACATGAAGAAAACCTGGCCTCAGATCTGGAAAAAGTAGTACTATTTTAATAGCCTTTTCAGATCATTGTGGCTATTTTCCTCTGATACTACAGTAGTGCCCCTTTTCTGTCGTTTCACTTTCCATGGTTCCATTTGCCCATCATCAACCACAGTCTGGAAGCAGATGGTTTTCCTTCTGATGCATCATCAGAAAGTCAATAGTTAGCCTAATGCTATGTCACATGCCTGTGTCACTCACCTCACTTCATTTTGTCACATAACTATTGTATCTACTCACATCATTGCAAGAAGAAGGGGGAGTGCAGCCTAATCAGATATTTTGAGAAAAAGAGAGAGAGAGGGAGAGAAAGCACATTGACATAACTTTTATCATGATATATTGTTTTAATTGTTTTCTTTTATTATTAGATATTGTTAATCTCTTACTGTGCCTACATTATAAATTAAACTTTATCATAGGTATGTATGTATGGGAAAAAAACATAGTATGTATAGGGTTTAGTACTCTCTGTGGTTTCTAGCATTCACTGGGGGTCTTGGGATATATCCCCTGTGAGCAAGGAGGGACTAGTGTTTACCCAAACTTGACAACTAGTAATTTCTCTAAAGATTAGGTGCAATATAAAATCTGAAACCATGTCAATGACCTTTTTGTACTCAGTTATATTAAAATGTATTGGCCTACCTGGAACTTTGAGTAGATCCTTTACTTCTGCATGATTTTGTAACATCACATGTTGGTCATTTGGATATGTTTCACTGAGCTAGGCAGACATTATAAATTTGTGATACATTTCAGTATAAGATATCAAAAGATCATATTCATTAATATCACTACTGATCTTATTAGAAAAGTCTTTAAGTATTGGTAAGTTGTCAAGCTCATGGTGGTAATTACAAGGTTTTCAAGATTCTGGTTTTTGCTTGAAAGGTTGAATTTTACCATTGGCAACAAATAATGTTAGCTTTCCCTAGAGTGAAAGGCTCACATCATTCATTTCTGAGAAAATGTCTCTCGAATATTCAAGTTTGAATAACCATAGTTTGTCTGTCAGTATTTGTTTCAAATAAAAATGATATTCTGTGAAAAAAGTAGTTCAGCTCACAACCCAAGCAATTACACAATGGCTTTTTCTCAAGACAATCTTTATACTTCAATATGCAACTGAAGTGTTGCAGGTATTTCTCATTTCATCACATAGACTATTAAAAAGTTTTTTATCAAGGGCTGAGATTTAATAAAACTACTACCTTTTACTCCTTTAAGGACTTTCTTAATAATGGCATTTAAAAAATATGAGTATGTCATAGTGTATAATACACAGTGAAAAAAGAAAGCATGTCTAAGTATTATAATGAAAATAGTTTTGACCTTGCAGAAGTCCTGGGAAGGTTCCAGGGATCCTCAGGAGTTTGTGGACCATGTGTGGAGTGTCTCCACTCTCCAGTATGTATGTGGAGTGTATTTGCTGGGTTATACAGGCATCCATATATTCTCATTGGCTATGTAATATCAAGTTATCTTTTAAGTGATTGTAACAATTTTCATTCCCACCAAGGAAGTAAAAGGATTCTCATTTCTACGTATTCTCACCACACTTGATATGACCAGATTTTTATATTCTGGCCAATATGGTCGATATGCAATGTGCCTCACTGGGGTTTTAACTTGTGGTGCTTTGTGCAAGCACTTTTTCTTATCTTTTTTCTTTTTTAAAAAGTTTATTTATTTTAAGAGAGAGAGAGAGAGAGAATGAGCAGCGTAAGGGGCAGAGAAAGAGGGAGAGAGAGAGAATCCCAAGCAGGCTCCACGCTGTCAGTGCAGAGTCTGAAGTGGGGCTTGAACTCACAAACCATGAGATCATGACCTGAGCTGAAATCAAGTCGAACGTGCAACTGACTGAGCCACCCAGGTGCCCATCTTTTCTTATCTTTATTAGCTGTTTGTATTTCTTCTTCCATCGAGTATTTAAGGATTTTGTCCAGTTTTTTCTTGATTACTTGTTTTTTAGTCTGTCGGCACCTTCATGCAATATGGATTCATGTCTTTTTTCTTTTTCAAGAACTCTTTTCCTTTCATTTCTTCCACTCTCGTTTTATACTCAACTCTGTCATTCTTTCCTACAGAGATTATACATTTTTAGCAGGGTTTTTTTTTGTTTGTTTGTTTTTTCAGTCTCTTCATATGTCTTACAAGGACTGTGGCCACTGGTATTGTTGGGCAGTTTGCCTTTTTCCCCCTCCACTTATGACTGCTGTGCTCCAAGAGTCTCTGGTCTCCATGGCTGACAGCTCTCCTGGGGAGGTGTAGGTGAACTCTGTACCTAGCACATTGCCCACTAGGCTTTTGTTTTCTTTAGGGCCTGTGCTATATTAGTTGTCATGGTTGAGAGAAAATGAGAGACAAAGGAGAGCTTTGGGTAAAAAGGAGAGAGGAGGAAGGGATTTTGAGTGACAGAGGAAGGGAAGCTTGCTCGAGGACCCTGGGAGCCATGAGAAGCTGCACCTCGTTGGAGCTCAATGGAAATGGGGGGGGTCATCCCACAGGATCGAGAGATTCCCAGCCTCAGCAAAGATTCTTATGCCTCCGGGACAGCATGCAAGTGGCAAACTTCTGCCAATACCTACCACGACTGAGTGAGAACTCACCTCATGGAGTGGAGCTCTCTGAAGTGAGCTTAGCACTTCATCCTGGAGGGATGAGGACTTTAAGTGGATTGAAAGAGAATAAAGAAATGGATACATCTAAAATGAGAACACCAATTCAGGGGCACCTGGGTGGCTCAGTTGGTTAAGCATCGGACTTCAGCTCAGGTCCCAATCTCCCTGTTCGTGGGTTCTAGTCCTGTGTCAGGCTCTGTGCTGACAGCTCAGAGCCTGGAGCCTGCTTCAGATTCTGTCTCCCTCTCTCTCTGCCCCCCTCCCCCCACCCCTGCTCACACTTTTATCTCTCTGTCTCAAAAATAAACATTAAAAAAACCCACTAATTCAAAAAGATATCTGTTTTGCAGTATTATTTACAACAGCCAAGATATAGAAGCAGTCTAAATGTCCACGCATGGACAAATGGATGAAAATGTGGTATACACATACAAGGCAATATTACTCAGCCATAAATAAAACAGTACGAAGTCTTGCCATTTGCAACAACATAGACTGATCTACAAGTGAAATGAGTCAGTCAGAGAAAGACAAATCCCATATGACTTTACTCATCGGTGGAATTTAAGAAGCAAAACAAACAAACAAAGAAAAATAAGATAAAAAACCAGACTCTTAACTATAGAGAACAAACTGGTGGTTTCCAGAGGGGAGGCGGGTAGGGGGGTAGGGGAAATAAGTGAAGGGGATGAAAAAGTACACTTCTCATGATAAGCACTGAGTAATGTGAATTCACTATATTATAACACTGGAAAGTAACATAACATTGTATGTTAGCTATACTTGAAAAGAAAATGGATAAATGACTTAAAATCTTAGCTCTGATTTTATTTCTTATGAACATATAATGCTGGCTTTACAATCCTAAGAACACTCCCTTTCCTTCCAGCTCTGAGTAATAATACTTCCTAACTTCTTAAGTCGACAAATAGTGACAAGCTCGTACCCAAATTAATCAGTGAATTTGTAAATATGTGTGGGGCTCAGGCATCTGAGTGGTCTTGATTCAAGGATCTGTGTTTTATTTGCTAGATTTTTCCCGAGTGGTTTTATTTGCTAGATTTTTCCTGAGTGTATCCCGAGGGATACAGTTTCATCATGTCATGCCTCAGTAACTGGTGCAAGATAATGCTTGCAAAATACCCGACATAAGTAAAAGGCAATTATGATACGTTCTGTCACAGCGATTACTAGAGGAGCTGATGCTTGGGTTTAGTTTGAAAGGTTGAGTAGATGTTGGCCAAAGAATGGAGAAAAAGTTTTTCAGACAGAGAAAGATCAGCACACGCATGAGAGAGCATGACACATCCGTGTGGCCGGAACGTAGAGTGTCTGAGGGTGCCTCTCAGGGGGTGCCGCTGGAGGGGTGGGCAAGGATCATGTCTTTGTATGCCAAGGGTTTTGAAAATGGAAATGGTGTGCTTGGCTAATGGATTGAAAGGGAGGATGGTAACCCTGGAGACCTTTGAGGGGCTGTTCTAATAATTCAGCCTCAAGGACCCTGAGTGAGATCAACTGTCACTGTTCCTTGCAGCCTGGGATCCATGCACTAGTTGCCCTCTTCCTTTAAGACACGTTTGGTGGGTCATCTTTGTAATGATAGTAATCAGTTATAATTGCACTGACAGCATCCAGTGAAAAGGAAAGCTGCATGCATTATAAAGCCAAAAGAATGGTTAAAACTATCCCCACGGGCTGTGGAGCCCAATGCCATATAAAGGGCATTTGGAAAAAGCATGTTACTCTCTGTGCCTCTCTTTCTCAGGCAGGTGCCCCCACGGTGAACTACGCATCGTTGACTTGGGACCCAGCCATCCAGCCCCAAGATATGAGTGGTACCCTACCTTGCTCAGGAAACAACCTGCCAATTAGCTTCCGGAGGAAAACTGAGAGAGGAAGTCAGCTTCCTAAACCTGCTGCCATTCTCTCCAGAAACCTTAGGAGATTTTCCTTTAGATCTCACACCTTGAGCCCCTTTTCGCCACCTGGCCTCCAGCCTCTGATTTTTATCTTTTATTGACCTCTGCCCCCAGCATCTTGAATGGTGCCTGACACATCTTAGCCACTGGCAAATGGGTGTCAGATGAAGGGGTAGCCTCAGAGGAAGTTGAGTACCGGCTCCTGCCCGCTTATCTGGCGGCTCCCCAGGTTCCTTCCCATGGCCTCCTGCAGGTCAGCTTCTTGCTTCTGGCTCCTTCCTGCAGCTTGGAAAGGAGCTCAGGTCTCTCAGGTAAAAATAGAAACACTCTCTGCAGGCCCTCTAGCTCATATTCTGTCTGCCTTTCTCATTTTCCATTCGCTCCTCAAACTTCTCCCACTGCCCTCCGTGTCCCCCACTCCACTGGAAGGACCCTCCACAGGGTCAGGAGTGGCTCCTGCCAAGTCACTGTTTGCTTTTCAGTCATTACCTTAGCTTTTGTATAAGGGCCACTTCCCTCTCCTCAGGAGGAAACTTTGCTCTGTACTGATGTTTCCCAGGTAATGGTGCCTTATTCTGTCCCCGGAATAAGCCCCTCAACTTTGGGGCCTCTTAGGGTTCTGACCTGGGCCCTTGCTCTTCTGGCTTCTTGTGCTCCTGAGGGGAATGACGTGTGCTCCCTTCCTAGCTCTAGACTGATCACGGCATCCCAGACAGCTGCACCGGCTGCCTCTCAGGAGACCCTGAGGTGGGGGGGGGGGGGCAGAAACAATCCCAGGGTCTCATCTTGGGGGGTCTCCTCCCTGAGATCACCCTGTGTGCCAACGATTGTATTCCTCAGGACCTAGTGCTTATTGGAGTGAATTCAATCTGGGAAATCGGTAAAAGGGCACTAGAGGGTGGAAGAAGCAGCGGGGAGCAGCCACCCCCACTGAGCCAGGTGAGCCAGGAAGACGCGGGGTTGACAGAAGCCAGAGGCTCCGAGGAGCTGACATTCAGACCACGCAGAGGGCATGCCGCGGCGGCTGCTGGACCCTCAGGAGCTGGGAGAAACCACAGGCTGGGACTCAGGGCCGTGAGAAGGTCACTGTCCGCTGGTGCTGCTGTTTCCGCAGGGATACATCAGGCTGGCCCTAGGAGGTTCGAGAACATCTGCACCTCCGTCTGCTGCTTGGTAAGGAGCCTCACTGGCAGCCTTGGTGGGAAGCAAGCCAAGCAGGGCTCATCCTTCTCCCTCCCTGTCGCCCTCTAGCGGCCCCTGTTGGTAGAAGCTAACACGGAGCCCTCTGGAAACGGAGCAGTGTGGTCTGAATTCAGGAGGATTTGGACCTGAATTGGTCATTAGCATTTCATCATTCGGCTCCAGACCTGCTCCTCTCCCTGTGTGTGTCCCAGGTAATGCTTTAGCTGTTCATGCCCCAAGCCAGCCAAGTGGGGCCCGCCTGGATGCTGTCTTTTCTCATATCCTACAGCCTCCTAATTGTATTTTGAAGTTATTCCTTCCTTTTTGTCCCCAGTGCCTCTGCCCTCATGTTGAACCTTGCCATCATCAAAACTAAGTAACCACTGCAATGGCCTCCTTCCTGGTTGCTTTGACTTCTTTCTTCTTCCCTCCTAGCCATCCACACCTTAGCCAAAGTGATCTTTCTAAAAGTTAATGTAAGGGATCCTGGGTGGCTCAGCCAGTTAAGTGGCCGACTTCAGCTCAGGTCATGATGTCGTGGTTCATGAATTTGAGTCCCACGTCTGGCCCTGTGCTGACAGCTCAGAGCCTAGAGCCTGCTTTGGAGTCTGTGTCTCCCTCTCTCTCTGCCTCTCCCAGCTGGCACTCTGTCTCTGTCTCTCTCAAAAGTAAATAAACATTTAAAAAATGTTTTTAAGTTAATGTGAAAATATGGCATCATTGTTGTGCACTCATCAATGGCTCTTCTTTGTGACATGAGATGGTGCGAGCACACAGGAATGGCATTCCATGTTTCTCATCACCTTGACTCTATTGCCCCCTTTGTCCACCTCAAACCTTATATGTCATCCATGCAGAACTACAGGTGGTCCCAAGGAACTGTTCTTTCACTCCACTGTTGATGTCTTTCTGAACTGCCTCCCTGCCATCCCATGTCCTGGCTGTCTGCAAACTCCTCATGTTTTTACAAGCAGCTGCCACTGCTTTTTTTGAAAAGTCTTCCCTGATCCCCCCCAAGGTAAGTTAATCATTTATTCCTTTGTGCCCCTACCATGGCTTGTCTCTATAATATTATTTACCACACTGAGTTGCATATTTTCATTTGTAAATCTGTCGCCCAATATGAATTAAGATTAGATTCAGCAGCAAGCGACAGGAAACCCCAAATAACAGTGGCGTAAACAGTGCAGGTGTTCATTTCCAAGTCACATGTAAGTTGGCAGTCCCAGGCTGGAATGACTTCCAGGTTCTTCTACCTGGTTGACCCACCTCCCTTTACATATAGCTTCCATTCATGGTCCAAATGGCTGGCTATGCCAGCCCAACCCACTGAGTTCACACTCCAGCCAGCAGGGAGGGGCCACAAGAGGGTGAAGGACACCCATCCTCGGGCTAAGGCCACCTCCCTGGACCACAGACTTCTGAGAACGGGGTTGTGTCAGCTTCCTAGGGCTGCCGGAACAAATTGCCACAACTTAAAACAACAGAACTTTATTCTCTTACAGTTCTGGAGGCCAGAATTCTGGAATCAAGGTGTTGGCAAGGCCAGTCTC
The DNA here is from genome assembly GCF_027475565.1 of Acinonyx jubatus. Lineage (NCBI taxonomy): Eukaryota > Metazoa > Chordata > Mammalia > Carnivora > Felidae > Acinonyx > Acinonyx jubatus. The sequence continues at coordinate 40,643,451 of NC_069382.1, forward strand.
TGTCTGAAGGCTGTAGGGAAGGATCTATTCCACGTTTTTTCCCAAGGTTCTGGTCGTTGCTGACAACACTTGTCATTCCTTGGTGTGTAGACACATCACTCCAATCTCTGCTTCCGTCTTCACATGGTATTTCTTCTGTGACTGTGTGTCTTCCCAAGGCCTTCTTAAAGGACACCAGTCATTGGATCCAGTATGGCCTCCTCTCAAGTAATTATACCTGCAAAGACCTTATGTCAACATAAGGTCACATTTTGAGGTTCTGGGTGGACATGAAGTTTGGAGGGACACTAATCACCCCACTACTCATGTCTTTACCTCCTCATCTTGTTAATACGAAGCACAGTCTCTGGCTCATAGTAGGAGCTGAACAAAAAGTTTTCACAATTGAATGCAACTGATTACTGGCTTCCAGTATGTTTGGCTACAGTTCTCTTCAATTAACATTCACTGAGTTTCCCTTCCACAGGGCTGGTTAATCATTTTGTGACATTTTCTCATGAAAAATTAGAACCAAATCAGTGTGGGATGACTTCCTGGTGATATTCACACTCATTTAAAATTCATCTTTTTTTCCCAAGATAAGATATGGACATAGTTTAAAAGTGAAATAATACTTTAAAAAATTAGAAGAATTTATGGCAAAATAGAGCAATTTCCTTCCCATGCCTTAGTCCTGTTGCCCAGATACAACTCCTCTTAACTCTCCTGGCTGTGTCTTGTGGTATTTAACTCCATGTTTCTAAGTAACCTGTGCATATTATCAATTTTAGGCATTGTAGCACCTTTCAGTGCCTTACTCATGTCCTTTGGGTCTTACTTCTTCAGTGCAGATGGCCTGCTTCTAACTTGCCCATCTGTGCATATCTTTGCCTGAAGACTTTTCTGAGACTGCTCTGCCTGTGCAAAGGGCAGGCCAGAAGTGTGGAAGAATTACCCCAGAGGTAGCAGCCAACCTTGTGGGACTTGGTGTATAAATTTCCTCACTCTCTTGTGCTGGCGGACTAACCCTGACGCTTGTGCTACACCATACCCACACTCTCTTTGAGGGATTAAGATCTAGCTGCCCCAGGTGGATTCTGGTTGATTATGAACCTTCATTGGTGGCCCCTTTCCGCTCCTCTATGGTGTTTTATGTAACTCTCAAATCAGCTTTTTTTTTTTATATATATACCTTTTTATAGTGTGGTAAAATATATATAACATAAAATTTATTATTTTAGCAATGTTAGGTGTATAATTCAGCAGCATTATACATCAGACTTTTTCATTAACTCAAACTGAAACTCTGTACCCACTGAACAATAACTCCCTATTTTCCCTCCACCCTCTGCCCCCCACCCCCGGTAACCACTCCAGATAAGCTTTTGCATTAACCCTTGTCTCAGAGTCTGCTTCTGGGGAAACTCAAGCTAAGACAAATATTAACTACTGGTTTCACATCATGGGAATTCATTCATTTTATTCAGCCAATTAAGTATCTACCATGTGGCAGGTTGTATTCAATAAGGTTTATATTATATGCGTTAGGAAATGTTATCAAGGAAAATAAACCAAAGATGATGAGTTCTTTAGGTTGGGGGAACATTATTTTAGATACGTTGACCAAAGAAGTGACATTTAAGCAGAGACTCGAATAAAAAAAAAGGGAGTGGGCTATATCTTGTTTGAGGGGACAGTGTTCTAGGCAGAGGAAACGGTCAGGGCGGGAGACCAGAGGTAGGAATGAACTTGGCTGAGGATTTAGCTTTCTTATTCCTTCTACGTGCATGCACACACACTCCTTCAATCTTCTCAGCATAGTTATATTACATGTTTTGGATACACTAGTAGTTCATTGTTCTATTATTAGCTTCACACAGTGTTGTTCGCTGCTAAGCCATATAGTGTCTTACTGTTATAATTTTGCTCTTAAATAAACTCCCCCCCCAAATTAGAAATTCATTTGCTTTATTTAGTATTGATCAGGATTTGAAACAGAAGCAGAACTACCAGTTTCTGTGCGTGTGTGTGTGTGTGTGTGTGTGTGTGTGTAGCTCTCTTGTTATTCCTGGATATCTTCCTCCTGCAGCTTCTGCTCTTCTGCTCCCTTCTTTAGGCATGGGACATGGCTATCTTGGGGCTTCTATTCACTGTTTCTTTGATCTATCTCTGGTTCCCTGGATCCAGCGTTCCTCTCTATTGATTTAATCCCTGCTTCCTCTTCTTTTAGTTTTATATACAGATGTATGCATGCATGTGTTGGGGTAGTTGTTGAGAAGACATGACTGCTGGTTGACTCCTGAGCTGGACCCTGACAATCAGAGGCTCCCTATCCTCTCCCTTGTCCTTGGAATATGGGATCCACTTGTCTTCCCCGCTTCCAGAAGCTACCCCAAGGACACAGCCTTGAGATAATGATGTGTTTCAGAGACTTCCTGGACAGTATACATGATTGAACCCAGTTAAGGCCTCTACATAAGCTTGTAAGATTCGGTGGGCAGTAGAGAGATCTATTAGTCTAGCTGCCACCCAAGACAAGCCTTGAATATAAAAGTTCCCTTTGCTTATTAAAAACTGCCACCTACCAACCTGGAGTGTCCTGCCTTCTGACTATATGGGCCAGTTTCAGATTATACCTGGAATGTTCCCACGGAGCCTGCAAGCCAACAGTATGTGTGTGTGTATGTGTGTATATATTGCTGAAACTCATCTTCTAGTAGCTCCTAAGAAATAATGCAAGGGAGATAGAACTCTTATGTATTTCCATGTCTGAAAGTGTTTTGTTCTGTCTTCAAACCTGATTAATGGTTAGGTTAAGTTTTTTATTCTAGGTTGAAAATTGAAAATCATGCTTTCCCTCAGAACTTTGAAGGGCTTCTAACATCTGGTAGATGTTATTCTTGAGAATCCAATGCCGTTGGGATCTCCTTTCTCCCTCTCTTCCCCTCCCCCCTCCTCTTCTTCCTCTTCCTCTTTATTCTCTTTTTCTTTCAATTATCATTTTTGTCCTGATCACAAAATGTCATGATTAGAATTTTTTGCTGTAGGCATTTTTGTTTTCACTCATTGCATTGGTTATACATAGGCCCTGTGAATATGCCCAGATTGGAATTTTCCTATATTGTTTATTTCATGTCTTTGTTAATATCTTCCTGTCCATTTTTTCCTGTTCTCTTTTTATGGAACTTCTATTTAGTTAAGTGTTGGACCTCCTAAATTGTTCATTGCATTTTCCTGTCTGCCTATCTATAGCTCATTTGTTTGTTTCTTCTTCTCTTTCTTCTTCTTCCTTTTAAAAGTATTTTCTGAAATATTTTCTGGATTTTATTGAATCTTTTGATTAAAAAAAATTAAGGTTCATAATATAGTTTTAATTTTATTTTAAAAGGAGGTTTTTAATTTTCTAATTGCTCCCATTTTGGTATGACAGCATTCTATTTTTATTTTATGAGCATAGTATTTTTTATATCTCTCTAAAGATATTGATGGTCTTTGGAACTTTTCTTCTGTTTTCCATATTGTCTTTCTTTCCTGATAAAAAATTCATTTCTTTGTTTTAGTCTTCATGTTGAATGCTTTCCTTAAAAATCTATTGATGCTTTGCCATCTCTCCACATTTCAGAATAAAGGACTAAAGAGTTGATGTGAAACTCTTGATTGTGGCAGGGTATTGACTCCCAGGCATAGCAAATGGGTGGTGGGGCTGCAAGTGCGCTTTTTCATAGGGAGACCCTCAAATGTATCTGTACATTTACTCTGGGCTATATCACTTATTAATGTAGAATTCTGTTTCTTGAGAAAATATTGTCCCATCTCCTGCATTGGGATATATATCTGGTGACTAGCATTTGGAGACTGGGACTGGAAGAGGGTAGTGGGGAGTGAGGAGGAATTGTTTCTTTGTTCTGTAGACAGACATCATTCAGTTCCTTTCTTCAGCTTCATAGCTCACCCATGCTTGCCAATGTGCCTCTAGTGCTCTTTACTGAAGGCCATCCTTGGGGGGCTACAGACTGAATGCTCCCCTCCCCTCAAATCCATATGTTGAAGCCCCAGTCTCAAAATGTGATGTGATTTGGAGGTGGGGCCCTTAGGAGGTAAGTAGGTTTATATGAGGTCATGAGGTAGAGCCACATGATGGGATTATTGCCCTTATAAAAAGAGATACCAGAGAGCTTTCCTCCCTCCCTTCTGTCATGTGAAGCTACAGCAAGATGGCAGCAATTTGAAAGAGAGCACCCACCAGAGCTGAATTGGCCACCTTGATCCTGGGCTTTCTGGATTCCAGAACTGTGAGACCTAAGTGTTTGTTGTTGAAGCCCCTAGTCTATGGTGTTCTGTTGCGGCAGTGCAAGGTGACATATGAAGGGAGTTAGTCCTTGTTTGTGCAGGGATGTGGGAGAAATTTGGGATCCTGATAAATTTGTATCGAAGCTTCCAGATGGCCCTATTTTCAGTGTCTCTTCTTGCCCCAACTTTGGCCAGAAGTTGGCACCTTCATCTGGGACTCCCAAGGTCCTTCAGGTGAACTGCTAAGCTGCTCAGCTTCCTCTGCCCTGTGTGGTGATGTACCACTCTCCCATCCGCTCTCTGACTCCTGGAATTTTGCTGATATGTCTCTTCGGCCATACCTTCTTCTTTCATTGTCTTTGTGGGTCTGCTGCTTTACCAGAACATTGTTGCTGTTTCAGGAGGGGGCTCATATAAATGCTTATGCTCATTCCATATATTTACCTGAAGACTCTCTCTTTTCCTGGGCTGGTGGCTACTGCTCATGTGCACACTTTGGGCTGCCCTCCTGTAAGATGTGTGCAGGAATGCTAGCAACAGCAGGAATGAGGTGATGTTTAAGAGCAGGAGCCCTGGGCTAGACTATGGCATTGGAATGTGTGCTCTACCATGTGTGAGCTGTGTGCCTGTGGACTAGTCACATCCTCTCTTCCTCTCAAGATCCTTACATGTGAAATGTGATTGTAATAATATTTACCTGAGAGGTCAATAAGAAAATGCCTGTAAAATACGTTGCTGTTTTGAGCACAGAGTTAAGTGCTCAGTAAATGAGAGCAATTGTTATTATGAATACAATTAATGCTTTAGTGTATGTCTCAGAGATAAGAAGGTGTCTGCAAGTATTATCATTATTACATCTAAGATGAGCCCAATTATTACAGAAAAAGTCCCTAACGCTTTCAACAAAGCAAATTATTTATTAAATTATTTATTTATAACTATTTGTTTTCTATTATTTTCTTCTTTGCCGTTGACTTACCCCGTTATTGATGTTGCATCTAGTACATCACCAACATGATATAGGGGAGCCCTGCGGGGAACCCAGAAGCCTGGAGGCACAGGCTGTATGGCACTCACAGCTCAGCGGGACAGAAGAGTGATGGAACAGCAGAGTCACAGTCATGGCAGAGGTGAAACAGAGATAAACAAGGACATGTGCGGTTAGGTTAGGGGAAAGGTGGCTTCATGGACGATGTGGAATGGGTCTGGGCTTGGGGGAACAGGCAGTTCTGGACACACCATAGGAGGGAAAATGTCCTCCCGGTGGAGGAAGCTGCGGGAGCCCCCCCCAGGGAAGGGGGAGAAGCTGTGTTTGTGCCTCACCACAAGAAGAAGGCAGGGAGAAGTGGCCGGGGGTAATTTTGGATATGCAAGGTGTAATGGGAGTGTGAACGGCCTGGAAGGTGAGGCAGATGCTGGATTGTTGTGCAGGAGGATGGGGGCCTGGTTTTGGGGCAGCAGGTCCCAGGTGCTTTATCCCCACCTCACCAAAAGGAGAAGGAGAACTCAGAGAAGTTTCTTCCCCAGAGAGCTGAGTGATGGGATGGATGAAAAATTGATATGGGGCATAAATATTGCAGGAGCAAATGTAGCAGATACACTTAAGGGTAAAGTTAAGGGAGAAACCTCCTGCTGCGGAGGGGAGGAGGAGGGGCAGGCTTCCCTCCGTGGTGCCACCACTGGGTCAGGGCGTGCCCGGATCCTTGCAAATGCTGCTGCTCAGTGAAGCTCCAGTGTCAGAGGGTTGCAAGGGCTCACTTGGGCTGGGGGTGGGGAGAAGACACTGGATAGCTTCCCTTTTCCACAAGCCCTTCCTCATGAGGCCTCTCTGCGGGCACTTCTGTTCTCTGGTGTTGTCTAAAAGTCCCTGTGACCCTACGTGGTCCCCTAGAGGTCAGTATTCCAGAGCTCTGAGTCACTGCTTTGTTCTCCCCTTTGATCCACGGGACACCTCCGAGAACCGACAGGAAGATCTTTCACCACTGATGGGTGCCAGGGGTCGTCGCATCTAAATACCAGCTGATCCAGGCGCATGCGTGGCTCAGTCAGTTAAGCAAGTGTGGGACTGTTGGTTTCGGCTCAGGTCATGATCTCACAGTTTTGTGAGTTCGAGCCCCACGTGGGGCTCTGAACTGACTGTGCAGAGTCTTCTTGGGATTCTCTCTCTTCCTCTCTCTCTGCTCTTCCCTACTCGTGCTGTCTCTGTCTCTCTCAAAATAAATAAATAGGGGTGCCTGGGTGGCTCAGTCGGTTGAGTGTCCAACTTCAGCTCGTGGTTTGTGAGTACAGCCCCATGTCAGGCTCTGTGCTGACAGCTCAGAGCTTGGAGCCTGCTTTGTATTCTGTGTCTCCCCCTCTCTCTGCCCCTTCCCTGCACATACTGTGTCTCTCTCTCTCAAAAATAAAAATTTAAAAATTTTAAATAAATAAATAAATACTTAAAAAAAAAAAACCAAACAGCTAACTTCCTTCTGAGAGGAGAAAAGGGCAAAAGCTAGAGTTTTGACACCAGCCCACAGGGCGCACCCTCTGTATGTCTCAAGCAATTTCTCATCGGCTGGTGTCTGGCAGTTTATTCCAGGACCACTGGAGATTTAGCTGGGTGGTCTGGAGGTGGGTGCGTAGTGTGAGGGAGTAAAGGCAACTGAAGCAGGGAGTGACAAAGGTCTTGCCTGGTGGTGTGCTGATAATTTTAACAAGGGGCTCTTTGGGGCGGGGAAGACCCTCGATTGGTTAACATCTGCTGATTTCTGTGGTGTTAATACTCTTCACCACCACCCATTTCATGCTACCAACAGGATGTCCAGGGGCTCACATACTTCCTGAAGACTTGGCACAAGCTGGTAGACAACTTCTCCAACACATCACTGTTCCCGCTATCTCTGGGGGCTTAGAAACCCAAGGTTTTTACCATCAGCCACATCACCATGCCTTTTACCATCAGCCACAATGGAACTGGGTATCTTGCCTCCCTGTACCTGAGGTGGCCAGGAATGTGGGTTTCTCTGGTCCCCACATTGTTCACTAGTGGAGAAGTTAGAAACTGGGAAGTCATGTGGAGCTTTGGAGAGTTCCTTTGAGCTCAGTGACTTTGCGTGGCTTGCTTGATGGCACCACAGACTCAGATGCAGGAAGGAGGCAGGGCAAGTGGAAAGCTACTGCTGTCACCTCAGAAAAGAGAGCTCAACTTGCCAGCAATTGATCTAGCTCTCCCAGACCCCCAGGGGTATAGACTGCAGGCTCCTCTCACGGGCTTTTCTGATACTGTTCATGCAGGCCTCAAAAGCCTGTGGTAATGAATGGCCAACATGTATTGGGCCTTCATTAACAGGCAAGACACTGTGCTAGCTGCTGTGTGGACATCTCAGTTAGTCTCCACAGCAACCCTGGGGGGGTAAGTGTGATCTTTATTCCCATTTTATACACAAGGAAACTGAGGCTTGGATTAAATAATATGCCTCAGGTGACACTGGGAAGTAGTAGAGCTGGTATTTGATTCTGTTTGGATCTAGAACCCAGCTTCCTGAACACAGTCTCCTAATTCCCAGCCACGTATCACCAAACACAAAGTCTAAGCCCTTTCTGGAACTCTGGGCAATCAGGTGGTAGACATGTCATCTGCCATTTCCAATGTCTGGTTCTCTGCTGTGGGAACTCAGAGGACCTCAGCCGAACTGGCCACATTCAGCTCACCCCGGGCTGTCTCCAGTTCCACCTCCACTGGAGTGAGGGAGGACCATGGAAGCCCAGATAGGGTGGACCCTGAGGCTGGACGCGAATGTCACCCTCTGTTATGGCAGCAAATTAAGTCCTGCCAAAGGTGGAGGAGCTCAGTCTCCGAGAAAGGAACCCACTCTCAGGAGCAGTGTGTCTCTGCATGCCTGGTAAAAACAGAGGATCCTGCAGCTGTCACTGAGAGCCTGTGTGCTCTCTAGCATGCTGTCGGGAAGGCACCAGTACACAGAGTAAGTCATGCAAGGGAAGGTACAGTCTCACGAGCTGGAAGATACCGTCACAGGTCCTGTTGCAATGACAGAGGACGTTAATGACTGAGAATGCATTAGAGACCAAAGCAGAACAGACTGGTGCATGTCAGGGTGTCTCCCCCAATTCATGCAAGACGTAGTTTCGATCAGCCAGTTCTAATTATGTAGACAGAAGGCCCCATACCCTGGAAAAAGCAAATTCCTTGAGCCTTCCTCGCTTGATTGGCCCTCCCTTTCGCTGCATTCTGTGACTATGAGACACAATCTGGTACCTGCTTATCTTCCTAGCCTCCTCCTCTCTACCACATCAAACATGTAACTAATTTCCCATCCTCCTTGTCTTTGCTCACCTCCTGCTGTCCTTGGAATGACCCCACTCCCAACCTTGGGTACAAACCTTCACAGCTCCTTCAAGACGCAGCTTGAATGCTGCCTCCTTCTTTGGTTCTGGTTCCTTCCCCACTCCCTCCACCCACTGCTGGAAGTATTCCTCCCTCCCCCGTGCTTTCCTAGTAGGCCTTCCACATCTTTCTTCTAGCACATTTTTATCTGTATCATATTTATGTGCAAGGAAGCTTCTCGAGGGCATGACCCATGGGGAACTCATTGCCATCCCCACCAGAGCGTCTGGCTTGGTGCCTTGCTCATAATAAGGATTTACAAGATATTTGCTGAGCAGAATTTTTAATCTTATTTTGGGTGTGAACCTACCCACCCCAAATTAAATTTAAGCAATGACCTGAATGGGTTACCTGCTGGGCAGGCCTGTGCCGTTGCAAGGATTACCAATCAGTATCTTGCACATCTGATGGTTATGCATTCATTCCCAAATATGCGCTCATCCCTAGATGAACCAATAAAATTTAATTTATTAATCTGTAAAACTGAGACCCAGACAGAGCCTGACCTTTTGTCAACCCACCACGGAAAAACACATGGAAAGCACCATGTAAAGCAGAATAATGCTTCTGGGTAACCTTCTGGACGTCAATCTTCCATAGAACTTTTGCATTAGATGTAAGAGCCTCCTCAATTAGACGAGGGAAGTCTGTGCTAATGTGTTCCATGCTACACTTCAAAATGATGAAGCGTGGAGTCTAGCCACGCAGGGGATCCCAGACATCTAAATGTGCCATTGTGTTGAATTTCAAGTACCTTTCCTTGGTCTGCCTTGTAAAAATTGCCTCTGTCGGCTTTTATTTCACTTAGCTGAGTAGCAGGAAAGGTGAGGGCCCAGCAGCCAAAGTTGCAAAGGGAGGCGAGGGTGCCTGAGATGCAGGTTCAGGTGCAAAGAGGAGAATCAAGTCAGTGCTCCTCATCGTGCCGCTGGGGGCCCACAGAATGATGGCAGAGCTCAAAGAGAGAGGCCTTGTCCAGTGGCCAGGGCAGCCCTGAGCGTCTCCATCAACAAGGCTAGTGGGGTCTGCTGCAGCCCCCAGACCCACACAGCCCCCACCCCCCCACCCCCCACCTCCAAGCAGGAGACTTGGATTTGACCCTCCAAGTCTCTTCCTGACAACGGTTCCAACTGCCTTCTCTTCTTCCTTCTCCAGACCTCACCCACTGCAAGCCCTGCTCCTGCTTCCCCTACTCCTCCCAGCTGGGGCTGCTTCACTCGGTCCTCCAGGATCCAGAACAGGTTCTGTCTGGAGTCAGGGGTGATTGAAGCTGTGCTCATTCATGGTTTGAGAGATGTGGCGCTGAGACAAACATTGCCGTCAAGGAACTTTGGTGTCTTATCTTTGCTCGTTTTAGATGCAACTCCACTCTGTGTGAGCAGGCCTCCATCCTGTCCTTCCGTGACCAGGGACAGCAGTAAGGGCCAGTGTCATGGAGCATACCTGCTATAAGCCCTGCTGAGAGCTTCTCACAGATTCTTTTGCTTATTTCCCCCTTACGGCAGTCATGTCAGTAAGAGCTCTTTTCCCCACATTTTACCCGTGAGTAAATTGAGACCTAGAAGGGTTAAGCATTTGGCCCAGGTGGGCTTTTGGCCCCCACTGCCTTTTCTCTTCGTGGTCTATGCCACCTTACTCGTCCCCTTAGCCTCATCTTTGGTCCTTCCCCTAAACTGTGCGCCTATGTTTTCGCTGCCTGCCACATGGATGTGCCACACACTCCCAGAGGGGTCCAAAAACAGATTGCTGGCTTACACACTGCACTGGGCTCTCTCTACATGGATCCTGGAGGCCCTCTTAGTACACCCCCTCAGCTCCTCACTAGCTCTGTCTTAAAGGCCAGCCTGTTTCCCAGGCATCCTTGACCTACAAGCCTCGTCAGAATTCCCAGCTCCTTCCTGCCCCTCCCCACGTGGACCATGCAGACACCCCGACTTCTCACTGCATTGTAAACACATCATGCGGTCTGTGCCTCTGTGTGCAAAACAGATTTTCTCTGTTTTTTTTCTTCAGAAAATACTCAGCCCTCCTTCTCAGATAGACTCCTCTTAATCCCTCGGAGCCCATCTTAAATGCCCTCACTTTGGATGGTTTTCCTTGTGCTCCCTCAGTTCCATCGTGTTCCCACCTGTCAAGCACCCCAGTCATTTGTGTCTGTGAATGTTGTTCCCATCCCATTGTGAGCTCCCTGTGAGTGAGGACCCCATGTTATCCATTTATGAATTGTCGGTGTGCAGCACAGTGCCACCTTACTATTAGATGTTTATATGAAGTTCATTCAGAGTTTGTTCACACTTTGTGTTCCAGTTGATCTTGACAACAGGATTGTGGGGAAGAAGGGAGTTTAAGTAATGGGGAGAAGGGATATGAGCCCAGGAAATAAGGAGACTGGCTGCATTCCTCCAGGAGACGCTAGGAAGATGGCTTGATTCCCTATATTGGTTTGCTTGGGAGGCCACAACAAAATACCACAGACTGAGTGGCTTAAACAACAGGGATTCATTTTCTCACAGTTCTGGAGGCTGGAAGTCCCACATCAAAGTGTTGACAGGATTAGTTTCTTCTGAGGCTTCCCTTCTTGGCTTAGAGATGGCCGTCTTCTCCCTGTGTCCTCACATGGCCTTCCCTCAGTATGTCTGTGTCCAAATTTCTCCTTCTTATAAGGACACCCGACATTTTGGATTAAGAGCCATTAACTTATTGCCTCTTTAAAGGCTCTATCTCTAAATACAGTCACATTCTAAAGTACTAGGGGTTAGACTTCGTCATGTGAATTTGGGGGACCCAACTCAGCTTACAACATTCTCGTTTGGCCCATGGGAAAGTGATGAAGGTTGCACGGGGGGTATTCTGACCAGTACCATGCACTGCCAGTACAGGGTGTAGACCTCACTGTTCCTCCCCCCGCTTCTGCCTTCCTTCCAGGTCTAAGGGCACCCAGTAGGGGATATGGCCTGAGCCGTACTATCCTTGTAGCCTCCTTACAAGGCCCAAGTCTACCAAGAGGTTGGCTGGTATCTCCAGCTCCTGGCCGTCTTGGTTGGACAGATAGACTTGCTGAGGGTGACTCCCTGACTGTCCACCTGCAGGAGGGCCCTTCCCACCTCCAGATGTCTTCATAAATGGAGACTGTCCAACACCTTCCGCGCTCATCTCCGTGCACATAGCCCTTGCCTCCTGACCGCGCTGCCACCGGCTGTCGGTATTCCTCCTTTTTGTTCTTGGTGAAGCCTCCTCTTGTTCTCTAATCGTTTGCCTGTGTGGTCTTGTCACTCCAGCGGCGCTGCCAGCTCTGTGAAAGCTGCACTGAGCTGCACATTTTTATTCCTTGCCACCCCTGACTCAGAGCTGGCCCCATGGTAGGCACACAATCAATACCGGTTGAAACAAACTGAAATGCAGAGAAACGCTTTGGTTCCATATGCTCACCTTACAGAATTCAGAACAAAACCTGAATTTTGGGAGCAAAGCCCCAGTCTAACATTTCCTCCAGCCTTCCTCCGATTTTTTCCCTCCCCACTCTTCGAAAGGGTGAGGTGTGCAGGGGTATGGGGGGTGGTCTCAGGCACGTGGGAGGTGGCGGCTAACATGCTGTGCCATGGCTCCCAGCTCCCCTCCCCCTCCCCCCCCCCCCCCCCCCCCGTCCTCTCTGCATGCCCTCCTCAGCCTCATACACAGCGTTTCTCTCTCCTCCGCCCTTCTTCTCTAGACACACGGTGGCTCCTGGCAGGGCAGAACAGTGGGGGTGGGGGTCTTGCTTGTCTGAAAGGGGTGTTCTCCATGCCACCAGACCTGTAGCACGGCCTGCTTCTTCCAATCCCTCCCCATGCTGCAGGCCCATTTTTATGACAAAATAGGTCTCTGAAGCCCTAGTCTGTAGCTAAGTGCCTTGAAAAATACCTTCTCTCATAAAACGAGTTGGAAGAACACTACTATTTTCCTCCTGGGAATTCACAATCTAAACGTATATATTAAAGGCTCTGAGAAGTCCCGCAGTAAGAAACCTGCTTACTTTCCCTTTGCCTGATTTTCCCTACTTTGCAATCACACTTTCCATGACCACCTGCAGAGCTCCCACACATGACAGCTCTTAATGCTGGGGACTCATTTGGGCTTTGGGGCGAACGAGTAAGGCAGCAAGGAGAAAGCAGAAATGGGAAACATGAGGAGAGGCACTGTGACAGCAGCAGCATCAGCATCAGCAGGTGACAGGGCCCAGCCTGCCACCTGTCTACAGGCTCTCAGAGCAGTCTGTGAAGTGGGAAGAAACACAACTCCTGGGCCTGCCTTGGTGGAGGATGCGATGGTCAGAGGCAGGAGGGACAAGGAAGTTTCCTAAGTAGGGGCAAAAGCTGGGCTGCTGGTGGCATCACTGCCTCCCCTCCAGGGCTCCTCTGCACACCTGTCAGCAGGGCTGAGTAAAGACCTTGCAGCCTGAGAGCCCAGCCCAGGGCTGTGGTCAAGAGTCAGGCAAGTGGAGCCCCGGGCTGCTGTTAGGTGTACTTGCAGCGGGAGACAGAGCAGGTTTGGGCTCTGGTATTCTGTTCAGAAAGGCTGTTGGGACCCATATCAATAGATATTCTTTTGGTGAAATTTCTTCCCGTGGCCTCAGTGAACAGCCTGGGAGGCTGAGTGTGAGGGAAACAGCTTGAGATCTCTGTGGCTGCAGCAGTGACCTTCTCCTGAGCATATGCAGAGCAGGTGCTGAGGTTCTCGGGGGACAGCTGGGGGGAGTCAGTGTTCCCAGAGTGACAGCAGGACACTGCCTATGCATTCCTTTTTTTAAAATGCAGCTCTAAGTTTATTTACTTATTTTGAGAGAGAGAGAGAGAGAGAGCGCGCGCGCACAAGCAGGGGAGGGGCAGAGAGAGAGGGAGAGAGAGAATTCCAAACAGGCTCTCTGCTAGCACAGAGACCCACATGGGGCTCCATCCCAAGAACTGTGAGGCCATGACCTGAGCCGTAACCAAGAGTTGGATGCTCAACCAACTGAGCCACCCAGGTGACCCTGCCTGTCCTTTTTTAAAGCGCCTGCCTTGCGCCCTCTTTCCTCCCAGCCCTGTCCTGGTGGGCAGCAGGTGGGCAGTGAGGTATGGGGTTGGGGAGGGGGACAGGAGGACAGTGAGACCTGCCATGCAAGTGATACAGGTGCAGATCTCGCTCAGGAAACTCCGACGGCTCTCCGCCTGTGGCTTTGGCCAGGTGGCGGGTCGGGGCACTCTTCTAATGGGAGAGGCAAGCTATCTTCACCTTCACAGCGGGACCACAGGACCAGCAAAGCAGGGACCATATTGTTGAGGTAGAAAAGGCCCTAAGGAACCAAGCTGAGTTGCAATTATGGAGATGGATTTCCTGCTCTTTTCCGTATCTCATCATTAACACAGAAGCCCGGACAGCGTGCATGGTGAGCGGGCCCAAAGGAGGTGCCACCACGCGGCTGTGAGGACGCTCCAGACTTCTTGAATGCCTTGCTTTCCTCTGAGGTAGGTGCTCTGGAATCTGTGCCAGCTGCAGACATTTCAGCATGCTGATTACCAAAGACAGAAGAGGCAGGGTGTGTGGCGGTGCAAAGAAATCCTCAAACAGCCCATGCCTCCTCTCTAACGGTTGCACCCACTTGCTTATTTCCTGGCCATGGCCCCTGAGAGCTGCTCACTTCCTGAAGGTAGGAGAAGAGTCAGAAAGAAGAGGCTTCACATTGTTGTAGACAGGATGGAAGTGGTGACCCCATGGGGGACTGGACACCAAGGAAAGACTACAGAGGAAGCCCCTATGACTGGAGCCTGGTGGTCTTGGGTTCACATCCTGCCTCTACCATGTACTGGCTTTTGGCAGGTTATCAACTTCTAAGAGTCTCAATTTCTTCATCTGTAAAATTGGATTATGATACCGGCACTCATTTATTTATCAAATAATATAAACAGTTATAAATACATACCAAGGTGTATTCTAGGTGCTAGATGAAAAGCAGTGAAAGAAACACAAAGTGTCCCTTTGTAAGATGTTTATAGTCTATTGTGGGAAGATGAAAATCTCAACAAACAATTATACACTGTGTCTGGTGGTAATAATGCTAAGAAGGAAAGTAAAGCAGGGTAAGGGGACAGAGGGAGACAGTGGATGTGTGTGGGGGTGATTCTTTCCTCAAGGATGATCAGGGAAGGCATCTTCAGTACAGTGATACTTGAACAGAAACTGGAAGAAAATGAAGTATCATACAGATATCCAGACATGGGAAAGAGCAAGTTCAAAGGTGCTGCGGTGCGAGGGTGCCTGGCAAGTTCAAGAAACATGAAGATGTTGTGTGTGGCTGGAGGGGTGGGGCTGAGGGAAGAGTGGAGGAAAAGAGAGCAGAGAGGGTGTGTGTGTGTGTGTGTGTGTGTGTGTGTGTGTGTGTGTATGTGTGTGGCAGGTGGTGGAATCATGTGGGCCTTGCAGAGTTACTGTAAGCGAGATGGAAAAACCATTGGAGGCCTTGATCAGAGAAATGACATGGGCTGACACACATTTTAGAAGAATCACTCTGATTGCTCAGTGGAAAATAGATTTTAAGACTGTAAGTGGAGAAGCAGGAAGACCAGTTGGGGGGCTGTTGTGTCATCAGGTGAGAGATGACAACAGCTTGGATTATGGCAGTGGTGCCAGCGGTAAAGCAATAGTAAGAATCTGCATATATTCTATAGGTAGAACCTATAGGATTTGCTGGTAAGTGGGGTCGGGTGTGTGAATAGTGAGGTACAAAGAGTGACCTTAAGATTTTGTCCTGAACAATTCGTGAAATGGAATTGTCATATGTTGAAATGAGGAACATGGCGGGAAGCAAACACTTCAGTTGCAGGGGTTGGTGCTGATGTAAAGAGTCTGGCTTTATGTTGGGTTGCAGGTTTCTGTTAAGACATCCAGTGGAGGTGATGAGCAGACAGTTGCAAATGACAGTCTGGGGCCCAATGGAGAGGCTGGGGTGGGGATACAAGGGTAGGAATCACCAGAGTCTAGACAGTTTTAAAAATTTTGGGACCGCATGAGGTCATCAAGAGAGTGAGTGAGGATAGAGAAAAGAAGGGGGGACCTGGGTGGCTCAGTCAATTAAGCTACCAACTCTTGATCTGGGCTCAGGTCATGATCTCACGATTCATGGGTTCAAACCCCCATTGGGCTCTGTGCTGATAGCAGGGAGTCTGCTTGGGATTCTCTGTCTTCTTCTCTGCCCCTCCCTCCCTCTCGAAAGTAAATAAATAAATAAATAAACATTTAAAAAAATAATGTAAGGGGCACCTGGGTGGCTCAGTCCAACTTCATCTCAGGTTATGATCTCACCCTTCATGTGTTCGAGCCCCACATCAGGCTGTGTGCTGACAGCTCAGAGACTAGAGCCTGCTTCAGATTCTGTGTCTCCTTCTCTCTCTGTGTCTCCCTTGCTCACACTCTATCTCTCTCTCAATAAATAAATAAATGTTAAAAAATAATAATAATTTAAGAAGGGGCTTGTGGAACACTCTAATGTTTAAAAGTCAAAAAAAATAAGACAAAGGCTCCAAAAGAGTCTATAAAGTTGTGCTTAAGATAGGGCATGATACACAGAAAGAGCAGGTGCCTAGTAAAACAGAGCCACCACCCTCATAAGCACCATGATATTTATGGTTAGAGTACTGGAAAGTGAAGTTTCAGGCATAAACAGCAAGAGTTCAGGAGCATGCACTTCACCTACATTCTTCCTTTTTTTCTTCTCTTTCCTCTTTGATTCCTCATTATCCATGGTCCCAGACTCCCATCTACTTAATAAAAACAAAACAAAACAATAAAAACTTCTGGACACATTAAAATGACCAGTGTGCAGCTCAGTTCCAAATAATCCAGAAAAGCTGAGTCTTTGGGTAGTCAGTGTGGGGTGAGTAATCACTGAGCAGGATCATTGTGGGGAGAGTCTGGGATCTGGATGTGGCTTTCTCCTCTTACCAACTCATTGTGTGACCTCAAGCAAGTGAGTTCATGCATCCTGTCCTTGCAGAGAATGGAGACTTCCATTCAGGTAAGAATACCGATCAGTTCATCAATTTTCCTACTCAGATGGCATCTTGCCATTTGCTTTTCTTGTTTCCAACACATATGGATTCCACCCTCAATTATTAAAATAAGATAATGGTTCTTTTGTTTTCCCTCTGAGAGTCGAATCTTGAATCATAGGGTATTTAGTACTCACAAAGTCTGAGAGAGAAGTGACATTTAGGGGTGACTGTCCAAGGTCCCCCATCTTACCCACTCCTGTAGGCACTGAGACCTGTGGATGTTGTTGGACTACCAGAAGACCAATTACCTGAACTATATTAGTTTATTTCCTTGCATAATTATCTTCTTTGAATTGCATTTTAGGAACCATGTCCTTGGCTTTAATTAAACATCCTTGAAACAGTCATGCAAAGTTCACTGCTGTATTTGCAGAAGAACTATTGTTGCAAACATCATCTTATGCCATTCTGGAAAAGCCTTTCCAAGGTTTTTGTGGAGCACACGTCTGCAGGATAGGAATAAAAATTTCATTATGGGGAAAGGTTAGTGAGTTTGGAAAAAAGTAGGTGTCCTTCCTGAAGGTCATCTAAAAGGCTTTAGTAACAAAAAAATACGTGGATCCCCAGAAAGGGCATAAACTGTACAAGATTTCCCATTTAATTGACCACAGAATCCTATTTGGGTAGCATATGTCTCCAGATTATGCCCAGTGTTTCATGAGCCCAGAAGAAGAGGTTATGGATGCTTCATGCTCAGATAGTCCAGCACTGTGGACTGGGCTGTGGGAAGGTATAGGGAAGAGGGCTATGTAAGCAATTGACAGGGAAACTGCAGGTGTACGATCAATGGCCAGGCAGTTGGATCATCAGTGCGCAGTGGTCTTGGGCACTTGGGTGGGGGTGGGTGGGGGTCCCAGGAGGCAACACAGCCTCCTGGCTGTTATCAGTTATTAACTTGATAAATTTCCATTTATGGAAGCAGGGAACCCAGTTTTAATTCTACCATTCAGTGATCCTTTTGTAAAACAACACACAAAGTTAAGACATTTAAAAAAATATTTTAGTGTTGGAAGGGTATAGAGATGTTATATTAATGCTTCATGGCTGTGTTGAGGAGGGGTGACAAGTGCGACAAGAAAGAACTTGCTACCTGGGAATAGCACTGAGAGTCTCCCTCCTCTCCTACAGTTAGAGTCTTCCCCTTTCACTTCCAAATGTGTATCCTCCATCGATCCTCAAATTTCAGTCTCTGAAGCTCTAAGAAAACCCTGGGGGAAAGCTCTGCTCCTCCCCTCACTGGGAAGATCGACCAGTAGAGGTGTGTGTACAGATTGCATGCCCTCCTATTGAAGCAAGGTTAATTATTTAGATGCTAATAATTTCAGTTTAAAGTGGGAATTGAAATATGTTTTGCTGAAGCTTCCGAAGTGAGGGAGGGAGGAAGGAAAGAAGAAGATGGTAGGTCAATGGGTAAATATGATTGCCTGATGGTCTGGGACCAGCAGGACCCAGAGTCTTCAGCTGGGAAGTACAGCAAGATATCAACATCCCAAGCATCCTTAGGAGAACCACACTGGCCAGGAGCAGGTGTGCAGGATGTCAGCCTGAGGGGCTTTCAGATGGGCAGGTGTCTGTGTGGAGAGACAGAAGGGATGCTTAGTAACTCCTCTAGCTCTAGGTATTTGTCAGATTACCTGTAACTTCACCATTAGAGTGAAATTCTTTTGACTCCTAGAGCTCTTTACGCATCCAAAAACCCTTGGAAATGAGAAATCTCTGGGACAGTTCATGCTTTGATCTCAGCTAATGCTGCAGCTCCAGACTGTAAGTGAGGGCAGTGGGGA
Source organism: Acinonyx jubatus (assembly GCF_027475565.1). Taxonomy (NCBI): domain Eukaryota; kingdom Metazoa; phylum Chordata; class Mammalia; order Carnivora; family Felidae; genus Acinonyx; species Acinonyx jubatus. The sequence continues at coordinate 40,661,954 of NC_069382.1, forward strand.
TGGAGAAAGGATGCTCGTGTACCCTGGCATCCCTGGTGTGTGCACCTCTGAGGCTAAGAAAGCCAGGGTGGAGGTTTAAGAAGAACCTCTAGGTCCTTGTTACCCATTGGAAGCAGAGTAAGGATTTTTCAGGGTGGACTCCCCTTTTGCCATTTGGTGGGTTTGAGAGATGAGGCACCGTGAGTTCAGCTGTTGTGGCAGGGAGGTGAGGAGAGAGCGAAATGTGCTCCGGCCCTGTGCAGAGCTGCTGTCTCCAGGCCCTGCCCAGGGAGAAAGATTAGCTTGTATCTTCAGAGGGGGTATAAGGGTTGGTCCCCAGGCAGGTGACTGAAGACAGATGAGAGAGGGAGCCAGCGGTAGAGAGCCTAACTCTGGGTTCAGGTTGTCTGCTGCCCTCTGTCCGTCTTCCAGGTGGGAAGAAGTTTCTGTGGGGTTCCCATCTGTGGGGTTCCATCGGCAACCTGAGCAGAAGCTGACCTGGGAGCAGCCACCTCAAGCTTCTCAAAGTATAGATGTCTATTGTGAGGCTCACACTGCCATGGCTGTGCTCTCTGCACAGGGAGGTGTGCACACAGCAGGAGGAGGCAGAGAAGGAGCACACGCACTGGGGGAACCCACAGAGATAAGCAGGAGCATGGTGACTGCCTGGGAAGCTGGCCACAGCTAGTGTTGGGGTGGAGAACACTCTGTGGTCTTGCATGGAAGCTGGGAGGTGGCAATCCACGGTGGCAGTGGCTTGTTCAGGCTTTCCCTTCTGCGGGTGGCTCTTGCATGGGCCACCTTCAAGCTAGTATTATGGCAGATCAGTAAGGCAACCCCCCTGTCAACACTCCTTGGGAGCTCTTTCCAAGGAAAACAAATACGTGTGGAAGGGGATATGGATGGAGTTGTGGAGAAGGCAGAGTTTTCGAGCTTGGTGAAGCTGTGTATTTACACAGCGTGCTCTGTGGTGATGCCAGAGTTCCCAGAAAGGCCCAAGTAACCCGCTGGAGACCTAGTGGTCCCACAGGCCTCCTGGGGGTTATTGGGTTGTGTTGAAGCCATTCTTAAGGCCCCTGGGGTGCTTCTTTGTGGGTGGTTGACTGGGGCTCATCACTATAGCACGGAGCACAGGAAGCAGGCATTGGAGAGATTCCCCCTGAGCACCCCATCTTTACATACCCTCCTATTTTGGGTCATTCTTTGTAGGGACCTCAGAACTTTGCTCACAGCAGGTGCTCAATAAATGCTCATAAAACAGACAGATGATTGAATACACTAGAGGAGGACCCTGATTAGGGAGGAAGAGGAGGAAGGGGCCGTCTGTACAGTTTTGTTCAAAGCCCTCCCTGAAGCAGCTGACACTGGCTTTCCATTATCCAAAGGGCGGGCTCAGTGACCCTACACAACCCAGGAATCCTGAAATATTTAGAAGCTCTAATGTTCGTACGAGGAGAGAACAGAACCTCTTTTGGATGGGAAGTTCAATTATTCAGTAAGGAGAGAGCTCCCTGGGAGTCTGGGAAGGCGGGAGCATGCTGGGAGGCCCCCCTCCCTGTCAGGGCCCACCAGGGTGCTGATCCCAGGAGTTCTGCCTGGGGGAGTGACTGGCCCAAGCCTGTCATTTGTCCTGCTCTGTGGGTGATGTGGGGCTTCTCCCCAGAGTGCTTGAGCTCTGGGGTGCTTCCTTGTGACAAAACTCATAATTAAAATGTAGCAACAGCCTATTTCTTCTAACAGAATCTATGTCTGAGTCAGTCTGGGGTTTGGTTTGAGGTGGTGCCTGTTGCAAACACCCCTTTCAGCTGTCATTGGGGCCGGACTGTGAAGTTCTGTGATTCACATTGATTTCTGTCCTGACAGTGCTTGTCACATGCATATGTAAACAAATGCATACACAGGTGTATACTGGTCTGATCTTTCTCTTTCTCTGGGAAGCGTGGTATTCAGCAACATCAGTCTGGGAAGACAGACATTTCATTATTTTGAAAGTCCTGTGGGGGCAGCTGTCACACAGCGTTACTCCAGCTGCCCACGGCCGGCCCAGAACAATGTAATGGAGGAAGCTCCATCCAGCACAAGCGGTGATGGGGAATGGTTGAGAATCCTGCTGCATTTTACTTGAATCCTAAGGGAAGAGGGTCTGGAAAGATGGGCACAAGTAGGTGTTATCGTGGTCGAAATAAGGTTCAGTTCATCCACTCCTTCTCCAATAAGTATTTACCTTACTATGTGTGGGCATCTAAAGAGACATAAATGCCTTCAAGATCTGCAGCGGTTTGGAGGGCAACACTATAATTATTTTGCTCATTCGCTCACTCATTCATTCATCCACCTAGAGCAACCACAAAGGGTTTAACCCATACTAGGGGCTGGGTGCCCTAAACTTGACATTCTGGTTGGGGAGACAAGGATGTAAACCACTAAGTGTAATGATTGCAACCCAGAACAAACTGTCCCAGTGGGGAGAGGCACAGGGCAGGCTTGCACGGAGAAGGGATTATGACTTCCAACCACCGAGGTCACGTGCGTCAGGGGTTCTGCTGTGGTTCGAGTTTATTCCCACGGGTGTTGCTGCATCCTTTTCTGGAGCATTACTCCCTCTTAGGAAGTGTGGGGACTACCAGCCTTCTTTCCTCTTGCTGTGTCTCAAGGTCACCTGAGGGTATCTCTGCCATCTGCAGGGATGGTCTGCTTATATGCTGGCCTTTCAGCACCAACTCCACGGTGGGGGTAGAGCCACAGCTGTGTCTCTATGGCAATTTGGCTGAATTCAGTCACTGGGTGAAGGCAGGGGCATGGTCAAGTTCGTGAGAAATTATACATTGCAGAGTCATTTAGTCTTGAGATAATGAGTCCTGGTTGCTGGTGAGTTTCTAAATCCAGGGGCCTGATAATTCCTACAGAGCCACTGTGGTTTGACTGAAAGAATATTCCTTCCAGTTCCCTGGCCAGGTTCTAGGAGGATAACTTTTGCTCAGTATTAGGGAGCAACCATCTTTCATGGAGAGAGGACTCAGCCTCATCAGGAGCAGAACCACATTTGGCACTGAAGGGTTCTGAATACCAACGTCTTCAAACAGTGATAGATAAATGGGTACAGGACATGAAGAGACATTTGCAGTAGAACAGAAGCTAATGCCCAATAAACAAGGAAAAAGTTTAACTTCTTTCATCACAGAAGTGAAGGTTATAAATCTATAATTTTTCTGCTCATCTAATTGGTATAAAGTTAAAAGAAAACCCACAAAATTTGCTGCTCAGGATATAGGAAAAAGGATGTTTTCATTCATTACTGTTGGTGGGGATGTAAACTGGGGACAAACCTTCTGGAGTGAAATTTGGCAATTTATGTATCAATAGCCTTAAAACGCTCATAGACTTTGAATCAGTAATTTTACTTTTAGGATTTTGTCTGAAGGCAACAATCAAATTTATGTCCAAGATTTATGTTCAAGAATATTCATCTCAGCCATTAATGTAATAGAAAAAATATGAGAAACTACCTAAAAGTCCCACAATAGGGGGTTGGATAAATAATTAATGGCACAACTAAAAAATGGAAAACAGTTCATTCATTAAAAATGATTTTCTCAAAGAATATTAATGATGGGGGAAATAGTGAAAAAGCAAGGCACAAAATACTGGATGGAGTATTCCAATTTTGTTAAAATTTTAATAGTACAAGTAGAGAGAAAGTGATTAAAATAACAGTGGGGGTTTGATTATGAGGCATTTTTCCTTTATACTCTTCTGGTTTTGGTGCTTCCAATAGAGAAACACATGGCCTCTCTGAGCCTCGGTTTACTGCTCTGCAGAATGGGACTCATCCTGCCTATGTTGCAGGGTGGTCGGGCAGATCAGGCACAGGATTTGCAAGTACCGACCCATTGTGATACTCAAGGAATGGCTGTAATATCATTGTAAGCAGTTGCCAGTGACACATCTCTAGTCCAGATACTGATTCAGAACAGCCACTAAGGCTACTTCCCCCCTGCTTTTATCAAGACAGTAAAAGGATTAATTGAACAATATCTAAGTAATTTTTACTGAAGCCTCTTTTAATGTTGATTTATTTATTTTTGAGAGATAGCACAAGTGGGAGAGGGGCAGAGAGAAAGAAGGACAGAATCCGAAGCAGGCTCCCCACCATCAGCTCAGAGCCCGATGCAGGACTCGAACTCATGAACTGTGAGATCTTGACCTGAGCTGAAATCCAGTCAGATGCTTCACTGACTGAACCTCCCAGGTACCCCTTTACTGAAGTTGTTCATATTAACCTTCTTTAGAAGGATTGGTGAGCTCAGTGTTTTGTGTCTGGTACAATAGCCTCCATTCTTTCCAGTTCAGATTTCTCTTTTTCAAAATTCAGGTTCTGTTACTCTGCAGCACCTTATTGCTTGGCTTATCTCAGAATATTCTCTTGAGATGATGCAAACTACATATTTATTAATTAGAGAGAATTCTGGTCCCTGCAGCTGAAGTAGTTCAAAGTTCTGTTTTGAGCGGAGTCATCTTCAGTGAAATAGAAATAGTGCTTTCCCTAATGCCCTCTGCAAAATGCCTGTTGCTTTTCTCTGTGTAAGATCTGTTGTTATGGCTCTCTTCTTTTTCTCTTTCTGAGGTCTCTCTGTCTGCTCAGGTGCTCCGGTTCTCTTCAGGCTGAAATTTATACTTGGTGGGCAAAAGTATCTTTCAGCTGGGGTCAGAGTTGAGAAGGACCCCCACTGTGCAAAAATTTTAAAAAGGGCAAAATACATGTTATATGAGCCACTATTAATTATCCCCTCTGTCAGCCTAGAGCTTTAATTTTTATATTTTAAGTTGTTTAGAAGTGATTAGATTTTTTGAGATATAAAATAATGCTAGCAATAGTTAGAGATTTATTTCTTTAACTAATTCACATCTGTCAGCTGTGAAGGCCCAGCTAATGGAATCATTTTGGAGCTCCAGATGGGTGTCCAGGACAGGTGGCAAGCTGGAGGTAGCTGGCACCCTGCCTTTTTTATGCATAAGTATGGGGCATCTTCTTTTCAAAGAGACACGTTCCCAGCCCGTCTGACTCATATAGAGTGGGGAAAACACTTTCCCCAGCAAAGTGATTAGAAAAAGCTAGAAGCTAAGGTGGAAGAGGGCTACTGGGCTGAGGAAGCATTTTATCATTAATGAGTATGTAAGTCTGAGCTCCTGATTTGATAAGTCATGCAGTCATAAACTGGTCATGTAACTAGTGTAATCAAACAGCTAACAGGCTAGGGCAGCTCCCCCAGGGTCTCTACCCTTGACCATCTGAAGATGAGAAAGCCCAGGTTCTACTGACCACCACACTAACTGCCCCTTGCTACAAAACCAAGAGGAGTATCAGTGTTATGGTTGAGGGTTCACAGTGTCTTCTTTACTCTCGCTTAAGTCCCAGATTCAGGTGTTTGGGAGGGGATGAGCTTTGGGCTCGTGCACACAGGGGTCTGGGGGTACGTGTTGCAGATGGGAAAGCTTCCTATTTCAGGTAGTGCTGGCTGGGGGCACCTGAGGTTACAAGTCCATACTCTGGACTCTAGCTGGGATCCTTTTACTAGGAGCTGAGGTGACTTTCTTACCCTGCTACTAATTCCTAAAATGAGTATGATAGCCACAAACTGTCCAGGGATCCTGTGAGGACTCAGGGAGCTCATGGAGAGCCCTAAAAATCAGTGATGCCCACAAGTAGCATATTACCCTTGGACTAAGCTTCCACTCTACTTAATTCACATGAGGGAAACAAAATCCAGCTTCTCTTTGATGCCACCCACTCAGAGGAGACTTTCACTTGTCATAGGATTACAGCGGTTTTATTTACAATGTTTCTTTTGTTCTCTTTACGCAATAATTTATTCTCCTTGTAAGAATTCAGAAAATACTGAAGATAGAAAAAGGAAAACAAATTTCACCATTAATCCCATCACAGAGAGGTAACCACTTTACATATTTCTGTGAGTTTGCTCTTTTAGCTGATTAGATAACTAGGTAAATTAAAAATACACCGACACAACTTTATGGTGGGGCCATTTCCTTTGTGAGGAAATGGAGTGTCCCATGGGCTGTGCCTCTAGTTACCCTCTGGGGAGCTGAGGAGGGCAGATTTCTTTAGCTGGGTTGCTTGTCTTCCAGAAGATAGTTGTTGCCATCTAGAGTCCAAAGAAGATGACTCTATTATCTGCTGAGGATTCGAAGTCAGTTGCCATTTTCCTAAACCTGAATGCATGAGACCCGTAAAAATTAAGCAACACTTTATTAAAGACTTTAGGTAGTGGGCTCAGTATTGTACCCCTGTTTAAACACCTTCACTGTCTTGGACCCAGTCATGATTGTCTAGGCATTTTTGGGGTGGGGGCTGGTGTGTCCAATTTGACACCACTTTTCTCTCACTTTGCATATGCATTTCCTTTAATTCCTGCAGTATCCTTTTCTTCAGGATGTATCTCCCTTCCTTGTTAAATAATCAGTCCAATGCCATTCCCCCAGGTCCTTTCTGTGTCCTCACATTTTTGAGTTTAAGCCATCTGCTAAATAAGATGCAGCTGCTCCAGAAGTTGGGCTAATTCCAACAAGGGGCCCTCCCCCCCAGGGGGTGGGGAAATTGGTTCCATGGAAGGGGTTGTGGGGTGGAAAATAGGACACGTATATGGAGGTGGCTGGCATTGGGGAGGGAATTCCTATCCAGGTTGCTTCTGACTTTCTTCCCTAATATAAAAAAATAAAGGTGATCTCACCATCAAGAAAATGATTCGGCTCAATAAAAGAGCTATCTTATTTTTCATTTTAAGATCACTTTGACCCTTTTCTTTCCATGTCATGATTGACAGGCTGGTCTGAGGACCCAGATGGGGGTCCCCTAGAACACCAGCCAAGAAGGTCCTTGGCTTCACACAGGATAGAAATGAAACATGAACCAGAAGGAAGTGAAAGCAGAGTTTACTGGAGGTGTATAGGGAGATACAGACAGAGCTTCTGGGAGACTTGGAAAGGAAAAGAGGGAGTCTTGTCTCTGCTGGTTTTTTTTTTGTTTTTTTTTTTTTTTATTGACAACTGTGGTCTGGTGCACGTGTCCTCTCAGGCATCCAGGAACTTGTCAGAATGAGGATGAGGTACAGGTGTCCATCATAAGTCACTTACTCCCTGAAGCCAGGGGTCTTAGTGTCAAGACGTCTAGTACCAGTGATCTAGAATACACGTACGATAGCTTCTTCCAGCCATTCTCACCTGGTCTTTCCTTAGAGGTCATCTATTCTAGAGAAATCATTAACTCCTTGTTTCTTAGGAGGAGGACATATGCTATTTGCATTCTGAGGCATGTGTAGAGTGGGGTGGGGTACCAGTCCTAGCAAGAACAGAAGGCGGATAAGAAGCAAAGGAAAAACCCCACATTTTTCTCTCATGGTATCCTGTCAGTATAGACCTTTACTTGGCTCTACATTGTCTCCTTCCCTGCCTGAGATTCATTAGAAAGCATTCTTTCCTACTTCAGCTGACAATGGAGAGCTCCTTCGTGTTTCTCTAATGATAAGAATTCTTTGACCCTGGGGGAGAAGTAAGCAAGATTCTGATGTTGAGAAAATGTAGAAAAGTGAAGGTCCTCCTGCCGCAGGTATGATGAGTAAGGGGTGAACGATGTGTACCGATGTGTGACTGTTACCAATCTTGCCCTCCTCCTGCTCACTCTTCCGTTTCTGTCTGGGAGCTGTTCTTCAGGTTTGGGGTGCCAAACATAGGGAGCGAGAAGGAAGGAGGGAGCTATAGGTGAGTGGGCTGGTGGAGGAGAGTTGGTGCCAGAAATTTGGAAAAGTGTGGGAGCAGCTCCTGTGGTAAGAAGAGTGGCCAGAAGAGAAAAAGGCGAATTTAAAAGAGAATTCTGTGATTTATAAATCCCCTTCGAAGACTCTAACAAAGGTATTTGAGCTATTTTACAAATACTTTTTGGGGCACCTGTGTGGCTCAGTTGGTTAAGCATCCGATACTTGGTTTCAGCTCAGGTCATGATCTCTTGGTTTCGTGGGTTTGAGCTCTGCATTGGGCTCTGTGCTGGAAGATGGGAGCCTGCTTGGGATCCTCTGTCCCCCTCTTTCTCTGCCCTTCCCCTCACACTGTCTCTGTCTCTTTCATAATAAATTAACTTAAACAAACAAACAAAACCAATCCTGTTTGGTTTCTGGGCTCTGCAATCAAAAAACAAGTTCAGTTCATTGAACTTTATATCATGTCTCCATGTCCTTAAGCATTATTTTAAAGATATGAGTCTTAATGGCTATATCATGTATCGTAATATATTTAACCAATCTTCTGGTTTGGGACAGTTAATCTCACTTCTTTTGTTGTTTATGAATAGATCTGTAATGAATATTTTTGTCTGCAATTCTGATGATGTCATTTTGTTAGTCAGGGTACTTGGCAGCTGGTATAATAACCTAAAATCTTAGTGGCTGAGCAAGTTAAAGGTTTATTTTGGTGGGGGGGGGTGCATGGGTGGCTCAGTCGGTTAAGCGTCTGACACTCGGTTTTGGCTCTGATCTTGATTTCACGGTCCTTGAGTTCAAGCCCCGTGTCAAGCTCTATGCTGACAGTGCAGAGCCTGCTTGGGATTCTCTCTCTCCCTCTCTCTCTCTCTGCTCCTCCCCTGCTTCTCTCTCTCTCTCTCTCTCTCTCTCTCTCTGTCTCAAAATGAATAAACTTAAAAAAAAAGGTTTATTTTTTGTTCAGTTTACTAAGGTTGGAGTGGGGGAGCTCTGTTGTTTGCAGATAGCTCTACAGATATTCAGGCTCCTTCCAGATTGTGGCTCCACTCTGCTCAGGTCTTCAGAGCCCCATACTGAGTCCTCTGATCTGGAAGACAGGGAAGAAGGAAGCTCAGAGACTGCTCCAAGTATACCTGTGAGAACTCAACCCTCAGTTCCACCTAGATGAAAGGAAGCTGCAGAGGGATTCCAGCTTCAGGCAAAGGGGGAAGGGCAGGGTATTGGCTAACAGTCAGCCATACTGATTTGCCGTCTGATTTCTAGAATACAAACAGTTACATTCCAATGATCCTTTGCCAATACCAGGGAATTGTCTTTTGCTTATAGAGAAGTTGAGCTTGGGTCTTTCCACATCTTCTCAAAGCTCTTCTCAAGCTCTTTACCCTGCGACTTTTTTTGTCTCCCCAGCTGCTCTGGCAGGATACAGGACCCCATCTGGGAGAAGGAGCTGACACTTGCTGAAGATCCTACATGCCTGTGCTGCCTGTGTCCCCAACTTCTTTCAGATTTCAACGCGGATTTCCCTGTTCCCAGGGACAGAACAAAACTGCAGTGGACCCCATGGGTGTTTCAAGGTCCCTGATTGCCAAGCTGAAGGATGACTCCCTGCCCTTGTGAAGTGCTGCTAAATATCAGGACTTCTGACTGGGAGGGACAGCAAAAGGGGGAAGGTGGTGTCAGGTGAAATGCACTGACATTTCAAACACAACTGGCTACTCCGGTCCCTGGTTACCCAGCGTTAGTAACTTTGCAGCTGATGCCTGTGATTGAGCATCAGGACTATTAAATGCTAATTGAGTTCAGAAGCTTCTCCCTCATGCTCTGAAACTCACTGGCAATAAAGGGCTCCTGGCCGTGTCTGGAGTTATGTACTAGGGACAATGTGGTCAGGTGCTGCTGTCCACCCTTGCTGCTGTTCATCTTCTCTGTCTCAGCGGGGTGGGATTGCTATGCACAAAGAGATTTTTTCTTTTTTAGGCAGAATGCCTATTGCTCTGGCTCAATCAATACTTGGAAGAGAGAGCTGTTTGCCCTCAAAACTGCTGGTGTCCACAGGACTCTAATGTGTGCCCTGACGTCTATCCACTTTTAGTGATCTCTTTTCTCAGATATGAGGATTTGGCAATCTTGTGGTTTGAAGTTTTCCTGGAGGGAACTTCAGGGGCTATCCCCTGGATCGATGGAGTCCTTTTCTTTCCCAAGCAGCTCCTTTCCTCGGGGCCCAGGAGAAGGGGCCTCTGTGAAGCTCTTACTTCTCATTGTACCCCCCCCCCCATTCTCTGTTTTCATTTTCCCTCTTGCCTGTTCCCCCACTATCCCTCCCCCTTATCCAATCCCAGGAGATCTAGGAACCAGGTCCAAAGGTAAGATTTCTGAAATACCGTATTGTATACCTGTCCTGAAACTAGATAAATCCTCTTAATTAGAAAAGGAATCAGAGCCAGGAATTGGTGGAATATTAATGTGGCAGGTGGACACCCTGTCTCTCCACCCTCCTCAGCCATTGTGCCAGCCCCTGTGCCATCATCTGAAAATACAAAGTCAGGCACAGAGACCATCTTGGTTGAGACAGCAGGAAGAGTGATTCTGCTGATGGTCTCCTGAACTCCTGCCTTACCGGCTCTGGGTCATTTCCTCTTGGATATATTGCATGGGGTCCATTCCTTAGCATCTTTCACATTCCACCCACCCTCTGCATCCGTGTCCACAGACAGCCACCGAAAGAAATAAACAACCACAATGCCTACCACACACTGAGTGCTGATGTCATGAGGGGGACCTTGCCATATAGTGACATCAGACAATGTTTGTTGACCTCCTACAGTTTTCCAGACAGTGTGTAAGTGCTTTTAAGTCCATTTAACCCTTGGGACAACACTGTGAGTCAGGACCTACTAACATGTCCATCTTATTGACATGGAAACTGAAGTTCAATGTGGTTAAATAACAGTAGTCCATGTTTTCATGCCCCATACTAATATATATTATGGAACACATATCACATATTATATATGTGCAATACATACTGTACATGTTACATATATTATCTATTTTATGTACCATGTCTTTTTTACCATCTCTTCCAGAACCTTACAAGGTGGGTGTTACTATTTTCATGTTATGAATAAGAAAGTAGAGGCTCTTACAGCCTGGGGAATGTATGTTTTGTTACTATGTCACAACTAACAAGTCGTTCAACAGGGATTTGAACTGCGGTCATTTGCAAAAAGGCTATGCTCCAAAACATATTTTGGTCAAGTGGCTTAAGTAACTCTCCCTCGAGCTTATCACTAAAGCAGAAAATAGGACACCAGTGTTTTACCAGAAATTACCAAAAGGCAGAGTCAAGTAGGAATAAGGAAAAGGGGCCCAAGTTGATGAGTAATGTCCTGCTGGCTAAATTAGCCCCTGCAAAACAGACCTACTTTTTAGAAACCCCTCTGGTGAGGGATGGATGGGCCTGGTTCCAGAAGGGAAGCACGTCCTGGGCCCCATGTGCCTTTCAGAAAAGAGAGCAGAGGATCTTTCTGCAAATCACTTAGTTAACAGGAGGTGAACAATTCTTTCCTGAGCACTGTCTTGTCTTTTAAAAAAACCTGTAAGGGGAAATTACTTTATATGTCCAGTTTAGACATCAATTTTGCTATATTTTAAGTTTCAGTTAGACATAGTTTGAACCAGAAGGAATACTGGCTTTTAGAAAACAGAAAATGGTATAAAGTATATAAATACAAGCTTTGTTAATTAAAAAGAGAGAGACAGAGTCTGTTCGGATAAACTTGGCTTTAAGAGAAAGGTTGATGAGGGAGCCATTTTACTTAAATGAAGAAGAAGTTTCAAGCAATAGTTAGCAGCTGGTAATCCCTAATTTGTGGGCTAATGTTGAAGCAAGTAAATAAAATGACCTTAGGGAAAGATCAGAGTGAGTTTTATAGAATTCTGGAGCTAGAGGGACCTTGGGAAGTATCTAGTCTGATGATCTCATTATTATAAAAATGCAGGACCCGAGTCTGAGAGAGGAGGTGCACCCTCCCTACAGTCATGAAGATATAGTTGTTATGCACAGAGCTCTCTGCATATTTTGAATAGTTGTGTGCATAGAAGGAAGAAAAGGCAAAGAACATTTGCGTTTCTAGTCTTGGGCCATATCTCTCTAGTCGTATTTGCCTTTTAAACCCTGTTTTCTCCCTATATCAAACTTTTTTAAAAAGCTTATTTATTTATTTTGAGAGAGAGAGAGGTAGAGAGCAAGCAGGAGAAGGGCAGAGAGAGGTGGGGAGAGAGACTCTCAACCATGCTCCACACTGTCAGTGCAGAGCCTGATGGGGGATTGATCATGACCTGAGCTGAAATCAAGAGTTGGACACTTAACCAACTGAGCCACCCAGGTGCCCTTCAAACTTTTTCTTTTGATTAGTTGTGAACAGTAAGGTCTTCTTACAAGAACAAAGCCAAGGACTTCAAATATTATTTTATTTTTTATTACAGTTTTTATTTATTTATTTTGAAAGAGAGAGAGCAGGGGAGGGGCAGAGAGAGAGGGAGAGAGAGAATCCCAAGCAGGATGGGAGGCTCGAACCCATGAAGTTTGAGATCATGACCTGAGCTGAAATCAGGAGCTGGATGTTTAGCCGACTGAGCCACTCAGCTGCCCCTATTTATTTTTTAAAACAATATGTGCATAGGGTACAAAATCAAAAAGTTATAAAAGGTAAAGATTTAGAGAACAATCTCCCACTTATTCTTGGCTTTAGCCAGGCAGCTCTCCATCCTTGAGGGGCTCACTGGCAACAGGTCCCCTATGTGCCTCTCAGGGAATCCTACCCATGGACAAGCACATATGTAAATATGCACTTTTCTTTTTCTTTCTGGTTTATGCAAATGAAAGCACACACCTCATCATGTCCTTCATCTTGCTTTTATTACTTAGCAATGATGGTGCTCAGGGCAGGCTGCCCCTAAATATGCCAAAGTTGCATATTGATTATTTTGAATTAAAGTCACTTTAGAAACAGGCGGTACAAGGAGGACACTCTGACCCTCCTGTCTGTCCCCCTGAAAGCAGGAAATAAATCTCCATGTGAAAGATACCCTCCTAGAACCAGACATTCTTATCACAAGAGATAGAGAAAGGGCTGAGAAAGAAGGCTATGTAAACAAATTCTGCTTAGGTTTTTCACTGAAGCCTAAGTTTCTTTGTCTTCTCAGTTCTTCACAAATGTATTGTTTCTTTGTTTAAAAGGTATATAAACAGCCTGCTCTGGTCACTTTTAGGTGTTATACTATGAGACCCCTATACATATGAAATAAATTTTTTCCCTCCTATTAATGTGTCTTGCATCAGTTTACTTAGACCAGCCACAAGAATCTAGATGAGTAGGAAAAATTTGCTCCTCCCCAGTAGCAACATACTTTGGGGAGTGCTAACATGTCAGATTCTATCCAGTACTTCTTTCTTTTTAAATGGCTACATAGTCTTTCATTGTCTGGAAATACCAGGATTTTTTTTTTTTTAACACATTTGAAGGTTGTGTCCTCTCTGCTCTTACAAACAGTGCTGTGATGAGTATCTTTATACATACATCATTTTATGCAGGCAGGAATAAATCTGTAGTATAAAATCCTAGAAGTTATGGGGACAAACGGGATGTGTCCTGCATTTTGTTGGTTTTCCCGACTTTCTATAGCACTAGAAGAATGGGATACCTGTTTCCTCACCCCATGGCCAACACATAGACCTTTCAAGCTGCTGCTTCTGTTTTGTTTGTTTGTTTTTACTTTTAGGCTATGAGAAATTATGGTAGGTGTAAAGTATCTGGTAGTATTTTTCATTTGCATTCAGAGTCAAGTCCAACATCCTTATGTTTAAGTCTTTGCAGAAATAAATATTCTGTTTATTATTGCTCATTTTCCTACTGGTTACTAGCCTTTTACTAATTCATAAGAAATCTCTCTATATTAAGAAAATTAGTTGCTCATCTGTACTATTATTTGTAAATATCCACTTTATTACTTGCCTTTGATCTTGTCCCACTCCACCCCACCCCACCCCACTGGCCATGCAGAAGCTTTCTTTACTGTGAGCAAATGTGTGGATCTTTCTCTTTATTTGTGTTTGGATTTTGTGTCATATTTACTAAGATTTTCTCCACGAAAACTATAATATCAAATCTCATAGTATACTTTAAGTACTTTTAGTATTCTCATTATTATATTTAAAGTTTTGATCCACCTGAACTTCTTTTTTTATGGAAAATATGGACTAAAGAATATGTCTGTGTTCTTTCAGATGGTAACACAGCTCTCCCAATACCATTTCTATAAAATAATCCATGGCTAGTGCACTACTTTGAAATCCTACTTTATTACATGAGTTCAAATCTATTTCTAGTCTATTTGGAGTCCTTAATTGGTCTGTCTAGTCAAGCTTACAATACATTTTGATAGTTGGTAGGGTTCTACTTTTTAAAAACATTGCTCACTCTTTTTGCTTGTTTATTTGTTATTATGAAGAACAAAACCCACTTACCTGTTACCCCTCTCCTTCCAAAAGTACTATGGGTTGCATTATTTTATGAAGAAACCCACTTACCTGTTACCCCTCTCCTTCCAAAAGTACTATGGGTTGCATTATTTTATGATTAATTTAGGGGGAATTGACATCTTAACGATGCTGAATGTTTCTGCTCAGGAACACAGCATACCTTTTATTCATTAAATTTTTCATTTGTGTCCTTCACTGTACTTTAAAGTTTTAATGACTTAGATATTGCACATTTTTTATGTATCTTCCCAAGTATTTTAACTTTACTAGGACTTAACTATTATTTAATTATATATTCCAACTAATTTTTATTTTTATTTATATAAAAATTATTTAGTTTGGTATATAAATTTTATACTCAGACATAGACTATTTATCAATATTTTTTATTTGTATTATTTGTAAGTTTATTCTATGTGTTCTAAGTATTCAATTATATCATATACACATAATAATAGTTGTATTTCATTTCCTTCAAAATTCATATCTCTTCTTTCTTTATGTAATTGTATAGGCTAGTGCCTCCAGGTCTATCTTAAATAAAAATTATGATAATGTGTATCATTATTTCATTTTTTATTTTAATGGGAATGCTTGTTATATTTCTACAGTATGCCTCACACAGGCTTTGTGGTGATATCTATATCCAGATACATGCAAATACATACATAAGAGTCTTATACTTTTTAATGAGGGGTCTGTTTATTTCTACTTCATAAAAATTACCAATAATTGATTTAGTTTCATCAAGTACTTTTTGGAATCTATGGCAATTATTATATGATACTTTCTCAAGCATTTGATTTATTCAACATATGAGCACCTACTGTGCCCCAGAGAATATTGTAGTTACAGGGATTATCCTAACAGAAAAGACAGGTCTCTACTTGCTTATGGTCTAATAGTAATTTCTTTTGATATAATAACATGGTAAATTATGTTAATCAATTTTATAATATCAAATCACTCTGATTCTACAGTAAGTCTCATGCAGTCATGTACTAATTGATATTGTTTGTCTTGTATTCTATTTAAGATTGTTGCTTTGGCTCATAAGTAAAAGTAGCCTATAATTTCTGGATGCACCATCTTTTTCAGATTTTGGTATCAGTATTACCTTTTTTCTTTATAGAAATATTTAGATGATTTCTTTCTGTTTAATGTGCTTTGAGTCAGTTTTAATAATATCAGATTTATCTTTTTCTTTGGTTTGTGGCAGGATTCTTCTGCAAAACCAGCTGGGCCTGCTGTCTCTTGGGGGCATAGTTCTTTGACAATTTTCTCTATTTCTTTTATGTTAACTGGTCTGTTTGGATTTACTATCTCATTTATATTAATTTTAGCCTCTTGTATTTTCCGTTGTGTCTGGGTTTTCAAATTTATCTGCATAAAAGTGAACAAATTATTCTCTTTAGATAGCTTCTACTATATTTGAGGTTATTTCCTCCTTATCATTTCTTATTTGGAGCAATTATCCTTCTCTCTTTTGCTTCATTGGGTGAGTTAGCAGTTTCCTTTTGTTTGCTTTTGTCAAAGAACCATTTAATTGTGTATTAATCTTTCCATTTTTAGTTTCCTAATTTATTAATTTCTGGTTTTTGTTTAATTAACCATTGCTTCTGTTTCTTTTTTTTTTTTTAATGTTTTATTTATTTTTGACAGAGAGAGACAGAGCATGAGTGGGGGAGGGTCAGAGAGAGAGGCAGACACAGAATCCGAAGCAGGCTCCAGGCTCTGAGCCGTCAGCACAGAGCCCCGATGCGGGGCTCGAACTCACAGACAGCGAGGTCATGACCTAAGCCGAAGTCGGATGCTCAACCGACTGAGCCACCCAGGCGCCCCGCTTCTGTTTCTTTTAGGCATATTTTTCTTTCTTTTAAAAGTTTACTTATGTATTTTAGAGAGACAGAGACAGTGTGAGTGCTGCTGGCACAGAGCCTGATGTGGTGCTCAAACTCACAAACCTGAGATCATGACCTGAGTGGAAACCAAGAGTCCAATGCTTAAACCGATTGAGCCACCCAGGTGCCCGGCATATTTTACTTTTAATTTCTAACTTACTTCTAGTTTGTTTAATTAGTTTTCTCAGTCTTGATTATTAATATAAGCATTTAAAGCATTTTTTTATTGATACATTATTTAAAAAATTTCTTCAAAACAGTATTTTGCTGTTTTCTGTAGTTTCTACTGCATAGTATTTTCATAGCTAAGGACTATTGATGCTGAATTGGCCTATGTCCCCACAATGCTAGAGTCAGTACCGTGATCTTGAAGACGTTTGATTAGAGGAGTAAAGATTAAGACTTATAAACTTATTTGAAATAGTTTTCCACTGAAACATTTGGGAGTATAAAATCAGGTCACATTAAAATAAGTGTGATAATTGTTAAAAGTGCCAAACTATCTTTATTATTTGATTTTCTTAATACATTGTCCCCAAATACAATATTTTGAATTAATATCCATGTCTAAAAGGATTAGCATATTTTTTTCACTAGGTTACTAGGGGGAAAGAAAAGGAAATTACTATTATCTTTGGTTTCCCAAAGTCCTTTTTAGTACCATTTTAAGAAGAGCTGAGTATTTTATAATATTCATGTCCATAAGGAAGAAACCATAATTTACCTTGTAGCAGTGTACTTCAATCAAGGAGAACTGACTTAAGAGATGTAAATACTCTAGCAAACTTCTATGTGTACATTAACAAGAAGTAGTGCATTATTTTCTTGTGACATTATTCAGACTTGAAATACATTTATTGAGAACTATTTCATATCCAGTACTGTGCTGATGGATTCAGATGCCTTAGCTCATGTAATAATCCTCCTACCTGTGAGATAGGCATCAATATACCTTTTAATGTTATGGAGAAGGTTGTTTGCTTTGGGTAGGAAAGGACATTGCTGAGAATTAACACCAGATCCTCTGATTCCTCGTCCAGCTCTTGCCAAATTAAAAAGAATGTGCCAAATGTCGATCAAGTATTATATCTTTTTTCTAGTCTGCTCTGAAAATAGCAATTATGTCAGACCAACAAATGTTTCATTCCTTCTATAAGCGTTTGTTGAACACCTACTTTCTACAAGACCCTCATTGCACAGAGATCTCCTAGTGGACAAGCTGCTCTGCCACCCAGAACATTTGCTTATGCAAAGGGACAGGTTGTAGGGCTTGGGAGAGTTGAGGTCACCAGGAATCAGAGGAGGAGATCAGTCAAGAAGAACGCAGACCCAGGTTTCTGAGGACACTCCAAAGGTTGAAGGAGCTTGGAGGCCATGGAAGGGAGGAATATAGCAGGCTGGAAGAAAGGTTGCAAATAGTGTAGGACATCATTTATTGTAATGTAAAAATAGTGGGATTTTTGTTTTCTTATGTTTTTTAAAGGTTCTAATATTTAAAATCAGTCAATTTAATAATAATAAGAGCAAGAAGAGAAAGAGAAGAGGCAAAATAAAAAGAAAGGGAAAGAAGTTCCCAGCAGCCCCAAAAAATTACAATTTGGGAGGTGTAAGATGTTGGGCTGTCATCCATTCCGTTTCTTTATCTTCAGGCAGAATTAAACTGGCCCAATAAGATGAAAGAACATAGCTACAGACTAAATTGTGTGTTTCCCAAATTCATATGTTGAATCCCTAGTGCCCAATGTGACTGTAGGAGATAGGGTTTTGAGGGAAGTAATTAAAGTTAAATGAGGTCATAGAGCATGGCTTTGGTCTGATAGGATTAGTGTTCTTAAAAGAAGAGACACCAGTGATCTCTCTCTTCACTCTGTGGGGACACAGTGAGAAGATGGCCATCTGCAAGCCAGAAAGAGAGCCCTCACCATAACTCAACCCTGCCAGAACGTGACCTGGGACTTCCAGCCTCCAGAGCTGTGAGAAAATAAAATTTTGATATTTGATCTCTCCCTAATACAAATATTATATTATGTTATGTTATATTATATTATATTATATTATATTATATTATATTATATTATATTATATTAGAATAATTCCCTAACCTCAAACTTCTCACCCTTCATTAGCATCTGTGACCTTGACAGTGATCAGCTATAAATAAAGGGTTAGCAATGAGGTGGGGAGGCTTCCAGAGCAACTTAAGAAAGTTTTATTAATCACATATACCCTGCCATCCAGAGGTAATTTTAGGCAGTGTTAGGGAGCCCTCAAAACTTGGCGAAGATGTTTGGCAAAATAAATTGGAAAAGGTAAGGGTAGTTTTGTGTAGAGCTAGTTGTGTGTAGAGGAACTCACAAGAAAGTGATGGTTAAGGGGCATTCCTAATCCTTAAATGTGAAGTCCAGAAAGGAAATCATTCCCTCCTACAAACATAATTTGTTACTGCAGAAGATGAAAATCATGGTAAATGGGCCCAAGGTTTAAGCCAGTGACATAATTCATTCATCCACTCATCCATTCTTCAAAAAATGCTTATGGAGCTGTAGTGTGTATCAGACGCTGTGCTCTGGTCGGGTCAGGAAGATACTCTTGGATTTCCCCAACTTCCATTATCATTACATTTTGAACAACAAATATTCCTTTCATTGATTTTGGCTTTTAAAATGTTTTATTGGTCAGGCCTCTTTGATAAATGTTTGTTTATGACTCTCCCCTCCCTGTTTCTTTTTTTTTTTTTTAATATTTATTTATTTTTGAGAGAGATAGGGAGACAGAATGCAAGCAGGGGAGGGGCAGAGAGAGGGAGACACAGAATCTGAAGCAGTCTCTAGGCCCTGAGCTGTTAGCACAGAGCCTGAACCAGGTCTCAAACTCACAAGCAGTGAGATCATGACCTGAGCCCAAGTCGGCCACTTAACCGACTGAGCCACCCCTGAGCCACCCAGGTGCACCCCTGCCCCCCATCCTGCTTCTTAACATCTTCAGTATCAGAGTGAGGAGTCCAACAGAATTTTCCCAGCCTAGTTTTGGAGAAGCTTTACATTTACTTCATAACATCAAGAAATATTTTTTTAAACTGCCAAGATGGAGAATCCCAGCTGGGCCTTTCTGTACAACTGATTATTAGCTTCATTAAAACTTCCACTTATGAATCTGCAACATTTGTGCCCTTATGCTCATAGACTGGGTCATTGCACTGTGCCTATTTACACAGGCAGAAGGGCCATATTTCCTTACAGAAATGCTGCCCTCCATGGAGCCAGGAGGGAAGAACAATGAAAGGAACACCAGTTCATAGAAGCTGTAGATCACAGAAGCCCAGTAGTGCCTTGAAAGTTGGGGAAAAAACATTAAAGGCCACTCCTAATCATGGCAGTGACATTGCTATAAATACGTTGGCATATCTATTCTTTTCTAGCCCTTCAATGTCTTGAGCTATGGAAACTGTCTTAAGGAGCTTGTGTCGATTTCAAAGCTTTCCTCTGGAAGCTTAAGACTTTCTTAACAACGGTTCTTTAATAGCTAAAAGTCAGAGTTGGATTCTGAAACTCTATCACCCAGACATTTTGTAAAACCAATGTTAAGAAGATTTAAGCTAAAATGGCGCCATCATTCTTTCCTTCCTCATCTGCCACCCTGCTCAATACTCCAACCCCCTCAGACGTTCATGCTGTATGCTTAGAAATGGGGCTGAATGTAGTGAATTTGCTGATTTTAGAGTCATTTGCTGAGGTTACCTGAGAATAACCTCCCAACCCAACTCCTGAGCAAAATCAGTAACATGCTCAATATGACATTATGTCACTCTGCCCTCACAAATACCTTGTAGACTATAATATTTTAAGAACTAAACACTTGTTCTTCTTTTTTTTCCCCCTTTAGGCAATCTATTCAAAGAGAGGGAATCTTATTTATTCCATTTGGTTAGATTTTCATGTCTTCTTTTCTCTAAATGGCTCAGTGATCAGTAGAGGTTGGCTATAAGAGGAAGAAGACAATTTGGGGAATATTCATCGTGAGGGGCTAAGATTAGAAATTAAAAAGGAAAGCAGGAGTCCTAAGGAAAGGAAGGGGGGACAGAAAGAGGCATGAGAGAAAGGAAGGAGGGGATGAGAAGAAATCCACCATTGGAGTTCAGAGATAAGAGGGAAACTTGAGGGATGTGTGGCCCTCACTTTCAGGAGGACTTTCACTGAAACTCTTACAACAAGAGGAGGCTCTTCCTGTTTCCTAAGATTCAGGAAGAGCTAGCACTGTTCTCTAGTCTGGATCCCAAGCCCATCTTTTCATAGCTAGCCCATCTGTCTTGTAACATGGGACAAAGCCAGGCCCTCTGCCCTGGTCTCAGTGGGAATCAGTAATAATTGGTCTCTTCCTTACTCTTCACACAAGTGAAGAGACCTTGTTTAAAATAGGCCTTGATCATCTTATGATCCTAAAATAAAGTCAAAAGAGAAAGTGTCTGGTTCCCTTAATAAACTAGGTGGTAAAAAAAGTATTCCTCATTGAAGAGATTATTTTTTGTTGTTGTTGGGAGGTGGTAACTAAGAGGAACCTGATGGAATCTTACTGGCTCCCTTTTAAGAGCAGTCAGAGCCTTCAAAGACATAGGATGGAAAGCTCAGAGCTCTGCCAGCAAACCAGTGAGGGTCTTGGTGGGGAGAAGCCAAGGGAAGCTGGTGTTCTGGGAGTTGCTCGAGAGGCAACCAGCACCCGTCTTCTGCAGAGTAGCCCAGAAGGGGAAATTGAAACAGCCAAGTGGACAGGAGTCTGAGGTAAGGAGAAATGTGCCTGGCTCTTGAAGGCTGGCTGTGTGTGGTCTCACGAGGAGGTGGCAGGGTGCGAGGAGCAGCCAGGGGATGGTTGGGGGTGGGGGGTGGTTGAGCCTGCTCATGGGAGGGGGCTGTGAGGGGCCTGGGGTACATGGGGTACTTCAGAAGCCAGACAGAGGACAGGCTGGGAACTATCGGCCTATGTTTCTCAAACCCCAGGGTACTCCTACGTGTGAAGCATCTTCCTGGAAACTTGGTGTTACACAGATACATGGGGCAGATCATTCTTTAACTCACATAGTAAAACAAACATGGATATATTTTGCAGTAGAATACAAAATTGGTGTGACTTTAATAATAAAATATGTATATGGGGCGCCTGGGTGGCTCAGTCGGTTAAGTGTCTGACTTCAGCTCAGGTCGTGATCTCACAGTCTGTGAGTTCAAGCCCCACGTTGGGCTCTATGCTGACAGCTCAGAGCCTGGAGCCTGCTTCAGATTCTGTGTGTCCCTCTCTGCCCCTCCCCTGCTCATGCTCTGTCTTTCTCTGTCTCAAAAATAAATAAAAACATAAAAAAAATTTTAATTAAAAAAATAATAAAATATGTATATTTATTTTTTTCAATGTTTATTTATTTTTGAGAGAAGAGATGGAGAGAGAGAGGGAGAGGGAGAGGGAGAGAGAGAGAGAGCAAGAGAGAGCACATGCAGGGGAGGGGCAGAGAGAGAGGGAGACAGAGGATTAGAAGACAGCTCTTGCTGAGAGGGGAGAGTCGGATGTGGGGCTTGAACTCACAAACCTTGAAATCATGACCTAAGCAGAAATCAGACACCCCACTGACTGAGCCCCGCCCTCCCACCCTGCTGGTGCCCCATAAAATATGCATATTTAAATATTTGTGGCTTGTAGCAGATCACTCCGGTGACACTCTCTTAGCCTCCGTACATTGATGGGGCACTTTGTGAATTTCCTTAGGTGGGAGGAAGTAAAGCCTCATTGCCCAAAGCTGTGCCCTGTGCCTGGAGCACAGTTTCTGCCCCTCTGCACATCTACTGGTCCCACTCCAAGAGCTGATCTGACATCCCAGACCAGTGGAGCGAAGTAGTTGTGCATCACAGTAATAGTAGCCCGTGCCAAGACATCACTGCTTTAATACCAAGTGGCAGGACATCTCTGTGGTCCTTTGTAGGTTGCTTTGCCATCTTTTCTCAGCAGCCCTAGAAATAATTACTATTACTCTGATTTACAAAAGAGAAAATGATGTGTGGCAGGTATTGTGAGCATGTTCAAGGGGTCCTTTCCAGAAGATTTCTATGTTAGGACATGGGTCCTGGCAGGCAGGGGGTCCAACGGTTGTATTCATGTGTGCAGACCCGTATTCTGGAAGGGGGTTTCATGCCACATGTGATCAGCCAGCCTCGCAGAAGGCATGCTGACCTTCTTAATTCAGTTCTCCAACTTCTGTCAATTGGTGCACTGCTGGACAATATTTAATGACAGCTTTCAGCTCCATATTTCTTATGAAGAATTTAACTGAAGCCAAACAGAATTTCGGTGGGCGATTTAATCTTCCAAATCTCTTTCTCTCTCTTTCCTTCAGGTGATTTACAACTCTGTCTAGCTAGTAAATACAATCATGATTTGAGCCACCAGAACCACCTGCTTTTATTTAGCAGGGTATTTTAAATAATCAAGGATTCCTTACTGTCTTCAAACCTCATGGTGCCCTGTCTATTTTAATACCAACTTTCTGAAGACTCATTAGTAATTAATGAAATCATTAAGAATGGCTCATGGTGACTGACACGTTCTTGGCAGCCACAGTCACCTCTCATACTTAGTGGAAATGTCACTGGCTCCACAGGTTTGATTTGGGGGGTGGAGGGGGCGGGTGGAGAGAGAAGGGATTAGATTACATAAAGTTTCACAACTGCCATCAGCTGGAAGAGAAAGCTGTGAGCCTGTTCCTCCAAGTTTCTCTACTCAGGGAGCTGTGCTGGGAGAAGTTTTCTGAGAAACCTTTCCTTCCTCCAATGCTGGTTTTAAGAAATCCCGCTAATATCATGTTTTCACTAAAATGATATTGTGTGGCTCAATTCGATTAGCAAAGATGTAGTGTTGAAAGTCACCCTCTTTTTTTTTCTCCTGTTTTCACACATTTCCTTCTTTCTTGGCATTGCCTAGATTTATTCTCCTCTCTTCCCTTTTAGGAACAGAATTTGGCATAAATAAATGATAACCGAGAAAATGGTACAAACACAAGCGTAAACGCAGAGTTTCTCCAGCCTCCCACGGAAGGTCAGGGTGATTTGTTGTAGGAAGTGGTTACCCGCAAGAAAAATGGTAGTTCCAGTGGCTGCTGTTTAATTTGCGTTTTAATAAGGAAACCCACATTCTTTCCTTAATTACTCAAAGTGGAACATGAACCCCTCAAAGCCTTTCAGATGGCTAACACACCGAAACTGTTCAGTCAAAAATGGACTGCTTTGCCAGAATACTGGCCACAAAATGGAATTCGGTACATTTCATACCCCAATGCATTTAAATTGTATGAAGCTGATATTTAATACAAATGCAAGTACCAGTGGAAACTGCATACTTAATATGCATTCTCTAACTCTCAGAATTAAGCAGTTGATCTATGGGACACAAAGGGATCATCCTTCTCTCAAAGAGAATATTTTATGACCAGGCAGTTTAAAAGGCACTGACATAAACAACTGTTTGCAGCTCTCTCTCTCATCTTCAAAAGGCAAATAGTACATGTAAGGACAAGCTGTTTTAGACAAAGCATTTTAGAAAATCACTTGGAATGTTTTCCTTTTCCTTTAAGGACAACTGAACTTTTGATAGAGGCCCAGGAGAGTTCTCATAATTTAGTTTATTTCTCGTATTTCTTTTTAGGGGGGACAGAGGCAAAGTGTGAGGGAACAAGTCTGAAGCCTGCTTTCTCTTGGACGTGGAAATCTTACTGCTTAAATCATAAAGGTGTTATTTACGGTTTTTACACCATGACAGAACATGCCAGATTTTCTGGGGCAGTGTCAATGTTAAATGAACAGCTAAGTTTAATTTCATCACTGTGTCTTCGTAAGAATTTCACCTAGACAAATGAATAAAATGGAAAACAAATATTTCGCTATATCCCCTGTCCTAGTTTTTTTAATTCTTAATATTTGGTCACCCTCCTTTTAGCTATACTGATATTCGGAAAGCCATTATGGAAACGACTTAATTTTTGTAGGTATCTGTCTCACAAATAAAATGTGCATCCCATATCTCATTTCTCTCTAATGCTTGAGGGAGAAGGAAGGCATTGATGAAGAGCTGCCTCATTTTCCAGAGAGAACAGAGGCACCGAGAGCTTGCAGGGACTTTCTAGCTGCAGTGGCCACAGTGTCAGTCCTGAATTTTTACCTCCTGGGCTTCAGGCCGGGCCCCCTCCCCATCTGCCCAGCTGGATGAGTACTCACAGTGGAATGACGATTCCAAGAGGCTGGTGCCATGCACGCTTTTTGTTTTGAATTGGGTTTTATTAGTCTGTCCACTCACTGAGAGCTAGGTGCTGTCTGTGGAGTTATAAAGATATACATGATGCTGTCTCTGCTCTTACAGATGATATATTTACCGAAGCCAGGCATGCATGCACTGGACAAGGCAGGGGGAACATGCCATTTGCTTCTGAGGATGCAGACGGTGATAAGGGTGGCTGTTGTTCAAGGCCACGGGGAAGGAACCAGACGGCAGCCTGGGCTCAAAGAGGTGCAGAACCCAGAAGAATGGGGAAGGGTTAGTCTCTAACTAATCTGAAACTGGACATTCTAGGAGCTTTCTTTAAAAGACCCCTTAAATTTTTTTTTTCTTCTTAAAAAAACTCACCTACCAAATAATGTCCTTCCCATATAGTAAAAAAATACATTAGGGAAATAAATGCCAAAACGTGCACTTTATGATTTTTTCTTGAACAAGGGGAAGCATTTATGCCGTTCCCACCCCTTGAGTTCTTTTTCCCCCTCTCTCCTTGCTTTGCCTGATGCCACAAGTCTACGCCATTAACTGAAGCCCGGTCAGAATAAGCAAAAGTGAGGGTTCTGAATGGTTACCTCTGGAATGCCTGTCTCTTTGGACCTCCCAGTGAGAGCAGTGAAGAATTCCAGACTTTCACTGACTTTTAGAACAGCTCTTCTGAGACTCTGAATAGGCTGCCAGGGAAATTATCTCCCAGGTTGGGGCCTTCGGTGAACCGCTAGGGAAAGAACTGATGGATAAAGTCCAGTGAAGATGCATAGTATTTCCCCCCAATAATAGAAAATGACCTTCACATGCCCTCCAGGGTGGCCCGGGAAAACCAGCACTATATTCTTTCAGCCCTTACCTGCTCTGCTTTCCAGAGCCTGTCTGACACAGGCAGAAACCCGACTGTTACATTTCTCTCTGCCCTCAGGAACATTCACCAGTTGGGGGAAAAAGAAGGCCAGAAAATTGTTGCTATGGGCTCTGTTTTGTGGAAGTTAAAATGCTGGAGCAAGAATCTGATTGCTTGATAGCTCCCTCTCTCTCTCCCTCTCTCTCTCTCTCTCTCTCTTTCCCTCTCACCCCCACCCCTTCTCGAGCTCTCTTTCTCCCCCACCCCCTACTTTTTCTACTCTCCCCTCCTCCCTCCACTGGACTCCCAGTCCTGACTGCGACCCCCCCACCCCCACCCCCACCCCCGCCAGGCCCGGGGAGAGCCTTACAGGTTGTCAATGAAACATGGAATCATTTCCTTTGATGGCTTAGATAATAGTAGGAGCCAAGGCAATGAGTGAGGTCGGCTGAAACCAATGCAGTCCTGCCCGGGACTGGAGAGCCAATCGCAGGAGCAGAGGGCGGGGCGTCGGCGCCAGCAGATAATTGCTAAGTGCATCGCTAGCACAGTTGGGCCGAGCTGCCGAAAGGTCTGGTCGCAGAGACGGGAACGCGTAATCCTCAGCGTGCTCCATCCCGACAGCATCGTTCCACGGCTCGGCAGGGCAGCGAGCCTCTGGCCACCAGCCCCTCTGCTCCGCGGAAAAGGTACTCCTGCCTGCGTCCCGGGGGGTGCGGCTCCTGCTCTCCCCTTCTCAGTGGCTTGCAGTTTAGCTTATGTAGAGGGATTGCAGAAAGAAGAGAAAAGTTTAGGCGAGGAAACGTGACAGATATAGGAAATCACCATCTTTTGTTGGGATGAAAACAAGCTGACAATTTGGAAAACTTCTGCGCCGTCTAGAACTGGCTTTGTTTACTACTCTCGCAATTAGCTGCACCCAGGTCTGTGGAAATAGGTCTGGTCTTGGGCTAGGGTGACTGCACCGTTGGGGTGTAAATTCAGGTTTGCTGGGTGAAGGGAATTGGACCCCTGGATGTGCCGCTTCCTGGCGGACCCATCGTTGGGAAGCTGACACTGAGAAACATGACTGGTGGTTGGGTTTTCTCCATAGGGTCTGCCCCCTCTCCATTACCTTGACCTGCCTTCCCTCAACTATGTGACCTTCAACTTGGGCCCTTCCTCAAACTTCTGCGACCTTCTTCCCTCCTACTCCTTGCCCAGTCTGTCTCAGTTCATTTTGCTTGGTGGGGAAAAAAAATTTCCTGGGGGTGTGGGAGGCTGTCCTGTTTGACCTGATGGGCATCCGTGTGACACACAACTTGGGGAAAAACCAACGAAACAGTTGTCAGAGGAGAAGAAATAACTTAATTGATTAGCTCCCGAAAACTGGAAGACTTTCCAGGCTTGATGTGTCCTGAAATAGAGGGGTTGGAGCTAAATTGTATCCCGTGTGAAGGTTACACCCTTACCAGAGAAGGGCTGTCCAGTGCTAAGCGTGCCAAGGGCTCTGGGAGGTGGAGGCTGGTGGGAGGGGCAAGCTCTGAGGGGCTGGGTCTGTTTAGGTGCGCAGGTCCATCTGTGCCCCAGAGGGTGCTGGAGCCACCGTCTACACTGCTTCTGATCATTGCTATTTGAGCAAAAATGCTCGCCATGGTCAGCGGCTGGTTCAGCCTCGAAGCACCCTTGTGCATTCTAAATTGTGGGACCACAAGGGCCTCCCTCACTTGTTCTGAGACCCAGTTTTGCGTGTGGGGAAAACTCCTTTCCCAGAGTTTCTGCAAATGGGAGATGTTAGGTAGGTAGGCCTCCCCTAGGAAGCATGAAGAGAAGGTGATGAGCTTGGTCTTGAACTTCCTGCCTGCTTTGGCTCAGGCAGCTCCTATTTGAATGCCCTACAGCACTTCACCAGGTCTGTCCTCTGACCTCCTGGATGCTCTGAAGCTGCGGGTCCAGGACTGATCTTACAAGTCCTTGGGGCTTTAGCGGGGGTCAGGTGCATTGCCTCACCCTGATTTCAATCCTAGACCTGAAGCTGAGGAGTTCAATTCCCAGTCCTGGGAAGGATCCTCCAGCAACCCCTTGTCCCTATGACACCCTTGCTGCTGAGGTGCAGATGACAGTCCCCCTTCTCGGGCTCTCCAAATCACTTTCAGTGTTTAATTCTTCTTTTCTTTAATTGCCACAACAGGTCCCCCACCTCCATTAAGCAGCTATTTCGGGTGGCTGCTGTTATTGTGGGAGCTCTACTCACAATGGTTAAAAAAAAAAAACAAAAAAAAAAACCAGCTGCCGGACTTTTTTTTTTTTTTTTTTTTGGTCAGGATACAGTCAGCTTTCTCTTCTGCACATGTTGTCTGACAGTAAACACAACAAACTTGCAGCCCTGCAAATTATGCCTTTGTGTTTGGGAGCCTGGAGTAAACTCAGAGCTTTTATCTGCTGTTTGGGGCATATTTGGCCACACACCTTCACCCCTGTGGTCTGTCTAGGGCACGTGAGCCCCAGAGAGCCCTGGAGAGGCAGCACCTAGCAGGTGGGGGTGGGAGTTCGAAAGGGGGCACTTTGGTTTTCAAGAAGGCAGTCATAAAGCTGGAAAATGCTTTTGAGTTCAAGGGGGTGCCTGGAACCAAAAAACCGGTAGCAAAAATTGAGGGTCCTTTCAATTGATGCTGAGCTGCTAGATTTCTATCATGATAGAGGACATTCAAAGTAAGGCTTTTAAACCAGCTCCTGAATGGTGACTCATGCAGGGAGAGGAAAAAGGCAGGGTGGGGGAAGGGGGCAGAGGGAGCTTGGAAAGTGCAAGTGGGACACACTGGAACACTTGCCTTCTTCCTCCTCCTCATCCCTCTTCCTTGTAGTTCCCCATTTGGAACAAAGATTATTAAAATAACAACTCTAGACTAAAAAAAGCATAATAGGAGCTGAAGAATAATTGATGAAATACAAAACACCATCCCTGCAACTTCACCTTGGATGGGGCATAAAATCCAGGATCCAGCCACACCGCTGTGATCCACTTTGGAGAATTCATTCTCTGGTATCAGGTTGATTAGTTCCTTGGGAAGCCTGGCGCAGGTTTATGTGTGAAGGGACTGATTGGTGCTCAGAAAATTGCATTTGTTACTCGTTATTTCATCAAACATGGTAGCTGTAGCCAGAATCCTGGGCAAGCGCCATCCATAGGTCTAGCATTTTCTCCTCTCCCCAGTTGGGCAACAAGGTTTTCTCTCTTTTAACTACTGTGCTAAGCAGGGGTTATCTCTTTGTGTGCCTTCATAAGCCCTGGGTGACTTACCTGGCAAGTCAAAGTCCCTTCCTTACTTTTCTGTTCCTCTTTCCTGTCATCTCTTTTCATCATGAACACATCAGTAAATAATCTCTTTGCAACCTACTTTGATCTCGTCATTTTGTGCCAATTTTGCTGTTAAAGAAATCTGTCCCCTGAAACCCTGAAAAAAGGATTGAAAACATATGAAAATTTTTATCAGAGAAGAGCCTTTTAGTCTTCCTATTTGAACATTTAATTTTGTTGTTTTGGGGAAATCAAATAAGCACGTTTATTGTGTTAGGCGTTTTTGTAAAGGGCCGTTGAGATGTCTTCTTTTTTTTCTTGGGTAGTTGCGTGAACTCCCCGGTTACCCTGGGGGTGTGTGCGTCTGGAGGTTTGAAATAATCTGGAGCATCCCCTGAAAGGTGAGGAGATTGGAGCATGATGCTTCTGTTTATTCATCACGGGGTGAAGGCTGTTTGGAAACCTGGGCTCTGAAATGTACGCACCACACACGGTTATTTTCTCCCGTTATTCTTCACTTTGGAAGATTTCGTGGCCCCAAATGATTAGTAATAGTTCACCTGACTTACTTTTCCTTATGCACATGCGCCCTACCTCCCTCCCCATTATGGAGCTGTTGCACACTGAACAATCTTACTTAATCTGGTATATGCCTCTCTTTCTTCCTTCCCTTATGATTCTTCCTTCCCGTCACTTAAGGGCATCCTAGAGGTTGAGATTTAATTTTAGACACCCTGCTCACCTCACTTCTGGAACACTTAACCAGGGGAAGTCAAGAGTTCTGGGATGCACATGGAGTTGCCCTGCGGGAGCAGTGAGGCAATCCTTCACCACGTTCGGTTCCATGCAGACCTTACAAGAGCGCCTGTGGTGGTGCAGCCACCCCTTGGGAGGCAGGTGGGGCAGATGTACTGAGCACAGACCTGTTAGACGCATAGGGATTCCACCAGGCATGACCCTCACTGTTCCACTATCCTGCGGCTCGCCCACCCGCAGTCCCCATGCATTGGACTGACCTTGGAGACATTAGCCAGCAGTGATATGTGCCTGTCATTCTCCCAATTTCTTTGTTCCTTGTTCTCTTCTCACCCCTAAATTTCTCTATCAAGAGTTAGAAAGGATCAAATCTACTTATTCATACTACGGTGTAAATAGTTAAGAGTGGTGCCACTTATGCAGGTATTTGAGTTCTAAATGGAAATCCAAGATGTTTAGAGTGGAGTTGCAGACATCTGCCTTGGGATTTGGAAGATAGAGTTTGGATAGGGAGTGTCTGGGCAGTTGTGAGCCTTTGCTTTTCAGTTAAGGCTGGTCCTGCTCTTACCATGTCAAGGACACGCTACAGGCACTCAGAGCCCCGTGCTGGCACTATTTGGGGTCTGGCACCTGGAGCTTGATCCCTCAGACTTGACCTTGGGTGCTGCACTTATTTTCCCTCTCTGACCTCAGTTTCCTTGTATATAAAGTCAGGGGCTTGGCCTATGTCCTCATGATCTCTTTCTGCTCTGACCTTCTCTCTGGATTTTGCCATTGGAGTCCTACATCCAGCTGAGGATGTTATGGCTCTGGGAGGACTTGGAGCTTGCAGAGCATCCTCCAATGTGGGCCACGGTGCTCAGTGATGCTTTCAGAGCCAGAATCCGTGGAGGCAGGTCGGAGGGACGGTGGGTGCTCTGCCACAAGAAAAACAGGCTGAGGGTGATGTAATAACTGATTTTGGTTTAGGAGGGGATGTTATATGGAGGATGGCGACCAGCTGTTCTCCATCTCCAGTAGGATTGAACGAGAGAAAATAGACAGAAATTGCAGCAGATGGACTTAGATTAGGTATGAGGAAGAATTTTCCGTCAGCAAGAGTTGTTAAAAAGGGAAGGTTGTGGAGCCTCCGTGATGATCTTTAGGAAATGGATAAGCAGAAGATTCAGCTGGAGGAGGAGGCGGAAGGAGGGGCCCGTCTGGCCCAGGGATCCTGGCCCTTTCCCGAGGGGGGGCCCTTTTTGGTTGCTCAGAAGCCTCACCTTTGCTCTGGGGCTATCAGAGTGGCTGAGAGCTGAAGTCCTTGGGCCAGCAGGGCCGGCCAGGTGCTGCCTTTACTGGCAGATCCTGTCTACTGCTTGAGGCCCTCTCTTCAAGTCTAATCTTTCACTTTCAGGTGTGGCAAATGAGGCCTGGAGAGGAAGCAGGCCTCGGTGGCCTCCTCACACACTGACCCATGGCAGAGCCAGAACCAGAATCAGCTCCCCCTTGCTTCCAAATTGAATAGACCATTTACTTTCTCTGGGCTCCTGATTTTTCTCTAAGCAAATGGTGGAGACAGGGGCACCTGCAGTTAAGCAGTATTTATTGAGTGCCTGTTACTAGCATGGTGTACTTACTCAACTCCACCTTCCCTGATTTATACAGCAAACCGTTCAGCTCCAGTCGGTGATCGGGCAGCACTACCATGAGCCCAGGGCTGGACAAATGCCTGCCAGAAACTGCAGCAGAAAAGAGGGGATGAGGGTGCAGCAGGAGGATGAGGAAGAGTGATATGAAAAAAAAAATATTTACTCTGCATCTTACGGAGGTGAGAAACTTTAGACATCTAGTTCAAGCTCCTTGTTGGATGAATGAAACGAGACGTCCCCAGCACACATAAGATCTGGATAAGACCCTTATATCATCAGTTACCTTTATAAAATGAAACAGAATTTGGAATTTCATTCAGATTGTCATTTCTAAGAGAAGCTTCTACAACGTGGGGCTGCAATTCCACATTTCTTCCAGCCAGACTTGATTTGTTTCTGGGCACGTACATCTCTGGGGCATGCTTGGTGGCCCTCCAGGGAGGCCCAGGGCCAGAGCCTACAGCGGCGAGGGGGTGGGCGGTCTCAAGGCCCAGAGGCAGGCTCCCTCTGGTGTCAGGGGAGGAACAGGACGCTGCTGTCCAGCTGGCAGCCTTAGGATGAAAACAGCCTCAAGCTCTCAAGAATCAGGCAGAGAGGCTGTGCGGGCTTTGCCTCGCAGTGGTTTGAGCCTTGTAGGAAGCAAGATGAATTGGTGAAGTGGGCACCACAAAGTAAATTCATAGTTAAGAAGTGCACGTGCGTAGTTGCTGAGTAAAAGGAAGGAAACACGGAGGTCTGTGCTGGGCCAGCTATGGGCCGGCAGGGGGTGTTCAGGGCATGTCTCTGTGCTAACTAATGCATTCCGAGTGCTCTGCCCAGCACTCAGGCAGGCACTAGGGAGTCTATCAGGAACTACATAGGTGTGTGTGATCCTTGTCCTGTGGGAAGTTGCCTGGGAAGACCAGCAGCCCCTGAGGCAGCCCAGCAGGACATGTGTCTGAGGAACTGCCAAGACAGAAGGTGCAGGGGGAACCGAAGGGGAAGAGAGGACAGCAGGTGCCAGGGGCCAGGCTGCCCAGGTTGTGAGACAGGCCTGAAGGGTGGAGAGAGCTGGGGTAGCTGAGGGAGAGGAGCGGGTAGGTAGCACAAGAAATGACAGAAAGCCAAGGGATGTCAGAGCCTGTCTTCAGAAGGTGAAAGTACTTACAGCCACAGAGAGAACCTTGAGAGATTCATCAGAGGAGTGGGCTAACCCAGGGCAACCTTGTCTCAATCCCACTGCCATTGTCCCTTTCCATCCAGAACGACACTCAGCTGACTTCACATTTCTGCCCTCAACTTTGGTGCCATAGACTGCACTAGGACACAGCAAGTTGTTGTGGGCGTGATGGTAGTAGGTCCTGGATGCAGGGTACACATGGTTAGCCTTACTTGGCATGGTCAGAGGATTCCTCTTGGGGAGAGGAACACCTGAGAAATAAATAGGATCCCACCAGGTGGATGGAGAGGTGAGAAGGAGGGCAGCCACATTTGCAAGACTCAGAAGCATGAAACAGCACAGTGTGTCAGAGCCCTATGAGTAATACTTGGGTGTTGCTACATCTTGAGCACATGAGGTTTGTTTTTGGGGGTGCAGGAGAGAGAGGGGGTGGAAGTGTCCCCAGGTAGGGAAGGACCAGCTGGCCAGACTGAGGAGCAGAAGGGTTTTAGGCAGGGAAAGGCAGTCACATTTGCATTTAGGACAAAGGAATTGTGGAATGGAGAGTGGGGGTGAGTTTGGGGAGAGGCAAGGCTGGGCTAGAGAGGCTGGTCCTGAAGTCATTTGCTGCGGTTTGGGTGAGCAATGATGAGGCCCTGAAGGGAGACTGTGGCAATGGAAGAAGAGAAGGGGACAGCATCAAAGGGTGATGCTTTGACTTCTTAAGTTATACTTGATCAGGCAAAAATGAAGAGGAATTTTTCATCCCTTAGAGGAGACGCTGACAGGTGGCAAGGAAAGGTCACATGGGTCGATGACAGAGAGAGCAGTGCTCCCCACTGAGGACAGGACAGGAGCAAATGGGCTCCAACAACAGGAAAAGGATATAAGCTAGACTTTAATGCCTTAATGGAGGGATTGTTAAACACGGGGACAGGGTCAGCAAAGACGGCTATGGACTAATTCTCTTCTCTGTAGAGTATTCAAAAATCAGTCTGTCCCCTGACAGAAAAGTGAGCAAAGGGTGTGAATAGGTAGCACAAAGAAAGAGAAAACAAACACAAATGTCCAGAAAAAGACGTACAGGTGTCCAACCTCCCTAATAACTAAAATATTACTTTAAAAACAAGGTATCCTTATCCACCTACCAGCTGAGCAAAAATGAAAATAAAATGCCCCGTGTTGTTGAGATGCCAGGAAGTGGACATTGGCAGACGTAGCTGATGGGAAGATCATTTGCAAACACGGGAGTCATGTCTCAAAAAGATACCCTTTAAACCAGTAAGCAGTTCGTCTTCTAGGAATTTTTCCTACGGAAATAATCAGAGCTGTGCAAAATAGTTCTAATCAAGGATATTCCTTTCAGCATTATTCATTATAACAAAACATTGTATGGGGGGATTAATTAAATCTAATATGGCTCATCCATAAAATGGAAATCAAGGAAGCCATTAAAGTTACATTGAATAATATATAAGGATATGGGAAAATGCTAATAATATGCATCAAGTAAATATAGGCTTAAAAGTAAATAGAGTAGAAATGCAATTTTGTAAAAAAAAACCAAACAAACAAACAAAAAAACGCATACAGTCCTGAAAAATAGAATGGAATGCAATATATCAGAGTGATAACAGTGGGTATCTCTGGGTTTTAGGAAACACGTGATTCTTTTATTAAACTATTCTGTATTTTCCAAATTTCTTAGAGTAAATAAATGTGTTATCTTACACACCAGACAAACTTGCTTTTTAAATCAGTTACTCAAACCACAAATGCTCTGGCAGGGACTATATATGTAACAATGTGTCAGGCACTATGCTGCCCATTAAAAGTCCTAACATGGGGCGCCTGGGTGGCTCAGTCCTTTAAGCATTTGACTTTGGCTCAGGTCATGATCTCACGGTTTGTGAGTTTCAGCCCTGCATCCAGCTGTCTGCTGTCAGCAGGGAGCCCGCTCAGGATCCTCTGTCCCCCTCTACCTCTCTCTGTCCCTCCCTACCCCTCTCTCTCAAAAATAAATAAACATTAAAAAAAAAAGTCATGCCAGCCAGGTGTCCTCAATCCATTTGGTGAGATCAGATAAATGCACCTGCTAGTCACATGCTACCCTGCGAAAAGTCTGCTTCAGATGTTGAGGGTGCAGGATCTCCGTGCAGGGAATGGTGCCCATGGGCAGTGGCGACCTTCCCCCTTCTTCTTCACCTCCTCCCCCTTCCACACACGTCCCCAGCCTGTCCCTTACAGTGGTCAGACCTAGCTTAGCCCGCAGCGGGTGTGTTTACATGCATCTGCAGATGTCCTAGGTGGACAAGATGAGGCTCAGAGAGGCTATGACTGTGTCAGGGTCGCCCGTCTCACGGGTGGCAGAGCTTGGCGGCAGGGAGCCCGTGTACCCTTTCTCGAGGGGGCCGTTTTGTAGGGCTTCTTGTGTTATTGGGGACAGCTGGCAGATTTCCAGCGGGAAGGTGTGGAGCCGCCCTCCCCTCCTTCCCAGAAGCCATGCCTTGTGCTTGATTCACTTATTGAGACTGAGCGAATGCATCGACGGCTGTCATGCTTAGAGGAGGGACTCTGAGTGCAGGGGTCTCCGGCGGTGCCCTCGCGGTTCTGCATCCTGCCCCTCATTTGCTGCTGTTTTTCCAGACCGCCTTTGCCTCCTGAGCTGCTTTCCTTTGTTACATAAACTCTGGGCAGCCCGAGAGTCCCCCTCTCTGTGGCAGTCACAGCCGGCTGGCCCCGCGGTGTGTGCCCGGGCTGCATGGGGGGTGACTCCGAGGGGCACATCCTTGGGGCTTTCACAGGCTTCACTGGGAAAAGGGGAGAAGCCTGCTAGAAGGTGGGGCTGGGTGTGGAGCGGTGCGGGCCCGGCTGATTTGCTGCTCTATTTATTTTGATAATAATGCACGTTTGTACGGTGTTTTGTGCTCGCAAGCCTCAGAGGCGGATGGGGCAGGCGTCCTCATCCTCATTGTGCACAGGGGGGATTGATACTGGGAAGGGCGAGCCACTTGCCTCGGTTTGGGTGGCAGAAGAGCTGGCATGGAAGGAGCCTGCAGACACCCCCGTACCTCCTGACGGACAGGGGCTTCTTGCTGGCCTGCATGTCCTGGGTGCAGTGATGGGGGGACGCAGTACCCCGTGGGGCCCTGGCAGATACTTGATGAGTTGATGGTGGCACACATGTGAGGTGACTTCCAAAACATGGGTGCATCTGGCTGAGTCCTGCCCTGAGGCCCAGTCCCGGAGGTGCCGAGAGAAGTGGATGCCAGTGAGAGAATGTGTGTGGTCACCAAAGTCTGATGGAGGCAGAAGGGCCTGCGCCCTGAAGGATGAGGGCAATTTGGACAGAAGGAGGCACATTCTGGGTGTGAGTGGCCATCTGAGGGCAAGAGCCAGCATGCGACGTTGGAAGCTGCTGAGGGGTCATGTGGCTCAGTCAGGGGGGGATTGGGAGAGTGCCTTGGCATCTCTCATCCCAGGCTTTGCTTTATTTTTGGGACTCCCTCCTATGTAATAAGCTGGGCACAGTGCCACTGGGCGGGAGGAGGAAATGAGTCGGGGTTCTCATGTGGATTCCCTCCTTCTCGCTGCCTCTCTTGGTTTTGCTCCTGCTGAACATGAAATTTCCCTGTAGGGTTCTGGGAAGACAGGAAGGGGGATTGGGATGGTTCCTATTCTGCCAGGCCTCCCCTGCCTACCTGGAACTTCGGTTTTCCAGAATGGGAGAAGGGGAAGGAAAAGTTATGAGCCAACAGGGAAAGCAAGAAAAAGGGAGCAGGGTCGGGGAGTAGGTGGGGAACTCAAGAGGGATGTTTGGAAGTGAGGTAGAATTTCTAGCACACTGAAAAGCAGAAGCATAGCCTCTGTCTAAATTGTAGATTTTTAAGTGTGATAAGACACAAATAAGACAGGAAAAAGAGTCTGAGACTACCCTTTATTTTCAGATTTGTAAATGTTTGTTTATCTATCTATCTATCTATTTATTTATTTATTTATTTTGAGAGAGAAAGAAAGAGAACGTGAGCAGGGGAGGGGCAGAGAGAGAGGGACAGAGAATCTGAAGCAGGCTGTGCGCTGTCAGTGTAGAGCTGATATGGGGCTCGATATCATGAACCTGAGCTGAAACCAAGAGTCAGATGCTTATCTGTCTGAGCCACCCAGAGGCCCCTATTTTCAAATTGTTAAGCACTTGGTCCTCAGACTCATTTTGCAGAGGAAACTGCAGCATGGTGTGGCCAGCAGTCAGTGGGTAACCCTGGTGGTGGATTGCAGCCTGATGCTCTCTGTCTGCTGTGCCACCCCCTCTGGGCCTAGACCTGGTGACCAAGGGGGTCTGTGGGAGAGCAGGAACAGGACTCCCTCTGCCTGCAGAGCGGCCCTTCTGCATTTCTGCATTCTGCTTTCTCCCCATTTCCAGGAGGCTCTGCAGAGAGGTGCTGGGAGCAGCAGGAGGGCAGGCTGCTTATCGCTGGGGACCAGGGTGCCTGTCCATTCCCTGGGACAGGTCAGTGAGGGATGCCACAGGCTACCGGGCCGGGAGAGCTTGAGGCCATGGCCCTGTTCTTTGATTTCACTATGATGGAAATGATGTGCTTCTCTCTCTCATCCTTCAGTTACCTTAACAGGGACGTGAGCTCCTGAAATGTTATGTGTTCATTTATTCATTGCTCAGAACATTGAGAACTGACAATCACAGTTTTCTAAGCTTTTAGAATGAGTAGTGGACAGAACTGACCCAGTCCCCATCTACTCAGAGCTTATATTCCAGTGGAGAAGACAGATAGCAAACAAGTAAGTCAATATGTAGGGAGGCTGATATGTGAAAGGGGGGAAAATGAATCAGAGCAAGGGGATGGAGTGTGTGTGTGTGTAAAGGGTATGTCCAGGAGGGTCTCAGTAATAAAGTAACACTGGAGCAGAGACCCAGGGCTGTGGAGGGTGATCCATGCAGATATTTGGGGGAAGGGCAGTCCACGCCAGGAGAGGCCCTGAAGCTGGAGACACTTGTAGTGTCAGATGTAGCACTGAGGTCGAGGTGAGCTTCACTGAACCCCTGGAAAGTTTTGAGCAAAGGAGTAACATAGTGTAGGATTCAAAGGGATCAGTCTGGCTGTCTGGTACATGCCCTAAGAGCATACTATAGGAGAGCTATGTGGAGGCAATGATCCTGGCAGAGCGGGTGGTGGCTTGGATTAGTAGTAGCAGTGGGGAGTGAGGAGCCCTCAGATTCTGGATATATTTTGAAGGTGGAACCAGCTGGATTTCCTGATGGGCTGAATGGAGGGTTTGAGAGAAGGAGGATTCAAATATGACTTCCAAGACTTTTGGCATGAGATGGAAAAGTTTGTGGAAGGAACACACTGGGGGAAACAGGAGGTGAGACATTTGTGTTCTGGAGATGTTAAATATCTAAATGAAATGCCTGCTAGTCAGTTGGGTTATGTGTCTAGAGTTCAGAGAAGTTTATGCTAGAGAAAAATCTTGGGAGTTGTCAGTGTATTGATAATATTTAAAATATGGGACCAAAGGAGATAACCTCGAGAGTGAGTGTAGATAGAGAGGAGGTATAAAGACTGAATTCTGGGAACCCCAATATTTACAGATCTAGAATAGGAGTTGGCAAACTTTGCTGAAGAGCCAGATAGGATTTTAAACTTTGTGGGGCCATGTGGTCTTTGCTGCAACTAGTGCCCTTTGCCTTTGTAGCACAAAAGCAGCCACAGACAACATATAAATGAATGAGTGTGGCTGTGATCAGTGAAACTTTGTTTACAGAATCAGGCAGTTGGCCCGTGGGCTGTGTTTGCTGACCTTTGTTCTAGGACTCGAAGATGAACCCGCAGATGAGACTGAGAAGGATATCCCATAGGATAATGTTGCCTCAGAAACAAAGGGAAGCATTTTCGAGGGGGGCTGGTCACCTGATCACAGACTGCTGGTGCGTGAAGTAGGTGGGGACTGAGAATTGAACACAAGTGTGGAAGCCATCAGTAGGCTGATGGTACGTGAGGGGAGGCCCTGTCGGTGCTGGTTGGTGGAGAGGCATTGGAGATAGCACATGTAAACAACCTTCTGGAAGAGTGGGGTTGTGAGGGGTGCAAGGAGATGGAAGATGAACTGTAGAGGTGTGTGGGGTCAAAGTAAGGATTACCCCCTTAAAATGGGGAAAATAGCAGGGTGTTTGTATGCTGCTGGAAACCATCCAGTCAAGAGCATGAAGGTGACATAGGAGAAGGCGGGGAGATGGTCCCGAGGGAGGAAGGGAGGGGCTGGGATCCAGCGAATGGGGCGGGCATGGCCTGGCTGCTGAGGGGACAGCCAAGGGGGAGGGAAGGACAGCCATGGTCAGAAGGCAGTTGGGTGTGTGGGTGGACGTGGGGTGTGGTGCGGTGGGTGGAGATCAGAGTGGTGACTCTCTCCTGTTGCTTCATTCTGTCAGTGAGTAGGAAGGAACATCAAGGGCTGGGAGGTGGGGAGGGGCCCTCGGCCAAGAGCCCTGGAAACAGATGTCCCCTGAGCACAAGGGAAGTGGGACGTGAGATAGTGACAGAGGGTCTGAGTCTCTAAATCAAAATTAAAAGCTTTGTGCCGATGCCATCACTTGAGCTTTTCGCTGTAAAAGGGGCCCTGTAAATTCTGAAGAGTTATGACTGAATTAATAAGGCCAAGATGAGGTTGTGGATGGAAAGTCCTCAAAAAATAGTCTCAGATTCCCATGGGCCTGGAGCTGCCTACCAGGTAGCTCTTGTGTGGCTGTATTTTTTTTTAATTGAGCTATAATTGACATATAACATTATATTAGTTTCAGGTGTACAACATAATGGTTGATATATGAATATATTGTAACATGATCACTATAATAAGTCAAGTTAAATCCATCATTATGCATAGTCTGTCTTTCTTTCTTTCTTTCTTTCTTTCTTTCTTTCTTTCTCTCACAATTGAATTCTCAGAAAATGGAATTGCTTATTGGAGTTTCTGTAACTCCTCCTCTGAAATCAGACAGTTGTGTGAGGTGAGAGAGATCGCTGGCCTGGGGTTAGGGAGAGTTAGGGGAGGCTCTCTGCATTTTTTTCCCTTTTCCTCCTAAAGATTTTTTATTTGAGACTTCTTATTTTTTTTTTATATCTTTTTATGAGGCAGAAGAGAGGAGGGAAGGAGAGGAAAATTCTTTCTCTAATTTTTACCTGCAGACATTATTCTGGGGAGAAAGGGACCTACCGAAGGTCCTTGATCTAAACGTGGAGTAGAACCCATAAGGTGGGGGCTGAGCCCTCTGGTGTCTTCCTCTCAGACGCCCTAGGACAAGGGGAGAAGTCCTTGCAGTTTGAGAAGAAACCCCTCATGTAAACTAGGAAGAAATCGAACATCTCCTTAGTGCTAGTTAGATGCCTGAAGGAAGAGAACCAGGAAAACAGCCCAGGGGGAAAGCGGAATTGGTGGAAGGAAACGGACATTGGGGGCTTTAGAAAAGAGAAGAATCTAAGATCACAGACCCAGCAGAAAAGCAGGGTGGGTGACTTACCTCCCAGACTGTTCTGTGTGCAGGACTGAAGGGGTAACTTCAGTTTGAGGGCAGTGGGGGGTTGCTCGGGGGACTTCCGGAAGTGTGCCAAGGGACCAGGTTTGCCTCTATGTGCTGTCAGGACAGTCCAGGAAGGTGTGTGGCCTTGTACAAAACCTGGCACATATAGGACACACACCTGCCCCCGGGCCCATCTGTGTTTCGGAGACGGCACTTTTCTTGGACGGCCAAAGGTCCAAACACTGTGCACACTTAGGATGTGAGGTTGTTTGTGTGAGTGATAAAGGCAGCAAAGAGTGTGTGGTTCAGGGCTGACCGAGGAAGAGGACGCATTCATCTTTTCTCCAAATCTTATTTATGATGGTCTTTCCGAGATAAGGTAGAGAATATGGAAACACAGAGGTATAGGTGCCCAGAGTCCACCTAAACCCAAGTTATTTCCACAGGCCTGGCTCAAGGAGTCCGTGTGGCTGTTCCAAACCTTAGTTTCCCCCCTCTCAAATACCTAATGATACCCATCTCATAGATGGGTTGTAGGGATTAAGTGGAATAGCAGTCATCGAGTATCCCACCTAGTGCCTAGAATATAGCAAGGTTGCAGGAATCTGTGGGAATGCGGGGTGACAATGGTGTGGGTGGGAGGGGTGCCTTCTCTCTAAGGCTGGGCCAGGATGGTCCCGGCTAGCGGGCTGTGGTGAGCAGCAGCCAGATCATGGATTCCATGTGGTTCTGCTACAGCAGCTATCCCAGGATGGTTAGTTAAAAGGTCGGAATCCCTGTTTCTGGGTTTCAGAGCTCAGATGCTTCTTCTCAACATTGCTGGTCAAGGTACCAGAGAGGAACAATATAGAATTGCCAAATAGTGCAGTGCCTTCAAAAAATAAATCTTGGGGAAGAAACTCTGAAAGCTGCAAGAACCATAATATTGAGAGAGATTTAAAGGGAACCAAAATCCCTGCAACGCTTAGAACAGCAGGAACATAGATTTCTCACACTAATCAAGTGATTTGTGGGAAAATCCTATCCATCTCCCTAACCTGAACTGAATCAAGCAAATGATGGCTGCGAGTTGCAGAGTGAGCTCTGAGGCAGGCTCAAGGCTGGTTTATGACCCTGCAGAACTTTCCTGCGGCATGAATTCTAGGGCAAGCAGGTACCTCCCGAGGAGGGAGCCTCCCCCCTTAGGTGGCTCCCTTCCAGCTGTCAGCATGAGGCAGTTTGGGGGGTAGGAGGGTGTTCCCCTACCTGCCCGAGCATCTGGGGTGTGGGGGGGATGGGTCCCCGAGGAGTGACGGTGGTGGACAGGTACCGGCCTGTGCACTTAAACGTGGCACTGACTTAGGAGCTGTCTGTCAGGAGATACTCCTGTCTCTGTCCGGAGAGAACACTTCTTGCTCTGCCTCCTGCACATGAAGGAGTGGATGCCCCAGTAGAATGGGCCCTTGCCAGAGCTGCGTTTTCTGGCCCTTCCATGTTGTCTGGCCCCATGGGGTTGATATTAAGTATCACTTTTTTGACCGTGTGTGGCTATTTCCCAGTCTGGGTTTAGTTAAACTCCAGGGCATTCGGAGCAATCTCAAGCAATGTCAAGCGGGTTTAGGTGAGGCCAGTTTAAACTTTTTACAACATGGAGAGGAGACATTTGATGTGTCACACTTGATGTGCAGGGAGATGGGTGGGTGGTTGGGCTGGGCTGAGGAAGGAGGGGCTGGGGGGTGATGTGTGAATCTTGGCACAAGCCGGTTGTGTCAAAACATCCAAAATGCTGAGGGCTGTTTTTCTACACAGAAAAATAACATTCATTAGAGTTCAGAGAAAGAAATACAGTGGCTAGAAACACAAGAAAAATGTGTGACTCTAGCACTAATCAGCAGAGTCGAACAGGTAGACAGATAGGGCTTTCAGGCTTCGATCCTAGCTCTGAAAGTTAGCTATTCGAGCTTGTGAAAATCACTCAGGTGGGCCTCAGTTTCTCCTCCTGTAGTGCCTGGCTGAGGGGCCTACCTTGCACAGGGATGCCATGTGGTGGTGACGGAAGGTCCAGTCGAGCTTTACCGCTGATAACAATTCCAATAATAACAATAATAAAAGTGCTAATTAACATGGAAATGAGACGCCATTTTTCCAGCTCTAAAATTACTGGAGGTTAAAAATGACATTCAGTAATGTTCAGTGTCATAGAGATATGATAGAATGGTATCAGGCCCTATTATTAGAACTGTAGTTGGTGAGGCCTTTCTGGTAAGCATGATTTTGGGGAGTTCTGTACTTTTGATTTACCTCTAAGGTTCTATCCGAAGGAGATAATCAGAGATGTGAAGACATATGAGTGTATAAAATTGTACACCATGGTGCTATTTATTTTTCTGAAAAACTGGAATCGGCTCTCTCCCATCACAGGAACTAGTTAAATAAATTATGGTACATCCATACAGTGGAGTAGTAGGCAGCGAAATAAAAATATGTGAAGAATGTTAGTGGCATGAGACAGTGTCCAGAAAGCTATAGGTTAAATATCTTCTAAACTTGCCTAATGAAATACATACCTGTGTGCATAAACATGAATACAGTGCCCCAGGAGGCTAATAGAGATTCTTTCCAGATGGTAAGATTAGGGATGTTTTTTGTTTTCCTTTTGATATTTTCTTATGCAATTCTAAACATCTTATGGTGAGCCTTTATGAATTTTTATAGTAAAAGTAATAAAAATTACAGAGAGAATGTGAACTCCAGCACCCTGAGTGGATCAGGTTCTTGGCCTCTTTGGGAAGTGGTTCTCTGTGGATCCCGCCTTGTGTGGATTCCCCCGGAAGCCTGTTGGGAGGCTGTGTATGGATCCTTCTCTGCCCCCTCCCTGACCAATGTGGAAGAAACAAATGTTGTGGAGATAAAAACAGACATTTAGAAATGAAGAGGTAGAAGTGGGTATGTTGTGAAGACAGAATCAAGCAGAGTGGAAGCCTGCCCTCGTGTGCTGTCAGCCCTGAAATCCAGTAGCTTCCCGGGAGCCACAGATGGTAACAACCCACGTGTATAGTCACTACCAAAGCCATAGCCAGACTGAAACCTGCTGCCCTCTTTCCGTACGGTTGTCACTAGGAAACCAGAGAGAGGTTCTCTTTTTTTGAAAAAAAAAAAAAAAAATTAACGTTTTAGTTTTTGAGAGACAGAGAGAGAGAGCGAGAGAGAGCATGAGCTGGGGAGGGGCAGAGAGAGAGGGAGACACAGAATCTAAAGCAGGCTTCAGGCTCTGAGCTGTTAGCACAGAGCCCGATGCAGGGATCAAACCCACTAACCTGAGATCGTGACCTGAGCTGAAGTTGGATGCTCAACCGACTGAGCCACCCATGCACCCCGGGAAAAGGTTGTCTTAAAATAGCAGCCCTGCCCACATCATGCTCACAGAATGTGGGGGCTGGACATGCCAGGGGTGACATAGGAAGGGGCAGGGATGTCTCACAGGACACAGCCGTCCCCAAGCCTGGGCCATGTTCCAGAGGTGTCTTACCTATTGCATCATGTGTGTTGAAGGATGGAGCATCTGAACAGAACGTTTGCAAATTTTAGAATTCATCAAGTGCACTCATGGAGCTGGCTGTTTAACAAAAATAATTCTTTTATTCAACAAATACCTTTAGAGGACACGTCATGTGCCAGGTCTTGGGTTAGGTGCTGGGTATCCCCTGGTGTGTAAAGCAGAGCCCTCAATCCTTGTGGAATTTACTCTTTGCTTTTTTTTTTTTCTATGTTGGACAATTTAGCTCTGATATAGATCGTTCAAAATCCAGAATTTTTAAAATATATTGGTTTTGCTTAAAGTAGGACACACTTGCTTTAGGTCTGCGAAATATTATAGAAATAGTGAGTTTTTTTTCTCTTAGTGCAGATGTCCCAAGTGTTATATAAGTTTAAATATTTTTCTTTAATTCATCCTTATGACATCTCTGAGAGATGGGGCAGGAACGGGGAGCTGCCTGCCTTCAAGTGAGGTGCAGGAAGGGACATTTTTGGCTCTAACTCTGGCCCTGCTGAAAACATTCCAGGGCAGCTGCTGACTTCA
Organism: Acinonyx jubatus; assembly: GCF_027475565.1. Taxonomy (NCBI): domain Eukaryota; kingdom Metazoa; phylum Chordata; class Mammalia; order Carnivora; family Felidae; genus Acinonyx; species Acinonyx jubatus. The sequence goes on from NC_069382.1 coordinate 40,705,676, forward strand.
GTTCAATGAGGCTGTCTGTCTTGATTGACTGTCGATGGCCACTGGCCACTTAGAGGCCCTTTGCTGAGGAGATGCTGTGTGTTCTCTGCCCTCTGAAAACCATTCATTCATTCACCTCAGAACTTTTTTGTTTTGTTTTGTTTGTTTTTTTAAAGTTTTATTTATTTTGAGAGAGAGCGCATGCACAAGTGGGGGAGAGGCAGAGAGAGAGAGAGAGGGAAGAGAGAATCCCAAGCAGGCTGCCGGTGTCAGGCTGTCAGCAGGGATCACCTCCGAACTTTTTTAAACTTGAAATACACAATGGTTATTGTGTTATTTTTTCATTCCACTCAGCACCAGAATCAGGTTCCCGGAGATCTTCTGAGGAACAGGATTATGTTTAGCAAATGTAAATTGTAACTTTTATAAAGATGCGGCCTTCCTCTGTACAATGTGTTGTGACTTAGGTATTTCCTGTCTGATTTGGAATGCACCCAGATGTTTTGCTTCTTTTAAAGATCTGACATGGCCATGGCCGGCTCTATAAATAGTACCAAACATCAGCTATAATGCTGGCATAATGCTGATATTTTTTCCTGCCACCCACGGAAAGTCTTGGGAGAAAATTCTGTCTGTCTCTCTTTCTCTCTCTCTCTCTCTCTCCACACACACACACACACACACACACACACACACACACACAACTATAATTATAGTTATGTTTATTTATTTTAATGTTTATTTATTTATTTATTTTTGAGAGAGAGAGAGACAGAGCATAAGCAAAGGACGGGCAGAGAGAGAGGAAGACACAGGATCCAAAGTAGGTTCCAGGCTCTGAGATGTCAGAACAGAACCTGACATGGGGCTCGAACCCACAAACTGTGAGATCTTGACCTGAGCTGAAGTTGGATGCTCAACTGACTAAGCCACCCAGGCACCCCTAATGATAGTTATATTTAGACATGAGTAAAAACCTGAATGTGTTCAAACACTATGTATTTTTTTCTTTTGTTTTTTTAGGAATTGGGTACAAAGGACTTACAGAGCTTTCAACAACAACAGAAAACAAAATGACTCTCCCAAGTATCTCCTATGTCCAGGCAGAGTACTCCATTAACTTGCTCCCTGTCATCAAAACTCATAGTCCAACAAAAGGACAGTTTTATTAGTTACTAATCCTGCCAGGCTTCCTGGGCATAATATATAAATAATTCCTTTTATTAATTCCTGGAGATTCTGTCTCCTTTCCCACTCATGGCTTGCCTCCCTACAGCCTGACCAGCGGGATCTTACAAGCAATGTGTTGGAGGAGGTCCTGTCCTTCTCCAGCTGGGCGACCCTGAGCACTGTGGGTGGACTTCTGGCCTCTGGGGGTAGGAGGGGAGCTCATCTGCATGCGGCTCCCAGCCTAGCTGTTTTCTGGGGCCCAAGCCCTGACTGCCGCCCCCTCTCATGCCCTCTTCCACACCTGGTAAAGACACCACATATCACACACAGCACCTGTTTCTCCATTGTTCTTCTTAAGTTGGACATCCCATAGTTAATAACTAGTATTATCACTGCCAGGGGGTGCTGCAAACGCCAGTATGCTGCATTGTAGTTAATACTTTGCAGACACACGCTCATTCATTTCTTTTTATCTAATGGGCTGCAAGCACTAGTGTGCTGTATTGTGTTTAATACTTTTCAGACACATTAGCTGTTTCTTTTTAACCGACCCCCTTGTCTGGACCAAGTTTACATGCTCCTTATTCTCCTCGCTCAGTGTTTCATGTTCTTATAATCACACTCATCCCATTGAAGAGGTTGGTGTTGGGCAGAGGCAAGACTCAGCGATAGCTTTGTATTAAGTATACCCACCTGGACACCAGATTTTATGTGCATTCCCATAGGTGACATTTGGACAGGGAGCCAGGGGGTGGGATATGTTTGCTGAGAGAGAATCAGGGAGAGCTAGAAACCCGAAGGACAGGCATAGAGACTGGTGTAACAGAGAGGAAAGCATTTAGTTTTGTTCCTGGCTGTCCTGATACCTTCCTAGATGCTGCAGGGGAATATAGTGGCCAGTTTCAGAGACAGACACAGAGTCAATGCATTGATGATCAGCAGGTGCATGTTCTTTCTCTTGGTGCTTTCATCTGCCCTGCTCCTGACATTCTGAGTGGTACAGATGGAAAGTCCAGTAGGAAAATGTGAAGAAGGGGAGACATTTTTCTTCTGTTGAATTATGAATACAGACACCACCACCTTCTTGGGTTTTGCTACTAGGATAAGCCATGTCAGAAGCCACACCTGCTGCAGCCAGTCAGGACAGTTGGGAGTTATAATTAGGGAAGGCCTTGGGCCACAGATCAGATACAAGCACTGAAAAAAGTTCCAGTAGCCAAAAGACATTCATGTGCAAAAGTGTAACCATTAAGAAATTGTGTTTAAATTAAGTATGCTTAGCTGCCCTGGGAAGGGTGTGGGAGGAACAATGCCAATGTAAAGCTGACTTTGATGGTTTTCACCTGGGAGTGGGAGTGAAGGGAATGCTCAGAAAAACTGTATATTGTCAGCTTGAGGGGGGCATTCTTCTCTGGGGGTGTCAGCCATGGCTGTAGGTCCCTAGTTGTAATATTTAGTGGATAGATCATTCCAACAACACAGTAGGAAACTGCTAGGTGAATGCTGGAGTTTATTCCTTGGGTCTTCCCAGTAATTTTTTTTTAATGTTTATTTATTTTTGAGGGGTGGGGAGGATAGGGGAGGGGCAGAGAGGCAAGAGAGACACAGAAGTCAAAGCGAGCTCTAGGTTCTGCATTGTCAGCACAGAGCCCGACGTGGGGCTTGAACTCCGAACCGTGAGATCATGACCTGAGCCGAAGTCGGACGCTTAACTGACTGAGCCACCCAGGTGCCTCATTCCCAGTACATGTTATTTGTTATGTCTGTTTATTTAAAAACAAATAAAAACAAACACACGCTTTACCAGTACTTTCCACCCCTATCATCTCAAGGTGAGGTCAGGATGTAACTCTCCCTCTCTCAGAGGTTCTTTTCTTCAAGAGAATGGCAAGCGTTGATGATCTGAGCAGCTGGGTGTTATGGGTGCACTGTTACAAATGCCACAATGGCCCGGATTAATTGTGCTTCGAGAAGAGCACTTGGGCACAGACCTTTTATGCAGCACCTCCTGAGTGTTTAGGAGTGTGCCAAAGCCACAAGAGGCTAAGGCATTGGCCCTGCCCAAAAGCTGAAGAATGTAGATGAGGAGACAGACATACATCAAAAGGCCAGAGAACAAGGAAGGGTTCAGTGGGTACCGGAGGATGCAGTGAACATGAAGAAGAGGGTGACCATTGGGTGGTGGTCAGAGAAGGCTGCAAGTGCAAGTACAAGGAAGACTTGAGCTGGGGCTTAGTCAGTCTTAGGAAGTAAAGGAGGGGGAAGAAGCCAGGGCCTTGACTGGGAAGGTGGCACGAGCAAAGGCCCCTAGACAGGCATGAATGTGGTAGGTGAGATGAAAAAGAGAATGACCTTAGAGGTCTCTTGGCCCCCAGCATGTTGAAGGTTGATGATGTTTTGCAGGACAGTCCTATTTCATGTATCTATAAAGTAGAGTGGTGAAGGGAAGCGACACCCCCAGCTCCTCGCAGGATCCCTAGCAACTGCCATCAGCAAGCCCTTTTCCTGGCTGGCAAGGCTGTGGCTTCTTTTCAGCCCAATTCTCCACCACCTACTTGCCCACCACTTGCTATACACCTAATTGAACCACCGACTCTTCTCTAGAGGCCCTCTGTTGGCCCACTGCACACTGGCCCCCTCTGTCTGAACACTTCCACTCAACTCTACAGGTTCAAATCCTACTCCATCCTTCAAGGTTCAGTTCAAATGTCATGTCCTCCATGGAAACTGCCCTGATCTCTCCTGTCCTCTCCCTGGCTCTAAAGGATACTCATAGTCACTTTTGTATACTTCTCTTAAATGTTCTTGCTCCTTACTAGTAAATATTGAGTATTTACTATATACCAGGTACTATTCTCCATACCTTGGATAAATCAATGAATAAATCATAGACTTCTCTCATTGAGTTTACATTCTAGCTGAAGAAAACAGATAATGGATAATACAAATGATACACAAGTAAATTACATGAAATGTTAGACGCTGTTAATATTTATGGAAAAAAGAAAAAGGAAAGCAGAATAAAGGGGGTGGGAGCTGGGAATGCTGAGCTAGTGGCATCAGGTTATGATTTCAAAGAAGGTCGTCTACAAATAGGCCTCCTGAAGAGGGTTACCTGGTACAGACTTGGGCAAAGGCCCTGAGGTGGAAGTGTGCCTGATGTGTTCAAGCAACAAGGAGGCCAGTATTGTTGTATAGGCTGAGAAAGGGAGAGAGAATCAGGGAAGGTCCAAGAAGAGTGGGGGCAGGGAAGTCACATAGGGCCTTGTAGCCCAATTTAAGGACTGACAGAGACAAGCAGGATTTTGAACAGAAGAGTGATATAAGATTTATTGTTTAAAAGACTCACCCTGAATGCCGTGTTCAGAATAGACCAAAGACAGGGAAACGTGGAAGCAGGAGATTAGTAGAGAGGATATAGTAGGCAGTGGTCCAGGTGGCTTGTGCTAGGGTGGAGGCAATGAGAAAGTGGTCAGATATTGTATATATTTTGAATTTTATTTTTATTTATTAATTTTAAAATTAATAATTTTAAAATTATTAATTAAATTAATAACTTAAATATTAATTAATATATTATTATATATTAATTAATATATAAATATATAATCAATATGTAATTATATATAATATATAATCTATAATATAATATATAATTATTATATATTAATATATAATAATTAATAATTAATTATTAAAATTAATTTATTAATTTATGAGGGAGCTAACGCACATGAGTGGGGGATGGGCAGGAAGAAATGGAGGGAGAGAGAGAATCCCATGAATTGGGGATTCAATTGGGGTTCAATTGGGGTTCAATCCCATGAATCATGAGATCGTGGCCTGAGCTGAGATCAGGAGTTGGACGTTTAACTGACTGAACCACCCAGGCACCTCTTGAATTTTATTTTTAACGAGTAGCTTGTGATAAATGGAAGAAGGAAAGCAGCAAAGAAAGATTGCAAGGGCTTTGGCTAGAACAGTTGGAAGGCTGGGGTTGCCAATGCTGGGTGACGGGACAGGCTGTGAGAGGGGCAGTTGGCAAGTGAGGAGTGTTTGAACTGGTCCCCATTGACTGGAAACAACGTAGGAACAGGTAGGTCATATGATGCATCTTCCTGGTCTCCGTAGGGACTTAGGAATTGTAACTGAATGGCTTGTCATATTCTGGGGCTGTTAGGATTGCAAAGAATTCCTGCTTTGGGAGGACATCTATTAGTTTCTCAGTGATTGTTTAGAGTAGATCTGTATGTCTGGGAGCTTCCCCAGATGGGCATTTTTGCTTCTTTGACATCATCCAGAGGTTTAGTGACAGGTCCAGCAGAGCAGGGGTAGTTTGATGAGGCTTTGATCTTAGGTGGGTTAATCTCATGAGCCACCAGGACACTTGATATAGGCACAGACTATTTTGTTGGAACTAATCTTTTCTCTCCCAGTCATTATCACACCTAATGAAGATGATTAATTGGTGTTAATTAGTATGCCAACAGAGTGTGAGTACTGTTAAAAACTAAATGTTCCTTTTGGATTCTGGAGAGACTAGAATGGGGGTGGGGAGGGAAGGGAGGGTACATCTGGCTTTCTGTATAGCCCCATGCTGCAGAGATTTCTGGGCAGAATCCCACTTCGTGGTATAGAGATTTGGCTGGAAGCATACCCAGGCTAACACTGGGGTGTTCCAGGGTTCCCAGTGGGGTTGTACCAGTGATTAGAATTGTTGACATTGAACCTGCTTATGTTTATGTCCTTGCAAGAGCAGACTTTTCACCCACAGGTACTTATGGAACATCTACTCTGTGCCAGCCATCATTCCAGGCATGGGGGAAGATAAGGAGACCTGGCACACTGTCCCTGTCTTTAACTCTCTATTAGAAAAGGCAGATGTGTAAACAGGGGTAGGTAGAGTTGAATCTCAGAAGAGATAGAGATCAGTTACTCAGCCAAACCCAGAGGAGCTTTTTAGAGAAGATGGCAGTTGAGCTGTGGGGAGAAGGGTGTCCAGAGGTTCTGGCAGATGAAATGGAAAGGCTATTTCAGGCAGATGGGAGCAGTGTGAGAGGAAGTGAAGCTGAAGAGGCAGGCCCAGCCGTGAAGAGCTTTCTAGGCCATAACAAGCGGTTTGGACTTTATCAAATAAGCAACAGATAAATATTAATGGTTTTCAAGCAGAGGGATGATGTAAATTAATGAACTGGGTCCCTAGAGTGTCATGAAAGAGGAATTGGAGAGGTGAGATTCAGGAGTTAGAGAGATGAAAGGCTTTGACAATAGTCTAGGCAAGAAGTGATGGTGTCCTGGATTAGAGCATTAATGGTGGTGTCTAAGTGGAGAGGCACTGGTACCTTGCTGCACCTAGGTTCTTAAAACTTTTGGTTCTTAAAACTCCTCTATAATGATAATAATGGAATTTACTAAGAGCTGGGCACTTTCCTCACTTAATTTTTCCAACCACTGTAAGGTAGATACTATTAAGAACTCATATGAAGGAAACTGAGGCACAGATTTGGATAAGCTGCCCAAGGTCTCACATAACCAGGGATTTCACAATCTATGCCCTTAATCATGTCACTGTTACTACCCCCAGGACAGGTAAAATCATCCTATGAAAAGAATGAAGAAGAGAGAGTGGTCTTTGGGGAATGAGGAGAGGGAAGAGTCTAGGATGGCTCTCAGTTTGAGGATTCTCAGATCTAGGGAAATATGAAAATTCTGCTACCAAGTCCGAGTGTTCCATAGGGGTGGCGTTTGGGGTGGCTGCTGAAAAGAAGAAAAGTCATGTGAATGTGTTCCTTTGGGGAAAAAAATCTTCTCTATGATAAAATACAGTTTGGTGGTCATGCTGGCACCAACTTGCTTCACCTGTTTCTCCTCTGAAGTGGGAGCAGTCGGTGTGTGGTGGGAGCGGAATGCCCTCCTGCAAGCCTAGCTGACTCGGTTAATAGTAACCACTTTGACTCTTCGAGTGTCTGAGGGTGGAATCAGGTTGTCCAAGTGGGATTGATATCATCAGAAACAACAGAAGTCGAAAACGGGGGAGGGCTCCACAAGGTTGCATGTCCTCACTTGCAGTGCTGTTAACTAGTGTCAGAGCTTTGGGACTACTTTGTTGGGGGGACCTTGTGTGACCGGTTTGTGTGTGTCCGGATCTCCCAAATGACAGATGGCTCTCTGTGTGGGCCTTCCTTTGTCATTACTCGCCAGACGACTTGGCTTTCTCATGGAGGCCAGAAAGCTGAGGAAACAACCTCTTGAGGAGAGAGCATTTTGTCTCCTACGGCTGCAGGGACTTCCTCTTCAAGGATATGTGGAAGATCTGGAGATCTGTCACTCCCCAGAGCAAAGGCTAGGGGTCTAGCCATTGGCGTTCCTTGGCTCCATCATGGAATGCCAGCACTGAGTTATGCCACTTGGAAGAGGGCTATTGATTTGGAAACATCTACCCAGTGACAGGGAAAGGTCAGAGCGACAGCTTTCAGTGACTCATTTGCATCTTGGATGATGTTCTAAAATAGCTTATTTCTGAGAGCCATTAAATACTGATAAGTGGGCATTTTTGCAGACAGAAAAACAAATAAGGAGCGACATTAACATTATCTTTTCTGTGCACATGTGCCTGTGTGTCCTGAGAAGACTGATTTGGGGCTTGGGTTGCCAGTCAGGTGACACTGGGGGTTTCTCGGATGGGCCGAAGTCAACACATCCCTCCAGGCTGTGGCTGCCCCCTTCTTTTCCCCAAGGATTCTTCATCTAAATCTCTTTGTCACCTTGCATGGAGGATTTTTTTTTAACCTCTTGGGGCTTCAGAGACTGAGGTTTATTGGTACTGACAGTCCCTGATTATTTAGAATCCTGGAGGCCACGATTTCTGCTGTGCTGGTCCACAGAGAGTTCAGCTGGCCGGCCCCCTCTGACCGCCCTGGTAGTTCATGCTCTAAGGGCCACATGGAATAGCAAACTTCCCTTTAAATTCTAAAACAGCTAAGAAGCACAAAAATCAAGCCAGTCCCCTGCACACCTCCCTGCCACTGTCAACCGTCAGTACCTCTCTCCTCAAATTCAAACCTAGGTCTCTGATGATCATCTGACAACCTGCAGTGCCAGAAATGTTACAAGCAGTTTACTCTGGGCATTATCCGGGGGCGGGGGGGGGGGGGCGCGGGGACGGTGGGCAGGGTAAAGGGGCTGCTGGAGGGAGTGCCATGCTGTCACCACCACCTGTGCATCCCTGCTAGCTCACTGAGGCGGGGCCGGGGGCCTGCCTTCCCAGGAGGGGGCTTGGAAAACACACTGGAGGCATTTACCAGGTTGTTCATGCTCCTGTCCAGGGTGGGAAGGCAGAAGGTGTGGTGTGGGGGGGGGAGTCCTTGTTACCTGGCAACAGCCACATCCTGTGACAGGACTTGTGTTTGAAGGAAACATGTTTTCACTGGCACCTGAAGAGGCTCCCTGTACCTCTCCCCACACTGGCTGGAGAGACCTTGGGTTGCTCTGTGGGGCACCCCTTTCAGAGTTTCCCACTATAGGTGCCTTTCCTGCCCTGAACAGAGGCCTCCCTGCTGAGGTGTGAGGTGTGTATGACCATGTGTATGCATGAGCATGTGTATGTGTGTGCATGTGTATGCATTAGCATGTATGTGTGTGAGCATATCCATGCATGAGTATCCATGTGCACATGTATGTGTGTGAGCGTGTATGTGTGTGATCATGTGTATGTGTGTGCATGTGTATACATGAGCATGTGTATGTGTGCATGTGTATGCATGAGCATGTATGTTTGCATGAGTATGTGTATGTGTGAGCATGTGTGTGCATGTGTATGCATTAGCATGTATGTGTGTGAGCATATGCATGCATGAGCATCCATGTGCACATGTGTATGTGTGAGCATGTGTATGTGTGTGTGTGAGCATGTGCAATCATGAGCATGGTGGCCATGCTGAGGAATGGAATGCAAGCACCAGCTCAGTTGGGGTGATTCCAGAGGGCTTGGAGTTGCCCTCGACTTTCAAATAGAAGCCTCCCCCTTGGACCACACTTCCCAAATTTGCCCAAGTTGGCCCTAATTTCATATATCCCATTCTTCTTGGAAATCATGTCACATGGGTTTCCCTGAAAGCCCAAAATTGAGATGATTCACATTAGGCTTTAATATGAGCTGAAAAACACATATATTTAGGAGTGGTAATTCATGAGTTCTTATTATCATTATACACTCAACAGGAAGCAGTTTATCAAATCCATTCCTGAAAGCACTTCTTTTTTTTTAAGTTTATTTATTTATTTTGAGAGAGAGAAAGAGAGTATGCACACACAAGCAGGTGAGGTGCAGAGAGAAGGAGAGACAGAATCCCAAGCAAGCTCTGCGCCATCATCTCAGAGCCTGATGCGGGACTCGAATTCATAGGACATGAGATCATGACCTAAGCCAAGGTCAAGAGTCAGATGTTTAACCAACTGAGCCACCCAGGCACCCCCTGAGAGCACTTCTTTAATGGAGGAGAAAAGAGCACAAGGGAGCTGGGCCACCCAACAGAAAGGCAGGATAGGCTTCTGTCGCAGAGGCAGAGAAATGCTTAGTAGAAAACAGGGTGGGTGTAGAGAATGGCCAGGTTCACATCTCAGCATTGTCCCAGGCTGGCTGATGGATCCCACTCATCCTTGGGAAGACTGGTTCACTATGGTGATGTTGTCATTCGCCTCATGTTCAGGTGGGGAATCTCTCCTTCGTGGCTTTTTCCCACCATCCCCTTGCTTCCACTCCTCCCTAACCTTCTCTGAAGTGCCATGGAAGTTTTGTGAATTCTCTTTCCATTACGGCCTAATGCTCTTTATATTTCTGGAGAAATATGGTGGTCTTTTCTCCACTGCCCCTAGTTAACTCTAGTTGTGTTTCCATTCTCATAGATGAGGGAGGAGTAAGCTCTTTTACGAATTCCTCTTCATTTTCACACTCTTTACCTGCCCTGCATCACTCTTAAGCAGATGGTGTAGCAACTCTTATAAAACAGAAATTCTTGCCTGCTGTGTCTGTGGGGCAGTCAGACATAAGCTCCATCCTCACCTGACAGTGGAGTAAAAACATAGTTCCTTTGAAGCATTTCATTCTCCTGGGGTTGGAGAAGGTTTCAAGTAAACTGTCTCACTCATCAACTAACCTCTTTGGAAGGTCATGGAAAGCTGATGGGACTTGTTTTACAAATAGGGGAGCTGGTGAAGGGAGGTAGGGGTTGACATAGGCATCTGGATAACTATGCATAATAGGCAGGTGGCCCAACAAACAAAAGCTCCTTAGCAGAGAGAGTGCTTCTTAAGACCGTGGCTGCACTAGTATCCTCTCCCTTAGACTGGAAAGAAAGTTTCTGCTTTATTTGTAAGACTGTAGTCTATACTCATTTCTGCCATTTATTTCTAAGGTCCACAGTTGTAAAATTGGCTTTACTTAATCAATTGGTGCATTCATTCAATTGCTCAACACTTATTTTTTTCAGCATCTATTATGTATGTGATGTTTGATGGACAAATATGTGCCAGAACTATTGTGTAGCTCTACAAGTCCATCCTCAGTCTGGGAGGAGAACACAGAACATGGAAGGCTAATACAGAGGTCTTTGGTAACACGAGGAAGACACGGGTGAAATAAATAACTTCTGGGAAGGATAATCTTCCCTTCCAGAATTAACTAGACTTCTTAATTTTTATCTTGTGTGAAATTAGAAAGATCCTCAAAGATGGAGATGAAAAGATTAGGGAATGAGATCAATGATAAGGAGCTAATGGGTCTGTACTGCCTCATCCAGAGAAAGGTAGAGAGGACCTGCTGATGGCTGCCAGGTGCATGGAAGATTTCTTTAGGAAGAGGTCATGCATTATTCTAAGTTTGCATCAGAATAAGGCTGTCAGTGATAGCTGTTTTTTTTTTTTTTTAATTATCTACCACTCACCAGATTATGTGAGGAATTTTATGCACATTATTCATTCACGGTTTTTATTACTGAGGAGAACCGTGTGTCAGTTACCATCCTGGACAAGGAGGTGACTAAGGCAAAGTCCCTGCCCTAATAGAGTTTGGGGACCATCTCATTTTGTCCCTATAATAACCTTGGGAGCCATATATTTTTATTCATCTTTCACAAAGGATGAAATTGAGATTAAAGAAGTTAAATCTGTAAGTACTGTGCCAAATTTGGGCATAGAAAGTGGCAGGCTGGAGGTTTAAATCCAAGTCTGCCTGACACTGAAGCCCAGTGTTATGCTCCTTACCCACAGGCAAGGAATAATCCTCTAGATATCAGTACAAAGGCAGTAGGCACCAGTCAGTTGGTAAATATTTATGGGAGGCTTATATATATCCAACTAATAGCATATTATGTAAGACAGTGGTGTCATGCAGACCAAACCAAATATGTTATAAAGTTGTAGAAGAGGAATACATTTCCTTGGTGAAGATGAAGTTTGAGGCTGAGTCTTCTAGAAGCACGAGTGGTACTTGTATGGCTAAAGGGAAGGTCTTCCAGTGAAAGGCAATAACACAAACATAAGTGAGGAGAGGTGGGGATAAGCATGAGGTGTTTAAGGTAGGCCAGAATGAAGAATGGTGTCTGAACCAGATGGTTCAGGTGGGGGTGCTGTGGCAAATGGGGTTGGACAGGTGGAACAAAGCCCATCTTGCAGGACTGTGAGGTAGGCAAGGAGAGCTTCAGTTTAGTGTAATAGGCAAAATTGTGGACTTTTTAATAAGGTGGCTCCATTAGAGTGATGGTGTTTAAAGTCATGAATCTGGTGGTGTGCACAAGAGACAGGATGAGCAGAGCCTGAAGTCAGGGAGGCTGACTGGTGTACCTGCCTTTGGTAGCAATGGAGAGGGATGGACAGATGTTCCTTAAGAGCTTGTTAAAGTAGGAATTCAACTTTAGGGCTCACCCAGTCAGCTTTGGGAAAAGGAGGGGATTGCTTGAAGATGGGGTGGGGTGGGGGGAAGGTCGGCGACCTTGGCCTCTTTTCTGCCTTAAAAATTCTAACCCAACATTTTCTTTCCTTTGGCTTTGCTTGTCCTGGCCCTGGTTGAGCCCTGATAATGTCCACATACAGTCTGTGATTAATGGGCTTTCTTGACCCTGGTCTCAGGGCAGGGAGGCATTGTGTCCTGAGAAAGCCATTGGAGTAAAAAGGCTTCAGATAGTGCAGGGCAGGAGGTGTGCCAGATTGAATTCTGTATCCATGTTTCTGTAGCAGAGCATAGCTGTTCCTGCAGGCGGTGTCCTAGAGCGGCTGGGAACGGCAGGTACAGAGGAGGACGAGTTGGTCCCCTCACAGAGCTTTCCAAGTTGCTCTGGCCATGGTCGCTTTGCCTACTGGTCTCCTGATGTACCGTGGCTCTCTTGATTTTGTCCAGCTTTATTATTTTCAACATAGGAGATTTATAAATATAAACTTAATGGAATTAAATATGTTTATTCAACATGTTTAATCAACATGTTGATTATTCACATATATTCATAATATATTATTATGTATATTACACAACTATGTTAATATGGTTGACTTTTTTTAATGTTTAGTTTTGAGAGACAGAAACACAGAGCACAAGCAGGGGAGGGGCAGGAGAGAGAGAGGGAGACACAGAATCTGAAGCAGGCTCCAGGCCCCAAGCTGTCAGCAAAGAGCCCGACTTGAGGTTGAACCCATGAACCATGAAATCATGACCTGAGCCAAAGTCAGACATTTAACAGACTGAGCCACCCAGGCACCCCAATATGGTTGACCTTTGAACAACGCGGTGGTTAGGGGCACTGACACTTGCATGGTCAAAAACCCCAACTTTTGACTCTCCCCAAACTTAACTATTAATAGGCTATTGTTGAGTGGAAGGTTGCTGGTAATATAAATTCACACAAATAGTTGATTGACCCATATTTTATTATACACCATATTTATTATATACTGTGTTCTTGCAAGAAAGTAAGCTAGAGAAAAGATGTTTTAAGAACATCATAAGGAAGAGAAACACATTTATAAGTACTGTACTGTATTGCTACCGCATTTATATATTTATTGAAAAAAATTGGTGTGTAAGTGGGCTTGTGCAGTTCCCACTTGCAGGGCTCAACTTATTTGTGCCAGACCCTGTGATAGCCTCCAGGGTATAGCTGGGGTGGCCATCCCTGGCTCTTGTGAAGCTCACAGCCTGCTAGGTGGAGACAAATGAGAAAAATAAATAGGCAAATTCCTTAGTACTTTACAAGATGGTGGGTTCAGGGTGGAAAAATAAAACAGCATGGGAGGAATTGGAAATGCTGGGGGCAGGGTAGCAGGAGACTGATGGAATTCTACATAGGATGGTTAGGTGACATTTGAACAAAGACACAAAAGAAGTGAGTGAGCCACATGGGTACCTGAGAAGAACCTTCCAGACAGATGAAACAGCAAGTGCAAAGGCCCTGAGGTGGAACTTGCCTGGCATATTTGAGAAGCAGTAAGGAGGTCAGTGTGGCCAGAACTAAGGAGCAATGGGTAACTCAGACAAATGGGCAAAGAGAGAGGAAGGGTGCAGACCAAACAGCTAATGCAGGGCCCTGAGCCCCTGTAAGGATTTTGGCTTTTGCTCTGAGAGAAATGAGAAGCCACTGGGGAGGCTTGAGCAAAACGATCATAGGATCTGACGTATGTTGATCAGGATTACTCTGGTTGCTCCTTTGAGAATAGAATAAGGGGCAGGAGAGGACATGGAGGGATCTGGGATGAGAATATGGTACCAACATAAATGAGAGATGATGGTGCCTTCTGACAGCATACCTGTAGAGATGGTGAAGAGCTGGGTGTATTTTGAAGTTAGGGTAGAAGAAAGAAGAGTTAAGGATCACTTGTGAGCACATCTGTTCCAATCTAGTGCTTGCAAACCACAGTCGTTCTGTGGGTAGCCGTTGGACTTACTGTGCCCTGAAAGTGCTGCTTAAATGAAGACCAGTAGAAAAAAGTATAAAATTTTTCCTCCATTTGTGTGCCCTATGTGTGTGGATATCTGTGCATGTGTATGTGTGCACGTGTACCTGTGTGTGTGCATGCATATGTGTGCATGTGCGTGTGTGGTGTCTTTCCCGTTGGACACTCACATCCGCAGCACTGGATCCATTAACAGACGCCATTATCTCTAGACTCCCAGGCTCTCGCCAGCTACTCACCCACCAGAGAGAAGCGAAAACTTCCCCTTGCCATGGGTAGAAGATGGCTGCACATCTTGCAGGTGTTGCCTTCCTCTTAATTATCCATCTACTTCCTTTCTCAACCCCCTCCTTTTTGGAAGTTATAAAAAAAAAAACCCACATAAAACAGCCAGATGTGAGCCCAGTCTCATCAGTAATCCATAAAACACCAAACACACCCCACTCATCTCTCATGCTTTATGAAAAGTTAAAATTAAATCAGGGCAGCGTTATTAAGCTAAGTGATTTTTGCTGGATTCGGATGAATTCCTGTGTGTGCCACATCGTTTGTTGGAAATGTGCCTGAGGTGCCTGTGGGCTCAGAATGCACATCCACCAGCTATTAGTGGAAATGGATCTGCTTACAGTGGGGCACTTGAGGTGTTCCAGCCCTGGGACATTGGCACTGTGTGTAGAGCCCTCATGCTCAGCCCTGGATGCTCCAGTGCCCACCAACCCTTACAAGTGGGCAAGGAGAGAGGGCACAAACAAAGAGGTGCAGCAGCAGGCATCATGCCTGTGCAGTGATGGATTCAGATTCCAGAGGGAGAACTGCAGGAATCACTGTCTTTCTAGGGGCCCCGGAAGGTCAGGGACAGCAGCACGATGTTCAGAGAATGCTGCTGTGTTCTGCGGATGCTGTGAAACAGAACTGTTGATCCAAGCTCTCAGCCAGGAGACATTTGGGAACACCACACTGGTTTGGAGCTTGGCATGTATATCCGAGGTGCTCCTGGAGCTGAGGCTTTCACATACCCCTTCACTTGCTTCACGGTTCTCTTTCTTTTGGAGAAGGTTGGAAAGGTAGTTGCTTTGGCATCCTATAATCCAAACGTTTGTTGGGAAAATCAGATTGATGCTCAGCAAATGGTAGGAGAAGGGAGGCCATCTTTTAGGACTTGGACTTTCGCGTCCTGATTGGTGCATTGAAAACAGCGAAAGATGGAATCACAGAGTCTGGGTTTGAGGCTTTGCTTCATAAACTGAGGCTGTGGACTTGAGGTGACTAACTTTCCAAGTTCCAGTTTCCTTCTGGTTCCAGTAAAATAATAATGATGTAATCCCTCCTAGGCTGTTGCTGGGAGAGACAAACTATGTATCTAAATCACCCCGCTGGGGGTTAGCATGGACAGATGCTGGGTCAGTGTTCATTGCTCATCCTTTGTGGACCTGGGAGTAGAGAGGGCTCTGGGGTCACTGGGAGGTCGCCCTGAGGGCCAGATCGTGTTCTGCCTGAAAGGTCCTCTCTGACACTAGACAGTGCACACACAGCTCTCCACCCGTTCTGATGGCAGTGCCAGCAGAATTGTGTGTGAGATTTTGTTTGAAGCAAACATTTTCTGAGGGATATCCGTCGTGGCATGTATTGGCACATTTGATTCTGCATTCACGACTTCCTCTTTGTCTTGGACTTTGTAGTGCAAAACACTATGTGAAGCTCAGAAGTGGGATAAAGTAGCATTTGTCACTCTTGCCACGAGTCATTGAGAACTTGTGAATTCAGAAAAAGGTTGATTCTTTCAACCCTCGCCTTTGCCGAGAGATATCCACACTCGCACACAAAGTGACGTTTTTAGGGGAATCTTGAATCAGAATTTGCCAATACATTTTAATCTCGCAGTTTTGCCTGACCCCGTTCAGATTTCATTCAGTAAAATTCTGTGCTGTGTGCAGTGTCGCTCTTTTATTCAAAGAACCAACTTCCTAAATAGAGAAAGAATTTCAGGAAGTGTTTCAATAAAAGTGCTCAGGATTTTATATTTTTAGGAGCTTGGAACTTCATAAATATCGGAATTTCATATAATCCAAATCAGCTTCAGTGCATTTTCAATTTTTGATATGTGGTGACATAGAGTTCAGTTTTTGAGAAATGTAATTTGGTAGACTTTTTATAGCCATCTCCTAATGTGCTAGAGGCTGTCTCTATATTTGCTCGGTTCAACTTATACCGTCACAGTGCATAAAAATACCAGTCCCTTGGGCAAGTCATGACCCCACTGAGGTCAGAGACCAAGGATTTAGAATTGAGACATTGTGCCACCTGAATGACCCAGAATCATGATGCTGTCACCAGTCACAGCTGCCATCAACTGTGGCAGGTACCCACATGACACAGGGTAAGTGTGGCACTTGACCTCTTTTGCCCTTGCCACTAAGATGCCTCAGCCATCAGAGTCGTCCTTTCCTGCCTATGTGGGAGGACTTGAGGTGTGCCAGCATGGCTAACCATCCTAGGTCACCTAGGGCCATCTATTCTAGGGTCACCTCACCATTACAGAGGTGTAATTTTTTCTCAATTTTCCTCCAAATTCTTTTGAAATACAAACACTATAAGGTAAGTGACGTTTTAGTGTTATGTTTGATCTGTGTGCATATATCCAGTGTAGTAAGGGGAGAAAAGCAAACTCTCAAAGGGAACATGCAACTCGACATAGCCGATTTGCTGCTGATATCAGGACACTGGCAGCTGGACTGGCCTTTCTGTCCAAGGTGAAGTGGGCCAAATTTCCTGAGCCTGGGACAACACAACTCAGTTATATTTCTATTCAAGCCAAAGTCAGATGCATTCACTTATTGGGGAAGGGGTTTTTCATTTAATCAAGGCATACAATTCCACGCCATGTGCAAACATTGCTTGTGTCCCTTCTATATTTTGGATGTTGTGCAAGGCACAAGAAATACAGAGATGAATAAAATATGAATACAAATATATTCCAGTATTCCAGGATTTTATGATCTTGTTACTGAGCAAGGAATAATGTGTGATAATTATTTTATATAGGTAAATGCTGCAATAAAAGTGTGTGTGTAAGCTTTAAATGAATACTTGATCATGAGTACTCGTGATAGATAGCTTTACTTTGGTTTCTGACATAAATTAATGATTTTCACAAGGTCTTCTATAATTGGTATCTCATAAAAGTATACTGTCCTGATTAACTTTGGGAGGAATTTCATCCATTCCCATTTCAGTGACTTCCACTCTATGGATTTCTCTCAAATTTGTTCTCCAGACTAGTTCCTATTCTGAGTTGCTTTACTGTGGTACGTTCAGTTACATATTGGGCATTTCTATTGAAGTCGGAAGTTCCATAAGAGTTATAAACTTAACCCTCCTCCCAGTCTCACCTTCCACCTAACCCTGGGTTTTTCTCTGCCCCAGTGAGTGGCACCACTGTTCAAGCCAATGTCACATAGCCTAGGTCTAGACGTTTCCTTTTCTTCAACCATTTTCAAAGGATCCTCAAAGCATGCAAATTATGCTTCTTACTTATTTCCTTTGTACCTCAGTTTTCTCAAAATTCTCTTTCAAGGGGTGCCTGGGTGGCTCTGTCAGTTAAGTGTCCAATTCCTGATTTCAGCTTAGGTCATGATCTTATGGTTTGTTGGATCGAAACCAGCATTGGTCTCTGTGCTGACAGCATGGAGCCTGCTTGGGATGTTCTCTCTCTCCCTCTCTCTCCACACCTCCCCCTAGTCACATGCACACTCTCTCTCATTTTCTCTCAAAAAAATTCTCTTTCAATTCCAGAGTAGCCCACCATAATCTTTCACATAGTTTTATACATATGTTCTTAACGAGTTTTCTCTTGGGTCTTGGTTCTTTCTAAACATTTTCTACCCCATAGTAAGAGAAATGCCAATCTGATCACCTCTCTTCCCTACTTAAAGTTATTCCAAACTCCACCTTGTCCTTGTGATAGATTCCAAGATCTTTCATAAGGCTTACATGGCACTGTCTGGTTTGCTCACTACTTTCGTTTCCTTTCCAGACTCCTCTCTTGCTACTATGCTTGTCCTCCAAAAGATCCCTGGATCACTTGAATGGCTTTCTGTTCTCTGAATGCATCATCTGTTCCCAACCCTCAATCCTTTGCACAGCTCATGCTTCCTGACTAGCACAGCTTTTCAGTCCTAATTCATCCAACACATACATGCTGAGCACTTAGCAGGTGCCGGGTCCTGTACTGAGGGCTGGTGAACAAAATAGATATGGTCCCTCCTTTCATAGCATTTTTGATTAGTCAGGGAGGCCGGTGTTAAATATGAATATGCACTGTTGGTGGGAATGCAAATTGCTGCAGCCACTCTGGAAAACAGTGTGGAGGTTCCTCAAAAAATTGAAAATAGACCTACCCTATGACCCAGCAATAGCACTGCTAGGAATTTACCCAAGGGATACAGCAGTACTGATGCATAGGGGTGCTTGTACCCCAATGTTTATAGCAGCACCCTCAACAATAGCCAAATTATGGAAAGAGCCTAAATGTCCATCAACTGATGAATGGATAAAGAAATTGTGGTTTATATACACAATGGAGTACTACGTGGCAATGAGAAAGAATGAAATATGGCCCTTTGTAGCAACATGGATGGAACTGGAGAGTGTGATGCTAAGTGAAATAAGCCATACAGAGAAAGACAGATACCATATGTTTTCACTCTTATGTGGATCCTGAGAAACTTAACAGAAACCCATGGGGGAGGGGAGGGGGAAAAAAAAAAGGAGGTTAGAGTGGGAGAGAGCCAAAGCATAAGAGACTCTTAAAAACTGAGAACAAACTGAGGGTTGATGGGGGGTGGGAGGGAGGGGAGGGTGGGTGATGGGTATTGAGGAGGGCACCTTTTGGGATGAGCACTGGGTCTTGTATGGAAACCAATTTGACAGTAAACTTCATATATTGAAAAAAAATAAAAAAATAAATATGAATATGCAAATGGTGATAAGTCAGGGAAGGGACAGGGCTATATGAGAGTGTGAGAAGAGCCTCATTTAGATTGGGAGGAGAGGTCAGGGAGGGCTTCCTTGAGGCAGTGATGAAATCTGAGACTTGCTCTTCTTCCGCATCTTTCCTCCAGGAAGCTTGTCCTGGCCTTCCCAACTGTGTTTAATGGCCTCCATAGGGCTCATATGGCACCACACACTTCCCTGTTAGATTTTTTGTTCTATTATATTGCAATCACCGGCTCATCTCCAGACTGTAAGCTCCATGAGAACCTGACTTGCTGTATCTCCAAATTCCAGCACACAAGTGAATGCTCATGAATGTCTGTTGACAGTTTTAGGTAAAGTTGGAAGCTCTTCCCAATAATGGGAGAGACACTGTCATATATGGTCTGTGTTCCCCGCCAAAATTCTCCATGGGCCAAAAAGATTTGGGAGCCATTATTCTAATGTCCAAGGTGGCCAACCTGCATCTCTTGAGCTGTATGTTACTCTCAACCATGGCTCTTCTGAGCTTCATGTATGACCCTGGAAGCAAGCTGGAAGTGATATTGCCATTGTCCAAAATAACAATATCATGATCAAAAGAAATAACCTATCCTTTTCAAAGACCTATGAAGATAGTGGATATTCTAATAAGTGAAAATATGTCTGTTCTAATCAATAAATCAATTATGCCTATAAGTTCTGAAGGGCAAACTGTGACAGTGGCTCTGGTGAATACTGGCTCATATCTGGGTTCAGTTTGTTGCCACTCATCTGATGAATCCCCTGCGTCATCTGAGACTAGTACTAAAACCATGCCAATGATCATTTTGTTTTGGATTGGAAGATCTCAAAAAAGGGGGGGGGTATTTTGTGGCTGGGGTCATTACCAAACACTGTATATAAACAAATATTATTATCCATATTTTCAGATGTGGAACTGAGCCGAAACAATCTGTGACTTGCCCCAGGCGCTGATCCCAGAGCTGGGTTTAATCCTTGATCCAACTGGCCACAAAGTCCTGATTCCTTTCGCTATGCCACATAGAATTGTATTACTTCTCAGTCAGTAGATTTCACGATGTCGTACTCCAGACTAACCTCGGCATCCTTTTCTGTATTTTAAAGTTGTTTGAGTAGTAAGGCTGAGAAGTAGATGTGGGAGATGTTGAAGAGAGTATACGTGTGCCATCCCTACAGAGAACTGTGAAATTCTGTGAGCCTTCCTACCCTCTTCCTCCACTTAACCCTCGTGACTTAACTCAGCCGTTCCCAGTTATAGAGGAGCTTGGTTATACTGTTGGTAACTAATATTCACCACTGCAATTGCATGGGTCTTTGCCATTCACCTGCTCTGGGGGACCAAAGGTGGCCACAAAGGACAGCCAGTTTATGGCCAATGATAAAGCGTGTTATGTCCTGGCATCTTATCATTAAGATGCCTTTGGCTTGCATGTAACTAAATTGAGGCGGGGTCTCCTGGGGTCAAAAGAAAGCCTTTGTAATTGCCTTTGACAATCAACACCTTCCACATGAACACACAGCATGTGCTTTGACACTGGCTGGGTTGTGTGTGGACTCGTGGCAAACTTGTTGCATCTTCCCTTTAGCTTCTTTCTGCTCTTAATCAGAGTTATGTTGCTTATGTGAAAAGCCCACTGAAGCCAATAGCTGGCCTATAATTCTCCTGGTCTGCCAATTAACTCAGAATCCTTAAAATGTATGTATGTGTGTGTCACTAGATCCTCCAACTGCCACTGTCAGGGAATTTAGGACATTAAAGATTTGGGTTTCCATGCATGTTCTGCTGCTTGTGGGGACAGGAGGGAGAAAGGAGGAAAAGGAAGAGTGTCAGTTTTCTCTCTGTGGATTTGTTTTGCTGGTTAAGGCTCTCCAACCTCTGATGAGGGTGGGGTCCACCATCCCAGTCAGGGAGAGCTACGTGGGATTGCTTCCTTACAGCTTCTGAGGCAGAAGGGAAGCAGGGAGGCCTTGAAGGCAGGCATGTGACTTCCCTGGGTATTTTGCATAAATCTAATTTCCCTGGAAAACACAATCCTTCTGAAGTTGCTGAGGTCAGGAAGGCAAGGTGGGCATTGGCAGCCTGGCCCAGCTGGGGAGGAAACAACATTTACAGAGTGTTTATTCTGTGGTCAAAGGCTTTCTTTGGACCCCAGGAGACCCTGCCTCAATTTAGTTCCATGCAAGCCAAATTCATCTTAATGATAAGAAGATGCCAGGACATAACACGCTTTGCCCTTGGTCATAATGGCACCTTTTGTCTCCCAGGTAGGTGAATGGCAAAGACCCATGGATAGCGTGGGTGATTGATTTCACATGTTTGATCATGTTGACAAGGACGATAATGGCAAGCAGATTGAAGATGGTGGAAAAGAGCAGGAGAGCTGTGAGGAGAAGGAATGAGAAGGGTTTGCCAGTACCTGGAAAACTCAGGTGAAATCTTCATGGGTGGAGTGGGCAATATGAGCTGAGGGGTCAGGAAAACTTCTTCATGCACTGGCTGATGGCCTATACTCGTCCAGTTAGTTGTTCCTCTAGATCAAGGCATGAGTCTGGACCCACAGAAGTGAAGCCAATTTCTCGGGCACATGTAACACTTTGACCTGTTGTCCGTCATAAATGCTTCCATGTGCTCACTTACTAAACCTGTGGATCCAGAGGAAAGAGACAAAATCACCATCTGATCTCAGTGCCCAGGCAGCACTTAGTAACTGAGGGGCTGTTCTGCCCAATACCTTGTATTGAGGAGATCCCAGGGAGCTTGTGATCTAATAGAAGGTGAAAGACAAAAACCAAATATTGCAAATTATGAAAAGTATGTTTCAAAGGAGGTGAAAATGAGCATCATCTTACCCCTTCATTGATTTCTGTGTTTTATTAGTGGAAAGTTTCTTCTTCCTGTCTGTCCTTTTGAACTTTCTCTCTCTCTCTTTTTTTAAAGTTTATTATTTATTTTGAGAGAGACAGAGACAGTGCAAGTGGGGGAGGGGCAAAGAGAGAGGGATAGGGAATCCCAAGCAGGCCAGAGCCTGCCAGTGCAGAGCCTGATGTGGGGCTTGAACTCAAAAAACTGTGAGATCATGACCTGAACCAAAACCAAGAGTTGGACGCTTAACCAACTGAGCCACCCAGGCACCCCTCCATTGAACTCTTGAGTCACTTTTTCTTTTCCTTTCTCCAAATTCCTCATGTGAAAGAAAATATCATTGAAGCATATTTTGAAGCATATAGTAAAATGCAAAGATCTTAAGCACAGAGTTAAGTACAATGTATTTTGGCAAGTGTTTACATTGTATAATTCTCAGCCAAATAAAAATATACTACGTGTCCCTTACCCCTGAAAGTTTGCCCCTGCCCCTTTTTAGTCAATAGCTCCCCCTCCCTAGAGGCAACTATTGTTCTGATTTGTCTCATACAGAGTAGTCTTGCCTGTTTTTGAACCTCATATAAATGGCATCATATGTTATGTACTTTTTTATTCCTAGTTTTTTTGCTTGCATAATATTTTTCAAGATTGTTCCTTATATTGGTGGTTCATTCCTTTTTATTGTCAAGTTGTATTCCATTGTATGAATATACTTCTTTTTCATGCCAATGGGCATATGAAATATTTCTAGTTTTTTACTTTTATGAGCAAAGTTATTATGTATATTCTTACATGGGTCTTTTCAGGGACATATGTTTTCATTTTTCTTGGGTAAATATTTAGGAGTGAAATAACTAGGTTATAGACCAAGTGAATATTTTATGTTAACAAAAACTGCTAAGCAGTTTTCCAAAGTGGATGTATAATTTTTCACTTCCACTAGGAATGCAAAGAGTTTGAAAGATTCTATCTCTTCCCCAATACTCGGTATTGTTAGCTTTTTGTTGTAATCATTTTAGTAGATGCACAGTAAATTGTTGTGGTTCCTCATGTAAAATTAACCATCAAGTCCCAGTAAATATTTTGTTAACATTGTCTTTTAGATGTATCTTTTCTTTCCTTCCTTCCTTCCTTCCTTCCTCTCTTTCTCGCATAGCTGTAGCTCAGTCTTGATCATCTCTCATCTGAACTGAGCGGTGATCTCTTCACTTGCCCCTTTTCTGAAGGCATCCAGGCTGCTGATATTGCCCTGGTGGCCTCCTGATCACTTCAGGTCTTTGCTGCTGAAAGCCTTTAATGACTAATGCTGATATCATTTTCAAACTTTGGATTAAGTATAATTGTGTTAAAAAACTTCAGAACAGAGATCGTCTGGTTAAAAGGGGATGGGGACCTGCTTATTCATGATCTCCATTTGTACTCGCTGCCCAGTCATGGCTCCTGAGGATCCTTTGTGCATCCATTGTGTTCTCTGCAGTATGAGAGTATGTGCTGGAAACCTCCAGCTGACCATACACTCCCTGACCTGCTACATGGCCACATTTGGAGCACTGACTCCCACATATCCCTTACATTCCCTTGCAGCCATGTGTCAGTTCTTCTAGTCTTCTGAATGCAAATGCAGTTCCAAGCCATAAGGCCTTGGCCTCTGCCATTCCCTGTCTTTGGAAAGGGCTTCTCTGCCCCTCTCCCAGTGTATGCCCAGGGAAATATGGTGTCCTTTGTGCCAAGATGCTCAAATATCCTTCCTTCATGAGGTCTGTAGTGTTGATGGCTCCCTGCTTTGTGCTGCTACCTTCCCTTGTGCATACACCCCCACTGGGCCGCAGCGGTCTTGGTCATCTTTGCTTCCCCAGTGCCCAGCCGCCCCACATTCCATTTTCTTTACGTTATGGTCTCAACTTAGTTTTCTTATATTACATTCACTAATTTCCATACTTTAACCTTGCACTTAGCCTGAGTACTGCACATACTACATACACTGTGCATAAACATCTCTCTCCACACATTTGCCTGCAATGTCCTTCCTCACCTGGAATACCCTGTTCCCTTTGTCTTCTTTTTCCAACCCTTCCTACCTTCTATTGACCCCTTAATTCTACTTCCTCTGTAAGCTATCCCCAAATTCCTGATCTAGCAGTGAACTCTTTTTCCTCTGAATTATACTTAGTATTTCTAAATTCCTTTATCGCTTATCGTACCCTTCCTAAAGGCCTACCATCTCTTTGGGAGTTGGGACAAAGGCAGAGGAAGAGATAGTAACAGCATGATTTGGACTTTATTGAACCGCCTCCCTGGCCACCTCGCCTGAGTGGACAATGACTTCCTGCCGCTCGTGAACTGTCCAGAGTGCTAGGGTCTTGTGAGAGGTGATCACTGGGTGGGACTCCTCTTTAAAAAGCTGTGGTGAGCCTCATGATTGCACCCAGTGCCAGAAGGATAGAGCCATTCCTGTAAGTGGTTGAGAGACCTGAAAACAAGTTTTGCTGTCATTGATGTTTGTCATTGGTCAATTCTCTTTGGGAAAATGCTCCAGTCTCCATGAGAATTGGCTCTGATTCTACCACGTGCCATTATTGGCTCTGTGGTGGAGGGCTGCAGCTCCCTACCCCTACTGAGCCTGTGGATTTGCTGGGAGAGCAGCAGTTTTTATCTCTGCTGAAGGTGTCTCTAGCCCTCTGCTTGGAATCATTAGAACTTAGCAACTGAGAGCCTGAGGGGTTTTGAGTCATTTGGCACCAGGGCCATCAAAGCAGCCAGCAGAAAAGCCCATAACCACCTCTGATGGGCTCTAGTAGGCTCCATTAGGATTCAGGACATGCTGGCTTTGCAGGGTAAAAGACCACAGCTTGTCAGAAAAATAATGCAGGCTCAAATAGCTTCTGGTCTGGACAAACCATTTACAAAGAGCCTAAGTTAAGTGGGCAGGTGGCCAATTTTGAAATCTAGTGTCATTTGAAATGAATACAAACAGCGAGGGATAGAGGAAAACTGTGACAACCACTGTGTTCAGATTAGCTGTGGGAGTTTCAGATATTGTTGGTGTACAGCATTCATCTGCTATAAACTTCATCTCAAAAATGTCCTACCTGTCCTTGGGTTTTGATCTCCCATTAAACAAACTCTGTGTGTCATTTTGTTTTGTTTTCCCTCAAAAATTAGCCCATTTGGAACATCCCCTAATATGTCCTATCCTTTTTTCTTTCTTTTACCTAAATGTGGAAATTGACCACCACTGGTATCTGGCCAGGCTCTTTTGCTTTTCTGTACTGTTGTGACTTCCAAAAGCCATTCTCACACATCCTTCTGCTGTCCTTCCTCCCTGCCTGTGTTGGTTCCAGTTCCACCTGCCATCTTTGGGCTGAGGCCATGGTCTTCAGAACGCACGTTAGGTTGACTGCTGGAGTGAGGTGTAGGAGAAATCCGGAAGCCTGAGCTAACTGTGCCAGAAGAGTGACCTGGAATCCCTACCTACCTAATCCACCTGAGTCTTTCAGTTCCACAGTCTACACTGCCTTAGCGCTTTGAATTCTCGTGGTAATTTCTATTTTATTATCACAGACATTCCGCAGGGAATATCACTGTTGTTTATATAACTATGATTTAGACTCCCAGGGAAGGGACTTTATATTCATTTCTTTTGTGCTGTCCTAGCCTTGATGTCCACAGATGTTTAGAGCTGTGTCTGCATAGAGCTAGTGCTCCGTAAATGTTTGCATTTTGAGGTATCTTACTGGTAAATCATTTAGAACACTGGTTTACCAAATGTGATTCCAGAGACCACTGGGATTTCCTAAGATCCTTTCAGGATTTCTGTGATATCAGTATTAGTTTCATAATAATAGTAAGGGGTTATTTGCCTTTTCCATTTAGACTGATGAGGCAGAAGAGAAGGTGGGTAAAATTGCTGTTGCCTGCTCAAATTCGGGCGATGGAACCAAACTATACTAGAAGTCAGTGTGACTGCCACAGACTTGCAGTAGTAAATAAAAACAAAAACAAAAATGCCAGTTTCACTTAAGAATGTCCTAGTTGAGGTTTTAGAAATGATTATTGTACTGTAAATGCCAAGTCTTGAGCATCCATCTTTTAAATATCCTATGTGATCAAGTGAGGATGGTGTATAAGAGATTCCTGTTCCATACCTATGTACAAAGTTGTCTTATGGGTAAGAACCTGTGCAGTTCTTTGGGTTGTGAACTGACTTAAAATCCTTTACATGCACACCAGTTTTACTTAAAAAAATGGCTGGAAGACAAATTGTGGCTATTCAGATTTAAATATTTGGGGAACATCTTCTTTAAAGTGAATGAAACAAGCCTGTCATTTCAAGGCATGCACCTGAATGTATTTTGTTTTTCCAGTGATACAATTTAAGCATTCAAGCAAAAATTAGAACTTTGGAAACTTTATGTCTCTCAACAGTGAACTTGACAGCTCTCTAAACCTTAAAGACTTTTCTGATGAGATGGTTGATGTTAATGAATGTTCTTTTTTTTGACATTATATAATGAAATTTGTCAACATTTGGAAGATCTATACAACTCAGTGATTGTTTCCCAGATGATCAGTGCATGTTGTTACAAAATCATTGAGGGAAAAAAGATCTGTCCAAAATGCAAGATAGGCCAACAGAGTTTAATAAAATGCAGTACAAAAAACTCACCGATCATTGTTTCATATTTCACATTGCAATTAACACTTAACCCTTGTCAAATTTTAGTGCAGTATCAAAGAAAAGTACTCATAATGATCTGATAAGGCTAATATATCTTCCATTTCCAACTATATATCTGTGTGAACTGGATTTTCTCCATATACTCAACTAAAACAACACATCGCAACATAGATACTAGAAACCAACTCTCTTCAAATAAGCTAGACATAACGGAGATTTGCAAAAATATAAAACAATGCCACTCTTCACACTAATATTTATAAATAGTTGTAAAAAAATAAACCTTTTATTGTGAAATAAATTTACATTTATAGATAAGTTTAAAACATAGTCCAAAGAGTTTCTATGTATTCTTCACTTAGTTTCCCTTAATATTAACATTTTACATTAACATGGGGTATTTTGTCAAAACTGGGAAATTAATATTGATACACAACTATTAACTAAACTATAGACTTTATTTGGATTTCTCTCACTTCCCTACCAATGTCCCTTTTATGCTGTTGGGTCCAAACTAGGATACCATGTTGCATTTAGAATATGATTAATTTTATATAAATATATATGTGAAACTATAATCGTTATTATTTTAAAATACGTTAATAAATATTTTTTAAAAATTCAGTATTAATTTCTAACACGATAAATGCTGATAAATGTGAGCCACTAAAGCCCTTTTGGATTCCCAACAGTTTTTAAGTGTGTAAAGGGGTCCTGAGAACAAAATGCTTGAGAATATACTGTAAGAGAAGAATAATCTTATTTGCAAACAGCTAGCCATAAGGATAGTCATAAGGTTGAGGGTTTATATAATATCTCAGAAGAGTTTATTCCTTGTTCCCCTTTCCCAATGCAATCTATAACTACACATGAGTGTACAAAACTAAATTCGGTGAGCAAGAACCTGGATACTGGAGACAACATGAGATCAAGCCACTTAGTTTGGTCAACCCACAAATGTTTACTGAGCATCAACTATGTACCTGGTGGCATTGCAGGCCCTTGGGATACAGCTGTCTAAGACAGAGGGAGTCTCTATCTAAAGAGCTTAACTTTCCTCTTTTGAGGAAAGTTAAACAAACATAAATGAAAAAATAACATCACTTTATGTACTTGTCTGTGCTCTAAAGCAGAGAAAATAGGCTGATGTGATAGACAGTGATGTCAGTAGGAAAGGGTTGGTTGGTGCATATGTTGGGCTTGGTCATGTTTGGAGGAAGGCAGCCAGGTGAAGATCTGGTGGATGAACATTCCAAGTATGAGCTTGTCACTTTCCACTGGGTCGAGGGAAGGCCAGTGCAGCTGGAGGGTGGTAAGTGAGGAGAAGAGATGGGGAAGATGTGGCTACAGGCAGGCAGCAAGCATCCAGCTCAAGTAGGTCTCATGGCCCAGATAGGGGGTTTGATGTTATTCTCCGTGCCTGGGAAGCTTTACTAGGCTTTAAGCAGGAGAGTGAGAGTGTCTGGCCAGTGAACTCAGCCCAGGGGAGAGATGCTGATGGCTCAGGCTCCAGGTGTGCTGCCGATGATAGTAAGACATTATCAGATTCAGAATCCAGTTTTGAGTTAGAAGCAGTGTGTCTTGCTAATAGATTGGATGTGGGCAGGAAGGAAAGAGCAATCACAGAGGGATCTTAGGTTTCTGTCTTGAGCAGCTGGGGGAATGGTTGTACCATTTACTGAGCTAGGGAAACCTTGAGAGCAGTGAGTTTGCAGATGGCTTTCAGTAGTTCTCTTTGGATTCAGGTTGGGTTTGAGCCCTGTTGACTATACAGGTGTATACAGTACAATCTAATTGAGCAAATATTGGTCCAAGATCTACTCCATACAAGTCATTGATCTGAGTGTTGAAGGAGATCCTCATGAGTCACACACAGAAACACACACATCATGTTTATTTATCTCTCTCATTGTAATACTTTGGAAGCAGAAGAGATGGAGTGAGTAATGCCATCTGGGTGAATTCTCCTCTCTTCCCACCCCTGTAGCAGGGATATGTTTACCAAGGTACAAGTATAGGGGTACCTCTAGAAATCAGGGTATTGTGTGTTCTTCAGGAGACAGGTGGCATATTTGGGCAAGCATTTTGTACTTTTTTGGAACCCAAGAGATATCAGTATAATGTCTTTTATCTCTTTCTCCTTAGAAGCTGAGAGCATTTCATCTTCCTCCTCCTTCCTGTATCTGTGGGAGAGAGGTGGGTGGAAGAATGTCATTACTTATAAATATATTATGAGTAAATAATGAAAGTACTCAGAAAATCAGAAAAGAAGACTGTTCCTTGTGGAGCATCTGGTCATGTTTGTCTGATTTAAAGATGATTAAATCAGGGCAGTTGTGTGTTGAGAGTGAAATGGGGTCAGCCATGGTGAGTGCAGATCAGGGAAGAGGCTGATGGGCTTAGCTTTTTCCTCACCCACCTCCTCCCTGCCCACACATCCTTTCTAGATTTGCAGGTTGGGTTCTCTGGCTCTTCTTAGGCAGCTGTGCTGGTCTGGCCTGACAACTGTGATGCTAACATGGGGTAGCATCTGTCAATCAGACAGTAGCTTGTCCTCCCTGCATGACTTGCCATCTGCCAGGAACAGAGAGCACTGACCTCCTGGAGGCCTCTGAGCACCTCTCCCTGGTGCCATGTTTGGAGTCCTCTCTAAAACAGATTCCTTGGGGATAGCTGGAATGATGTGAGTGCTGACTTTGTGTTTATGATCAGGAAGCCTAGTGAAGGGAGTTTTGAACTGAGGAAGGGATTCCCCTGCCAAAGCAATGACATTATTGGTAGTAATAAAGATAATAATAGCTACCATTTATTTAATCTTTAGAGATTAAAGCACCCTGATGTAAATGTCCGGGTGCTTTTCCTTCTCCATTATATTCTTCTGCCTGACTCATGCCTAACTCACCTCCTGCTTTTTTTCCAAAAAGTTAAATTGCCTTAGATTCCTCCAAAGAACTACAAATAAATACTATCTTTTTCGGTGGTGGTTTTGGTGGGGGTCTTTATTTAAACACCTTATTGCATTTCTGGGACTGCTCAGTAGAACACCTGACATGATGGATACTGGCCACGGGCATAGAGTCTAGAGTCCTGGAGAGGAAACTGTGACTTCCATATAGAGATGTTTCACTTTCAGGGTGGCCTTGTTTCCCGTGATCTGATGTTGCTTTGGGACAGAATCGTTTCCCTCTAAAGATCACTGTTTACCATTCAAAGACCTTTCCCCTTGTTTCTCTAGTCTGCTGGATCTCATTTTCCTCTGGGTTAACATTGATTTCCCAGGATAGCTGATGGCATGAAGAGGTAGATGAGAAGGGGCATCTAATCCAGCAGATAAACCTCTCCTCATTGTCAAAATTACATACCGCTAGAAGGTTGCCTGGTCCCTGTTGTTCTGAGGAAAAGTCTGGGGCTTAAATTAGAGGCCATATAGTATGTGCTTTTGAAATAGATTTCTCATGATCCTTGGATAGATTAGTGCTCTCTGGAGGCCAAGAAGGGCTGACCTCAGGTTTTCTTGTCAGAGCCCTGCAGGCACCAGACTTGATTGAAGGGGGTCCAGCCTGCACCTGGTGATGGACTTTCCCTACTACGTAGAGGTGATGCCAGGGAACACTCCCAGGACAGGAGTCACCTCTGCAGCTGCCTTCACTTGCCTCACAACCCAATTACAGAGACCATATAAGTTATTAGAGGAAGGGCATTTTTCTTGCAGTTGCCAATGGAGTGGAGCTCCTTGAGAGAGCAGCCTGTGGGATGTGAGGCCAGCCAGATGCCCTGGGTCTAAAGGATCACCTTTTAGAAGTGTACAGACAGGATGGTCACTCCTCCTGTTACAGAGAAGAAGGTGTGGAAATTGCCCTGGAATGTCCTTTGCTTTCCCACCTCCTCCCCTTCCCTGTCCTTCTTCAGTGCCTGGGCATTAACTAGAGGCACTTCATTGCTTTGGGAACCAGCCAAGCTCTCTGTTTGTGCACTGAGTGTCATGGGGAGGCAAGAATAATGCAAGGAACTTACTGATGTCACAGAGAGCTCTGTGGTTTCTGTGGCACTTTCATGGATAACATGTTATTCAGTCCTCATTACACCTTAGTGTGATCAGCAGGACAAATTTGATGATGCCCATTTTCTAGACAGAGACTGGAACAGGCTGCTCTCTCCAGGGTGACTGAATGGCCCCATTTCTCTTTTAAAAGGGGTTGAGGAAGGGGAATGCATTTAAAAGCCAAACAATAGCCCGAACTTATACTTTTAGTTTTCCTTTTGGAACAAAGACCTACCTGGACCCTTTCTATCCTTAAAAGGTTGAAGGGATAGAGCTGGCTCTCCCTGAGGGGCCATCTTGAAACATGTTCCCAGCAGCTGGTCAGATCCATCCCGCAGAATCCCTGCTCCTGCGTTCCCACCTCAGTCCCCACCCAGAGGGAAGCAGGGCACACAAGCAGGACACCTGTATGAATGAGGAAGCCAGAGTGAGGGAGGCTGAACATAGCTGCTTTTGCTCATCAACACTTTCACAATTTGTCAAAGGAAATGAAAAACAAACAGTGCAGCAATTTTAATTACTCTGCATCAAGGAGGTGATCAAACACCCAGTGACTTTAATTATGGAATCCAGAGGCAGGCAGCTCAGAGGTAGCCCTCACAGAGTTCCGTGGCTGCTGCAACCTTGCCCAGGGAACTCTCTCCCTTGCAGAACAGACCTCCATGGTCCCCAGACCTAAGCTTCTCTGGGACCCCTGTTCTCCCTTCATGTCTGAGAAGGACACAGGGAAACAGGGGGAATCTTTCTCCCTCGGGGGCTGGAGATTGATTGGGTTGAGTGTGAGGGTCAGGACAATGGTGGAATGGATTGAGGGGAGAGAAATACATGATGCTCAGGCTGATGGATAAAACAGCAAGTGTTATTTGGGGAGCTGTTGGGAAGGGAGCTCGTGAATAGTTGCTGGCTCCCAGGTCTCAGCCAGAGCTGAGCCTACTTAGGGCAACCTTGGCAGGTCCATTCTCCAATGCTTCAGGAAGGCTATTGTGAAGCTGCTCTCTCTGGGATTTGAACGAGGCTGAAGTCCAAACTTTGGAATTCCGGGATTCACAGAGCAGGAGAGGTCCTGCCTCTTCTCTGCATGGAGCCCATATGTCAGCTGGCTTCTCCCTTCTTTTGACATCTTGCTTCCTTTTGGGGTTCATCCTAATTGATGCCTGGTTCTATCTTGTTAAATACATTTTCACCCTCACTGCCCCCTCCAACCTTAGTTTTTTTTGTTTTCTTTCTTTCCTTCCTTCCTTCCTTCCTTCCTTCCTTCCTTCCTTCCTTCCTTCCTTCCTTCCTTCCTTCCTTCTTTCTTTCTTTCTTTCTTTCTTCCCCCTTCCCTTCCCTTCCCTTCCCTTCCCTTCCCTTCCCTTCCCTTCCCTTCCCTTCCCTTTCCTTTCCTTTCCTTTCCTTTCCTTTCCTTTCTCATGAACTAGCAAGTACATTTAGCCTGTGAGGTCGAAACATTTCAGAACAGCCTCTTTGTGATTCCTCTGCACAGCGAACACAGGTTTTCACCGTGTTCTCCCAGCGGTCTCATGGGGTTCTTGCCATGTCAAGATTATCTTGCCTGAACATGAGCAACTGTCTTGCCTTCAGTCAAATTAAAGGATGATGCTATTTTTTCAGAAGCTGCCCCAACCTGCAGGTCTGTTAAAGCATCTGAGCAATGGCAGCAGAGGCTGCATTATCTCTCAGAAACAGCAGAGTCGCCCAACTGGCACATGGCATCTGGGCAGACCAGAAACCTGAGTGAGGGCACTGTGTTTGTAATTGCCTGGAGACAGCCATTAATAACTGTAAACATTTTGTCTCCTTCCCTGGGCAATCAGCAGTGTTGAGTCTTGAAACGAGAATATCCTCTCTGGAGTAGCAAAGCTTTTAAAAGTAGTAATGAAGATGCTTAAAATGTTCTATTTGATGCTGTTCTGCCATATTGATCTGGGAATAGGTCCAGGGTGTCCACACACTTTCAGGAGAAGATCCAAGTTACAGGGAAATGAGGGAGCCAAACTAATTGAAGATAGGGCTCTAAGCACTGGAAGATGTGATCTTTCTTGG
The DNA here is from genome assembly GCF_027475565.1 of Acinonyx jubatus. NCBI lineage: Eukaryota > Metazoa > Chordata > Mammalia > Carnivora > Felidae > Acinonyx > Acinonyx jubatus. The sequence goes on from NC_069382.1 coordinate 40,738,388, forward strand.
TGGTTGATACACAGTTCACAGCCTCATTCAGCATGTGCATTCAGGATAACTGGGATTGCTTCTAACATAGCCCCTCTCGGAGCCTGGGTGGCTCAGTCAGTTAAGCATCCAGCTTCAACTCAGGTCATGATCTCACGGTTCATGAGTTCAAGCTCCATGTCAGGCACTCTGCTGTCAGTGCAGAGCCCACTTCAGATCCTCTGTCCTCCTGTCTCTCTGCCTTTCCTCCTCCCGTGCATGTGCACTTGTATTCTCTCTCTCTCTCTTTCTCTCTCAAAATTAAATGAGTATTTAAGTAGCCCCTTTCCCAGTGTATAGGGCATTCTGTATCTTTGCTTTTGTTCCATTGACACACAGTCCACAGTACCGAGGTCACCCTCTGCACTTTCTCCCTAAAGAACCTGTGATTTCTGCTCACATCACTGCCACAAATGCCTGAGTTCATACCCTAAACTTCCCACAATCCATGTGACATGAGGCAAGTCATTTAATTTCTCTAGGCTTCAGTTTCTGCTCTGTCAGATGTGAAATGAAGATAATTTTACTACCCCAAGTGAATTTAAAATGTGATGAGGGTATGTGGACTCACTTTGGAAAGTTAGATTTGTTGCTAATTCAAGACAAACTATTATTTCTTTAACTCCTATGTGCATGTGTGCTTTTGTTTGCTTGCTGTTTGCTAATGTCCCTTTCTTCATCATTTTTCAGTTGTGAGGCCTACAGGTTATATCCTTGGGTATTTTTCAGAGGCCACAGGTTGGGCTGAAAAAGGTGTTCAGTGTCTATTGGTTGGGCTTTTGCTGAATTGTTCCAATTTTGGTAGTTTGAATCTTGGATTTTTTTGGGTGCATTGTATACACAGCTTGTAAAACTGAGAGGAAAGAAAGAAGGGATAGATCCTGAGAATGAATGCGTTGCCCAGCTGGATTAATTTTCCAGTTTTATTCCACGTTGCCCAACCACCCCAAAATCAAACTTGGCAACAGATCCATTCGACTGATCCTCATTTCACTGGTAACTCTTAAGGGGGGTCTTCATTGGAGCCTCTCCTATCACCAGGATGTGTTGGTGAGTTGAAGGCACAAATTGCCCAGAAAGAAGACTAGGAACAGTCTCATGTATGACACTTGAGTACATAGAACTGGCAGCTGTTGAATAATGTGCTTCCATGGAATAACCACTGTGGGTGTTGAAGGCTGGAGAAGTGTTAGGGACCTGGAGATAAAAGCCTGAAATATCTCAAACTGCTAATGCTGCTGCTTTGGGAAGGTCAGAGGAGAGTTTTTAGTCCAGCATGTGGAGGGAATGTCCATGCCCTTGGAAAGCCTTCTGCTCCCTGGAAAAACAGGGATTGCATTAGTCTGTTCCTCAGTTTCCATCGTGGTTCTATCCCCTTTTCCAGCATGTAAATGCTATCTTGCAGTAAGCTGGACACCAGGGTCCTGAAATTATGCTGGGTCTCTGATCCAGCAGAACGTGGTAAATTATATATATGGGCCTTTGTCATGGTGCTGTGGAGCTGAGTGGTGATGGGGTAGGTCACCCACATGATGTATGGGATGAAGGATCTGGTTTGTATTCATAATCAAGATCCTGGCAGTGGGGGACTTTGAGACAGTGCAGCTTAATGCAGAGGGAAAAGGTAGAGGTAAACCTAAATTGTTTCCTGGCCATGACTTCCTGCACAAGACTTGAATTCAGGGCCTCAGATGCTTTGGATAAGTCTTTAGGAAATGTATTTTCTAATATTCTGTAGTACTCTGGTTGACTGAAGACCAACCAAGGACCAGCCAGATTGGAGCTCCATAATTATTACCTTCCTCTTGCAGAGATTTGAAGTGGATTAAGTGATTAGAAGTGCCTAATTGCTTATGGACTCCCTTTATGACACTGGCAGGTGAAGACAGCTTGTAAATTACTGCTTTCTCCTGACCCCCAAATCAAGTGCAGCAACCCAGTCAGGATCTCTGACAAAACTGGGCAGGCAGGAGCTGCAACTGGCTTCGACTTTCCTGCCCATGAGATCTGGAATTCCACGAGAGCCTCAAATTATTCTCCTTTTGGCAGGTCAGAATTAATGAAGAGAGCTGGAATGTTTTAATAATGATTAGAAGATCCTTAAATGCTGAAACAACAATTTGATTTAAAAGCTTTGGAAAGATGGCTGGATTTGGAGTCAGGAGACATGGGGTTGAGTCCTTGCTCTATTTATGCTAGTTATAAAGACCTTATACTGACATTTCCTTGGGCAGGTCACATGGGCTTTCTGGGCCTCAGTAACCACCTTCCAGCATAATTGTGAGGTTTGTGTAAAGTCACTGTGTGAGACTACCAAATAGGGCATAAAATGGTTGGTTACCATATTAGTTCCCAAGAAATTGAGGGGTGGGCAGGAACCTGCTCTCTCTGAAGGCTCTAGGGGAGAAACTTTCCTTATTTATTCTAGCTGATGGTAGTTTCTGATGATCCTTGGGATTCATTGGCTTGTTGATGTATTAGTCCAATCTCTGCTTTTGTTTTCACATGGCATTTCCCCCATTTGTTTGTCCAAGTTCCCCTCTTGTTATAAGGACACTAATTAGGGCCAGTTTTCATTCAACATGACCTCATCTGAACTTCATTACATCTGCAACGACCCTATTTCCAAATAAGGTCACATTCACAAGTCCTGGGAGTTAGGGTTTCAACATACCTTTCTTGAGAGGCACAATTCAACCCATAAGTTAGTAAATGTTGGCTATGAAGATGAGTATCTAGTAGCATTTTTCCAGATGTCCCACATCTGGATGTGGTCTGATTAGTGGGTCAGGCTCAATTTAAGGCCATGAGATGATATGCCTTAGAGATGCACTTGGTGGGAAGAGGAAGAGTTGGTGAACTCACTTGGTCATTCTGGGATGCCACTGTCATCTGAAGACACATTTGTTTATTTCTCTCAGTGTTACCTCCTGTTCCAGCTAAGACCCAGTGTGAAGGAGGGGCTAGTGATGGTGGAGGGAAGACATTATACTGACCTCTCCTTCCAGACCTATTCCTAATCATAGAACCTCAATTTATACATAGAGAGTGGAGCCCCTACATGAAAGTACTAAAACATCTGCACGAGTAGATGTGTGCTGCCTAGGTCTCCCTGGAGAAGGCCTTGTCTGGGACAGCCCGGACATGCCCCGGAGGTGCTTCTGGAGTTGTTTTCTTTGGGACTACCCTCTGGGCTCTTAATAATTTTCTGGATCAAAGAATAGAAACAGAAAGTGCAATTTAGACATGGTTGGCTACAACAGTGCATCTTAGTTTTGCTACTGCAACACTATCTGAAGTGCCTACAATGGTGCTGGGTACTGAGGACAGGGAAGAACGAGTTCTGCCTCTAAAGGCTCCCAGTGAGTGAGGGAGCACACAGTTACAGGGGCACATTGTATCTGCTATGTGCAGGTGTACGCAGGGAGCTGGGAAAACCTAGAAAGGGGCCCTGGCCCAGCCTGGATGAGGGCAGGAGAAAGTGTTCCAGGGAAAGAACACCCAACACATGGCTGAGTGGGGTGATAAACAGGTGAAAACACAGCATAGCATTGCACATGATACGGGGGGAAGAGCAAGCAGGGTATGCTATCAGCAAGGCGTGGCAAACCTTGGGAATGGCTGGAATCAGTTGGCAGTGCATCCGGACAGGAGGGTTGCCTTGTCCCCAGATGCATTTACATTTCAGTGGGAGTTCACAGTTGTTCAGATTTCAAATGGCTTCTCATCAGAAACTGTAAGAGCAGCTAAGGTCCTGGAGGAAAGCCAGCCAGTAACTGGGGCCAGCTCCAATTTGGTGTGTTCCCAGCAAAAACACATAGTAATGTACTGTTTCCCCTAGGGTCACAGTGACTGTGGGTCTAATGACATCTCCAAAAAACATCTCTTACTGTAGGACAAAATAACCTGTATTTTTGCTGCTCTTCTTGCCCTCTAACACCAACATCCAACTGGATTCTATTGTATACGGCTTCCATTTTTTCGGGTTCCATAGAAGATTAGCCAGGGAATTCCCCTGGGTTCCAAGTGGCTTGAAATGTCTCATTAGGAATAACTGTGTGGGAAGAAACAATATTTTTTGTAGTGGGTAGGAAGTGTTACTGAAATATGACTTATTTGACATTATGGAACTTAGAATCAGTTCAAGTCTGATGGTATGATAGTAACTGTAACCACATTGGAGACCACGAATCAAAAGAATGAGGAAATGGGATTCAACACTAGCCTATCTCTCTTCTTTGTGTATTATTAAATAGTGTGGAGCCTGTCTCAGGATACAACATTACCAGAAACAATTCTTTGCCTACTATTGCACAAATGATATACTGGGATTACATTTATGGACTCCTGACGAAGTTCTGGGGCTTTGGGAATTGATTGGGTCTCTGAATTTCTGATGGGGTGAGGTCCATAGTGGAGCCACCATGTGAGGTTTGCTTCACAAGGAGGCAGGTGTGAAGAAATATCCATCTACTGAGGGTTTTCCAGGAGATAGACCCTACAGAGTTAAGTGCTGGGGATGTTAGCTAAGGATGGCTCCGGGGACAGATGCTCAGGGAAGGGAGGAGTAGAAGCAGATCGGACAGCTGGGCTTTGGTGCAGATGCAGTAGTCTCAGCCAGCTTGTGAGGAGTTCTAGGGCTACAGAGGCCTGTCTGGGTTGTCCCATGCTGGGCTTTTCATCCTTGAATTCATCAGCTACTGGGTTCGGGCCACCCTGGGTAGGAGTGTGACCTTGGATGAGACAGCTGTCCACAACAGAGGCCATTCCTGAAGGGGCAGACAGGTGAAGCCTGAACGCCAATTCCATTGCAGCAGTTAGGACAAGTTCTTCCTCAAAAGGGCATCTGGGCCACATGTGTCCCTGTCCGCCATAAGAAATTCCAAGTACTTACCTTGATGTGGGTCCAGACCACTCAGTCAGTAAGCAAGTCACAGCCCATTGACTTGGGAGGATGGCCTATTACTTTTTGCATGGTGAGAAGTAGAAATTGCTGTTGGGGTAAGAATTGCTAGGACTCAGTTTTATGTGAAATCAGTACTGAAATTTACTTCCTGCTCCGACCCTAATATCTTCGCATGTCACAGATCTCTGGGCTTTATCATTCTTGACAAAATGCTTGCCTGTAAAATCTGAGGATGTGGCAGAAGAGGTGAGCCTACCCCTACTCAGATGCTCCTCCTCGTCTCAGCCCCTCTCCATGACCCTCCTGGGATCTGACCTGCAGATGGTTTTTGTTGAGTATCTCTCCATGACTGGCTCCCACTGGTCAAAGTCACAAATGTCTGGATTTACCCAGGTTTAAATGGTGTCTTTGATTTCCTCCTGGACCAAAATGATTCCTAAAGTAAGAGTGTAAATATTCTGGACGTGGCAGTAAGGTATGAGGAAAGAATGTCATTTTAGGAGTTAGGTACCCCCATTTTGGCTTTGACTTACAAGGAAAATATGATTAACTCCCATAATCTTCCTGGGTATCTTTTCTGAGTCTCTGTGCATGTGAAGGATGAGGTTAGGTGATCCTTAAGGCCCTTCCTAGTGTGTGATTTCTTTATACACATCTCCATTGTGGGATGTGGACTTATCCCCTCTCTGGATCTACTCAGTTCTGGATTGCCTGAATTCCATGCCTCTTTACTTTTTTGCTGCCTCAACTTCTAGCTCCATCTGAAGTGTCCATGTTCCATGACACCAATCTGCAGTTGTGCTGAGCAGTCCCTTCCCACTCCCGGCAAGTAGGGCAGATGGGGAGGAGGGAGCAGGGGTGGTGGCATTGATTTAGGGTCAGTCTGGCTATCACAGAGGAGCGAGGAGTGCTTTCAAAGGGCATCACCCAGCCTGTACTTGATATGCTTGCTCTTCTCCCTGAAGCCAGAAACTGCTCAGCCAGGTGATAAATCTATATCAATATGGTTTCTTTCATTACCTGGAAACTGCCCAATCTGTTCTCACCTCAGCTGAGAAGATGAGAAGAATTGATTTGGGGCACGAATTTGGAAGGATGACCACATTAGGAGCTGGAGTGGTGTGATGGTGTGCTTCCTCCCAACATCAGGGCTGTTGCCAGACAGCCAAGCTGTCATTTCTGGCTAGGTGACAAGACCCCAATATTCTGATGTGAGGCACTTGCTCATTACCTGGCATCCCAGTGGTCATGACCATCTGCTCGGTTTGCCCCCTCACAAGATGGCAAAGCAGATTTTGCAAGACACCAGCACCAACATGCCAGGGGATGGGTAAGTGAAATATGCTCAAAACTAGAGAGAAATGGAGCAACCTTCCTAGAAGGTGTCACTGGTATTTGAAAAGGCACTCCTAGTTCAAATACCTAAAAAGGGGCTCCCAGTCAATGCATCAGCACAAAGGCCATGTCCTGAAACGATGTATGCTTTCTGATAAATCGCTTGGTTGTAGAGTCCCTGTTTTTACATCATATTCCCTTCAAAATGAGGAATAGGTTGGTACTGTCCTGAATGAACATTCTCAGTGAGGTCTGGGCTGTTTAATGCCATGACCTGGGGCCCTGAGCAGAAGAGGCAGTGTTAAAATCTTATCCTTAAAATTTCTGAGCTTTGAAAGTCTTTGGCTTCTTCCAGCTGCCTCACAAAGAACGTGAGCTGTAACTAGGTGAAAAGTACACTTGTATGTAATTGTTGTCCAGATAGTCAAGCTATTAATGTTTGGGTTGAGTTAGTGAAGGCAATGCTAGATAAACGCTGGAATCACTAACCCTGGCTTAGTGCACTAGATGTTTATTTCCCAGTCACATAAAGTTCCTTGCACACCAGGGCTTGGGGACGCGGGGCTCTACTCTGCTTAGTCATTCAAGTGCTCTGGCTTTCAGAAAGCCTGCCTTGTTTACATGGGGGCTTCCCATGTTGACCAAGACACCAGTTATCTAACCCACAGAAGAGAGAGCAGTTAGAAGACCATGCAGCAGGCTTTTTTTTTTTAAAGTTTATTCTATTTATTGAGAGAGAGAGAGAGGGAGAGGGAGAGAGAGAGAATGAGAATATATGCGTGGGAGAGTCAGAGAGAATCCCAAGCAGGCTCTGCACTGCCAGTGTGGTCCCTGATATGGAGCTCGAGCTCACAAACCGTGAGATCATGACCTGAGCTGAAATTAACTGAGCTTAACCAACTGAGCCAGCCAGACACGCCCCTCCTCTCCTGCCACGCCCCATGCAGCAGGCTCTTAAGGGCCAGGCCTAGATGTGTGCATAGCACGTTTGCCTATATTCCATTGGTCAGAACTCAGTGACCTGGCATACTAACTATAAGGGAAGATGAGAATCTCAGCCTAATGTTTTGTGGCTGGGGAAAAGGGGGAAAAATGTCTCTGTTAGAGTGGAGGATTCGTTTCCAGAAAATCATCTCTCATCATTGGTGCATACTTGGTATCTGTCTTTCTACCTACCTACCTACCTACCTATCCATCATCATCTATCTGGTTATCCTTTACCATCTTTAAAAACAGAATGAGTGCCCCTATCACATTTTCCAAAGCAAAGTTAAAATCTGGCAAGAACTTGTATTTAGTCAAATGAATTTCTCTCATCTCCCCTTCTGAGGTAATCATTATCCTGAATCCTGTCTATAAATATTATATATTTATATATAATATAACAAACATTTTTAGAGTTGTATCTTACCTATATGTGTCCCAAGATGTCTATATTTGTATTTTACTTGTTTTGATTTTATGAAAAGGATTTGGTGTATGTGCTCTTTGACTTACTTTTCTCATGTAAACATTCAGTTGCTACGATTTATTCACATTCTGATGTGTTGCTCTGCTTCATTCCTGTTGTAACTCTACCTCCATCTATTTGTCCATGCTCCTGTAGATATGCATTTGGGCTTATGGCACCTTTTGCTATTTGAGCAATGCTACTATCATTATCCTTTACACGCCTGGTGTTGTATGTGAGCAACAGTTTTTTCTTGCCTATAAACTAGGGATACAGTTGCTGGGTTGTTTAACTTGATGACAATAGTCTCTCTTATCAAGAAATGTGTAAAAAAATCCTGTGTGTCCATGCCCTTCCTAACACTTGATACAGTAAGATATTTTAGTTTTTACTAATGCCTTTATTTTTTATTGAGCATAATACACATACTTTTAGATGCTTAGCTTCCCCTGACAGTTGAGTTTCTTAAGCTCTCATTGTTTCTACTACTTCTTGCTGCATCCCAATGCAAGAGGTGGCACAAGATCTCAAGTATCTCTCTGATCAGAAAATAAATTCTGACCGAGAGATTTCAGGGAAGGAACAGTCCTGCATGCAGGCTTTTGTCAATTTATGGATGGGAAGTCCTTAACTTGGCAACATATGAATTCCTGTGTCTTCCCATCTTGGCCGCTCCAGACGCTTATATGTGTACTCTATAATTTTGCTGATTTTAGGAAAAGCAGCAGACAAATGGAGGCCAAACAGGATTCCTCAGAGAAGCCAAGTCAAGTCTGTATGCTGTAGTGGAGAATGGAGCTGAAAATGTCCGCTGGCTGACTGACAGCCAATGCAGCAGCCTCAAAGTACAGATTGCAATAAAACTAATAGTTTTCCCAGCAGCAGCTTGGTCTGTCTTATCTGTGCCCTCCTCTTAAGTTGGATACAGGTGCAGAACTGTGCCTCTGAGCCCTGGATGTAATAGCTGCATTTAAATCTGCCCTCAATCTGTCTGGTTCAGTAGGGGCAGCCTTGTGAAGATAAATCATGTAAACAAGTTATTGTAATGGAATACTTATTTATGAACGGTATTTTCGAAGGCTTGTAACCACCATTAAAAAGAAAGGCCTTGTTGTCTTTTAGCTTGTTAAGAAAATCAGCCCGTTTTGAGTATGCACCTTCTTCAAACAGGAAGCTAATGTATCGGGAAGTGAGCAATCCAGGTTGCTTTCCTCCTCTGAGTGGTGGGGGAGGGCAGGGGCCTAGTTTTTCAAATATGAGTGGCTTTTCCACATGCGTACACAACCCTTTAGTCTGGTGGGATGAACGACAGAGAACATAAGTGGGCTCTACTCCCTCGTGTTTTCTCCTCCCCTCCTCTCCTTCTCTCTTTGGGCTGGTGATCTTTTTTGTTTCTCTCTGCCTCTGGCTTTCGTCCTCTGGTAGGGGTTCTGGTTTTACTTTGGCTTGAAGTGATAAACCAGCAGAAAATCTAAACTCTCCATGCACAACCTATGTCTCCCCTCTGAAAGTACCAAAAAAAAAAAAAATGCTTCTGACCCACTGACCGGCAGAGGTGCTCACATTTCCCCATTAATATCCTACAAAAACAAATGATGTTTTCCCCGACGAGAGTGCCCTGTCATGCTGCCCAGACTTGTCGGCTGTGTGGAGTTATTGCCAGACACCTCAGGCCCTCCCCCAGAGGCCTTTGAAAGGGCCTTTTGGAAACCCAAATAGAATGGCTTTCATCATTTGGAATACCTGCTGGCCCCAGCTGCCTCTGTGCACATCCTCAGCCTCTACTGTTAGGTGGAAGCAAAGGTCCTACACTGGAATCTTAGCAAGGACATTGAGCCATGCGGCAAGTGGAGATTCTAGGAGGACATGTGGGAAAGAAAGAGCCATTGTCTACCAGCAAGGGTATGAATATTTTATTTATGTGTAGATGGAGACAGATATCCTGTTTGTATTTATGTAGAATGGTGTATGCTGGATCTCAGGATGTGAGCCTTTTCCATAAGATCACCCTTGTGGGTGTTGTTCACTGCTGCAAACCTAGTGTCTAGACAGCACCATGCATAGTAAATGCTCTATAAAAATCTGTTTGATGAATGAGGGAGGAATCCCAGGGGCCTGTATAATGTGCAGGACTTGGGTAGAGGCCACTTGGTGAGTTGCCTCACAAAATCTGAGGGGCTAGAGTGGGTCTGAAGCCTTGGACTCTTCATGGCCCTGGGAGCCTACTACTCAGACTTGCACATTCAGACAAAGGACAGGGGGCCATACGGGGAGAAGCGGCAAGGACCCAGGCATGCATGCCTCCTCAGATGCGGCAGAGGCACACGTGCATGCCCATAGGACTGGCCCAGGCTGGAGAAATTGCTGTTCTCCTTCCCAGATGTCATCGGGCTAGCCTGTGCCACATGTAAATGAGACTGACAGATTCAGTTCCCCGGCCCCCGGGGCCAAGGGTAATACTTGTGTGCCCAGCAGTGGCAGATGCCTCCGAGTCAGGAATCACAGAGCCTGGTTTTACAAGTGAAGAAAATGGTGCCATTAAAAGGCAATTATTCAAGTGATGTGAGTCAGCGATGCAGCTTCTGGCAATGCGAGGGAAGGGAAAGAAGTGGTGTGGGGAGTTTTCCTTCTCTCACTCTTTTTTAAACAAAGCTCAAGCTAGATAGCAGAGCTTGCACCTGTGTGTGGATGATGTATGGGAAGGGCTGGACTGCCAGATTCCTTTATGTGAACAACATCAGCAATCGACCAGAAAGGGCTCCATCCACAGAAAGGGGGGATCCAAAGATTCTTTGGGCTGGTTGTGTCTTTGACCTTTACTGGATCTCAGCTTCTCAGGAGGTTCCAGGTCCCCCTGTCTGGCCACCTGTGGGGTGTGTGGAAATTAAAGGAAAGGGTGTGATGGAGTCTGCAAGCCCTGTGAGCTGGGGCACCTGTTTCTTTTGTGCTGCGCTGTGCTTCTCCCTGCCCCCTTTCTCTAGTGTCATTTCACAGAAGACCAGTAAACTTTTATTTCTGGAGTATGTTCATGTCTATTTTCCTTCTAAGGCTGCTTGGTCTGCTGCCGTGGCAGCTAGCCCTGCATTACCCCCTTCTCATGGAGGAAGGTGTGAAGGGGACAGGACAGACCCTGCTCCCACCTCATCATCTGGGTTCCTGGGCCTGAGTGGGGGTGGTTGGTCACTGTAGAGATGTCTACTGAAGCCACAAGTTTGTCTCACAAATCTTTGTCCTTTTATTGTCAGGGAGGCTAGAAGGAAAGGACAGTGGCAGGTTCTGAAACAGGAACAGAGCAGAGACCAGGCTGCAGCCACAAGGTGGCTTCTGGTTCTGGGGCCCTTTTACAAGTGGAGTAAAAACTCAGAAAGATCACAAAGGCTTATTTGTTTCGTGCTGAAAATGGGCCGGCTCTCATTCTCCTATCTTTCCCCTTTCTGAGCAGAGTGGAATCCCCTCCAGTATTGATAAAACAAAGCAGGAACAATTTTCATACCCTTTGGATATTAGTCATTTTAAAATATGGCTGCATTTAAATAGCAGTGGCATGGCTCATGTCTGTTTCACGTTCCTAACCAGGGGAAGTTTCATTTTAATTGGTGGCATTTTGTCTACTGTTCAACTTAATGAAAGTTGAAAGAAGACAGGTCCAATGTCTCTGCATTAGGCACAGGAAGCAGAGGGTCAGAGCTGCCAGAGTGGTGGCCTTGTGAGGGGTGGGCATGTGAGGATCTTGGACTGGGTGAAGAGGAGTCAGCCAGACTGGACAGAAGGGAGTGGTGTTTTTTTTTTCAGGGTATCAGGGTGAGAGGAGAGAAGCAGGTACTAGATCTGTGGATGAGTTGGGCTGCAGAGGCACAGACTCTCTGGATGTACAGACAGAAGCAGAGTAGAGTGTCTGGGAAGATGAGAAGGTTGATAATGCATCCCAGCTTGGTTCAGATAAACACAGGGAAGAGAGTTTGGGCCCTAAGGAGTTACAGTTTGCATGGCTCCACCTGGAGAGTTGGGGATCTCTAGGCCACAGCATGTTAATTCTGAGGAGGATGTCTGCCCTCTATTTTCACGTTAAGTGCTTTTTATGATGCTCCCTAGACTGTGGCAATAAGGGAACCAACTGAAGGGCTCACTGCACTGAGTTCTGTCCCAGAGAGTCAGCAGAAGTTGAGGGTTAGGCCAGTGGGCTTGGTCAGCTCAGGCTTGGCAACCTGGTTGCCACTTAGGAGCCTTGCGACCTTTGGGTAATCACTCAACTCTTAAGCCTCAGCTTCCTCATCTAGAAAATGAGGCCAATGACTCTACCTGCCTCACTTGATGGGAATTAAATCAGGTGTTAAGGCCATTAACACTAAGCCCGGCTCAGGAGCAACCCTTCCTATGTTTACAATAGTAAAATAAAATATTTATGCCTTCTGGGGCCAGAGCTTTCATGAGGGTCAAGTGCTATTGGGAGCATCTTTAGAGGAGCCACAGTCCCTGATACTAAAGAGTCCACAAAGTCATATGGAGTGGCAGTTTGGAAATTCAGAACTCTGTCCCTATAGGCAAGAGTAGATCTTTGGTTGAAATTGCCATGGGTCTGAAATACTACTTTTAAAAAGGCTAGTGTGGTGAGAAAATGGGTGGAAAGTAGGTTGTTATATCTTATAGATTAGTTTTCTTTTAATATTTTGTAAATGTTATTTTATTCTTGAGAGAGAGAGAGAGAGAGAGAGAATATGAGTGGGGGAGGGGCAGGGAGATGGGGGACAGAGGATTTGAAGCGGGTTTCTTACTGACAGCAGTGAGCCTGATGCAGGACATGAATTCACAGACTATGGGATCATGACCTGAGCCAAAGCTGGATGCTCAACCACCTGAGCCACCCAGGCTCCCCCTTATGGATGAGTTTTATAGTTAAAATGCCCAAACCTATGGCAGGACACCCACTGGTGGTGATCACCAACATGGGACTGGGGTGAAGGATGCCACATGGGCAGCAGGACTGCTGTGGCCACCTCAGAGCTACCACAGTCAGTGGCTGTGGGTCCAGAAAGCTGGTCTAATTCAGATTTTGGATGGCATGTGCTTTCCTTTGTGTCCCACAGGGGGCAAGTCACAGCCAGAAGAGCTCTGGGTGGGAGACAGAGAAGGTGGGAGAGTTCTCATCAAACTGCTCCATCTGCCAGTATCGACACCTACTGGCAGCAAAAATGGATTTAAATGTTTATGAAGTATGGAGTCCTCATGGGCATATGGCCTGAGTATCAGCTGGCAGTGGAATTTAGTGGAAGTGAGCCATTTTTGTGGAGAATATTGTTAATACAAAAGAGGAGGCTGGTGATGACAATCAAAGTTATTATTTCCACACACCGATTCTCCCTTTAGTCTTTAATGTGGTTCTATTTATTTCTTTACTTAAATATTGACAGAATCCCTCCTGAAAATAAGAATGATGATAACACAAAATTAATAATATTCATTATAATGGTGGTAATATCCAGTTTTCAGTGTCTGCCTTATACTGCAGTCTTTGTTAGATGCTCTCTAATCCTCACAATGAACCTGTGAGCATGTTTCCCCTGTTACACAAATGAGGAAATGGTGGCTCAGGGAGGATGTGTAACTTTGCACTCAAAAATCTAGTTGGCAAGCAACGAAACATGGATTTGAACTAATTTCTTTTTCCTCTGAAGAGCCCTGCATGGGTTTTAGGACCTTTGAGTCAGAAGCTATTTTAGCCTGATTGGAAACAGAATGGAATGAAGAATATTACTCTTGGCCATGAAACCTCAGGTTTCTCTAGGTTTTCAGGCTGTGTCCCTGAAATCTGTTCTTGAGAAGCAGAAGGAAACAGAGGGGAAGGCTTCATGTCTGCATCTAAAGATCCTAAAAAAGGCCATTCCTTGTACCTTGAGAAATGTTTTGGGACCTGCTGTTTTCCCTCAGTCTCTCCTTCCATCTGGGTCTTGAGCTTTGTGTACCCTTCTTTCCCTTGAATTTCGCTGCCTCCTTCCCTTATGTTGCATTCCCAAGTAAGTTCCACTGAAGCCCCTTGTATATATCTTCTCATGCCAACTAGTAATATTTTTCTCCATGCCAGCAAAAAGAATTGCAACCTATTGGGTTTAAACCCATTTCCTACTCCTCTACTCTAATCCTATTCATTCTTAAATGTTTAACTCTTATAGAGCCTTCTTAAAGAGTTCCTTATAATCACCTTGTCTTCTCCAATCCTCTGTCGCTTTTTACCAGCCAAATTACGCTTGCTGCCTGTGCCTTAGATATTCTGTGTGCATCTATCTCTTCTCACTCAATAGCTCATAAAGATTTGGAAGACAGGAGCTGTGCCCTCTGTTATTCCTGTGCTTCACACATAGTGGATGCTCAGTAATAATTATTGAACAAACAAAAGCTCTCTCCCTTTATATTTCTTTTGTTTATACACCTAGCTATACCTCTGAGCCTTACACTTGTCACTGCTACCAGATGTAAATAGATTTATTACTGTATAGAGACCTAGGACAGCAAATGAGAATCTGATCAGACTCCTGTTCTACTACTGCCTCCAACTTCCCTCTGGGCTTTTTTAGTAAAATAAAGGTAGCACTGTCCTCTGTGAATACTGAAGAGTGATAGGTTATTCAAATCATCAATGTTTGCTTTGGAACGTGCCTGGGTGGGGAACACTGAGGAAATTTTCATTCAGATCAGTTTCAAATCCAGGAAATCAAACCCCTTCCTTCCCCTGCTTTTCTATCCCTCCTCAGAATGTTCCAGGGCCTCAGAATGTAGTATAGTCAGCATGTCCCCAGGTTGGAGGTCACTACACCTTGGCTCTGATGAGACAGTGGGTCTGACTGGTTACTAACTGATCAACAGCCCTGCTCTGTCTCTGCTTTAGCTGCTGATTCAGGACCATGGACAAGGCTAAAGAAAGGTAGTCTGGTTTTCCCTCCTTGTCCTTAACAGTTCATCTGTACTTTTGAAGCCCAGAGAAGCTGAGAATTCTATTCTAAACAAGCCAGAGGAAGGAACAAATGGCAACCCTCTTCCTGGGGAATTCCACTCTTTGAATCATAAATCAGGCTCTTTAGTTGTCTAAAGTGACCTACACAGAGAGAGTTCTCTTTTCTTAGGGAAAAGGCCTTATACACAAACCAGTCTGACACTTGCCTACTAATTGCCTCCCACTGGAATTTAACTTATTCAGGTTTTCCATTTGGGCCTCGTACGTTTCAGAGGGGTCTTTATTGCCATTTTACTGCATATGGGCGTCTTCAAATCGATATTCTTATATAAAACAGTGGAAAAAGCCATGATATTCTCTTCTTCCTTTGAATTTTTTTTTTAGTATACACATTTTTATATTCTGCCTTTAAAGCTATTTCTGCTGCACAGCTGCTTTACCGAGACTCAGACTCCTACGGGCCCTACTCGGTCCGACACGTACCTTGAATATCCTTTCACAGTGTTTGATTTCTGCAGTCGGTTGTATAATGAGGAAGGAGTGTGCAGTGAGTTTGGAGATTCCTATTAACCAGGTCACCCATGAATCTATTTTTGTGCACTTCTTTATTAGAAATAGCAGGGAACATGATGATATTTAAACACAACTACTTATAGAAGCTTGGCTTAAAAAATACACCTTAGTAAGTTTTCTTTTCCCATTTGACATTTCAAAATGTTGTACTACATTTTCCCATCATCAAAACACCTCTTCTCCATTTGCATTCTGGGATGTGAATAGAGACCATTACACATGATGATGGATATTTTGGATGGTCATTTGGACTTGTGATCCTCTGCCTGATTTAGACCATCTTTGAAATGGTCATTCTGTTCTTGGCACTGCCTCTGAAGATGGACCATAAAGAAATAGACACAGACCAAGATGGTAAGTCAGGACGGGTTCAGAGTAGATAGAAGAGAGCTATCTTTAGGTACTTGAGAGAGGATATCTCATGAAAAAGGATAGTAGGATTTTTGTATGTTGTACCCAAAGACAGGATCAGTGAGTGAAAGCTTCAGTGGGACAGATTTTGATTCAACCTGAAAAATACCTAACTGCTAGAGTTGCCAGACTCTTTGGAACAGGTTGCCATGTTAGGTAGTGAGTCTCCAGGCACTGCAGGTGCTAGACTCCAGGCTGACTGAGTTTTCTGCCAGGAATGAGCCTTCCAGAAATAACAATCCACTTCAACTATGAGAGTCTATAGTCCTTACTACCTGGCATTACTGTTGGTACTCAGGGCATTGAAAAAGCAGAGTCACCATCATCTCTTAGGAGCAAAATCTGTGAATCTTTTTGAATTTTGGAAATCAAATGCCCCGAATGGGCCACTATAGCCAAGGACAAGGATAGAAAGTGAGTTTGCAGTTGTTGAGGCAGGAAGCTTTTTATTCAGGCAGATACTTTATTTTGTAGTCCAGCTACAAAATTAGATGATTTCAAAAATCACTTAAAACAAACCACTGTCCTTTATTTTGTTGCATTGGTTAAGACCTGGCCAGCATCTTATTAACATTAGGATATTATTAAAAATGTACTGATGATCCCTTTCAAATGAAGAGAGTTTTACAGTTTATATAGTACCTTCTTCTATATTTCTCCTAAGTTTCACCACGGTTCTCTAAAAAGGCATGGATAATATTTTATCTTAATTTGTGTAGGGGGAAACTGAGACTGGAAGGTTTAGTGACTCATCCAACATCACATGGTTGGCAAGTAGCATGAGACCTGGACTGGACCTGGCATGGATTTGTAGTGTGGAAATTGGAGTCATGCAAACCAGACAGAAAATATGGCCATGCCAATGATCAACTATGTGACTTCAAACACTCTCATATATCAAATGAGGGCATGGGAGCAAGATAAGCTCCAGGGTGCTCACCACATCCCTGTTGTCTGAAATCCTTTTGCCTCTCCATACATCTTGCTCTCTGGCATAGTTCTTACATTTTACCTGGCAGGTAGGAGGTAAAATGAAATGGAGTTTCTGTGTTGGAGGAAAGCGTTCTGATGCGCTGGCATGTGTTTCTACGGTGGTAACTTCACACTACAGCTGCTATGAGATACCTTTGTGACAGATCACTTTCACAAGTGTGAGACCCTTGGCTGCACTTTGATTCAGGATTGGGGATTCGACAATATGTTTATTTACCTTTGGGGGCTCAATTGTGGTGTGTAATGGCCTAGGTGGCTTTTATGAATATCAGTAACCCTAAATGTGGAAGAGTCAGCATGGATGATAAGAGCTTCTCACTTTACAGGGTATAGGCTTGCAAGAAAAGTTACAGTTTATCCTGATTTTATTTTTTAATTCTGTAATATAGCTATTCAACTCAAAACTAAATTTTATATTGCCTATAAGTTTCTTGACAAAGCTAACTTTTTTCCATGTACTACAAAAATAATATATGTTCATTGTAGGAAAAAAATAAAATTACATAAGTAATTACCTATAATCTCTGAAAGATAACTGCTATTAACACTTTATTAAAACTTCCTGGGATGCTTTCCTATGCACCTATACATATTTTAAAACAAATTTAGTATAATACTGTACATACTGTGTTGTAAACGGTTTTGTTGTTAATGGTAAACTTTGTCCTATTTCATTAAACATTCCTTTAAAGAAGAATTTGATTTCGGGGTGCCTTGGTGGCTCAGTCAGTTGAGCAACCGACTTCGGCTCAGGTCATGATCTCACGGTTCACGGGTTTGAGCCCTGCGTAGGGCTCTGGGCTGACAGCTCAGAGCCTGGAACCTGCTTTGGATTCTGTGTCTCCCTCTCTCTCTGCCTCTTCCCCACTCGTGCTCTGTCTCTCTCTGTCTCAGAAATAAATAAACATTGAAAAATTAAAAAAAAAAGAATTCGATTTGCATTTGGATTTGGAAGGCACATCGTATTCTAGAATGTGGATGTCTCAGAATTCATTCAACTTCTTTCTTACATTGCATGTATTGAATGCTTACAATGGTTTGTTAATATAAATCACATATGAAAATATCCTCTCACGTAAATCCTTGGCAATGCACTAGATAGAAATCTGATTTGTCAGAAAGAGAAAATTAAAGGTGCATTTCTATTTTGTAGGGTACCAGCAGTCTTGCTGGGCATTTATAAGAAAATTATAAACTCTACACTTATTGTGGTTAACTGACATGGTATCACCTAAGGTGTAGGGTGTTCTCCCCCACTGCTACTATCATGGGGTCTGTGACTGTGCTCTAGCTTTTGCACACAGTTAATGTCCTGCATAAACATCAAGGCAGTGGACTCATTTTTCTTCTGTTGATTCTCCTTTAGCCTGATGAAGTCCTCCGATATCGATCAGGATTTATTTACAGACAGTTACTGCAAAGTGTGCAGTGCACAACTGATATCCGAATCTCAGCGCGTGGCTCATTACGAGGTAAGGACGGCTTTTCCCATTTGATGTTTTCAGTGGAAGAAAGAGTGGTGCAGACATGGTGTGGGACTTGAGGACAGATCCTTTTCGTCTCAGGGCATGTTTCAAGAGCCACAGGGCTTGAGCCTTTACAGTCTGAGATCAGGCTGGGGCAAATGTGCATGTGTGGGGTGGGGACAGAGGCCTAGGGACATCAGTCTCAGACTCTGGCTGCTTCCCAGATTCTGTCTTTTTATTTTTCCTTTTTTTTTTTTTTTTTTTTTTTTTTTTTTTTGGTGCCTCAGCCCCTGGGGACTCAATGGGCTTTCTCTACTTGTTAAATCTGTCATTGCTCATCCCTGAAGTTCCTTTCAGGGACACAGGGCAGGATGCATTAGTGCCAGCTTCTCTTTCCTTCTATGACCCTGAAGATAAGCTCAGAGGCCTTTTGTTAATCACTGTCCAGAGAGATGGCAGCATCAGTGATTCAGCATCAAATTCCTTCCACACGATGGCTGCTGCCCTACATGTGTTTATCAGCCTAAGGACTTTCCCTGTAAAGTTGTAGCAAAGTTTCAAAATCCAAATACTTTTGAAGGACATGATTCAGTGGCTTTTTAGGGTGGAAGAACAAATAGTTGCCTTTTAATCCTCTACTGAGAACAGAGAATGAGAGAAGAAGGGTTGGCCAATGTTCTGGGTGGGGACAAGGTGCCGCACATGGGGACAAGGGGACACTGGGTGCCCCCAGATGCTGAGTGCTGCCCAGGGCATATTCACCTTATGAGAGAACATATACCAGTGGGAACACGAGTTTTCAAGTGTAATAACTTGTGAGTTATTTTAGATTGGAGGGCTTAGCCAGCAATTTTCTTTTTGTCTGACAAGCCTGACAAATGCCAGTTGTCACCGTCACTCACCAGACTCCTCTGAGCCTCCGGTTCCTCTGTGCATGATAAAAAAATAAAATTAAATAAAAAATAAAATTAACTTGCACATGCACATGCCCAGAAACACAATAAACTGACCCCATGTACTTCCTGGGGTTTTGTGGTGACCAAGTGAGACCTATTGAAATAGTATTTGTGAAAATGCTTTGGAAGCTGTAAAGTGTGCTGAACATACAAAATTATATTGCTTTTCATTATTAACTCCATTGCAGCAATAGTCTGATGCAGGCAAATAAAGCATGCTCTTCTGAGAAAACTTTTAAAAATCAGAATCTGTGAAAAAAAGTTAGCATATTCTTTTGTCAGTAGGCAATCAAGTGTTAGAAGTAAATGTGAGCTCAAAAGAATGATCTAAAATGGAAGATATCCATCTTCTGATATTAAGAACTTTCTAATTTTGGTGGGTATTGCTTTATAAACACACATGGTTTTTATTAATATGATTTCCTCAGTTAAGGAAAATCAGGGAATTCATTCCTACTCTCAAATTCCATAGCTTCCTATTAGCCCTTTATGTTCTCCCTTTATTAGACTTTTTGTGTTCAGTTTTAATCTTCTTACTAGATTCTTGAGGGCAGAAGCAGAGTTTTATTCATTTGCTCTTCCGTAATTCCTGGAATAGTGCCTGCACATCACAGATGTACAGTTAGTGCTTGTTAACAAAAATACCTTGGTGACACAGTCCAGCACTGCTTTATTGTTACCTGAACTAGAAAAGTAATGTCAGAAAATTGAAAAAAGAATTTTTTTAAAGAAAAAGATCTTAGCTGCTCAATTAAGGGTTTAGTTATTTGAACACAGGTTTTCCTGTTACCACTCTGTATCCTTGCTGTGGCACAATTTAATTGTTTAGAGAATGTGTTAATATTTGTTGCATGTACCATAGATAAGATAGAGAAAAGAAAGCAATCAAAATATAGCTGCAATTAACAGTGTTACACATCATCAAAACAACATTAAACACACTTCCATTAAGCATGGATGAGGACTCTAAATGATGGTTTACTCCCTGCTTCCAGGCAGAGGTGGGGTACTTCTTTCCAAGACAAACAGCACTACACATAGTTGCTGCAAAGCTGCTGGGGATATGAACAGGGTTCACACCTCCTGAGCAATCCGGTCTTACCAGCTTCCGTTAGGAGGCTTCCCCAATTTTTCATCTCTAAGAGGATGATGGCTTCCATCCGATGATCTTGAAGGCCATTTGAGAATTGATAATCTGACCCTGTTCATCTCCTCCCTCCCGCCACATACACTCTCTCTGCTGAAATTGCATGAAGAGTGGGTCTCTATGAGTGTGAAATCCCACTCAGGTCATTGAAAATGTTATCACACTGAGTCTCAATGCTCTATCACTGATGTATTGCTTTAGCTTGATTTTACTCAACTAGAAAATATTCCCAGCTTCCCTACGGGGCAAATCAAAAAGAATCCACTGTGTTTTCTGCTGTGTCCAGCACTATTAGTATTAGTTATTACAGGGAATTCTGAAACTCTATGAGAAACAGTCTCTGCCCCCAAGAAGCTCATAAACTTTGTTGGGCAGAAAAGCCATGGGTGGTTCAATGTGGTATAAATAGGTGTGTGATACTGAGGACGTGATCTGTAGAATTCTGCCTGCTTTGAAGGAGCTGCTGATCTGATGTGATTTAAACAGAGTGTTAATTCTTCTGCCCCTTTGACTTTCTGATATATGCTATGTAGTGCTGTTAACGTTTTAGGTTTTTTCATATTCCAAATTCTAAAGAGCAGGTCACCACGAAGAGCTATTATGGCCAAGAAAGATTTGTTGGGAATGTCATGAATTATATAGGCCTTGATGGATGGGTTAAGTTTAGGGGTTGCTAGAATGAGAGGTATCTCCAAGGAGCTATGAGGAGGATTTGTGTTAGGGAAGGGAGGTGCACTGTAGTATGTAAGGGTCACGTGGGGTCAGAAGGTAAAGGAAAGGGGACTTTGTACTTTCCTGTGGCTCTTAAGCATTTGGTAACTTGACAGCATTTCTGAACGACAGTCCATTGGTGGTGGTCAAGGTGTATTGTTAGGAAACGAACAGCTTTGGTATGACTTTGGCTATGGAACTAGTGTGCCAGCCTTTTGAAGTAAAAGAGAAAAAACAGATGGGTTAATGCTTAATAGCTGCATGCCCCATTTAAAAGGCTGAACCTTTGTATAGGAGGACAGAAAAACCTAATATATGTCTAATGGACCCAAAACACTTCCATGCTATACTTTTAAAATCTCTTTTTGCATATGAAATCCTGAAGTGGAAAAAATGGGAAATATAAAGACATTATTATTTTTCTTACTTGCTAAGCATTAATAACATGTTAATCTTTGGGTGGAAAATATAATTAGATGTTGTCTCTGCTCACTGAGTCAATAGAACAAGTAGGCACAGAAACAGGGGGAAGAGAAAGCTTTCACGTGTGCCTTTCAACATGCCTGGATGTTATAGAGGTTAGCAATAATTTTCTAGTGAGGCCACGTGAGCAGTTGGTTGTAGTTTTAAGTGGCTAAAGAATAATTTTCTGCAAAAGGAAAGAGTTGCTTGCATGAGTGAAGGAGTGAGTAGTTTTCTGGCGTGTAGGAAGAAGAGGATTTGTATACGGAAGGCCATGAGAAATGAACTAAAAAAGACAGGGAATTTTTTTTTTTCTTGAGTAAAGCTAAAGGAAAAATATGAATGAGTGATCTAGAAGGAAAGAGAGAACTCTTGTCAGGCAGAATCAATGAAGTCGGCATAAATCGGCCAGTTCCTGCTGCTTGTCTCTTCCTGTGTAATTAATTGTTCCTTGCAAAATCAATGACTCAGGTATACTGGCACCTTCAAACAAGATTGTATGCTTCCTGAAGGCAGGCAAGAGTCATGCACTGAGTTTCTTCATTTACTTCTACAGTGTCAACCCTAGAGTTTGACCCATTGTGCCATCGTAGGCACTTGTAGGTTGATGAAGAGGCTGAATTTGGGGACTGGTAGAGGGAAGCAGTGGGTTAAGTTTAATGGAAGCATTGATGGGTGTGCCAGAAGAGGCATTGGTATACATTGGGAGTCAACCTGTACTCAGGAGCTGGCCTCAAGATATAGGTGATGGTTTTGTAGTTCTAAGAAAGACAATTCTCTAAATTGATGAAAAACCTTTCAAACATTTCTGAGTCTTGAAGTAATGTCAGTCTTGATAAATGAACCCCATTAAGCCACCCAGGAGTGGCAGAGTCCAGGACTGTTCTCTCGTCAGGGAAACAGCAGGCACATAGAGCCTACAGAGGCACACAAACCAATTTTTCTTATTTCACCTTTTTCAGTGTCATCCAACAGAACTTTGGCCTTCCCTAACTTCTATTTAATCCAGGGGAATAACCAAAGGATGACCTTTTGGTCTCTGTAAGTCTGGTAGTAGGTGGGATGTAAGTGCTTTGTGGTTAGTGATAACAAAGTAAAAACTGAGGTTCTTTATATATGCTGATTAAAGCAGCATGATTTTTTTCTACTACTAAGCCTTTAATGACTTTTCTCCCTTCATCTCTCATAGCTTCTCAACTTTGCTTTTTCCTTTTCTTTTTTTCTGAGTAAGCATGCAGGCTGGGCAACTCCTTTTCTATGTATGAGAGTAGTTGGTCAGTATCATGTTATGTTTCTGCAACCCGTCAGCCATACTAACTGGACTTGAGTTCTGTCTGGGTTCACTGGGTCAACAGCCATCCTGGGTATTGCAGGTGATATGCTCCTGGAGATGCAAATGCTACCTGGGTGAGGACAATAAAAGATCTTTATAGCAAGATTCTCATGGAGATGCTTCTTTGCACTGTGCATTGAGAATCACTGCTTCAGTCTCTCCAAACCTCTTACAGTCATGACATGCTTAATTTCTCCCAGATGCTGTTAATACCATTATTGGCTCATTTGCCGAGGCTAACACTATTTTTGTTACCCTCTGTAATGTCAGAGGACTTCAATCTGTTCCCCATTGCCTAATGGTCTTTACCTCTGTTTCTTGACCATTTCATTGAAGACTCTTGAGCTTCTGTAAAGTTTCTAACTATTCTCATATTTTTCCATTGTTTTTATTCCAGCAAGTCCAGTCATTTTATCTTTTATCAATTATTACTAGTCAAAATAGTTCACTGGAACACAAAAGAAATGGTTAATAGAGAGGCTACCATGAAGCAAACAACAGTAGACTGAAGAACACTCTCAACTCAGGGCAACACACACATTGGCTATGAAACGTTGTCAGATGGTGTGTGCTTAATGCTCATTGGTTAAGGGTTGGTAGAGTGTGCTCTGTAGCATGAGTGCTCATTTGCTGAGAGCATATGACATCGCTTGGTGGATTTTAGGAGCCAGGCTGTCTTCCATTGGCTAGAACTCAATTACATGGTCTCACCTAGCTACAGGGGAAGTTGGGAAAAGAATTTAAATGTGTAAGAAAATGAAATGAGTTCAACAAACACATAGGATTATCTCTGCTACAGTCTACTCCTCTAGTCACCAGAAATCCATTCCATTTTTCTTTTAACACATAGAGTACATGTCCCTTCTCCATGGAAACACCCGCAAGCCCTACCTAGTCACTTTGTTCAGCTCAAATTTCAGAGTCTCCAGGGAGGGAGTAAATCTCTCCATCAGATACGATGTGATTCCTCTGGGCTCAGCAGCCTGTGAGGAAAACAGGAAGGTCACCCCTCCTCCTCCTACTTTAGAGTGGTGAGGACAGTGGTAACATTTCTGATTCAGAAAAGGGAAGAAAAGAAGCCAGACTGATCACTGGCCCATAGCAGAGCTGGAATGCTGCAGGGAAGGCATTAAGAAGTATCTTTTTTCAAGGAGTAGGGGGAGTTCCCTGAATAGATTCTGACCTTCCTCTGTGAGAAGGACTTTCTTGTCCATTTTTCTTAATGACCCTATATCTACCCTCCACAGTTCTTTCACCATCCATTGTCATCACCACATCTGAAATGGATCTCGGGTCCTATACTATCTTTGGGAACTGCCAGCATTCATAGCCCACTTCCTTCCTGAGACTGATTTAAGGCATGTGGAATATTCAAAGCTTTTCTAATTCAAGATAATAATTGCTTTAGCAATACAATTCTCTCAGTGATATAGAAGCCTTCTGATTTATTTTCTTTTAGAAAGTTTTATGTGTTGTCACCACACAGTTCTTTCCTAGACACAATTTCAAGGAGTCTTCTTTGTTTTATTCCTTCCTCGTCTCTGTGCCTGTTTCTATTCTTCAGTTTAATAGTGGCCATCTTGAGGTTATCTGAAAGTAGGTAGAAATATCACATCCTCAGTCCGGTTTTTGCCAAAGTCTTGAGTCACAATGTGCGACTGAGAAGTCTCACTGGGTCTTCAGCACACAATGTCTTTTAATAGGACATCTTTCATTTCTTGGTGATTGGAAGCAATTAGCAAATAAATGACTTTTCTAAGTAAGTCCATAATTTCTAGGATAACTCTTTTTTTATTTCTATCTGCTAATGTGCCAGTTACACATTACAGTTCTTAGAATTTTATGATTCTTTCATAAAAAACCTGACCCACAATCAATAACAGACAATTAGCAGCCAACAACATATATGCAAGCATTCTGTGTTTCCATCATCTTCTGGTTGTTTTAGAAATGTAACGATCTCCTAGCACAGAACCATCTAGTTCCCCAAGAACTGTAAGCTCAGTAAGCAGGTAGTCTACATTCCACAGTATTGTAGTCAATAGTTTTTGCCAGTGTTTTGCCACTGAATAACCTGGATCTGCTATATCTTTACCCTCCCTACTTATCATCCATCTCATCTAAGTCAATGTCAAATATTTAAGTTTTTTGTTATGGGAGAGCCTCCGTTTCTATGTTGGCCAAGGTAGGCTAATGGTAGTAATAAAGAAATAAAAATGATTTGTTGCTCACATTATAGCCCACTGTGGGTTGCCAGAGGGGGATTTTGTACTGTGTAATCATTTAAGACTCAAGCTAACAGAAATTCCACCATCTTTGCTTCTGACATTGCCCTGAGTATCAAAATCCAGCTCGCACCTGAGGAAACGATGGGCAATGTTGGTGATTTGTGCAGGACATTTTTGGGGGCCAGGCCTGGAAGAGGCATCATGTCCACACACATTCCACTAGCCAGAACTTAATTGTGTTTTCTTCTGACTATATGGGAGCTGGCAAATGAGCTTAGCTATGTACCCAGGAGGAAATGGGAGCCAGTTTGGTGAGCACATAGCATTGTCTCAGTGTACTATATTATGTGTATGACACTACAGGGGATGTGGTGGTTAGAACCTACTTTGGGGATATTGAGGATGAAGTGAGGGTGGAGAAGAAAGAGGAAGAGAGGAAGTCCCATGCATCCCAAAGGGGGTAGGCTTGGCAAGGAAACAGGAATGATTCTGGAAATAAAGTGGCTGGGGGCTGCGATGAAGATGGTGCCTATTCATCACAGTGCTTTGTAGGAGACAGAAACAAACATGTTGTTTGTCTAAAATACAAGGGAATATGGGGCACCTGGGTGGCTCAGTTGGTTAAGCGTCCGACTTCGGCTCATGTCATGATGTGACAGTTAGTGGGTCTGAGCCCCACATAAGGCTCTGTGCTGACAGCTCAGAGCCTGGATCCTGCTTCGGAATCTGTGTCTCCCTCTCTCTGACCCTCCCCTGCTCGCACTCTGTCTCTCTCTCAAAAAAAATATTTAAAAAAATGAATAAAAGACAGGGGCTAAAATGCTATCAGATAAGGATTTTCTCTCCAATTCCTCTGACCTAATTGGTCAAGCACAGAGATTTTCCATTTGGAATTTGGGGCCTGTGTACTGAGTGTCATGTCAGAAGAGTAGGATTTCTTTTCTGCTCTACCATTTTGGGCCTAGGGCACTGGTCCCCCAGGTCCTGAATTCTGCATCCCTCAGCTGTCTGAAGGCCTGCCCTCTCCTCACATAGGTGATCCAGGAGCAGCCTCTGCAGGGGTCCAGTTGTGTGCTGAGGCTGAGGACATAATGTGTGGTATCTCAGTGTCTTCTAAAAGATGGATGTTTGAGAGAAATTTCCATGTTCTCTCTCTTGTAGGAAAGGTCATTCCTCTGCTCAGAGGCTAGTTTATTATTGGTATTGGACTCTTTGATCTTGTTTCCTGCTTTGCTTTTGTCACCAAATTCATGGCCATGTCCAGCAACTAGACAGGATTCTTTTTTTTTTTTTAAGTTTATTTATTTTGAGAGAAAGAGAGAGAGAAAGCATTAGCAGGGGACAAGCAGAGAGAGAGAGAGAGGGAGAGAGGATCCCAAGCAGGCTATGTGCTGTTGGCAAGGAGTCTGATGTGGGGCTTGATCTTAGGAATTGGGAGGTCACGACCTAAGCCAAAAAATCAAGAGTCAGACGCTTAACCGACTGAATCACTCAGGTGCCTCTAGACAGTATTCTATATAGGATTTTTCTGTCCTCACTTTACCTCTGGATTCTATTCTTTTCTTTTCCTTGTTTTACTTTAGTCTGTATCTCTTAGTTATTTATTTTACTCTTTTGCATTAGATGTAGATGTTACTTGATCTGTATTCTTAAAGTCTTAATAAAGACAAAAATAGTGGGGTATAAACATATAAATATTTAATCTTTTTATTTTAGCATTTTATTCATTTTTTGAAGCGGCAATAAATTCACGAGATTCAAAATTAAAGAAGCATGAAAGAGTGCGTAATGTGAAAAGTCTCCCACCTGTTCCTTAGCTCCCCAATTATCCTTCTCAGTTGAAAAGTGTGACAATTTTCTTTGAAATATTCTATGCATATAGATAAAACTTAATTTTTCCTTTGATATATTTTCTGCAAATGGCGACATGCTAGACCCTCCGTTTTTTTTTTTTTATTTGTTTTAATTGGGGCATAGATATCCATTACATGAATGTGTCATAATTTGTACAGAAATATTTACTGAATTGACTGATGACTCCTTGGTAGCACTGATAAAACTGGTGTAAAAAAGATTTTCTCCCTGTGAACGCTCTTTGAGTGAGGCACATACATATCTGTTGATTTTCAGATCCCAGTCTGTACTAGTTTGTTATTGACAGTGACAGTGTTTCCTCCAGCTTTCCATCCCAGCATTCACTTGGAAACATACGCATTCCTGACCTCCTCATCACCAAGCCATCTGGTCTTGTTAATTTTTTTTTTTTAAAGACATTAGCAGACAGAGGATTCTTAAAGGCTAATGACCTAAGTAAGTGGGCTTGAGTGTTGATCTAAGCCTTGTGTCTTTGTCTTTATTTCTTCTCATGATGGGAGAGGGTGTTGAGGACAGCATGCTTCCTCCTTCTCTGTGATTTTGAGAATTTAATTAGTTTCCTTAGGCTTTTACTAAGATGACTTAATTTGGGGTAGAGTTTTTCTAACTTTGATTTCCATCACTTTCTCTGAGGGTCATATAAAGATGTAAATGCATCTCATCAGGAAATGCCCATGCCACCTCCAAATCGCTCCCTCCTGTGACTATGGCTCTTGTCTCCTTGCTCAATCCTTCAGGTATCCTTGGTCTCTGGGAGGCCCGGGTGCTGAAAGGGATCTTATGTCCACTCTCTACTGATTCAAATATAGAAACACTCCTTCCTTCATTGTGCAAAACCTACAGGCAGTTTTTAGATTTTACTAAGAAAATAGGAAAACTAGAACAAAACTCTTTTCTATCTGTGCTGCTCATCTTCCTCCGGGCTTCTAGAGGACCTCTTCCGGCCTTGCAGTCACAAACCTTACCCCTGACCTCAGATGTTGCCCTGCATTCTGATCCAAGAAATCCTACTCATTTCGTGTTTGTATCAATTCTCTGGGGCTCTGCGCTTAGTGTTAATAAGTCTATCTTCTGGAAACTAAGCTTCTCCAGTTTCTGCCTAAACAATACCTCTTGATATTACTCCCCGGTGTTCTATGGCCCTAAAGCCAGCCCCCACATTTAAACTCAGAGCCCTTTGGGGTGCTGCCACTTGCTTTAAGCCCCAGAGAAACACCTTCACCTTTTTTCAACTTTATGGAAAAGTTCACGCTCCTTTTTGGCTCACCTGCTATACTCTTTATTTTCTGCCTGTGAAGTAAATTCACTCTCAGCTTTTCCTCAGAGTAGGGAAAGCAGGGCTGAGTTATAAAAAGAGCTTCTGCTGTATTCAAGGTCAGAAGCCTACGTTGTAAGTACAATCTTGGCAAAGTAACTTAACCCTTCTAGCTCCTTCTTCTGTAACATGAGAACGTTCAGTGTCTTCTCTCATTTTATTTCCATGCCTCATGCCCATCTCCACAGGTAACCCTTTTATTAGAGTTGGTGTGTTTTTTATTTATATGTGTTCTTTAAAATATGTATTGCTTTGTGGGCATGTATACTTTAATTTTCATTTTAGATTAGTTTTAGGTATACAGAAAAGTTACAAACATAGTATGGAACATTCCTGTAAACCTTGACCCAGTGTCCCCTAAACATCTTGCATTACTATGGCATATTTGTCACAGCATTTAACATATGTAATGTATCATAATATTTATTATTACTATTATTATATAACCTACATTATAAAGTGTGAAGTTCGTACTTTATTTAGATTTCCCTAGTTTTTACCAAATGTCCTTTTTCTGTTCCAGGATTCCACCCTACATGTGGGATCCCAGAGACTGACAGGTTCTCAGACTTTCCTTGTGTTTGATGGCCTTGATAATTTTGAAGACTACTGGTCAGGTAGTTGAATGACCCTCAGTGGAGATTTTTTCTCACGATTCATATGGGGTTCTGTGTTCTCGGTGAGGAAGCTGTCAGAGGTGAAGTGCCATTCTCATCACATCTCATCAAGGGTAGTATTATCAACATGACTTATCACTGTTGATGTTCACCTTGATCTTTTAGCTCAAGGTAGTGTTTGCCAGATTAATCCACTGTAAATTTACTCTTTTTTCTCTTTGGAAGCAAGTCATTATACACAGAGTAGGCATGTATTTTTAATGTATACATAAGACATTGTGATGTGAATCTCATTCTTACCTGGCTATTTCAGTCAATGGTGTGTTTCTGAGAGCCATCCATGTTCCTACACGGTGTCAATCCTCTTGCTGTTAATTGCTGTACGACATTCCATTCATCATATTTTGATTTCTCATTCCTTCAGGGATGGACACTCAGATTGCTTCTGGTGCCCCCTTATAAAAACAATGCTGTGGAAAACATCCTTAAGAATGTTTCCCAAAGAACCTGTGTGGGAATTTATGTGAGATGGATGTAAGGCAAGAGTAGAACTTGTGCATCAAAAGCCATATTATTACTTGCTTGTCTAAGCCTTGCTTAGTAGTGGGTCAGTACATAAGGGCTCCCATATCCTCGTCTCTGCCGGTAATTGGCTGTGTTCAGCTTTCTCATTTTTTTTTCTAATCTGCTTGATATTTGATATCTTGTTATCTGAAATCACCATTCTCTAATTATTAGGAAGTTTGAACAGCTTTTGGTATACTTCCTAGTCCTTTTGTTTTCCTTTTCTTGTGATTTCTGTTCATATCTTGTATCAATTTTTCTATTGGTATTCTAGTATTTTTCTTTTTGATTTCCTCATATATTCCTTGTTGGGTTTAGGCATGGTAAATATCTTCTAGTCGGTCCTCTTATTAAAAGTGTTCATGATATCCTTTGTTAATTTTGTTTGTTTAGCTTGTTAATTAAAATATATATATATTATATATATTTATATATATATATAAATATATATATATATATAATCTTTATTTATTTTTGAGAGAGAGACAGAGTGTGAGTGGGGGAGGAACAGAAAGAGAGGAAGACACAGTATCCGAAGCAGGCTCCAGGTTCTGAGCTGTCAGCATAAAGCCTGACGTGGGGCTCGAAGTCACGTACAGTAACCTGAGCTGAAGTTGGACGCTTAACTGACTGAGCCACCCAGGCACCCCAGCGTGGCAAGTTTTATGTGATAAATTTAACAAACTTTTTGCTTTACACGTTAAGAAGTTCTTCCCATCAATACATCACAAAAACATTACATATTCTAGCTCCTATTAATTTGACACTTCTATTTATTATATTCACATCTTTAATTATATTTGGAGCCTGCATTTATGTATCATATAAGGTAGAAATCTACTTTGATTCCTCTGTGTACAGTTCACCAGATTTCCTACCACCATCGACAACCCCTTCTTTCTCATAATTTGTGGTGTCAGCTTTACCATATGTTAGTTTTCTTCACGTACTTGACCCCAAATCAGACCTCTCAATACTGTTCTGTGGTTCAATTTATCTTCATCTGGGCCCATCCATGCTATACTTAATTACCATCCCTTGGTGTTATGTCTTAATATCTGAGAGTGACAAGTCCTATCTTTCCTCTTCTGTTGCAGAGTTGACTTAGCTTTTTACACAGTGTATAATTTTGTTGTTTGTATAGATGCTTGAACAAATTCACAAACTCAGTTGAAATTTGTATCGAAATTCCATCAAATGTAAGAATTAATTTGAAGAGAATTGGTATCTTTATAGTATTGGGTCATATTGAAGCAGGGATATCTATCCATTTCATTTTAAGTCAATTTCCATATTAAATTTCAGAAAAAAATCTAACATCTAGCACATGAGCACATATATAATTGTGCAATTTAGGTCTTAATAATATATATATTCAGTCCTATTCTTTTGCTAAGGTTTGATCATCGCTCTTCAACTAAACTGTAATTATGTTGAAGACAAGCACCATGTTCTTTTTTAAGTTTATTTATTTATTTACTTATTTTTGAGAGAGAGAGGGAGAGAACAAACCAGCAGGGGAGGGGACAGAGAAAGAGGGGGACAGAGGATCTGAAGTGGGCTCTGTGCTGACAGCAGAGAGCCCAGTGCAGGACTTGAACTCAGGAAATTGTGAGATCATCACCTGAGCTGAAGTTGGATGCTAAATCCTGACTGAGCTATCCAGGCACCCCACAGGGCCATGCTTTTAATTTCTTTTTTTTTTTTTTTCTTCACTGTATTTCAACCTAGAGGGGTATAATGAATACTGGGGTTGTTTGTTTCCCCTCTGACTTTTTTTTTTCCCTTCTTTCCCTCCCTCTTTACTGATTTGGTTGACCCTTGCATCTGCTTCCCCTGGGTCAAAATGCCTAATGTGGCTGTGTAACAGTAGCTCATACCTACCTCCATTTATCGAGTGAGGCTAAGCACTTTTTTTTGCAGTGTGGTGCATTTCCTCTGGGGATGAGCAGTGTAAGTTAAAACTCTGCTGTGTCAATAAGTCAAGGTGAGTTTTCAGCTTTATACAACTGCATTCCCAACCATTAGAAAGATGTTAACATTTATTGCCAAGCTGTCTCTTAAATATCCTGTAATAAAAAGCCAAAATATGCTATCTTTTTTTTTCCAATTTCACCCTTAAGCTGCATTTTCATTACCACATTTTCTTTGTAAAGTGCTCTAACATTCTTTATTGAAATTTTCATTGTTTCAAGTGATCCCTTAATAGTCTCCTTTGAACTAAAGGAAAAAAATTATTTTCTTAAAGGAAAGTATCATAGTGGATCCTCTTTATTTTGCTAGTGACCTATCTAACCCCCACCCTTTTGACTATTACTACCTTGTGTCTGCTTTTCAGTCTACATAAGTCTCATGATCCAGAGACATGATTTGACCCGTACCCTATCCAAATGCATATAGGAATAAGCTATATGATAATGAGGTTTTCCTAGCTTAAAAGCTGTTTTAATCTGATTGTGTCACTGTGCAAGGAATTAATCAAGTCAGTTTGCTTTGAGACTTGTGTGCAGTGAGAAGGCAAGACTACGTTGGAAAGAAATCATTAAAAGTCTAATGCTGAATAAGTTGAAGCCACTAAAGAAGCATGAGATCCCTTAGCTCTGGTACTTGAAGAACGCAAATGTCTTTGGACTAGCTTGGCATGCCTGAGATAAGACACTGGTGGGTGATATTTATGGGCTAATCAATATTCTGATTCAGTTGAGGAGGAAACCCAGTTTTGAAGTTAATCTGATGTCGCTGGGTCTTTATGGCATTTAGAATTTTTCATGAAATGATTTCTGATAAAGGAATACAAAGTCATGTTTACTACACTAGCACCTTAAAGACCAAAGCATGTTTGCTCAGAAAAGCAATCTTCTAGCTAAATATTAATGTGGCAGAGATACACATGCCCTTTTTAATAAAGAGTAGCACTGAGTCCTGAGGTCCAGGGCCATCCCCTGAATCTTTGAACGATAGGAAGCACCTGAGGTGACCCTGTTCCCCTCTTTCAGCATGCTCAGCCTTTTAGGTTCAACTCTGGAATTCAGAAGGGTCTTATCCTGCCCTCTGGGGATGTTCATGTGGGAAACTGCAAGTGTCTCCAGCTTGTTCTGTGACAGTGGTGTGTGCAGAAGGACATACTGGTTAATGTGCTTATATGTAGGTCAGCCAACTAGTGCCGGCTTCTGAGGTGCTGACTTGCAGCTATTTCTGAATGTTTTCTTCTGAGTTAGGAGCGGTGATGAACACCCCTGATGTTTGCCTGCGTTAATTCTCCCAACATATTTTCCTGGACATGTACACTCTGTGAATGCCCCATAATAGATCCCATTTTCTTCCTCTATGGGGATCCCCAGATGAAAAAGACAAAGAGATTGCACTTATTTCAGGTAGGGAGTTAAGGCAGGCACGGAAATGACAGCCATACAAATGAGAAGGGGGTGAGCCGCAAGAGAGAAGCATAGTGTGTTATTCATCACAGAGATTTAAGATGGCTTGGTTAGAAAGAAAAGACAATTTGACTTATTCGTCTCTATTTAATGAAATGTGAAAATAATAAAAATAACTGCCTGTGTCTTGTCTGTAGACTAGATAGGTATTATAATATATTAAATAATTAAAATGGGCAAATGTGATTGCTTTGCATATAGAACAAACCCCTGGTTACGGCAGCACATCTCTAAAAGTTAAGGCTACTCAAGGTCACACTTCAGGAAATCTTGCTTTTTTTTTTTTTTTTTAACTTGGACATTTGTCCTATGTGTGATCATAAGGAACTACTTATCCATGTCTTTAGGAAATAAAGTCATTTCTAATGCCCTGAGTTAAAAGAAGGAAGGAAGGAAGGAAGGAAGGAAGGAAGGAAGGAAGGAAGGAAGGAAGGAAGGGAAGAAAGAAAGAAAGAAAGAAAGAAAGAAAGAAAGAAAGAAAGAAAGAAAGAAAGAAAAAGAAACAAAGCACAACCCTTACAGTGATGATCAGTGTTTGGAGTGTTTGTTTCCCTAGAGTTTTAGGTTGTAGCTCCAAGGATCATCCATGTGTAAGACCTTGGGAGTGGTGTTTCTCAAACTGGGCATACACACACATGGATGTAATCTTGAGATTATGCATATTCTTTTAGACTTCAAAAATTTTTAATGATATTTTTAATGCCTACATATGACCAGATATAAAGCTGAAACATTCCTCTTTTCTGGGATAACAATTAAAAGATGTTCTCATAAAATAGGACTTTAGATTGTGAAGTGATTGTTTCTCAGACAGGAGTCATCAGATCCTTGAGAATTTTATTCTTGTCCACACTTGAGAATTATCTTTTATTACTTATAGTTGAGAAAGATTGACTTAAATCATATTGCATAGTGGAGTTCACTATTTGATCATTCCTTTTGGGGCTTAATATTTTTACATTGCTTCTGTGCCAATGATTGCCAAAGCTGGTCAGGCAATGATTTATATTATTGAAATGATTACTGGATTGATTCATTTTAATGATCACTATATTAATTTTCTATATATGTTGATGTTTTAAAAATTTTTATACTTAAAATTTTTGAATAGCTGCCCTTTTGTGTATTCAAACTGAAAATCATTTAGGAAAGCTCTCAGGAGAAAACTCCACTGTGA
The DNA here is from genome assembly GCF_027475565.1 of Acinonyx jubatus. Classification (NCBI taxonomy): domain Eukaryota; kingdom Metazoa; phylum Chordata; class Mammalia; order Carnivora; family Felidae; genus Acinonyx; species Acinonyx jubatus. The sequence goes on from NC_069382.1 coordinate 40,772,305, forward strand.
AGGGGACAAATCTGTATATTCAGAATAAAGGAAAAAACTGTTTCCCTTCTTGTCTGACTCTTTCTTTTTCTCTCTGTCCATATATATTAGAGATGTAATATATACCTGTCTCTCTCCATATATTAGAGTAACAGAGTTTTTGATTATCTATCCATCAATCCATCCATCCATCTGTCCATCCATCTGTCCGTCCATCCGTCCATGCATCCATCCATCCATCCATCCATCCATGCATGCATGCATCCATCTATCCATCTGTCCGTCCATCCATCCATCCATCCATCCATCCATCCATCCATCATCTACTTTCTATCTATCTGAGAGACAGATGCAGACAGACAGACACAAGAAGAGATAAGCTGGAGTAGATGCTAAGGGAGACAGAGCAGGGGTATGTCCTATTCACATTCAGTTGAGAAGGCTTTGGTCTGAGAAAAAAAAAAAAAAAAAAACCCGCTCCATGGTAGAGAGTGTTCTGAAGCCTGGGCTGGAGGAGGGGGCAGGGGGTGGAGGAAGGTCCTTTCACTAAAACTGCCTATAATTTTAGTCACTGTTTGGTTCGTTGGTGAAACATTGTGTTGGCCCGGGATGAAGCCCTGGGAAGTAAAGTTGAGAAATTGCCACCACAGCAGTAAAGGTAAGAGGAGATTAATCTCCACCGAGTGCTGCTTTGGGAAAGCAAGTGCGCATTATCTCCTTTATCAGGGAAGTTTTCCCGTGTCAGAGTCCACCGAAGTTAGAGGTGATTAGGACTGTGAGGAGCATCTGCAGGGACCTCTGTGGCTCTAAAATAGGGTAGATTTATGCAGCATATGGAAAGTCAAGGCAGCTCTTCAAGTAGAATCGGTCAGGGGGTAGAGAGGTTTATTGGTTTCTAAGTGTTCTTTTCTGCTTTTCAGAACATCTTTTTTCATCTGGCTTACAAGCGGGGTTTGAAAAATAAGATGTCCTGCCCACTGCAGCTTGTCATACATTAACAGCCTGGTGTTAGGACCTTGGAACACAGCCACACAGGTTGGCAAGAACAGATCCCACTATGGGGTTTCATAAATATTTGCAAGGGGAGGAGGAAGAGAACACCAGAAAGTTCTTCCTGAGGAGTGAGGGGGTTGGCATTAACTTGCAGATCAGGTCTCTGGGCACAGCTGCTTTGGTTCATGCTTGGATTTAAAGTTCTTTGAAGACTTGCCCAGACCGAGTGGAGGCAGGGGGTGAGCAGCCGATCCCTCAGCCTGTAGTAGAGGCTTATTTGGTGTGTACTGTGTCCTCCTGCAGCCCTGCTATGAAGCCAGGTGGCCATCAAGGCCGTGACGCTGCCTCTCTTGGGACCTGCTAGTGCCCTTGATACCCTTGTGTTCGCCCATGGAGGGCTTTGGCCTGGACTTAGGGGTCTTACCCCATGTCCAAAGTGCCTGTTCTAGTGTATTTACCAACCAAGCAATCTCAACATGGAGGATGTTGCAGGTGAGGAGGAGTGTGTGACTGGCCAGCTGACTCTCTGCCAGGTGTGCTCTCCTCCTCAGACTTTATTTTATGGCAACAGTTTCATTTACCGGGAACCAGCCCTGTGCCAGTCTTCATAGGCATCATGTCATGTAATTCTCTCACTGACTCTCAAGGTAGGTATGATTTTACACTTGCCCTTTGAAGAAATTGCAGTAAAAGTTACATGATTTGTGCAGCTGTGATACCCAGGCCCTACTATTTAGGCAGTTTCCCCAATACTACCTTGTCTGATCCTGTCACACTCCCCCTTTCCTCTGTCTGAGAAGGGACAGGTGACAATGCAGTTGAATCCAGCAAGCTTGTACTGTCCCTTCAGAATGTGCTAGGCCCTGAGCCCAGGGCCCAAGAACACAGAATGAATGGTGCTGTCTCCATCACTGCACGAGCTCCCTGGAGGCTGGGGCGAGTGTGTGCCCAATGTCAGATACCTCAGGTCGCCCAGTGTTAGGTCAGAGCCACCCTGGTGTCCCGACAGTTGGCTGGCACTATGTTTTGGTGGGGCTGGCAGCAGAGCGTGGGAGATCATCAGGCTGGATTCACAGAGGAGGGCTGAGCAAGGCTCTGAAGAGTGAGGAAAGTTCCAGCAGTGAGATGGGAAAAGGAGCCTCCAGGCCGGTGGCACAGAGCTCCAAAAGCAGAGTTGCTTGGGAATGGTGTGCGGTGTGGCTCTGCTGGAGCCCAAGGTGAGAAGCGTGACCTAGCATGGCCCCAGTACCTGCCCGTCCCTTCCACGCAGGTGGAGGTCCGCTCCAGAGGAGACGGGGCGTGGAGCTGGAAGGGTCTGCACTGAAGCTAATCCTGCCTGGGTATCGGTGAGCTCTCCAAACACGGCAAGTGGCTATGTGGCCTAGAACTTCATGAAGCTTGCCTGACACCCAAAAGGAAGAGAGAAAACAAGGTGACTTGTGGCTGAAGGGGGAAAGAATTCCAGCTTGGATTTGATGTAGAGGTCGAAGGAAATGCTGTGAAAATTGCTTCAGGCTTGCAAATCCAGGCACCTTCACCTCTAGGTCTCTGTAGCAGCTGCATGGGGTGGGACCCGGGAGGGAAGGAGATATTCTAATTAGTGCATGGAAGGCAGAACCATAGGTCTGCAGTTTTGAAAGTTTGTTTTGTTTTTTAAATACCACAGAGACAATGATAAAGAGCCGGGTGAAATTCACGGGTTGTGGTTAGCGGACAACTTTGTGAATTGCTTTGTGAATTGCTGACTTAAGCACTTTTCTTTGACTTCCTTTCTTCCTCCTGTCCTCCTTGCCAAATGGTACAAAAAGAAACATCCTGAGATAGAATATCAATTTCTTGTTTGCATTTTCAGTGCTGATAAGAGTAAACTCAGGCAGGGACCATTTCTCTGAAGGGCAAGGTGGGGAGGATTGAAGCTGGTGTAACTTTGGGGCAGGACAGCAGTGGTCGGCCCCACATTTCTCTCAAGCACTGCACCCTGAAGCCTCTGTTAGGTATGCGTGCTCCCCTATAGATACATACCTTCTGCTCAGACCAAACTTCAAGGCAGGTTAAATATGGCCTAAGACTTCCATCTCCATACAGCCACCCCTACCCCTGACAGCCAGAGAGGGAGGGAGTGAGGTTGTTCTGATACACAGGGATCACAGCATAAACCTCCCCATCTCCTTGCACAGTTCCGGTTGCTATTTAAGACTGAGTGAAAAAGAGAGCGGGGGGTGCAGGGACAGAGAAAAAGAAAATGTGGAAAATTCAAAAGTCACAGCTGTATTTTTAAGCACTTCTTTTTCTTTTCAGGTTCATTTTGTGATAGGAAGGGACAAAAATCTGTGTAAGTGCCATCTTGTATAAACCCTAAGATACTTGTAGTGATAGTGAATGGAATATCAAACATCACTTTGGGTGCTCAAGACTGCCATCGGTTGGCAATTTGCAGAATGGAAAATGTTTATTGTAAAGTATGGGGAAAGTTTTATATGCGGCATTAGTGCAATGGGTTATATAAAATAAATCTGGGGGGGGGGGGGAAGGTTTATACCCTGAGTCCCAGAGCCTCAGACCTTTAAATCGATACTCCACTGATGAGAACAGTTTCCCAATTGATGTATCAGTGCAGCCAGTCAAAGCAAATACTGAGCCCCCGGGGAGGAAACAGGTATGACACTAAATTCTCCCCTCAGCCTAGGGACAGCCGAGACTCTGAATCGAATTTCTGTAACTGTAAATTCTAGAGTTAACTATGTTGGCTAGAAATTGCACTAAAAAAGCAGTCTCATGGTCTGGTGATCATGGTATTTCATAAGGATACCTTGCAGCTTTCAGTTCCTGCCTTTGAATGCCAATAGGTCAGATGCAGTGGCACTTCTGTCTTTGTATTTGGGAATCAGGTGCATAAAGGCCTCTCTGCAGGAGGGCACAGTAGGGGTGTTCAAGTCATTAGCTCTGACTGCTCATGGAGGTCCACCCCCAAGTCAGGTGGTGTGACTGGAGGCATGGCCATAAATATAGGCTCAAGGTTAGGGCTTTCAAGGCCAAGTCCAGAGTAGATGTGTGATTGGACAAGGGTCTCAGAAGTGATGACCATTATGATAGGGCCATAAAATAAAATTGCAGATGAGACCTTAGTGAGCAGATTAGGAAGCAGAGGCCCAGAGGGGGCTTTGGATGGCTTTGTCTTGAGTTTCTAAGCTGAGACCAAGTATTTCTGCTTTTGTTACTCTTCTTCTGAGCTTCCACAGCCTTATTTCTGCTCTGCCATCAGGAGGATGAGGTTCCATTTGCCACTATCCCCCAGTTTCCCTCCTGCTCCATCTGTAGGTTCTTGACCCCCACTAATATAACCTTGTCACACAATAGCACCACACCTATGTGATAACTGCTGGCCATGGTACCCAGCTGAGACAGAGTCCCAAGGAGGAGGGGACTAAAGCTACAAGGTTGGGATATACCTGGTGCAGGAACACCTGTGTCCACAAGGTAAGGGAGTTGGAAGGGCAGGGTACAGCGAGTATCTGAACCCTGTCACCATGTGCCTTCCTGGTCCAAACCACGCACCCTGCTGAAGGGCCTGTTGCTTCTCCCTCAGTTGTGTTTCTCCTATCACTTAGCTGGTCCACAGTGAGGGAGTAAAAAGCCCAAGTAAACACCTCAAGAAGAAGCTTGAAGACAGCTTAACTATCAGACTTCCTTATAAACAGTGCCTGGGGTCGTTTGGTTGGTGAAATACTTTATGAAATGCAACACAGTCTGCGTGTATTTCCTCTCTAGGTGTTCCAGGTCTGAGTTAATATCCACAGTGTAGACATGTAGTGCTCTATATGTGTTGAACAAGAACATTTGTTAAGCACTCAGTGTCTCAGGGAAGATCCCAGTGCCTCTCCATGCCAGTGAAGTTTCCTCAGGTGATGGTGCAGGCAAGCAAGCTAGTTCTCATCCATGCCGTGGATGATTCCCTCCTTAACGTATACTGGTCTCTGGAGAAAGCTGGCCAGTTACATTACCCCAGTACTATGCCATGCTATATACCAATAGGAATAGACCAATGGGATTTATTTAATGATATTCATATTTTAGTTTGAATAATTCTCTTAAAGCTAAAAATAAAAATCCCCTTTTAACCTCTCCTAGATCAGCCCACAGATCACGAATTCCAAGGGAGATTCTTTTTTCAGTGAAAGTGGACATACTGTTTAACTCAATGAGAACACAGGAGAATGGGGAGAAATAAACATGTTTTGTTTTCCATGGATGGAAGTTTGCAGATGTCCTTGCAGATCCGGGGCAGAACATACACAAATATGTGCTTCTACCAAGATAGCAAAGAGGAGGGGCAAATCTGTCACCCTTTTCCTAAAGAAAGTAACGAGAGGAATCTAGATGGATTGTAATTACAGATGTCACATCTCGGGGGACCCCTCAACCTTGAAAAACCTCGGGGCCAGAATAATGAGGTAGATAAAAATGAGCAGCTTCCGTCCCTGCAAGACTTGCAGGTTTAAAAACATTGAGACTCCGCTTGTCACGAGCTATTCATTTTACTTGGAAATGGTTGCAAGTGTTGGACTTTGAAGCATGACTTGGAGATAAGATGAAACATCGCCAGGGCTTTAGAAACACCCCCAAATGGAAAGTTTGTAATGCTCGAAAGGAACCAGCAAATTCGCAAAAGGATTTTAAGGGGGTTGTTAAGTCCTCTTATTAGGAAAGAAAGGTCAGCCTTAGGCAGATTGGAAAATTGATGGAGCGTGTCTTTAGGACTTGCGTGAGCTCCTCGAGGGCCCCTTCTGCGGACACTGATAAACATGTACATTGAACAGAGAGTACAGACTATTCCTATATGCTCCCTTACCTCCCGGCTTCTCCTATTATCATCCTATTATCATCTTGCATTGGTATGGTACACTTGTTACAATTGATGAACATGCATTGACACATCATTATCACCAGAAGCCCGTAGTTTCCTGTTTGTGTTGTACATTCTATGGGTTTTCACAAATGCTTAGAGCCATGTATCCACCGCTATAGAACTACACAGAATGGTTTCACTGCCCTGAACACCTCTTGTGCTCCACCTGTTTATCCCTCCCTCCACTTAAGCCCTGGGTATCCACTGGTCTTTTCACTGTGTCTTTTTCCAGAATGTCAGATAGTTGGAATTGTAGAGTATTTGGCCATTTCAGATTGGCTTCTTTCTCTTAGCAATATGCATTTAAGTTTCCTCCCTGTATTTTCATGGCTTGGTAGCTCATTTCTTGGTTTCTCTGAATAATGTTCTGTTGTCTGGATGTACCACAGTCTGTTTATCTGTTCACCTATGGAAGTGTATCTTGGTGGTTGATGGTGAGGTTTTCAATCTTTAGATTATATTAGAATGGCTAAAACTGATAGGAGAAAGTGATGAATTCAGGAAAAATATAAATGTTGCAGTCTGCTGTTTTTAATTTTTTTTAATGTTTATTTTTGAGAGAGACAGAGACAGAGCATGAGTAGGGGAGGGGCAGAGAGAGAGGGAGACACAGAATCTGAAGCAGGTTCCAGGTTCTGAGCTATCAGCACAGAGGCTGACGCGGGGCTCAAACTCACAGACCGCGAGATCATGACCTGAGCCCGAAGTCAGTCACTTAACCAACTGAGCCACCCAGGAGCTCCAACAGTCTGCTGTTTTTAAAGACCATTTTGAAGAATAGTTTTAGATTTACAACAAAATTGAGAGGAAGGTACAGAGATTTCCCACCTACCACTTTGCTCTCTACACGTGCGTACCTCCCCCATTATCAACATTATTCACCAGAATGGTACTTTTTGTTTTCAATGCCAGGATGAACCTACATTGACACATCAGAACCACCTAAAGTCCATAGTTCACGTTAGTAAACCTAGTTTTACCTCTCATGGTTTTACACATTCCACGGCTTGGGACAAATGTATAAGGACATATATCCATCATTAGCATCCCATACAGAGTACTTTCACTGCCCTAAATATCCTGTGTGCTCTGCTCATTCATCCTTTCCTCCACCTCCACCCCTGGCCACCACTGAATTTTTTATTGTCTCCATTATGTCTTTTCCAGAATGATGATATGTCATCTTGGTGGGATCATACAGTATGTAGTCTTTTCTCATTGACTTTTTTCACTCAGTAATATGTATTTAAGTTTCCTGCATATCCTGTTTTTGCATACCTAGATAATTCATTCACTTTTAGCACTAATACTCCATTGTCTGGTGGTATCATGGGCTATTTATCCACTCACCTACTGAAGGACATCTTGGTTGCCTCCAGATTTTGATAATTATGAATAAAGCTGCTTTAAACATCTGTGTACAGATTTTTGTGTGGACATACGTTTTCAGTTTTTTTTTTAAATCGAGATTTTTTTCCCGATCATCAAATAAATATAAAATTGAACCACATGAAATTGCCAGTATTTGACCTTTCTCACTTACAGAGATGGCAGTTTAACATGGTTTCACATAATATATGCTCATAGGATATAGCTCAAATATGGAAGTGTAGACAATTGAAAGTAGAACAGGATTTTTATTACAGGTGAAGGGATATAAAATTACAGAAAGAGTGTATTATGTCTCAGGGTCCATCTAGACTTGTCTCACACAGAGAAACCTCATTCAAGCCTGAACCTTCTCTCTAATCCCAGAAGAGGTGAACTCACTGAACATCTTGGCTGGGCAGCAACACTACTGTGTTTTGAAGCCACTTCCTCCACATTGAGAGGTCATCCCTCTGCTGTGCCATGACCCTCCCGCTAAGTCTGCTGATGTATAGCATATGAAGGAAGGCATAGACTACTCAGGCCGAGACAAAACCTTGTGGGACATACTGCTCAGTGTCATGAAAGGTACACTGGCCTCAATCATTGGTCAACAAATATTAAAAGCCTTTATGTGCCAGGTGTTGTTTTGAGTTCTAGAGAGTCAATGAATGGCTCTGACTAGCTCTTACCCTCTAGGAGCTTACTCTGAGGAGGCCTGGATGTAGGAGAGGGGAGAGGGGAGCAGGTGTCCTGATTCAGCCCAAGCCACTATGAGGGGCCTTGTGACCTTGGCAGGCTACTCAGCCTCTCTGAGCCTCAGTGTTCTTAGAGGATCAGAGGAGATGGGCTAGTGTATTTGGAATTACTCTGTAAATTATGCATTGTTCTCTCCGGGTCATTTCTGTGGTTATAGGCTTTTAAACTCTGTCTTCTGCTTTGGAAAGTCTGGGCTTTCCTAGGCCAAGGCCCATAGGAACTCCTAAAGCCTTTTAGCTTCCATGCTACCTTTAATTCCGTTATATGGTTTTAGAACCTATCAAATCTGTACTTCTTCCATGCTCTCTGGATATCATCCTGTATTCTTCCTCTCCCCTTCTTGTGCATCCATTTACTCACAGGGTTCTGGCAGGGTTCAGCCAGGCTGCAGACAAGGAACCCAGAAGGTTTGGCTGAAAAGATGATTCACAAAGGCTAGGTAAGAGTTTAGGAAAACCAGCAAGGAGCAGTGAACCTCCCTGGGGTTTACAACTTCAATTTACCACCCCAGGAGACAGAGGAACTGTGTGGTCCTTGGAACCTGGGGGATCTAGAGCTGGAGAGGGCCAGGTGGCAGGAGCTGTGGCCTTTAATGGCAGAACAAAGGAATGCCCTGGAAAAGCATGACCTAGTAGGAAGATAGTGGGTAGTGAGGAATAGATACCCTGAATTCTTTCTCTCCTGCTCTTCTGTGTAGGACCAGCTACACAATACAATGTATGAGACATTATTAAAGAATTATTAAGAATTTCAAGATGGTGACAGCAGAGTATTAAACCAAGTGCAAGGCCTTTCTAAAAGTGCCATGGCCTTTGTGACTGTGTGGGCTGCACTGTGTTAACTATGTTTCTAGTTTCTATAGACTTCATGCTTTAACATCTGCCCTGCATGTATAGGCTGGACATGCCTTGCTCTGGACAACCTAAGAATATGCCTGAGTCACCTTGTCTTGGCCCCCCGCCTCCCTCCTCTCCTCCCCTGACCTCAGGAGGGCTCCTCTTCCTGGGGCACACTTTTAAAATACAAACCATCCAATTTGGAGTCCACATACCTGACACCTCCTGTATTGGGCTCTACCCTGGACTAGTATACACCTGTCCTAATTATCCCAGGGCCAGGTACTAGACAACTAGGGGTAGCTTCTGTGCCCCAGAGCATACTGAAATTAGTCAAACAAGCCAACTCTAAATTTGCTTACTCTTCCTCACCCATTCCTTCCTGTGGAAACCACAATCAAGTCTCTAGCCCCCAGTTTCCCTCCTTCTACATCATGACTGCCCAGGGGATTCCTCGTGTGGTTCCTGAAGGTTTCCTGGTCTAAGAGCTGCTGGCAGGAGAGGGCACAAAACCCTAGGCTTCAAGGCCTGCAGGCTTCCCTACATTTCTACCCAGAAGGACTCAGGAGGGCACTGAGAGAGCATGAGGGTGTAGATGTGGTTGGACCTCAAGCTATAATAAATTAAGACATTGCTCCCCAATCTGCAAAAAAACCCAAACAAACCCAAAACCCTAAATACCCCTTTGGTATACTGTGCCCTCTCCTCCTGGAAACTGTGAATAATAGACTGTCTTTCAAAAGTAGTTGTCTCCTGATCTGTTGGCCTTACTATACTCACATCTTCTACTAATAGGCTATATTTAGAACACATACCCAGGAAGCTGGACTGCCTACATGCTTCCCAGAGGCTGAACCTGACCAAAGGCCAGAGGGTAAGAAGTAATTTTCAGGAGAAATTTACACAGATCAGCATCTTGGGGCCCACAGAATGGTGGGGGTGAGGGGAAAGTGGATTTGGTGGGTAAAGTATGTCCAGCACATGCCTCATCTTTCCATGAGGTAGCATGGATTGACATTGGTTTAATAAATGAATAAAGGGTCTACATGTTTCTTATGGAATTTTTACTAGTAATCACTTGGGGACAATTCTGATAAAGGTGTGTCATTTCTTGCCTGACATGGAAATTTTTTTTTCAACAGTTTTATTGACGTATAACTGACATACTGTAAAGTGTATATTTTTAACATGTATATTTTGATAAGCTTGGGCATATGTATACACTTGTGAAACTATCAGCACTATTAAGGTAGAGGCACATATCTATCTGTCCCAAAAGTTTGCTGTGTCTCTTTAGAATTCCTTCTTCCCAACTATCACTACCCTCAGCTACATCAGGAAATAATTGATCTGCTCTGTCATAATGCACTTGTTTACATTGTTGGAAATTTTATATAAATGGAATCAAATAATATATAATCTTTCTCCTCTTGTGTCTTTTACTTTAGAATCTTATGTATTATTATGAATATCAAAAGTTCAGTCTTTTTTATTTCGGAATAGTATTCTATTTTGTGAATGTATTACAATCTGTTTACCCATTTCCTTGCTGGTGGACATTTGGTTTGTTTCTAGTTTCTAGTTATTACACATAAAGCTGCTATGAACTTCATGTATAAGTCTTTGTATGGACATATGCTCCAATACTGTTGGTTAAATACCTAGGAGTGGAATAGTTTGATTATATGGCAGGTGTTAAGGACTGAATTGTGTCTTCCTAAATTTACAGATTGAAGTCTTAGCCCCTTGTATCGTAGAATGTATTTGTAGATAGAGCCTTTAAGAGATCATTAAGTTAGAGTGGTTTCATTAGAGTGGGCCCTAATCTAATATGACTGGTGTCTTTTTTTTTTTTTTTTTTAAGAGAGAGCATGCATGAGTGGGGGAGAAGGGCAGAGGGACTCTTAAGCAGGTTCCATGCTCAGTATGGAGACTGACACAAGGCTCGATTCCACGACCCTGGGAACAAGGCCTGAGCCAAAATCGAGAGTCAGATGCTCAACCAACTGAGCCACTCAGGTGCCCAAACTGGTGTCCTTATAAGAATAGGAGATTAAGACACAGTATAGACAGAGGGATGACCATGTGGGACATGGGGAGAAGGCAGCCTTCTACAAGCCAAGGAGAGAGGCCTCAGAAGAACCAAAGCTGCCAACATGCCAGTCTTAGAGTTCTAGCTTCTGGAATTGTGGGGAAATAAATGTATGGCGTTTAAGTCATCCAGTCTGGAATACTGGTTATGGCAGCCTTGACGAAGTAGCACAGTGGTACATGTTTAACTTTTTAAGAAATTCCCAAACTCTTTTCCCAAGTTGTTGTACCATTTTGCATTCCCATCAGCAGTGTAGGAAAGTACCAGTTGCTGTACATCCTTGTGAACACTGGTGTGGTCAATCACTATAATTTTAGCATTCTATTAGGTATGTGTAGTGGTGTCTTGTCGTGGTTTAAGTTGACATTTTCCTTATGGTGTCAACTGAGCATCTTTTCATGCCTTTTTTTGACATCTGGAGAAATGTCTGTTCAAATCCTTGGCTTCGTTTGAAAAATCAGATTGTTTTCTTATTGAGTTTTGAAAATTCTTTGCATATTTGTATACCAGTCTTTTATCAGATATGTGATTTGCAGATATTTTTTTTCTCAGCTGATGACTGCACTTTTAAATTTCTTAACTACATCTTTTGAAAGCAGTCCTTAATTCTAATTAAGTCCAACTTTAATTAATTAGTCAATTAACTAAGTCCATTTGTTCACATCCTATGGATTATACTTTTTGTGTCATATGTATAAAATCTTTGCCTCATCCATGGTTTCAAAATTTTCTCCTTGTTTTCCCCAGAAATTTTATTGTTTTAGGTTTCACAGTTAGATCTACGGTCCGTTTTGAGTTAATGTTTTTAATATGGTGTTAAGTGTGGATCAAAGTTCTCTTTGTTTCTTTCTTTCTTGTTCCTTCCTTCCTTCACCTATGGATATCCAATTTTTCCAGTACCTTTTGTTGAAAAGATATCCTTTTTCTATTGATTGTTTTTGCATCTTTGTCAAGAATCAATTGCCCATGTGTATGTGAGTTTATTTCTTTCTACCACTCTATTCTGTCCCATTGAACTATTTTTTTATATTGCTACCAATGCCACACTCTCTTGATTACTGTAGCTTTATGATAAGTCTTGATAGGATAGTGTAAGTCCTCTAACTCTGCCCTTTGTTTTCAAAATTGTTTTTGACTATTCTAAGTACATTGCAAATCATATGCATTATAATCAGTTCAACAGTATTTATAAATAAAAAGACTGCACAGAATTTGGCTGGAATTGCGCTGAATGTACAGATCACTTACAGGAGGACTGACATCTTAACAATGTTGAGTTTTATAACCTATGCATACAGTACATCTCTTGATTTATTTGTCTTCTTTAATTTCTCAGTGTGTTATAATTTTTAGTGTATGGGTCCTACACATATTTTGTCAGATTTATCCCAGATATTTCATGCTTTTGATCTGTTATAGTGAATGAAAAAAAAATCAATTCTTGATTTCTTAGTTGTAGTATATATACAAGTGACTTTTAAATATCAGTCTTCTATCCTGAAACATTCCTAACTTGGTTCTAAGAGCTTTTTAAAAAAGATTCTATAGTTTTTTCTACACATACAATCATGTTTTTTTGTGAATAAAAACAGTTTTATTTCTTCATTATGCAGAAATAAATGAAGACCACTCAAATAAGAACAAGCAAAGGCTATTTATTCATAGCTTGCTATAATTAAGGAGTCAACCACCATCACTTGCATTTGGCAGAGACTCAAAGGCAGGCAGAAGAGTGGGACAGCTTAATAGTTGAAAAATGGTAGGGATTCAGGTATGCCCTAATTGGAGGCTCTTGGCAATGGGAAGCTATAGGTGGGTTAACCAGAATTGGGCATTCTATTCTATGTGATTGGTTTGGGACACGTATTTGTCTTTCTCCAGTTGATCTTAAGCTGTAAACAGGGGAAACTATTAGGGAAGCTTCAGTTAGTAATCATGTTCTGACAGTTTGGGGCTATTGCTACAGGAATTGCTGTTTGGCTTCTTATACTGGTTGCTACAAATAGAATTTTGACTTTGTGGACCAGTAATGGTGGGTAGTAGGTTGACTTTCAGAACTGGTTGCTACTCTTGTATATTAGAGATCTATACTTAACATCCAGTCTGGCCATTGTCCATTTGTAGATTTAGTCTTTCACTTTATAATCTGGATTCATTTTATTTTTTTTTCCCCTCACTTTGTACTTTTTCTCACCTCTAGTACAATATTGCATAGAATAGGTGAGAGTGGACATCCTTGCCTAATCCATCTTGGGGAAACCATTCAGTTTTTCACATTAAGTATAATGGTAGCATTAGGGATTTTTTTTATAGATGCTTTTTTTTTTTTATCAAATTGAAGAAGTTCCCTTCTATTCCTAGTTTGCTAAAAGTTTTTATCAGGAATTGATGTCAGATTTTCTCAAATGCTTTTTCTGCTTCTCTTGTGATGTTCATATGAGTTTTCTTCTTTTTCTCTCTCTTTTTTACTTATTGATTTTTTTTTTAAGGTGTGGTGATTCCATTGACTAATTTTCACATGTGAAACCTACTTTGCATTCCTGGTCATGATGTATTACCCATTTCATACATTGTTGGATTTGATTTGCTAAAAAATTGTTAAGAATTCTTACATCTATGTTTATGAGAAATACTAGTTGAGTTTTCTTTCCTTATAATATTTTTGGTTTTGGTGTCAGAATAATGCTTGCCTCACAGGATGAGTTGAAAAATATTCTCTCCTCTTCAATATTCTGGATATGTTTGTGTACAGTTATGTGATTTTTTCTTAAATGTTTGGTAGAATTTACTACTACAACCATCTGCGTGTGATGTTGCCTTTGTGGGAAGGTTTTTAACTACAAATTCAATGTCTTTAATAGATATAATATTTGGGTTATTTCTTCTTGAGTGAGCTTTGGCTGTTTGTATTTCTCAAGGATTTTTTTTCATTTTATGTAAGTTGTAGAATTAATTGGCATAACATTCTAATATTCTTTTATTATTTTAGTTATCTGTAGACTCTGTAATGATGTTACCTCTCTCATTCTTGATATTGGTGATTTGTGTCTTTTATCTCTTTTTTGGCTGATCAGTCTGACTAGAGGCTTATCAATTTTACTGGTCACCTCAAAAAAACAGCCTTTGCTTTTATTTATTTTTCTCTCTTTTGTTTGTGTTTTCTACTTTCTTGATTTCCATTTTGATAGTTATCTTTTCCTGTGTTCTACTTTCATTAGGATTAATTTACTCTTTTCTAGTTTTTTAAAGTGGAAGTTGAAGTTGAAGTCCTTGATTTGAGACCTTTCTTCTTCTTCTTCTTTTTTAATATAAGCATTTAGTGCTCTAAAGTTACAATGGCATTTTCAAATTCTCTATATCATGAATCACAGTGTTAGCGTTGATTGGGATATTAAAAATGGTCATGTTCTACCTTTGCATTTTATAGTTAAGGAATCATAAATTAACCATCATCTCAAAGTTAATGTGTGTTGCCCCATTAGTGTTTAAGCAATTCAAAAACATTCTCTTGTGAAACCAGTTTTGGAATGTTAACCTATCTTTATGCTCAGGAACAAACTTTAAATTTCTATTCTGTTTTAATCTTTATAAAAGATTTTAAAAGTACATTCTACCTACTCATTCTTGGACCTGGAGTAGTCTTTGCTAAAATGCAATTCTGTTAGCATGACCTGTGTTTGTATACATCCCTGCTGGGGTCTAGACCCTCGAGGAAGGGGAGTGCCATTAGACATACTAAAGCCAAAACAAGGACAAAAAATATCAGGCTGAAGAAGAGTGGCTGAGTGAATTCTGGCCAATAGGTTGAGAGGCACAAGGACTGAATGGGGAGGATAAATAAATGGATGTTCACAGAAGGTGATGTTGAGATTTCACAAGAGAATAACTAGATGGTGAGTGCTGGCTGTTCTTTCATTTGGTAGCAATAACTCAACCAAAAATAATCCAGATGCCAGAAGACTTATGCTGACTTTTGACCCTTGTCTGAATATAATATGCATCAAGGTTTTGGAGAATAAATAAATGAATGGATGGTTTTCATGTAATTGTACACACTATTTGCCTGTCTCAGTCCATGGCCATTTAACTCCTCTCGTAGCCGAAATGCCACAGGATTTTGTGTATGTGAGTGAGTGTGTGTGTATGTATGTGTGTGTAGAGTTGATTTAATCTAGCAAAAGAAAACTAGAAAGTGAATAGGGCACCAACATTAGTTAATTTCCTCTCTCCTGTTGGCCCAATTTCATAAATGCACTCTAAGCTGAGAGGAATAATATTTGAAATACCAGGAATTGAATTTAAACATGACTTAGAATCAACATATCACCCCTTGTTGAAGTCCAGAAGAAAGGACTACATGGAGGAGAAGAGATGGTTGTGTTTAAGGCATTAATTTCTGCTGTATTCCTAATTCAGCAAACAAGAAAGGAACCAGTAGTCACAGCCTCGCCTTGGCTGCTGTGCTTTGTCATATAAACCAGAAACAACTGCATTGGGCTGCTGAGGAGCTGAAGACAGCTGAACCCTCTACCCCCGCCTTTTAAAAAATAATAGTCATAAAAATATATCCTTATTCATAAGTTCTCAAAATTTTGGTACATTTATATGAAAAGCAATTCAGTTAGCAGGTGAAAAGAAGTGGGGCAGGCTTACTTGAAATCTAGTTAAGAGCAGGGGGCAGGAGGGAAGGGGCTATGATGGTGCTGCATAATCATGTGGTACCCAATAACGTTACAATGAAGACACTGTTATTTTCCTTGGATGAGAAAATGTCCAGCCTGAATGCATGATTACACTGGTTACACACTTCTCAGTAGTCTTGGTCTAGCTTTATATATGCATATTTATCTATGGGTTGACTTTTGACAAGAGATTCTGGATCAAATTGGATTGTCAAGAATGATGAGGGCAAGGCAGAAATTATATACTAGTATCTGTTTGAGGAAGACAAGCAGAACTGAATTTGACAGTTCTGTTTGCTTTAATTTCAGCCTTAAGCCTGCAAGACTAATTAATACACTGTATTAATCAATTCAAATCAAGAAACATTGGACTGTATATCCTGCCTTGTGGGAATCTAGAAGATTCATATATTGCCCTTTGCAGGTGGTTGTGGTTTGGGGCCACATGAACTATGTGCGAGTTATTAGATAGGGCATCAGATATGCTGGGGAGTATTTTATGAATTGCTTAAATGAAAATAATAAGCTAAAATATATGATAAAGACAATGAGAGCTGTGAGGGGTTAGAATAGGATGCAATTAGTGTCTGGAGCAACTGGGAAGGAGTTCATAGAGGGATCGGTCTTGGGACAGGTATAAAAGCGTTGTTACATGTGAGTGTGCAGTGGGAGGTATTGTGTATCTCAGGAATTGGGAAGACAATCAACAAACAAACACAGAAACAGGAATGTACATTTTGTGGTCTTACAATAAATAGTAAGGGGAAATTATCCTGGTGGTATGGCATTGTAGTTAAGACTTAGTCTCTGGAATCACAAAACCTAGTCTCAAATCCCTGCTCTCCAATGAATCAATGAATGTGCACTACCCACTAGTTCTGTGCAACCTTGTACTAGCTAAATTTAATTTAGCATCACACACGGAGGGATAAGTGAATCAATCACATTTGACATTCATAATGCATTCACAAAATTGGTCTATGCAAGATGCCTCTCCTTTTTTTTTTTCACTTATTTATGTACTTTTATGCCCATACACTGGGAAGGACTTAACCTTCAGCAAGGCAGTTCTCTGTTGCTGACATGATCCCCAAAAGGATTGACAGCTGAGGGCTGTGTGCTGACAGCACTCCCAGTAGCAGGAGCAACAAATTCTCCGTTGAAGGTGACCTGAGTGGCATCTCCATGTCCATCAACATGACTAAGCTCTCCTGTGAGTTCTAATGCTCTAATTGATTGCTTCACATTTTTTAAATAAATGTTTTTATTAATATTTGCAAACAATGAATTTTAGCTCTTTCCTTCATATTCTTAGATCTATTTTTATTTCTTTCTTTTTTTCCCCAGTGGTATTAGTAAGGACCTCCAGTGCTATGTTCATCAGCAACAATGACAGTGATCATATTTTTTGTTGTTACTAGTCTTTAAAGGAATATAATCAGAATTTTTTTTTATTAAGTATAATGGCTGTTGTAGATTCTTCATATAACCTATTGGAGAAAAGAATATTCCTATCTTTCCCCAGTTTAGTAAACTTTTTATTTTTATTTTTTTTTATTTATTTAAAATTTTTTTTTAATGTTTTTATTTATTTTTGAGACAGAGACAGAACATGAGCAGGGGTGGGGGGGGGGTAGAGAGAGAGGGAGACACAGAATCCGAAGCAGGCTCCAGGCTCTGAGCTGTGAGCACAGAGCCTGACGCGGGGCTTGAACTCACAGACTGTGAGATCATGCCCTGAGCTGAAGTCAGACGCTTAACTGGCTGAGCCACCCAGGTGCCCCAGTAAGCTTTTTAAAAAGTATAACTGGGTGTTGAATTTTATTACATGATTTTTCTGCATTGGTTGAGGTATGATTTATTCTTCCTTCAGTCTATTAATGTGGTAAATAACATTGATTTTTTTAAATGTTGTGCCATGCTTGCACTTCTTAGATAATCCATGATTGATCATGACACATTACCTTTTAAAAAACACAGTGTTGTACTCAGTTCATTAATTTTACCTAAGGGTTTAATAGACTTTGTCTTTTTGGAGCAGTTTTAGGTTCACAGCAAAACTGAGAGGGAGGTCCAGAATTCCCAATATGTACCCTGTCTCAAACAAGCGTAGCCTCCCTCATTATCAACATCCCCCACAATATTGGTGCATCTGTTACAATTGATAAATCTACACTGATACACCATAATCACCCAAAAAGCATAGTTTACCTTAGTGTATCACCATTGATGTTATATTCCACGGGTTTGGACAAATGTATAATGGCATATATCCATTATTATAATATCATAGAGTTTTTTCACTGTCCTAAAAATCCTTTGTGCCTTGCCTATTCATTCCTCTCTCTCTCCCTAGCCTCTGGCAAGTGCTAATCTTTTTTAGTTTCTCCATGGTTTTTCCTTCCCCAGAATGTCATATAGTTGGAATCATACAGTGTGTAGCCTTTTCAGATTGGCTTCTTTCATTTAGTAAAATGCATTTAAGGCTCCTCCCTGTCTTCATGGCTTGACAGCCCATTTCTTTCTAGAACTAAATAATATTCCATTGTCCGGATGTACAACAATTTATCCATTTATCTACTAAAGGACATCTCAAAACTTGCTTCCAAATTTTGACAATTATGAATAAAGCTTCTATAAACATCTATATGCAGATTTTCATGTGGACATAAGTTTTCAAATTTTTTTTTCTGATTAACAAAGGAAAAAAAAGTTGATCCATATGAAACCACCAATATTTGGTCATTAAGATTTTTTCATTTTATTTATTTTAAAGCTAGAGTGAGTGGGGGAGAGGGACAGAAGGGGGTCAGAGAGAGAGAGAGAGAGAAAGAGAGAAAGAGAAGGAAATCCCAAGCAGGCTCTACTCCCAGTGAGGAGCCCAATGCAGGTCTTGATCCCCTGACCCTGGGATAATGACCTGAGCTGAAATCAAGAATCAGTCGCTCAACTGACTCAGCCACCCAGGTACCCCTGGTCATTTTTTTTTTTTTTTTTTTACTTACAAGAACATCAGTTTCACATGGCTTAGTGTTTGTGAACAAGGTATATTACTTTGATGGATCTTCATTTGTTACACCAACATACCTCACATGGTCATGGTATATAATCCTCCTATCTCACAGTTCTGCTTTTTATTTTTTATGATTTTGTGTTTTTGTCTCATATTGGTAATATCTTCTCAACTCCTTAAAAATATTTATCATTCTTATTTAAAATTTTTGGTTTGTGTATTCCAATATTTTTTCTTCACTTTGTTTTGTGTCTGCCTGCAAGAGTGCTGGTGTTCCAGACAAAGATTGGAACTTGAAAAGGGAACTAGACCCAGGAGAAAAGTTGATGACTTCTCTTGGGAAGTATTGAGTTTGAGTAGGATAATAATATAGCTAAGGAGAACATTCTGAACGCAGTTAGGAAGACGTGGATGTTGGGAGAGAGAAGGAATGAGGAGATTATGAGAAATGAAAACTGGCAGTCAGAATCTGAGAGCTGAGAGATGTCAGAGCATTGCATCTGCCCCAAACAGCCTTCTTTCCAGCTCTTGAAAGAAGATTGGCCTTGAGACTGGTTCTTCTTGAGTTTGTCACCCATAGAAGTGAAATCCAGCTGAAGCTGGAGATAGCTTTTTCAGTCTGTTTTCTTTTTCTTTCAAGGTGGGCTTAGCAGCCATAGAAGGGGAGGGGAGAAGAGAAGATGAGAAATATGGAAAGTGAAGATGTGGGTTTCAAAAATCCACTTGCTTTCTAAGCATCTGGGGAGCAGATGAAAACCCTAATTTCAGGTTCCCACCCCTAGCAAATTCTTATAAGGTCTGAAACTTTCTTCAAAAACAAAACCGAAAACAAACTCTCTACAATTCTGAATCAGGTGACCCAAAGACCAAATTTTGAGAAAGATTGGAAGGGAAATGACTACTTCAGGTTTACTCCCTATGCAGATGGGTAGGCAATGAGGTGGGACCTAGGAATTCCTGCACTCCCCTCTTTGTTATCCCCAAGAGGGGGCACTCTGCATTCCACAATGTCTGGAAATGTAAACCCCTGCTGTGTGCCTCTCTTGCCCCTCTAGCTAAGGGCAAGGAGTGACAATAAGACTCTGGAAACATCTGGGGAGTATTTATTGAATAAAATGATCTTCAACTGAACACATGTATCTCTCTGAACCACCCACCTAGAGAGGATGGATTATCTGAGAAATTTCCAATTTTTCTTTAATCATGCTATCAGTTCAAAACAACCAGAAAATAGACTAAAATCAGGGATTTAGAATAAGCAAATTGAAATCAGGTAGTGGTGGAGCAGCAGGTGAGAGCAGAGTTGCAGCTGGTGGACATGTGCATGTTTCCCCTTAGGGTCTGCAAAGTGGTATTACACAAAACAACTGTTGCTGGAAAAATGAAATATGCTTCTTGTACTTGACTCTGTTTGTGGATTCTAACACAACTTCTGTTTCCTGGTCATTAGGTGAAACAAAGCTACCAGCCACTAGCTGCACAGCTGGACCCTTCCAAATTCAGCAGTAGTGAGGATTTCCACCCCTCCCCCACTTCAGTGGGCTAATTTCATGTGCAAAACTTTAGCCAAACATGGTGGGAAACACTAGGGTGGGGAGAAGTGGATATGCTATTTTGTGAATATTATGTTACTCTGAGAAATGTTCCTAATAAATTTGCTGATTACTTTTTTTGACATTATATAAAGTCATATTTCAAGTGTACCAGAGGAACCTGACTTTGTTTATTGATTTAATTTATTTATTTTGAGAGAGAGAAAGAAAGAGAGAGGCAGAGAGAGGGAGAGAGAAAATCCCAAGCAGGTTCCTCACTGTAAGTGCAGAACCCAATACAGAGTGCCATCTCAGGAACCATGAGATCACGACCTGAGCTGAAATAAAGAGAAGTTTAACTGACTGAGCCACCCAGGCACCTCCCCACCCCCTGACTTTAAAATATAAAACTTTTGTAAGTTAAGGGATCTCTTAGGCAGATATTTTACTGTTTTGTTATTTGTTTATTTATTTTACTGTGTTTACATTGAGGCCTAATTGTGTTCACGTTACATAGTCTGAGTCACCTATTTATTTCAGCTTGAGATAAAATTGACAAATTTATAAGATATTTAAAGTGTATATCATGGTGATTTGATATACATTGTGAAATGATTTTCCCCATCTAGTTAATAATCCAACACCTTACATATTATATATATAATTAATAATGCATTATATATAAATATAATATACAAATGTATATTATGTGAATATACATATAATATATATGAAAACATTTAAATTCTACTCCATTATCAAATTTCAGTTATACCATACATTCTTATAAACTTTAGTCACAGTGCTTTAGTTTAGATAGATTCTTAGACCGTATTCATCTTATAGCTGAGAGTTTTTACCCTTTCTCCAACCTCTCAAAATTTTCCCTACCAGCCCCCTCACCTACCCAGGCCCAAGAAACCACTCTTCTTTCTGTTTCTATGAGTTTGGGTTTTTATTTATGTATTTATTTTAGATTCCACATATAAGTGATACCATACAATATTTATTTTCCTCTGTGTAGCTTTTCTCACTTAGCATAATGCCCTCAAGGCCCATTAATGTGTCACAAATTGCAGAATTTCCTTCATTTTCATAGCTGAATAATATTCCATTATGTACATATACCACATCTACTTTATCCATTCCTTCATTGATGGACATTTAAGTTGTTTCAGTATTTTGGCTATTGTGAATAAGGAGATTATATCACTAATCAAAAACCTCCCAACAAGGAACAACTCAGGGCCAGATAGCTTCACTGGTGAATTCTATCAAATGTTTAGAGAAGAGTTAATACCAATTCTTCTCAAGTTCTTCTAAAAAATAAAAGAGAAGGAAATAATTCCAAACCTGTTTTATGAGGCCAGCATTTCCCTAATATTGAAACCACACAAGGACACTACAAGAAAATTACAGTCTAATATCCTTCATGAACACAGGTGCAAATATCCTCAACAAAATATTAGCAAACCTAACTTAACAGTACATTATAGAGATTACATATCATGATCAAGTGGAAATTATTCCAGGGATGTATGGATGGTTTAACATCTAAAAATCAATCAATGTGATACCATGTTAACAGAATGAATGATAAAAATCATGATTATCTCAATAAATATAGAAAAAGCATTAGACAAATTCAACATTCATGTATGATAAAACCTCTCAACAAACTGAGTATTGAGGAAATGTATTTAAACATAATAAAGGCCATATATGACAAGCCCATAGCTTCAATGGTAAGAAACTGAAGTTTTTCTTTTAAGATCAGGAATAAGACAAAGATGCCCACTCTCAACACTTTTATTCAACATAGTACTGGAAGTCCTAGCCACAGCAGTCAGACAAGAAAAATAAATAAAATACATCCAAATTGGAAAAGAAGAAGTAAAATTGCCTTAATTTGCAGATGACATGATATATGTAGAAAGCCCTAAAGACACTACCAAAAGAACTGGTAGAACTAATAAAGGTATTCTAGGTTGCAGGATGCAAAAATCAATATACAGAAATCTGTTGAATTTCTATACATTAATTACAAACTATCAAAAAGAAGTAAAAAAAAATATTTACAATTGCATTGAAAAAAACAAAATACCTAAGGATAAATTTAACCAACATGTGAAAGATCTGCATACTGAAAACTACAAGACATTGATGAAAGAAATCAAAGAAGACACCAAAAAAAAAAATTAGAAAGGTATTCTGGGCCTGTGGATTGGAAAAACTAATATTGCTGAAATGTCCATGCTACACAAAGCAATCTACAGATTCAATGTGAATGCTATCAAAATTCCAATGGTATTTTTCACAGAAAAAGAACAGTCCTAAAGTTTATATGGAACCACAAAAGACCCTGAATAGCTGAAGCAGTCTTGAGAAAGAAAAACAAATATGGAGGCATCACACTTCCTAATTCAAAACTATACTACAAAGCTGTAGTAATCAAAACAGTGTGATACAGGTATGAAAATAGACCCATAAATCAATAGAACAGAATAGAGAGCCCAGAAATAAACACACAACTGTATGATTATTTAATTTATGACAAAGAAGTGAAGAATATACAGTGAAGACAGGATAATCCCTTTAATAAATGATGTTGGGTAAACTGGACAGCCACATGCAAGAGAATGAAACTGGATCTCTATCTTACACCATACACAAAAATCAACTCAAAATGGAGTAAAGATTTGAACACAAGACATGATACCATAGAACTCCTAGAAGAAAACATAGGCAAAAAGCTCCTTGATACTGGTCTTGGCAATGATTTTATTTTGGACAACAAAAGGAAAGGCAACAAAAGCAAAAATAAGCAAGTGAGACTACAGAACAAAAAAGCTTCTCTTTACCTGACTATGTAAATAGTTAATGAACATTTGTAGAGGAACTCTTCTGTGCAGGATTTTTAAAGGTGCATTGTGGGGATGGATCAGAGCTATAAAAATAACAAGAAATTAAGGATTCAGTCATAAAAACAGAGTTCTATTTGAGAATAATTATATGGTACATGCCTAGGAGTATAAAATAATAGGGTAAAAAGAGAATCTAATGTGAAAATGTTTGAGTAAAGAGGCCAGATGTGAGCCTTCCTGCTGCTGTCCTTATTGTGGTTGTCTGGGTGATTGTCCTGCCTTGCTCAGCTAGTCATCCCTTTCATGAGGGCAGGGACTCTAACTTAACTTGGTTAAGTTAAGGCTAAACCTCACTCCAAATAAATAGGTGGGGACTACACTAGTGTATGTCCATGGTAGTGGTAGGGTTAATCTTGGAAGACTTTTCACAGTGATGTTTATATAAAGTGCTAAATTTTTTCTTATTCCAGACATGAATTTTATATGGGAAACCAAAAGACCTTGGGAAATGATAGTCCAAGATCAGCTCATGTTGCTTAAGCTTTCACATTTCACAAGGATTTTATAGCTTTGTTGCTGCAAATCACCTAGTCTTCCTTGACTTTACTGATCACACTGGCTTTATTTTTCTCCTTATCTCTAACTTTAATTTCTTTAAAAAGGGCTTGTGGGTAAATATCATTTTTTCCCCAAACAGCAAAAAAGAGGTCTAGATAAGGTATGCCGTATTATTTATCCTCCAGTGTTTTCTTTTCATGCGATTCTGCTTAAAATGCACAGACATAATGGAGACATATTTAGCTCTATCCTCACACTACAGAAAAATGGTTCCTGTGCACTTTGGTGGTAATATAATTTTTTGAGTTGCAAGACTTTGATTTAAAATTGTAATGCATTGATGTAGTCACTTGTGTAGGCAGATAAAAGTACAGATTTAATGCAAACATGTTTTTACAGTCATGCATATTGCACATCTGACTATATACATTTTTCTCCAACAAAAATTAATTTTTCCTGATACTGGTTTAAGATAAGCATTCTCATTTCAAATGCTTTTCAAAAAAATTTCAGAAAAATTGAAATTACCTAATTCTAGAAACTTTGCTTTTGAAAAATGGACTGATTACTGTATACAAGAAGAAAGACTCCAAGAGATCATCTAGTTGAAAGGGAGACACATGTCTTACCTCAGGTTACTATAACAAAATCCTACAGAATGGTGGCTTAAACAACAGGTGTTTTTTTTCTCACAGTTCTCGAGACTAGAAGTTTGAGTGAGGTGCCAGCAGGGTTATTTTTTGGTGGTGTCTCTTCTTAGTCTGCAGAAAGGCCGCCCTCTTGGTGTGTCCTCACATGGCCTTTACTCTGTGCATATGGAAAGAAGAAGAGATCTCTGGTGTCTCTTCCTCATCTTAAAAGGATACCAGTTCTATTGAATTAGGGCCCTACCTTTTCTGAACCTGTTCAATCTTAATTAACTCTGTAAGGAGTCTATCTCCAACATAGAGTAACATTGAGGATTAGACCTTCAATATGAATTTCGGGAGAGACACAGTTCAGTCTATACAGCATAAATGCCCAAGATTCTATAATTAAAAATTAAGAGAAATATTATCTGACCACAGGTTAAAGGAGACTTTACCAAGGCAGCATCTGGTGAGTGGGAAATTCTTAGAAATAGTGGAGGAATTGACTGTGTCCTGTCCCAAACCTCCTCTACCTGAACAAGCTGGATCTATATGTGCCATGGTGTTGTTGGCAATATGACTGACTCTGAATCTTGACTTTTTGACCAGTTGTAGCAATTCCTGAGTTGCTTTAGCATTTATGCTTCATGCACAATCTTCATCAATTCACCTGCTGAGAGTTTTTCCTCCAACGTGCACACTCTGCAAAATGCCTGCAGGAGTTGTTACTTAGAATGCTTTCTGGTCTGCAGGCTCCCTGCTTCTTTCTGACCTACACTGCAGCAGTGGGGTACAGAGATGGAAATAGATGAGTAATGGGTTTGATTTCATTTTAGAATAGAGGGAATCTATAACAATGATGTACACACCACTTTCAAACTATTGTTTTGATTAATCAAGGGTCTTTGGCCCTTGTTCTGGGATTGTCTCATTTTTTCATTCATGCCTTTAGTCAGCTGACAAACCTTTTCTGAGCACTGACTATGTGTGATGGTTGATAAGAATACAACAATGAACAAAACACATATAATCCCTATTCTCTGAGAATTTATAAGTTGTGGGATCTTGAGCAAGTCCCTTGATCTTTTGAGACTTATTATACTTATCTTAAGGTAAGACTATTAGAATGATAAATCATCAATGCTGGACTGAATCTTTAAAACTGTGATTCCCCCCTCCCTCTAATTACTGGGATGATTAGGTTCCTTAAAGAATTTGGAAAATTAAAAAAAAAACACATATTAAAAAAATTAACAAAATTAAAAGGCTACCTACTGAATGGGAGAAGATATTTGCAAATGATATGCCCAATAAGGGATTAATATCCAAAATATATAAAGAAGTTCTACAAGTCAACACACACAAAACCCCACAAATAATCCAATTAAAAAATGGGCAGAAGACATATTTATGACATTATTCCAAAGAAGATGTACAGATAGCAGACACACAAAAAGATGGCTCAACATCACTTATCATCAGGGAAATGCAAATTAAAGTCACAATGAGATATCATTTTACACCTGTCAGAATGGGATAAAAAAAGACAAGAAATAACAAGACTTGGTAAAGATGTCTCGGGAATGTAAGTTGATGTAGTCACTGTGGAAAACAGTATAGAGTTTCCTCAAAAAATTAAAAATGGAAGTATCATACGATCCAGTAATTCCACTACTGGGTATTTATCCAAAGAAAATGAAATCACTAATTCAAAAAGATGTATGCCCCCTATGTTTATTGCAGCATCATTTATAACAGCCAACATATGGAAGCAACACAATTGTCTATCGATAGATAAATAGGTAAAGAAAATGTGGTATACTATAACAGATAGGCAAAAAATAAACAGAAAGGAATCCACATATATCCTTAAAGAAAGCCATCAAGCTACAAGGGAAGAGAGCAAGAGAGGAAAGGAACAGAGAAGAACTACAAAAACAACCATAAAACAAGTAACAAAATGGCAATAAGTACTTACCTATCAATAAATACTTTACATATAAGGGGCCTAAATGCTCCAATCAAGCCATAGGGTGACTAAATGGATAAGAAAACAAGGCCTACTACTTTATGATAAGGAGAACAATCCAAAAGAGACAAAACAACAATTGTAAGTATTTTTGCACCCAACAAAGCAACACCTAAGTATATAAAGCAATGATTAACAGAGGTAAGGAAGCAATTCAGTAATATTGTTAAAGTCAACACCTCACTTATATCAATGGATAGATCATACAGACAGAAAATAAAAAAAGGAAACAATGGCTTTAAATGACACATTGGACCAGATAGACTTAATAGATATATTCAAAATATTTAATCCCAAAACAGCAGAATACACATTCTTTTCAAGTACACATGGAACATTCTCCAGAACAGATCACATGTTTGGCTGAAAATCAAGTCTCAATAAATTTAAAAAGATTGACATAATTTCATGCATCTTTTTCTGACCATGATGGTATGAAACTAGAAATCAATCACAAGAAAAAGTCTGGAAAGAATACAACTACACAGAGGTTAAATAACATGCTACTAAACAATGAATGGGTCGACCAAGAAATTAAAGAGAAAATTAAATAATACATGCAGACAAATGGAAATGAAAACACAAGGATCCAAAATCTTTGGGATGCAGAAAAAGCTGTTGTAAGAATGAAGATTGTAGTAACACAGGACTACCTCAAGAAGCAAGAAAAAAGTCAAACAACCTAAACTTACACATAAAGGAGCTAGAAAAAGAACAAACAAGAGCAAGAGAAGAAAGGAAATAATAAGGATTAAGACAGAAATAAATGAAATAGAAATTAAGAAACAATAGAACAGATCAATGAAACCAGGCTTATTCTTTGAAAAGATCAGTGAAATTGATAAACTTTTAGCCAGACTCATCAAAAAAATAAGAGAGAAAATGCAAGTAAATAAAATCAGAAATGAAGGAGGAGAAATAACAACTGACACCACACAGATAAAAATGATTATGAGAATATAATGAAAATTATATGCCTACAAATTGGACAACCTAGAAGAAATGGACTAAATTCCTAGAAACATATAACTTTACAAAACTGAATTGAGAAGAAATAGGACAGTTGAACAGACCAATTACTAGCAATGAAATTGAATCAGTAATAAAATACTCAAAAAGTCCAGGACCAGATGGCTTCACAGGTGAATTCTACCAAACATTTAAAGAAGAGTTAATACCTATTCTTCTCAGATTATTCCAAAAAATAGAAGAGGAAAGATGGTTTATGAGTCCAGCATTACTGATACCAAAACCAGATAAAGACACTACACAAAAGGAAAACTATAGGCCAATAATCCTGTTGAACATTGGTGCAAAAATCCTCAACAAAATGTTAGCAAACACTAATTTGAACAATTACAAGCACCCCTGTTTATTGCAGTACTTTTTACAATAGTCAAGATAGGGGAGCAACCCAAGTGTCCACTGATAGATGAATAGATAAAGGAGGTGTGGCATTTATACACACACACACACACACACACACACACACATAATAAAAAAGATAAAGAAGATTAGGAGTGCACTTATTTTGGTGAGCACTGAGAAATGTGTACAACTTTTGAATTATTGTGCATCTGAAACTAATATAATTTTCTATGTTAATTATATGTGAATTAAAAAATGGAAAATGTGGTGTGTGTGTGTGTGTGCATGTGTGTGTGTAATAGAATATTACTCAGCCAAAAAAAAGAATGAGAAGCTTGTCATTTCAACCACATGGATGGAAGTAGAGGATAAAATACTAAGTGAAATAAGAGAAAAACAAATATCATATGATTTCTTTATATGTGGGATCTAGAAAAACAAATGAACAAACAAAAAAGCAGAAACAGACACATAAATACAAAGAAGAAATTGGTGGTTTCCAGAGTGGAAGGGGACGGTGTGATGGGCAAGATGGGTGAAGAGGAGTGGGAGACACAGGCTTCCAGGTATGGGATAAATAAGTCATGCAGATAAGGCATAGCATAGAGAATATAGTCAATTGTATTGTAATAGTGTTTTATGGTAAAAGGAAAAAAAAATAAAAAGTGTGTATAAGAACAATTGAAATCACCTGTGATCCATGATAAACAATGTTAACCCTTTGGTATGTTTCTCCCTAGACTTTTCCTATGTCTATGCTAAATACACACACACACATCTATCTATCTATCTATCTATCTATCTATCTATCTATCTATCTATCTCAATATGTATGTAGATAGATTCTATTGTTAAAAAACTTGGCATCATTTATATTCTGGTTTCAGAGGGACCTTTTTTCTTAGTATGATTTCATAGATTTTTTTTAAAATGTCATCGATATTGTTACAATAATTTCTTGATGGCAGTTTGGTAATCTATCACACAGATAAAATGTTTATCCCTCTCACTTAGGATACGTAATTTATTTTCCCGCTTTCACTTATAAATAAATGGCAAAACATAACTCTGCTTTCTTAAAATAAATTCATAGAAGTAGAATTGTTGGATTGAACAATTTTTCCCCTTATGAATACATATTGCAAAATTTCCATCCTGGAATCTTATATTAGTTTACATGCTTAATAACTCTGTACAAGAAGTTTCATTTTTCTGTATCTTCATAAATATAGATATGTTTGTTTTGTAAATATTTGTCAATTTAATGGTGAAAAAGATATTTTTTAGTTTAAAAGTTATAAGGTAGAATTTGGGTGAACTTTTTATAAGTCTTTTTTAGCTGTTTGCTTTTCTGCAATTCCTATCTTTTGCCTATTTTAAGCTATTTTTCTTATAAATTTGTTAGAGTGCTCTATCTTAGGTACTAAACCATTTTATTTTACTTTTGCAAATATTTTTCCTACTTTATGGTTTGCCTCTTACATGTATTTCAGATTAAAACACCTATTTTTTATGCTCCATCAGTCCTTCTTTTTCTTCACTGTTCACAAAACTTTCCAATTACAAAGTTTATATATATATATATATATATATATATATATATACACACACATATATATATATATGCACACACACTTATACACATGTACATATATACACATGTATATATATATACATATATATGTATATATATATTTCTAGTTTTCTTTTTGTTCCAAATTATTGGTTCTATTCTTGGACTTTTTATTCTATTTGTTCTGATCTTTCATATGTAAGATCTCCAGTATCGCTATTTTCCACTCCTTTATTCTATCCCTCTGCATTCTAAGAAGTGTCTCTATATTGAATAACACACCGATCTGCAGTGTTGATTCTGCTCCTGTTGCTGTGAAAAGACTTTCAAAATCAAGCCATGATATTTTTAATGTTCTTTCTTTATTAACGCAGGCAGTACATCTTTATTTCAATCAGCTGTCTTATCTCATCTTTTAGCTTTTACCCTCAGCATTAAACAGCACAAAGACTGTGCCATTTAAAATGTACTTCTATTTATTGTGGGAAATGTTTTGCAAATAATTTCTTGATGTTTTTTCCTTGGAAGTTTTTCCAAAGTCTTCTTTTTCCAATACAGAATTACTTCCTAGGTGCTACTGATCCTTGGTGAACAGAGGTTATGAGGGCCTGTCACTTGTCTCTAGTGTGTGAGGATTGGCCTTTGATCCTTTCATGGTATGTCTGAAAGCTTTCAGGATCTTCTGATCTGATTCCGTTTGTAGGACCATTTCAGTGGCCTGTGTAGGAGGTCTGAAACCCGGGTCCTTGGGCAGTTCCAGCAGAGAACATTTATTTCTTATTTATTTCTTCTGAGAATTTTAGTTGGTTCACTCTAGGTACAGGGAGTTTCTGTATCCAGCCTCCTTTCTGTGATAATAAGGAAAGATGCATCACTCTAGGAAAGAGTCACAGTCATCAGAGGGAATCTTGCACACTTGTGGTTTTCTCTGTACTGAACCTTGACTTCCCAGTGAAGTTGTGCTCCAGCTTTTCCAGGGCTCAGCCCTGGGGCCCTCAACCTGGGAATGTTAAGTGGGGTTCTGCCAGGGTGGCTTCTCCTTTTTCCTGAGAGATGGAGCCCATCTCACATCAGCCAGTCATTCTTGGGTAGCTGGGGAGTTAGACCCTTGGTATTTGTCGTCCTTCCCTTAAGTGGCTCTTCTTCACCCTAGAATGAGTAGAAACAGCTCAAAATTGGTTGGCATGTGAGTATCACTCCTCTGTAATTATCAGTCTGTTCCAGGTTTTCCCTTTTTCTTTTAGGAAAAGGCTTATTTTAGCTGGTTTTTGGAAGAGGTATAATTAGATACCTATGATGAAATAAAATGGTGAAGACTTAACTAGGGAATCAGGAATGGATCTTAAAGCTTATTTGAAATAACACCTCTCCTGCCAGCCTCACAACTGTGATTTGAGGATAAAATGAAATGGTAAATGTCAAAGGGCTTTGAAGGCTGTTTGGAGCATTATGCAAATACTAAGTTGCTTTGTTATCTTCACATTTTATGAGACCAGAAATCAGTAGCCTTGCTGGAAGCAAATTTGAGTTGTGAATTTTTTAAGGGTATGTGATAATGGGAGATGGCTATTTAGATGAAGCACAAAGCCATTCTATTTCCATGTGGTCCACCCCCTTCTTTCACACAATACATCGGAAATAGAGGTTTGTCTTGTTCTTTATCCCCCCAAAGAGAAGGCTGGCCTGAATTTCCACTTTAGATGATTTCTTTGAGTGCCAAGAGATTGTTTCAGCCAAAGAAACTAATCTGCAGATAGGTCTGCCCCCTGCACAATGCCCAGCATCAGGGGCAAAGGCTTTAATTAAAATGGAAGAGTTGGTAATTTCTGACCTCTCTGGGAAGCTTAAAGTTGATGTGGTTTGAATGAAAGTAATGACTTTTACTTAAAATGCAAATATTAATGCGAGAACCAGGGACTGACTTTTGGTGCAAGCAAAAGAGATTGTAATTTCGTTTTCATGCTTTTCCCTTAAAGAAATGGCCCTTTTCTTCCCTGACACTCTGTCATATGTACATTTAACATGTAAGGTCCTTTTGTCTCCTTGCATTTCCTTGCAGTTGGCAATTTGTCTTTTTAAATTCTTAAAAGCAGTGCATGTGTGAGGTATTAATAAATTTGAAAAAGTCATAAGGATTTGCTTTTGTTGTTCATATTACTTGGATGACATAAATCTGTTTCAGAAGTCGCTTTCCTTCCAGGTTGGTTGTCTGGATGGCATTTGCGCACTGTCTCCGTAGAGACTCCATTTGTACACAGGAAGTGGAAATGATCGCATTGTGAAAAGACACGTATTTACCATAACATTTGTATGTTCCCAAAGAAAGTTTTAATATTTAAAGTAATGTGTATTGTTTTTGGGCTAAGTAGTCTTATGCAATCAGCAAGTATTGCAGTGAAAAAAATCATGCATTTGAATGTTGATAAGATGTTAACGGGTAGCTGGAAATGTGGTCAATTATGCCAGTATATGAATATATGAGTATAAAAGCATTTCAGATCAGTGTGCTTTTTACTAATTACAATCATTGTGAGTAGAAAGTATACTTATTGAGAAATTACAATGGCTTGAGCATTGTGAAGTTATTACTTTTATGTTAAGGGAAAATTGGTTGTAAAATAAAAAAATGAAAACCATCCATACTTTCTCTACCCATGCTTGGTTTTCCACCTCTTACTTATATACTTACAAATATTTATATCATCTTAATCACAGTACACAAACAATTTTCAGTTTAGCATTTTCCGTTCAACATTCAGTATGTAGGAAGCACTTTTTCAATCTCCAACTGAACATAAGGGCATCCCGTGGCTGCTTTAACCAGCCTCTTGTCCAACATGTAGCTACCTCCCTGAGTTGTTGTTTCTAGCTCAATGCTGCAATGAACATCTTTGCTCAAATCTAAGTTTAACATTTTGTGGAAATATTTTTGTTTGCTTCGTTTTAGAATAAATTGGAAGGAGTGAGGTTACGATGTCAACTTTCAACCAATTTCTGTGGGTAAGGGGTTGAGAGGAGCCAAGTGGGGGAAGACGCTGTGGGTTACTCGGTATGCCCCACCTTGAGGTAGAGGTGAGTATGCCAGGAAAAAAGGAGAGGACTCACTAGCAGGGCTGGACCCTGAGCTGAGGCAGAGGAATTATAGCGGGCCTGAGAGCATTCTGGTAGCTGCCTCTTTCTCTTTCTCAACCAACATCATTTGGAAGTGGTGTTGGGTTTGAATCAGTCTAACTGGAAGGGTGGCTCCACACTCTTCTCACTGAGAAGTGGACTGCCTTTGGAGCTTTTACTGTCTGCCTGAAGCTAGGGTTGGCTTGTGGGTGGGAAAGGCATTGGACCCCGTTCAGGCAGCCCAGGAAAAGCTGCAGGAGGGCAGAGGCAATAAGGAAGACCAGGCAATAGAGAAACAGAGAAATGATGAACTAGGATGTCTCTGCCATCATTCCTGAATGAGGTGGGATTTTCCAAAGCACTGTTTTTCTTCACCCATACACAAGGACAAAGACAGTACCTGGAGGGCAGTCAGTCCTTCTGTCAAAATTAGAGGCTGGCAGCGCTGAGGAGAAAAACTGGCCTTTAATGAAGAAAATTGCTAATAAGACTCAAATCCCAACATCTCTCATCACTAGTGGCTTTACAGCAGACTTATCATTTGCTTCCCTTTTCTTTTTAGCTAATGGGTTCTTACTAGTTTTGTCAAGCTGCAATTAAATAATCCAGTGAGCTCTGCCTTTGCTGGGAAGAATCTTTTGGAAAGAAATGTAGTATTTTAGCAAAGAGAAGAACTCCAACCATGAAACAGGCCACATTATGAGATTTCCAATTTGGATGTGATTTTGTTGTCTAGGAATCCAGGGCTTTGAGTAGATTGATGGTGGTAGGTAATGTGATACATTCTTCTAAGGGAACAAATGAAACTTTGAAAGCCCACTTCCGCTGGCTTTGAGCTCACACTGGTACTGCTTTGTCTTTTCACTAATTACCTGTCTGTTGTGCTTTTCTCCAGCCCAGGCTCTGTGGCCACATTCAGCATCCTGCAGGTGTTTAATGGTTCTTTTTTCTCCTTTTGACTGTAGCAGTATTCTTAACTTTACCACTACTCCTTACCTCCAAAAAACTAACAAAACTGGAAACTGTATACAGATTTTAGTAATCAACATATTTGTCTGCAAAAAACTGTACCAGTCTGCACTGCATCATTCTCAGAACCGTGCAGCAGCTGAACAATGCTGTTGAAATCATCTGGCACAGGTCCACATAGGTCTCTATTTCACTGTCCTACCAATCTCCCAGGCAAACAAGACTCCAGGTAACCCGTGATTAAAACTGATAATACAACCTGGAAATGGCTACAAATGTATTTCAAAATCACACTCCAGTACCTTTATATGTCTGTAATATCATTCATGTTCCATTAACAATTTTAAACCCATTTAAAGGCCTTGAAAGTGTTCAAGGACTGTTTTAGAAGCATGGTTTTCTTGCTTTGGGCACAATAAGGGGATGAAAAATGTGATAAAGAAGGAAAATGAGACAGAGGGATTTATATCATATCCTGTAAACAAGTTGCAATTTGCCTTGCATTCTCCGAAAATCATTTTGCCTTTGTGGCTAATCCATGAAGGCAAACCATCATTGCAGGAGCTTGGCTGGGCCCCAACTGTAAGTAAAGGCAAAGCAGAACCAATGCCTGGAGAAGAAAGAAATCGGCCCTGAGCAAAGGAAAGGGATAGGCGATGGGAATTAGATAGTGATGGATTCAAGGAGAATGCACATCAGAGCAGTACAGATTCAGAGTTCAGGATTGGTGCACTTGTTGGTGAGACACGTTAAGCATTATATGGACTGCAGTTTTTCATAGGCGCTGCCTCATTTGATTCTCACAGCAACCCTAATAAATATCACGTTCATTTTGTACACCGAGAAAAAGAGACTCATTTTAGCTATAAACAAATTAGACTGACTTGCTCAATATCACACAGCCAGATGGTGGTGGAGCTGCACTTGGGATCTGAACTTGTCACTGGTGGTGCTCTTTTCACTCTACCATCCTGCCACAGGTAGCAACTTGGGAGTTAAAACTGTAGGGTTCTTTAAAGGTGTGGGAAGTTCAGGTGGGCTCCCTGTTGAGCAAAGTAGTAGAAGAAAGATAGAACTAAGACGAGGTCAATTCTCCATGCTGGGTGTGGACCATTCAATACAGGCAGAAACCCATAGTCCTGCTGATCCTACAGGATGTGGAGCTTTATTTGTTCAACTGCTTTGCCTGCTTGCATGCAACTTGGGCTCTGATCAGTCCTCGGGCTTGCATATGATATCTTTTGTTTGCTTATGATATCTGACTTGGGAAGATCTCTTTTGATAGCTTATTAAGGAGGCTCTATCTAGCATGGGAGAACCAGAGATAAAGCCTTCTGTTGGAGATACTATGAGTGCCAACTCCCAGGAGGGGGTGGGGGGGCACTGTCCCAAGATCCTCATGGCAGGGAAGTGGGAGGGTGAGACAAGGCAGGGGGTCTAAGCTTTCCATCACAGTTGATCCTTGTATTGTTCTCTCTGCTGACCCATTCTTATTTTGAGGACAATTAAATATATTACGCACCCTATGCTTCAAGATCCCAGTGTTTTAACTTTAACTTTCTTCTTTAACTGTGTTTTCTAATCCTGAAATTATGTTGGCTTTATAACTTTGGGCAAGTCACTAAACCTATGTGAAACTTCACCCCACGTAATCCTCAGGAGTGTGGGGAAGTGTTTTTAATGAAAATACTACTTTGCACTTACGGTCACTGGCTAAGTTTCCAAGGGTTTAAAATGCTTTCTCTTTCATAGTATTTGCTTCTGCTTTTCCTTCCCAGAGTCGAAAACATGCAAGCAAAGTCCGACTGTATTACATGCTTCACCCCAGGGATGGCGGGTGTCCTGCCAAGAGGCTCCGGTCAGAAAATGTGAGTATCTGGCACCATCCGATAACCTTAGATGATTTGTTCCATTTGCTAAGAACTTTGCAAGTCTAGGAAGTATAGTCATGTACACCTTAGCAGAAAAGCTAAGTGAGTAGAAATTATTCTCATTAAATACTACAGAAAATGTTACATGTAAGCAAGTCTTTTCCCTTTTTCCCGCCCAAACTTGCCAGTATGGTGTTGGAGAACTTTGTGATGATTCCACACTAGGGCAGAGCCGAGAAAGAATGTACAGAAGGAACAGAGAGCAGCTGGCTGAGGGAAGGCAGGAGCCATCAGAAGATAAACAAAAGTAGGAAGGATGGCCTAAGGAGAAAACCTGCCAGAAATATCAGATACTTTGCTATTAACATATTTTATTTTTCCTTTGGTGTCTAAAACTGAATGCCAATTCGTTCCTTTGTAAATACTGTGCACATCTTGCAAATAAAAATACTGAGGGTTTTGATCAGTGCCCCTCTCCCTGAGGGAACATTTACTTGGGGATAAAATGACAATTAGGAAGTTGCTTTGAGGATATAAGGTCAGAGCAAAGGGTTTACTTCAGCCAGGCCAAAGCAGGGACTGATAAATAAATATTCCTTCCTCCCAGTAGGGCTTACTTTTCCTGATGAGTGGAATATTCATATCCATCCATTGCAGAGGTCCTCTGTGATAAACACTGCAGATGAAACAGAAATCGCTTGTCCTTTGAGCACTGAGGAGGCTGCAGGCATGGAATTTATGCCCTACACTCTTGCTTATGCTTATGATTCCTTTCTCCTTCTGCTGCCTTATAGATGGCAGTCTTCTTTTCTTATTAAAAATTAATATATGATCATTGAAGACACTTGACAAGAACCACACTTGTGTGTTCTTCACAAGAGAAAAAGAGAGAACAAGAGAACTGTGGATGACCATGAGTAGTGAGCATCAGGGCTGGTGTTAACGAATTCCAAGCACACCTCTTACATCGCACACGAGCTATTCATGCGCAGGCTAATCTGGAACACTGTGGAGTTGTCTTTACTGCCTTGGTGAAGCAGCATTTAGAGCTTATTAGAGGGAAAAGATGTCACAAAAACTTTTCAAGCTGCTAAGAAGTGGGACAGAGACTGGTTCTGTCAGCTCTTAGCCTTATGACCTTGGGCAAATAATTGATCTCTCTCAACCTGTTTCCTCAATGAGACTATAATAATCACCCTTTCCTCACTGGGCTTCTGTGAGGTGTACTGTTATATGCAAAGTACTGAGGAAAGAGAGATGAATAAGGCCCAGATTTGCCTTAAAGAAACTCAGAGTGGAGTGAGGGAGATCAACATTGTATAAAAAAAATTGCTGTAATTGCACAGTGTAGGTGTTTAAGATTCTACACAAAATCCCATGGAGACAAAGGGCAAGTTATCCATGCCAGGACGAGTTGCTCGGGGATGGTGTTACTGAGAGTTGGCATTTGAGGTGGGGTCCTTGGGCTTGAATGGATGGTACCAGTTGGAGGAGGTGGGGGTGGGGGAGGAGACAGGTGCATTCTTGGGTGTATTCCTATCAAAATAACTTATTAAACCTCAGGAGAGTTGACCTGAGCCAGCTTTCATGTAGTATAAGAATCTTGTAGCTACAGCAGAGTCCTGCTTTCCATCTTTCCATTAGTGGAGAGGACAGAATTAGTTCCTTTTCTCTGAAATTATCCAGCAATGATGCCCGTGTCACTTCATTCAGTAGCTTTTTCATGTCTTATCATAATAGTCAAAAACAATAGGGTTCATATACATTTGACAATTAGCTCTTGGAACACAGATTACTTTCTATCTGCTCAAGTTCTAATCATGAATGTTGTACTTACTTATGTCTGAGCTCCTAGGGAGGGCTTGACTGGGCAGACAGAAGGGGGACACTGGGACTCAACTGGTGTTACTTGAGGACATGGTCTTTGCCATTCTAGTCAGACCCATGATTTACCCACTCAGGCCCTGGTTCTGCCAGTAGCACTGGGAATGATTTATGGAGGGGAAGATATTTGGATTTTTAGAGCAGGAAGTATTTGCAAAGATTCTTTACCAAAGACCCCTTTGAGAACTTTTTCCTCTGGTGTATCCTGAGTTTTGAAAACTTGGATCTACTAATGGTCTGGTTTTTTTTTTAATGTTTATTTATTTATTTTGCAAGAGTGGACGGGAGAGGCAGAGAGCATATGTGCGTGTGTAAGCAGGGGAAGGGAAGAGAGAGAAGGAGAGAAAGAATCTCAAGCAGGCTCTGTGCTGTCAGTGCAGAGCCCAACATGGACCTCTAACTCACAAACCATGAGATCATGACCTGAGCTGAAATCAAGAGTCAGACACTTCATCAACTGAGCCACCCAGACATTCCTGCCAATGATTTATTTATTAAATCATATTCTATAGCTTTCTGTAATCATAGTATAAGACCAAATCAGTAAGCAGGAAAAGCAACATAATGACTCTACTTTTTGAAAGAGATTGTTGATGATTTTATGAGGGTTTGTTTGCACATACATTTCATAGGTAAATACATCATTTACCTTAGGCATTTTGACATGCTGGATATAGCATGGAAGCCACCCCAGTCCCTCACTGGGGCTGTGAAAGTTGAAACTGGTAATTATTTGGCCAACTTTCTTTTGTACAGACTCATACCTTAGGGTTGAAAGGCTTAATATGCAAATAAACAATGGCCAGCCATATGGAAATAGAACTTTGATACACCTGAAGCTAATATAACATTGGGTTTCAACTATACTTTAACTTAAATAAATAAATGAATGAATGAATGAATGAATGAATGAATGAAAATAGAACTTTGACCCATAACCTATAGCAACCATCCTGGGAGTCCAACCCATTAGTATATAGAAAACAGCCCCGGAAGCCTGCCTAAGTTAAACTTGTAGGAAGTCAGACCGTTATCTCTGGTGACTGACATTCTTGCTCTAGTAAGCTCTAAATAAATAGCCTTTCTTTTTCTCATTTGGTTGGTCTTGTTTATTTCCACAGGGCTATAAAATGGGGATAAAAATAACATCAGTGTACAGGTTTAGCATAAGGTCCAAATAAGATAACTTATTTATTCAGCACTTTATTTTCAAAGCTCTTTCTACCTGCATTATTATTATTGATTCCCTCTCCACAAATACCCTGTGTCTTAGAAGAATGTAACACTCTGTTCCACCTGCCTCTCCATCCTTGCACATCCTCCCCACTGTCCTGCTTCCTGGGGCTGTGACAGGTTTGTAGTCCAGTCTTGGCTGGAAATAGTTTCATGGCCACCCTGACTACCCAACAAAGTGAGTGACTTCCAAAAACAGAGAAAACTTGTTTCTGAGTCTCCAATCCCTGAATGCACCTGAACCTTGGCCCCACAGTGATCCCTAAAACTGATAGGGCTGATAAGTAATGGCAGCCACCCCTCCCTCCCTACTTCTTAGCCCTCTGGGAATATGCAGTAACTCCAAGTCTACATACACATGAACACAAGTGCCTATGATTATTCCCAGGGTCAATTGTCATTTCTACCCCAGGTTATTTGACTTTGTTGTTGCTTTTCAAAAACTTAAAATTCATTTCTGCCTCCTAACCTGGTATTTCCAGCTTTTTAAATTCCCCCTTCGTGTGCTTCAAATGCTCATTCGGATCTTCTATGTTTTTTTTTTTCCCTGAAATCTTAGAGCAAGACATTTTCCTCCTGAGGCCACAGAGTAAAATTAAATGCAAAATAAATTGTTATAGTTGATTGCCTTAGAGAAATTTTCTGTAATCCTGTGAGCATTAGAGCCAAAAAGGAATGTAGAGCGCATCTAGTTCATTGAGAGTCTCAGGTTTTCAAGATACTTTTTAGTATCTTCTCACTTGCTTTGGAAAAAAAAATGTCTCCTTAAGAAACAACATTTTTAAGTAAAAGGATGATTTCATTTTACCTTTAATTTTGTTCTGTAAGGATAAGTAACTGCCAACAAAAACCACCAGTCAGTATTAAGTACATAGTGTTTTTACATCGAGTTAATAGAATTCCTCCTAAGTGGAAAAACTTGACATTTGGTTGGTATAATCAAGCTTCTCACTTTTAAACACTTACATGATTTCCTATAGGTCTGGAATATTCAGCAGAGCTGGAGCACCTCCAGGATCAGTTTCATGGGTCCCTAAAATCCTGGGTTCCAGGTCAGGAGGACTATCTAATCCGACTGTTTTGTGATGAAGGTGAAAAAAAGGTCCAAAGAAGTACCATGACTTGCCCAAATTGGTCAGGCCTGAGGCTGAGACCCTCCCTGCTTCCCTAAGTTCTATTCCTAGGCTTCTCCCACATATCTTGAAATTCTGTCTTATATTTAGACATTGAAGCCATTGCTGGGTCCAGAGCCAGAGAGCACTGCTGTTCTGGGGCAAAGTAATAATAGCTGGTGCTTAGCAGGTACCTCCTACTTATATTCTAAATGCTTTACATACATTAACACATTTAATCCTCACTCCTGTATAGGGTGGAAACTATCATTATCCCCACTTTACAGAAAAGTAAACTGAAATAGAGAAATTAAGTCACTTGACTCTGGTCATACCGCTGGCAAGTGGCAAAGACAAGGCTGGGGAAAGACAAAACAAAATGAAAGAAAATTCCTCTGGTTCTGCAAACTAGCTCACCATGCCACTTCCTGAGATAGGTGGTAATCAGCTAGTAAGGACATGGGCCCTTCCCCAGGAGAGATCAGGATCTAGTTCAGGTTGGGGGTGATCCAATGTGTGGTCACGTTTTTTAAGACAGTGTGGTGGCTGTGCAGGTGCTCCCATGGATATTGGTGCTCCCACAAGACATATCCCAGGGTGTCATCTAGCACACTGGAGGAGTCCCCAACCTTTCCTGGTGGGATGGGGCAGGAGAGAGTTGCCTGGAAAAAGTGACGCTGAACTGATTCTTGAGAGATACACGTGGGTGAGCCCAGTGAATGGGGGGGCAAAGTGCTCTTCTGAGTGTGGAGCCAAAATGAGTAATGTCTTCAGCGAAGCAAAATTCAAAGGTATTTCTAGAGTATAAAATGCCGGTGGGAGGCTGTGTTACTTTCCCAGGATGGCTGTAACAAATTACCACAAACTGGGTGGCTAAAAACAACAGAAATTTATTTTCTCACAGTCCTTGAGGCTCCAAGTCTGAATCAAGGTGTAGGCAGGGCCTCTCTCTGGAGGGTCTGATTGAAAATCGGTTCTGTGCTTCTCACCTCGCTGCTGATGGTTGCTGGCAGCCTTCGGTGTTCCTTGGCTCGAGCTGCATTGTGCCTGCCCACTTTTGTCATCACCTGGTCTCCTTCTTGCATGTATCTTCATGTGTTCTCTTCTCTTCTTATAAGAACGACAGTCATCCGAGTGACAGCTGCTATAATAATCCAGTGTGACCTCATTGTAATTAATCTGCAAAGACCCTATTTTCAAATGTCTCCTGTTGGAGGTGGACATGAATTTGGGGGACACAGAATGCACTCAGTAGAGCAGTGGAGACCAAAGTGAAGCGTGGGGTGGTGGGGAAAGGCCTGCACGTCTGCTGCGTACAATATTAACATTTACTTTGTCAACGTTTTCTGCTTTGTCAAGTGGTCTGCAGCTAAATTCATGAGCAGTTCGCAAAGATAGGTACATTTACCCATCAAAGCTGTGTGCTTTAGCCTCCAGCTGTGTGTTTAGAGCTACAAGTGGGGATTTTGTCCCTGGCTCAGCTACATATATTAGTTTTACAACTTTGTTTTGGACTTTCTAAACCTTAATTGCCATGGTTATAATCAGGGCCTATAAACGCTGCCATGCCTACCTCTCAGAGTTGTTCAGGAACTCAAATAAAAGCTTCCTGTTTGTGGAGCCGCATGATAAATGGTAAAGTGTGTGTGTGTGTGTGTGTGTAGCGTTCATTAATAGAGTTTTACATTTTTTGTCTATTGGTTCTGATCGTTAGTCTCTTGTGCGATATACAACTTCTCTAGTCCAGTTAGGGGCAGGCCTGCTGTGTTCATGGAGAACACCTGAGGAAAGATTAGGGCACCAATAAGTGTGAGGTGGTGTTTATTGATGTGTCTTAAGACAAGGGTCAGAAAATAGCTGCTGGCCAAATGTAGCCATGGCCTATTCTTGTAAAGTTTGCGAACTAAGAATGGTTTTTACATTCTTAAATGTTTGGGGGAAAAACCAAAAGAAGAATATACTGTCAAGTGAAAAATACATGAACTTCACCTTTTAATTTCCATAGACATAATCTTAGGAACATGGCCACGCTCAGTCCTTTATAGCTTTATGCACAGGGCAGCGGCAGAGCTGGGCGGTTGCTATAGACTGTATGTCCCACAAGCCTAAACTGTTTCCCCTGTGTCCCTTCACAGAAAGTGTTTGCTGGCCCCCATGTGAAGTGGACAGATTTGGTGAAGGAAGGGGGGTGTTATCACTCCTCTTTTTGCGCATCTGTCTACTCACAGGGATGACACATTTTGGTCATTCCTTACTCTTTTTTTTTAATAATTTTTTTTAATGTTTATTTATTTTTCAGAGAGAGGGCAGCGGGGGGGCGGTGCAGAGAGAGAGGGAGACACAGAATCTGAAGCAGGCTTCAGGATCCGAGCTGTCAGCACAGAACACGATGTGGGGCTCAGACCCACAAACTGCAAGATCATGACCTGAGCTGAACACAGATGGTCAACTGACTGAGCCACCTAGGCTCAGAATGACCTATGTCATTCCAGACTCTTCAAGCTGCCTTGCCCTCTGTTCCTTTTGAGTTTTGGTTTATTAGGGGCCAGCAAGTTGAAGGTTTTGGCCAGTAGGAAGTATCATTCCAAACTCCTGAGCAAGAATCAACACTCTTGCTGTTCTGCTTTGGTTTTTTTCAGTGCAGATCGCTTGAAATTTAGGAAGGGGTTATGTTATAAGAATTTGTTTGAAGTCTGCAACACTGTGGACACAATGAGGACACCAGGTTTTTTATGCCATCGGCACAGCAGCACCAGTTTATGGTAACCCAAGACTCTGGACTTTTTTTGAGACAACCCTGATTTAGAATATTTGTTCTTGTCACTACAAATCAGTGGCATGTCCTGGAAAGTCCAATAATTCCTCTCCAAACTGTACCCAAAAGTGGAATCGAGATTCCAGATACACAGATAATAATTTAAAGGAGAAAACAACCCAGAACTGCTCATTAATGCGAATGTGCAGTATGGCACTTGGCTCTACATGACTCTCTGGGCCCCATACTAGGTCTCTAGCTTGGCACTGTGGTTCTGAAACTCATTTATGCTAAAATATATAGCATAGTTACTACTTCTATCTAAAATCTGATCCAGAGGGGAGGAAAAAAAGGATTCCCCCAAAGGCAGCTATGAAAATAACTTTTCCCCCACAACAGAGGTAGTGTAGTCGGTCTTTGATTTTACTGTTAACACATCATTGGATATATTCTCTTGTTAGCTGGCCACGAATGAAGCCCTCTTTATGTGTCAAGCCCGATACTAAATACTTGATAGATATTTTATTTGAACTTTACAAATGCAAGTAGGAATCTTTACTGCCTCTATTTTAAAAGGGGTGAAGCCTGAAGCTTAGGTCAAATATCTTACGTAAACTCACAGACCTTGTTGTGAATGATACAGCCAGGGTTCAAACACAATATGGTTTGGCTCTAGAACTCCGTATTACTATTCCGTATTATTATTCCCTTTTTAAAAGAAATGTTAATTGACTTCCTACTGAGAGTCAGGTACTTTGTTGATTGCGAGAATTTAATGGTGAAGGAAACACATGCAGTTGGTGTTGACAGAGTTTACAGGGTAGTGGGGGAAACGGCCATTATTTTTTTAAAAAATCATACAAATACACAAATGAAAGAAAGTAATGGACAAGCACAAAATGGGGAGATCATAGGTCTTTGGGATCAGAGAAACCCTCCCTGAACAAATGATGCTTCAGCTGTGTCTGAAAGGTGAGGATGGTTTAACTAGTCAAAGAGGCAACGGGAGGCTGAAGAATGCCAGGCAAAGGGGACGGCATGGTCAAAGGCCCTGCAGTCAAAGAAATCACGGCACACTTAAGGAAGAAAATGAAAGCCAGCGTTGCTTGTGTTCAGAGACGGAAGCAGGCAGTGATGTCAGATGTAGAGAATGGATTAATGGAAAAAGGAGCAGAGGTGAATGGTTGAGTGTCAGGCTTTCAATAGGCCACTGAGAGGATGGCTGTGGATGAGGCTAATGACAACAGCAAACAATGAGAAATACATAAATTCGAGGGATAATTAAGTCAGTAAAAATGGATCAATTGGATAATAGATGTGAAGCAGAAGAAGGTTTCCAAATGGCTTCCAGTTCAGAACTTGCACTGGGTGGCTGTCGCCTCTCCTGCAGCCACAGTAGTCTTCTTACTCCTTAAGGACCAGAGAGCATGGAGATTTGAGCATGGGGAAAAGATGTGAGGAAAACCCTTTCTCGAGGTTGTTCCATATTAATCCAGGCTGAGCGGAACTGAAGTTGCATAGAGGTAAATTTGCCTCCAGTGCAGGGGTAGAGTACAGCCAGTGACTGGTGGACTTTTGTCTTCAGAGTTTCTTCCCAGTGAAGGTTTTCTACATTTCTAATGGGGAGGGTGAAGCCA
Organism: Acinonyx jubatus; assembly: GCF_027475565.1. Classification (NCBI taxonomy): domain Eukaryota; kingdom Metazoa; phylum Chordata; class Mammalia; order Carnivora; family Felidae; genus Acinonyx; species Acinonyx jubatus. The sequence continues at coordinate 40,816,058 of NC_069382.1, forward strand.
TGCCAGTGGCCAGGCCAGGAGTTGGATCCCACAGAGGCACAGGCTAGAGGTTCTCTACAGGTGGTTCTCTACAGGTGTTGTCCAGTGTCAGGACAGTGTGCTGAATGAATTCAAGGCTGTCACCAAGTGCCAGGGCTGGGGAGAGGATAGTATCAGTACCCTGGAGGACTTCTAGAGAGAGATGCCAAAGTTGTTGGTGGTCAAACCATGTGCATCCAGTAGGAAGACCAGGGCTATTTAAGGAGATGGAACAGCTCAGATGTGGTCTTAAGACCTAGATCCAGTGACTCCCGGTGGGTCCATCCTATTCCTCCTTAGTTGGAAAGGCAGAGATGGTAAGACCCACAGTTTTAGACTTTATGAGGGCAAGGGCCTTAACTTATTAATCTTTATACCCCTTCCCACAGGGGCATTCCATAAATTACTGTTCATATTTTCATGATAAGATATTATCTTATTTTTTTTCTTTAAAATCATTATGATTAAAAAATAGTTTTAATTAAAAAAACTATCATTTATATGGAAAATCATACAGAGTATTACCATGAAATTATATTTTGGTTATATCCCTATAAAAGTGCCTTTGTTAAAAGAAGATTTTGTGAAATTGGGTTTAAGAAAATCTGAGAACTATGGACACTGTTTCAATGAGAATCTTCTCCAGGTTCTTGGTCTCATGTGGGTGATCTTCAAACAGGAAACACGTAAGGAAAGGGGGAGGATTTGGGAGATCATGCTGTCATAGCACAGGCTGGTCTCTCCAGCAGGTGCTTCTGGTGGGGACCCACATGTTCAGGCTCCATCTGGCCAGTCTGTAACCACCCTGCCCTGGCAGACCTGCTCACTTATTTAGCTTCCTTCTCACTGGCTGCTCTGAGATGAGCTGTTGTCTGTCTTTTCTTGTCTGCCCTTGAGGCTTGACCCTATTTTACCACATATCAAGGCTGTTTGTGCAGAAGTTGAGGCATAGCTAATGGAGGTAAATGTCCTTCCCGGATCCCCACCCAATTTCAGCCATAAGAAAAAAGGAAACTGATAGGAAGTTCTTCTCTGTAGGATATTTTGGTGTTGCCTCCAGAGAAAACAGGTGGATCATACTTACTGGATGATGCAAAACATGGAAGAGTAGAGGTCAAATGCCTTAACATGTGTCTTTCACTTTGCACACCAAATGGGCTCTTGAACACAAATCAAAGTATGTTTTTGTTTAGGGTACTTAATAAAGGAATTCTGGGGATGACAGACCTCTCTAATGTCAGCTCTGAGATGTCAGCCTATATGTTGGGTTTCTTTTCAGAGGGCCAGCAGGGGTTTCCAGAAGCCTCTACCCAGCTTAATGCAGCTTGATGGCTCATGAACATGTGGCAGCTGGGTTCTTGGGCTCTTTGCCCTGTCTGCTGTGTTTCCTCTTTTCAGGTGTCTGCCTCTCAAGCTATCTTTCCTGTGTCAGTATTTTCCCCCGATACGTAGGTTTCCTTGATTCACATCCTAGAGTCTCACAAAACCTAAGTTTGTTCTTCTCTGAAATCCCAACTCTTTCCTGAAAATTTTTACCACCCACTTTTAATCATTTTAAAATGGGGTCCATTTATCTCCATCTCTTCCCTGGCTACAGGGAGGGGTGTGAGAGGGTGTTCCCTCCCTTCTTTCCTTTGTCCTACACAGCACAGTGAGTCTTTACTCTCTAAGGCTATGTCATAAATCATGCCTGCTGTCTTCCCATTAGGTGACCCCACGTGCTCTCTCTGTTTCTCCTTAGTCACCTATGGGCATTCCTCATGCTCAGAATATTATTTTTGCAGAACAAAGAAGTCTGTTTCCTTCACTACATTCTGGTTTGTGACTGTTTGGCTTTGTTTGGGTTGATATGTTCTTTTAGAAATATATATTTTTTCTTCTTGCCCTAGAAGCAGCCAAGGGTTGTGCCGTTAGAATACAAGATACATTTATAACTTCATGTGACCTGGATTTGGTGCAGGTAATGCTGAGACAATGATGAATGTCCCCTGATACACACCAGAAAGCCTAGAGAAAATACATTTGAAAAATAGGGATGATGCCCTGAGTTCTACTAATTTGAAGTAAAATGTCTTTTTGGACTTGGATCCGGCAAATCTTTCTCATGTACCTGCCCCCGATCACAGACGATATTGGGAGCTCTGCCTATGTGGTCTTAGGTAATTCTCAGAGAATTTTATTGTGTGAGCATTACCAATGCCCACTTTGTAAATGAGATAAAGAAGGTTCAGAGAGGAATAGAAGCATACAAAACTAGAGGTCATCTAACTCTAGGGCCTTTTCCACCCAGCCACATCTCTGTGGCTGCCTTTGGTGCATTTCATTTCACTTCTGGCTCAGCCATTTCACATATCAGTGACATTAGTAGTTCTAGGTTCCTATAGGACACTCTTTATGGGAGTGGCTCAATGAATTCTTCTACTCAGGGCTCCAGTGAGCTAGGACAATATTCACTGGGCCATCCTAATCCTGTTCATTTCTTCTCAGGTTCCTACTGAGGGCTGATGGCCTTACAGACATATTGAAAATCTGAGAGGTGGTTACTATGGTGCCACTCAATTCAGTGTCATGTAAAGGAATAGTGCAGGCGTTGGGGACTGCCCTGGGATTGAATATGGCCTCCAATTCCTGCTAGTGGGGTAGGCTTTGTCAAGTTCCTTGATCTTTCTAAGACTTAGTTTTGTCATCTGAAAAATGGTGGCAATAGCCCATTTATCCATGACTACTGTGAAGGATGAAAATGATCATGTAAATGCAAAGCAGGGAGCACAGAGCCTGGGAGGTGGGTGTCCAACAACTGTCACTCGTTCCTCCTTTCCTTTTTTTATGTTTATTTTTGAGAGAGAGAGAGAGACAGAGAGAGAGGGAGACATAGAATCTGAAGCAGGCTCCAGACTTTGACCTGTCAGCACAGAGCCTTATGCGGGGCTTGAACTCACAAACCGTGAGATCATGACCTGGGTCAAAGTCGGACACTTAATTGAGCCACCCAGGCACCCCACACTCCTTCCTCCTTTCTAATGCACTGGGTAAGGGTTGTATTTCCTTCTGATACTATATTTGACTGGGAGAAAACACAACAAGCTGATTAGAGTGAGCTGGCGGGGGAAATTCATAGGTCTGTATTCTAGGACTAAATAAATGCTGCTGAAAGAGATGTTTTCAGTAGAAGCCCTAAATAATTGCCAAGAACCAGAGAAACTGTGAAAATATTACAGTGTTCAATAACATTCTTGTTTTAAAGAACCTAAACTAATACAAAGAGGGAAAAATATGGTGTTGGCATTAGCACCTTGGAGTGTTGCTTGGAGGAACGCGTACGTCTTGTCATTACTTGGCTGTTGTCCAATGCCAATATTTCAGTCTGGCTGGAAGAGAGTCAGATATTTGGAGCAGCTCCGGGTGATAGAACGTACTCCCCTCGGCCACATGCACGGTGCTGTTGCTCATATTCCCCTCCCTCCTGCTCACAGGTGGCATCATGCAGTCATGGCACAGTGACTTTAATAGATATTAAAAATGTGGCTGTTTGAGCGTGTCATTCTCTAAACCCTATTGAAACTCTCTATGGAGCATATGTGAGTGACTGTGGACCAGGGCCATTACTTGCTTGCAACAGGAACCGTTCCTCTTGATCTGTGACATTGAATAGCCAAATAGTCTTGTAATCATGTCTAATTTGTCTATTAGTTTTGTCTTTTTGCCAAGTGTAGTTAAAATTGTGTAGAGAAGGAGATGATTTTTATTGTGAATTCCTGGTGGGAAAAAGGCATTTTTCTTCAGAGTTATTAACTCGGTTTTACAGCTGACCTTTAAAGGAATGTCTATGACTTTAGATACTCAAGAGCTCAGCAAATGTTATCATCCATATAGTCATTATAGTTTGGGCTATAAGCACTGAATGTATATCATAAGATACGATGTTGGTTTTCTTTTTTAATTTTTGAGATTTTATTGTAAAGGAAAAAAATCTTGTTTTATTGGTGTACTGAGTGATGGTTGACCTTTTTAAATTAAATTTCCTCTTCACATTTCAGCTGTACATAACCCTAGAAGGTCACTGGTTGGCATTAGCAACTCCAGAAATGAATGGTCATGATGTCATGTCCTAGAATTGACAAATTAGTTTGTTTGATTTCTCATTATCCATTGTAGCCATTGTTGTAATGGGGGATGGAAACATTCAAGATGGATTTATGACCTGAAATTTTCTGGAGACTAAGAAATAAGGGTCTTTAGTGTATTTTTCCTGCCCATCCCTTTCTCCATACAGATTTTTCATTTTTATGTATTTTTTGCATTGTGACATAGTGTCCTGGACAGCAGTTCTCTGCTTTCATAGCTAATTCTGCAAAAAGGAGAGAAGGAGAGGAAAGGGAAGAGAAAAAGAAGACAAAAAGGGCTATCAAGGCAAAAGTAAACTGTAACCAAAGAATATCTGAGCTTGGAAGGGATTTGAAGTCTTCTCAATGCAAGTCTTGTCACCTAGAAATAAAACAGAAAACTGTTAGTCCTGTCTGCATTTTACTTGGACTTCAAGAAAGTGAAATCCAAGAAAGTTAGTCCTCCTCTGGACTAAGTGATCACTTGCTGCTTTCCAATTTTAATTAACTGTGATTTAAATATTTTCTGGGAACTGATATTTATGATTCATAAATGAGATGAGTGGATTGCTTATAATTTCAAATATTTCTTTTATTTTCTAATGTAGTAATATTTTAGGCATGTAATCCATTAATAATTGCTTTGTGTATATTCCAGACATAGAGTAAGTGGTGAGCAAAGCCAGACCCAGAGTCCTTGCCTTCAGTTGAAATGGCAGTTCTGATAAATGCCATGGCCAAGTGGGCATGGAGCTGAGAGAGATTGTTCAGAAGAGGTGACTTGTATGGGAATTGAGGGAGGATTTCTCTGGGCAGTGATTCCTAAGTAGCATCTGAAGGGTGCACAGGCATTAACTGGACAAAGAAGTAAGGGAAGACTATTCCAGGGAGAGGGAACAGCCTTTGGGGATAGACAGAAGGTGAGCAGGACTCGTGCAGAACACAGCAAGTGTGATGGTAGAAGAGGCTAGAAGGGTCCTGAAGTAAGGGGCAGACCCCTTTTTAGGGGGAGGGTGACAATGTAATTTATCATCCAAACCGGGACGTAACAGTGAAAGGGCACTTTCACAGTAATGAAACTGAACAACAGGTGAACTCAATATGTAGGGTGGAGGATTATTTACAAGCCATTTTAAGAAGTTTGGGTTTTTATTTTAAGTGCAACCAAAGTCTATTGAAAGGTTTTAAGCCAGGAGACTAAAATAATCAGATTTGGCTTTCAATAATTATTCTGACCCCTATGTTCTTGCTTTTTATTTACAGTAGCCAAAATATGGACGCAATCTGAGTGTCCATCAAAGGTGGATGAAAGGATAAAGATGTCTCTCTCTCTCTCTCTCTCTCTCACACACACACACACACACACACACAACCATAAAAAAGAATAAAATCTTATCATTTTTGATAATACGGATGAACCTTGAGGCCAGACAGAAAAGACAAATATTGCATGATTTCACTTCTATGTGAAATCTAAACAAAACAAAGCAAAACCCTGACTGATAGATACAGAGAATAAACTGGTGATTACCAGAAGGGAGGGGTGGGAGTGGGCAAAATGATTGAAAGTGATCAAGAGGTACGGGCTTCCACAGTTTAGAAATAAATAAGTCATGCAGCTGTAAGTACAGCATGGGGAATACAGTCAATAATATTGTATTAACTTTGTATGGTGACAGATGGTCACTAGACTTACTGTGGTGATCAGTTTGTAGTATATGCAAATGTTGAATCACTGTTCTGTACACCTGAAACTCATATTAAATTATATGTCAGTTTTTCTTCAATGAAAATAAATATGAAAATAAAAAGTACTCTGTTGCTATGTATAGAAAAGTCTACAGGAAGCCCCAGAATGGAGTGGGTGGACCTGTTAGGTGTCTGTTGTAGAGATTTAGGGGAATAAGAAGTTAGCAGAGATCAGAAGGCAGCAGACATGAGAGAATTTAAAGTTAACATCATCAATGGAGAAATGATTCCACTACAGGCCCTAATCTGTTTCCACCTCTTTTGTGTTTAATTTTTTTTAACGTTTATTCATTTTTGAGAGAGAGAGAGAGAGAGAGCGAGCATGAGTGGGGGAGGGGCAGAGAAAGAGAGACAGAGACACAGAGTCTGAAGAAGGCTCCAGGCTCCGAGCTGTCAGCACAGAGCCCGATGCAGGGCTTGAACCCAAGGACCGCGAGATCATGACCTGAGCTGAAGTCGGATGCTTGACCAACTGAGCCACCCAGGTGCCTCTGTTTCCACCTCTGTGTCCAGGCCCTTTAGGATTATCCTCCTAGCCTGACTCAGGGCTTAGCCAGGCACTTTGCTTTCACTGATGGGCTAGCAGCAAACCCATCACAAGCAGAGCTTTGAAAAACATGTGGGCCTTGCACTTAGGCTCTTGATACACTTGGACTCTTGCAACCAGTCTGGGCTAGCTGAGAGAACATGTGGAGAGAGTAAGCATCATAAATCTCGAAACCTAGCCAGCGTCAGCCAAGTGAACAGCTGACTGCAAACGTGGAGAGCAGGCAAGCCTGGCTCGGACCTGGAGAACCACTCAGCTGAGCCCTGCCTGCCTTGCCGACCTGCTGAGTCATGGAGTTAAACAAACAGTTGTGGTTTTAGACCATTAAGTTTTGGCGTGGTTTGTTACATAGCAGTAGATACAAGAGCTGTTCATTGAGAGGAGACTGTGGAAGAGAGCCTGTTTAGTTTAGACATGTTGACTTGGAGAAGCGGTTAGGACAGTTAGGAGATGACATGAAACAGGAGTGTGTTGTGTAAGGGAAGCTTAGTTGATTATTATCAAAGTAGTGAATGAGGATAAAACTAGCTATAAAACAAAATTTTGCACATTTTACTACATTATGTTCAATACCACAATAATGAATGGTCTATTTTTGTTTCCCAAGAGGGGAGTTGAGTGATGAGAACTAACAAATATCAAATGTCCCTTGGCTTTCTTACTTTCTGACACATGGGGTTGAGGGAGAGTGGTTCCGGTGACCTTAGAGACAGCATAGGATAAACCCATTCTCTAGCTGGAAGTGGGCCAATGTTGTCTAGCAGCTCATGCTATGGGCTCAGTTGGATAGTCAGAAGTCTTTTTTCAGTACCTTTATTTCCTCTCAGGGCCACTGTGTTTGACTCTTAGACACTCTCTTCACCTCTCCTCCAAAGCCTTTGTTTGGGAAAGGACCTTATAAGCTAATTCATACTAAGGTGTGAATGACTGATAAGCCTACGTCTTTTGTTTTGCTCAAAACACTAAATATTTTTTTGTACTTTTTAAAAATTGAGGTATAATAGACAGAATATTGTATTAGTTTCAGATGTATAATGATAATTCAAAATTTATATATATTACAAAATAACCACTATAATAAATCTGGTTAACATCTGTCACTGCACACATAGTTACAATTTTTTTTCTCTTGTGGTAACAACTTTAAAGATTTATTGTTTTAGCAACTTTTAAATATACAATACAGTATTATTAACTATGATCACCACACTGTACCTTGTATCCCCATGATTTTATTTTATAACTGGAAGTTTGCACTTCACAACCTTTACCCATTTCATCTATCTCCCCCACTCCCTCCACCTCTGGAAACCACCAATCTGTTCTGTGTATCTACAATCATGTTTTGTTATGGTTTTGATTTTTAGATTCACAAGTGAGATCATATAGTGTTTGTCCTTCTTTAATTTGTTTCACTTAGCATAATGTCTTCAACGTTCACCCATGTTGTCACAAACAGCAAAATTTATTCTTTTTTATGGCAAAGTAATATTCCTCTGAGTGTTTTTGTGTGTGTGTGTGTGTGTGTGTGTGTGTATGTGTGTATGCATCTTAATCTTAAGCAAGAAATCTTAAACAGTAAATCTTAAATGAGAAATCTCTCTCTGTTCTGGAAAATGCAATTGTTTTTAAGTGTATTTATTTTGATAGAGCACAAGCAGGGGATGGGCAGAGAGAGGGAGAGAGAGAGGGTGGAAAATACAATTATATGAGTGTAGGGAGGATGTTTTCATATGCGACTTAGTTGGATTACTACTCTGCAGTTTGCTTTTATATATTGAAAATAGAGCCTATGGACCCAGAATTGTGGACTTTTAGGTGTTTTCAATCCAGAATAACCACACTTCAGTGGACTTATCTTTTATCCCCACAAAAACCTGTTTCCCTTCTTATATGTCCTTTTAAGATTTCATAATACCAAACTTCCTCCATTTCCTCAGGCTGAAAACTATTGAATTACATTTGGCTCTGCTCACCTGCTACATCCTGATCCTGGGATTCTGCCCTGTCTGACCCTGTTAAACTCATCTTTGTCCCTTCTTGCTATTTCAGAAGTAGATCAAGCCTTCATCAACTCCCACTTGGCTTGAGGCCTCTGCCTCCTGACCCTTGTTCTAAATCTCTCTTGTCTTCTATCTAGCCTAGAAGTTTTGTCACCGGAATTACCTTTCTTGTATCTAGATCTGATCTTGTCCCCATCCTCTTTATACAGCTTTGATGATGCACTTTCTTATAAGATAAAACCCAAGCTTCATAACAGAGTGCCCATGGCCTCTTCTGAGGGCTTGCCTTGTTATTTTTGCTTAAATTAGATAGGAATTGCAGGATACCGAGGGCAAAGACTGGCCAAAGGATTTCCCAGCCGCGTGTGGTGTCCATAGTTTTATGTGTCTGTCTGAAGATGCAGTTCTGGAACTGTGCAGGGGACCTATATCCAGGGCTGGTGTTGCTCAGTAACTCAATTTGAGGGACACTTGTGAGTTAGAATGAAGCAGTTCTAGGTGACTACACAACAGAGGGTGCTGGAAGTGGCAGAGAACCCATGTATTCTTTTACTTAGGACAGAAATGACAGACCCTTGGATATATCTGATCACATTTATTTTACCTCCCTTGGGACACTGATGAGCAGGGTGTCCCTGTGTTTTATAGAAACATAAAAGAAATCAAGCAATATGATCCAACCAGCTGGGAGCTACAGATAGGTCATGCCCCATGGCCTTTCCTCTATGTCTCTACCCCACTACCCAGTTCCCACCCTTGGGCAGGGCTGTCTTCTATGTCTGCTGGCCAGGGGCCCAGAGTTCTTGGAGTATCTGGGCAAAGAACCCAGGACGATAGACACAATCTGTGAATCAATCCCTTTGACTTCCCTCAAGAGACATCTAATATGCAGTGCCAGGGAACCTTCGGTCCCAGGTATGTGATTTTCTCCAAAGACTCCCTTTATAGGCCTTCATTATTCCATCCAGTGAACCTTGTGGACTTCATTCCTGGCATTTACTCAGATGGGCCCTAAGATCATGTCAAATCAGATACTCCCCATCCCTGGAAAGATTCACCATTAACCTTGTTTCATTTTGTTAAAGCTCTTCACCCTCCCAGGATGAATGCCTGTTCTCCCCTTTCTATACCTTGAGAAGCCCACCTCTCATTCATGGTCCAGCTTAAATAGCACCTGCATCATGAAGACCACCATGACCTATGACCCCTTCTCAGCGTTCTGTTTTGCATTATGTATGTATGTGTGCTTCCTGTATACCAAGGGCCCCCCTCTCTCCATGATAAGATCCAGAGGGCAAGGATTGTATTAGTCCTTTTTCGTGGAGGTACTTAGTGCATGCAGGGTGGGTGAATCTATGAACGACAGAATGGCCCTTGAGTTGCAGCCAGACATCTGTCGGTGTAGAATGTCATTACTTTTAAAGTGGACTTTTTGGTTCTTAGGAAATGCTTAGCGGGCAACCTCGAATCAGCTGTCTGGGGTTCCTGTGTGACATCGTGGGACTGTTAGGAAATAATCAGGATGAAAGCTCCCTGCTCAGCTGTCATCTTGGGTTACTGCTTTCAGGTGTTAACTGAAATGACCCAATTAAGCAAGTGTTTTAAAGCCCTGAATTCTTGTGGAATAGAGAAAAAGCTCAATTATTCAAAGGCTCCTTTCAAAGAAGTCTCCCTTTTGCAGACACAGAAACCAGGTTACCATTTCGTCAAACAGAACTATTTAGTTATTTCCATTTCTCATTACAAAATGATATACAGTGATTATTATTTCCTATATTGTTTTATTTTAGTTAAAAATGAAAATCTCTTTCTTGAGAGATATCATTGTTAACAGTGTGGTAGAGATCCTTTCTGGTTTTTTTACTTGGATCATACCTGCATATGTATGTATATGTTGCATATATATAACATTTTCATCATTATGTTTCTATACGTATGTATACGTATATAACATTTAGATATGTTATATATAATATTTATATATTAACTATATATATACATATATACGTATTGGCGGAAATGGGATCACACCATAATAATGTTCTGTGTAATAAAACAGTTTAGTCAAGTTCTATACCAACACTTAATATGTACATCTTATCATTTTTAATCCTTTATCTTTTTAATACCATATTGAATGAATATTCTGCAACTTACTTGACCAATCTCTTATTAATAGTTATGTATGTTATGTGAACTTTTTAATTATGTTTTCATCCACTTGTACAGGTATTTATTTAGAATAAAGTCCTACTGGTGGTATTGTTATGTTAAAGTGTATGAGCATTTTGCCTTTTGATATATATATATAATCATATTGCCTTTGATATATATATGTAAATCATATAACATAATAAATATATATAATAAATAATATAATATATACAAATTATAATATATATAAATAATAATATATAAATAATATAATAAATATGATATAATAAAATCATATTGCCCACCAAAAAGATTGTACTGATATCTCACTATCAATGTATGAAAATGTCCATTTTAACTCATCCTCACAAATACTAGATATTATTAACATTTATTTTTTAAAGTTTTAAAAAATGTTTATGGATTTATTTTGAGAGACAGAGACAGAGAGAGAGAGCATGCACACGTAAGTACACGTGAAGGGGGGAGGGGCAGAGAGAGCTTCAGAAAGAGAATCCCAGGCAGGCTCTGCACTGTCAGCACAGGGCTCAGTCCCAGGACCCTGGGATCATGACCTGAACTGAAATCAAGAGTTGGATGCTGAACTGACTGAGTCATCCAGGTGCTCCTAGATATTAATCTTTTTAATCTTTGCTAATTTGGTAGGTATTAATGAATAAGATTTCATTATTTTGTGGATCCAGCTTTAAATAGTAGCAAGGTTGATTATCATGTGCTGTGCATGTTTATCTTTTCTAAATATCCATCACCTTTTCCAATTTTTATATTATATCATTTATCCTTAATTACTGACTTAACTTTTGTTCTTTGTCTCCCTCCCTCCCCACCACTTAGGAAATTATCTTCTAACTTTGAGGGGTGTGTGTGTGTGCGCATGTGTATGTGTATTTGTCAAAGGCCTGTACAGTTTGGATGAGGCTTTGCTAAAATAGATGAAACCAAAACCAACTGAAACAGACTTTGCCAGAATGTACGAAGTAGATGAGAAAGAGGAAATGGAAGTTTCAGGGAGTGCCTTTGAATTTGAGGTCCCTGTGAGTCAGCTGGCATGTTTCTGCTCCTGCTCCTCATTTGCCCTGTTCATTTGATTTACAGAAGGGCTAAAGTTTTTTTGTTTTTTGTTTTTTTTGTTTTAATTTTTTAATGTTTATTTTTGAGAGAGAGAGACACAGAGACAGAACATGAGCAGGGGAGGGGCAGAGAGAGAGGGAAACATAGAATCAGAGGCTCTGAGCTGACAGCACAGAGCCTGACACAGGGCTGAACCCACAAACCATGAGATCATGACCTGAGCTGAAGTCAGACACTTAACCGACTGAGCCACCCAGGTGCCCCAAGGGCTAAAGTTTTTAACCTGGGTTCCATCAACTTCCAAGGGACTTACAGGTGGAATTATAGAGATTTGTAAACTTAGATAGAAAAAATTATGACTTTATGTGCAGTGATGTCTTGAAATTTAGTATTTCTTTCAACTATAAATGTGAGCAACAAACCGTAGTAATTTTAGCAGTTCCTGACAGCTGACAGCAGTAAAAACCACCACTACTTTAAAATCACATGCTATTATTGAATGTGGGAGGGAGGGGAAAGTGGGTGATGGGCATTGAGGAGGGCACCTGTTGGGATGAGCACTGGGTGTTGTATGGAACCAATTTGACAATACATTTCATATTAAAAAATTAAAATAAAATCACACGCTATTATTGAAGAGATCCTGCGATATCATTTATGCAGATCACTATTATGAAATGAAACCAGTCTTGTTATTTTATAAAAAAAGCATATATATTACTCTTTTTTTAATCACAAACACATTAAATATTTTGCTAGTTGCATTTTACTGCAGTTGGTTTCCTCTGTAATCCTGTGTGTTTTGTTTTATACACTTAAAAACATAATTTTGAGAAGGGGTCTCTAGGCTTCATCAGACTATTGAAGGTATCCAAGGCACATATAGTTTAAGAATCTCTGAGCTGGAGAGAGTGGTAAAGTTACTAGAAAATTCTAACTTATTCCTTGATGAGAATTTAGGGTTCCTGACTCCTGCTTTCTGGCATCTTTCCTCTCTCTCCGGGGTACCTGTTGTGGCCCCCTGGAAGCTTTTCAAATGTTCTGTCAAATATATTAGTATCCACCCATATTCCACATTAAATTCATTTTTGTTATAAACATTCGAAAGAATTATAGTAATTTTACTTTTTAAATTACTTGATTATAAGAAGCTAATTTAATTTACAACTGACTGCGATTTCTTGACAGCCATTGTGCTTACTCAGGGGTTCTTGCAAAGCAGGAAAACCCAACATACAAATTGTTTTCTACACACAATGAAATTTTTATGAGCACTAAATTTAACAATTGATGAAGTTGACATAATGATATGTTTTATGTACATTTAATTAAACATTTAGTAATATCAGTTTTGCCCTTTTGTTTTCCTATTTCAGAGCTGATTTTTTCAAGTCTGTTTTGTAGGTGGTGGAAGGACCTAGGAGGCCCTGAGGCCCGCCTGTACAGCCAGTGGGGTCCTGTGCTGCCCCAAGCGAGCCTTCAGCCTTTACGCTCAGCCTTTGCAGAGAACACTTCCTCCACTGCCTTCGCTCAACTGAAAACTCCCTCTCCATGTGGAAGGCACTTTCTGGCCACTGTCCAAAGGAGCAGATGCTGCTGGTTCCCCCATCCGGGGGGCCTACAAGCAGTTCAGCCCATTCCTAGCACCTAACTTCTTCCGTTTATCCTGCAAAACCCCTTCCTCCTTCAAGTTCTTTCCAGCCACACACCATCAGCCTCTAGCTCTCCTTTAGCCATCCTGTAAGGTCTTCTCAATGAATGATCTTTGTCTCCATTCCAGTTCAGCCCCCCATTGCCTTCCTCACCACTCCTTTGTTATTATCCAGAACAGAACCTCTTCTGAAGTGTTAAAAATGCAACATGGGAACTTCTAGTCACAACTTCCCATTCCTCTCACTCTCCAGCTCCTAACTGCAGAGTCACCTTCTCTTACCTTCTCTTTACCTCACCCAGATTTCCAGCCCCTTCGCTCTTTCCTTTCCAACCCATCCAGCACTTACCCTTAGCTTTGTTTTTTTCAGTGTTCTCCCAGACCTGCAGTGTCCTAGCTACAGTAGTGACACTGGTAGTGACATTGTGACCAGCTTTACCGAGTGCAGCCAGGGTGCCAGACTCTCAACTGAATGTTTTACATGCATTCTTTCTTGTGACTTTTTGAAGTGGGTACTATTATTCTGTCCATTAAAAAAGTTAACCTGAGGATAAAATAGATGAACTAAAAAGTTAAAGAGCTGACATTTTGTCATTCTCCATAATCTGTATCTAGATAGAGATTTCTAGAGAAATCTATGCGTATCCATAGCTATGCTTATAAATATATACATAACAATCAGATCTCCCCTCGACTTCACTTCCTTCTCTAGAGCAAGTTTACAATGGCTTCTCACCTCATTTACCTCCCACCCATGCGTGGACAACAGGCAATGTTGGCCAAGGTTAGCAGTGGCCTGTTAATGGCCACTGCCAGTGGGACTTCTTAGTTCTTTTTTCACCTGATTTGAGCATATGACAGCAATGACTTCTAATATTACTAAAACAAACTTGTTCCCAGATTCTGTGACTTTTCTTTCATTTCCTATTTCTTTTCTTTCTTTTTTTTTTTTTTTTTCATTCTCTGATGACTTGCCTTTCATGAAGTTGTTGAATTCTGATATACTTAGAGGTCCCAGCCTCGGCTCCCATGTCTTCTCTTTCTGAACATTCTATCTGTGTTCTTTCACTTGCTTCCATGAATTCAGTCACCACCCTGCCTACTCATGTTCAGCCCTCCCTCCTACTTCCAGATCTCTATATCCACACGCTTCATGGATTTCTCCATATGGGACATCTGGAAGTCCCAGAGGCATGGCTTATGTTCAGTCAGAAATAAACCCATTCCTTGCATTTCCAGTCTTGGTAAATGAGGCTCCAAGCTTGATAACCTGGGGTCATTGTTTTCATCTGCTGCTTTCAGTGCATAAGTAAGTCCCATCTGTGTACCCCGTAAGCCTCTCTGACCTGTTTCCTCCAATTGCTGTAATTCTGGTTTCTGCATCCCTCCTTGCTTCACCCCTACTCACCTTTCACATAGCTGGTAGAGGACCTTTCCAAATTCAAAACCCATTCCTTCATGACCTTTTCCTTTGTCCTACTATTTCCTCCAGTCTTACCCTGTTCTCCTCCTTGGGGACTGCTTCCTTTTCCTCTTCAACAACTTGTCATGTACTTACAAAATATTTCGAGCACTTTGGTGACTCTTTGTTCTTACTGTTTTTCTCTAGTTTTGACTACATTCCTCCTAAGCAGCCCCTATGCCTTTTTGCTCTGTATCCCCAGTGCTTGTACTCTACTTCTCTCATAGTTGGTGCTCAATAAATATTTACTGAATGAATATCACAGGATGCTACTTTGAGATTGTTAGCTAACACTTAGTGCTGGAAGATATAAACATAGCAATGCCAGGAAAGCAAAGCCTTCTGGGTAATATCCAAATTTGAGGGAAAGTGCCTGCCATTTTCTGACTGATGTTGGCTCCTTGTTATTGGTATAACATGGTCCAGAGGGTCCCTCCCTCTATGCATTTTCACTGTGGGCCCCTTGCAATAGACCAGAAAAGGTTAGAGGAGCCATCATCATTTTTACGAGTAGGCTTTATATGTGTTCTTAGACTCAGGCCCCCAGCCCACAAATGAACTCCTCTGATGGCATTCTTCCCCCATATTACTGAGACCATTGTGCAGCCCTAGCACACAGATGGATGAGTCAGGCTCTTCCTCATTCCACCTGGTGGGCTGTAGGTTTGAACAGTCAGAAGGTGCATAGCTTGTCGTGTTTCTCCTGCTCTGCATTGAGAGGTGATGTTTTTATCAACTTTCTCTTTTTTGTTCTCTGTAATTCATCTGGGATTCTTAGCTATTATGAAGAGCTGACTCCTAGTCTCATCTCGGCTACCAACTTACTATGTGGCCTGGAACAAGTCCCTCAGACTCTCTGTGCCTGTTTCTTTTTCTGTAAAAGAAAGATGCCTTCCAAGCTTGTATCCTGGCACACTGTTCTGGGATTTTAGATACTTTGGTGGTTCCTGTAGTTAAACGCCCATATGCCTTTGTTTGCAGTGTCTTAACAGAGAGATACGTAGCTCACTGCTTTAAGAGCACTGTTGCCTGCACTGAGCATCACACTTTGCCAGTGATGGTAGCTGGCTTCTCAAATGTCCATTCTCTGTGAGGAGAGTTGGAAAAGTGGCTGAAATAAAAATATATTTCCTCAGGCTTTAGAGTGAGTTAACTCCTTAAAACCAGTTCTAAACATTTTTATCAAGTTTCTAACTCATATCCTGTATTTTAGTAATTAAAAAAAAAATCCGACACTGTCCTGTAGCCACTTCTGTCTAAATATGTCTCCTGAGGCAAGGGAAACAAAAACAAAAATAAACTATTGGGATTGCATCAAAGTAAAAACTTCTGTACAGCAAAGGAAACAGTCAACAAAACTAAAAGACAACCTTCAGAAGGGGAGAAGATATTTGCAAATGATATAGCTGATAAAGGTCTAGTATCCAAAATTTAGAAAAAAAACTTATAAAACTTAACACCCCAAAAATGAAGAAACTAATTAAAAATAGGCAGAAGATATGAATAGACATTTTTCCAAGGAAGGCATATGGATGACCAACAGACATATGAAAAGATGCTCAACATCACTCATCATCAGAGAAATGAAAAGCAAAAACTGCAATGAGATACCACTTCACACCTGTCAGAATGGCAAAATCAACAAACATGAAACAACAGGTGTTGGCAAGGATGTGGAGAAAGGGTAACCCTCATGCACTGTTGGTGAGAATACAAACTGGTGCAGTCACTCTGGGAAACAGTATGGAGGTTCCTCAAAAAGTTAAAAATAGAACTACCCTATGACCCAGCAAGAGCACTACTAGGTATTTATCCAAAGGATACAAAAATACAGAATTGAAAGGGTACATACACCCTGATGTTTATAGCAGCATTATCCACTATAGCTAAATCATGGAAACAGCCCAAGTGTCCATTGACTGAGGAATGGAAAAGAAGTGGTATACACATACAATGGAATAATAACCATCAAAAAGAATGAAATCTTGCCATTTTCAATGGCATGGATGGAGCTAGAGTGCATTATGGTAAGCAAAATAAGTCAGAGAAAGACGAATACCGTATGATTTCACTCATTTAACTGGAATTTAAGAAACAAAACAAATGAGCAAAGGGAAAAAAAGAGAGACAAACTAAGAAACAGACTTTTTTAATGTTTATTTTTGAGAGAGACAGTGTGAGTGGGGGAGGGGCAGAGAGAGAGGGAGACAGAATGTGAAACAGGTCCATGCTCTGAGCTGTCAGCACAGAGCCCGACTCGAGGCTTGAACCAACAAACTGCGAGATCAGGACCTGAGCTGAAATCAGATGCTTAACTGACCAAGCCAGCCAGGGGCACCTAGGAAACAGACTCTTAAGTGTAGAGAATAAATTGATGGTTATCAGAGGGGTTGTGGTGGGGGGGGGGAATGGGGGAAATAGATGAAGGGGATTAAGGAGTGCAGTTGTTATGATGAGCACTGGGTGTTGTATGTAAGTGTTGCGTCACTGGATTGTACACCTGAAATGAATATTACACTGTATATTCACTAACTGGGATTTAAATAGAATCTTTAAAAAATCTGGCACTGTCTAGAAATGGACTATGCTAGATGAAAATCATTTTCAGATAATTGAGTATTATCCTTGTAAGCACTAGAAATATTTAACCATGTTGGTGGAAATCCTTATAAAATGTATGGAATATTATCTTATCCTCTATAAACAGAAAATGTTGATTAGAACTTAAATTTCCTGTGTGACTAAGGTCATCTCTTTCATTCCCTTATTTGGCAAATATTTATTGAACTCCAAATATGTGCCAAGCACAGTGCTCAGTGTCAGGGATTTAGTATCTTCATGCACAGATTTATCGCCACCAGGGGTTCCTTGCTATTATGGCTCCACTTATACATCTTGACTACTGTGTTGTGATATATGAAATCTGGAGTTTTGAGTAATGATAAGGTAGAGTTTCTGCCTAGAACATCCAATTTGGCGAGCAGTTCAGATTGTCACATGCTCCATCAGTTAAAAGTGGAGTCAGCCGTGCCTCAGACCAGTCTTTTCAGGCATCTAGTCATGGGCGTTCTCCCAAGAAAGAGCTAGAAATAGTTTATGTTGTTAAAAACCCAAACTCAACCAGCCCTGTAATTATTAGCTCAACATAGATACTGATTTTATTGTATTATTTGCAATAAAAAGTGATATAGAGCCCATATGATACATTTAGGGTATTTTTCCTTTTTAAAAAAGTTTTAAAATGTTTTTATATTATTTATTTATTTTAAGAGAGAGAGCGAGCGAGCAGGGGAGGGACAGAGAAAGAGAGAGTGAGAGAGAATCCCAAGCAGGATCTGTGCTGTCAGCCCAGAGCCTGATGTGGGGCTCAAACCCCTGAACTATGAGATCATGATCTGAGCTGACATCAAGAGTCCAGCACTTACCCAAGTGAGCCACCCAGGTACCCCAGAGTATTTTTCAAATCCTTGTACATTTATTTAATTCTAAAGCCAAAAATATTTGTTGCAAAATTCAAATAAGAAGGCATTATTGCAAAAACATAATTTCTGTGTTAATGTCTTTAGAGACATTAATGTTTTAAATTTTGGACAATTTAGATTCCTTTTGATAGGGGACTTTCAAGGTTGGCCTCTGGAGTAGCTATCTGTAGCCCTATGGAATTGTGTTCTGGAAAAGTTGCTGAATGATGTAAAGTGAATCCTACTTCCCCTTTGACTTTAATTATAAACCTCAAAATGCTTTTCCATAGATAGTGAGGAGTTAGACGAATGAATATTTTCTTCTGAGATAGGGTGCTTGCCAGGGTCTTCCTGAATGTAAGACATGCTATCATGCTAGCAGATCACTCCTGCTTTTTTGTATCTCCACTTGGAAGTACCTTTCTAATTCAGAATCTGGGATGCTGGGTGCTTTCTTAGCAGGAGGTATTTTTCTTTCATATGGAAATCATCAAAGTCTACTCCCAAATGTTCCATATTTTGTTTCCTTTAATTTTTCAGAGTCTCATGAAATTGGTTGTGGTTCATAGACAGATGCCAGTCATTAATTACACATTTCACATACTGGATCTTAAATTGGGACCAGTACCTCCTAGCAAGAGTCAGTTGAAAATGTGGGAGGGTGTTTTGGGTTGTCACAGTGGAGTCTAATGGCATTGAAAGGGAGATGGCCAGTGATCCTGTGTCTTGCAATGTGCAACGCACTATTCGCAGGTGAGAACAATCCCATCTAAGATGACAGAACTGTGTCTGCTAAGAAATAAAAATTTAACTTTGATATTTATTTATTGATTGATTCAGCAAATATTTACTGAACACCTACTGTATGCCAGACAGTGTTGTAGCCATTGAGGATACAATAAAGTCTCTGTCCTTGTGAAATGGAGTAATTTAGTAATCTAGTGGCCTGGTGTTCCCTTGGTTTCAAGAGTTTGTTTAGGTGTGTTTTATTTTATTTTTGAATGCAGAGGTGAAAAACAATTGCACAGATGGCCTTAAGTTCAAGGGACATGGGTGGGCTGCCTTGCTGTATGAAGCACTTTATAAATTGTTTCTAGAGGGACTTAACATCATTAACTCCAATGGTCAGCACATCTAGGGGACAATGGGGGTGAAAAATCCATAAGACAGAAAAACAAAACATGTCTTAATCCTTAGAATTAGAATTTAGTTCTGTGTTTTCAAATATCATAAACACCAACAATGTTTCGCAAATTATGGATTCTTAATTTGTGATCAAAAGCCCACCTGAAGCTCAGAATGTCTTAAAACATCCCACCTCTATTAAAGATTAAGTTGCTAGCAATTGTTGCATCCAAAAATTTGTGTCATAATGATAGTATTATCTCAAGAAAAGTATTGACTAATCCAAGAGTGAGGAACATACAAGAACAATACAATTCCTTAAAAATAGTTGGTTTTTTACTTACTACTCTAAGATGTATAAAAGGAATTTAAATTTAATATCAAATATACTATTAAGGTAATTAAAGGTGTGTCTCATTTTAAACTTTTGAGAAAGTTCTAGAAAGTTATACATGTGAATAATTTGCTCCAAGAGTATCTTGTTATTGGTTTGTAATTTATTTTGAGAAATGTTTGATCTTGTGTCCTAAACTTTCTGCTGGTCTTTCATCCTGTCTTCCCAGTGCCTGCATCTTGCTCTGGATTACCCACCCCAACTCAGCATATTCTCAACTGAAATGATCATCTTAACCAAATAATTTCCCCTTCTTGCCTGTCATCTGACTGAGAGTTTCACTGTTCTCCCAGTCACCCAAGCTCAAACATCCAGTCATACTCGCTCCTCTCCCTCATGTATCCAAGCCTCAAGCCATAACTTCTTGTTCTCACCTCCAAACATATGTTCTCTGACACAGGAATCCTGGCTTTAAATTTGAGAAGGGTCCTAGTGTGGTCATTCCTCTTGGTACTCTGCAGCCCTGACAAGAGGGTGCCATCTATACACCCAAGAGGAGTAATATTTGGTTTTCTGGATAGCTTTACATGCAACAAAGCATAAGAGTAGACAGTGGATTTTCAGACCAGTCTGCAGTTCCTCCTTCCTAAAGAACTGATGAGTAACCTTCACTGGCAACTCCAAGGAAATCGTTTCCAAGCTGATCTTCTCTGAGGCTCCCACTGCTCTTGCCCCAAAGAGTCTGGTCTGCTCTGGAATGTTCAGTACTTGCTTCAGACCCTCATCAATAAGTTGGTCATGGTTTGGTCCTGTGCATCTGCACTACAGTTCTATCTCTCTAACCTGGTGTGTGAGTGTATGTGTGTGTGTATGTGTGTGCACGCGCACAGCATCTTCTCAAGGGTAGTTGATGATGGGGCCACTGAAAAACTCTTCTGGCAGGAAGAGCCTTCTTCTCTTTGAAGTCTCAACTAAAAATCTGTACTCAGTACTCAATTTTGTCAGCTCTGTGACATGTCTTGTGTAGCACAATGGAACATCCTCCAGGCCAACAGTTCATGTGACATTACTGCTTAAACACACTCGGTGGATAACACTATGAGAGCTCAGGCCCCTGTCACTTCTCTACCAAACTCTCGTGACATATTTTTATCTGATATTGCTGCTCTCAATCTTCTGTCCCTATAGAAGATGCACAGGATCTCAGAAGCAAATGTTGTTCTCATTAAAGAAGCACTAATTCTCTTCTTTCTCTTCACAAAAAGCTTAGCGGCTTTTGATTGCCAAACAGGATCCATCACACATTCCTTTCCCTGGCATTTATGGCTCTTCTTGATTCAGCTTCAACTTACCTTTACAATTCTAATTCCCACTCTTGGTCAAAATCCACGCTCAAATAGATCTCTTTGCCATGCTTCACACATGCCTTATAGCTTCCGGTTCTCATTCTTTGCTCACTCCTTTATGCATGTTTAACTTGTTCATCTTTTCTACCTGCAATCGCTAACAGTTAATATCCTGCTATCTTTGAGTCTCTCCCATCTTCTTTGCAAAGCCTTCCTTGAATTTCCTGCTGGAAATGGCCTCTCTTATTTTAAAAATTTTTTTAACGTTTATTTATTTTTGAGACAGAGACAGAGCATGAATGGGGGATGGTCAGAGAGAGGGAGACACAGAATCCCAAACAGGCTCCAGGCTCTGAGCTGTCAGCACAGAGCCCGATGCAGGGCTCGAACCCACGGACCATGAGATCATGACCTGAGCCGAAGTCGGCCGCTTAACCAACTGAGCCACCCAGGCGCCCCTGGCCTCTCTTATTTTAATGTTCAGACCATCTTGTTTATACCTGGTACCTCCTGGATGTAGCTAATTGTTAATATCTGCCTTCAGGGGTGAGAGCTCCTTCAGGGCAGGGATCGTGTCTTACTCATAGCATAGTCACTCATGGGAAGGCTCTGCATTTATTGGATGAACGAATGAATGGATGGATGATTTTTGCTGATTAAATAGAAACTCCTTTATTGAAGCAAATAACTTCTTGCTAATTTAGACATTTTATAAGGCTGCCTTTCATAACTAATATTTCTTAAGATGAAGCCCACCTATAATAGTTTTCTGGAATCCATGGATATGTCCTTCTTAATGAAATTCAAAAGCAGTGCCTAAGGCTTTGCAGAGAGTGGCAATTCTTTTTTGCCTGCCCCTGGAGTTGCCTTGACACAACTTGTAATAGGCTGTGACTTCCCAACAAACCCATAAGCTTCTGAATTTCAGTAACTTGTTAACAGGCGCCTGAACCACTCCAGTTAATGCTGTAGAATATACAGGATTCACTTTGAAGTGTATAATATTATTAATACTAGTCCTGCGAATTAACATTATGACTAGGCATGCATTACAAATTAGACACAGTTACCATCTTTCTGGCAAAGACTTTTGAAAATGTAGAACCTAAGAGAGTTCCAAGGCATTTTGGAAGTGAAATATACCAGAGCTTCTGATGTTTGGAAAGACATTAGCAGTGCTAATGGAGGTCCAAGGATGGAGTCTATTCTGCCCACTGAACTCCTGTGATAACTTTCTTCCTGCAAAGGTAGACTCGGGCTCCTATGAAAGAATGTCAATTTCTTTCAACTGTGTTAAGATTTTTTAAAACATTTTTTAATGTTTATTTTTGAGAGAGAGAGAGAGACAGAGTGAGAGTGGGAGGAGGGGCAGAGAGAGAGAGGGAGACACAGAATCTGAAGCAAGCTCCAAGCTCTAAGCTATTAGTATAGAGCCTGACGCAGTGCTTGAACTCACGAATGGGGAGATCATGACCTGAGCCAAAGTCCGGCACTTAACCGACTGAGCCACAAAGGTGCCCCAAGATTTTTCTTTTTTTCTTTTTTTTAATCTTTATTTATTTTTGAGAGAGAGAGAGAGAGCGCGCGCGCGTGCGCGCGCGTGCATGGGGGAGGGGCAGAGAGAGAGGGAGACACAGAATCCAAAGCAGGCTCCAGGCTCTGAGCTATCAACACAGAACCCAACGCAGGGCTTGAACTCACAAACTGGGAGACCATGACCTGAGCTGAAGTCAGATGCTTAACTGACTGAGCCACCCAGGCGCCCCATGATTTTTCTTTTTTAAAATAAAAGGTCACGCCCAGCTTGTGGCTTCTGGGTGTCCCTGGTTCCCAAATTCTGCATTCCTTTCCTTCCCACAACTGGGGTGACTGAGTGAGGCATGCAAGCCTCAGAACCCTTTTGGGGAAGGGATGATGAATGTCTGTCCCATGACTCTTGAAATCAGCATCAGTCATGCCTGCTCCAAGACTTATCCTGATCTCATGGGCCACTTGGATACTTTAGACAGATGTTACGTTGTCCTTCCTCCTTTACTTGAGTCCTGTCTTGGTGGCTTAGCTGCTATTCTGAGGCGAGAACCCATTCCTGTCAGTATCCATGCCTCCTGGGCAAAAGGATTTCTGGACACAAATCCAGCCCAATGGCTTGGACCTTGCTTCCACTGATCTACCGTCTTAATGGCAGGTGCCTCTCTTCCACCCAGGCCTCTGAGCACTGCATCCCCCCGTATCTTTGTTGTGTGTGCTGCAGCTCCCTAAAGCCGACTGATGCCTAAGCCTGCTCTCCCTAGCGTGCTGGGCCTTCCTGCCTCCCAGTGCCTGCCTCGGGCTGACCTTCCTCCTTCAGACACACTTATCAGGACTCTTTGTCTTTGAGCCAGACCCTTCCTTCAGCGGGCGCTATTTCCCCAGGACTTCCTAGATCCTTATGAGACTCTTGCCAGGCCTACGCCCATCGGATCCTCTATGTACATACGTAGGTCTGAACTATTTTATGGCACACAGGTTGGAGACATTTAAAAAAATCACTTACACGGAAATATACAATGTGTACAAATCAACTATCTGAAAGTCAATAAAGGATGAAATGTTGTGAATAGGTTAGGGTAGGTAACTCAAAAGTGATCACCATATGATGGCATATTCATGCAAATATGTAAAAAAATGTCTTTTTATATGATGCGATAGATATGCTCATCTTTTGAAATGAGGGATATAGTTATATCGAGTCATCTTTAATCACAGTTTTATGTACTTTTATTTTTTGTGTATGTTATTCATTAGTAAAAATAAAGCAGAGAATGCTGGTCTGTTTTACTTTTCAGCATTCCTCAAGCAGAAAAGACTACTGTGTTTCTCACTGTTTTTAGGGTCCCAGCCTTTTGGTCTGGGAAAGATTTTGTTCTGAAAATATTTATGACTTCATGAATATGTGCTTCCATTCATAGTTAACTATGATAAATATTCAATTTACATTTCTATTATTATGGACATCTTTTTTCTTTTAATTTAAAACAAATATATGAAATTCAAGTTGAGGCTTCTGTGTATCACAGGTCTGTAGATTTTAAACATAATACGGTTATTCAAATATACTACTATTTATACTTTGTCCATCATGTTCTATTCAAGAACAATTTATTTTTAAAATATTGAGCCTTCAAGAAAAAAAAGTACAAGAAAGCATTCATATGCATTAGCTGAAAGTTCTCTGTTGCTTTGGATATTGATTGGTTATTTAGTATTTGGTTAGAACTTGTGAATAATTAACTACAATATGAGTTTATCTTGTTACTTAGCATGGTTGACTAGTAAAATGTTTCCAGAGCTGACACTTTTTTAGAGTGTATTTCAAAACTTACTATCTATGTCATGCTAGAACTTCTAGTAGGTTTTACCTCTTCTAGCCTAAAGGCCAGAAAGCCATACACAGATCTCCCATTTGGATGCTAGATATGACAGAGATAATTAACTGTCCTACAAGATTTATGTTCCAGCTTTCAGAGGACAGAATTGTCACTGACAAGTGTCTGCCCAGTAAAGACGTCGCTTCCCAGGCTTTGTTACATTCAGATAGGTTATAATACTATTTCTCACCAATGAATTGTGAACAGAAGTGACACACATCACTTTTAGGAAAAAAATTGTTTAAAAAAGAAAGTGTGCAGCAGTTAAGAGATTAAACACATTTGTGGCATTGCCATACAGTAGAAGACTACTTAGCAGTATGAAGGAAAGAACTCTTGATTCATGCAATAACATGCGTGAGTTTCAGAATACTGTTTTGAGCAAAAGAAGCCAAACACAAAAGAATACATATTTTGTAATTCTATTTATATTATGGCCGAGAATAAACAAAACTAATCTACAGTGATTGAAATCAGAAAGTAGTTGCCTGAGAGAGGATGATGGAATTTTCTGGGTATGGGATATGATTGACATCTTGTTTTGGCTGGTGATTATTATAAAGATGTAACAATTGTCAAAACTCGTTGAACTGAGCACTTAAGATCTGATCATGTGTGTGTGTATAATTAATACATCAATAAAAAGGAGATATGTTTTCCCTACTCTTTTTTTATTCAAATTTTTTATTTTTATTTTTTAAATTTACATTCAAGTTAGTTATCATATAGTGCAACAATGATTTCACAAGTAGATTCCTTAATGCCTCTTACCAATTTAGCCCATCCCCCCTCCCACAATCCCTCCAGTAACCCTCTGTTTGTTCTCCATATTTAAGAGTCTCTTATGCTTTGTCCCCCTCCCTATTTTTATATTATTTTTGTTTCCCTTCCCTTATGTTCATCTATTTTGTACCTTAATGTCCTCATATGAGTGAAGTCATATGATATATCTTTCTCTGACTGACTAATTTCACTTAGCATAATATCCTCTAGTTCCATCCATATAGTTGCAAATGGCAAGATTTCATTCTTTTCGATTGCTGAGTAATACTCCATTGTGTATGTGTATGTATGTGTGTGTGTGTGTGTGTGTGTGTATGTATATATATATATATATATATATATATATATATATATATACCACATCTTCTTTATCCACTCATCCATCGATGGACATTTGGGCTCTTTCCATACTTTGTCTATTGTTGATAGTGCTGCTATAAACATTGGGGCTCATGTGCGCCTTTGAAACAGCACACCTGTATCCCTTGGATAAGCATCTAGTAGTGCAATTTCTGGGTCCTAAGGTAGTTCTATTTTTAATGGTTTGAAGAACCTCCATACTGTTTTGCAGAATGGCTGCACCAGTTTGCATTCCCACCAGCAGTGCAAAAGGGATCCTCTTTCTCCGCATCCTCGCCAACATCTGTTGTTGCCTGAGTTTTTAATGCTAGCCATTCTGACTGGTGTGAGGTAATATCTCATTGTGGTTTTGATTTGTATTTCTCTGATGATGAGTGATGTTGAGCATTTTTTCATGTGTCGGTTGACTCTCTTTCTTTATCCAAACTCTAAGTGAGAAGTCCCCAGCCAGTCCCCCAGAGGACATTTGACAGTATTAGCATGACATTTGATTGTCATGCTCCTGGTATCTAGTTGGTAGTAGCCCAAGATGCTTCTAAACACTCTCCAATGCATAGGACAGCCCTCCACAACAGAACGTTGTTCTAAAATGCCAATAGTGCCAAAATTGAGCAACTCTGCTTTAGCTAAGTGCAGATGGCTCTGAGTCCCTAGAGAAGGATGAATGGATAATATGGAAAGCAGTGGCTACCCACCAGCCTGAAACACTAGCACTGAATGTTAAATGAGCAAGAAATAATTTTTTACTGTGTTAAGGTAATGAAATACTAGAGTTTGTTGGTTTCAGTGGGTAGCATTACTTTAATATATCATACTTTGAAATGTTGATACTAAGAACAATATTTATTGCAATGTCCTCTTTATTAGGAATATGAATGAAATTTGTCTGAAGTCTTAATATCAAGAAAATCTGAGCTGCCTCTAAACTATTATTGTGATTTTATTTTGTGGATGTTGTCAGTTTTATAACTCACTGTGTTTCCCTTCTTGTTTTAAATTATAGAGAACTTAGAACTCAATTTTTAGGTGACTTTTCCAGCAACTCTCCAGGAACATATGGTTTGCATTTCTGCATGCTCTCCTTACCTCTGTCTTTAATGTTTTCCTTTCCTTATTTTCTGCCAGCACCAATTCCCAAGACTAGTTATTTTCCCTTTTGGTATTTAGGTTTTTTAAGGTTAGCTCCTACTCTTTGTGTAAAAATACAGTTTATAAATACAAAAAACATATAAATAAAATATTTATTCAAATACACAGTGTTCCTTTATTCAAGGTTTTGAATTAATAATGGTTTTTGTAGCCCAGACCTTGAAGAGATTTTCATCTTGTCTTAACCTCTTAAGATCCAGAGAGATAAAATGATGTACTCAAGTTCATGGTGATAGTTCATGGAACAGTTTTTATCTTTAAGATAGAAAATATTCTCTACTGTATATATATAGTTCTGTACTTTATACTTGGCGCACAACTTGTTTGTCACTAACTGGAAATACTGTGTGAGTTATTCTTCTAGTGGTGGAAAAGCACTCATGCCGTTCTATAGCTGACACTGTTGGTTGGCTACCCAACATCCATCTTCCCTTTTCTTTTTCCTTCTGGCGGAGCCCTAATGTTTTTCACATGCCCACCGTTCTCGCTAAGCCATCAGCTTCAGGGGAGAGAGATATCCATCTCGCCTCCAAGGGCTCAATCTTGATTGGAGTAAGCAGTGACCTGTGTTCTTGTCAGTCATCAGTTTAATATGGTAGCCTGTGATATTGTGCTGGCTACTGAGATACAAGGCAAGAAAGCTAGAGGGTAGGGATGGCAGTTATGAGAATAGTTTCACTCTTAAAAATAGCCTCAAGAAGATTGTTTTACAGCTGCTGGACATTGCTGTGTCAGCATGAGATGACTGGAACTCTGGCAGCCACCTTAGGGCCTTTAAGAAGAGGTACCCTGAAGCAAAAATTAGACAGGCTAAGCATGGAAAGTCAGAAAGATCAAAATAAACTGGGTACTTGTTGAGCTGCTAAGCCACTAACAAAACAAACCCAGGTGCTTGACTTATTATATGAGAAAAAAAATCCCTTAGAATAAAAAATTCCTTGATTTAGTGTTTTCTTTTACTTGCAGTTAAAAATATCCTTCCAAAATATCTTTTTCCACATTATTTTTTCTTTTAATGTTTATTTATTTTGAGAGAGAGAGAGAGAAAGAGGAAGAAAGAGAGAGAGAGAATGCAGGAGAGGGGCAGAGACAGAGAGGGAGAGAGAGAACCCCAAGCAGGCTCCTTACTGTCAGCATAGAGCCTAATGCGGGGCTCGATCTCATGAACTGTGAGATCATGGCCTGAGCTGAAATCAAGAGTTGGATGCTTAACCAACTGAGCCACCCAGGTATCCCTTTCTTTTCACATTTCTGTTGGGCCTTAACATTTATAATATTCCTATCAGGGGCCAGTGTGAAATCCAGAAAATGGACTAGAGAATGGAAGGCTTTACTTTAATCACATCATGCTCTAAGAAACTGAACTCACCAGTCCAAGCAGCTAAGACAAGGTTAGCAAACTGCTTCTCTAAAGGGCCAAGTGTTTGAAGCTTTGAGAGCCATATGACTTCTATTGCAGTTACTCAGCATTGCTGTTGTAGTCCAAAACCCAGCCGTAGACAACACAAGCAAATGAGTGTGGTCGTGCTCCAATTAAACTTTGTTTACAAAAGTAGGCAGTGGGCCAGATTTGGGCTGAGGGCCATAGTCTGTCAATCTCTGATCTAATGTACATTCTCAACTGGCCACGGAGGATCAGAGCTGATGCGGCCCTGAGCAGCTAACTATGAGACTGCCTGCCTGAGTCCCATCTTCTCTTTGTTCACTTGCATTATCTGTTCTCTGGGAAAGAGCCATCTACAGTAAGATGGTGGAAAGGCTAAAAGTCAAGAGAGAGAAAATTGAGAAATAAGAGATTCATATAATTGACAGTCTATTTAATCAGTTACTGAGTAATTGATGGTTGGCTACATTTTTTGAAACCGTTTGCCTAGAAAAGCCCATGAACTTGATGGCACTGAATGAATGAAAAAAATACATCTGGAACAGCTTTGCTCCAGTCCATCACCTTTAACATACAACCTCTTTGACCAAATAAAGGGAACATGATTAGCCTTCAGAGTTTGCACAAGGGCAGGTGCATCTGGGTAGTCTGCAAGAATGTTGTTCTAATTAGGGAAATAGGAAAGATTTTATTTCTGAAAGTACTTGTCTGTCACATTTAGCCAGCATACTACTTGAGGTAATAATGAACTCTGTCAAAAGCAATATGGGGTAGTGGAAATCAGCTAAAAGGTTTATCTAAGACAGTTCCAAGATGGGTATCTGTTGAAAAAAAAGACAAAGAAGAATGGATATTCTTACATGGCATAATGATAAACATTATCAAAATTATATGATTATAAGGGCACCTGAGTGGCTCAGTTGGTTGAGCATTAGACTGTTGATTTTGCCTCAAGTCATGATCTCATGGTTCATTGATTCGTGCCCCACATCAGGCTCCATGCTGACAATACGGAGACAACTTGAGATTCTCTCTCTTTTGTCTCTCTCTGCTGCTTGCTCTCTATTTTGAGAGAAACCTTTAAAAAAATTATGTGATTATATAATTGTATGTTCAGAAGAATGTTCATTGATTTTATAAAGTCCTTCTCTTATCTCTCATTCTCCCTGTTTCTTTAAATGCAGACCTGTCTCTGACAGTAGGTAGAAATGAAATCATGATTTTAAAAGAGTTCCTTAGTGTACACAGCCCCAGAGCAAGAGCCTCCCAATGAATGGTTGGATGGGTCCTTCCCTGTGATTGCCACTCAGGATCAGCGAAGTCTGAACATTTCTAAATAAGCATTGTGCTTTCAAGCAATGGCTCCTTGCGCCCCATTTAGAAGAGCAGTGTATGTTGTGTCACTAATACATGCTACCATGAGTTATTCATATCTAGCCCCTTAGTGGATCCTGATGAATACAAACACACACAAGAAGAAAACAACAAAAGAAACTGCGCCGTGAGAAGCACCTCAGGAAAGGTGTTAAGTTAGCTTTGTTTCTAATTAGGTCCTCTTTGCCTCTTTGGGGATTGAGTGAACACAGCCCCTACAAGACATGAATCCCTCTAACTCTTCTATATCACTCTCCCCACAGCCTGATTGCCACTTTACAATTAATTGAAAAACCTGTGCTTTTAAGTTGCTGCCAGGTGACTAAGCAGGAATAAACACACGTACAGGTGTCTCAGGAAGTGCAACTCTAATGCCTCGTGATTCTGAAATGACTTCCCTCTTGAGTGTGCTCCCCGCAGCCTGGCTCCTAGCTAGGCAGCCAGTTTCTTGCAAAGTGGCTCACTTGCAAGTCAGGTGAAGATGGGAAAACAGTTGTTATGCCAGCTTTATTAGTGGGAATATGGATGGATTAAACAAGAAGTACAGTCTTGACTTGTGATCCTTCAGTGAGAACAGCTATTTTACAGATGAGCATGGAGGGCTGTGAGTACCATCTTCTCATCCTAGGTCTTGAGCCTCTCTTTGTCCTGGCTCCTGTCTACCTGTCCACCTCATTTTCTCCCTTGAGCACCCGACTCTGCATTTCTTCTCTTTTCCAGATGGTGCCATCTCCTTTCTCATCTCCACATTTCGCATGTTTGGCAAAGTCTTATCCATTCTCCAAAATGCATTTTATTTTATTATTTTATTTTATATTAAAATTTATTTTTATTCTTATTTTTATTTCAGACACCCAACCAAAATGCATTTTAAATATTTCTTCCTCTAGGAAAGCCCCAGCTCTCTTAAGCAGAGTTATTCTGTCTGCCATGCCTCCCCTTGCCTATGATAGAACATATAGCATATTGAAATCAACTGATCCAGTTATGTGTCATTCTCTCTACTTTCCTCTCAGTTTTCTGAAGGTCAGAGCCTATATCTTATTCATCTTTGATGCCTAGCAATAGTAGAAAATTAATAAATAGCTGCAAATATGTCAGACAACTGAAAAGTTAGATGCCATCTTAAAACTTTGTCCAATGATCTACAAAACAGGTTAGGACAAAATCAAACTTTTTTTCTTTTTCTTTTTCTTTTTCTTTTTCCTAGAAGGCTGACAGAGTACATCACCTGTGTGCAAGATAATAAGCTTTAAATCCTACTCAAAGCCAAGGAAGTAATTTTACATCCTGACTTCCTGTGAGACTTAGACCCACCATAGATACGGCACCTGGCTTTGTCATCTGTTCTCCTCCTATCCTAATTGGATTACATCACCAAGGGAAATCCCAGAGTGTGGTCACTCTACTTGTTTTCATGTGGTTCTTTATCCCAGGGTGATTCAACTGGGTAGAGAACTGAGATGGAGAGGAAGTGGCTTTTGTATTCAGAAGTTGAAGCGCAGAACAGAGAAAACTGAAATATAAACTAAGCAGGGTAGCTAGCCTGGCCTTTGGGAAACAATCTTAGCTGGGTGCAAAGTGAAGGGGCACCTACCATAGGGGCTTTAGGAAGCTGCTCTGCATGTGGGAGGGTGAGAGGCATTTATCACATGGCATTTTAGGATGTTTCACTGCCCACATAGAGCACACACCCCCCTTCTCCACCAGTAGTGCCTTTCTTCAAGACAAAGGGGAGAAATCTAGCCCCTGCCCTGCCCCTCCTCAGTAGTCGCCAAAGCACAAATGTATTGTGCTTCAACAATTCCTTTGTGAATCTGTTGTCTGGAGTTTGGGAACTTTTCTCCATAGAAATAATACTCTAAAAGCTGGTTAGATTTCCACCCGGTTCACTAATCCATGATATACCTGAGGCAGAGAATCAATAGAACCTTTCCAACTATACCTAACCGATCTCTACAGTATGATTTCCATGAGAAAGCACAGCTAGGGCCTCACAGAGGGAGGCTCATTCTCCCCTCCTTTTCTTTCCTGACGCAGAGGCTTCTAGGCCCTTGGTATTCACAGGAAATGCTCTGTGGGCCATGGTCTGGAACATCAAATGGTTTCCCATGATTTTGACAAGACACACTTGTGCTGTTGCATTCAGAGGAGACCCTTCTCCATCTCTATCTTCTCCCACAGCGAAAATGAACTTGCAGGGTCAGTCAGGTGGGGGAAGAAATGGCCTTGTCCCAGTGGTGGAGTGGGGACTCCAACTCTGGAAAACCTGTTCTTCTATGTGGGCCATTCTTGTGTTGAGAGTGTGTATGTTGAGGGCTAGGAGGACTAGCTTATGAGTATATGAGTGTGCAAGTGTGTGTGCATGTGTCTGTGTATCTGCATGGGCTCACAGGTAGAGCTGGGTGGAAACAGTGTTTGCCTCCATTTGCCAGTTTGTTTCTACATGCAGATTCCCATCATTCCATTGGTACTTCCTTCAGTCTATGACATTTCTCCTTAGTTTTCTCAGCCCACTCTTGGCCAGGGAGGGCTGTTTGTTGGTGTTCCAAGTCTGGCTTTTCCTCTTGGGGTTTCATCACATAGTTTTATTTTGGGGTACCACAGAAAATAAAATAATTATTATTAAATTTTTGAGAATAATCTGCATATGACTTTATTATATCTGACGACATTTTACTTATGGACTCATTTAGGGCTTTTTATAAAGAAAAGCAGAGAGTGCTACCAAAACATTCCAAGCATATGAAGAGAGATGGGGAAGTGGCATTAAAATATTTGTGATCTGACTGTGTACTTACCGGGTTATAAACACAAATTTCCTACCCCCTAGAATGCTTCTGGCTAATAGTTCTAAAATGCAGACACATGGTTTGGCTTTAAGATAAAGCTCTATAGTTCAGGAAACCTCTACCCTCAATGTCACCTTAAGGCTTAAAAATAGCTTTCTCATGACATTTGCTATTCTGCCTCTAAGTCTGTCTCTCCACCCCCTTCCCCTCATTCAGATTGTGCTGTCAGGAGACAGGGACTTCTAAAAGAGTCTACCCAATGATTCTGAAATTTTATCTGGCCCGTGACCTAGCTGGCCATTGATGTCACACTCCCTGTCATCCTTTTCCTGTAACTCAAATAGATGATGGCAGCAGGGGTGGGAGATGATGCAAGTGCTTCTGACCTCAGACGAATGTTTGTATTCATACAAAACAATCATAGCACTTTCTAGAAAATTAAAAAAATATATATTAGGGAAAGTTTGGGGACACTTTCCCCAAATGATGCACTAATCCTAGTGCCATTCATACTCAACAATGCTGATTGACACCATCCATAATAACAACAATCACCCAAATGAGATTGCTTTCATTTGGACCATTAATGGTACTGCTGTTTTCAAACAACTTTTTGAAGCTAAATAATATGGCCAAGAAGCTGATAAGTATGTTCAGATGCAGACATTCCTCCTTACTTTGGAATTATGGAAAGGCAAATCCATTGTTGACCTAAACTCATGAGAGGCAGAGGATTACAGAGATGGTGTTTGGTCTTGCTATTGGAAGACATACCGGAACTGTCTCCAAGGTTTGACACCTGGCCAGAACTAGCCTTGAGGAAGGATACGGCTGCTGAGGAGTGTGGGGGTTTGTGATCCTTGGGTCATGGAAAAACAGAACATAAGAAGGCTTTGAGTATCTTGCTATGTGTTCAACTGCATTTTTTTCATTGCTTTCTCTAACGTGTTTTCATTGAATTCTTGTGCCAACTTATTCATTTAAAAAAGAAAAAATGAAAAACATCACTTTGGAATAATGCATTTAAGAAGGGCCCTCCAGGTTTATTTCTGTCCCCCACCCCATTTCTCACCTGGGTGGTCAGTACTGAGTGCCTCCAAGAATTAGACCTGAGTATTTGTGGGGTTTTTCCCCTCCATTTCTAAGGGTCCCAGAGATTCTGCTTCAATGCCACAGTTGAACCTTAGGAAGTGTGTGTATGTCAGAGACTTAAAGGAAGAATATCATTAGAAATTAGAACTTGAATTAACAGGAATGTGGAGACTAATGCTTCTGCTCAGGAAGCTGTTATCTTAGACCCCCAGAAACCATGTCTTTAGAGCTGCCTTAAGGACCGTGGTGTGGGTCTGCTAACTTCACTTTTGACTAAACTCTTGTTTGTTTGTTTTTCTCTGCATGTGTCTTATTCCCTCCTTGTTGTAGAGGTGAATCCACTGAGGAAATGGTGTAGGAGGCCAGTGAGGAGGTAACTTCACAGTAACTGTTGTCAAGAGGGTCCTATCTAAGGCATCATGGGAGATTTTTTCCCCACCTTGACCCAGGTCTTTGTCATACTGTAGACTTTGAATAAACTGGGAATTACTAAAAAAAAAATAACTATCGTCTCCTAAACCATTTGTCATTGTACTCATTCTGAGAGTATTGTTACAAAGAATTGCCCTCCCAATAAACTGGCTTACTTTTGTCTTCAAGGATAGGAATCAGTAGGGGTTGGTTACATTGTCCAGTTTATGTGGGCCAAAAATAGATTTCTTGCTCCAATCCCAGGCGTAGCTAGGAGGGTGCCAAAGTCTGGGTAAGGCCAGCTGAACCTCGGAGGCAGGCTCGTGATGCTGCGCGATGGGTCGTCTCATGTGTAGGGCAGAATTGCTACCAGTTATGAAACACGGGGTGCTGTGTTAGTAATTAACAGCTATTTATAAGTGGCTATTCTATATGAAGTTCCAATCCAGGAGCTGGCAGGAAGAAGTAAAAGAGAACTAAAAAGCAACATGCTAAGTGCAATGTGGTATCCTGGATTGGATCCTGCAACAGAAAAAGAACATGAGAGGAAAAACTGGTGAATGCCGAATTAAGTCTAGAGTTGAGGTCATAGTAATGTACCAGTGCTAATTTCTTCATTTTGAAAAATGTATCATGGTTATATAAGATATTAACATAAGGGGAAGCTGAGTGAAGGGTATATAGGAACTTGCTGTACTATCTCATCTCAACTTTTCTGTGGATTTAAAACTATTCCAAAATAAAAAGTTTCTTTAAAAATAAAACAAAAAGGCACATACCACCCAAGCTCACAGTAACCTTACTTTGCTAAACTCGGTCTCTGGCTGGTGGTGAAAGATTCTCCGAAATGATGACTACATAATTTACATAAGTTTTTTCAAGGAATACACATTTTTACTGAATGTTTTCTTTTGGATATTTCCTGTTAGAAAGGTACTTCCTTTGGATGGCTTGCTTAGTTGAACTGACACGGAAAGGAGTATGTGATTTGTTCTGACCTTTTTGTACCGTCTGCATCAGAGACCAAGTATATATTAAATGGTAAATGAGAATCTCAGAATACCTTCCACCTGGCCCCTTCACATGGGGCCTTAAGGACCTTCAGCGTGTGCAAGGTTTAATAGCAAAGAGATGATCCCACCCTGCTGGGAAAAGAAGGTATTACTGAGCAATCAAAGATAAAATTACAGGATTATAAAAGAGATACAGAATGTTTCAGCGAGTCTCCTTATTAAAAGAAAGTGCCTAGAACGTTTTGTAAGAGGACAGTGTGTATTATCCAGAGAGATTAACTTACCAGTGAAACAAATTCAACGATAGATATGCTAACAGTTGAGGAAAGAAAGGGAAAAAAGTAGAGCTGCATGTGGTCTCTGCATGCTGCATTAGAGAAGGTGTTGATGACTCAACTCCAGCCCAGTCAAACTAGCTAAGAAAGTAAATGGGCCTTGGTAGGTGTTGATATCTTGAGGAGATCCTGCTTTTAGAAACCTTCGTAGAGGGGGTGCCTGGGTGGCTCAGTCGGTTAAGTGTCCAACTCTTGACTTGGTCTCAGGTCACAGTCTCATGGTCTCATGGTTCGTGAGTTCGAGCCCTTGCATCAAGCTCTGTGCTGACAGCATGGAGCCTGCTGGGGATTCTCTCTCTTCTCTCTCTGCTCCTACCACTCTCATTCTCTCTCTCTCTCTCTCTCTCTCTCTCTCTCTCTCTCTCAAAATAAATAAACTTAAAAAATTAAAAAGAAAAAAAAGAAATCCCCACAGAGCAAAAAGCAGTAATGAAGAGCTCCTAATGGAAAACTAGACATTCTGAACCCCCATTCAAACTGTCTTTCCCTTCAGTAAAGGGCAGGAGAGTCTGAGAAAACAATTCCTGCCGAGGACTCAGAGCATTCTGTAGATAGAACAGAATCACCCGAGCTTGGTCCCACTGGCAGAATTATTGATGCAGCAGGTCTGGGGTGGGACCCTGGGAATTTATAATTCCAGCCCATTCTCCAGCGATGTTGATGCTGTAGATCTGGCTACCACAATTTGAAAATGTAGACTTTCTTTCTGAGTATTCATAGTGAATCCAGTGTATATATTTATTTATTTTTGTTTTAAAACCCTCCATTATGTATGTTTTTCTTTTCTTTAGGATCCTTTTACTTCTTTCCCCCGGTGCTGTAGCAATAAAGCTAGCAACAGGAATTGGAGTCCATGTGTCTGTTTCTGATTGTCCTCTCTAGAGATACTGAAGATGGGAAGTGGCATTTAGGGACATAAATATTACAAACCATGGGTATTTTAGATTTGGGCACCCCACATCTTGCTGCCTTGGCATTTTCCCTCAGGGCTTGTAGGGTGAGGGTGCTGCAGACCCTACAGTGTGTTCAGAAGTCTGATGGGTAAGTCATTTGACCCACATGGGAACCTGTTGGACAAGGGGCCATGGGTAGGGGACCCAGGTATTAGGGTGTGTCATACTGTGGATGACAGCAGAGACATCCCTGAAGATCTGCTCCATCCAGTGTTCGATTTCCTCCCAAAGAGCTGAAAGAGAATGTCATCTAAACATGCGTGATCTTTCCATTTATGAACTTCCAGGATGGTGGGAATCAAGATTTGCTCACTCTTTCTTTTAAAAAATTTTTTAAAAAAATTTGTTTCTTTTTCAAGATAAAAAAGGAGCACGTGGTTGATAGGGAATGTCTAGATAATTTATAAAGGACAAAGAAAAAAACACATTTTATGTAATCATATAGGTATAATCTTTTCAATATTTAAAGGCACATCTTTCTAGTTTTTTATTTTTGCTTTTTTTCTCCCCCATCTTATGTACATAATATAAATAAAATCTAAGCATGCATATACAAATGCCACTTTTTGTTTTGTGGTAGCATGTGGACCGTGCCGATTGTTGCCTCTAGATGACTGCGCCATCTCATTCAGCTCGGAGGCCAATGAATGTCTTTACTCCGACCTGTGGTTTGCACTAGGCCCACTCCCACCTGTCCCCCACTCCCTGAGCTCATTGCCTCTCCTGTAACTCTGCTCAGCTACACGGGGCTGGCAGGAGACACATGGGCTCCCCTCATGCTCAGTGCTTTTCTCCATGCTGTTCCCCTTTGCTCCTAGCACTATTCCTCCAGATACCTGCATGACCAGTTCCTCATGTCTTCCAGGTTGTTAATCAAGAGTCCCCTCAACTGTGAGGTCTTCTTGGCCCACTTCTTCCAGGGCGCCTGGGTGTCTCAGTTGGTTAAGCATACAACTCTTGATTTGGGCTCAGGTCATGATCTCACGGTACGTGGGTTTGAGCCTTGTGTTGAGTGGCATCCATCAGCACAGAGCCTGCTTGAGATTCTCTCTCTCCTTCTCTCTCTGCTCCTCCCCTGCTGGTGCATTCTCTCTCTCTCAAGATAAATAAATAAACATTTTTAAAAACTATCACATACTTCTTCCACAAAGCTCATTTTCTCCTCCTGAGCAATTGTGACTAACATACTATGTATTTTACTTGTTTATCTTAATTGTTATCAGCTTCCCCAATGAGAATATAAGCTCCATGACAGGAACTATCATCTCCATTGTTCCCTGCACTGTCCCCAGTCCAGGATTGACACTCTGTGAATACTTGTTTTAACATGTGGAAGGAAGGAATTTAGCAATGCGTCGGGAATCATGTTCCATGTCCATTAATATCTTCTATTATGATTTGAATACCCTTGTTTTCATTTAATAACTTTTCTTTCCATTACACCAATATATAATACACTACAGTTTATTAAACATCAGTTGAATAACTAATATACCATCATTTGAATATTATCCTCAATTCAGTATATAAATTTTTACTTATTTGGCTGCAATAATCAGGGCTTTACCAAACAACTTTGTATATATTTACTCAAATCTTTAATAATTTCCTTAGGATAAATTTCCAGAAAATAAATTTCTGGTCAAAAAGAAAGTGTCTTTAAGTTTTTAAATGCACATTCTCAATTCACTCTCCACAAAGGCTGTATCTTTCTCAAAGCAGTGATTTACAAAGCTCATTTCTCCTCACCTTTGATAATACTAGATATTAAAAAAAATATTCCCAACTTTATTAGTAAAATAGTAACATTAAAAAATTTATATTTCTTTCATTACCAGTATAATTGATTTTTTTTCATATTTTTGTTGGACATGTACATTTCCTTTATACATTTTCAGTTTGTGTTCTCTGCTTAAATTGAGGTAGGTGAGCTTTCTTTTACAGCTTTGCTGGTGCTCTTTATATAAATAAGCATTTTTAAAATGCATATGGTTAATATTGTTTACCATTTTCTTTTTATTCATTTATTTAAATTTAAGTTAGTTAACATACAGTGTAGTATTGGTTTTAGGAGTAGAACCCAGTGATTCATCACTTACCTCTATCACCCAGGACTCATCCCAACAAGTGCCCTCCTTAATGCCCATCACCCATTTAGCCCATACCCCATTCTCCTCCCCTCCAGAAACCCTCAGTTTGTTCACAGTATTTAAGAATCTCTTTTGGTTTGCCTCTTTAAATGTCTTCATGATACTTTTTGATGTGCAGAACATTTTAATGTTCATGGAATGGGATATGTATATCTTTGTTTCAAACTATTTTTTATTTTATGTTTAAAATGCTTAACTCATCCTGAGATTATCTGAATATTTCTATTTCTTCTAGTTGTTTTATGGCTTTAACATTCCCTAAATTGTTGTAAATCTTCCATTTCCATTTATTTGATAATGTCATTTCCCTTGCTTACTGGAAATTTCCCTGTATTACATAGTAATTTGAATGTATTCTTTGGTTGTTCCTGCTTTTATTTTGTTTTATAAACCTGCACCTTTCTGTAGCAGAAACCCACCTTAAAGTTTATTAGTTTTATAATATGTTTTTGATATCTGAGGCTAAATTACTTTTAATTTTTAAAATTATATCAACTTTTTACTTTTTTTTTTCTTCTTTTTTTTGGCTTGAAGAAGAAATTCAGGATTATTTTGCCATTTTTTTTCATTTTTTTCATTTTTCAAATTGTTATATTGAATTTGTAGATAAATCTGAGAAGAAATGACTTCTTTTTGTGTCCAGTTAGCTAACTATCTAAACCATATTTTTTTGAGACATTATTAAATGTGACTCAATGTGCAATTCGTAGTTTCTGCAGATTCTTCAAGTTCACAGTAACTCTCTGTCTGTCTGAGCAGCACCTTTTCCTACCCTAGCTGCCTGGTTTTCCAACATTAGAAGTCAATGCCTCACATCACAGCTGTGGTTCCCAAGATGCTGAGTCACTGTGGCCTCCCTGGGGCTGCCTCTGTAGCCCATCTTTGTGCTGGTGAGGTGGGAACCTGTGTCCACCAGTGTATATGTGTGAGTTTGCATTTCCTCCCCAGCTGGTAGCTAGGAATGAATGCCACCGAATAGATGCAGAAGGACGACAACCAGTAAATGGTTTATCAGTTCAAGAAACCACATGATAAAGGATAGCTGTTCGATGACTTTTTTGTTGGTACAGATCTGAGTTTTGGAGAAGGACAGTGGGGTGCAGACTGTGTCTTTTTTTTAGGGGTTTCTTTCTTATGAGATGCAACTCTGGATAGGTTTATAATAAAAAATAGCTTATTTCTAAATATAGCTTTTGCTCTAGGTCAGGCACCATTCTAAGTACTTTCCACATATAAATTCATTTAATCCTCACTAGTACCTTATGAGGGAAATCTTATTATTATTCTAGTTTTATAGCTTATCTCAATTGAACTCCCTATGCCTTACAGAAGGCAGAAATTCACTTTAAATCCTGGCATCAGGTGGTCTATCAAATTAATTTTTAGTGTGTGTTCCATCTTTTTCAGCCTTCATTAATATTTTAGAATTGTACTTAGGGAAACACTTAGGGCTGCCAGCTAGGTGCATTTTAAACTGGGATTCATATTTTTTTGTATTAAAAATAAAGCAGAGATACCAAATTCTACGAAAGAAGGATGTATTACTTAATAAATTCTAAGGCAAACACCCTTGTACCACTACAAAGTCAATAAATAGATGTTAGCCTGTCTTCCCACGGCTTCTCTGTTTGTCTCATCCCTATCTTGAATCTCTTTGTCCCACAAAAAGTAACTGCTATCCCGACTTTTCCAGAACCATTTTCACAGGTTTTTGTATAGTTAGATTGCAAATTGTGCCTTCCTAATTACCAAAGTTTTATCTTGCCCAATTTTTAAAAGTTTGATGTATTTTTTTCACTTATCTGAGTTTATAGGTTTTTTCTACATTTGCTTTTTTCCTTGTAAATTACCCCTAAGAGAACACAAAGTCATCTGACCCATAGACTTTTCTAAAGTGCAGGTTTTGGGGTGCCTGTGTGGCTTAGTTGGTTAAGCATCTGACTTTGGCTCAGGTCATGATATCGGGGTTCGTGGGTTCAAGCCCCATGTCAGGCTCTGTGCTGATAATTAGAGCCAGTGGCCTGCTTCAGATTCTGTCTCCCTCTTTTTTTCTCTCTCTGCCCCTCTCCTGCTCATGCTCTGTCTTTCTCTCTCTCAAAAACAAATAAACATAAAAAAAATCTAAAGTGCAGGTTGTGCTGATTGTGTATTTGTGGTTTCATTTAACACTTTATTCTTTCTATTCCTTACAAATTGGCAGGTGGATCCAGAGACTTGATAGGGTTTAGGATAGACGCATTTGGCAAGAGTTTAAATGGTGTGGAGTTCTCTCATCAAAAGGTGCATAGTATCTTAATTTCTCTCTCTCTCTGATGATAGCAGCTGTTGATACTCAATGTCTAGATCCATTAATTCACTGAAGGTTGCAAAATTGTTTTCTTTTATCATTTCTTTTTCATTGATTCATTGAAGTAATTTTAAACAAGCAGTTTTTCTCATTTACTGTTTGATACTCTGTGCTATAGTTCTTTTAGAAAAGGCAGAAAAATTGCTTTAGTCTGTCCTTTTATTTACCAATTTTCCAATTAAGGGATTGATTTCCTGTCTTTCTGCAAAGGTGACCAAATAGGCTTTTAAGAAATACTGTTATGAATGTGGAGATTTAACATATTTGATAGGTTTTGATCAATTGCAATTACTACCTAGTTTCAAGTTCAAATTGTCTCATGTTTTGCCAGGGGGAGCCTCTTCAAGTTGCCCCCAGACTTTGTGTCACAACTGTAGTAGTGATCTTTGATAGCTTCCTTGTTAGCTAGTATGACAGGATACGCCAGGCTCATTTGACATACTTCCTGGAATCACCTATCTCTCCCCAAAAGACAGAATCTCTTTTAGTGTGATGGTATTTCAGGATTGCTAGGATATCTGCATGCTAGGCGTGTTGTATTGAGTTTGTAATCATTTTTAGTCTTTTTGATGGGTAGAACTGAGAACTGTATATATATATTTACACACTACCTCATGAGTAAATACTGATTTTTCCAATTCAATCATGATTACACTTTTGTGCTTACTCTCCCATATTCTTCTGTTTACTCTTTTTCCACGTTGAGCATCTTGAGTGTTAAAGACTCAGGAAATGACAAAATTGGAATACCCCAAAAGTACTCACTTACTCTATCTAATATTACACATATAACATCCTACAAAATAACCATATTAATACTGACAAATCTATTTTCACAATACACACTCTCCCTATTTTTAAATTATAAAACTATATCTACATTATCTGAGCATACAGGGATTACGTACTATATACCAACGTCCATTTATATATATGAACCTCCAGAGATGCCTGGGTGGCTCAGTCTGTTGGGCATCTGACTCTTGATCTTGGCTCAGATCTTGGCTCAGGTTCCTGAGGTCAAGGCCCACATTGGGCTCTGAGCTGATGGTGAGGACTCTGCTTGGAATTCACTCTCTCCATCTCTGTCTGCCTCTATCCTGCTTGCATTCTCCCTCTCTCTCTCAAAATAAATAAATAATTAACAAAATTATATATACGAACCTCCATTCATCTTGATTCTTTCAGTCATTATATATCTATCACCCTATCATTAATTCTTATATTGATGTCTCTCTAGTCATTTTGGTTATTTGAATCATATTCCAATGGGCACAACAACAAGAAAGGCTCATTAAAACAATGTTACCTGAGTTCTTGTCTGTTTTCACTTTGGCCTTTTAAATTTAAATGTCAGTTTTGCTGGATATAAAAACTTAGGCCCACATTTCTTGAGAATGTAAAATATATTACCCCATTTGTTTTTGGAATAAAACATTGCAGTTGAAAAGTCTGAGAATGACTGAATTTTATTTTTCTATGAATAAGTAATTTTCTCTGAGGCTCAACTAAACTTTAAAAATGTTGCTCTAAAATTCAATAGTCATTCTGAATCAACCTTTAGGTATGCTCTTTTAATGTATACTTTTCTTAATTTTAATTTTAGGAAATATCAGTGTACTTGCTTTCTCCCTTTTCTTTGGCTTTCTTTTTCAAGGATTTTTATTATTGATATATTGAATGATGTTTGTCTTTCTTTAATTTGTGATTTACTATAGAATCTCATTGTATCTCCTCTTTAAAAATTTTAAATATTTTCCTCCATTTTGCCTTCTATTTCTCTTAGAGAATTATTCATTATGTGTATTCATATTCTGTTTCTTCTTGTTTAGTCTTTATTTCTCAAATGATTTATTCTTTTATTTCCAATTGTTTTTGTGGTTCTTATACTGCCCTTGTGAATTTTCTCATTCATCTCTTTCATCTCTCGTATTGTTTTCTGGAAGTTTCCTAATTTTCTTTGAAATAGAAGCAATGGAAGGTGACTTTGTCATGAGCACTTACTGGCTATTAGAGGTTTTAGTGCTCTGAGGTCCATCAGGTGCCCCATTGCTTCACTTTATGTTCTTGCACACAGGCCGGTATCCTACAGTGTCTTTATAACTTTTGTTGGTTTATATTTTACCCTTGCATTTTGAGGTTTATAGAAATATCTTGTCACCTAGTTTTGTAATGAATATTTTTGTGGGATTCTTCTTTGTCTATCCAGTTCTGTTTTTATTGGGGGATTTAGAGAAATTAAAAAAAAAAAAACTGCCAGCATCTCAAAATCCTCATTTTATTTTGTTTGCGTATATATTTTCACCAATCATCAGATATTTATTAAATGACCTATGACAGGTCCTTTTACAGACCCTGAGGATATACCTCTGAAGAAAACAAAATTCCTGCCCTCAAGAAGCATATATTATAATGAATAAAGATAGGATTACACATGTTCACCAGTAAAAAAGTGAGAAAATTGTCAGGTATAATTAAGCTCCATCAAGAAGATACAAAAAGGTAATATGTACTCAATTTTTAGTCCATTTCAATACATATATATGTATATGTTATATCACTAGACTATATATATGTATATATATGTGTATATATATATATATATATATGTGTGTGTATATCATTAGAATAGAACTTTCTAAACGACAAAGCATGTTTTCATATATTGCATTCTTTTATTCTGACTTTTACCTCACAGATAGGGTAGATTTTGTTTCCCATATAACAGGGAGACATTTCAGACTCAGTAATTGTAAGTGACATGCAGTACCTTTAAAGACAGGGCTTCAACTGGTATCTTTTTAAAAATGTTTATTTATTTTTGAGAGAGAGAGAGAGATAGAACATGAATGCGGGAGGGACAGAGAGAGGGAGACACAGAACCCAAAGAAGGCTCCAGGCTCTGAGCTGTCAGCACAGAGCTCCACGCGGGGCTTAAACTCAAGAACCATGAGATCATGACCTGAGCTGAAGTTGGCCTCTTAACCAACTGAGCCACCCAGGTGCCCCTAATCTGGTGTCTTTTGAAACCATTTGCTCCTCTCCAATTTAATATTTTATGTATTTCATACCACATGCCACAAAACACTGTGCTGGAGGCTTGGGATGAGACATTTTTGACCAAAGGAATTAATATTCCATAAGAGATAATAAGATGTATACTAATGGTATTAGTGTGTGGGGAGAGGGTTAAATGAAGTTGTGCAGGCATGGAGGAAGAATGAGGTCTCCCTTTCTGTGGTGGGGAGTATTGGTGAAGCGTTTATGAAGGAGATGGTGTTTGAATAACATTTACCTATGGAGAAAGTGGGGGATTTCTGGGTGGGATGAGCCGTATGAACAAGGACACATAGGGATGTACTCAATATAATTGGAGGATAACTAGAGTTCATTTATTGGTTTATTTTTTCCATCATATACTTATTCAACAATTTTGGTAGCTACTAAGTGCCAGGTGCTGTGCTGGGGGAGAGATAATAAGGAGAGATAAGAAAGGAGCTTAGTCTAGTGAGCAAGAGTATTGCTCTTTAACCTGATACAAAAATGAGACCCGATGGATCAAATCTTCACTCACTTGCAGTGCACAACATGGGCAAGCAGCTATGAGCTGAGGAGCAGAGAAATTTAAAGCTGAGATTTTGAGCTACCCTCCTGGCAAGGTCCTTTGTGTTCCTGACCTTGAAGAAATCAGTTTTCTTGGAGCATATTATGTGTGAAAAGCAGTGCTGGGGAGAAAGACTAGAAAAGCGTATTGAGAGTTATTTGGTAGTGCGCTTTAAATGTCATGATAAGGAATTTATTTTTCTTTAGTAAAGAGCTCTTGAAAGTTTTTGATGAGAAGACAGACCCAAGATGCCAGTGCAGTATGATGGAAATAGTACCACTTTGAATTTAGCCAGGCAAGAATTCAAAAGTTAGCTCTCCCACATTCTAA
This sequence comes from Acinonyx jubatus, assembly GCF_027475565.1. NCBI lineage: Eukaryota > Metazoa > Chordata > Mammalia > Carnivora > Felidae > Acinonyx > Acinonyx jubatus. The sequence continues at coordinate 40,860,587 of NC_069382.1, forward strand.
AAGTATCACAGATTGGCAAATTTCATTTTCCTGATCTGTAAAAATGGGAATTTATTCATTTATTTATTCACTAACCCTTTACTTTGTGTATTCATTCATTTTTAAATTCAAATAATATTTAATAATTACTATATTCTAGAGCTATTCTGTCCAATCTAGTAGCTCCTATCCCATGAAGCCAATGGACATTTGAAATGTTAATAATTTGAATTGATATGTGCTGTAAGTATAAAATATATGCCAGATTTTAAAATCTTAGTATGAGAAAAAATATGAAATACCTCATTAATAATTTTTATGTTGAACGAAAACCCAAAAGACTCCACCAAAAAGCTGCTAGAACTGATATATAAATTCAGCAAAGTCACAGGATACAAAATCAATGTACAAAAATCAGTTACATTTCTCTACACCAATAATGAAGCAACAGAAAGAGAAATCAAGAAATCTGTTCCTTTTATAATTTCACCAGGAACCATAAAATACCTAGGAATAAACCTAACCAAATATGTAAAAGATCTATATGGTGAAAACTATAGAAAGGTTATGAGAAATTGAAGACACAAAGAAATGGAAAAGCATTCCACGCTCATGGATTGGAAGAACAAATATTGTTAAAATGTCAATACCACCCAAAGAAATCTACACATTCAGTGTAATTCCGATCAAAATTGCACCAGCATTCTTCTCAGAGCTAGAACAAACAATCCTAAAATTTTTATGGAACCACAAAAGACTCCAAATAGCCAAAGTAATGCTGAAAAAGAAAACCAAAGCAGGAGGCGTCACAGTCCTGGACTTTAGCCTCCACCACAAAGCTGTAATCATAAAGGCAGTTTGGTACTGGCACAGAAACAGACACACAGACCAATGGTATAGAATACAGAACCCAGAATTGGACCCACAAATGTATGGCCAACTAATCTTTGACAAAGCAGGAAAGAGTATCCATAGAAAAAGACAGTCTCTGTAGCAAATGGTGCTGGGAGAACTGGACATCAACATGTAGAAGAATGAAACTGGATCACTTTCTCACATCATACACAAAAAATAAATTCAAAATGGATGAAAGACCTAAATGTGAGACAGGAAACCATCAAAACCCTAGAGGAGAAAACAGGCAACAACGTCTTTGACCTCAGCCACAGCAACTTCTTAGTCAACATGTCTCCAAAGGCAAGGGAAGTAAAAGCAAAAATCAACTATTGTGACCTCATCAAAATAAAAAGCTTCTGCACTGCAAAGGAAACAATCAACAAAACTAAAAGGCAACCAACGGAATGGGAGAAGATATTTGCAAATGACATATTGGATCAAGGGTTAGTATCCAAAATCTGTAAAGAACTACCAAACTCAACACCTGAAAAACAAATAATCCAGTGAAGAAATGGGCAGAAGACATGAAGAGAAACTTTTCCCAAGAAGACATCCAGATGGCCAACAGATACATGAAAAACATGCTCAACATCACTCATCATCAGCGAAATACAAATCAAAACTACATTGAGATACCACCTCACACCAGTCAGAATGGCTAAAATTAACAACTCAGGAAACAAAAGATGCTGGCAAGGATGTGGAGAAACAGGAACCCACTTGGACTGTTGGCAGGCATACAAACTGGTGCAGCCATTCTAGAAAACAGTGTGGAGATTCCTCAAAAATTTTAAAATAGAACTAGTATATGACCCAGCAATAGTACTACTAGGAATTTATCCAAAGGGTACAGGAGTGCTGATTCATAGGGGCACATGTACCCCAATGTTTATAGCAGCACTTTCAACAGTAACCAAATTATGGAAAGAACCCACATGTTCATCAACTGATGAATGGATAAAGAAGATGTGGTTTATATAAACAATGGACTACTACTTGACAATGAGAAAGAATGAAATCCTGTCATTTGCAGCACCATGGATAGAACTGGATTATGCTAAGTGTAGTAAGTCAGTCAGAGAAAGACAGATGTCATATGTTTTCACTCATACATGAAATTTGAGAAACTTAACAGAAAACCACAGGAGAAGGGAAGGGGAGAAATAGTTTCAAACAAAAAGGGAGACAAACCATAAGTGACTCTTAAAAACAGAGAAGAAACTGAGGGTTGATGAAGGTGAGGAACAGGGGAGGGGAAAATAGGTGATGGGCAGTGAGTAGGACACTTGTTGGGATGAGCACTGGCTGTTGTGTGTAAGTGATGAATCACAGGAATCTACCCCTGAAACCAAGAGAACACTGTATACACTATATGTTAGCTAACTTTACAATAAATTATATTTAAAAACAAATAAAATGATAAATTTAAAAAATTAGTATTTATTTATTTTTGAGACAGAGAGGGACAGAGCATGAGTGGGGGAGGGGCAGAGAAAGAGGGAGACACAGAATCTGAAGCAGGCTCTAGGCTCTGAGCTGTCAGCACAGAGCCTGACGCGGGGCTCGAACACATCAACTGTGAGATCATGACGTGAGCCATAGTCAGATGCTCAACCGACTGAGCCACCCAGGCACCCCAAATAAAAAAATGTTTATGTTGAATACATGTTGAAAGAAAAAGAATTTGGATATATTGGACTAAATAAAAAATATATTTAAAAAATAATTTCAGTAGTTTTTAAATTTTTTTTTAATATGGCTATTAGAAAATTTAAATGTGACCATATTTATGGCTTAAGCTATATACTCTATGACAGTGCTGTTCTAGATACTGGGCATATAGTATTGAATAATTTAGTGGTAGGAGACAGATAATAAATGAGAGATTTTAAATATCAAAACCATATAATCTTAGAATGCAAAATAGGTGTTGTGAAGAGTGTAAAAGGGGGCATGCAGTGGAGAGGCACTCAGGCTTGAACAGAAAAAAGGGGAAAAGAACATAAAAGTGGGTTGAGAGACAGTTTGGGGATGTAATTTGGAGGACAAGGTTACCAGATTTGGGGATACATTATGTTTAGGAGATGAGGGAAAAGGAAAGAGGAATAAATCTTAAACTTATCTGGGGATGATTATGAAAGCTACATGTGACACAGTTTATAAGGCACCCAATATAATGCTTGGAACATATGACTCTCAGAAAATGGCAGCTGTGCTGATGTTTGGAGTCTGAGGGTGTTCATGATGATGGTGAATAGTGCCGCCATGAAGGAGATCTCTCTGGCATGGATTCGATTACAATTTTAAGGTTGCTTCATCACCATCTAAATCTTAAAGTGATGTCCCAAACAGGCAATAAAACTTTTCATTTGGTAGATTTTGATATGTCCAGTGTTTTTAGACATTTGTCTTCTCGTCTTCCCAACTGCCTCTCACGCCATCTTTGTTCTCTCTGGCACATCTGTTTATTGGTAACAATTTTGTTAGCTACTTCTCTTTGTTAGTGGGGCTTATCTAACTTATGTATTTATCCTCTCTCAGGAGCCCTGGCTAATTTCTCCCTTTTGGGGTCTTATAAGTACTGTTACCATCTGTTTAAATATTTCTTCAGTGACTGAAAAACAAACCAATGCCTTCCAAATACCAAATGCACACAGCGAATTCTATATCCCTCCTGAGTAGAAAATCTTACTTCTCTCTTTCTTTTATTGTCAAAATGACCATTTCCCACCAGTACCATGGAAATGGAGGATTTTTATCCACTGAGTGTGTGGTTTCTATCCAAGTGACAGGGTATGTATCTTTCTAGTTAATGGTGGATGGTGGAAAACAACACTCATGCTGGCTTTAAAGTGGACTCTGCAGATGTAGACATTGCACCTTTTCCATAGGCTATCCCGACACCACCCACTTTTAGCCAGCAGAACACATCCTTATGTGGGCAAAGTCACACTATAACATGTTATTTCCACTATATACATATCAGTATTGGGTATGAACTTTATGCCCAGTGACATTTGTCTTTTCCAGAGACAAAGCAATAATGTTGATAAAAGAGCAAAGGGGAGGTTATTTTATGTGGGATACAGATTTGCATGATTGAGGTAGAATTGGTTAATGGATGGTCACTTCAAGTCATTCCTTCAGCAACTTGAGAATGTCTTGTTTATCAAGACCCATGGCAGACAATGGAGATGGAGGGAAGTATAATTCCTAAATTAATCTTGTCTTCAAGATGTTTTTGGAGAGATGATTCTAAAAAACACTAATAAGGGGCGCACCTGGGTGGCTTAGTCAGGTAAGCATTGGAGCATGGCTCAGGTCATGATCTCATGGTTTGTGAGTTTGAGCCCTGCATCGGACTTTCAGCTCTCAGCACAGAGCCCACTTCAAATCCTCTGTCTCCTTCTCTCTCTGCCCCTCCCCCACCCATACTCTCTTTTTCTCTCCCTCTCTCTCAAAAATAAATAAACATTAAAAAAAGAAAAAAAATACTCAAAAAACAAAGACCAAGATCTAATCAAAATTTACAGCACAGATACTAAGGATGGGGAGACGTCAACAGTGAAGATGTAGGCGAAGTTCACAGAAATCTTGAAAGGGCTCCTGGATAAAATGGACCTTGACGTCTGGATGTGATTGAAATAGACTGGGAGGAGAGAGAACAGCATGACCTAAATGGAGTGGAACAGGACACATGGGAGAGACAGGGGAAGACAAGATTGCTCAAGACCCCGCAGTCAGGCAAGAAGCATGACTGCTGGGTCTTTAGGTCCCCATAAAGGAGGAGAGAAGGGAAAGAGACATTCTTCCTATTCCTGCCTCTTTTCAAAGTTAAATATTAGAGTATATGCAACAACATGCATCACACTGGAAATATTTTCATGTGTTAGACATTTCATCATACTACAGGGCATGCACTGAGAAGTTCAATTACTTCTGCCTCTAGCAGGGGCTTTCGGATGGCTCTTGCCTGAAGGTGTAGCTTCGTAGCAGCTGCAGGTAGAGTTCCATGATAGCCTTAAAATGCCTTTAGCCAAAATAAACATCAATGACCAGCATTCCAAGGGTAGCCAGCTAGTACTCAGAGCAATTCCAAGTATTACAAAGGAGCCCACATGAACAAAATGATTCACATTATTTTTTCCTTTCTCAATGGATCTTCCTCCAAGCAGAAAATGCCCAGAAAAAAAAAAAAAGGAAAGTTAGGCTTCTAGTGTCATTTCTTTAGGCTTTTGAAATCATTTAAATGACATCTCTTAGGGTTTTTTTTTTTCTATAACAGCTTTATTGAGGTATAACTCATATATCATAAAATTCACCTATTTAAAGTGTGCAATTCAAGGGTTTTTGTATATTCAGTAGTATAACTATCACCAAATAAAGTTGAGCATCATCATCACTAGAAAGAAACCCCCTTAGTGTTTGCTCCCAATCTTCCCTAACATCTCCCTCCCTGCTCTCCTACTCCTTGACAGTCACTAATCTACTTTCTGAATTCTAGATCTTTCTATTCTGAAAATTTCACATAAAGGGAATTGTACAATATATGATCTTTTGTGATTGGCTTTTTTCACTTAGCATACTGTTTTCAAGGTTCATGTGTGTTGCGGGCATGTGTCAGCACTCAAAAATTTTTTTTCCTGTTAATATGCCATTGTATGGATACAGCACATTTTATTTACCTGTTCTTCAGTTGATGGCCACATGGGCTGTTTCCACTTCTGGGCTATTATAAAGTATACTGCTATGAATATTTATGTACAAATTTTTAGGTAGACATGTATTTTTATTTCTCTTGAATGGAATATACATTCATTTCTCATTTTTCATGGTAGTTATGCTGTATAAAGTCACCAACTCGGAATGAGTAAATACTGAGCCATTGCTTCTAGAGGGAATACAGGGTTAAGTGCCTGCAAGTTGCTGGTCACAAGACTTCTGTCCACGGATCAATACATAAACTTGTTTTATGTGTGTTTCTATTTAAAGATGCCTTATTTAATATATTCCTTACAAATGATTGATTATGTGTACTATTTCTTTGCAATAAAACCCTAGCTGAGAAGACTCTTACACTTTCCTGACTCTAAGTAAGATGGTAAATCCCACTGGCTTTTAGCTTTATAACAATGCTGTCAATTATACTTTCACTATCCATTATTAGTTCATGAATCCACAAATTTAGCCACTTTTCCATCTTTCCCATAGCTTTGTCATAGAACTTTCTGGAGTGGTTTTACATTCACATCAACAAATTTCCTCTTCCTTATTCTGGATGTACAGTATTATCAATTAACGTGGAACTCACAGCCAGCATCACCATTACTCATGCCTGAATGAAACTTATTTAACACATGTGTTTACTCTGTAAAGCACACCATGATCTTCCTGTGCTTCCGAACACTAGACAGCACTTCAGCATTACTCTTGGGGATCATTTTAGGCAGTAAAATCACCAACAAAAATGCAAAAAATGTGGCACTAAACAGACCATGAATATAACACTTGTTTATAATATAAAAGATAAGAAGGCAGAACATTGCCTTGTTCAACCTCAGCTGGGATCATGTATGTCAGGTGACTCAAACTTTTGGTCTCTCCACACATGCCCGTGAATGATGACAAAAAAGCCATAAGTATTGATTTGTGTAACCACACATAAGTATTTGCAAGTAGGTAAATTAACAAATGCCTATGTGTGAATGACAAAGGTTGACTATACCTAGAAATGGAGTTGTTGGGTCATATAGTAACTCTATGTCTCAACTTTTGAAGATGGTTTTCCAGTGTGGGCTGCTGAATTTTACATTCTTGCCAGCTGTGTGAGGGCTCCTAATTCTCCACGTCCGTGCTAATGCTTTTTATTACCTGCCTTTTTCATTCTCACCATCCTGGTGGTTATGAAGTGATGTCTCCTTGTGGTTTGATTTGCATTTTCCTGATGGTGAATGATGTCAAGCATATTGTTATGTTGTACTGGTCCTTTGTATATCTTTGTAGAAATGTCTATTCAGATCCTTTGCAAACTTTTAAATTTGTATTATTTTCAAATAAAGTAAGCAGACCAGTACCACACTTTCAATAATGGGCAGAATGACTAGGCAGAAAATTAATAAGGGAATAGAAGGACTGAAAAGACATAAAACAACTTGACCTAACAAACATGTATAGAATTGTCTAGCTCTCCCTTTGTTTCTGTCAGTTTTTGCTTCCTGAATTTTCTGTGTTGTTATATGCATGCATATATATAATTATTGCGTCTTCCTGATGGCTCAGCACTCTAATCATTACACAATGTCCCTCTTTATCACTAGTATAAATTTTGTTTTAAAGTTATACTTTGTTTGATAGTATAGCTGCTACAACTTTCTTGTGGATGCTGTTTGCCTGATATAGCTTTTAAATCTTTTAACTTTTATCTATCTGTATCATTGAAGTTAAAGTGTTATCTCCCCTAGAAAACATATAGATTAGTCATATTTTCCTTTTTATCCAATCTTCTCATTACTATATTTTGATTAAATTTATATTATTTTCAAATATAGTGTTATTTTTGCTGCAGTTGGATTTATGTCTACCATTTTACTTTTCATTTTTATGTAGTAATCGTGTCTTTTTTGTTCTCTTATTTCTTCTTTACTACTTTCTTTTGCCTGAAGAAAATATTTTGTACTGCCACATTTTAACTGTTTTAGTGACTATTCCATATATTATTTTGGACTTTTTCTTTAGTGGTTGCTTTAAGGCTTACCCTATACATCTTGACTTATCGGAAATTTATCCTAGCTTAATTGTACCCAGATATAGAAATGTTACTCCTGTATTGCTGTTTTTTCTGTTCCCCCTTTTTGTGCTATTATTATTATGCAAATTGGATCTATTTCTATTATAAACCCAGCATTATATTGTAATAATTATTAATCTATGCAATTTTATATGTTTCAAAGAAGCTGAGAAAAACAACATGAGCAAGCTATATTTCAGCATTTGTTATATTAACCTTCTTATTTACCCTTTCTGATTCTCATCATTTGTTCCTGTGGATTTGACAATTTCAATATGGTGTCATTGCCTTGCTCTGGCACAGCTTTGCTTCCACCTACTCTCTTTAGTGTTGCTATTATCAATACATTATATTTGTATATGTTATTGGCCCAAATATAAAAAATAAATATTTTGCATATATACTCTTCAATTAGTTAATAAAAGAAAGAAGAGATTTGCATTTATACTGTTTTTTTATAACTACATATTTGCCTTTCTTTTCTTTTCATAAGAATTTAAATTGTTTTCTGATGTCACTTGCTTTTAGCCTGAAGAATTTGATTTAGTATTTCCCATAAAGTGGATCTGTTAATAACAAATTCTCTTAGTTAAAAAAAAAAAATCTCTAAATGTCTTTATTTCACCTAAGTTTTTGAAAGTTTTTTTTGTTTGTTTGTTTGATGGATTTCTTTTTCTTTCAGTGCTATGAATATGCTACCCTTCTGACTTCTGGCCTCTAGTGTTTCTGATATGAAATTAGCTGCTATTCTTATTGTGGTTCCCTTGTATGTGATGAGTTCTCTTACTCTGCTACTTCAGACTTTCCCCTTAGTTTTGGCTTTCAGCATTTTTACTGTGATGTTTTTGGGTATAAATAATTTTGTACTTATTCTGCTTGAATTTTGTTGCATTTCTTCGACGTGTATATGGATGTTTTTCTTCAAATTTTGGAGGGTTTCAGTCGTTATTTCTATGAATTTTTTTTTCTGTTATTTTCTCTTTCTCTTCTTCTGGTATTACCATTTTATGCGCATGTTGGTATACTTAATAGTGTCGCACATTTCTCTGAAGATGTATTCAATTTTCTTTATTTTTTTTCCTCTCTCCTCTTGGATTGCATAATCTCTATTGATATATCTTCAAGTTCACCAATTCTTTCTTCTGTAAGTTCACATCTATTACAAAACCCCTGTAGTGAATTTTTCATTTTATTTACTGTACTTTTTAACTCTAGAATTTCTATCTGATTCTTTGATGTAATTTCTGTTTCTTCATTGATATTCTTTTACTAAAATTTTTAAAATGTTTATTTATTTTTGACAGAGAGAGAGAGAGAGATAGAGCGCAAGCTAGGGAGGGGGCAGAGAGAGGGAGACACAGAATCTGAAGCAGGACCCAGGCTCCAAGCTGTCAGCACAGAGCCTGATATGGGGCTCAAACTCACGAACTGTGAAATCATGACCTGAGCCAAAGTTGGACACTTAATCAACTAAACCACCAAGGTGCCCCATTCGTTGATATTCTTTATTTGATGACACATCGTCATCACACCTTCCATTACTTCCTTAAGCATGATTTCCTGTAATTTTTTGAACACATTTGTAATTGTTCAAATCTTTGAAGTCTCTGTCAGTTAAATTTAACATCTGAGCCCTTACTGTTGTTTTCATGTGTGTAGGTTTCTTGCATTTTTTATAATCGTTGTTATTGTCAAGAACTGAATATTTTAGTTTATATATTTGTAGTGATGCTGGATACTGATTCATTCCTGTTCCAGGGTTTGTTTTTGTTGTTGTTGTTTGCTTATTTATTTGTCCGATGTCTTGGCTAGGCTATTTTAATAGTGTATACTTTCCCATGATATGCAGCCATTACTGTCACTGCTCAGAGGCTCAGCCTTAGGAATGAGACAGTCACTGTGGGATGGCAGTGATTTGTATAGGACTCTCTTTGACTGTTTCTTTCTCTGATCTCTATTAAGCTGCCTGCCACTACTGGAATCATACTCCATCTTTTAGGCTGTGCTAATTGCTCGATGATTGCTCTATTGTTTTTGTCAATGCCCTGGAGTGTAAATGCTGCACACTGTGATCTAATTAAATATTTTATTTTTTGTGAGGCTAGTTTTTGAGTCAAGTCTTTGAAGTTTGTTCTGACTCCAGAAAGCCTCCCCTGAGCTATCTCCCTCGTTCTCTCTGGTAAGTTAGCGAGCCTATGGTTTAGCTTGTTGCTCTAATGGAGCTATCAGCTTTCTCTTAATTGCTTACCACCAAAGTCTCCATTATTTTTGAGAGGAACCTTAGGCTTAAACCTTTCAATACTCTATTTCAAACAAAGTCAGTTCCTTTGGAGAGGGTTTAGGAACTTTCTGTTCTTATGGAAAAATTTCTGAGCCTTTGCTGCAGAGTAGGGAACAGGGACAGTGGCTTATTTGTACCAGAATGACAACCTTGCTTTATTAGCTAGGCAGAAATGGCAGGGTCTAGTCTTATCAGTTTGTCTCTCCTGACATTGAACCCCTGTCCTACAAGCAAGTTGAAGCAATTGCAGTCAGGGTCCTGAAATTCTTGGTCTGCTATGCCTAGTAGAGAACTTCTGTCCTAGGAATGAGGGTGGGTAGGGGGAAGAAAATGTCTGATCTCTTGGCTACATTGCCAAGAATTTGTCTTCTGCATCTTGGAACTAAAGGGTATTAATGTTGGTGTTCTGCCTTCCTGATATGCCCTAACTGGAAGCTGATAGGAGAGGGAGCCCTATTTTCTTGACCACAGCCAGTCAGAATGGAGCTTCTATCATGCTTACCTGATGGTTGGTAGGGAGGGAGAGGGTTATTTCTAAAGTGCCATAGACTCTTGCTATTCTTACATATTTTTTGAATAAATATTTCTTAATTTTCTGTTTGCTCTTGGTATAATTTCCAGAGACTTCAACAATGTTTTTATGTTTTTTTTTAAATAATCTTTAGCATTTATGGTTGTTTTGCTGAGAGTAATTGTACAGAATTTCTCACTCTGACATTCTGGAGGTGAAAGTCCTTCTGTTAAGATTTTGCATGCACCTGAAGGAGAATGAAGACAGTTATCTGAATTAAGTAAAAAAAAAAAACTTATAAAACATAAAAAGGACTTTCAAGACTTGAGTTTTGGCCACAGGCAGCCCGGGTTTTCCACCTTGATTGAATCCTCCTGAAAACTTCTAACCTTTGCAAAATGCTTTGGCTATGCAGGCTTAGGATACTCCACAAACTTTTTTTTTCTTTCAGCAATATAGACATTACATTGAAAAAGTCTGAAATTTGCCTCCAGTTTGAAACCCATAATTTAGGACAATATTAGATTCCCCTTCACTTATTTGATAGCTTGGGGCCAATTCTTTAATTCTTTAAGCCAGAAACTCTAAATGTATTCATTGAGGTCAGTTCATCAAACTTTATGGAATTTCTGCCCTGAGTCATATATCCATATTGCTCAGAGTGCAATGGGAGACTCCAGTAGAGATGATATGATCTGTACCTGTAAGAAGCCATTAATTTGGGATTTAGATAGCCAAGAATACACAATTAAATTCTAGCACTTTGCAGACATTTATTTGGTTAGTACTGAGATTCTTTCTGGGTAGTTGTGTCTCCACCAGAGTCATTAGAATAGTCAGAGTTGGTGGTCTTTATGGTTGCTTTATGTGAGGTATATTGGATCCTTCAGTAAATATCCAATAAACATGTCCTGCTGGCCTCAAAGGCTGCTTAACTTCTCAGGGCACTATTACAGTTTCTCTATTGTCAGACACTTACCCTTTCTTGGTCCTTCTTCTACAACTATGACATAGCTACATTTCCTGATATTTTCTTGCCTAACCATTGGTTCTTCTCTTCTATTATTCTTATTTGATTCTTCTATATGATTATGTGAATGAGATTTCCCAGGAGAGCAGAAAGCTAGGAATATATATTAAAACTATGATGAAACTAACAAATTTTAGGACACAATGTTCCCCTACTTGAACCCACAAGTTAGTTTATAAATTGCTGATTCCTCTGGTTCTTTTTATGGCCATCTTCCTGACAGTCTGAAAGTTTCTGGCTCACAACGTGACATCCTTGCATTATCTGTCTCCTCTTCTGATCTTCACATCATGCAAATTATTAATCCTACAAACCAACACTCAGTCCTGCTTATTCAGTAAACATCTGTAGGTCCCCCTGGGTGTCAAGCATTGTGCCAGGTGCTGGGGCTTCAGTATCTTCAGAGATGATTTCCTTGATCTTAAAGAAGTTTTGTAGGCTTGTAAGGAGATCAAATATGAAAAAAGACACATTTAATACTTCAGTGTTCTCTTATAAAAGAAGTACGTACAGGACACATAGAGGACTCTAAGGTCAGTGCTCAATTTTGCAGGACAACAGAGGGAGGCAGAAAAAGCTTCATCTCAAGGAAGTGATGATTAAACTGAGCCATGAAGCAGATTCTAGAAAGACTGGATTAGACAAGAAGTGATGAGAAAAAGCATTCCAGGCATGAGAAAGGCTTGTTGATGAAAATCTACACAAATAGGCTTAATTTATGTTAGTGCTTTTTTTTGTTTGTTTGTTTTATTTTTTGTTTTGTTTTGTTTTGTTTTGTTTTACTTTACAATTGGGAGAGTGTGAGTCTAATAGGAGACTGTATTTTCTTGAGTATACTATTTTCCTTTTTATTTTCTTAGTACCTTCTCCAATTCTCCTGGTCTCAACCTCCTTAAGAAGAGAGAAGAGAGTCATATTCATATAGCACAGCATCTTACATATATGGCAGATCCTTAAAAATGTGTTGAATGAAGGAATATCATAAATCGATTGATCATTATCCAATTTAAATTCAGCTCTTTGCCCTAGAAACTATTTCTGAGTACACTTCATATACTGACACCAGCCACTTTGTTGGGTTTCTAGCATTTCTGTGGAAATGTCTACATTTTAGAACTACAGGGAGAAAGGCTAGGCTTGGCTGGCACTTTTGATAGAAACGCAGAAGGGATGCACAGATTGTAAATAGGTGTAAAGTGTAGGTTAAGTTTTGGCTTATGATCTTGTTCCTAATTTTAAGAAAAATGATGTGCTTTGACTTATGTATAAGAAGGTGAAAAATGAGTAATTTAAGTATCCACTTTCACTTTGACAACCTTTCTCTTTCTTTCTTTCTTTCTTTCTTTCTTTCTTTCTTTCTTTCTTTCTTTCTTTCTTTCTTTCTTTCTTTCTTTCTTCTTTTTTATATGCAAGGCCAATATCCTCTAGCATATAGGGTAAAGTACCAGTTGGGTCTTTCAGCCCTCATGAGGTATCCACTCCTTATTTACTGGGCTCAAACCCTTCAGTAATTTCCTGATTTGTAATTTCCTGATATTCCTGGGCTTTACCCCCTGCATGGGTGCTGTGGCATCTCCTAGGCCTGGTTGCAGAAGTAGGTGACGAAAAACCAACTCTTCCTGTACTGCTTAGTCCAGTTAGTTTCCACAGTATATACCACAAAGGTGTAAAAGTGTTGGTGATTTTTTTTTAATTTTAACTGAGTGTAAGGGGAAAACTCAAAGTAACTCAAAGCTTTAAATAATCAGCAAGGATCACTCAGTGGACACAGCCTCATGCCTTACCCAGGTTTCTTGCCCTAAGTGTTTTCTCTGTCCAGGAAAGGACCTTTAGGGGAGCTCCTCATCTGTATACAGGATCTATTTCCTCAATGGCCCCCCACCTCCGAACGGAACACTTCTTAAATCTCACCCATTAACTCTGATAAAAGGGTTGGGGAGACACACTAAGATTTAATAATCTGAGGTCAAGAGAATAAATGGCAGTAGGTGCCCCCACACCCCTCACTACACTTCTCCCAAAGACGAACATTAATTATGAGAGCTATTACCGATGAATGCCATAAGGAGGAAGGAGTTAGTTTTCTGACTGCCACTTAATTTGCAAGGCAACATCTCTCTAGCAGTCTGGACATCTTATTGTTCTGCAGAAAATATATAATTCCCTTTTCCCATCCTAGCCCCACCTTCATCCTCTCCTTATGCTATTTTACATTGCATTCTTTGAGCCTGCTTGGAATAAGAGAAGGGGCTATTGTGGGGCCAGATCCTCATCCAAGGCTGCTCTTTAACAAAAAGATGCTTTGCTATGACTGTTACACTGAGGATTAGATTAACTCCTTATCTGAGTCTGCCTTTCTCTCAGTCTCTAGGCTGGAGGAGAGCCCAAATTTTCATTTTCCCCTTGTATAATATAGGCAATTGGTGATCTTTGTGCACAATAGCCAGGTCACATGATCTGACAAAGGATTTATTTTTTTCTGAATCATGATTCATTTCCATTGTCTTACAAAAGAATAAAAATCAAGCTGGATTTAAGTATTCTGTGCCATATTTAACTAATCACCTTTTCCAAAGAAAAGGAAATTACACACACTCTCCTAGAAAATTCAGCCAGCATGGTCATCATAGCTTTATGATATACACTCAAGTTAATTATGAAAAATGTTCAACTTCCTAAAGAAATCTTAAAAAAGAAAATCTTGAACATGTGGCCATGTATCCTGGTGAGGCTAAAATTGGTGAAAGACAGAGCTGAATGCCAAATGATAATTTCTGCTAAATAATTCAGGTCATCTGAACTCTGATATTTTACTTCCTTTAATGAGCATAATGGGTGCAATTAGAGACCATTTCCCTCATGGTGCCAGACACAATGTGCTCTCACCTAATTGTGGGCCCTGTTTTTCTTTGGACAACTCATATCTGTGCATGTGTCTTATATTCCCTGTGTCTGGCAAGAGTAGCCACCAAATAAATGTAGGTTGAAGTCAGTAACTGAAAATGTTTGATAATGATTATCATGAATAAAAAAAGGTTGCAGAGCAAAAACTAGACAATTCAATAAGAAAGTTTTTGGTACATCTCATTTGCAACAGAATGGAATGGGGAAAAAAAGAAATTTTAAGACTTCGGGTTCTCGCTAATGTTTTTTCTCTCTCTCTCTTCTTTGCAGGGAAGTGATGCTGATATGGTGGATAAGAATAAGTGCTGTACACTCTGTAACATGTCCTTTACTTCGGCAGTGGTGGCTGACTCACATTATCAAGGCAAAATCCATGCCAAAAGGTTAAAACTGTTGCTAGGAGAGAAAACCCCATTAAAGACCACAGGTATGTGTATGAAAATGATCATGGGAGATACTGAAGTCCAGGAACCATGCCTATCCCATTAATTGTGCTTCTTCTTCAGAAGAGGCTGCCTGAATAGAACCTAATGGTAGATAGCCTTCAAAACCTAAAGGAATGGGACAGCAGACTTTGCTGTCATCAGAGGGTTATATATAATTGCACATTCTCATTCTCTCACCCTGGCTCCTTCAGATTAATAATTCAGCAGCTGGCATCTTTTGCAAGGCTGTTTACATCCTGCAAGATGTTGTCTGTCATATTTATCATATATTATATAAGATACTATACCTATTACGTAAGGAATGCTATTCTTCTTAGCTTCAGTGTGTAATCCGTATGGAATGGGTAGTGTATTGTGTAGAGTGGGTATATTCACTGTCTGTGTCAGTATGATGCAGGATATCATCCTGCTCTTATCTTGGTGAGGGTGTGGAGGAGGAAAACTGTGGTCTTTAAAATGCTTCTTTGCAGACAACTAAGGTATTCCCACCCCACCTCCCCACCCCCCCACCGAGGTGACATATCTTTTGTCTATGATTCCAGCCTATTAACTTCAACAAGAAGAAGCTTAATTATTGATAAAAGATCATTTGACCCTGTAATTGCTTAACTAAAATAATTCTTCATAAGTGTATCAAATTATGAAACTAAACTACTGTTGATGTTGAATCAAGTTAGACTATTTGGACAAGGTTTAAATTATGGTGAGGATGTTACTAGCCTGGGTTATAATCCCAAGAAGCTGGGGATATATTTCATGATGTCTACTCTTCCAATGCAATTAAAATTTAGCAGTGCATTTTATCTTTTTGTCTAATGAATCATGCATAAATCGTGGGAGTAATTATTTTTTAAATGGTATTTTGGAGATTGGAGAGAGCCTAAAACAATACTTGGCTTTTATTCTCGCCAGTGTTTTCCTTAAGAAAAATATCTTCTTTCACCTAGAGAATAGCAAGGAATCTTTTCACTATATTTTTCTACTTAGTTTAACTGAAGGATATTGTTTTTGTGAAGGTGGCTATGACATTCAGATACAGGATGGGGTTGTGAAACACCTGAAATCTGGAGCCGAGCTCAGCTTGTTCCTGGGTACACTCCGTGTGTTAGCATTTTATAAGCAGCCACTAGTTGAAACTCCTTATTCTTGCTCTCTAAAAGGTTGGATATTCACCTTGTAACCTACTCCCCAACAAATTTCTTAAAATAGACACCTCAAAGAAACCGTCACTGGAAAATTTCTACCTGTTTTCCACGAATGAGTAACTAGCCCATTTGTTCTTTCTGCCTAAGCAGAGAATTGCTGTTAAATTTAATTTTGGAGGTAGTGATGGGAGAGGAGAAGCTGGATCTTTGTTTATCATGTCAATTAGCAAAGGGGAGAGTTATTCTTTCTGTAAGGAAAAAAAACACCACATGGCACAAATGGTTCTTTGTGAATTTAAATACATCCTCCAGATAAGCAAGTACCAATTTGTTTTTCTGAATTCAAATACCCTCAGAGCTGGTAAATATAACTTGGGGGTAATTTGTTAGTTCCCAACAGTATATTCCCAAGGAAAAATCAGGAGCACTTAAACTGCACCCTTTACTCAATGACTTTGTCTTGGTGTCCACAGAGCTGGCCCAATCCTCAGTATGAGCAAAATCACATTGCCAGTTAGGGAAGAAGGGGAGGGAGGGAGGGTGGGGGGTAAGTAGCTTGATCTACTTGTGGCTTGGGGCTGAGGAAACAGATTTCAGTTGCCTTATGCCTGCATCTCCCTCTCTCAACTAGCTCATGGTTCTTGGGCTGCACATCCCCTTTTGTAGCTCAGGCTCTCACCCATTCTCTTGGAAGCTGCTTACAGCAGAAAGGGTCTTGGAAGATGGCAACACCAAACAGAATTCGAGGGTCTGGGAAGCTAAATTGGTCCCTAGGCTTGGGTTAGTGTCAACCCAGCTGCTGGCAGGGAGCAGAGGAAGCAGTGTATCCTTCTAGAGCCAGATGAGTCATTAGGTACAAGTATAAGCAGAGAGTAGGCATTGGGAGGTGTGGCACGGGATAAGGATTTGAGGGCTTAATAGAAGAGTGGAACCTAGCAACAGAGAATCTGGATACAGAGATCCTGCAGAGACTCAAGCTGGGTACCAGCATCGGGAAAGTCTGGCAGGTGGTAGCAGGGCCCTGGCTGCAGGCTGGTGAAAGTAAAGGCTGTTGAGAGAGTGACAGAACACTATTATTTAAGACAAGAGTGCTGAGCTGGAAGTCAAGTATAAGGAACAAATCAGGAACCTGGTTTCCAGACCAAGGATATATAGGTTGAGGCTTGGTCTTACACACAAATTCAGTTACTGCAAGTAAGGATAAGGACCTAGAGGCACCAGAAAAGAATACCCAGTCATGGGCTTCCTGAGCTACTAAGCTCAATCCCTCCAGTTTGTGAATAGAGTCAGGATTGCCTGACGTTTTTTCTTGCTGCTGGAGGCCAAGCCCAGTGGCCATTCTTGAAGGACATCACCCTCGAAGCTGTGGCTGCCCGATGCACATCTAAGAACTTCTCTGCATACTCCATCAGATTGGCTTGAAATTATTTCTGTAATGAAAACCAAAGGAAAAAAAAAAAGAACACATAAAACCCAACCAACTGAATTAAGGTGCTAGAGAGAAGCGAGTCCCCTGCTCGGGGATGCTGTGTAAGCTACCCCTCCAAGAATAACAGGCTCTTGAACCAGAGTGATTTCTGGGTAGGGATAATTGAAGCACAAGTCACTGCTTCCCCCAGCTACTCCGTCTGATGAGGGTGAGCAATCGGTATCTGTGAATCATTACCTTTCCGCCTACGGAAGATGTGCTTTGATCAAGCATCAACTGGATATCCTGCAGAATTATTGCAGTTTGAGTTGTCTTCTCCAGATGGGAGCATGTTTACTAGAATTTCTGAAAATCTTGACAGACCTGCTGGGACAAATACCAGTTCCCATTCTTGTTGCTTAGTGCGTTTCAGAATCTCTTTTCCTGTTCATGCTTTTCTAGGTCCTGCTGCAAGATGAAAGCTTGAGGAGAATTCTAGGCCCACCCTGTTCTCATAGGGTCAGTGGACCTCAGCATGGAGGTCTTGGCCAAATCAGAGGCTGACTACCTGCTGTAGTCAGGTCATTTGCCACACTGTGAGAAGGATTTAGAGGAGGTGTAGGTCAGAGGCCAGAACAGTGAAGGTCATGAAAATCCTCTCTTTAGGGAGAGAATAAAGGAGACAGGGGTGGTTTACCATGGAAAACAGATTGCTCAGGGGCAAATCTTTGGAAAGTCATCATGGGAAAAAAGAGATTTCTGGTGTATGTGTGTGTGTGTGTGTGTGTGTGTGTGTGTGTGTGAGAGAGAGAGAGAGAGAGAGAGAGAGAGAGAGAGAAAGAGAGAGAGAGAATGTGTGAAAACATGTGACTATGTATGAGAATATGAGTGTGTGCATGAGTGTGAGTGTGTGAGAATATGTGTGTGTGATTGAGAGTGTGTATATGTGTGTGCATGTGGGAGTATAGAGAGCATTTGTGAGAATATGAGAAAGTGTATATGTATGAGTGTGAGAATATGTGAATGTGTCTGTGAGGGAATGTGTGAGGATATGTGTGTGTGTGTGAATGTGTGTGAGACTATGTGAGAGTGTGCATGTGTGAGTGTGAGACTGTGAGCATATGAGAGTGTGTGTTTGCATGTGTGCATGAGTGTGAGAGAATTTGTGAGAATATGTGAGAGTATGTGTTTGTGTATGTGTGTGTGTGCATGAATGTGACTGTGTGTGTGAGTGAGGGAGTGTGTGTGTGAGCTTGGATGCAACAAATGTACCCAATGAGTAGGTAGAACATTAAGGAGTCAGATCTGAGCTCAAGATAAGAAAAAGATTATTAAGATTCAGAGATACTAGATTTCTGTAATGAAACCAAAAGGAAACCCAACCAACTGAGTCAGGATGGCGGAGATGGCAATGCCTGCTCAGGTACTCTGTGTAAGCTGCACCTCCCAGAGTAACAGGTCCTGGAGCTGACATAGGACTGGGGCGTGATGGGTGACAGGGGGTTGGGGAGGGGTGTTGAAGCAGAAGCTGGCTGATACTCCACAGGGCATTTCCTCAGGGGGGTCCAGCCCGGGACATTGGTCTAGATGACATTTAAAATCCTTCCAACCGGATTCTCAGCCTGATACTACCTGCAGGCTTGACCCACTGAGCCGATAGGCAGAAAGAATGTTGGCCTGGGAGTCGGGAGATAGGAGCCCAGGCCCCAGCTTGGCCTAAGGTGCCGTGTGATCTCTGCTAGGTTCGTTCTCCTTTCCAACCTCAGTTTTCTCATCTGTCATTTAAATCTAACACTAGATGTGTTTACCTCACAGGCCCTTTTGCAGAGCAAACAATAGATTTAAAGAGCTTTGGAAAGTAGAAGGTGAACATGTGGTAAATAAGTTGATGGGGGTGCAGCCCAACTCCTTTCTTCTACCAAAGACTGACTTCCTGGTTAATGTGGGGTTGTTCAAATACTACCTCGGGAACAGCACACAGGGACATTGTGTGTGTCTCCTTGGAGGCAAGTGTTTCTGGGATGAGTTCCATGAACCGAAGCAGGGCCTGGCACAGGAGCTGCCCACTGGAGTGAAGCAGCGCTGGTGGGCATGGGGGGAAGGGCTGGCCATGGAGCTGAGGAGACTGCTGGGCGGGAAGGGGCGCTATCGGGAGGAGAGAGACCCCATCACTAAGCTGGGGGCAGGACCCTGGATCTGGAACTGGTAACTGGCAAGTAGATGCAATAGTAAATCATTTTTAGGATGAGAACTCAAGATCTCTGGAGGATAAAAGGAGGAACCAGACACCCCATTGAGAGCCCTGAGAGGGCATAGATCTCAGAGATGTGGAAGAAGCTCTGTTAGCAAAGCAAAACGCAGAATGATAAAGGGCCAGAGGCTGATGCCAAACCTTAGAGGTCAGGCTGCATCTGTTTTAGTTCTGCATCTGTAAGGCTGGGATCTGGCCCTGGAAGCCCCTCACAGGGAGCTGAGTCTGTGGGTGAAAGTGAGCACTTCCAACAGAATGAGGAGGACAAGTAACCAGACAGAGCCATGCACTGCCTGATAGCTTCATTCTGGGGTCCTGTGCACTTCGCTGTACTTTTTCCCACGTGGCTGCCTGGGTGGCCTACAAGGGTATGTTCGAAGACTGCAGATCTGCCAGTGATCGAGCCTCCAGGGCAAGATCACTGACTGTGGGAGACCAAACAGTGGTTTCTAAAGATGTCCACGTCCCAGTCCCCAGAACCTATGAATATGCGGTACACAGCAAGGAGAAATTAAGATTCCCTATGGCATTAAGATTTCTGACATCTAGAATGATAATATAATAAGGTTGTTGTAAGCCACTAAAATTATGGTAGTTTGTTAACTGCAGCCACAGGATAGACACTGACCTAAGTAAGCCCTTGGCCAAAGAAGGCACTTCCGTATGTACCTCTCACATATCCACCTTGGGGAACCTCAAGTGCAATGTAGATAGCGCTCACATAACTCTTGTCAGGGGATTGCCTGAGGGGCAAAAGGTCTGTCTTTGTGTCAGGGTCTATTCCCGAAACACAATTTAATACTATACTGTACAAAACTTCTGGTCTATTTCCTATGATGTCAAGGTGAATTTCTTTTTTTTAAATAATTTTTTTTAGTGTTTATTATTTGTGAGAGAAAGATAGACAGAGCATGAGCTGAGGAGGGGTGGAGAGAGAGGGAGACAGAATCCAAAGCGGACTCCAGGCTCTAAGTGGTCAGCACAAAGCCTGATGCAGGGCTCGAACTCAGGAACCAAGAGATCATGACCTGAGCCAAAGTCAGACATTTAACTGACTGAGCCACCCAGGGGCCCCAAGGTGAATTTCTTTTCCTAGCGTGCAGGAGCCTGTACAAGTTAACTTTTCTATACCTCCAACCTCATTTCTTCTATCTTCTCTACACACAGGCCAAACAGGTCTCCTGCATCATCAGCCCTCTGTGTCTTCCCTCCTACTGTCTTATATCCAAGGTGCCCTTTTCCCTCCACCTGTTGTAGATCTCAATACATTCATCTTCCAAGGCTCAATTCAGGTCTCATGCCGTCTCTGAAATCTATCACGGCTGCTGGCAATATGAGTATGGCATGGGCTTTGAAGTTGGACATATCTGGGTCCCATCCTTTATTAGCAGAGGACTTCATTTGCCTCAGCCTCCTTTTCCCAATCTGTACAGTGGGTATAATGCTATTACTTATGTCAAGGGTTTTCCGTGGTAATTACACAAGCTGATTAATAGATATAAAATGCTTATCACAAAGAGCTCAACCAATCTTAGTTCTGTCCACTGAGGAAATGGAGCTATTTTTATTTATTCTCCTCTGAACTCTGTGCCATATAATTTTGCACTTAAAATATCTTACTGTCCATTGTCCAAGGCCGTGTCCCTTGGGTGAGTTTTCTTCACCCATTGGTCTATAAGCACTCTTCACAGAGGAACCACATCTCCACAGTTATTCTGAATTCTGCCACATTCCCATACACAAGCTTGCCTGCCATGTTCTTCTCCATGACAGAGAGTGACAGAAAAATGTAACCTGGTGTTCAGTCCATGCTTGAGGACAAGTACAAGCGTACAAGTATGGGCTAGGGTATGAGGTCACAGAAACCTGGGGGAAGAGAGGAATCAAAACAGCCACAGAAATCTGCCAAATGAAACATTAATCCAGTGTGATTGGACAGACAGGAGGAAGGGTAGAGCTAATAGAAGTAAGCAGGAGACCATATTTGAACAGAGGTTAAATTGGAGGATGGGAGAAATAGTCTGAATGCCCAAAAGGCTGGCCACTGAGGCTTTGGATTGTGTGCTGGGGGCTTTGGATGTGTGTTAGGAGGGAGCTAATAAAGGTGCTGTCCTGGCTGTCCAGGGTGTGGACTAGCTGATAGCAGTGGTATTAGGAAGAAGCACAGCCAGTGCAGAGGCTGGGGGTGGGGGCAGATATGAGCTGTGAGCCCTGAAGATCTCAAGGTAAGGATGAGGGAAGATCAGGAGGTGGGGAGGAAAGTTGAGTTGGGAATCCAAGGGGCATCAGACATGTCAGGTCTGACAAGCAGGAAGAACAAACTCAGGGCTGGGTGACTCTGCAAAATCCATCATTGTCTGTGGCCTCAATTGCCCTAGCCTCATGTAAGGCAGTGCATGAGCTCAACAGATGCTTGTAGGTTTGTCACTGATGCTTCAAGAGGTGGCTGTGGGAAGTCTTGGCTGGCTCACAGTGGAGCTTCTCATTGAGTAGAGGTTCAGACAGCTCCAGTCCTTCTAGGCTTTCTGGCCAAAGGTAGTTCATATTATGTGGAGCATGGGTCCTTCTGCTGGTGATTGACTCACCCAACAAAGCTGGAATTCTCAAACAGAAAATGTCCACCCTAAGGGATAGAAGTAATTTCTCTGTCAAAGTTGAAATTCCTTCTTTGGGTATCTGCTATAAGGGAATTCATAGCATGGAGGGTTTTTTTTTTTTTTTAAGTTTATTTATTTTGAGAGAGAGGAAGAGAGAGCATGCAAGGAGTGGCAGAGAGAGAGGTAGAGAGAATTCCAAGCAGGCTCCACACTGTCAGTGCAGAGCTTGACACAGGGTTCGAACCCATGAAATGCGAGATCATCACCTGAGCTGAAATCAAGAGTTGGATGCTTAACCAACTGAGCCATTCAGATGCCCAATAATATGGAGGTTTCATTTCATTATTTTCTTAGCTTAGTTCCCCTTAACAAACATCTTGTGTCCTGAGAATAAGAAAGTGAATAAGACACTCCTTGCACTCCAGAGGATCCCCATGTAGTAGGAGAGAACACAGGCACTGGAAAACAATATATGACACAGTGTGAATGTCTACAAATACAATAGGATATTGAAGAGAGGTCAAACTAATTGTGGTTGGAGATGTCTGAAAAGAATTTATGAGGAGAGACCTTAAGTAAGGCCTTAATAACCATCTAACCAGTGGGGATTGTTAGGGAAAGGTCTCAATTCCTCAAAGGAATCCTTTTTCTAGACCGGGGTTTCTCACTCAGCAGTATGACATTCTCAGTTGGGGGAGGGGCTGTTCTGTTTAGCAGCATCCCTGACCTCTACCCAATAGATTCCAGAAGAGCCCCACTAGTTGTAACAATAAAAAAAAAATGTCTCTAGACATTGCCAAGTGCTTCCTAGTGGGCAAATCTGACTCTAGTCAGGAACCACTGATCTAAGTCAGGGATTAGCAAACTTTGGCCTGAGGACCAAATCTGACCTGCTGCCTACTGTCTGATCTGACAGCCAAAAATGTTTGTTTGTAAATGGTTTAAAAAAAAATCAAATATTTCGTGACACAAGGAAAGTATATAAAATTCATATTTCAGTGTCCATAGATAAAGTTTTATTGGGACACTACCATACACATTCACTTACCTTCAGTCAAGACCATTTGGGGGCTACACTGGCAGAGCTGAATAGTTGTGACAGGATACATATGGTCCACAAAGCCTAAAATATTTGCTATGTGGTCTTTTCCACAAAAGGTTTGTTGATCCTGACAGCGAATGATCTCAAGGAAGAGGCAGCACAGAGAAAACGGTGCTGGTGTGGGTTTATACACAAAATGCCAGCATTTTCCTGGGCTGTACACCTGTGAGGAGCAGGGGAAGCACTGGAACAGGGATCAATGGATTGATGTGACTGAGGGCAGAGGAATGTTTGAGACCTCTACATTGGGGAGGTACTCCGAGAACTGAGAATGAAGAAAACCCAGGGTCTTCCCCTTGTTGAGAGCAAGAAAGGTCTCCAGAGAAGCTATAAGACTTGAGTGACAGCTAATGTCTCCAATAGGTCTAAAATTCTAAGATATTTGTGAAAGCTAAACAGATAAATATTACCCAGATTTTGCCAACATCCTAATATAGTTGTAATTCCTGAGTTTTAGTACTTACTTGAAATCTATATTAAGTACTTACTTGAAAACTATATTAGTTTCCTAGGGCTTATGCAACAAGTTATCATAAGTTGGGGGGCTTAAAATAACAGAAATTATTCTGTTATAGTTCTGGATGTTGAAAGTCCACGATCAAGATGTGGGCAGGGCTATGCTCTGTCTGAAGGCTCTAGGGAAACCTCCTTCCTTGCCTCCTCCTACCTTCTGGTGGCTGCTGGCTTCCCTTGGCATTCTAACTTTGTGGCTCCAATCTCATATGCCCATCCTCTCTGTATATCTCTGTGTCCTTCCTCTTACTTTAAAGACACCAGTAAGGCCTGCCCTCATTCACTATGACCTCCTCTCAGCATAACCGATTACATCTGCAAAGACCTGGTTTCCAAATAAGTTCACATTCTGAAATTCTGTGTGGACATGAATTTGAAATGTGAGGGGGGGCACTAATTAACACCTTACCCAAGCCAACTTCTTTTAAGTGATGGTACATGACACAGGTCACAGGCCCTAATATTATGCTTGCTAGCTAGTGTTTTTCCCCTTTTTCTCATGATAAACCCATACAAACAAGATAATTGAAACAAGAATGGGACTTTGTTCTTACTCAAAATTCTAAAAAAGACATCATTTAGCTGTTCTTAAAATTTTGTTTTCAAAAGAATATGAATTGTGTAGTAGAAATCCGAAGCATAGGAAAAAAAAAAGTTTTAAACCACAAGTATTCCCCCACCATCTACCATTAATCAAAGTGAAATTTTAAGATTATCTGTAATCTCAATAGTTAGGTATCGTATTTAGGATTAACAAGAAAATTAATTTGCGTTTGTGGTAGACACGTTAGTCATCCAAAATCCATTTGCTTCCTGCATTCCCCAGACTTTGAGTTAATCGTGTGTAGATGTAATGTGCATTAATTTAAGACCAGGCTACAAGACAGAGGAGGGACATTCAACCTACATTAGACTTTTCAAGAACAAGAAAGACGCCTTTATTGTGATACTTTGGGGTATCTAATCTATCCTGGTTGATTCATTGTCCCTTAAAGTTACTGTTTCACATATAAACTTTTATGAATACATCTATCATTCTTAGCAAAAATGGATATTGAGCACTCTCCTTTATGTAATTCTCAGACATCATTGGTTTGACAGGAAATGGCATTAGACTCAGCAGTAAACTTTCTTTCATTTTTGACCCTTAAGAGTTTGAAGTTCTTGTGATGTGTGTATGTCTTAACAGTAGAAGATTGAGAGAATAGTTTTGAAGTGTGTTCCAGAGGCATTACAGCATAATGGCTCTGATGATGAGTGCATGTAGACCACTTCCTGGCACATAGTAGGCATTTAATAAATATTTGTTAGATGAGTGGAAATTGGAAGCATACATGAGAATAATGATAGGCATTTAAATTCTATAGCTTTGTTTTCAAGTAAGTTACCTTGGTTATTTAAATTTCAGTTAAATATAATGATTAAAAGCAGTGGTTTTCTAACTTTATAGGAAGCGTCTTGAGTGTCCACTTGCTTCGTTGAAAGAATTTTTTTTTCTCCTGGTAAAAATAGGTGAAATACAGAGTAATGTATTTTAACAATGAGACTACTGCCTAGGTGAGTGTCACAAATCCTTTTCAATAGCATATAAATGAAGGCTCTGAAGTCAGACTCAGTTTTACAATCGGTATACCTGTGTGAACTTTTGCAAGTTATTTTATTTCTCCAGCCCTCCATTTCATATTGGAAAGATGATGGTAATAATTAGATACCAGAATTATTATAATAAAGGAGACAGTATATGTAATACTTAATATAGCGCCTGCCACACCAGTAAGTGTTGAATGAGTACATTATTGTATGTAAATATATGTAGGTAGGGACACACATACACACAGTCGATATTCATTATTTGCAACTTCTGTATTTGTGAATTCACCTACTCACTAAGATTTATTTGTAACAACAAAATCAACACTCACGGCACATTAATGTTTGTTTGTAGACATGTGTAAAATGGTGAAAAATTTGAGTTGCCCCATGGGCATTTTCTTAGCTGAGGATGAATAAGGCAATCCTTGGCCTTTTGTTTCAAATTTCACACTGCAAATAAATGTCTTTTTTTGCAATCTATTTAGTGCCAGGGTTTACACATTTTTGTGGGTTTTGTTGGTGACTTTATTATTTAAAATGTCCCCCAAAGGTAGTGCTGGAGTGCTGTCTAGTGTTTCTAAATGCAAGAAGGCTGGGATGTGACTTATGGCAAGAATACATACATTTAACTTAGCTTAGTTTAGGCATGAGTTGTATATTGTTGACTTTGAGTTACATGTTAATGAATCAAGAATGTATATTAAATAAGGTATCTTTAAACAGAAGCACACATAAAGCAAGGATCTATATTGATCAGTGGGTCAAAATGTAACCATATACTCAAGTAACCTAACCCTGAATTCATCCTAAGGAGCAATGGTTTGGTCTTTGCTAATTCAGTGTTCTTGGAGACTTTATGAAGAACATAACTAACTATGAATAACAAGAATTGACTATATCAAAAGTTATGTCCATTACATTTATATAAAAATTTTCAAGAAGTCTGTTCATCACGCAAAACTGAATAAAAAGATAATATTTTAAAGATCCTAGTGTGTAGTAAAACTATAGTTCAGAGGGCAGAATCTAAACTAATAATAGATGATCACAGGGGCGCCTGGGTGGCTCAGTTGGTTAAACGTCTGACTCTTGATTTCAGCTCACGTCACGGTCTCATGGTCATGGGATCGAGCCCCATGTTGGGCTCTGTGCTGAGCATGGGACCTGCTTGGGATTCTCTTTCTCCCTCTCTCTCTGCCCCCCTCCTCTGCTTGCATCCTCACACTCTCTCTGTAAAAAATACATAAAAAGATCATAACTGATAGTGTTAAAGACATTCTATCAGAAACATCACATTCATTGTTTTACTTACTCTTCATAAAAACCATGAGGTCTAAAGTATAATTATCTCCATTTTACCAAAGAGGGAAGTAAGACTGAAGGCAGAGTGACGTGCCTGATGTTATGTAGTGAAATAATGTAACGGGAGCTTGAACTCAGGGCCTCTGATTCCATGTTTCAGGACCTTCATCTCCAGGTAGTGATAAATAATGCTTCATAAAATGATCTCCAGATTTTTGCTCCCCTAATGAACAGCAGAGTTCACACTCTAAGGCTCTCACTAAGATGATTGGAAGCAGCAAAGCCACAAAGATATGT
This sequence comes from Acinonyx jubatus, assembly GCF_027475565.1. Classification (NCBI taxonomy): domain Eukaryota; kingdom Metazoa; phylum Chordata; class Mammalia; order Carnivora; family Felidae; genus Acinonyx; species Acinonyx jubatus. The sequence goes on from NC_069382.1 coordinate 40,887,630, forward strand.
GTATAAACTTTAAATCAAGCATTTCTCATTTGTAGGAACAGTGAGCAATGTGGGGAAAAGAACAGATAAGCAATGATCTCGTCCACTCTGCTTGTTTGTGTGTAAGTGTGTTTATCATATATTCCTCTTCTGCAATCTTGTTGGTTCTCTCCTTTCCTTCCTTACTTTCTATGGAAAATGAGTGAGACAGAGCTTCAGAACTTTTCCATAAATTTCTATGCCAGACACGGAGTTGCTTATTTGAGTTCTCTGTTGGATGAATAAAGATCAGGGTGTTCTGGATCTGTTTGTAAGTTACATAAATTCAAATTTTAAATAATATATGCACTCCAGGTTCAATCAGCACCTCAGATTTGCATATAAGATTTTATATACTGCAGCAGTTCTATCATCTGAATCAGGTTATTTGGTTTGCCAACATAGCCTGTCTAGATACTTGTTTTAATAGATGCAAACAATACTTTGTCAAACCAGAGGATCTTCATAGCAGTGCATTTTCTTTTAAATTGGAAAAGCTAGCATGTTCTAAGATGTCATCTCTAGATCGATGCATTTGTTCTGATGATGTCTTTGGCTTTTCTAATTCTTACAAATGCAACAAGTAATAGATTCATATAATTGCAGACCTGGAAGGTGCTTACCCATCGTTATTTCCCAACCATGTCGTTTTCCCGATGAGGAAACAGGCCTAGAGAGGTAAAGCCATTTGCCCAGGGTGATATACTAGGTTGATGGCAAAGAGCTTTCTTTTGTTTTGCAGTAATCTTCCATGATGTCAGCTGTCAAGAGAAAACATACCAATCTGGCCGCTGACTGTAGTACAGTGAATAGGGTTTAAATGCATAAGCAGTGTGAGGCTAGCTAAATTCTTTTGGCCATGACTTTTGTACACTGGATCACAAGCGGCTTGGAGCAATGATTCGATCAAGGCTGCTGTCTTTTGATTTTATATTTGATGACCAGAGAAACAAAAGATCAAAGACTGGATGGATTTAAAGATTTTAACAATGAGACTACTGCCTAGGTGATTTTCACAAATCCTTTTAAATAGCATAAACTCACTTTTCTTTTTTGGATGATCAAATAGTGGTATAAGACAGTTGATGATTTCAGCAGCTTTTATGATGTGGTTATACCTTTGTTCCAGAAAGTGTTCTTTAACACATTTTTATGAAGGAATAGAGTAGAACAATAAAATTGTCAGTTTCCTGTGCTTAAGCTGAAAACTGTCAATAGAAGATGTGGTCAGGGCTTGGAATCCATACACAGAATGCAATACTATTCAGGAAAAACTCTGAGTGAGAGATTTTCTGGCAACTACTCTTAAATCAACTATTAAAGAAGCCTAAAACTGGGACACCTGGGTGGCTCAGTCGGTTAAGTGGCCGACTTCGGCTCAGGTCACGATCTCGCGGTCTGTGAGTTCGAGCCCCGCGTTGGACTCTGTGCTGACCGCTCAGAGCCTGGAGCCTGTTTCAGAGTCTGTGTCTCCCTCTCTCTCTGACCCTCCCCCATTCATGCTCTGTCTCTCTCTGTCTCAAAAATAAATAAACATTAAAAAAAAAAGAACCCTAAAACTGTCTAGTCTATGAAATTGAGAAGGCACTTGTAAAGTAAGTATCTTACCTAAAATAATTGGTAGTAAGTGTCCCAGACTGTATTCTCATCCTTTGTAATATCTGTATTATTTAAACGTCAGTGTCAAAAGTCTTGTGTAACGTTCAGGTTGGTTGAATAATCAGATTTAATACGTATGAATTAATGGATTTCCCTTGAGTACAACAAATATCATATTTCTTTACATTTTATTTATTTATTTATTTATAGTTTATTTATTTATTTATTTATTAACGTTTATTTATTTTTGAGAGACAGAGAGACACAGACATTGAATATGGGAGGAGCAGAGAGAGAGAGGGAGACACAGACCAAAGTAGGCTCCTGGCTCTGAGCTGTCAGCACAGAGTCTGATGCAGGGCTGGAACCTACAAACCATGAGATCATGACCTGAGCCGAAGTCAGACACTTAACTGACTGAGCCACGCAGGCACCCCATATTTCTTTACCTTTTAAAAATCAGTGTAAATTACTTCTATCCTCTAGCCCTAAAGACAGGTTAGAAGACCCATCTTGGTCATTCTTTGGGGTGCTCTTTAGGGCCACACAAGGGCCTAGAGGCATGTGGACATCCTCAAAGAGATCTCAGCCTGTGGACTCTGGCTACTTTATGGTCATCCAGGATGCTGTTGTGTTCTGGGCCACAGGCTGTAGGTGAAGTCCCAGGGCTTCCTCAGAAGTGGATCTCACTTTCCTGTCTCCCTCTCAGGCCTGTCTCCCTCTCCTGTCTTCCTTCAGGTCAGTGACTTCCACTGATGGTTTCATCTCCTTTGTGCCAAGTGATGCTATGGAAAGGAAGGCCAAAACTCCATTATGAACATTTCTGGGGGATGTCCTGCCACCTGAGACACACTGCTTTTAATAAGCCCAGGTCTTTAGCCATACCTGCAACCCTCTTTTCCCTTGCTCCTAACATGCCAGTTCCTTTCCTGATATTAGTTAGGCACACACTTCTTTGACACACAGACCCCCTTGTTATTCAGATAGCCTGATGTGCCTTTGTTCATTCCATGCTTGGCATGGAAAAAACCAGACTTCAAGGCTTAGGCCTCATTTTGGAATGAAGTGGAAAATACCTTTCATTTTTATGAAGTGAGTCCATAGGAATATAAGGCAATTAATTAATTTCTCAATAGGTTATTCTGTTATCTAACTTGTTATGTGACACTGACACCAAGCCAGTTTACTTACTTGAAAGCTTAGAAATATGACATTTTGTGTTTTCTTACTTTACTCTCAGCCTTAAGAGAGCTGGCTTCCCCTGTGTGGGTTTTCTAGTAATTGTCTGCTGAGCACACACATTGTTGAGTCTATAGCTTTAATTATGAATCCACCTAGGTTTTCAAGAGGACTTTGACCACTTTGAGGTATCATGAATTGCAGCCATTCTTATTGTGGGTGATACTGGCTAAAGACATAGTCTGGGAGTTTTGAGTGTAATCATCTAAACTGAGAGTCTTCAGTCAGTCAACAACCTATGCATGGTTGTTGTCTACACCGCCTATTGAGGTTTTACAACCAAGAAGCAGAAGACTGGGATTGAAGGTGCACTCATGAATTCCCACAGTAATTATATCTTGATTAGTGTAAACTGCTAATGATTATCATCTTCATTTTGCTTTTCAGTCAACAGAGCTGATGAAATCTTAATACCTGGACCTTTCATTTTCAGTTAGTAAAACTCATATATCAAGAATGCTGCTGGACAGGGGAAGCAAGAACTAACTCTGGCAAAAATGGGAACATTTTATTTGCTCTTTCTTAACACAAAGGGGAGATCATTTTTAGTGAAAATGATTAAGAAAGATGTCCATAAGTCTGCTTAACCCTGATGATTTAATATTCAAGAGTTTTGCCTTAAAAAAATGTTATCTCATCCAGTGCCTAGGATGGAGAGTGAATTATACCTAGAAATTCATAGAATCCCGAGTTACCATCGTATTCATCTCTCTGTTTCCAGCAAGATTCCCTTTAAGTCTTAAGTCCCATCATCTGGCATGGTTTAAATGCTCTCCCTTTCACCACTGGGTATTAATAATGCTCTCGTTCTATAAACATTCCTCAGCTACCCACCCTATGGGCAGTAAATGTGTCTTAACATCATGCATCATGTTCTCTTAAGCTCCTTGTCTTCTAAAGGCCTACTGTTCAGGCTCAGTCTGTTTTTTCTTTTTAGCATCTTTGGAAGAACAGCTGGCCATCAGTCTAAATTCCACAATCTTCTATGTGTCTCATGTGTTATTAAGTAATGCTTCAGCTTCTCGTCTTCTGGCTAAGTAATCTTACATCCTTTAACCATTACTCATACACCTCTATTCTTTAAGCCACCTCTCTGGATCTTTCCTACACTTCCTGGCAATCTACAATCCATCCCATATGGCTTTGAAAGGATATTAGATTGCTGTGGTAACCACAAACTTATGACCAGATACATGAACCTCTCCTGACGAGTAAGTGAGATTTCTGATTTCCTCTTTCCAAACACTCCCTTGTCTCATGTTCACCACGTTCCCAGTCTCTGTGAGGGCAGCCTCTGTATCTGCCTGGTAGAACTGATGTCAGTGTGGGACATGGGAAAACATGGAGTAGGAATTAGGAGATCTGGCTTACAGTCTTTGTTTTCTCTATGGCCAGGATGTCTAGGAACTAACTTTTATCAAGCAGGCACAACAAAGACATGAGTTTGAACCGTTACCCCATCTTATTTTAGGAAATATTCTCACTATAGTTAAAGTAACTCCATCCTGAGTTGCCATGTGAATCTAGTTTAATTTTATTTCAAAACTTTTATTCCCTTTATATCTGTTGCCCCTTATGATTTTTTTTTAATAAATAGGCTTCTGAATGAGTGCAACTTAATATACTTGTTCTGTGAGTTAATTAAAAGTATTTCTATTCCAGATTTCAAGTTGCATGAGGGCTGGGGTGGTGTTGTATATTAATGTGGAACCTGATGCCAATGCAGAGTAGGATGAATGAAACATGAAAATACAGATGCCTTGTAAGATTGAAGTGAAAGTGAGGCCCATGCCAGATGCTGTCCCTCCAGACTGATGCTTCCCAACCCTGTCTACACACTAGAAGCACCTGAAAAGCTTTAAAACCAGCTGTTGCCAGCCCCACCCTCAGGGATTCTAATATAATTGGACAGGGTTGGGGCCTAGAGTCCATAAGCGTTCAATGTCTTACAGGTGGTTCTAATCCTTACCAGACTGAGAAACACTGATCCTAACCCAGGGCTTTCCAAATTTAGTTTGCTTATCAGTCATCCTAAGCTCTCCTAAATGTGGATTCTCATCTAGTGGTCCAGGGTGGGACTTGAGATTTGCATCTCCAATAAGCTGCCAGGTGATGTTGATGATCTTGGTCTGTGGAGCACTCTTGGGGTTGCAAATTTTAAGCAGCATCACCTTCATTAGCTGTTAATGCCACCCTTGTTCTAAAAATACTTCAATAGAAATCATTTACATTCTCTCTCATGCACTCCCTTTTAACTGTGTCTGGATGGCAACAATGAAGTATGCAATTTGTGGTCAAGCCATAGTTAAATGAATGATTATGGATGATACATCTAAATAATTCGGGCTCTAGCTTGGCCTCTATTCCCCCAGAGACTAAATTAAGCTAATGATTTTCTAACATTGATTTGCAAAGTCTTATCTAGCCTAAAACCTCTTCTTTATTTGCAATCATCCCCTGCCCACCAACTTCATTGCTCAATATCTGAAGCAGTGGTATAAGGCAATGGTCTTTAAACTTATAGGGATTGGAGGACCTTCTTGCTTTAGCATTTGATGCTCTGGATTCTCTTGATCCAAGTGTTGGGAATACCTAACATGAGAGAGGAGAGTGTCTCCATCTGTCTCAGAAGACCTCAAGAAGTTCTAGGGTTGCTTTGAAGTCTGATAGAGCTGACTTAGAATAGCATCAAACCTTCAGATGTAGCAGTTTCCAGTTTTCCAATAAAAGTACTTTATTTCTAGATTAAATCCAAAGAAATACATGCAAAATATATGCATAGCTAATATTCATATTCAGTTAGTTTTAAATATGAAGTAGAGGCAATTTTCTTAACTTGCAAACTGTGGATTTTTAAGGACAATTCGACTTTTAGGGATATATGCTTAAGGTCGCTCAGCACAGAGGTGAAGTGGAGAAACCTGATTGGGGGAAGCATGTTGGTTGGGGGTGAAAAATAGATACATGCATTCTCTTCAGGGAACAATATCAGTACTGACTTCTCTGAAATTATTCCTAAGGGTTCAGCTTCCTTCAGCCCACACCAAAGGCTACCCTCTCTCTGTGTCTACCTCTGAACTTAGCCTATACTTTATCTGTGCTGTGCTTCTGGCACCAGTCGCTTTTCTCATCTTTGAATCCTCCATAAATATTCATAGGACATAAGACATGATCCAGGAAGCTGGCTCTCTAGTTGCATAGCTGATGCTGGTGGATAAGTAAATCATTCCCATCCGTGAGCACAGGGTATGGATTAAGGGAAGCCGGGGATGGTGGCAGTGGAATGAAAGAATAGGAGCTAGGACCCGTCCTCAGGGTTCATCTCACCAGTCTCCAGCCTCTGGCAACACTGCCTGGGATCTGGGTGATGCCCTCCAGCTCCCCGCTCTAAGATGGCATCTGCTGGCACAGGCATAGGGGTGCCAGTGAGTCAATGAGTCCCCACCAAGGAAACCCACTCTGCCCTCTGGGACTCTGCCTCTTGTCTCAGGTTCATGAGGAAAGACATTTTCAGCAGTGCCCACTTAGCAGGTCATTGATTCTTGTAAGCAATAAGCAAAGTATGTAGTAGGGTGATGTCATAACTCCTAGTATCCAAACAATAAGTATTTGTGTCGTAATAACTCTGCCAGCATGTATTGAAGGAAAATTTAATATTTGCATTTCATCCTTAAATAGTCACATTCAGTAATGGGTGCATTTGCCTGTTGGACACAGCATAGCTTCTCAAACCTTTAGATTAGATTGGACATTGTTAACCTTTGTTTTTTGCTCCTCACAGGTTGGCTAGATAGATTGGAGGTGGACAGCAGTCTCTAAAAATCCAAGTTCACAGGAATATGAACTCATTCAAAGGGTGGTAGCATCCAATGTTGAGACTGTGAACTTCCTCAGGAGAGTGGTTGCCGTGGTGTCTAATGGATATCTCTATGCTTTTCTTAGAATTTTAAATAATCCTATGGTTTTCCTATATGTTGACTGCATCATCCAAGGGCACCTCTGCACAGAGTTTGGGAACTGTGGCCATAACCAAAGATTTTGATATTGAACTCAGAAAAAGCAAAGCACCTTTACTGAATGGTGTCTAAGTCTAAATGCTGTGAATGCATTACACCTACAATGCGACAGGTGTTTTTAAGATCAGTCTGGACTGGAAGGATGCCTTCCTACCAGCAGAATTTCCTAAAGTAAAATTCCTTTTCTCACACAGGTAGCTTTATGGGAATAAACTGCTGCCCTTATTCAACAAGAGTTTATTTAACACATACTATGTGCCCTACCTGTTTCTGGGTACCTGGGGTACAGTGGCAGACAAAACAGATAAAGATCCTGCCCTCATGGAGCCTACAGTCTATCCCCCTGTTTTCAACACACAGAAGAATGTGGTGTATCGCAGACTTAGGATTCTTTTGTCAAACAACATGAGAAAATTATAAAAGGACTTTCATCTCCTCTAAAGTTCTGTTTAATGGCTTATTTTCAAAGATTAGGTTTCTGTAGGAAACAGGCATACTTAAGATATTTAGAACCCAATCAGTGACTGCAACTAGAGGGAATTATTCTATATTAATGAAAATCAATGATCTATGAATACTATAATAATGAAGACTCATGATATATGAATGTAGTGTGGATGAGGAAGCAGTTCCTGTTAATAGGCTGATTATAATTAGAGTTTTGATATAAAATTGAATTGGAATAATGGTTGTGATAAGCCATCCTCGCCTTTATTTCTTCTCCGGAAATGTTTATTGGCACATATTTTGGAACATGAAATGTTTTATAGTGTTCTTTAATTTCATCCATGGCATACAAGAAATGGCACATGGCTTTTCCTATCTTGCAGCCTTGGATAGAGGAGCTCACTTCCAAACATATATGAAAAGGAAGAGAGTTGCTTCATTTTATCTAAGTAATGAGAGTGATTTTGGGGATCTGCTATACAGTGGGAAAATGGCTTTTCCCTGTATCTTTTGGAGAAATACGAGAAGCTGGGGCCTTTACATCATATTCTGACTGAGCCAGCTTTCTCCCAACCTGTTTTCCTCCAAATCAACGATAAATTAATAAATAAATCACCACAAATAAAATCTTCTGCAATTTAAGACCTGGTTATGGTGCCACACGTCCCCTAAGCAGTGTTTTCTCCACTTTGCACTAAAACAAGTTAGCATGAAATGTGGCCTATATGTAAGTTGTAAAATAAAAATGTTTTCCCTCTGCATCAAGGAGTGTATATCCACTAGTATAAAACAAATCACCGTAATCTGCAACTGACAAATAACCATTCCTAAGATCTTGATTTATAGCCTTCTAGTCTTTATATAGTTTTAAATATGTGGGTGTGTATAATTTAATAAGTAATTTGGTTTACACCCTACATATAAACACATCTTTGATTTACATTATATCCTAAGCATTTCTCCAGGTCGCTAAATATTAATTTTTTTTCTAAAATGTGTTTTTGATTGCTGCATTGTATTTCAGAATGTAGATGCCCACAATTTATGTAATCTTTCCCCAAATACGAACATCTCACTTGTTTTTAACCCTGTAAAGTTTAACAAAATCATTCAATATTTAAAATTAGCTATCATGAGTCATCTAGGAAAAAGTGAAAATCTACCCAGGTGATTGTGCCTGAAATTAACTAGTCCTTTTCTTCTTTTATTGATCATGTTGGTTAAGCATGTACCATCTAGACAAGAGGCCCTGTCCTCTGGGAGAGATGCATAGAGAGATACTCTTTGAGCCTTGCCTTTGCCTGGTTTGCAGGAATTGAAGCATTTACCTGCAGAAGAGACTGGAAGACTGAGTTGTCCATCCACACTGACAGCTGTCTCCTCAGCCAGGCTGCTGAAAGGCCTAGGCACATTTAACTGTCAATAGCATTTGCAAAAACAAAACACTCTCCCCCCCCACCCCACCCCCCACCCTCAAACAGTGATACTAGCTGGAGGATTCCTACTGTTATTAATTTGATTTAGGGTGGGACAAAAAGAGAAAAAGGAAAGGCAGATGATCATAGGCACTGGGAATTGGAAAAAATTGTTTTAGGGAAAATGCATATTTCCAAATAATCCCTTCTGAGAACAGATGTTGAAGCCCAGGAAAATGTTCTGACTGTTTATTTGGCCTATTGCTCCCTCAGCATCATTGGAAACTAGTTGGCATTAAACTATGGTGCTGGTCTTTGACTCAAAAGATCTGGCCTTTGCCTTTGTCTTTGCCACTTATTAATTAGAGGACCCTGTGATAGCTGACTTATCTCCCTGAACTTAAAGCTACCTCATTGGTCAAACAGGATTTGGGGGCAGCTTAAAGAAGAAAATACATGGAACAGACAGAATGGAATAAACTGCATAAGGTCAAACAAACCTGAAGAATTAGTATTATGGATAAGAACACCTTAGGTGAGAAAGCCACATACTTTGGAAGAAGTAAATTCCAGAAAATATTTCAATAGCCTCCAAGTCCTTTGTGAGGATGGACTAAGTTTTGTTAGTCCTAAAGCCTAGAAAGCATCAGAAATGAATGAAAGAGGTAGAAAGGAAACGACAGGGGAGGAAGGAAGAGGAGAGTAACGGAGGAGAGAGAGAAGGGGATGCCAATGAAAGCTGCACATTTGGGGGTTGAAGAGCACCCTGTGCCGTGACCCAGAAGGCAGACAGGCAGGTAAGAATACCATTGCCTGCTGACTGTGTTATCCTCTTTTCTGGCTAAGGATACCCACATGGTGATCTGACAAGTAAAGCTTTGAGATCTGTTAATAAATTCTGTTTGGTTGGTTGAGAAAGCACCTGCTCTAATCTCCCAAGCAGTTACTTCCAAAATTTTTACTAATTGCTTTCTCCTGTATGATGTGAAATCAGGTGTGACCCCAGAAGCTAGAATGACGAACTCATTCCTGTTTGCCTGGAATCGTCCCTGTTTTAGCACTGGGAGTCCCACGTCCTGGGAACCTTCTCAGTTCCTGGCAAACTGGGATGGTTGGTACCATGCCAGAAACTTGGAGTGAGGGTTTAGATGCCATGTTAAATGAATCCAAGTAAATGGCTTCCTGTTTAAAAGTAAAATTTCCAGGATGATGTGCATAATTTGAACTCTCTAAAATGTACAGAAATAGGCCACCTTGGCAAACAGACAGAAGTTGGTTACAATACTAACTTCCGTTATATCCAATTGAAACCAAAAGACAGAGGAAGACTGGGCTGTGTGTCTCCACTTTGACAGGTTGCCTTTCTATAATTTAAGCTTCACCTCCCCACTCCCACTCAGAATCTTGCCAGTGATTCTCTAATACTTATATTTATATTGACTGGTACAGCACTCAAGCCCTAAATGATACAATTTAGAAGAGATAAGAAAACTCTTGGTCACCAGTACTTTATTCACTTCTAATACAAAGAGGATCCATCCATCCATTCATTTATTTAGCAAAAGGCATGGGATATACATTGCGCGAGTGCCACCAGGCAAGGTGCCGACTTATGGAGAGTCTGGTCGTATACAGTGTTACGTTACAGAGTGAGGAGGTGTGCTGAGAGAGGTGCACACAGGGTGCTTTGAAAATACTTTTGTCCTTAGATCAACTGTGGTTATTCTACCAGGATAAAAGCAAACATAGGAGAGAGATAGTATTCCAAACTATTACTCAGGACAACTTAGCCAACAGTCTGCAAATAGCTACTGAGAACTTGCTCTTTGACAAACATTATGCAAGACATAAAGGGGGTATTGAAAATGGCTTTCATGTCTGGTGATTCTTAGAAATCAAGTTTTGGAGACTGGGTTGTTTCAGTTGTCTCAAGCATTAGAACAAGTTGAGTTTATTTTAGTTACTCTGAACTGGCTACAGATCCTGATCTTCTGTTCAAAATACTGGGGGCTGAATGTGTTATGAGAGTAAGACTTTAACTATGTAATTAGGTCCATATACTATATATTATGTTTTAGCAGATCTAAGCACTCTATACTTAGAGACATTAATCATTCTATTGCAACATGTATGTATGTTTATATAAGTGATTATATATATATATATCATATATCGTGTATATTTATTTTTAAATTTACATTTATATTATATATAAATATATAAATTTTTATATATTATAAATATCTTTATATATATAAAGATATGTCTTTATATATATATATCTTTATATATATAAAGATATAAATTTATATCTTCCGAATTCTTGTCATGTTTTAATAAAAAATGAATCATGGAGAAAAATTTGAACTTTAGAGGTTTTTTATTTTTTCTGAGTAGAAACAAGGGACTACAGACCTGTATTGGAGAATACGGCACACACCAAAGTTTCCATTATTGATGTATAAGTGTTATGATCTAATTTCCCTTAGCCATGCACACACACGAGTGTGCACACACAACTAAGATTATAAGGCGCTGTTTAAGAAATGTCCAATGAATTGCGTAGTTAGTAAGTGCTTTGAGTTTAGAGAAGGGAGAACCACTTACTTGGGTTTCCAAGGCCTCACAGAGCAGAAGGAACCGAACAGCACCCTGCAAGGCAGTGGTTAGCCAGGAGGAGAGGAATGGTGGCCCAGGCTGGGGGGGACTGCCAAAGTTAGGCGGTGCTGTGTCTCAGCAGCTCAATGTATATATGAGTTTCTGCTTGGGACAAGGGATCGGAATTGTTATTTAATTTTTGTAATATAAATGTATAACATTAGCTGCTATTTTGGAGAAACTTTTATATCTTGGCGAAATGGAGAAATTGATTAGGGGTTTAAAAAATGCCAAGTAATTATTATTTCCTTCTGCCTCATAGATAAAGATGTGGCATTTCAGTTACTGCCTACAAAATAATTGGCTTTATTGCTGTGGGATGTAGTATGTGACTTTCTTTTATGTGAAGATCTAGGAAGACTATTGTGTAGTCACTTTCAAACAAAATCTGGCAATATTTGTGTTAGTGATTCTCAACATTGGCTGTACTTTGGAAGCATGGATCAAGGTGGTGTGGGAAGGGGGCATTAAAGCCTCCTGCTTCCTGGCTCCTACCCAGAGATTCAGATATAATTGAACAGAATTGGTCTGGGGAACAGTCCGGACACAGAGATTTTTAAAGCTCCTGCTGAGTCTAATACTCGCCCAAGGTTGAAAACTACTGGTTTTGATGAATGAACTGTTGGTTTTAAGTTGTACATAGAGGAGGTGAAGTCAGTATTTAGCTACATATTTTTGCAATTAGAATAAAAACATAAAGCATGAAATTTAAATAAAAATGAACTATACATCAACTAAAGTGTTTTGTTATAAACACGTTTTCAAGCCAAACCATAATCTTTACCCTATTTTGTATTCATTTTATTAGAATAACATACTTTTGGCAAAGAAGTATGGGTGTTATGGTCCATGCTCACACATAGATTTAGCATTATGATCTGGAAACTGCTCTCTTCCCATATAACCTCGCTATTTGGCATTCAGTCAAAGCCATAAAAGAGAAAGAGCAAGCTTGTACAATTTTGTTCCATCCCCACACTATGGGCTTTAAAGAGATGGTGACCCTGAATTTTAACCTTGTGGAAACCAGAGACATCAGAGATTTGCCAAAGGTGACACAGCTCAGGGGGTGATGAAATCCAATCCAATCTTGATTTCTGACTTTGATCCCACACGGTTTCCACTGTCTCACGCTGCTGCCTTTTCTTGCCTTTACAGGAAATATAAACTGGGTTGGGATTGGTGAGGACAGTTGGTAATAGGAGCATAAGAAAAATTAAACTTTGCAGCGGTACACCAGGTAGTGGAATTATTAAGGAGGAGAAGCTATAATACAGATGCAGCGTTAACCTACTTTCTTGTGTGAGAGATAAGATTATCTTATTTGATGGATATTCTGTTGTGTATCACTCCTGCTGGAAAGTGGTATAAGAGGTATCAATAGATAAAATTGGCTCAGATATTTTTTTAGGGCCCAGTTTAGAGAAAAGTGAGTTATGCTTCAAGAATCAATGTTCATTCTGATCACAAGCATTTGATATGTTTTCCTTGCCATAAAAAAAAAAAAACAATAGATATAAATCCTCAGAAATTGATAGGGTTGCAGGAAACTTTGGAAGCGAGATCCAATTTACTTCTGAAAAGTGTGTAGAAGTCCTTTTACATACAGGTCAACTGAGTATTTGTAGCTTTTATTAGCATTTCTAAGTCACAACAGAATGATACTGGGTAACAGCTGGTGTGGTATGGCCCACTTTTCAGCTTTATTTTCACATGGTGATTGATATATGACTGATCTGGTAATGAGGCCTTTAAGAGACATACTATTTCTCTAAGTCCCTATAGAAATAATACCATTAAGTTTCATCCAAGCTAGCTAGAACTTCCCCATCTGGTGAAATCTCTGGGTTGAGAATAAAAGACTTTTTCAAGATATTGCCACAATACAGTCATTCCTTGAATCAAAATGTTATTTAGCAAGTATTTACTTGCATGTTTGTTATTTAATCTGAAAAAAAAAGCCCACACGAAACTGATTTGAAAGGTTGGGGAGCTGATTAAGTATTACTTACTATTGAGGTTCCAGATTTTAGCTTTTCTTTGGAATGGCCCTAATGTTCTTGGTTTTTCCAAGTCTACTCTACATTACAGGGGCAAAGAATGAACAGAAGGTACTGCTATATTGCATTATGACTAATGGGGCATATGAGAATTTAAATTTCTTTTTCTTCTGTAAAATATTTGGATTAGAACCTTTTTCCAAATTTAAATTAAATCCTATATAAAACAAAGATGACTGAGGTCTAGAAAAGTATCTAAATTTGCTTATTATAAAATTGCTTATTAAGAAGTATAAAAAGAGTCTTTAGAGGTATTGTGAGGAACATTGGCCTTGGAAATTAAGGATTTGATTTGGAGTCTTGCCTTCCCCATAACTAGAAATGTCACTGTCAGTAAATCATGTGGCTTGTGCGAGGTCCATCAGGTGAGAAATAGGATAGCAATTCAAGTCATAGCTATTGGGAGGATGAAAGCACATTGTATGTTGTAATACAGAAGAAAGTTATTTTTACTTTCTGTTGGTAAACTCCTTCAAGTTAGGTTCTTTTTTTTTTATTTCTGGACCAAAAATAACTGAAGGCTCACAATGGAATGTGTTAAGTTAATAGCTAGGGCTGTGCAATCTCAAGTGATATTATGCCTTTTCAGTTTAGATAAAGCAACATCTGCTCTATAGTGTTTGTCTTTTGGTCTTTTAAAACACTATTATACTTTCAACATCAATTTTAGCAGGTATGGATTGAAAATAACCCATCACAGTAAACAGAAGAAACTGACAATAAAATGAGCACGATTTTGTCAATTGGTACAGTCCTTGTAACTGAAAAGATCTACTTCTATCACTTGGGCAAGTCCTTTATGTATTGGTTATTTCTAGTTATAGCACACACATGTCGAATTCATTCATTCAAAATCTTTGAAGCCATAACTGTTCAACGTTTCCTCCAAGTTTTGGCTTCGATTTAATGGATCCCTCCCTTGCCTCCAAGAGTTTATTTTTGAACATCTTTCTTTCTTCATAAGGGATGGTCTTCTGAACGGTCAGATTTAAGCATAATAACGTGAGAAATCTGATCTCAATAAATTAGGAATTTTTGGTTGTATCCCAGCTTCAAAAATGGAGGCTGGCAAAGATCATTTTCCTGCTTTCAGTAAACTCTGGATTTCGAGCTCTAGAATGAACATGAGACCCTTCCCCCTTCAGATATTGAAGACATGGGTACTCGTACTCAGTAATGGACTAACCTGGCCTGTGTGTCCCTCTGGTTGTTTTCCTTCACAGCAACACCCCTGAACTCACTGAAGCCTCCGAGGGTAGACACTGCTCCAGTGGTCACATCTCCCTATCAAAGAAGAGATTCAGACAGATACTGTGGGCTCTGTGCAGCCTGGTTTAACAATCCTCTGATGGCCCAGCAACATTATGATGGCAAGAAACACAAAAAGAATGCAGCAAGAGTTGCTCTATTAGAACAGCTTGGGACAACTCTGGATATGGGGGAACTAAGAGGTAAGAGAAACTCCTTCAATTTCTGCCATAGAACTGGGCTTTCAGTGAAAGATTGTGTTTTCACAAATTGCATTGATTTCTAAGGAAAAATCTAGGCTCATCTAAAAGGAATAGAAGGCAAAGGAAATGAGTAGAAAACTAGCTTAACTTTTGTAATCTCTTTCGTTTCAAAGTCTTTGTTATTTCCATATTTTTATTGACTGTTTTTCAGATTGAAGCCAACCATATATAAACCAGATTTTCTTCTTCTGCTTTAACTCTCTTTGCTAATGACTGCTTTTGTAGATGAGCCGTGTGAGAGAAGATGCTAAAAAGACCAAATAATATTATCTTATTAACTATTGTGTTTTATGAATCCAACCCAAACAAAGCAACCTGTTGACTCTATTTCATAGCTTAAAATAAGCCCAAGTTCCTTTAATAGAAATATCTAGGAAGCTGAGGTAAGACAGT
This sequence comes from Acinonyx jubatus, assembly GCF_027475565.1. Lineage (NCBI taxonomy): Eukaryota > Metazoa > Chordata > Mammalia > Carnivora > Felidae > Acinonyx > Acinonyx jubatus. The sequence goes on from NC_069382.1 coordinate 40,902,986, forward strand.
TCTACGTGCCACCATATGGCCAATACCCAGCTTTCCCACTGCACTTTGGCAGATGTTTTCTCAAGTGATGGAAAATATGCAACATTTGAACTTCACATAGGGTTTCACAGAAGCTGCTGAGTGGAGACTTGGGAACCACAGGATGAGGATCATTCCTGCGGGTTCTTTAGGAAGACAGTTACCAATTCATGGCACTTAATACATATCATCAACAACTATTTAAGCATTTTTGATCACCTAAACATTTTTGATCAATTGATGTTGGCAGTGTAGAGGTAGGACAGAATCACATACAATACTTTTTTCTGAGACAATACATTTTCTCAGAAAAATAATTTTGCAAAGGGTGCTATTAATACTGTACTCCAAGTGCTATATGGGTTAGGTGAACATTGATAGGCTGGCCAAGAATCATTGTTCCTAATAGCTCTAAAAACAAAATTTGCAGTTCAATTTTGAGAATTTTGAGAATGCAATCTGCATTTAATCTGGGTTCTTTGTGTGGAGCCTACAGTTCTCTCCCTAACTGGGCTATGAGCCTCCAAGAGAGATCACTGTAGTCAGGAAATGCCCTGGTACAATTCCAGAGCAGATAAGTAGTGGGACTGAAGATCACGCTGTGTGAGCATAAAGAGGGCTGAGGGCGGGTCACTTCTGATTTTGTTGGTTGAGGAAGACTTCACCCAGGAAAGGGATTTGAGTGGGAAGTGGAAATGTGGGTAGAATTGCAGCAGGCTTTCCATGTGAGCAGATACCTATATGTATAGGCAAAGAGACAGGAAAACATAAGCTGTAGCTGGCAAATAAACACGTCATCATGGAAGGATCCTCTAATGCTATATAGATTTAGGATTGGAGGTCCATTAGTACATCTATAGAGCTTGATTAGAGATGGATTTTTCCAAGATATGTAATTAAGAACGACAAACAAGAACAAACATGAAAAACACTTTATGTGGGGTGTGTTTTTAGCTATAGAAAAACAACATGGGGCTTCGTGTTTCAGAATGTTGGATAATTTCATCTCAGAGGCTTTTGAACTGTTGGTGTGCTATTGCCTTTTGGGGGGGGGGTGGATTTCTTGTATCCTCAGTCTATGTCTTGTTAAAAAATACAGAAAGAGTCTCTTCATAGCTGAAGGCCTTCCCGAAACTCGCTGTTACTGGCAGATAACAAGTTGGTTCAGTGACTCCTTCACAGCAGGGCACTGAAGGAGAAAAATAGGGCTTTATTTATGTTTTGTGCCAGATATTATGACTTGTAGAAGAATTATTTCTAGAGCACATTCTTCTTGTCTATTTTGAATTATCAGTGCTGCATCTTTTATGTACAACCACATCTTAATGACTTGGGCGTCTGAATTCTGTAACATTTGAGCAGCTTGTCTTTTATACAGAAGACAAAAAGGGCTGCTCTTTGACTTGATAACTCACTGTGACTATGACTCAGTAGCACATGAGAGGAGATTAGCTTTGAATACAGTGTCCTTGAAACGAACCTTTCCACCCACCCCAGGTGACATCTTGATATATGTTTATTCAGACGTTAAATATTGCAAAAGCTTGAAGAATAAAGCATTGATGATAAACCATCACTTTTAAACACATGCATGCACACATGCACACATTCCAAACCCCTATTTCTGGAATACTGCCAATGCACTATCAATCAATTACTAAGGACAAAGCTACTAATTAGTAAATATAGGTATACCCATAGCTTTTTTAAAAGTGGTGTGATACAGCTAGCGCACAATATGGCAGTGTTTCAAGCTTTCTCTCTTTCATAGAACTTCTCAGTTTTTAAAACACTTCAACATTGACTTATTTATTAGGGTTTTCCTGATTTTCTGTCTTCCTCCCTACTCCTATAGATTGTTAGCAACTTGAAAGCAGGCATTTATGTCTGTTTTGATCAGTGATGTGTTCAAAATGCCTGGAATGATGACAGACACTTAGTAGGTTCGCAATCATTGCTGAATAAATAGAGGTAGCAAAAACTTAAAAAATCACCTAAAAGCCTACATTCTTAATCATTTTTACTTCTTTTTTAAAATGGGTTTTTAATTTATTTTGAGAAAGAGAATGCAAAAGAGCAGGGGAGGGGTGGAGAGAGAGAAAAAAAGAGATAGATAGATAGATAGATAGATAGATAGATAGATAGATAGATAGAAAGAGTGAGAATCACAAGCAGTCTCCACACTGTCAGCACAGAGCCCAATGCGGGGCTTGAACTCAAGAACTGCAAGGTTGTGACCTGAACCTAAATCAAGAGTCAGATCTTAACCAACTGAGCCACCCAGACACCCCAATAATCACTTTTACTTCTAAAAGGATCCTGACTGAATAAATTTTACAAGAAATTATTTATGATTTTTTTCTTCTAATTTTTAAAAATTTCACAGTATATTTTATATATACACAGTATTTATATAAAATATACTGTGAAATGCAGGTATATACTATATCTTCTTTTCCTCACAAAATGATCTTGGCACCATTATCGAAAATCTATTGATTGCGTGTGAGTCTCTTTGTATTGTGTTCCTTTGATTTGTTTTTCTTTATGCCAGTATCACATTGTATTGATTCTTTTAGCATTATGAAAGTCTTGAAATCAGGTAATTCAAGCTTTCCAACTTTGTTTGTTTTTCTCAATATTGCTTGGCTGTTCTAAATCATTTGCTTTGCTACATAAATTTCAAAATCAGCTTTTCAATTTCTACACAGAAAGCTTATTGGAATATTGAATGGGACTGAATTTAATCTATAGATCAATTTGGGGATATGTGTTTAATTTCTTCACAATATTGAGTCTTCCAATCCATGGACATCTATACCTATTTATTTATGATTGTTTCAAGTTCTGTCAGCAACAGTCTATAGTTTTCAGTGTTAAAGGGTTAGCACATTATTTTAAAATTTTTCCTCAAGTATTTTCTGTTAACACTTAATATAAATTATTTTTTGAAATTTTATTTTTATGTGTTGATTACTGATATAGAAAATGTAGTTGATTTTTCTACATTGATCTTGATTCCTGTAATCTACACGTAACTTTCCACCCATTATTTGTATATAATTTAATAGCACAGAAAATTACACCTTTTGTAATTTTTGGTATTCACATTATTTAGCCATTGAAAACTATAGAAGTGTGTTAGAATTCTTGCCTTCCTTTGCTTCAGGTAGGAAATCAAATTTTAAAAAAGAAAATTATTCTCATACATTAAGAAAGAATTTTAAACGGAATTGGCCTAAATGGTTATTAGTATGCATAACCTGGTTACTAACTCAACTTTAAAGTTATTTGTTTCAGAAAACAGATGTCTCTACTTCCGAGTTTTAACTTAAGAACAATAGTCATCTTTTTCTGAATATGGAGTCCAATGTAAAAAACAAAAGAAGTCACTGAATTATGAAATTATAAAATTCAAAGATCACAAAACACTTCAGAGGATTTTATAGTTTAAATTCTTCTTGCTAGCATAAAACACAGATATTAGGTAGTTTCTTATTTGGAAATAGTGGACAGTAATTAGGTGGACATAGAATATACATTTTGCAGATCTCTATCATTCATTCTTTTAAAAGTTGTAGAATGGAAAAACGCAGTTATTTCAGTGTCTCAGAGGAAACTAGAAATCTGGTGTGATTCTCCTCTGAAGACACAGAGCAAAGGAACTCATTTGAAAATTTAATAATGTTTCCGAGCATTATGAGCAGGTAGTATTGGGAAGGACATCAAACATCATCAAATTATACTCTTTTGTGTGTGTATTGTTTTAATAGAGCAGCGTTCAGAGAAGTGACTTGACTGTTTCCCTTCTAAGTTATGGCTAGACCCACAACTCCCGATTCTGTGCACACCAATTTCTAGTGACTCATCATTGACTAACTAGAACTCTTAATAATTAACTTAAAAAAACAGTTGAGTTTGGGGGCTTATCTATTTTTAAATGCATGAAACTTGCTTAGAACTCAAGTACAGAATGGGCACTGTCAACTCTCAGTTTTCTGGGAATGAATCACTTACAAAATGCCTTATATAGCTTTAATAAAGGAGTTTTCCCCACATTCAGAACACTATCTCAGCTGGAGTGAATATAGAAAGGCAAAGAAATCATATTTACTATTCACAGGGGCCTGGTATTGGAAAGCAAAGTTCTGTGAAGAGAAAACATACTCCCAGAGAGGTCACTAGAATTTATTACTCTCTGTATAATGCAGCTTCTGCCTTTATTAGTGGGAATGGAGATTAATTTCCAAGGGATACAAGAAGCTTATATATGACTTCAAAGCATTAAAGTAGTATGTGAATCCGAAAGAGCAGACCTACCTCAAAATAAGCAGACCACTGGAGTGAGAGACTTTTACTCTTTGAGTTACTTCTGCTGTGGTCTTTTGGGTGATAATGGGTTGTCTATCTCAGATTTTGTCCCACTTAATCTTCCTTTGGCTTTTGCTCATAGCTCAGATAATAGATAGCCTAGTCACCTCATTCAGTGGCACTCCTCTACCTTCAGTTACCTAAGATACCTGTGCAGGGGGACTTGAGTACTGGGTCTGCTCCAAAGTCTGTTCCAGTGGAAAGAAAGGCATGCTAGGTAAATAAATAAATAAATAAATAAATAAATAAATAAATAAATAAATAAATAAATAGTTTTCAAAGGCAACCAGTACAACTATTGCCATTGTAAAAATTATCTCAAAGTATAAAGGCCTAAATCAGCAATAGATTTTTATTCTATCTCTCTGTTTCTGTGGGGGGACTTTAGGAGTGGCTTGGCTGGGTGATTCCAGAAAATGTAAAAAGTTGAATGAAAGAATAAAGAAAAGGTGACTCACTCATATGTTTGCAGGAGGCCTCAGTTTTTCTCCTTGTGGTCCTTTCCCAGTGTTTAACATACTTCTGTTATGGTGGCTGGCTTCCCACAGAGTGAGCCCTTCCTGAAACAGATCAGGTGGAATGCTTGAGGGTCACATAGCATCACCTGCAACACATTTTGTTATGACATTCTGTCATTTTTTTAAAAAACTAAAATCTAACAGAGATTTCTGCCTATCCTCATGAGAACCAAACCAACGGCAAATAGTCTGTCTGTGATCCTCTGCCCAAGGTCTGGGTCTGGCCTGATGGGTGTCATGGCCAGACATCTGAGGTTTGCTTGAGAATATCCATATTAGTTTTAAACAATCATTTTTTCATCCAACAACCATAATCCCTTTGTGCTTGGCCAATCCAATATGCCTAAGGGATTCCAAAGATTTGGGGACCAAATTAATTGGAGTTAACAACTTGATTGTAGGCTCCCAATCCCCACATGAGTTCATAGAAACAGAAGTTCCAATCAGATGATGAGGTCAAGTTTTTAGGAACAAAAAGCTTGTTATATGTTATTGCTTGGTTTCCTCTCTGACTCATTCACTCATTTATTTATTCATTTTTCGATTTATCTACTAATATTGAACTCCTACCTAATACCAGGCACAGAGTGTTGGAGATACTACAGTGAATGAAAGAAAAAGGTCCTTTTCTTGGGAAGAAGACAGAAAGTAAAGAAGCAAAACATTTTTAGCCTATGGCAAATGCTAAAGGGAAAAAAAGTGGGGCAATATAATAAATAATGAAATAGGAGATAGGTTCTTTAATGGGATGGTTAGTGACAGCCTTTCAGAGAAGCTGACATATTGAACTGTGACCTGACTGAGGGGGAGGATCCAGACATGAAGCACCTGCTCATTCTTTGCAGAGGTACTAGCAAGTGCAAAGGGCCCTGTGTAGGGGGAAAGGGTGTGGCACATCTGAGGACTGATGGCAGGCAGAGTGCCTGAAGCTACTAAGAAGGATAAACAGTGAGATTGGGTTTAGCTAGAGTCACACTGTGCAGATCTTAATAGGTCGTTGAGAGGCTTTGATTTATTCTAAATGCACAGAGGGGTTTGCAGCTCCTCTTGCTTGTGAAGCCACATGCTCTACTTTTTCTCTCCTGAAGGGCTTGGTTCATTTCCACTCTAGGTCACCTCTCTTCCCTCTAAGACCTGCTGGTGTTGCTCCTGTCATTCCTGCAAATACACCCTTTACATATTTCCTTTGTTCAAGGAGGCATTTCTCATGCTACTAGCAGAGTTTTAGGGTGGCAAACTTTCTGGTAAGAGATGCATCATTCATTCATGGTTTTCAGGGTGCAAAAACAAAACACAACCCTGGAGTCCCTTTAATGTTTATAGGTAAGAAGAACTGATGTGGGTTCCCTTCATGGTTTCTTTCATGGCTGTGCTTTGGAGAAGAGAAGTGTCTTAACGGTCATTGAGTTGAGGAGGAAACTAAGCTCAGGAGCAGCATTTTGGCCACTGCAGGGTAGCTGGGGTGTTAAATGGGAATGCGTTAGGTGCCTTTGACCATGTGAGGGGCAGTTTATTCATGAGAAAATGGACCTAACAAGTATCCACTGATGTCTTCATTTTAGAGCAGAGGATTCTGGTCACTGATTAAGCCTTGTCTAATTGGGCAAGTAGAAGAGCCAGACTGCTCAAGTAAGGAGAGGTGAAGGTGACAGTGGGAATGGAGCAGTGGAACCACTAGAATTTGAGATCAGTAGAGTAAGGTGGGTCTTGAAAGACAACTAAAAGATATTCAGTTTGGGCAGCTGAAGGGGATGAAGTCACAGGCTGAGGACAGAGCCTATGAAAAAGCATGGCAGCAAAGGTTGCGGGGTCCCTTTGAGGAGAGGTATGGTGTGGCTGGAACTTCAGACCAGGTTTGGGAATAATGAGACAAGCAGCTAGAGAAAGAGAGTCAGATCATGGTAGGAGTTGAATGCTTTCACCTAACCCTGAAGGCTGTGGGAGTGATTTCAAGATTTTTGGCAGGACGTTTGTATTTCTGAAAGGAGTCTCTATAGACAGCAGTATGGAGGGTGGAATAGAAGGGAACTAGACAGAAGACAGGGAGATATATTGGAAGGCTATTAATTACTCCTGTGAGAAATTATGCTAACTTGAATTAAAGAAAATACTAGCAGTGAGCATAACAGAACAAAATGAGAAAAAAAAATGGATGTGAGTTCAGTGGAATTTGGTGGACAGTTGGTCCTTCACAGCCCCTGACAGCTGCCCCTTTGGCATAGACACAGGACCTGTCCGTGATTTACTCTTAAACTTGCCATGCCACATGCTAGATACTGTGAGAGCCTTCTTCTGAAGTGTGAATCCAAGCACTGAGCACTGGGTGTTATCAGTCCTGATAATTTTAACCCAGTTTTGGTCTTGTCAAAATTTCTTGAGGGCAGGGAGGTCCATGTCTTATTCTTTGCCTCACTGACAGAATCTAAAACAATATATTGTTGATAGAAAGTCCTGCATGAATATCCAGGGATTTGAATGGTCTTACCTGGTTAACCAAGTTAAAGAGTGCGTTCCATATTTTCCAATTTCTAAGTACAATGAGAATTATGGGTCTCAAATTGATGGTTGAACATTTCACAGTGTTGAGTATTTGATAAAAAAAATTACCATGTTAAGTGAGGTGCATTTTTATTGCATTTAATAAGTTCAAACAAAAACATTAGTTCATTCCTTGTACTAATATTTTCAGTCTCTGAAAACTGTATGTATTTTAGCTAGTTAAGAATCAGCAGAAAATAGGACCTTTAAGCAGATATGATAATTATAGAACACAATTCTAAATTGAATGGTAGGGGAAGAGGTGCCAGAAGAAAATACTCAGCTTAGATTACACCTGGTTATTTTTGCATTATTATTTTTAATGTGTTTTGACACTTCAGCTGTTGCATATAGATTCATTTTGATCTTCAGAGCCCACATTTTGGGTTAGATAATTAAACTGCTTAAATGGCTCATGTTACTGTCATGTTATTGAAGTGGGAAAATAGTGTGATATAGAAGAGATCATTTTCATTCATTCATTCATTCATTCATTCATTCATTCACAGTTACTAAATGTCTATTATGTGCTGGCTTTGTGCCTGAAATTATCCAGAATATTGAAATGTCTGACTCATCTTCTAAATCTCAAGGGTTAAGAGTCTGAAGAAGGGGAGGAGAGCAAGCTAATACCTTTATGGAAGTAAATATAACACAAAATGTGAAAAAGAAATGAGAGCTTAGGAGTTACCTCATCCCAATGCTTAGGGATTTGAAAATCAAGCAGAAATGATTTCCAACTTGGAGTTCGCATCAGGCATGTGGAAATCGGTGACCAGATTCTTTATAGCCAAGAGATCAACATGACCAAAGTCATGGAGAGATGGGGAAAATGTGAGCAAAATTAGCAATCAAGTTCAGTGAGTATAAAGTGTAAGTGAGATAAAGCTGGGAAGACAGATCAAAACCAAATTATAAATAGCCTTGCCTTGCATGTCAGGCAAACCTGAACTTTTTTTGATAGCCACAAACTTCTTTTTTTTTTAAGTAGGGAAATGGCTGGTTTCATGTGTGCTTTAGGGGGGTTACTGTGTGATGGACTGGAATGGGGAGATTCAAGAGGCCAGGAAACCAGATGGACTAATGCAGAGGCCTGTGTAAAGGCTTGGAGAGGACTGGAGGGCGGGGGGGAAGGGGGGCAGTAAAAGATATATTTCTCTCTGTAGCAGTCAGCATGTTCTTCCCCTCAACAAAATTCAAGACAGCAGGAGCATTAGAATTCTGAAAGACACCTTGGCAAGGCCTTGGGAACACTAATAGGAAAAAATATAAATTTAATGAGTAATATGAGTAATAACTTAAATTTGTGCTCAATCTCAAATCCAACAAGGAATGTGGTCGAACATTCACAGTAGTCTATTTACATCCTGTAGGGCAATTCTTTCTTCAGCTGAGACAGACTCTTACCCATCACTGTTATTAATGAAACTAATAAATGGAACACTGTCTAAAGAAGCTTGGTTAACTCTTTATCATCACTGACTATCATCACAGGTTTCAAAAAAGATGAGCTTGGCTTTTAAAATGGAATCATTCCGCCTCCATTTATGCATTGTGGGCACACTCATTAAATAGAAAACTATGTACCAACTTGGATTTCTAATTTCAGAGTTGGCTAATACATTAGAAACAGCCTCAGATTTGATGCATGGAACCAGTGTCCTTGGCTGTGAGATGTTGAACGAGAAAAGGACAAAAGCAACATCAAAACACACCCACCAAAATCCAAGTCACTTAACTGATCCATAGGTGCCAATTTGGGCTACACTGAGGAAGTTTACAGTATTATGTGAAGTTATTTTTCTTTCTCAGTAACTTAAGGTCCTTTTTCAGTATTGATTGAAGGTCTCTACTATTTAGTTTAAGCTCAAAAACTAGGGTAGTATTTTGTGAGGGCTCAGCACAATGTTTTCCTAAGGTTCTAGGGATGTGTATCTGTTACCCTGGCTCTTAATAGCTGTGGGCTTTGTTAGTAGCATGCATTCATTTGACAAAAGGAGGGATGTTTGTGAAAAGATGCAAAATCAGGAGAAACCTGTCCTTCAACAAACAGGAAACTATTTTGTTTGTTTCTAAAATCATAGCTTTGACTCCATGCAAAAAAGTGGTCCTAAGTCTTTTATTTTAAAGGTGCTACAGATAGACTGAATTTTTCTGCAGTAGATGGGATTCTATAAAGTTGGTTATAAGTTGATATTAAAACAAATGAAATAAATGTCAGGTTTACTCAAAGTAGAACCTACCTATTGGTGTTTTTGTTCACTATCTTATTTTGACTAATTTTTAAGGAGCACTTATCATGTGATAGACATTTTGATAAACACTGGAATATAAAGGTGACATTGTCCTGGAACGTGAAAGAAGACATTATTCTGTCTTCAAGAAGTCTACAACATGGCAAATGCTTTGGCCAGTGAAGTATTGCAAAAAGCTTTCTATTTGAAGGGTTTTGGTTTATCTTCTGTATGTAAATTAATAGATACATGAAAAAGAAAGAAATAGATAAAAGTGTAGTCCATTCTATACTTTCAATCTATTTTTCAAAGAGATTCTGCTATTGACAATTATCATATCCTGTGACTATTTCCCCAAGAAAATGGAGATTTTATATTTGAGGTTGAAGTAAGGAAGGCATCAGCAGGCATCTTGATAAATTGTGTTTGGAACCTTTGTATGGCTGTATGCCCAGGACCAGAGCTGCTACATAAAATGGAGAAATTCAATCCTATAGATGTTTTTTATAATGGAGTCACCTGTAAGAAAGATCTCTTTCTTTATTCACCCATTAGTCATTCAACAAATACTTACTAGGTGATTATTATGTTATAGACATCATGTTCAATGCTGGAGATGCAATATTGAAGAAAGCATAGTCCTTGCCTTCAGGAAACTTTTATGCTAGGAGGAAATGCAAGCATTTTAATATTACTTAAAGATTGTGTTTAAAATCTCCAAATGATTTACATGTCTTTACTGAAAGAAATGGAAAATTTTCCTCTAAAATCTTGGAAAAACGTCTTTAACTAAAAAATATACAGCAATAAAACTAAAGATTTCTTTGGAAATATAGAAGCTGGTGGTGTGCTGCCATAAAAACGTTATTTACCAAAACAGATCTTTTATTTGGAAGGTGTGTATGATGCCTACATTAGTTAAGTGGGTTCTTAGACCTGAATAATGAACAAAAATATGCAATAATTTGAATTTGGAGTCTATTTTTATAAAGTATGACAAATAATGATACATTTACTGAAATAGCTAATGGACCAGTGAAGTGGTAGCATAGCTTTTCACAGATACCAGCTGGAAATCTGTTAAATGATTTGAAATGAGTTATCAAGCACTGCTGTTTTGTAAATAAGTCTTGATTTCCTTTGCCTTTACATGTGAAAGAGAGGCATCTATTGCTCAGTATGAACCCTTTTGGGGGTAGCCATGGTTTCACAAAATCCTGGTGAATCATTAAGGTTCAGTACAGTGGACTCAGAGTCAGACACCCTGGAGGTGAGTCCCAAGTCCTGTTACCAAGTAGCTGTGAGATAGATCTTGATGAGTCACTTTACCTCTCTGGCCCTCACATTCCTCTCTATAAAATGAAGGTGTTGGGTTGGGTTATCCACAGCGTTTCTTCTCACATTGTCTCCTATTTAGTTTCCATCTGGGTCAGTGTGAACCACAGAGGAGCCCTTCCCTGTGAGTCTGCATACTAGGGGTATGGATAGTTTCACCTCCAGCATAGGATTTGCTATATCAGATGGCCCAAGCCCAGTTTTAATGATGAACTGATCCTACCTTGGGACCATAAGAAAGAGTTTTATTTTGTCCCCTTTCTATTCCTTTGACCACCTATGGATTTCCACAGTCCAGGGACAATGTAAGAATTGATTCAGGTATGTGGTCATACCAAAAAGCTTTTGATTTCTGTTTAGCTTGAGTCTGAACAGACTGAATATTGACTTGTAGTCCTAAGCAAACAAACAGAGGAGACACTTCAAGTTATTCTCCTCATACCTGAGACTTACTGTTAATCCTCAAAGACAATGCCAACTTTATCTTTTTAGCCATCCCTTTATCTGGTCTCTCTTCTATAGCCCTCTCTTAATTTCAAGTGCAAATCTGTAAGTTCCCTATTTTAGTTTTCAGACATAAAAGTTCTTCAGTGGAATCAGTAGTCATTGACCTCTGCAACATACATGCACACATACACACATGTACCCACACATATAAACATGATTGCTAATCATATATATTGTTTATAATTGTCTCTCACTTTCACCAAGTGTGGTTGTCATGTGAATGGAATTCACCATTGTTGCTACCCAGTCATGGAATCCACTATGGTAATAATGGAGTAACTCTTATCAGATTAACCCCTACTGAACATTATAAACTCTGGTCAAAACATTAAAATTGTTTGCTTTAAGGCAATGAGTAATATTCAAAAACAAGCAGAAACTTGAGGAAAGTGAATACTTGGAAGAAGGAAACAACATTGAATGGTTTTCCCTATTTTTATAGCTTTTAAACTCAGGGCTGACCCATGACAGCACCAAGCTATTTAGCTAAAACTCAGATAAAAACCCATAGGCTTGCTGGCTTTAAGAACAGAGGAAAGAGTGCCAAGTGGCCATAGAACTGGGAAGTTGAGGGAAAATTCAAGAAAAGAGGAAGCTACAGAGGGTATGGCTCAAAGTTAAGTATATACGCTTCCTAAACTTGTATCTGATACCTAAGCAACACATCCAGGATGCCGACTACAAACAGCCTAGCTAAGGCTAAAAGTACTGAGAAGAAAATTTAGCTGCTGTACCCTCCCAACACACACATTACTAAGGAGACAGAGTTAGGAGTATGAGTTCAGCTAAGTTCACTGCCTGCTTTAAAAATAAGACTCTTTGAAGAAATGTAACAAAATCTAGAGTTTATACAATGAATCATTTCATAATGTCCAGGTATAGTATTAATATATATGCATATTAAAAAATAGGAAAATGTAAACCATACTCAAAAGAAAATGCAATCAATGGAGATAACACTGCGATGATATGGATATGCTTGAAGATATAAAATAAAATATACTCACAGTGAGTTAGGAAACAGAAAATCTAATCAGTAATAGAAACAAAAAGAACCAAGTGAAAATTTTAGATCTGAAAAATAAAATGGTCAAAATTAAAAAAAAAATCACTGGATGTGTTTATAACTAATTGGATTAATGAGTCAATGAACTTAAAGTTATCAATAGAAATTACCTGATCTAAATAAATAAAAGAAAAAAATATTTTAAAAACCATCATAACAGTGTGTGACAATGTCAAAAAGTAGAACATATGTGAAAGACAAAAACTTACATATTTAAGAAGCTCATGAACCCTAGGTGGGATAAATGTAAAGAAAACCACACTAGAATCATCATGCCATCATAGTCAAACTGCTGGAAACAAAATATAAGGAGAAAATCTTGAAAGCAGCCGGAGAAAAATTACACACTACAAAGAAAGCATCAACAATATGAATTACAGCTGATTTCTCATTCAAACAAAAAAATCAAATTCAAAAGTCAGTGAAACTCTTCAAAGTACTGAAACAAAAACAAACAAACCTGTAGACCGGTGAAAATATTCTCCAAGAATAAAGGTGTAATAAAGACATTTTCAAGTGAACAAAAACTGAAGAATTTTTGCCAGCAGATCTGCACAACAAGAAGTGCTAAAGAGTTCTTCAGGCTATCCAGAAATACCAGATGGAAAATCAGATCTTCACGAAGGAAGGAAAATCACCAGCCATGATAAATATGTAGATTAGCATAGCAGGCTTTCTTTTCTCTTAATTTCTTTGAAATACATATGATCCTTTCCTATGCCTCTTTTGTAAAAAAATGAGATGTAATTCAAAACAGACATAATTCACCATTTCAAAGTATACAGTTCAGTGGTTTTTAGTATATTCACAAACTTGTGCAACCATGAACACAATCAATTTTTGAAGGTTTCATCACTCCCATAAGGCCCTGTACCATCAGTGGTTATTCCCCATTCTCCACTGCCACAGACCCTGGCAACCATGAGTAGACAAGTCTCTAAACTTGTCTGTTCTCAACATTTCATGTAAATGGAATCCTACAATATGCGCCTTCTTATATCACTTAGCATATTGTTTTTAAGATTAATTCATGTTGTAACATGTACTCTACCAGCGCATCACTCATTTTTATTGCTGAATTATATTCCATTCTATGGATCACCCTTTGTGTATCCATTAATCAATTAATGGGCATTTGGGTTGTTTCCACATTTTGACTATTATGAATAATACTACTTTGAACATTTATATAAAAGATGATGTGTAGATGTGTTTTCAGTTCCCTTGGATTAGAATTGCTGGGGTATATGATGACTCTTATGTTTAACATTTTAAGAAACTATAAACCTGCTTTCAAATGTTGTACTATTTTATATTCCCATCAGCAATATACAGGTATTCCAATCTCTTTACATACTTGCCAACCCTAATCATTATCTGTCTTCTTAATTCCCAACTATCCTAGTGGCTAATGACATGAGTGTCTTATCATATGTTTATTGGACATTTGTGAATGTTCATACATGTTTGTGTATTTCTATGCATATCCTTTGTCAAGTTTTTATTTTTTTTTAATTTTTTAACATTTATTTATTTTTGAGACAGAAAGAGACAGAGCATGAACGGGGGAGGGTCAGAGAGAGAGGGAGAAACAGAATCCGAAACAGGCTCCAGGCTCTGAGCTGTCAGCACAGAGCCCAATGCGGGACTTGAACTCATGGACTGCAAGATCATGACCTAAGCTGAAGTTGGACGCTTAACTGACTGAGCCACCCAGGTGCCCCCTTTGTCAAGTTTTTAATTGAGTTGTCTTTTTGTCTTCAGATTTTTATGGTTTGGATACTAGACTTTTAGCAGATATATGATATGCATTTTTTTCTTCCATTTTTGGATTATCTTTTCAGTTTCTTAGTAGTATCCTTTGAAGTACAAATATTTTTAATTTTGAATAAGTTTAATTTGTATGTATTTTTTGTTGTTGTTTATATTTTTGTTCCTTTCTAAAGGACTACTGTTTAATTGTCACAAAGATTTACACCAAATTTTCTTCTATCTTTTACATTCAGGACTTTGGTCCAGTTTGAGTTAATTTTTATATATGGTTTGAGGTAGGATTCCAACTTCATTCTTTTGCATATGAATATCCAGTTTTACCAGCAGCATTTGTTGAAAAGACTATTTCCTTATTGAATTGTCTTGGCATCCTTGCTGAAAATCAATTGGCCATAAATTTATGAGTTTATTTCTGGGCTACCAATTCTATTCTATTGGTCAATAGGTCTATCTATATTCCAGTACCACACAATCTTGATTATTGTAGCACTGCAGTAAGCTTTGAGATCAAGAAGTGTCAGTGCTTCAAATTTATTTTTCGTTTTCAAAATTTATTTTGGCTATTCTGAGTCCCTTCCGTTTCCATATGAATTTTAGGGTCACTTTGTTAATTTCTTTGAAAATAACAGCTAAAACTTGATAGTGCTTGTCTTGAATCTGTAGATTAATTTGGGTAATATTGCCATATTAACAATATTAAGTCTTCGATGAGCACAGGATGACTCTCCATTTATTTAGGTCTTTTAAACATTTTTTTTCAATAATAATTTATAGTATTCAATGTACAAGTCTTGCATGTATTTTGTTAAGCTTATTCCTAATATTGTATTATCTTTAATACAAGTATAAGTGGAATTGTTTTCTTAATTTTGTTTTTGGATTATTCATTGCAAGTGCATAGAAATACAATTGTGTGAATTTTTTATATTGATCTTGTATCCTACACCTTTGTAAAACTTATTTAACACTAGTAGTTTGTGAGTGTGTGTGTGTATTCCGTAGGACTTTCTATATACAAAATCAAGTCATCTGCAAAAAGAGAGTGTTCTCTCTTCTTTTCAATATGGATGATTTTTATTTCATTTTCTTTACTAACAGCCCTGGCCAGAACTTCCAGAGCATTGTTGATAGAAGTGGTGAGAGTGGGCATACTTGTCTTGTTCCTGATCATAGGAAGAAAGATTTTAGTTGTTCACTAGTGAGTATGATGGTAGTTGTGGTCTTTTCATGGATGCTCTTTATCAGGTTGAGGAATTTCCTTTCTATTCCTAGTTTGTTGAATGTTTTTGTCATGAAAGACTGTTTGGAATTATCAAATGCTTTTTAAAAAAAAATAATGTTTATTTATTTTTGAGAAAGAGAGCCAGAGAGCCAGAGAGCCAGAGGGACAGAATGAGTGGGGAGGGGTAGAGAGAGAGGGAGACACGGAATCTGAAGCAGCCTTCAGGCTCTGAGCTGTCAGCAGAGAGTCCAATGTGGGGCTTGTACCTGCGAACAGCGAGAACATGACCTGAACTGAAATTGTATGCTTAACTGAGCCACCCAGGTGCCCTATCAAATGATTTTTATTCATGCACTGAGATCATAATGTGATTTGTGCCTTTTATTCCATTTATATGATAAATTATATTCATAAATTTTTATATGTTGAGCCAACCTTGCATTCCTGGTATAATTTTAAGTTGGTCATGGTGAATAATCCTTTTTATTTTTTCTAAATTCAGCTGCAAATATTTTATTGAGGACTTTTATTATAAGAGATACTGGTTGTAGCTTTCTTGTTATGATTTTGTCTGTCTGTCTGTGTGTGTGTGTGTGTGTGTGTGTGTGTGTGTGTGTGTATGTATGTGTGTGTGAGAGGGTACTGTATGGGCCTGTAGTGACATTGAGATTGAGGAATCTGGGGACTTATCAGGGAAAAAGATATGACCACTAGGTGACAGTAGCACATGGGAGATTTATTTGGGTGATGCTTTGTCAGGTTTGCATGCTGGGAAAGTCCCTCATAGTATAAGACCATCCAGAGGTTATAGCACAGGGACTACTACCCAGAAAAGGAGAAGGTGAGGGGAGCTAATAGGGGAAAAACAATTTGGAGAAGGGACTTATGGTATAAGTGATATCTCTAGGTGGTTTGGCAGGGTGTCCCTGGATCAAAGAGCTCTGAAGGCAGCATGGCTAATATTAGGTCTTTTATAGCTGCAAGATTTATTTTGTCTGTGTCTAGCAGATTTGGGGTATAGTTTCATGGGATGTGCAAAACAGACAGGTCCTAAGTGCCTAAAATCTGTTTATTTGAGCTCTGTTTAAGATCATTAGATGTGTAAAGATTCAATATTAGTTTTGGTGGGCTTTGAGCTAATACATTAATATAGGGCTAATATACAGGAGCTATCTTTGGCTCACTTATATAATATGATCTGATAAAGTGAGTTAGGAAGTGTTTTTTTTCCACTTTTGTTTTTAGGAAGAATTTGTGAAGGATTGGTGCTAATTCTTAAAATGGTTAGTGGAATTTACCATTGAAGCTATCTAGTCCTGAACGTTTCTTTGTGTGGAAAGTTTGATTATTAATTTGATCTTTACTTGATATAGGTATATTTCATACATTCTGTTTTTTTCTTGAACCAGTTTTTGTAGTTTTCTAAGAGTTTATTTAATTTCACTAGGTTGTCTTATTTGTTGTCACACAATTGTCCATAATATTCACTTACAATCCTTCTTATTTCCATGAAATTATTCGTGGTATCCTCCCTTTCATTCCTGATTTGAGTAATTTGTGAGTTCTGTCTCTCTCTGTCTCTCTCTGTCTGTCTCTCTCTCTCTTTTGGTCAATCTAGCTAAAGGTTTATTAATTTTGTTGATCTTTTCAAAGAAACAACTTCTGGTTTTATTGATTTTCTTTAATGTTTTTCCATACTCTGTGTCATGTATTTCCACTCTAATGTTTATTACTTTCTCCCTCTGCTCTTTTTGGTTTTTTTTTTTTTTTTTTTCTAGTTTCTTAGTGTGGGAAGTAGATTATGGGTTTAAGATCTTTATTATGTTTTTTTAAAGCCTGTATTGATAGCTATAAATTTCTGAATATTGCTTTTGCTTCATCCCATAAGTTTTGGTATCTTGGTTTCATTCCATTTAATCTCAATGTATATTCTGTTGTCCATTTTGATTTCTTCTTTAAACCATTGGTTATTTGAACGTGTGATTTAATTTTCATATATTTATGAATTTTTCAAGTTTCTTTCTGTTACCAATTTCTAATTTTATTCCATGATGGGTAGAGTATATACTTAGCATGATTTCAGTCCTTTTAAATTTATTGGGATATGTTTGTGGGCCAACATATGGTCTGTTCTAGAGAATGGTCTGTGTGCACTTAAAGAATAGGTATTCTGCTGTGGATGAGCTAAGTGTTCTCTAAATGTCTAAATGTCTCTTAAGTCTACTTGGTTTATAGTGTTATTCAAGTGTTCAATTTCCTTCTTGACCTTTTGTCTGGTTGTTCTATACATATTGAAAATGAGATATTGATACCTGCAATTATTAAAGTTGAGTTGTGTATTCTCTCTAAAATTCTGTCAGTTTTTGCTTCATGTACTTTTGAGGCCCTATTGCTAGGTGCATATATAATTGTTATATCATACTGATAGTTTAACTATGTTATCACTATAAAATGTCCCTTTTTGTTTCTATACTATATTTAGACTAAATACAATTGACAACTACAGCATAAAGAATGGAAATGTAAATTTCTAATACTTTATATGAACTGATACAATTCTAATTATAAATACAATAAAAAATTAAAGTATGTGTACAATAATCTTTAGAGAAACCACCAAAAATACAAAAAGGTAGAACTAAAAGATAATGGATAAATTAAAATGATCTTCTAAAAAAATCAATTAAATCAAAAGAGACATGAAAGAAGAAATAGGGAAACAAAAAATAGGTGGGAAAAAATAGATGAGATGAACAGAAAACAAATAGTAAAAATGGACCCCAAATCTGACTATCTTATTAATTACATTAAATGTAAATGGATCAAAAGATGGATATTTTCGGAATGGATCAAAAGATGGATGTTTTCAACTAAACCAGTGAAGACCTAAATATCATTAGCTTAAAATGGAGACACTTTGTGTAAATTTATTCCAGAGAGGATGTTTATCTACCATAGTGTGAATAACTCACAGTAAGAAGATTATAATTCTACTAGTAAAATACATATATTACTGCAAAATTACCCTATTGCATTTCTGTTACATTACTATATACATATTACTCCATATAGCTCTATATATCATACAGCCGTGCAGAGTATACTTTATGAATGATTTAAGGGTGTTCAAAGGCAACTTTTATTTTAATGTATTTTGTTTCATATGGAAACTGTGTCTTTCCTGAGTTGTCATTGAACTGTACTTAGTTCACCTTTCTTGTATGAACATCTATCCAGTGCTAGAAATCTTACTGCCACACTTGAAACATTTCAATCATATCATAAGCAGGCATTTTCTCTATTATCTTTATCTTAAGGCTCTCCATAGCCCATCCACTGGCCTAAAGAGAATTCTTTTCCCCAAGCAAGAACATAGGTAGACATATACCTATTCTTTCCTATTGATATTTTTTTCCTCCATTTGTAAAGACATTTAACCAAATAAAGACCTTTACTACAATGGACCTACATTTCCCATCTGTTCTATTTGACTCTCTGTATTCTCCCTAATCCATCTAATTTACTTTAACTTTTTTTTTGAGAGAGAGAGAGAGAGAACAAGTGAGGGAGGGGCAGAGAGTGAGAGAAAGAGACTTTCAAGCAGGCTGCATGCCCAGCACAGAACCTGATGGGGGGCTTGACCCCACGACTGTGAGATCATGACCTGAGCTGAAATCAAGAGTTGGATGCTTAACCAACTAAGCCATCTATGTGCCCCTAGTTTTGTCAAAGCAAAAGATTTATTATGTCAGAGCTCTCCCTAAAACCTTATGTGTAGCTTCAAATGCTAGTTGCTGAGTAAAGTTAGGTTCTTTTTCAACTCAGTAACTCATGATTTTTATTCCTATCTCCATTTTTGTTTATTTATTTTTTAATTTTAGAATTGTTTTAGATTTACAGAAGAATTGTGAACCTAGTATAGAGAGTTTTCGTATACACCACACCCATTTTTTCCTATTATCAACATCTTATTTTGTATAATACATTTGTCACAGTTTGTGAATCAATATTGATACATTATTATTAACAAAAGTCCACAATTTATTCAGATTTCTTTCATTTTTACTGAGTATACTTTTTCTGTTCCAGAATCCTGTATTCCATTGTAATTATTAATCATGTCTCCTTAGGCTCCTTTCAGCTGGGACAGTTTCTTACTACTTGTCTTATTTTTCATGATCTTGGCAGTTTTGAGGAAATTGGTCAGATTTTTGGAGAATACCTCTTGATTGGTGTTATCATCATAATTCAACTGGGGTTATAGGTTTTTGAGGCAAATACCATGATAATAAAGTGCCATTCTTTATCACATCATATTAAGTGCACATAATATAAATATGATTTACAGTTGTTAATGTTAATCTTGATACCTGCTAACGATGCTGCTGCTAATATTGCACTCTTTGGAAGGAAGTCATTATGCAGAGCCCACACTGGAGGAGTGGAGAATTCTCCTCCAAGGACTCATGAATGGAATATCTATGCAAATAAATTGGAATTCTTCTGCAGGAAAGATTTGTCTCTTTTTCCTTGTTTATCCAAACATTTATTCATATTATTTATTTATAAACTGGTGGACATATTTATTTTTACTTTTGACTATAATCCAACTCTACTCTATTTTGTTGCTCAAATTGTTCTAGATTTCATCATCTTAAGGGCTCTTTTAGTTAGCGCCTATGTCTCTTTCACATACTTATATATTGCTGGGAGTTTTATTGCATTCTATTTATTTTGTTGTTGTTTATTTGTTTATTTTGTTTTGTTTACACCTCCTTACTTGCTGGCATAACAAGATGCTTGAGGCTTATCTTTTAAATTTCCTGCCTTGGTCCTAGTATCAGTGTTAGTGTTTTCTGGAAGGTGTTCTGATTTGGGGGTTGTTTGTTTGTTTGTTTGTTTCTTTGTTTGTTTTAGGAGAATGACGTTTGAAACCAAGATCCTAAGATCTGGTGCTAGGTTTCTTGTTTACTTTGATTTTTCCCTTTTATTCTATCTAATCAATTTTTTTCTCTCCAAATGTTTTTCTTTCTTTCTTTTTTTCTTTTTTCTAAATTCCACCTATGCCCTTTAGTGCATCATTCCTCTACATGGTCTCTCTCTTCAATCTAGTTCCCATTTGGCAGCCAGAGAGACTTTTATAAAATACAAATCTCATTATGATATTACCCTACTTAAAAACCTTCATAAGCTCAGCAGTGCCCTCAGGAGAAAGTTTAAACTTAACATTGTTGGAAAGAATTTTGGGATCTGGTTGCTGTTTTCCTCTCCAACTTCACCTCTAAAAACTCTCAACCTCAGTTTATACTGAAACAATACTAAAATAATTTTAGTTACTTATAAGCCTTGCACAGTTTTATTCCTGGAACACTGCCCTTACTCATCTCTTTTTGCCAAAATAGACACACACACACACACACACACACACACACACACACACACTTCCTTGTTTAGATTCTTCCTCAACTTTCAGATCTCTCCTTAGATGATTGTCTTCTAGGAAGCTTTTTCTAAAATGCATCCAGGCTGGGCTCCCTAACTGCTTTCTCCCACAGGGAGAACCAATACCTGGGTTTCTTGCTGCAGCTTCATCACAGTTTTTGACAGTCACCTTTTCACGTGTCTCTTCTCTCCAGACAGAAAGTTATGTAATGGTAGGGACTTTGTACATTTGTTTCATCACTGTATTATTAACACAACCAAATGTCTATCACTTGATATACACTAAAGAAGCATTTGTTTAGTGAGTCAATAAGTGACTCATGAGGTATTTCCCCTCGTGCTGCTCTCAAGGATATAGTGGTCGCTGATGTATTTCCAAAGGAGTATGGTTGGTCAAGTGTTAGGTGTATATGAATTTTTGTAGGCAGAGTATCCCTTAGTATGTGAGACATCTTCTCCATAATGGAAAGATGTGAACAGTTAATGCAACCAGTCTATTGTTACTCATAATAAGGCAGAATTTCTGGCTTCCTTTGTTATTCATTTCCAAATACAAACAGAAGGCAGAGTGCAGCTTCTGGGCTGCTTGAGATCAGTTCTAAT
Source organism: Acinonyx jubatus (assembly GCF_027475565.1). Taxonomy (NCBI): domain Eukaryota; kingdom Metazoa; phylum Chordata; class Mammalia; order Carnivora; family Felidae; genus Acinonyx; species Acinonyx jubatus. The sequence continues at coordinate 40,924,613 of NC_069382.1, forward strand.
CTAGTGTGTGGGCATGTGCTTGGTTAAACAGACTGGGAAACCAGCCATGGAAAAATGAACAGGAATTCTAAAGCTGCCAAGAAATTTATACCTGCACCTCATGGCTTAGAATAGAACATGGTCTCAAAGATATTTTCAGATAAGTTCCGAAAATTCTACACTTTCACCCTGACAGGTACACACTCACAAAGACTCTAACAAAAGAACAAACAGATACAGTTTGCCATTGCTCTGCCCACAGAAAACTTTGGTATCTTTTAAATATGTTTCCTTAGGAAACTAGGACAATCATTTTGCTCTCATAAAATATGGCTTGAATGTGAGCTTTCCAGAGCTACTCAAATGGAAAGGATCTCTACTCCTTCTGAACATATGCACAGCAATGCTCTTCCTCTAAATCTGATAGTATATTACAGGTGTTCCTTTCAACCCTCTTCTCTTAACTTAGATCTCCCTTCAATGGCAAAATGGAGAGAATATTAATAGCCCTCCACTAACAGATAGTTTTTCCAGCAGAAAGCCTATACCTGCCAAACTTTGCCAAGCTTTTCTCATGAAGGAGATCATGCTGTGCATCACATTTGGAAGGAAAGTCTTTCACCTTGGTTTTAAGTGGAGTTAACTAGATGTACTTGTCTTAAAGGGACTACTCTGTATGGTCAATTGAGGAAGACAGAACAGGTGAATACACTAAAGTATTTGGTTTCTTTAGTCTCCTAGAAGCCAGGTTGATTGTGTATCTGTACTGTCCCTCTTGGCCATGCTGATTAAGATGACGGTTTAATTTTTTTCTTCTACTCTTTATCTTTGAGAACCTAGGACAATTATTTTGTCAGTACTGTACATTATTTAATGTTCATCCATTAGAAACAGTGGACCATGTGGTGCAGGTATGACTTTTTTTTTAGTCACTAGGGTTGACAGAAAAAATATAGGATGGTCGGTTAAATCTGAATTTCATATAACCAAATATTTTTAATATAAATATGCAAGTATGTAATATCTGGGACATTTTTATACTAAAAAATTATATTTTGTTTATCCAGAATTCAAATTTAACCAAGCATCCTGCTTTTTTACTAGTTTAATGTTATGCCTAATCCTTCAGGCCAAAATATCTTTAAAAGTTTGAATTTCAATCAAAGAATAAAGGACTATTTTAGAAGAGGAAAATGGATTCACTGCAATTCTACAACAACAGTTTTGGCTTCTTGGGATCTCAAAATTTGCAAAGTCATTTTGAAGGAAAAAGTAAAGTTACCAACACTGTTCTTTTAAATAATTCATTTCTGTGCAAATTATTAGGGGGTTTAAAGTATATAAACATTTCTGAGCTTTTACTACATTCCTATTCCTCTAACAAGATTTGAAAAACAACCTAAGCAAAATAAATGTAAATGTTTTTCCACATCAAATTTACTTCTTTTCCATTAAATTGTGACATCAAAGCCTTGGCCATCTCCTCTTTTCTTTTGAAGGGTGTCAATGTCAATTTTGACCGTTACTAACCTTTGCTTTTTTTCAGGTAGATTATTTTATCTGCCATCTAAACACAGAGCTCCAGAGATATTGGAAATATTTAACACATTTACAGAGTGATTCTTATTGGGACTGAGCTAACGTTAGCCATTCTCTTAAATATTTAAAAAGTTTGATTTGAAAAGTTTATGAATTCTTAAGCAAGTCATGTGTATTCTGCTTAGTTTTTGCTGCTGCAATATATGCTGTCTTTTTAAAAAAGTGAATTAAGTTAATAAAAGCTTGTTTTTTTTTTTCCAAATAAGAACTCTGCAGAAGTACCAAGAAAAGCCTCTGATATATCTTTAAAATTACTTGGCAACAAACCAAGCCTAGATATAAAAAGAAAAAATGCTTTTTGTGAGTTGTTTATTAGCAGGCACGGACTGTTCCATCTTTGTGATAAGATCCATACAAACAAGAAGCAGCTCTTAGAATAAAGATGCTTCCTCCATGCAATCAAGTTAGAGTGATTGTTGGAAAACTTCATAACTGTGCCTCTTCAAGTATCACTTAATATGTGCACAAATTGAATTCTGCTGAGCCACCCTTCTAGCCTTCATAGGCTCTATAAAGTTTTCCACCAACATTAAGATGCATATGAGGGAGGGGCACTTGGGTGGCTCAGTTGGTTAAGAGTCCAGCTCTTGATTTCAGCTCAGGTCATGATCTCATGGTTCGTGGGATGGAGCCCTATGTTGGGCTTCACACTGGCAGCACAGAGCCTCTTGGGATTCTCTCTCTTCCTTGCTCTCTGCCCTCCCCCACTCACACACATGTGTGCACACAATCTCTCTCTCTCTCTCTCTCTCTCTCTCTCTCTCTCTCTCTCTCTCAAAATAAATAAATGAACTTTTAAAAAAGATGAGTATAAGGAAAAAACAGAGATCAGAGTAAGGGAATGACTTGTGTTAACTTGTCATTTTTTCTTCTTTGTTTTTAAAACTTCTTCTCACTTGAGTCCTCTCCTTGATCCTTATGTTATGTAAAAATATGTGTGAATATAATAAAATCCTTTGTTAGTTTGAGATAAGCACTCACCCTGAAAGCTGTGAGGGTTAGACCCAGGGATGCAGATACAGGTAATTTCATCAATGCATGTGTGTGTGTGTCTGTCTTCTCTCACTCTTTCCCTCCCCCTCTTTATTTTTGTAGGAAAAGTTTTTTGGGAAAATCCAACTTTACCTTGGTTGAATCTTTCTGTCTTTCTATTCCACCTCTGTAGAGGGTCATTAGAAAAATCCCTGTGACCAAGAGAGGTAGAAACTCTGAAGCTCAAGAATCACTGTCCGAGCTGTATCCCTGAATTGGTTTGGTAACCTTATGTAGGTTTGAGGGCTCAGAGCCAGCCTGGGTGCATTTGCCCCAACTATGTTTGGCCATCTCACAAACTATATCCATTCTCATTCAAAACCCCATAGGAAACTTTACCAGGGTACAAGTTTTATATCCCTAATTTTTCCATGTAGATCTAAGCAGTCAGAGACCAGAAGTAAAGTTAAAGAGATTAGGAAAGGTGAATGCAGGAATCCCCTTTAAAGAATGATGGGTGCCAGTGTTTCTCCATGCTCTTGTCCATGGCATGAATCACTACAACCTTCAGGCTTTGCTCAGCTTAAGAAGCAGGAAGCCCAGGCCCCACCATCATAGTGCTGGATGCTGGATGGCAGTAGGGGTTGCCCTGTTGTCTGCCAACACAGCATGCCAGAGGAGGAGAGGGAACTTACTGCCACTGGCAGTAATTCCATTATTATATAATGACTTAACAGTTATGTATTAGGCTTGTCACAACTATGTAATAGACTGAACCCTTAAAAGGTTTTCCTTTGCATTTAATCTTTATAATGTGCCTTCTATTTATTATCATTTGTATTCCTCCAAATATGAACCTTCTACAGTTACTCAGTGCTTCCCTGTTTAATAGAAATCCAAACAGTGTATATATTCATCGCGGATCCTCTTGTTAATGCAAATTTTCTCCAAAGCACCAGAAGCTTTTTCGGAGGCCTTGACATCCAGGCACAGCCTGAGAAATGCAGAAATTAGAAGTGGGTGAAGTTTGACTTTAATGCTCTGATTTGATTCTCTGATGCTTTCTCTGCCCTCGCAGAACCTCTCCTACAGTACCTCTCTTTCTGCTCCCCATACTTCTAACTCTCCCCACATTGTTCCTGATAACACATGTATTTTCTTGTCGGTAGGCAATAAGTTGTACTGCCAAACAGACTCTCAGTGGATTTCCTCCTATGAGAGGTTCTTTTTTGCCCTTACTTCAGCTGTACAATGAAAGGCTATCTCCTATTCTTCTCTCTCTCTCCTTCTCTCTCTGTCCCTCCGTCACTCACACTGTCTCTCTCAAAGAAATAAATAAACTTAAAAATCTATAAAAAGAAGGGGCACCTGGGTGGCTCAGTCAGTTAAGTGCCCAACTCAGTTTTGGGTCAGGTCATGATCTCATGGTTTCATGAGTTCAAGCCCCACGTCGGGGTCTGTGGCTAACAGTGAGGAACCTGCTTGGGATTCTCTCTCTTTCTCTCTCTCTCTCTGTCTGTCTCTCTACCCCTTCCCTACTCATACTGTCTCTGTCTCTCTCAAATAAATAAATAAACTTTAAAAAAATTTAAGACTATCTCCCATTCAATGAGTATAAAGACAAATCAAAGATTTGTGGGTTTTGTTGTTGTTGCTGTCGTTGATGTGAACATCTTCCCAGCACCCCCTAAACTGTGGCATCCCCAAACTACTCCACACACAGACCTCCCAGGGACTGGTACACAGTGTCATGGTGGGGCTGGAAAGAAAGGACCCCCCCCCCCCCCCCCGCCAAATTGATGGCGATGTGAGTAGCTCAGGCATTCTCACAAGGAGCCATTTGCCCACGATGCTGTCATGGCCTGGACTGTCTTGGTGGCTATTTCTGTATACAGCTTCTACTGCAGCAAGTGACCCACCTAACAATTATTTTAATGTGGCAATTAGGGGATTTATTAAAATTTTATTTTAATAATTCTCTGATTGAGTCTATTAATCTCTCTCTTTTTGGGGAGACAGGGAGTGGTGGGTACATAACCTTCAGGAATTGCATGTTAACACCTTTTTAAAGTTTTTTTTTATCCAGACCTTGGGTGATATGGAGACTTCTATGTAGAAGTCACATGTTTACTCGTACTGTCAGCCTCATTGTCATTAATTCTGATTTGGCGCTCAGCAATTCCCATGATAACTGTTGACTTTTATTGTCTCTCTAAAATTGGTTCCATTCTGAGAATAATCTGAAACTAATTTCATGTTATTTTATTTTGGTGATATTACTGTGGTGCTCTCTCCCAGCCCTTCTCTGATACTTGCAATTTGGCTGAGAAATGTAGTTTCAAGACGGAGAAGGCATTTCACGAGTTCTGTACACCCTCATGGGGATTGCAGAGTTGTTGTCTTTTTTGTTTTTAAGTCTATTTCATTATTTTTTATATTTGAGACTCAGACTGTCTTCCTCTTTTTGGAACCTTTGAAGGAGGTTATTTTTTCAGGAACTACACATTGAAGCTGCAGCTACAGAAGCAATTACTTTTTAAGGATACGTAGCTCTGAGTTTGGCAGCTCTCAGATCACAAAAAGGTACTGTGACTCCCTCTGGAGGGAGGTGTTTGTTAAAAAGATGAAAGGTTTTCATTAAAAAACTTGGCAATTGCAGCTTATGAATTTGGTGAAATTAAAATTGATCTCGGGGCCCCAGTCCCTCATAAAAAGATTCCTCAGTGCCCCAAATGTACCCGTTAGGCTGCTACTTGATTGTCTGAGACACAGACTCTTCCCTGACCATTGATCCATTGTCAGTGGTTCCTCATTGGTACCGTAAGCTCCACGATTTAATTATGAGCTCCTTTGGGCTGTGCCACTTGCAATCACCCTCTGTTCTTCTCTTACAGCCCAAGAAGCTTTAGCAGGCACAGCAAATTATCCTCCTTTTCTAAGGTGCTGTTTATTTTCCTGAAAGAATAATAGAAGGCAGCCAAAGAAATATGAAGGCATTTAAAGCTGACCTTCTGAACACCAAAAAAACCCCTAAATGAACAGCTACTGGAAGGCAATTTTGATGGTGTTTGTCAGAATAAGTTGAGCAGTGGCTTAAAATTAAAAAAATGAAGGATATGTGCGGGACTCAAGGCAACTGTTTGACTTTGTGTCTGAGACGCTGGTTTTTCCCAAACTGAAAGCTTTTGTGCCCTGCTACTTGGTGGGGTTGGTGTTTCAAGTGCAATCAGTTCTGTGAGTGCAAACATATTTCTTGAGAAGAAAAGGCGCACAGAAGGTGTGTGCATGTTTGCACACTTGAATTTCTACTAATGAATTTTATGTTCATTAAATCAAAATGCAATGGCATATTGAGAAGTGTGAATAATCATAGGTTCTTGGCACCTGGGTGACTTCTGCTCGGGTCATGATCTCACAGTTCGTGGGTTTAAGCCCTGCATTGGGTTCTGTGCTGACAGCTTGGAGCCTGGAGCCTGGAGCCTGCTTTGGATTCTGTGTCCCTTTCTCTCTGCCCTCCTCCACTCATTCTCTCTCTCTCTCAAAAATAAATACACATTAAAAAAATAATAATCATAGGCTCTTTTGGAAGTTTCCCCAATTTTTATTGCGGAATTTGTCAATTCTGCATGACATATCTTACAGCAGTCAGCCGAGAAGATTACTCAAATGTCTGTAACCTTTAGAAAAGGGCCTGAACCACTGACATTTTTTCTGGAAGGCAATGATGATGGGGTCCCCAAAATGTTTCAGAATATAGTCTTTCCTCCTCAAACTTTTTGTTAATTAAATTACAGTTTATTTGACTTCATAAGAAGCTCGCCTTTGAAAACATTGCTTTTCAGAACATATGCATAAAGGCTAGGCCATGAGTCACTTGGTCTACAATAGTAAATATTTTCAGGCATCTTTTCATGGCCATGACACCGAAGTTAATGAGGAGGTCACTGAAGATTCAGAGTGATTTTTCAAGGCCACAGCATTAGTAAATGATACAAGGATGCAAACCCAGGACTTTCAACTTGAATTCTGGTGCTTTTTCGGGAATATTGCAGCCACTGTTTCAATGGAAATTCCTTTAAATAAATATTTAGTGAACCTCTACTACCAGGGAATGGGATTTTGGTTGCCTGGTCAGAGGACAGGATATGTTGGGACATAAGTTAGCCTGGGTGCTAGGCTGAAGTATGTGTGGTAGGGTAGAGGTGTTCTTTAAAAAGAAAGAGGTCACAGAGAGCAGAGGAGGCAGCAAGGGTTAGGGGAAGAGAGGGGCACAGAATAAGATGGAAGGAAGTGGTAACAAATTTTACCTAGTCATTCTTACCATTTGTGTTTAGGTCCCCAGAGAAAGTAATGATCAAGCTTTATAGAAAATCACTTCCCAAGCCAAGTTGGTTCCTTGGTGAAGGGGGCCTCTCAGGATTCATACAAATGCAAATGCTTTGTACAGCATTTCCATTTAGGAGAGAAAACCTAGGAACACTATCTGTTTTTCATGTGATGTTGGAGAATTGAGTTGTATGAGTGGCTAAGCAGTTTACACATGGACCGCTGGGAAGTCGCTGCCCTTGCCTTTGAGAAGATCATCCACCATCTAGATGGGGAGACAGAATCGAAACATATGACTGGACTCTAAAAATATCACTAGAAACCCTCTATAAATGTATGCAGATTAATATACTGCAAATGATGCGCAAGGCGCCGAAGGGATGTGGGGAATGGACTCCTCAGAATCTGTAAGAAGTTAGATTGCAAAATAAATCATGCATTAGTATTTTCCCATAACTGTGTGGATGGCTCCATTCCTTAGGAGCTTTTACGCATAAGTTAATCGTGTGAGATTATTGATGTTTGAGTTGTTTTTTGTAAAGTTATCAGAAGGTATTAGGAATGCAAAGAAGGCAATTGAGCTTAAGATCACTGTGCTGAATGATTCCCCTGGAAAGGAAACCTTTACCTGCAAACAGTGCACTTTTCCTGCCCTACTCCTTGCATACAGAATGAGAACTTCTAGAGCTTCTTAATTACATGTAGACTGACTGCTTGATGCATAACATTATTGCTTTGGCTTACTTTTAAATTTCTGGGTGAAATTAAGGATGTGGAAATAATCTTTCTCTAGGATTGGTGTTATTAAGAGTGTTTCTGGGCTGTGAAAGATAATTTCTTAGAGGTGACAGAAAATAGAAGATATTTCTCCCCAGTTCTTTAAAGGGGTAAACCTGGGGTAAATGCAAGTTTATTCACACAGTTCTTAGCTGCATAGAGGAAGGAAGCTCTTTTGTTTGTCTAAACCTATCGGGTCTTTTCCATGTACTTCTAATTATTGTTGGCCAAAAAGAAATTAACTTTATTCAGTCCAATGGCATTTAAAGCATAGTTGTACCTGATATTTGAACAGCCTTTAGATAACACTCCACTTATAGGGTATTTGTTCCAACCCCTCCTTTTACCCCTGTCTACAGCAGAAAATCATTCTAGTCAAATAATTTTATAGATTTTTTTTTCAAAAGCCATGTTATTTTCTCTCTGGCTTATTACCAATTGATAATGTAAAAAGAGTACTAACATAGAAATAAGAAGATAATAAAAGAGAACAATATATCACTATGGTGGGTTGAATAGTCCCCAAAGACATGTCCACCTATAACCTCAGACCTTTGACCTTATTTAGAATAAGGGCCTTTGCAGATGTAGTTTACAGTATAATCTCAAAGTGAGATTAATGGGCACTAAATCCAGTAATGAAAGTCTTGTAAGAGACAGAAGAAAACAACCCAGAAACACATAGAAGAAAGCCATTTGAAGATAAGAGATAAGACAGAGATTGAAATTATGTATTCCACAAAACAAAGAATGCCAGGAGCCACCAGGAGCCACTAGAAGTTGGAAGAGCCAATGAAAGATTTTCTCTTAGAGCCTCACAGGGAATGGGGCTCTGTCGACACTTTGATTTCTGACTTATAGCCCCCAAACTGCAAGAGAAAAATTTCTGTTGTTTTAAGCCATGCAGTTTGTAGTATTTGTTATAGCAACCTTAGGAAATGAATACAGCCAGAAATGACTTCACCACTATAACCTATAACCCATCAAATGTTTGTCTCCATTCTGTAATTGTCATGTGCACACATATTTGACACAGTAGTGTTATCGTATAGGTTCCAGTAAAAAGGGAAGGACAGCTATTACTTATTGAGCATACTCAGTGTGCCAAACAGAGTGGGCACTTGCTATCATGGGGCTTCCCTTTTTTTGTTGGGTATGGTTTTCAACCATTTAGTCTTAAGAATCTTCCCCGGGTTGGGAGAGTTGTGTTATAATGGGGAGCAGATTACAATCTGTTGCAGAAGAAATGCAAAGAAAGATAATTAACATTACCCTTTGACATTCAAAATATGTCCAGTAATCCAGTGGCCATGAAAGCTAGGCTAATGTCTAAAATCCTTTCATTTTTTTCTCTATCATTGCCCACAAGTCCACGCCCAAATCTACCCTACTGAGTATATAAAAGGCCAAGCCTGGGTAACTCAATTCAGAGTTCTACCAGGGTACAATATCCCTTCTGTCCCAATAGTGAGACCTCTGTCAGTGAAGCATGATGTGTGCTGACAAAGAGAGAATATAGTGTAGGGAAAAGAACTAGTCAACCACTGGGCAGAAGTATATTAAGTGAGAGTGGTACTTAATGCAGAAAAGGGTTTTCTCTACTTCATTACCACCCCATGGGCCATCTCCATATAAGCCTGGTGCAGTAACATCAAAGTGACTTAGGTATAGTGTAAGCAAGCTAAGAGGCCCTGAAGCTTTCACTTCTCCAAGCTTCCCTTCCTTCACTAGTGGTATATGCAGATCCCAGAAATATTGGCAAGCCTGAGCTTCCAGAAGGGATTGCCAAAATAGGGGCAGAATGCTCTATAGGAAGAGCTTCCAAACAGCTCACCCAGGCAGGAGTAAGTGGTTGTCATTGTCAGAGTCTCAAGATGTCTCCAGTATCTGGGGTTGCTGAAGTGAGTCCAAGTAAGCCAGGAGTGCTACTATGATCTGTCCATGCTCAGAAAACAGCTAGATCATGAGTTACCCCTGCTACCACTGCAAATGCCATCAGGGAAATAACCAAATGGCTGAAAGACATCACCTTGAAGGTCAGCATTGCTAAAGGACCCTGAGCCCAGGGACCTCCTCTTGACTGTGAGTTTACATGAACCAAAACTCTCTACATACACCCAAATGCTACCTTGAAGGGGTAGTTAGGAAGGCAGGATGACTGAGAAGTAAAAAAATAACAAGAACATTTAAGATCTCATCTTGATATCCCTACCTTAACCACATCTGCAAAGACCCTTATTCCAAACAAGCTCACATTCTGGAATTCTAGGTAGATATATCTTTTGAGGGCTACTTACTATTCAAACCACCATCAATTAGCATGGATAGCATGGATTTCAAAAAATCAACAAAACTCTGTTATTTAGATAATTTCCCTTTTCTTAAACTTTTCCCTGCCTTTCCTCAAGAAATTCTGTGTGCCTGGCCATCTTTTTTTACATCAATTCTTGCATCTAGAAATGAGCTCTGTAAAGCTGGTATTGAAGACATCAAGGATCAAATATTCCACCCCAGGAATTTGCAGCCCTGTCTGTTCAACCACTAAACCCTATCAATAGAATCATGGTAATTCTTGGTTCTACTTAACTAGCTGGACAGGCAGAAGAGATTTCCCCATGGCCATTTAACTTGGAAAGAAGATGTGAATGGAAATCGAGTCCTGTTACTTATAGGCACAAAATGTCTTCAGGGCAGTATTGACTTAAGAGGTTCAGTCTTTGAATTTGAAGAAGGAGCATTCCTGTTGACCTGAGGAATTAATCATCATCATCTCAAGGTTAGGGTGCCAGCTTAGACTTAGGTTCAGGAAACTTCTAAGGGGTATCTCCCCATTCAGAGCCTCAGATTTGTTTCCCCAAATCTTGCAACATGAAACTCTCTTGAAATGTGACTCCAGGGATGCCTGGGTGGCTCAGTCAGTTAAGCATCCATCTCTTGATTTTGGCTCAGGTCATGATCTCACGGTTCATGAGTTTGAACCCTGCATCAGGTTTTGTGCTGACAGTGCAGAACCTGCTTGGGATTCTTTCTCTCCCTCTCTCTCCACTCACTCTCTCTCTCTCTCTCTCTTTCTAAATAAATAAATAAGCTTAAAAAAAAGTGACTCCATTCCTCTTTCTCATTTGTGAAGTAAGAGATTTGGACTACATGGTACCATTATGCTCCTTTTATATTTGGAAGTTTAAATGACTATGATTTGACTGTCACAACCTATCTTCCTTATGCCTCCATTCAAATATGAAACACTGACAGAATAGGCCAGAAAGGGAAATTGAAATTATATTGCATTATAACTAAGCAGAATTAAACAAATCACTCAACCTTTCTGTTCCATAGTGTCTAATCTATAAAATAATGGCATTGGAATTCAAATTCATAATCCCTATGTGCCTTTCTAGCTCTAACTTTCCACTTTTGATACTGTCTAATGTGATAGCCACTGGCCACATGTAGGGAAAGTAATATACATATGAAAGTAATATAGATTTTTCATTAATGTTTTTATATTAATTATATGTTGAAATGATAGTTTTTGGATATATGAGATAAAATAACATTTATTATTAAAATTAATTTCACCTATTTTGCTGTATATTTTTACTGTGGCTTCTAGAATATTTAAATTACATATGTGGAGCACAATATAATTTCTGTTGTATAGTGCTGTTCTAGATCTATGCAAAACAGTTTTGAGATGAAGGTCTATATGTTCAGAGTTACATACAGTGATCATGTGCTGCCTGTGCTTGTAATTTGCATGTGTATGCATATAACTACCTGCACATATACATATACACAAGGCATCTTTTAAAAAACAATGTTACTGTTGGAGTGCCTGGGTGGCTGAGTGGGTTGAGCATCCAAATCTTGATTTCAGCTCAGGTCTTTATCCCAAGGTCATGGCATCAAGCCCTGCGTCGGGGTCGACACTGAGTGCAGACCCTGCTTAACATTCTCTGTCTCTTTCTCTGGCCCTCTCCCCAAATCAAGCTCTCTTTCTCTCTAAAATAAACAAACGAATGAACAATGTTACTGTAAAAGCATGTTTTATCCCCTTTCTTGGCTATCAGGCGATCTAGTACCACTACCAGTTGGTTATAAACACTCAATTTAGAAAAATAAAGGCTTTGACCTAATACAAGTTAGGTATTTATATAGATTACCTTTTTAAACATTACTTACTTTTGGAAAAAAATAATACATGCCACTGACAGGTTATTGTTAAGGTATTAAGGAAATGAGAAAAGAAAAAAATTAAACTGAAAAAATATCAAACTCTTATTTATTTTATTTATTTTGAATTTCATTTTATTTTGAATTTCATTTCATTTTATTTTATTTCATTTTATTTTATAGAGAGCATGAGTGGGGGAGAGGGGCAGAAGGAGAGAGAGAGAATCTTTTTTTTTTTTTGACATTTATTACTGACAGACAGAGAGACACAGGCGTGAGCAGGGGAGGGGCAGAGAGAGGGGGATACACAGACTCTGAAGGAGGCTCCAGGCTCCAAGCTGTCAGTCCAGAGCCCGACATGGGGCTCGAACTCACAAACCACAAGATCATGACCTGAGCCAAAGTTGGACACCCAACCAACTAGCCACCTAGGTGCCCTGGGAGAGAGAGAGAATCTTGAGCAGGTTCCATGTTCAGTGTGGAGCTTAACACAGGGCTTGATCTCACAACACTGGGATCATGACCTGAGCTGAAATCCAGAGTCAGATGCTCAACAGACCGAGCTACCCAGGTGCCCCCAAAATGCTTAAGGGTAATAAAATGACCTCATGAACATATCCACAGATACATTCATACGACATGCATGCATTCACAGTGACTAAGGGGCAGTGATGGTATTGCTGCCCTGCTCTGACTCAGTTCCCCGTAGCATCTGTGATATATATATCACCGACAGCCCTGTTTCCTCTCTATTCTACCATCACCAATTATTCCTCACTCCTAAACCTATGTTCTGCTGATAATTTATACTATCCTACAATTACTTACATTCTCAGAAAAAAAGTTTTCATTATTAAATATCATAAGATTAATTTATCATCTCATTCAGTAGCTTTGTACAGCCCACTATAGGCAAAGCACTGTCATAGGCACTCATGAAAATGCAAAGATAAATTAGACTCACATCTTAACCTGTACTTATTATTTTTTTTAACATTTGTTTATTTTTGAGAGAAAGGGTGTGAGCAGGAGAGGAGCAGAGAAAGAGGTAGACACAGAATCAGAAGCAAGCTCCAGGTTTTGAATTGTCAGCACAGAGCCCAATGTGGGATTTGAATTCATGAGCAGTGAGACTGTGACCTGAGCCAAAGTTGGATGCCCAACTGACTGAGCCACCCAGGCATCCCAACCTGTACTTATTCTTTAGGGAATATGTAAGATTTATAGAATGTCAATCTGTACATATGGTATAGTTTATGACAGGAGTGAGCACAAGATAAATAGTAAGTATCACAATGCCTTTGTTTTAATACTAGGTCTCCTACTGTTTGGTTGTGTGAACTTAGGCAAGTAACTTAAGCTCTTTGAACCTTAGTTTCTTCATCTATAAAATGGAACTGGTACCAGTCATCTCCTACATAGACTATGTATGAGGTTTAGAGAAGATAATTCATTAAAAGGGGTCAGTTCTAAGCCTGGCAGGAAATCTCCATGAATGTGAGCTACTGTTTTTTAATTTTGTATATAACTGTGATATATACACATATGTATATATATCACATACATATGTGTATATATCATATATATATCCCATAATCCCATAGGCAGGATAGGCATTTGAAGTACAAATAAAAATGCTGGGAATTTTAATTTATTTTTATTTTTTAAATGTTTCTTTTTTTATTTTTGAGAGTGGAGCAGTGGCAGAAAGAGAGAGAGGGACAGAGGATTTGAAGCAGTCTCTGTGCTGACAGCAGAGAGCCCCATATGGGGCTCAAACTCACGAACTGTGAATCATGACCTGAGCCAAAATCAAGAGATGGACGCTTAACTGATTGAGCCACCCAGGTGCCCTAGGAATTTTTTAGAATAAGCAGCATATTCTTCCATTTGAAAAATGAAGAAAAGCTTTGTGTACAATGTGGGATTTGATCCAGGCAAGAGAGAATTTACCTAAATGCAGGTGAGGGTTGGATATTCCAAATGGAGGAACCGACACGAGTGACATGAAACTTTCCCTATAGAACAGTCAGTCATCAAGTGGGTGTTGAAAATAAGATTTCTGAGAGAAAGTACAGATAATTACATTGGAAAGGAAGACTGAGAGTAAGACTTTCTCAAGTAGACCTTATAAACATACTTAGACATGATCTTTCATAGAAATGTAATCCTTTTATTTCCATTGTATGGTGTTTCCTTACAACCATATTTAGACTCTAAGTAGTGATTCTGTATAGCATAGATTTGTGTTGGCATTTTCTCTCATGGCTACTTCTTAGTTTTATCCTTTCTAAATCCCAAAGAACCCAGGAACAATATGGACATCCTAGTTTATTAATGTCATTTCCAAATTCCCACCTCTCTGCTCCAGATTAGTAATCAAGTTCCTTTGAGTCTCATGTCATTTAGCTACCAACTTCTAGACTTTCTTGTCACCTCCTCCAGCAATCCCCTTTCCATCCAAAATTTCATGCCCGAACCATAGCTTTCTAAACTTTAATTCTCCTATAACTGTTCTGCATGTGGTCTTGTCACGTCACAGATGAGAGGGCTGGGTCCTAGCTCCACCATTTATTAGTCATATGATCTTGGATGATTTGCTTAACTTCTCTGAGCTCATAACAGCAATAAGCATAGTGCATACTTAATAGTTATTATGAAATAAAATGATGTGTATGAAATCCTTAGCATCATAGTTGGTGCATAATAAACCTTCCAAAAATTGTGCTATTCAGTGTTATGACCTTTGTCCTTTAATCCATATACTACCATCTTAACAAGTCTTTCCTGTCTTCATTTCCTTTCTTATTTAGCCTAGATGTGGACATATCTGCTAGTCTTTAGTACATCTCTAATTATACCCTGGGGTCCCTTGTACTTTTGTATTTATACCTCCTCAGACAGGCTGTAACCTGGAGCCATCCAGTGACCTTCACCTCCTCTGCTATGATCAGGATGTTGAGGCTCCAATGGGAAAAATCACCTAAAACTTGGGCCATGACAAATTAACACAGTCCTTCCTTAGCTCTTAGGTCAGACCTCAGTTCTTTTGTGTATACTTACATCATATTTTTTCTCATTCCTTGTGAACAGACAATTCAAGGCTGACAACTTGTTTGAAGTCTTTAGCCTCTACCAAGTTCTCCCTCAGCAGGGGGCTGCCCCAGTCCTACAGAGACAAAATTGAGAACTTCAAGCAGTAAATCCCATGGCCTCCTGCCTCTGCATCTACAGACTTACTTTTACCTCCTTCCCCCATCCTCTCAAAGGATTCGTTCAGAAATAGAGCTATATCAATTACAAAGCCTTATTAACAAACGTATTTGTTGAACACAGAGAGTGCTTATTGCTATGTAAAAATAAAAAAAAAAAGATGCTTCTCTCACTGGATTTAAAGTCTGAATAAGTAAGCTGAAATAATTCAAATATGAAAAATTAGCTTAGAAAGTATTTAAATCTCACAAGTATAAGATGTTTTAATTATATTCCTTGCTCATACATAGTTGAAAATTTTTAAATGGTAGAAGAAATATAATACAAATGATAAATTGAATTATAGCATTGTTAATAAATGTTAATGAATATTAATTTTAGGAGTGTATATGTCTTTCTGGTCCATGGAGACAGTAAAACAATGAATATTCTGTCTATATATACACACACATGTATGCATACACTTTGTTTATATGTATATGTGAGTGTGTATATGTATGCATATATGTTCTTGTTTGTCCTTTGTTTATCTAAGCATTAGATTCTAATGCTTGACTATGCTGTTAGCATATATCTGATTCTGAAATGTTCTAGTTACATATTGCGGTGATAACATTCTTTGTGTGCTTAATACCCTTGAAAATCTGTCTCTCTGATAGAATATTCCACAGCAATATTCTTAAGAGGAATATGTGTTTCAGATTTTCCAGGACAAACCAAGTTTCAGATATCCTGACCCATTAGTTCTTTGATTGTTGACTGGCTTAACGATCACTTATTGACTGTCTGCTAGACCAGGCACCGTTCAACAGGGAAGGTGGGTGCAAATGTAGATAAGAGTGATACAATTTTATAAACAGAATTACTCAGGAAAACTGCAAAGGGAACAAACAATTCAGACGGGGTTATCAGGAAATTGTCACAAGGTCATATGACCTAAACTCTGGTTTGGAAATCTAGTTCATCAACTGAGTAATTCCATAGTTCCTCATTCTATTCTTCTTTTACCGAAATGCCAAAGCCAGTGCATTGTGGCTTCTCCTGTGGAGGGCTTGAGTAAATGGCCAGCAGTAAATGGCTCGCTCCAGCCTACCACCTCTTCTCTGTGCTCTTTCATCCCCTCCGTTGCGCTGCTCACTGCCTGTCCATCCAACACCTCTCATTAGCACCTGCAACTTTGCACCCTCTTCATTTGAAAGACACACATTTTTTTTTTTTCTCAGTCTGACGCCTGCTTGCCTTGACACCAGCAGGATGAAGATCTGTCCTCTCAGACAATGTGCTAGGTGCAGAGCTCAGTCACAAATAGATCTTTAAACAACCAGCTTACCATTCCTCACAAGCCCTGCGTATTTCCTGCTGATGACACGGTGGTGGGCAGGGTGACATCTGATGGGACAGGTGGGGCATGTAGAGGAGGCAGGATTGGCAGTTAGCAGGTAAACTTCATCTTGGCAGGCTAGTCTCGGCCCTACACACAGTTGACTTGTATATCCCTGGAGATTTTTTTTTTTTCAGTTTCCTTATTTAAGAACTGAAATGTCTTCTAATGCTGCTATTCCTAGAAAGTAGCTACACAAATTCCAACTTTGTCAGAATCTTCATCTTATTCAACTGGGAACATTTTTATTTCCTATTGGTTTCTGAAATACCACACTTACCTGATTTTGCTCCTCAATAGATGTGCCTTCTAAGGCTCCCTGACTGTCTTCTTCTTGCATATCCAATTCGAGAAATTGAAGTACCCCAGGCCCTTATCCTCACCATTTTCTTTTCTCTATCTGTATGTTCTCCCTCAATGCTCTTACCTAGTCCCATGGCTTCAAATATTGTCTTTACAATGATGATTGACAGATTCATTTATCTTACTCTAAACTCTTCCCTGATGTATCCACCTGCCTGTACTATATCTGCATTTGGTGTCTGATAAGTATTTAAACTTAACATGTCTCAGACAAACCAATCACCTCCCTACTGCGGCACTGCCTGTCTTGATTCCCACTTTGTCGCTGTCAGTGGTACCATATCCATGCAGTTACTCATGCTAAAAACCTTGATAAGAGTAATTGCTGATTCTTTTCTTTTTCCCCAAATCCCACATTTCATCCATCCATAAGTCCAGGATTCTCTATTCCAAAATATATACCCATAATCTGGCCATGTTTTTTCTTAAAATTTTTAATGTTTATTTATTTTGATAGAGAGCATGAGTTGCAGGGGTTGCAGAAAGAGAGAAGGGGAGAGAGAAAATCTCAAGCAGGCTCTGTGCTGTCAGTGCAGGGTCAGATGTGGGGCTCGATCTCACGAGCCGTGAGACCATGACCTGAGCTGAAACCAAGAGTCAGATGCTTAACTGACTGAGCCACCCAGGTGCCCCTAATCTGGCTATAAGCCACGACCACCCTAGTTTAAGCTATTTTAACTCTCCCTGACCACAGCCACAACCCCCATGTTCTTCCTATCCTGCAGGACAGAGTTGTATTTCTAAAGCATAAATTATTAAGCACCCCTGCTAAAACATCTCCAATGACTTTCCATTGTAACTGGATAAAATCCTATAAGGCCCATATGATCGGGAACCTGCCTTCCCCTGCCTCAACTCTCTCCCTTGTTCACTATTCTCCAGCTGCTGATTTTTTGTACACTGGATACATCAAGCTTGTTCCATTCCCAGAGCTTTCTATTTGTTGTTCCTAACTGCTTTGAATTCTGTTCCCCAGATCTCTTCATGGTTGCCCCCTTCTCATTATGCATACTGAACTCAAATGTCATTATTTTCAGAGATGTTTCTCAATACTCTGGGAAAGGCAGCTCCTGCTCTATTATGCTCTGCTGCATTACTGTATTTCAACTTCTTCAGAGTACTTGGCAGTATCTGAAATTATCTTATTTTTTCCCACATGTTCACTATCTGTTTCTGTCTACCAGAGTATGAGCTCTTTGTGCCAACGACTCTGTCCATATCTTCATGGCCACATCCTCAGTGACTGGGTCAGTGCCTGGCCTGAGGATATACACAGTCACTATTTGTTGATTGACTGATTAACCACTAGGTTCAACCAGCTCTTACTGCTTTGCATCTTCAGCAACTAGATGAAAAAATGGAAGTTCCCTTCATAGGTGAGAATCTCATTTCTGTCATCCAGTCCCTTTAGTTCAGTCCCTGAGTCAAGTAGGAAGAGAATGTGTATTGCGATCTGAGAAGAAATTTGAAATAAATTTACAGCTATTCATTTTTAATCAAATATTATTCATCAAACATTTCTTTTTTAATTAAAAATTTTTAATGTTTACTTTTGAGAGATAGAGAGAAAGACTGAGCATGAGTAGAGAGATGGGGAGACATAGGATCTGAAGCAGTTTCCAGGTACAGAGCTGTCAGCACAGAGGCTGACACAGGGCTCAAACTCATGAACCGCGAGATCATGACCTGAGCCGAAGTCAGACATTTAACTGACTGAGCCACCCAAGACGCCCCTCAACAAACATTTCTTAGGGATCGGAGGCGTGTTGGGCAATAGGAGCGAGGCAACAAAAGCGGGTAAATCATGATCTCTACTCTTAAGGAGTTTATCGTTTGATAAAGAAAATGGACACTGTCTTAGTCAACTCAAACTTCCATAACAAGATACCAAAGATGAGGTGACTTGAACAGCAGAAATTCATTTTCCCATAGTTCTGGGGTCTGGAGGTCCAAGATCAGGGTGCTAGATGGTCAGGTTCTTGTGTGAGCCTTCTTGCTGGCTTGCCGATGGCTACCATCTTGCTGTTTCCTCACATGGCCTTTCCTCAGTGAGTGTGCAAAGGGGAGAGAGAGATTTCTCTTTCTCTTCCTCTTGTAAGACCACCAATTCTATTGGATTAGGACACTATTTTTGTGACCTCATTTAACTTTAATTTCTTCCTCAAGACCCCATCTCCAAATATTGCTACACTGGGTTTAGGGCTCCAACATATCAACTCATTCCATAGCAAACACATACCCAGGTCCTTGCAGGGCACCAGCAGAGGGAAATATGGGATGCTATGAAGCACAAGCAAGAAAAGGCAGTGTGAACAGGGGTTAGCTGGTCCAGATGCTTCCCAAAAGGAGTCGGCATGGGCCAGTGATGAGAGCCTGGTGAACTAATGTTCCTCATAAGTCTCAAGTGTCTGTAGGACACAGGGGACAAAGGGCTTTCAGTCACCAAAAGTGTCTGGAATCCACACATCAGCACTGTGTTGTTTGGATGGGGCAGGCAGAGACTTTGTTATTTCTGTGTTTATTACTGCAGGGCTAAAACTTAGAGGAAGAAGGGGTCTTGTATTTCATTTTAGGGTTGATGTGATCTGTCAGGGGTTCCTGTGGTTTCTAGACCTCTACATGGCTCATGCCCCAGTATGATGGATTTCCAACAACTGAGAGAATTGTTGTTTTCTGGTTGTTGCTAGAATGTTTAATGCAGTCCTTTATGCCCATGATATTTCCCCCAAATCAGAGGTAAGATAAAACTGGGAATCTACAGGCTCAGCGATGATTACTTGGTCCAGCCAGATTAAGCAAGGCCAAGCTAAGGCAAAATTGCCACGTGTGTCTTTTTGATTTCTTGGCACCTCTTTTGAATAAGTTGCCTATTGGTAAAAGTGAAAATAGGTAAAATAATCATACTAGGCACCTACTAGTATTTTCTTATGCATTATCTTAGCCGGTGAGAAAAATAGTATTTAATCTTGTTTCTCACATTCATGGAAGAATGTTTAGAGTAGGGACAGCATTTGCCTGGAGCAAACTCCAAGTCAGCACTCTTTCCTCTGTGGCATATTGTCTTAGTGTCACATGCTGTCCCCCTGCAGCTGCCATGAAGCCAAGCACTGGGATGACCAGGCACTAATCAAGTGACCTTTTCTCCGTCTTGGTAGCAACCTGTGCTGCCTTCTCCAGTCTTCATTCTGCTCAGTGGTTAGCAGTGTCCTTGTTAGTTTCCCAGCTAGCTGGAAGGTTCTCAGAGACCTCAGATGATGTTTTATCTGTCTTGGTGTTTCAGCCCTTAACAGAGTCTGACACATAGTTGGGAGGCAATAAGTGTTTGTCAAATAAAGTGTCAATGCCATATCATCTCTTAGAATCATAACATTTGAGGTGGCCTTAAATACCCTATTTAGCAAATAAGGCACAGAACTCAGAGAATAGAAGGATTTGTGTAAGGTCACCCTGAGTGCCATTGTTTTTTTTTTTTTTTTTTTTTTTTTGAATTTTTTTTAATGTTTATATATTTTTGAGACAGGGGGAGACAGAGTGTGAGTGGGGGAGGGGCAGAGAGAGAGGGAGACACAGAATCTGAAACAGGCTCCAGGCTCTGGGCTGTCAGCACAAAGCCCGATGCGGGGCTTGAACCCACAAACCGTGAGATCATGACCTGGGCCTAAGTCGGACGCTTAACCGACTGAGCCATCCAGGTGCCCCCTGAGTGCCATTGTTTAGAAGAGAACAGATTCTCAGTCCAGGTTCCTTCCTCTCTATAACCCTGTGTCAGCCACACCAGGTCCTCAGAAGGGCCTCCTCTTATGTGTTTAAGGAGATGGGTATTTGGAGAAAAGGTCCTTCCCAGGCTCCTTCAATTGTGGGCCATACACATATATTCACTTTCTTCACTGTTTCCTTTAGCAGATACAAGTATAAACTCTGGATATTTGAAATAAATTATTTTGTTTCCTTTATGTTTCATACACTTAAATGATAAGCATAGTAATCGGTTAGTAAAAAGAACTTCCAGGTCATTTATCAACTGAACTTTCCCTTGTAGTTTTACTTATTGCTGATGTACAGCATGCACATGTTATTAATTCCTTTGTACAAACTCTTTTTTTTTAATTTTTTAAAAAAAATATTTATTCTCAAGAGAAAGAGAGAGACAGAGACAAAGACAGAGTATGAGCGGGAAAGGGGCAGAGAGAGAGGGAGACACAGAATCTGAAGCAGGCTCCAGGCTCTGAGCTCTCAGCACAGAGCCCAACACGGGGCTCAAACTCACAAGCCGTGAGATCATGAACCAAGCCAAAGCTGGACACTTAACTGACTGAGCCACCCAGCTGCCCCTCCTTTTCTTCTTGTCCTTATTATTTGTTCCAACTCATGAACGCCTGAATCTTTGCAGATTACCAGCTGCTCCGACTTAGACTCACTTCAGGGCAAGTGGAATTATTTCCTGCTTCCAGCCATTCCCTCCAGATTCGAGTACTGGTTTGGAACTGTCTTTAGTCGCTTGCATCTGTATTAATTCTTCAGTGAAGCAAGATCTGGCTTGGCCTGAATATTCCAACATCCTCCCATCCCTCTGCCTGGTGGGTTTTCCCAGACAAGTGGTCCTTGTGTGTGCTGGCCTATCTCACGAGAACAAGCTCTGTCTGGCACTGAGTAACTTTCCCAAAGTGCCCCAAATCCCTCCCTAGTAAGGCTGAGACTAGAATCACAGTGTCTCTCCTTCCATCCAGTCCACTGTCCTCTGTAATACATTACCCACTCATATTAAGCTAGAGACACTAGAAAACATGGCTGTCACTTCTCTAGTAAAATGACATAGGTCCCATTTTTTTGAAATAGAACATTGATAATATTAGGATATAAATAATTCTGTCAAGACATTACTAGTATTCCAAATGGTCTAAGATGCATTGTAAATGAGTAAGCAGCAGGGGATATGTAATCAAATGCCTCTATTGAAAAATAAATGTATAGCGCGGGCTTAAAAAGAGCGGGAGCAACAAAAAGGCTTGTCTGAAAGTCCCACTAAATACAAACAGATCTTCCTCAACACTTTTGTGCCAGTTCACGTACAGATTGTATTAGACACCATAATTGCAGAATTATAACCTAGCAGGGACATTTATTATGGGATGACTCAAATAGAAGCAATAGGAAGCCAAGTGGCTAGATCAAGACCTTAATGATACAATCTGTGAAACGAGCAATTGGGAGTGAAGAATTGTTGCTTTAGAAAATTTATGTTATAATAATGTCTGATAGATTTGACATTGGGAGCATCTCAAAATCAGAAACGAATCTATCTCCCTTTGAACAAAGTCCTTGCCTTGCTATTAAATGGGTTTTCTGGATCTTATAGAAAGATCTTGAGCCACAAAAACGTTCTTTAACAGAGGAGTGAAGGTGATGTTAATTACATAACGGATCTCCTAGCCCTGAGCAGGGAAGACCTCATTTTGTCCTGGTTCTGTGGCCTGTGGCCATCAGTCCCACCATGCTCTGGGGAATGGTACAGGAGGGAGCTCTCTGACATGTTTCCCACATCAACTTTTGCTCCAACATCGACTCTCTTATTGCTTTAACTTGTCCAGACTTTTATTTTTTGCTTTAAAGTTTGCCTCTGCCATTGTCCTTTCAGGATGGAGAGTGGCAGAGGTGAAATTATCACAAGCTGGGTCAGTACTCACTCCCTCTAGAAATTCTTAGCCTGCTGCGTTCCTAAATAAGCTGAGACACTCTCATATCTTGAGATCTCTGTGAACTCTGTACAGCTAGCGAGAAAATTCGTGTCAAACACCCTCCATACGCTGGGATTTTGTTTGTCTGGTGGCCTAAAAGTTGTGGAACCGAATATTTCTAGTGGGCTTTCTTCTTGCAAGTTAGTGATTCGCTCAGTGCAACGAGAATGAGGTATCTCTGGTCACTGGTCATGAGCTGTGCTTCAAGGAGGGAGGACACATTAATCCACAGTTAGAGAGCGTGTGTGGTGGATGTGGTCTACAGGGACCCCTCCCCACTTTCTGCAGGATGTGATTCTTCACTCAGGGAAGTGTAGAAAATGGCCGAATCCCATTTTAATGCCTGTTATTGAAATATAAGCAGTGGATAGCTGGTGCTAAGAAATGGGTGAGATAAAATAGCTACTGGCAAGTACTCTTTTCTAGATGTTGCTGACTGTCTCCAGGTCCCTGCTTATCTCTGGTACCTGCCAACTTGGACCTTGTTTCTTCTGGCTACGCCATATCCCCCTTGTGTTACCCCATGACCAAGAAAAAGGCTCCGCTGCAGTCTCTTTCCCTGTTTGTCCCTTCTGACTGTGTCCTTCTGCACTCATAGCTTTCCCGTCAGTGTCTGCCTTAGGAGCACCTCTGTGAGCTGCTTGACAGCAGCCTGAATCCCACCCAGCACAGCCTAAGCATGGAAGGTGCTAAGTGTGCTCCACCCATGTAGAGAAATCCAAATTATTTGTGCTTTCATTTTATTTTATTTTATTTTATTTTATTTTATTTTATTTTATTTTATTTTATTATTATTTTATTTGCCTTTTTTCTTTTACTGCCTTCTCCATGCCCCGAGACATCTTCCTGAACTAGGATAACTCCAGAGAGTTTTAATGGGCATTTGTCCATTTGTGAACGCTTGTGGGGACAATCCCATTGATGCTCTGCCCATATTACCACCCACCCCCATGCCTCTCAGTGAACATCAACTTGACTTAACACTGTTACCCCCAGCATCTGTCTGAGGGCTTTCTTTGGTCCCCAGAGTTCACTTTCCTGTCCCTGTGGTAGGCTGAAAGCATCAGATAATTAATATCCCCTGCCCCTCTCCACAGCAGCCTATCTCAATGACCGAGTGTTGGTATATAAGACCTTCACCCCTGAGCTGACATTGCCCTGCAACACTCTATTTTGTACTGGCTCCCGAGTCCCCAGTGGGAGTCACTTGTGTTCTTAGAGCTCACCTACTAGAAAACAAACCCCTCATTAGCTGTTTTCCTTACCTGCCTATTTCCCCACTCCCTCATTAGGGTTTCTTGGAATTGCCTCCAGAATAGACTTCTTGCACGCAATTCCTTGAACCAGTCACTTCTAAAGAAACCTAAACTAAGAAGCTGTTTAAACAATACCAAGTAAGGACATGACTTAGGAAGCTATTTTTCATACTGACGAATGAGCCAGCCCTTTGCTTCTCTTCCCTTTTCCATCTTTTGTGTGGATCTGACTTCTAAAACCTGTATTTTTTTTTCTTTTACTAGGAGGATAATGTAATATGCTCAATAATAATGACCATGTAATTTCAATTTTTATATTAAACAAATGAGTGAGTAGCTTGGATTTAAAAGTATTATAGGACAATTAAAAACCTTGTACTGAGCAGTTTCTGATTTTCTGTCAACACAAACTGCATCCTCTTAAAAGATATTTAAACCATGGTTTCATTTTTTAAATCAGGAGCATCGGTTAGACACTATGAAATATACTTGATGTCAGGAAGTATTATTTATGCCTGCTTTTTTTCCCAGAACCCTCTGACAGAATTGTTTGTAAGCGTTTAGCCTCTTAGAGCAGTGATATAGGAGATAACTACCAATGGCTCCTGCGGGACTCTCTGTTACAAAGAAAAACACTGCCTCATATTGCCTTTGTCCTGGATATCCCAGGAAAAGATTTTTTTTTTCCTTTTTGTTCTAATTGGACTATATTTTTAAAAATTTCTAAATACCAAATGTGGCAAGCCAGATTAAGATGGTATTGGTTTCTAAAGGTTGTGAAGCTTGTTAAAACACACACAGACTGGAAACCTAGTGCCTACAGGTTAGTGTGAAAAAACAGTCGTGATTCAACAGCCACCATCTAAAGGTGGAGAGTGGGGTGGAATTTGAGAGAAAATTCTAGTGGTCCGATCTGTTCCATGTGCCTTATTTGCTTTATTTTTAATCTCATACCAATGGTCCACAGCCAAACTACCTATGAGAGAGAAACTTCCTTTTAGAAAAGGGAAAACATTTGACTGATCTTAGGCTTCCTCAGTGGACTGCATATTCAGTAAACAGTTTTTATCTGTAGACATAGCTCACAGTATATCATCGGGTCCTCAGTGATATTTAACAATATATTTAAATATAACAATATTTAGTTGTGTGGCTTTTCTTCAGAATTATGCTATAAGTTTATTGATGGTGGGGACCCTGCTTCTACTCTTAAGTATCCCACATTCCACATCATGTTATTTTACTTAACTAAGGCATTGTAACCACAGAGGATGTTTTACAGATATTTGCTGAAAGAATATTCATAATGTTCTTGCTCCATAATTTTCCATTTCTTTTTAATTTAATTCACATTCTGAAATTCCAAAAATCCAAAAGATGGTGTCTATTTGTGTGGTGATCTTCCATTTTATGATATCATTTAGAATATATTCTCAGAAGCTGCCTCTGCTACAAAATGCTAACAATGTTTTAGATAACATTTAGGTTGAACAGTTGGAAATTAGCAATGTTCAACCTTTGGTGAACATTAGATTCATCTTGTCCAAAATACAGATGCCTAGATCTTAGCTCGGGAAATTCTGGTTCATGAGTCTGAAATAGGGCCCTGAAATATGTATTCAAATTTTTTTTTATGTTTTTATTTTATTTTTGAGAGAGAGACAGAGTGAGAGCAGGGGAGGGGCAGAGAGAGAGGGAGATAGAATCTGAAGCAGGCTCCAGGCTCTAAGTTGTCAGCGCAAAGCCAGACGTGGGACTCGAACTCAAGGACTATGAGATCATGAACTGAACTGAAGTCAGACGCCCAACCCGACTGAGCCACCCAGGCACCCCTGATATATGTATTTTTAAGAAGCTTCTTGTGTATATCAATGTTTTACAACCATTCCCCTAAAATCTTGCTATTGCTTTTCCCTAAATCCTAGTATTAAAAAAACAAAACAAAACAAAACAAAACAAAAACCATGAGGAACACTCTATGTGTTTTTAATTTTTTTTTTGTAAAAAATTATATAATATAAAGGATATGATTCACTACATTACTTTATGATCCTTGTGTACAGATCATTGTGACATCATGAGAAATATCTCCCAAAGCTCAGGGTCTAGTAATCGTTCAGATTTTTTTTTCTTGATAAGTTTACTTCCAGTTATTATTCACTTATGAAACCAATTATTTTTCTTTCTTCATTCTGGCTGCTAGAAAAACTGAACCAAAATTTTATGACATTACTGTCGCCTTTCTCCAATAGGCTTTTAAACTATAAATATTCATTTTTCCTTTCCTTTAAGGCTTGATTTAAAAAAGGAAAATGAGCCAAAGGTTCTTATCTTATTGAAAAAAGGCTTCTATTTAAAGTTGCATAAAATCCTTTTTAGAAGTTTTCTCAGTCCTGAATTCCCTCGAAAACAGAGCTTGAGGCAAGGATTAAATGTTGATGCTTTGTTTGCTAGGTGCAAACCCAGGGCAGCAGAAGTGAGGAAAAAATGGAGGGAATGCGAAGAACGAGATGCGGCAATAAAATGTGATACATCACTGTGTGGGCGGCTGCTTCATGATGAGCTGTGAAGAGACACAGAGGTGATCCAGCAGGGCTCTCACTCAATATGTGGATCCTTCAGGACTCTCTGTAGGGGGAGACTTACCTTAGATAAGCCCATTAGAGGGAGGAACAAAGGGGGAAGTCTTTTGTCTAGATTCATTCCATTTCTGATTTTCCATGGGGCAAAATTGGCCCCATGGAAAACTAACTCCTTCATACTTCCAGAGTAGGTTTTCTAAGCCTTTTGGAGGCTGCTTTGGGATGCCAGATCCCATACTCTGCAGTGTGATGTTTCATTCAAGTTTGGAAGTTGTTGAAGGAGCCAGTAACTCAGTTCATGTGCCTGGCCCACAGCTCTAAGGCCCAGTGACTTGTTGGCCCCTAGTGGTAGCATCAAGTCCAGCAAACTGGTCAGCTGAAGAAATTCAAGATGACAGATGAGATGTGCATTTGACATGCAAATAGATAAGGAAGTAGGGAACATGTTAAAGGCATAGGGTGGAAAAAAGTCAGGAGGGAATAAAACTCCATAGCTAATAGAGTAGTGAATGTAAGAATGCTGGGAAGAGGGCAAAGCTTATTTAACCATTTTAAATTAGTAAGTGAAGAATTCCTAGCTTAAATGATTGGGTAGAAATACAATTAACAAGAATATAGAAAATAAGTGAAACCCATTTATTGGGAGGTAAGAGGATTGAGTTTGTTGAAGTAGCAAGGACACTTTTGGACATGTTAGGGTTGAGGTGCCTGCAGGATTGGATATGTGAGTGGAGCTTAGGGGTGAAGCCCGGACTAACCACATGGACTTCAGATCATCAGCATGGAGGGGGTACTGACATCCTTGAATGAATAAAATTAGTGATAAGAGCAAGGAAGAAAGTGAGCCAAGCACAAGAACTTGAGGAATATCAACATGTGAGGAATGGATAGTATGTATGCATGGGAAGAGTTGGCAATAAGGGACACTTAGAAAGAATTGCCAGAGATATGGAATTAGAAATTTCCTGTGGGTGTCACTAGTAACTTATTTGGCATGGAACATGCACTCCCACTCTTTGTGTGGACACAGAAATGTATCTTTGGGTCTGTAAATATCACCCTAAGCTTTCAGTTAGCATGCACATACTCATGAGAGAGAGAAAAAGCAAGAGAGAATATAAATGAGAATGCATTGAGTGTCTATAATAGATCATGAACCATGTTGGGCACTTGATATATGGTGCCACTTTCATTCCTTCACAATAATCCTATGAAGTGAGTGGGTCATTATTATCATTCTTACAAGGCAGGAAACTTGGCCTCAGGGCCTGACATTAGTAATAGTGCTGGCATTGGAGCCTCAAGTTTGTTTGAACTCAAAGTCCATGTACTTTCCTTACACTGGACTACCTTTGCCTTTCACCCATGACAATGGGCATCTGGCCATAAAAATCTTGCTGAAAAAGCAGCTCTGGATTGCAGAGAGAGTTCCAGACCCTACTTCCAGTTTAGTGCCGCACTTAAGCTGCTTGTCTGTAAAACTAAAATAGATGATAGTAAAATTTTATTTTTAACCTCTCTTGAGAAACCATTTGAACATTTGAAACTTTTACTTTTCATCTTTACTGATCCCCCTCACTAGTGCTCAGAATAATGAACATCATACAAAATGTTTTCTCCAGAAGGAAATCCTACAATGATATGGTATAGGAGAGAATAATGTTTTTTTAAATGTGATTACATGCACCAGACAATACGTTGAAGTGTGAATTTTAGAGATTAGATATATTCCACAGATAATATGTAAACATTCCAGGCAGACACAATTAATGATGAAACACAGAGGTAGTCTAAGTGGACCACTACCGACATAATGCTGTAGTGGACATGCTTGGCCTGTATTTTTTCCAACATTTGAATGGAATATTTATGCTTTTATGATAAAATAAAAGAGCATAGTGAAATAAGCTATTACATGGTCCATTAAAACTACTTTTAAGTGACTCTCCATAGCACAAGATTCCACAAATTTTGCATTTGCAAAAGGAACTTTTCAATTAAGCAGAGACCACTGTTCTCAGAACTCAAAGAAGAGTGCAGGTGCCATTCTAGGTCTTTCTGAAAATGATAATTCTATATTTGCTATGTGATGATGAGGAGAGATCTCCATAACAGCCATCATACACATGAGCCAAGACAAGCCAAATGATGTAAGAGAGTAAATCTGATTACTTAGTTTGAGAATAGGAGAAAGTTAGTCTAGAACTACTGTGGTTTTACCCACAGCTTGATTTCTCTCTTGCCCACCTTTTTGTTGTTTATGGAGCCTGCAGATTTGAATCAAAGACATATCCAAAGATTCAAAAGTGCATGACGCACCATCTCTTTCTTATTTACAGTCTCAAGGAAAACATGGCAAACATACAAACATCAAATTTTTATTTCTGTGTGAAATCTAGGCACTTTTCCCAAGCAAAAAAGATAACAGAATTAAATTGTATTCATGCCATTTGTGAAAAAATTGTTCCTGCTTTTCATCTAAATAAAGCAGACGACTCATTTTCCTTTAAGTCATTCAACTGGCAATCAAGCTTTCCAGACAGATGCAATAAAAAAAAATGTATATAATTTGATGGATCATCCACTTGATTAGGATATTTTTTTGTGTGATTTTCTTTGGATATCCCCTCATGGGATGAATTTTGACCCTACATAGCTCTTCATCCAACCCATTTTTGCTTTGTAATAGTGTGTCTACCTAAGGCATAACATGCTTACAAAGTTTTGCCTGTTTGATCTAGGATAAGTAAAAATACACTGTTTTTTGTGCAGTGGTATTCTTTAAATTTATTTATGTGTGTTTCTGTGAATGCTTTCTCAGTTTCCTGGACATATTGTATAAAATGGAAGCTTCCCAAGCCCTGGATTCAATAATCAATGGGGATTTATTTGTGGATTCTTTGTACTTTTGCTTTCAATGCTTGGTATTATTGGGAGATACTTTTGTTTTTATTCTTTAAACGAACTCTGTCCAGTTCACCAATTGGAACCTGTTAAAATTGCAGTGCACTGATTAATCTTGTAACAACTATAATAGTTAAAGATGCTGTCTTACCTGGGAACTGGTTAACTACATCAGGTTAGAATAAAGAAGGGACTAAGGCCTACATTTGACCATTGACACAGCAAATTATGTGACCTGTATTTTCTCTGAGTTAGTAGTCTGTGGGCTCAGCTGGAACATGGAGAGTCTCAAAAATAAACTGAAAGGGCTTGAAAACTTGAGGGAAGCTAAGGTTCAACGCTATGGGAAAAATTTGGAGGGGTGACAGACCAAAGGACCTTAAATTGATTACCCATCAAAGAATCAAAAAAAGTGAGGGTATGTGAGAAGAATATTGAGAAGTATCCAGAAAAAAGAAAATCTGAGTGCTCTTTTGTCATACTGAATGTTGGTTTGGCCAAGTTCAAAAGGCAGATAGTAAGTCAGATTGGCCAGTATCAGAGCCTAAACTGTGGTTTTGGGGATGAAGTTCTTGCTTAAAAGCAAATAACCAAACCTCAGGCAGTGGTCAGGTAACCAACAGGCTGGTAAACAACCCTGGGGCAGTGGTCAGCATGTTGCTGGCAGTAAAACACACAGTCAGCCACAGGGACGGCCAATGTGAAGTGGGGGAGTGTTGCAGTGGGCAGGAGCAGTGTGGCCTTGAGATCTAGAGGAAATGTGCACACTTCATTCAGTTAAAGCGGTGCTACTCAAAACATAGTTCACGGTGCTGATCCAAAAAAAACTGATTTTTTCGGGTCTGTAATGAGGCAAGTATAGAAATTGAGAGTAAACATTTAGAAACTTTTACTGTAACTTTTATAGAGTAATTTTAAGTCTGTTAGATCTGATAATAAAACTTGGGGCTTGCATCTTCCATGTCTTTGTTTTTTATTTTATTTTGCCACTAATTTAATTTTTATTGGATTTTACGCAAGTGTGGTCTGCAACATATTGAAAATTAAAAGTCAATAAAAATGAAAAAATCTGGTCCTTTACCACAGATATTTGGAGAAGCACTGACTGTGTAAGAGAAATAAAACAGACCTCAGCAGGTCTCAGTTTCTTCCTTGCCTTCTAGCTTTGCTTGCTTGCTTTCTTTCTTTCTTTCTTTCTTTCTTTCTTTCTTTCTTTCTTTCTTTCTTTCTTCTGTCTACCTCCCCTCCTTGGGAACTTTAAAGACCTGATAAATCACAAGGCTTACTGAAGCACTTCTTGGAAAATACTGCGCTGATGGTTGTGAGTACCCAGACTGCAGGTTTCGGATAACATTGAGAAGTGGCCACCTAAGTGAAAACTACAAGGATACACACTCAACTTTCCCCTGCCCTATAAATTCTGACCCTGTTTCAGCTGGATGTCACTGGTCTTCAGTGCTCCCTGATAGCACATCAGCTGAACAAAGCCTTTTAGTTCTATTTGCATCCCTTAAATGGTTTCCTTTAACAATTGAATATATTTAAGCACTAAGGGGTGCTAAAAATGACAACCATTTTTAAGCTGAGGGTTGTGGGTGAGTTTTATCCTGCTGCCAGTCTATGTTATACACTTGAAATTTAAGTGCTCAGGTATAGACTGAGTAGTAGATTTCCAAACTCACCTGACCAGAGTGACACATGTGACTTCTTTTCTGTTGTGTTGGAGTACTGTAATTGAGGAGAAGGGTAGAGCACCTTGTGGGTCTCTTTGTGGACAGTTGGAATGGCACTGGAGCAGCAGTGGGGACTGTCATGAGGACGTAAGCACTTTTCAGACATCACGGCCAAGGCAAGAATCTGGTCTCTAGACTTGGCATGATGGGAGATGTATCAGTCTAGACTTTGGGAGCCCCATCAGAAGCCTCACTGTGTGGGGCACCATAGCAAGTTCAGATTACAATGAGTGTGACCAGCTGCTCAGTCCTGAGGTGTGGGACTAGAACTTGCTCACTTCCTCCTGCCTGAGGTTGAGAGGGGCTCTATCTAGGGACTACAAGAGGGGAGGTTGGGTGTTACAGGTATGTGTGTGTATTTGCCTGTGGTTAAGGGCAGTTGGGCCACCTGTGAAGGAAGAAATCATATATGTGGGCTGGGACCCAAGCAGGACTCTGCCAATTTCCTATACTTTCTACACAATTCATATTGAGTTGTGTAGGAATGCTTTAGTCAGTCCAGATTTATCTTGGTAGAACTTGGAGATGAAAATTAACATGGTTTACTGTTTCAGATTCTGTGTCTCCCTCTCTCTGACCCTCCCCCATTCATGCTCTGTCTCTCTCTGTCTCAAAAATAAATAAACGTTAAAAAAAATAAAAAAAAAAAAAAGAAAATTAACATGGCTTAGGCTTAGGTCGGAATAACAGAGAAAATCTGACAGGGGAAACTTTACCTTCCTTATCTCTTGCTTTTGCCCTAGGAGGAATGACAGATACTCTAATTCATGGAAATAAGGCAAAAAAAAAAAAAAAAAAAAAAAGAGAGAGAGAGAGAGAGAACTTTCTCCATCACCTGCATTCCCTCTCCACCCGCCCTCTCCACAACCATCCAACTAAACAGCTATTTAGTGAGCAGCTCTATGAGCAGGACTCATGGCAGGTGTTGGGGGTGAGCAAAAAGATGACTGTATCGAAATGCCATTGTTGTTTTGAAGCAGCTTTTAGTTTTAATAGGGATATTCAAACATAGGAAAGATTATTTGTACTACTTCGAATAGTTCAGGAGGACCAAGATAAGTTGCAAACTTTGCATGATTAGTAGAGACAATCACTGTCCAAGGATCCAGAGGATGACCTGGGCACTGTGCACCATGAAGAAGGACAGGCAGAAAGGACTGGCCCCAGAACTGAAGGCTCAGTTGGACTGAATGATAGGGATCCTCTCTCCCTTCCCACACTTCTCCTTTATATAGCATATGCTTAAGCAATCACCATCCTCATATGTCCCTCCTCCAGATGTCTCCAACCCCATCCCCAACCTGCCTCTAGACACAGTCCTGAGAGAGGAAGCCTTACTTGGACTACCACACAGCCACACACTTATGAGCCCTCACCATACTCCAATTCTTAGATTCAGAGCAAGTGGCTGGTTCTGTAAGAAGGCATATCATTGTGTGTGAGGTGTTAACCTAGTTTTTACTGAAAGAAAGACAATTTTGGCTTTTAGTGGAGAAGACCCTTATACTAGGGGAGGGTTCCTTTGGTGAAGCCCTTCAGCTTTATCTTGGAAATTTAGCTCCTCAACTTCCTTAAAGTTGGTGCAGAAAGCATTTAAGTCTATATATGTATGTCTATGTGTGTATGTATGTGTATGTATTTATGTGTGTGTTTGTATATATTTGTGTGTATATTTGACAATTAAAGCCCTCCTGATTAACCTTAATTATAGGCCTAAATTGAACACCTACTGTGTGTAGAGCCTTATGTTAGAAATACATAAATAAATCAGAGAGTCTCTGTTCTCCAGGGACTTATAACCAAGTAAGACAAGAAGTCAGAGCATTAGATAATTAAAATGCAATGGAAAAAAGAGGAGGGAAAAAGATGAGAGAAAATTTCTGTTAAGAAGTTTTGATTGATTTGACTATGTCTACTTATTGAATTAAACATTTTCTAGTCCGATTTCCCCACCACATTGTATCTATTGATTAAAGATCAATTATTTGTATTGTCTGATCAGGAAAAATCCTGTGGTATTCCACATACCTGGTAATACTTATACCTAGAAACAATCAGTTGGAGCATCAGAAAAGTATTTTGCAGCTATTGGGATTTTATCTCATGGGATTGCAGGCCTAATATTTTATTTTTCTATACATGTTCACAAAAAATTCCACAATAAATTCATTATACCCTTTAATAACATACATTGTGATTTACTTGATGTTCAAAATAAGCATATCACATAATGGCACATGAAAAAAAATTAATTGTGTGTTCTTTTTTTTTCCCAATCTGTAGTTTAATCTTATATCACAAAATCCAGGGAGTTTTTAAAAATACACGTCTCTTTGTCTCTTCAAATACTTCCTTTTGGAAAGGCACATTGGAATCTTGGTGGGAGGAAAACTTATCTTTTTAAGTTTTTATTTATTTTGAGAGATAAAGGGAGAGCGAGTGGGGAATGGGCAGAGAGAGAGAGGGATAGAGAGAATCCCAAGCAGGTTCCACACTCTCAGAGCAGAGCCTGACGTGGGGCTTGAATCCATGAACTATGAGATCATGACCTGAGCAGAAATCAAGAGTCTTAACCGACTGAGCCACCCAGGTGCCCCACACTGTAGTTATTTTTGACACCCCCTCCCCCATCCACAAACATTGCTTTTAAATAGCCATGAAATTCAAATAATAGTTAAATGAATATTCCCATCCAAGTAACCAAAAAGGAAAGGACCATTTGGATATTTCTCTAAAGATTAATTATTTCTTCAGTGTTCAATTTATCTTTTATCAATATTACCTTTAAATGGTTATTCATTTCATTTGTTCATCCATACATCTATCCATTCAAATATTTATTGAGTGCCTCTTTGTATCAGATGCTCCCCAGAGCTTGGTACACAGATTGTAATGCAGCATTCTAGAAAAAAAAAATTAAGCTTATTTATTTATTTCTTTTGAGAGAGAGAGGGTATGAGTGGGGGGGGGCGGAGAGAGGGAGAGAGAGAGAGAGAGATAGAGAGAGAGAGAGAGAGAGAGAGAGAGAGAGAGAATCCCAAGCAGGCTCCAAGCTGTCAGCATAGAGCCTGACATGCGGTTTGATCTCACAAACTGTGAGATCATGACCTGAGCTGAAATCAAGTCAGACGCCTACCCAACTGAGCCAACTAGGTACCCCAGAAAGTTGTTTTAAAAAGTAAAATATATAATATGTTAGATTCTGCTAAGTGCTAGAAGAAAGATGAAGGGAAAAAAGAGGGGAGTGAGGTGAGGGGGTTTGCAGTGTCACCAGAACAGTTAACGAAGACCTCCCAGAGAAAGTGACTTTTGAATGACAATCTGAAGTCGCTGAGGACAAGCTATGCACAGATCTGACAATGAACAGACAGAGGAGTAAGCATGGGGTGAGGGTGGAGGATGGGGAGGCTGAGAGACAAGGGGGGACGTCAGACCAGTATGATGGTGTGAGGTCATTGTGATGACTCTGGCTTGTAATCAGAGTGTGATGGGAAGCCATTGGACTGACCTGTTCACTGGGTCATTCTGACTGCTGTGTGAGAACTAAGTCCGGAGGGAAAGAACAGCAGCAGGGAGATGGATGTAGACTCCAACTGAGATCATTCAGATGGGAAACAAGCAGGGCTTAGGCTAGGGTGGTAGCAGCAGAGGTGTCAAGAATGGATTTTGGATTGATTTTATCCAAATATCCCACTTCTGTGTATATACCCAAAAGAACTGAAAGCAAGTACTCAAGCAAAGAAGTGCACACCATGCTCATGGCAGCATTATCCATAATGGGCAGAAGGGGGAAGCAACTTGTTTCTGTCAATGGGTGAATGGGAAAACAAAATGTGGCAATATGCACAAATGGAATATAGTATTCAGCCATAAAAAGAGAAGGAGATTCTGACACATGCTCTGACATGGATGAACCTGAGGACATGACTATAGAGGAAATAAACCAGCCACAAGAGGACAAATACTGTGTGAATCCAGTCATATGAACAGTCATTCACAGAGACAGAAAGTAAAATGGAAGTTGCCAAGGGCTGGGGGTAGAAGGGAAAGGGACATTACCATTCAATGGGTGCAGAGTTTAGTTCTGTGACATGAGAAGGGTCCCATGGGTGGAGGGCGTCAAAGGCAGTGAAGCAGTGTGGATGTGCTTCATGCCACTGAACTGTACACCTCAAAACGGTCAAGTTGGCAAATTTATGTTACTTGTATTTACCATGATCAAAACAATTTGCATTTTTAAATGTAAGAATAGATTCTGGATGTATTTTGAAAATGGAGCCAACTGAGCTGGATAGGGTGGAAAGAGGATTGGAGGTTGGCTCTAACATTGGAGTCTGGGTAGCCTGGAGAGCAGAGCACTGTGGAGGGATGATTCCAAATGGAAAGCAAAAAGCTTGGTTTTATGAATGCAGACATTTCAGTTAAATCTCTCTTGCCTTTCTTCTTTTAGGGGGAGAAGGTAATATCCTAACTTTATTTTTGGCATTTTATGACTTATGGCCCTCAGATCCTCACACTGCCTCAACCTCCCACTGCAAATATATGCAGTGGATTCTCTATTTACGCTAGTTATTCTATTAATCCCTCTTTATGACTGAGCTGCTACTGAACCACTGTTCTTAGAGGAAATATGTACAGTTGTCTGTATACACATCTCATGTAGATTATAATCTTCTTGGGGTGCCTGGGTGTCTTAGTTAGTTGGGCATGTGTCTCTTAATTTCAGCTCAGGTCATGATCTCATGGTCATGAGATCGAGCCTGTTGTCGGGCTCCACACTAGGCATAGAGTCTGCTTAAGATTCTTTCTCTCCCTCTCTCTGCACCCCCCGTTCCCTCAAAAAAAAAGATTATAATCTTTTCAACAAACCACTCATACATATAGAGTCATACATAAAGAGTCATACATACAAACCACTCATACATATAGTTTTCTTTATATTACGAAAAAGAGAATGAGGTTCAGAAGCATTAAGTGACTTTCCTGAAGCCACCCCACTAATAGGTGCCAGAGTTGGGATTCAAATATCATCAACTGGCCCCAATGCTGGAATTTGTTGGACTACACTGGCTAGTCCCTCCCATCTCCATCCTCTGGTCATCTCTGTTTGAAAGCTGAAACAAGAAGGCAGAAACATGCATGTGGGCTGCTCTGTACATATCTGGGAATGATCACAAAGCATCATGAGTATTGATTCAGGAATTACAAATACGTTTTAGCAAGTAGATAATTTTGTAAATATGAATCCATGAACAATATCATATATCATGTCGTATTATATACCATTATAAGGATATATGGATAATAGAGGGTGGATGGATGGATAGATAGATAGATAGATATTTAGATACATCAAAGTCTACTGGGAAGTCAGTTTGAGCAATTGGATAGGAATTGCCACTCTCACCAGAGCCGCTGCCTGCTCAGTGTTTACAAGGACTCTAGAGAATAAATGGCATTGTTAACAGAGACTGCTAATGGAAGACAAAAACCAAGTCTTCAGATGGATCCTTGAGTGTGCTCCTTAAGAATAAAGAAGATGCAATTAGATGACTTCCAATATACCCTTCTGCATTTTCCTTTTTATCTAATTTATGAACTTAGCTAATTACCTATTCAATAGCCTCAATCACTCAATTTAAGAACAAAGCAGACAAAATATATTGAGATCCACTGTGTCAACAGCTTTCTTAGAAGCAGTTCATGTAATGTCATATCTTCCATGTTTTCAAAAAAAAATTTAATGAAGAATAGAGATAATTTTCAATTCAACTTTATGCCAAGCAAATATATAGGATGATTAGTATATAAGGAAGCATTTGACCTGTCAAAAAAGATGTGTATAAATAGCATCTGTAGAGAAGGCAGCTTGCCAGAATAATTTGAATATGCCTCAGAATGCTAAAAAAGAGAATTTATTCTGGAATATTAAATTATTTTGACTCTCCCATTCATAAGTTCAGTCTGCATTTTTGTCCAAAGCAAAGTATCATCATTATTAACAATAACAATTGTAGTTTACCTTTATTGAGCTGTTTGGTTGTTATTCAACTATATTAACTCTTTGATTTTTCCTAATAACTCAAAAATAGGTAAAATTATTATTGTCAATCTACAGATTAGGGAGTGGAGGTTTAAAAAACAAGTATAGATTGAAAGAGGGAAAAATACAGGTTCCTCCCCCTGAATATGATCAAGGGGTACTTGATTCTTCCATATCAGTTGTTTCCCATATTCTCAGACTCCAGTATATTTGAGAATTATTGAGTCCATCTTTTCTAGATTTTTTATAATGTTTTCTTTTCCTAGAATCACATTCCTTCTATCTGTAAATTGTACATTTTGCTATTCTGTTACCTTGTAAATCAAACAAGATCAGGCATGTTTCTATAAATAGGTATGGTTGCTGGGATAATGGTATTAAATAGGGAAATCTCCTGCCACGTGTCCTAAAGAAAAGTCACTTCTTCAAATTGCAGGGGGGCCATGTGTGTCAGGGTGTCTGCCAGGGGAAGGCAGAACAGGCCACTATGTGGCTGCAGTGATTTGAACACCACTGACTTCATAAAGCTCTCTCCCACCCATCTGGCCAAACCTGAAACTCCACTTTTATTTTATATATTTTTTAATGTTTATTATTTATTTTTCAGAGAGAGAGACAGAGTGTGAGTGGGGGAGGGGCAGAGAAAGAGGGAGACACAGAATCCGAAGCAGGCTCTGAGCTGTCAGCGCAGAGCCCGACACAGGGCTTGAACTCACAAACCGTGAGATCATGACCTGAGCAGAAGTCAGATGCTCAACTGACTGAGCCACCCAGCTGCCCCTGAAACTCTACCTTTAAAGTTATTTTCTTTGAGTGTTGAAGACTTTTTAATTTCAAACATCCATATTAAAAGGCCAGTCCTGGAGGAAAGCAGTCTATAGCCACGATTTAACACAGAGTTTGCCAGGTTATCTGCTCAAAGTAAGGTAAGGACCTGGCCATAGTAGATAGATGTCTACAGGCAGTCCAGAAGGACTAACAAAAGAACCAGAAGGACACCCAAGGTTATATTCATGTACCTAACAGTTGGTTTGTGTGTGAATGATAGAGAGAGGGAAAGAGCACAGTCTCATTTATAAACTGATTAAAGGGGCGCCTGGGTGGCGCAGTCAGTTAAGCGTCCGACTTCAGCCAGGTCACGATCTCGCGGTACGTGAGTTCGAGCCCCGCGTCGGGCTCTGGGCTGATGGCTCAGAGCCTGGAGCCTGTTTCCGATTCTGTGTCTCCCTCTCTCTCTGCCCCTCCCCCGTTCATGCTCTGTCTCTCTCTGTCCCAAAAATAAATAAACGTTGAAAAAAAAATGTATAAAGTGACTAAAAGGAGATAGTGACAATTAGGACATTTTTGCTGTTTGTATTTCACTTTTGAATCTTTCTTGGGCTAGACTTAAAAATTACCACTAATGCTTCTCCTGCTTCTCCTGCTTCCTGGGACTTTTTGATTGACCAGGTAGCTGGTACAGCTCCATAGCAAAGGTTGCTAAAGATGCATTTGGACTTTCAGCAGATGTCTAAAAGAGGTGACAATTACTGTGTCCTCAGCTGATGCAGCTTAAAGGTCAATACCACAATTCTTTGACAGCTGTGGCCCTAATAGCACTACTGACAGTTCTTGAAGGAAATCACAGCAGCTTGTGATCCCTAGCCCTTGGGAAGACACGAGAGATGGTCTGAAGAGGTACCACTGCAAGACAGAGAAATGCATCTATGCTTTCCTACACACCTATTGGGTAACAAACAACTATCTGAGCCTTAATTTAACCCATTGTTTAACTTGATGCCACAGCCCACAACTTCATGTTAGGAGTGTAGTCTAGTTTAGGCATAATGGAATCTGTAATCAGCAATTGTGTTGTAGAAAAAAATATTTTTTTTTGAAAACACTTTACATAAAAGAAATCCCCTGCTATGTTATTAGTTGTTTATATCCATAGAGATCGATGGCACTGCTCTAGGACTCAAAGGAAAGAGCACGTTTCATGTTCTGTGAATTTCCATTTGTACCACATCAATATCCAGACCAGGATGAAGGCATTTTGGTTGTAAGTGGTTATTCACTATATTTTTAAAAATCACTTGTGTACAATTCAAATAATGGATTGTTTCAGGGTAATTTCATTTCTGTTTTCTTAACATTTAATTCAACTCATAAAAATAAAAGAAAAATAAGTTCAATCCTTTGGATATTACCATAATAGTACTGATAACCTCTAAGGCTAAAATCAAGGTTGTATGGGGCTGATTTGCTCAAAGCATGAAAATGTGTCATCTATTCTCCGCCATGTAGAATACGTCTAAGCCTTCTTCCAGTGAAGCAGCTTTTTAAATATTAAGAATAAATTATTCTGTCCCTTCTGAGTCTTCTCAGTAGGGTGACAATTTTCCAGTCCTTTCTTGGGTCAGGCATCCAACATGGCTGAAATGGTCTTTTAATTACTGAGAATAAATTTATTCCATACCTTTAGGTTTTGTTTGTTTGGAAATAGCTTTTGAAGATGCAAAGCTATTTGCCTCATGATTCCATTTTCAAGGCTGCACATATATACTATTTAAGTAGAGAAAGAGTTGTTTTAGATAATGTGTGTTCTTTGTTAATTGACTGGTACCCCGCAGTCTATGCCCATAGGCAGTGGGATGAATTCAGAAGGCTAAGCATTTAAGCATCCTGTACATTGTCAAAACTCTAGGATTGAGGAATACAGGCTCTTCTTTAACTGGGACTACAACAAACCCTGATCTTAGTGGGGTCACCTTGACTTAAACTCACAGGGAAGAGATATTCCATAGTGCAAGTCTAATACTAGACATATAAGCATTCCTCATGTTATCTTTGGGAGGGGTAGCATGACAAAATTCAGTGGTTTTGAAACTCTGCTCTGCAGAGCCCACAATCCCTTACTGGGGGTAGCCTAAGTGCTATGCTTGAAGTGTGATGGGAAACTGAGTGATGTTTGAATCCTCTAACGCCCATTTCAATGAGAGCAGTTATGCCTTGTCTATTTCACATATTAGTCTCAAATTAAGGTTTTTTTGGAAACAGATTTCTTCTACTTTCCTTCCCTCACTCCCATTTTTCTATTAAAAGCCCTAATGTAGTTATTAAGATCATTAGCTTTGAAATCAGAAATAGATTTAGATCTAGCTTTTCCACTTGCTAATTCTGTAGGGTTTTGTTTTGTTTTGTT
This sequence comes from Acinonyx jubatus, assembly GCF_027475565.1. NCBI lineage: Eukaryota > Metazoa > Chordata > Mammalia > Carnivora > Felidae > Acinonyx > Acinonyx jubatus. The sequence goes on from NC_069382.1 coordinate 40,964,833, forward strand.
TTGTTTTTGAGAGAGAGAGAGAGAGAGAGAGAGAGAGAGAGCGAGCAGGTGGGGGAGAGAGGCAGAGGGAGAGAGAGAGAAAAAGAGAATCTGAAGCAAGCTCCACACTCAGTGCAGAGCCTGACATGGGGCTCCATCCCACAACCCTGGGATAATGACCTGAGCCGAAATCAAGAGTTGGACACTTAACTGACTGAGCTACCCAGGTGCCTTGCTACTACTGTGGTTTCGATGTCTTTAAACCATGGTTTTATCACATGTAAATGGGTTAATAATGTCCATAAGGATTAAATATGATAGTAGTGATTCCTTCATTCTTCTAAAAAAGCTTTGTTCTCTCTGCTTCCTCAATACCACCTCTACCAGTTAGGGTCTGATCAGAGGAATACAACCACCATGACTAATATAGAATAAGGAACTTATTATAAGGATCTGACCTTAGGCAATTATGGGAACTAGTAAGGCAGTCTAGGTATTGCCATTTCTTCTGTACCTAGTGTTGGGCCTGAAGTTATCAGGGCCGACAGTCAGGAAGGAAAAATGGTTGTGAGGCAAGGAAGAGTGAAGACAAACTACTTGGGAGGCAAAATTGGAACTGAAGACTGTGTCTAAGTGTTGGTGCCCCAGCTTCAGGGATATGGGTGACCTTGAATCAGCTTCCCACACTCACATCTGGCCCAGGATTCAGCAGTACCAAAGGTGGAGATCCAGTGAGAGCAGGATATGTCATGGACCTGGCTTCTACCCAGTGCATCAGGGTGAGATAACAGATCATCAATGCTCTGACATCAGGAAGTACTAACTTCTCTTCTCTCTTCCCTTTACCTACACCATCTCCATAGATGATCTAACCATTTCTACAGCTTTAACTACCACTTACATTCAATGACTTTCTGAATTACCAGAATATTCCTGACTTTTCTATGATTTATGTTAGTGTGCTGGAGCTGGAATGACACAGACATAGAAAGCATGCCACTACCACTCTACCCCTCACCAACGATAGACATGACTAACAGATGATGGCAGTCTTTCTCTATCACCTGGTGGAGGGCTCATCATCTGGCACTCTGGCAGCCACAGCACTCTACCAACCAATCGGAATTGATAGATGAACTGCATTATATTTGCTACCCCTAGAAGAGTAGGTAGAATTCATTGAGATGGAGCTTAATGGAGATAAACAGTAATATCTGAGTTATCAAATATAAAATTAGAGGAAATGAATATGTGGCTTAGCAGAAACCCGTGTGGAAAAGACTTAAAATTGATTGATAGTGGGTTCAATGTAAGTGCAGATTTCAGGGGGTCAGCGTTTCTAGATACACTCTATCTCTTTCTCTCTCTCTTTCTCAAAGCTTTAAATGTATTGTTAGAATTAATGGTGCACAAGGGCTGTGACAGTCCTGCTATGCCTTGTAAATTTTTTAAAAAATTTTTATTTAATTTTGAGACAGATAAAGACAGAGCACGAATGGGGGAGGGTCAGAGAGAGGGAGACACAGAGTCCGAAGCAGGCTCCAGGCTCCGAGCTGTCAGCACAGAGCCCGACGTGGGGCTCGAACTCACAGACCGTGAGATCATGACCTGAGCCTACGTCAGATGCTTAACTGACTGAGCCACCCAGGCGCCCCCTGCTATGCCTTGTATACTCATGTAACCACACTACAGAACTGGCCTTCAGTTTCAGGGTCATATCTTAAGAATGTTATCAACAAACAGGAAATGCCACTCAGAAGGTAATGATAGAGCTGATACAGGAGACTTGAACCTATGTTATAATGAAGAACATTGTCAAAGTGCCAATGACTTTCAGCCTAGTAAATAGAACCTTAGGGGACGTGATAACTTTCCTCAAGAATGTGATGTATTTGGAGAGATGCTAATAAACTTGTGCACAAAGCAGAACTGAGGCCAGTGGTCGAATTCAGCCACATTTAGAAAAGTGCAAGCCTTTAAAAACAATTCTACTTGTAAAAACTTCATGTGTCCTCCATGAGGTTTTGGACCATACCAGTGGTTTCTCCAAAACTTTCACCTTGGGGAGCTTTAAAAAATGTAGATTTGTAGGTTGCACTCTAGATTTACTGAATCTGGGATTCAGTAACCTGGGATTTTTGTTAACAAATTGCAGTTGATTCTCCAGTGGCCAATGTGAGGACCACTGGACTAGATGAGCCCTAAAGAGCCTTTTGTATTTCTGTGATTACATTCCTAGTCACCTATCATGGGAGGCAGTATGCATAGTGGTTACGTGTGAATCTTGAACAGAATGCATGGGTTCAAAATCCAGCTGTGTCTCCAGCCAGCTCTTATTTTGTGTAAGTAAGTCTCTGTACCTCAATTTCCTCATCTGTTAAATCAGGATGACAATAGTGTCTGCGCATAGGGTGTTGCAAAGAGTTAATGAGTAAATGGGTAAAGTGAGCACACACAGTGCTTATGTATGGCATATGTAATGTAAGTATTAGCTACTATTTTTTATACTGGAAAATGACAAATCCATTTAGAGGACTGTTTGATTAATGCATGTGTAAGAAGTGGAGGAGAAAGAAATAATTCAAAACCAAGTGTCTTATTGTTTTTACTTTTATATTATTAATAATCTTTCAGAATGGCCCTAGCTTTAGTATAGAACATATGGAAATATTTCTTTGCCTGTTGCAAGGTTATCAAAGCATAAATATGAAAATGAAGTGTACTTTCTAGTAATGTAAAACAGTGGAACGTGTAGGGTATAAATGAGGAGGAACAGAAACTGGCAAAACTCAAGTCTTGCTGAAGTTTTCATGTAGAATCACATCCATTAACTTTTCTTAACAGAGTGAAATATGCATATCTTAGGTATACAATCTGATGAATTTTGGTAAATGAATATACCCTTACCTACCATCCCAATCAAGATATAGAACAAGTACTTTGCTCTGGAAAATTTTCTTGTGTCCCTTTCCAGTCAACCCCCACTCCCCAAAGACAACACCTTTCTGAATTCTGTTATTAGACAATAATAGCTTTGCTCTTGTTGAACTTTATATGAGTGAAATCATGCAGTATATGCTCCTTCGTGTCTGACTTCTTTACCAACATGTTATCGTTTTCAGATTCATTAATGTTGTTGCATAAATCAGGTTTTCTTTTTATTTTGTTTTTTGGTTTCAGGTATTGTTTCATTGTGTAAATATATCATAATTTGCTTATCAATTCTTGTGTTAATGAACATTTAGATTGTTTTGAGGTTTTGGCTATTAGGGATAAAGCCGCTATAAGCATTCTTGTAAGTTTTTTTTTCTTTTTTCTATACTAAGTTTTTGTGTCTCTGAGATAAGTGTGTAGGAGTAGAATGTCTGAGACTTAGGGTAAATACCTGATTAACTTGGAAGAAACTCACAGTTTTCCCAAGTGGTTTTATCTTTTTTGCAATCTCCTCCAGAATGTATGAGAATTCCAGTTATTCTACCTGGTCATTTACATTTGGTATTGTTGTTTTTTTCATGTTAGCATTTGTAGTGGGCATGAAAGAATTTTTAGTTGTTCTTTTGATTTTTATTTCCCTGGTGACAAATGATGTTGAGCACCTTTTCATGGGCTTATTGATCATTTTTATATCATTTTTTATGACTAATCTGATCAATTATTTTTCCTTTGAAAAATTGGGTTATCTTTTTATTATTGACATGTACGTAGGAATTAATTACATCTTCTGGACAAAACTGTTGTATCACATATAAATATTACAAATTTTTTTTCTTAGGATGTGGCTTACCTTTTATTTTCTTAATAGTGTCTTTTTATAGACAGAGGCTTTATTTTTTATAAAATCCAATTTATCATTTTTTTTATGTTGAATGTGTTTTGTTCCCTAAGAAATCTGTACCTATGCCAAGTTCATGAAGATATTCTCCTATAGTTTCCTAGAAGCTTTATAGTTTTAGCTTTTACATTTAAATTTATAATTAATCTTGATTTTAATGTGTGCTCTGAGGCATAGGTTGATGTTCATTTTTTGTTTCAGACATTTATCCAGTTGTTCTAGCACCATTTGTTGAAAAAGCTTTCTTTCCCCCTTTGAATTGCCTTGACACCTTTATTGAAAATCAATGAAAGTGGTCAAAAGGTACAAACTTCCAGTTATAAAATAAATAAGTACTGGGGATGTAATGTACAACATGATGACTGTAGTTAACACTGCCATATGGTATATTTGAAAGTGGCTAAATGGGTCGATCCTAAAAATTCTCACAATAGGGAAAATATTATTTTCTTAAAAAATTTTTTTTAATCTATATGAGATGAAGGATGTTAACTAAACTTACTGTGGTAATCATTTCACAATATATGTATGTCAGTTCATAATGGGGTATGTCTTAAACTTATGTAGTGCTGTATGTCAATTATATTTCAATAAAACTGGAAAAAATCAATTGACCCTATGTGTGTATATCCAATTCTGGAGTCTCTATTGTGTTCTACTCATACACTTTTTCCATGCATATGTTAATGGAACACTGTTATGATTACATCAACTTTTGTAGTAAGTCTTAAAATCCTTAAGTGAGAGTCCTGAAAATTTTCTTTTTTCAAGTTATTTTGGCCATTTAGTTACTTAAATTTCCACCAAATTTTATTTTTTTACATGGATTTTTTTTACTTAAATTCTAGTTAACATACATATAGTGCAATGTTTGTGTCAGGAGTAGGATTCAGTGCTTCATCACTTATATATGATACCCAGTGCCTATCACAAGTGCCCTCCTTAATACCCATCACCCATCTAAACCCATCCCCCACACCTCACTCCATCAACCCTCAGTTTGTTCTTTATCACTGAGTCTCTTATAGTTTGTTTCCCTCTCTTCTCTTCCCCCATCCCTTCCCATGTGTTCATCTGTTTTACTTGTTAAATTACACATATGAGTGAAATCATATATTTGTCTTTTTCTGATTGACTTATTTTGCATAGCATAATTCACTCTAGCTCCATTCATATCATTACAAATGGGAAGATTTCATTCTTTTTGATGGCTGAGTAATATCCCATTGTATATGTAAATACTGCATCTTCTTTATCCATTAATTAGTTGATGGACACTTGGGCTCTTTCTATAGTTTGGCTATTGTTGATAATGCTGCTATAATCATCAGGGAGCATGTACCCCTTCGAATCTATATTTTTGTATCCTTTGTGTAAATACCTGGTAGTACAATTGCTGGGTCATAGGGTAGTACTATTTTTAACTTTTTAAAGAACCTCCATAGTTTTCTCCAGAATGACTGCACCAGTTTGCATTCCTACCAGTAGTGCAAGAGGGTTCCCTTTTCTCTGCATCTTTGCCAACACCTGTTGTTTCTTGTGTTGTTCATTTTAGCCACTCTGACAGATGTGAGGTGGTATCTCATCATGGTTTTGATTTGTATTTCCCTGATGATGAGTGATGTTGAGCATCTTTTCATGTCTTTTAGCCATCTGGATGTCTTCTTTGGAAAAGTGTCTGTTCATGTCTTTTGCCCATTTCTTTACTGGATTATTTGTGTTCTTTTTTGGGTGTTGAGTTTGATAAGTTCTTTATAGATTTTGGATACTAAAATTTTTTTGTTTGTTGTTTTGTTTGTTGTCTTCCTCTCTGTGCGGAAGCTTTTTATCTTGATGAAATCCCACTAGTTCATTTTTGCTTTTGTTTCCCTTGCCTCCAGAGACTGTCTAGTAAGAAGTGGCTATGGCTGAAGTCAAAGGGGTTGCTGCCTGCATTCTCCTCTAGGATTTTGATGGTTTCCTTCTCACACTTAGGTCTTTTGTCCATTTTGAATTTACTTTTGTGTATGGTGTAAGAAAGTGGTCCGGTTTCATTCTGCATGTTGCTGTCCAGTTTTCTCAACAACATCTGTTGAAGAAGACTGTCTTTTTCCATTGGATAATATAGCTTGAAATCTGGAATCTTGATGCCTCCAACTTTGCTTTTCTTTTTCAAGATTGCTTTGGCTATTTGGAGTCTTTTGTGGTTCCATACAAATTTTAGGATTGTTTGTTCTAACTGTGAAAAATGCTGGTGGTATTATGATAGGGATTGTGCTATATATCCACACAGATTTTAGAACCCACTTGTCTATTTCTGTAAAAAGCCTGTTGGAATTCTGATCAAGTTTGCATTGAATCTATGGGAGAACTGATATCTTAACAGTAATGATTCTTTTAGTTCATGAATATGGTGTATTCTGTCCCTATTTAGGTAGTTCTTAATTTCTCTCAATAATGTTTTGTAGTTCTCAGTCTTGTACAGCTTTTGTTAAATACCTTCCTAAGTGTTTTAAAATATGTTTGATACTGGAACGCTTGGGTGGCTCAGTTGGTTAAGCGTCCGACTTTGACTCAGGTCATGATCTCACAGCTTGTGAGTTTGAGCCCTACATCAGGCTCTGTGCTGACAGTTCAGAGCCTGGAGCCTGCCTCAGATTCTTTGTCTCCCTCTCTCTCTGCCCCTCCCCCGCTTACACTCTGTCTCTATCTCCCTCTCAAAAACAAACTTTAAAACAATTTTTTAAAAATATTTTTGATACTATTATAATGGTACTTTTAATTTTTATTTTCAACTGGCTTTGTGTATTGTGACCTTTCTAAAGTCACTTATTCTAGAGTTATTTTGTCAGTTCCTTAAGATCTTCTATATAAACAATCATATCTTCTATGAATAAGGACAATTCTACTTCTTCATTTCCAATCTGTAAGCCTTTCATTTTTCTTTCTTTCTTTTTTTTTTTTTTTACCACACTGCCTAGAATCTCTGTTGCAAGGTTATATACAAATAACAAGAGCAACATTCTTGTTTTTTTTTCTGATTTTAGGAAACTGTTCAATAGTTCACCATTTAATATAATTAGCTATAAGTTTTTGATAGATGCTCTTTATTAAATTAAGAAAGTTATTTTCTACTGTGCCAAGAATTTTGATCACTGATGGATATTAAAATTGTTAAGTGCTTATTTCTGTATCTATTAAGACTATATTATTTTCTCATTTTATTTGTGAATATACTGAATTATATTGTTTGATTTTTAAATGTTAAACTACTCTTATTTCTGGAATAAACAAACTTGGTTATGATGGAACTGATATATGTATATATGCACACATATATACACACACTTCTATATCTGTAATATGTTTCTGATTTGCTAATTTTTAACAGATTTTTGGGTCATATTCATAACAAATATTGGTTTGCCATTTTATTGTCTTTTAGAGTATGCAAACTTTTTTATTAGTGTTATGTTGGTTCAAACCAAGTATGGAAGTATTTCCTCCTCCCTGTTAACTAAAATAGTTTGTGTAATTTGATGTTATGCAATCATTTAATGTTTGATAGAATTATCCAAGGAACTTTCTGGGTCTAAATCTTTCTTTGTAGGAAAATTTTGGACAAGAAATTCAATCTCATTAATAGATAAATGGCTATCTTGATATTCTATTTCACTGTGTGTTAGTTTTGGTAAGTTGAATTTTTAAAGACATTTGTCTATTTCATATGCTTTGTCAGATTTTTTGGCATAAAATTGTTCATGATATTCTTTTATTATCCTTATAAAATGCCTATAGAATCTGTATTAATAACAATTATTTTATTTTTATAATTTAAGTTTCTTGTTTTAATGACCTCCATCAGATTTGTTACAAGCTAATTTGTGCATTAATCCTTTCTAAAAAGCAGATTTGGGGTTTCTTATTTTTTTTTTTATGATTTGTTTCTATTTTCTTGATTTCTTCTCTATATTATTTCTTTTTTTTTCTACTTGGTTTTGGTTTAATTTTCTTGTATTTTTCTGGTTTCATAGGATTTCAACTTTGACCGTTGATTTTGGGCCTTTCTTCCTTTCTGATATAAAGCTATACATCTCCCTCTAAAAACTGATTGACTGATTCATATGCAGTATTATCGTTATCATTCAATTCAAAATATTTCCTAATTTCCATTTGGATTTATTCTTTGGTCACGGGTTATTTATAAGTATTTTAGTTATTTTTTATAAATATTACTATTATTTATTTGTTTCAATTATAATAAAAAACACTCTACAAAATATAATTATTTGAAATTTAGTACAATTTTTTAAAGGCTCAGCATATTCCCTATCTTAGTTTACTTTCTAGATACACTTGAAAAAATTGTGTATTCTGCAATTGTTGAGTGTAGTGTTCTATACATACCAATTAGTACAAAATCACTGATAGTTTTATTTAGATCTTTTAATTAACTTTACTGATTTCTTTGTTTTATTGCTTTATCAACTACTGAGAAAGGAGTGTTAAAATCTCCTATTATTATAGACTTGTCTATTTCTTCCTGTAGTTATACCAGTTCTTGTCTCACGTATCCATAAGCTTTATCATTATCGCAACTGCATGTAGAATTGTTAGATTCTCCCAGTGGATTTCTCCCTTGTCGTTATAAAACATCCTTTTTATATCTAGTAATATTTCTTGTCTTGAAATCTATTTTGCCTAATATTAACATGTGCACCTCCACTTCCTATGCTTATTGCTTGCATGGTGTCTTTTTCTCTTTACTTTCAACATATAAGTATTTGAAGTATACCTCTAGAAGATAGTATATATTTAGATCTTGGTTTTTATCTACACTGACAATTTCTGCCTTTTGAATGTTTGGTCCATTTACATATAATATAATTATTGATATAATTGAATTTCACTATACCATTTGCTATTTTCAATTTTTTTTCCATCTGTTTTCTATTTTCCTACACCTTTCCTGCCTTCTGAGTTAATCAAATATTTTTTTTTTATTTTCCTATTTAATTTTTCTATAGGGTCTTTAGCTTTATATCTTTTTATTTGTTTCTAGGGGATTATAATATGCATCTTTAAATGACCACTGTCTATTTAGAACTAATATTTACCATTTTGTGTAAAATATGATCTTTTAACAATAATATTCTGCCCCTATACATTCTTGTGCTACTGGTTTCATATATTATACACATAAATACATTATAAACACCACAATTCGCAATACAACATTATGTTTTTTTTAATTGTTTTCTGTCTTCAAATAAATTTAGACGAATAAACACCACAATTCACAATACAACATGATGGTTCCATTCCTAGTCCTCTCTTCTTGCTATTCATTCTCCTCCTTGATTAAATATTTAATCAGTTTTTCACATCACAGCCTAAATCTCATCTCTCTGGTTTCATTTCACACTTCTCAGAGAACTCTGTTGACCATTCTGTCCAAAATCACTCTTCTTCCCTGTTTCCCTCTCATTATCCTGTTTACATCCTGTGTGACACCTTCACAATCTTTAATTGTGTTTTATTCACTTACTTGTTTCTTGTCTTTTAAACTGACTAGCTCCATCAAAAAATTGTTTTGTCTCTTTTATTCTCTCCTACAATCTTGGTATTCAGCAAAATTGCTTGGCATGTAATAAAGGTGCAATGATGTTTCTCTAATATAAAATGGATACAACTGAAGTTGCAGGGCATCTAAAGTCTGGCTTTGCTAGACTTGAAAAGACACATTGAGTATTCCCATACTGCTAGACACTCCAGGACCATCTGTTTTACACACTGTGCTAGGAATATAAATACAAAAGCGATGCATCTTCAAGAAGCTTTTCCAGACCCTCTGAGTTAGAAACCATCTCCTCCTCTATTCCCATCCATTCCACTCATCCTGACTGTGGTACTTTTTATGATTTACCTTGCACAATGCTATTTGTATACATATCTTCTCTCTCCAACTGGACTGTCAGCTCCTTGCAGCAGTGACTATAGTTTCCAATACATATTGGCAATCCTATGGAAATAACTTTCAGGTATGCAAAGGTTTCAGGATACTCTTAATATGGTATTGTAGTGAAAATGAATTGAATAAGAAAGTTAGCATTTTTGTTTAATAAAATTCTCTAGTTTTCTGAGGAAAAAGAAGCTGTATAATTCCAAAGTAATTAGGATTTCAACTGAGCATTAATAAAGCCCTAAGTTCCCACCAAGGACACTGTGTAATGTGTGGGGGAGGACTCCTCTGCCCCTTCTCTGCCTTTGTTCTTGTTTATACCCAGTGCCTCTCTAGTTTATGCTTCCTGTAGTTTTACATCATAATAAAGTACCAGCTATTTCCTGCCCACGCCTCTGTTGGAAGACAGAGCATGAGAATTGTAATGGAAAGCACAGATCAGAATATTTTTCGGATTTGTTGGTGATCTTTAAAATGCCCATTTTAAACATAAATATTTATGCCTGTTGCCAAGCTGAACCTCAATTTGTTATGAGGAGAACTTTGATTAGTCTGTAGTCTGAAGAGGACCCATGTAAATAGTAGTTACCATTTATTATGACAGCATTGGTGGAAAACTCAGGAGAGAGGAGAGCCTGATGCTGGTTTTCATATTCTGATTCCATACATAAAAGAAAGAATGGATCAGCCCTGGGTAAGCATTCAGCCAGCTCACATGCTGGTTGTCATAACTTACAGTCTCTGGGTTTAGGGACTGCGGTCATCTTTCTGAGTCATGCACACCTGTGAAATGGAAAGATGATGTAAGTACAGCTCTTCTTTATGGAAGCTTTATCATTATTATTATTATTATTTTAAGACCCAGTATTGTTCTAACAAATTTAAGTGACCAAGGGGAGTATTAGTATAATGGGCCAGTACTTTTTAAAGTGTGTGTGTGTGTGTGTGTGTGTGTGGTGGGGGTTGGGTTACAGCTCTGACTTCTTATAGATTCCCAGGCCTAATCCAAAGATTATAGAGTCAGAATCTCTGGAATCTGTGCCTAGGAATCTGCTTTTGAGCACAATAGCTGGAGGATGCATACAGACTCAGAAGTTTGGGAGTCATTGCTTGAGGTAATAGAGTCCGCAGTTGTCTATTGCCTCTGAACTGTCAGCCTGTGCCTGGAAAGCTTTTAGTCCCTTAGAGTGCTTCCCAGGAAGATCCTAGAGATCTGTGGTTTTACTGTTTTTTTTCCCATAACTGAATTGACTCTTACCTGAATCACGATTAGATAAATCAGTGTCCAGTTATGTAATTAAACTGAAACAAAAACAATTTAGTCCTTACGTTGGCCAGTCTGGCTTATCATATGACATGACAGATAGGTTTCCCAGAAACATGCATGGGGACCCTAAGAATTTGAAAGTCTCCAGGAATTTCTGCTGTTTTTCACGTTACTAATGATATTGCAATACTCTGTCAGCAGGATTCAAGGGGTGTTATCAGAGACCAACCTTATTCTTGCCCTCTGCTGCCTTTTCAAACCATCTCTGTGGGATTAATGCTTCCCTACTCCTTGGATAAAAAGTAGAGTAAGCTTCATGAATTTTTTACACACTTTTAAGCTGGAAAGAGTTATTTACTCTCATTCCTAGATACATAAAAATTCTATGCCATTAATTGATATATCCAGGATAGAAAAATAATTAAAATTTTTTTAATATTGATTTATTTATTTGTGTGATAGAGAAACAGAATGTGAGTGGCAGGGGCAGAGAGACAGGGAGACACAGAATCTGAAGCAGGCTCCAGGCTCTGAGATGTCAGCACAGATCCCAATGCAGGGCTTGAACTCATGAACCATGAGATCACGACCTGAGCTGAAGTCAGATGCTTAATGGACTGAGCCACCCAGCTACCCCTAGAAAAATAATTTTTAAATATCTCCAAATATTCAGGTACCTGGGTGGCTCAGTCAGTTAAGTATCTGGCTCTTGGTTTCAGCTCAGGTCATGATCTCATGGTTCGTGAGTTTGGGCCCTACATTGGGCTCCATGCTGATAGTGCAGAGCCTGCTTTGGATTCTCTGTGTCTCTCATTCTCTGCCCCTCTGTTACTCGTCTTCACTCTCACTCTCAGAATAAATAAACTTTAAAATAAATAAATAAATAAATAAATAAATAAATAAATATCTCCAAACTTTATTAAAAGTTACTTTTTCCCCCCTCTCTCAGCTCAGATTTATTTGGGTGCCTATTTGCTGTGAAAAAAAAAGACAGTTCAGTAGGGTCCTTTCTTTTTCTCTGCTCAGGGCCTTTGCTTGTCTTCTAGGGCTTTTGCTTTTATCCCTTTAGCTTAGAAGGCTGCCTCAGGTTCCTCCAGAGCGGAGGGAGGCAGGGTGTCAGGTTAGAAGGGGAAAGGGATTGAGGTGCCTGGGTGACTCAGTTGATTAAGTGTCCAGCTTCCGCTCAGGTCATGATCTCACCGTTTGTGGGTTAGAGCCCCGCGTTGGACTCTGAGCTGACAGCTTGGAGCCTGGAACCCACCTCAGATTCGGTGTCTCCCTCTCTCTCTGCCCTTCCCCCGTTCATGCTCTGTCTCCCCCTGTCTTTCAAAAACTGAATAAAAGTTAAAAAAAAATTAAAGAAGGGGAAAGGGATAAGAGTTGATTTGATAGATATGCATACAAAGCTGGTATAGATCCTGCCAGATCCGGCGGGGGCTGCAAACAGACTCTTCATTTCATGGAGCAATTTCTTGGCTTTCTCAGGAACTCAGCATTACTCGATATGGGCTAAGTATCTCCTCTGGGGACACTTTAAGCTCCAGGTTAGCCAGCTGAACACTCTTAACCTCTTTCTGATGAGGTCTTATTGCCCCCAACTCCAATATACAAGACATCACCAAACTAGCCCCACTAATACCCAGTACACACATGGTCTGTGGGAAACTGACACATACCTTTAACTCTGACAAGCTGTGAGAATACAGGCCATGCCCAATCTTGCCACCTTTCTTGCTTTGCTATCAAGGTGGCTGGCTAACCAGCCACAGACTGTAGCATTTTGGATCTTGCAGGTGGTATAGAGTCTAGTACATGGCTTCTTGAGTGCAAGGAGGCACTTCTCAAGTTCTCTAGGGAGTTAGTTCCATTGAATTCTTTTCCCATAGGTTTGAGGTGAGAGAGGAGGACACCCCCAATTCACATGGACGAGGGTAAGTAAAACTTACAGTTCAATATGTCTCCTTTAGGAAATCCTCCACCTATCTCTTTCTTTCTTCTCCACCTCTTTTTTAGACTGGTGGTGGGTGGTCAGCTGGGGATTAGAAACTGGTTCTTGACTCTTTTCTTTGGATGTTTTGAAATGGGGTTCTCATACTTCACTTTAGTAATATGGGTATAGGGCTTCAACTTAGGGCTTCATCTGGGGCAAAAAAAAAGCGTTCCATTTTAACATCTCTTTGAAATCATAATAATAGCTAATTTATATTGATCACTTCTTATGTACCAGACACTCTTTCATACATGCTTTATCTCACTCTGTCTTTCCCAAAATCCTTTAAGGAAACAGAAATCCAGAGAAGTCAAATAATTCATGTAAACTCACCAGATTGCAGGTTACAAAATTCTGCTGACATTGTGCATTATTTTCCTTATAGAAAAATGGGAATGATTTTGTCTCTTAGAAAGAAAATGGTATGCATTCATCAGAAAAAAAAATTGCTACAGCTGTTTATAATTCTGGCTCTTTTGATAGTAAGACGTAGAATTTTGGAGAAAATTAGTAACTGTCACTTGGTAATCATTTTACTATATTTTATTCACCTAATTCTTAGAACATCCTTGTGATATGAATGGCTTTATCTCCATGTTGAGGCTAGGAAGACATTATGTGACTTCCTCTAGATCATACAACCAGGAACCATGGAGCCAGGATTTAAACCCAAAATTTTAGGTCCTGCCTTCAAGTTTGCTTTTCTCTCTACTATGATGGGACATTATAGCAGAAGGAATATCTTTAATGTGGGTCTCTGAACTGTGGCAAATGTTTAAAGTTTTTTGGTTAACGCTACATTCTAACATCTTTGACTCTAGATAAATCAATATTATAAAGAAGTCAAAGTTTTTGCTAACATCCTTGAAAGCAAAGAGCATCTTATTCATCTTAGAATCCCTAGAACCCAGTTCAAAGTTGATACTTTATTAATGAATGAATTGAATGAATTAAACTAATAAGCAAATTAATGAATACCTTTCTTTTAAACTCTTGAGTGGAATGTAAACTTTTATGTGAATTAGATTATCAGCATTCTCTTGGGTATTTACATTTTATAAGATGACCCTGGAAGAACTCAAATGAATGAGGTCTAAAGCTGAATTTCTGATTCTACCATTGGAATAGGGTTGAAAGAGTAAGTGAGACAGAGTTTTTCTCTGGAGTCTCAAATTTCATTGCAGAGAGAACAGGTTACCCTGTCTCCATGCCTTAAGGAAAAAGTAGAATGCGTCCTTTGTTTGTGTCAAAATATGTCCAGAAACCTTGTATCTCAAGGAAGCATGTTCTAATAATTTTAGTTATCCAGAAATAGAGCAGCCTGCTTCTAACTTCTGCTAAGGGACGTGTTGGCTGGGCTCTGGAAGGAGAATTGAAATGTTGGTTTGGTAGACCAGATGGCCTCTAATACTCTGTCCTGAACTTTTAAAGATTCTGGGATGCATTCAGGTAGCTGATGGCAAGGACACAGCTAATCAAGTCTGTCTGTTGTCCACAGGTCTGAGGCGCAATTACAGATGTACCATCTGCAGTGTCTCTCTAAACTCCATAGAACAGTATCATGCCCATCTGAAAGGATCTAAACACCAGACCAAGTAGGTACTTTCATGCTCTCACTCTTCGGGCCTTTTGTGTATAATTTATAGTATGGTGAAAAAAGGCTAACATTTTACTTATTTCAAAATAAGTCAATAGAAACAGGATCTCTTTATCTTCAAATTTCCCTTGATATTTATGTTGAAGCCTCCAGGGTCTACCTAGCACAACTTAAAGAATGGCTTCTTCTTTTTTGGCACAAGTAATGACAGGCTTTTTTGTATGCTTATTTTCATTCTTTAATTTTTTTAAGAGCAGCTCAGCATATTTTCACAAATTTCAGGAAACTTTTAGAGATATACTAAGTGTTTCTAAATAAACAATTTTATCTGTGTTTGGAGGATGTGGCAGACTTCGGTGTTGTGAAGTCAAAATCTATGATTTTCTTCTACCACTTAACATTTCTAGATGAATATTGTTGATTAGTATAGAAACCTAACAAATCCCCTGCTATATTAAGTTATTCCCATGCATAGCTATTTTCCAATTAAATGGAAGCTCATTTCATTTTTCTCCCAAATTTCAGATAGCCAGAAAAGGCTATTGGGCATAATTTCACCTACATATTTCCCAATATAAATATACTGTGCATCTTTTAAAAAACAGTGACATTAGCTTTGTAGGCATTTTTAAAGTAGCTGCCAGGACTGCTAATAAAATCTAATAAAATAGGGGAAAAAAAGCAAAGAATATCTCAAAAATATGCAATTTTCCTGAGTGTAATTGTTTTAATTTCACTCCTATTCATTAGTAGAGTTGTTTAACAAATTTAACTATATCAAGGCCTTGTGATTAATGAATGATTCATTCAACAAACATTTATTGAGCGCCCACTATGTGTCAGATTTCAAAGTGTGCCCCGGGGAAGAAAAGATGAATCAAATTAGGCCTTCCTCTTGTGGAGCTCCCTGCCAGGCAGAGGAAACAGCCATGTGAACACAGGGATTATTCTCTAATACCAGGATGTGTACACCCAGAGCTTTGGGTACCCAAGAGGGAACAACCAGGCCAAGTTTGACAGGGACATTGGCGAAGAGCCTGGGCACATAAATGAGGTTGTGGTCTGATTGTACTCACCATCATAATAACCTCACTGCCCAGCACAGCACTTGACACATATGAAGGGCTTCATAAACATTTTGATCGAATGGATGTGTGATTTTAAAAGATGAGTGACAACTTTCCAGGCAGGGGCATGAGGAAAGTGCATTACAGTCAAGGACTTTATTATTATTATTATTATTATTATTATTATTTTATTGTTTGCAAAGGTATCATAAAGATGTAGGTCACAGGGGTCTGGTGTTGGTGAGGAAATTTAAGCCTGGAGTTAGTTAGGACTCTCAGTATTCCCTCAATTGACACTGTCTCCTGAGTCAAATCCCCTTTCATGACTTGCTTTACTCTGATCTACCCCAGAGGGTTTTGTTGAGGTAATTCTTCAAAAAGACTGTCTCTGATTCGTGATGGAGTACCTAGGACACTTGTATTGATTACTGGACACCTCCCCCCCTTCCCCTAACAGTTTACTCAGTGTGTCTCTAACTAGTATTTTGTGACAGGCACTGAATGCAGTCTTACCAACATGACATCTGATGGACACAAAGACACATTACAAGCAGCTGCAACAATAAATGATCATCTTTTAGAGGCATGCATTTATTGCTCTTAACAAATAAAAAGAAAATGGTAGACAATAGTGACTTTAAGTGGCACAAATTAGGTAAATAAATAATGCAAATAGTATCTCCAGCTCCAGGAATATCTCTATGTGTACCTATACAACTTCATGTGCCAGAAAGTGTGCTAGGCATTTCCACACCCATCATCTCATTTAATCCCCTTAACTACCTTCAGATAAATGTCATTAACCCATTATTTTACACAAGAAAGTTAAGACTCAGAGGGACCAAAGCATCACCTTGCCAACAAATGACAGAACCAGGACTGAACCTAGTAGTGTCTGACTCAGGCTCACTGAACTACCACAGTGAGGACTGCCAATAGAGAGTACCAGGATGAACTTTGAAAAAGAGAGCATTCCTTTCCCAGTGGCTTTAATAAATAAATGTGACTTCAGAAGTGTACATCTCCTACCATGATTTCTTTCCAGTAAAAAAGACATTTGTCTCTACCTCAGAAGTACAAGGTTGTTCTTCTAAAGAGTGAAATGAGGGAAACATGAGGGGAATAATTGCAAAAGCCCTGTCCTATGTGACTGTTTCATCTGCCCTTTTACCTAATTTGGATATTGCGTGTGTGCATGTGTGTGTGTGTGCGCGCATGTGTGTTTACAAGACAGATTGTTCCATGAGTCTTTTGTAATCAATCCCCTTGTCAGGTTTGGTATCAAGTTGATGCTGACCTCACTAAACAAGGTGAGAGGTCTGCCCTCTGTTGCTAATCTCTGAATGAGTTTGTAGTGAACTGTTGTCACTTCTTACTTAAATATTAGGAAGAATTCATTAGGGAAGCCATCTGGACCTGGAGATTATACTGTGGGAATGTTTTTATTGAAAATTTAATTTCTTCAATGAAGCCCTGTTCATATTTTCTATTTCTTCTTGTATCAGTTTTAATAAGTTATTTTTCAATGGCTTTGCCCTTATTATCTACATTTTTAAATGTATTGGTATAAAGTTGTTCATGGTATCTCCTGATTTTATTTTTAATGTCTGTGGGATATATTTCATTCCTAATATTGTTTATTTGTCTCTTCTCTTTTAATTTTTTTTATAGTTTTTTTAAAAGTTTATCCATCTTTGAGTCTTTTTGAGGGATGAATGTTGGGATTTGTTGACTTTTTTCTGAGTACAGCTCTTTTCTGCCATTAAAAAAAAGTGTTTTTCTTTCTAGTCCCTATGTATTTAATTTTCATTTTCCTCCATCAGATTCTTCATAGGAAAGTGTAGATCATCCATTTTCAACTTTTTCCTTTTCTCCTAAAATATGCATTTAAGGTTCTCAATATTCCTCAATAAACTGTTATAGCTATATTCCACAAGTTATTTTTTTTGTATCCTAGAGGTTTTATATGTATTTTAATTATTATGTATTTCAACTTATTGTCTGACTTTTACTGTGATTTCTTCTTTTACTTATGGTTATATATAAGTGCTTTGCTTAAAATCTAACATATGGGGAATTTTTCTATTTATATTTTGGAGGATTAATTTGTACTGGATTTCACTGGGGTCAGAGGACATACTCCAAATGATTTCAGTCTCCTGAAATTTGGATAGACTTGCTCTGTGCCCCAGGCAAATGTTCAATTTTGATGAAACTCCATGTTCCCTTGAAAAGAATGTGTCTTTTCCAGTAATTGAGTAAGTGGTTCTGTATATCAATTAGGTCAAGTTTATTAATCTTGTTTTTTAATCAATTTTTTTAATCTTCTGTGTTACTGATTTTTTGTCTGTTTTTATATCCATGAGAAATAGAGGTACTTAAAAAACTTCTGACTAAAAATATGGATTTGTCTATGTGTCCTTTTAATTCTACTTCTTTGCTTTATATGTTTAAAGATATATATTATTAGATGCTTACACATTTAAGAATTTCTAAAAATATTTATGGAATTGGCCCTTTTGTCATCATGAAATGTCCTTTGACTAGTAACACTGTTATTAGAGTACATTGACATCAGCTACCCCAATTCTTCAGAGCTTCCAAAGTTTTTCCTTTAAATTTTAGCCAGCTTTTGTTTTGTTCTCAGGTGGAAGGTTAGTATGATACCAATTACTCTCTCAGAGCTGAAATTGGAAGTCAGCCAAATGGTTCTTAAGGACTCTAATCTGACCGATTAAATCACCATAAATATTAAGGTGTCAGTAATTTTCAAGGACTTTTATTTATACTTTCAGTAATAACTTCTAGAGAGGTGTTCAGATGGGTTGTGTAGTGGAAAGAACACTGAATTTTGAGTCAGGTGATTTTATTTCAAGTCCCACTTCACACTGAGTGACCAGGGGCAGTAACAAATGTCCTTTAGGCCTCCGTTACCTCATAGATAAGTGATTAGTGATGACAAGAACAGGAAAAGTACATGTCCACTTCCCATACCTTGCTCACGATCCTGGTATTCTTTCCTGCTGCTACTGAATTCAGCCTTAACATTCTCTCCCCTGTCAGCCTCTACTATTTTACTGGAGCTAGCAATGTCTTCCAAAATTATGTCCACCCAGAAGCTCAGAATGTGAACTTTTTGGTAAATAGGGTCTTTGCAGATGTAAACAGTTAAGAATCTCAAGATGAAATCATTCTGTTGTCTTTATGAGAGGAAGAAAGGGATATTGGGGCACACAGAGTAAAAGGCCACGTGAAGACAGATGTAGAGATTAGGATTGTTTCTACCAGCCAAGAAAATCCAGAGCCAGCAGGGTGTGGAAGAGGCAAGGAGGGATTCTCCTCTAGAGCTTTTGGAAGAGGCCGCTGACACCTTGATTTCAGGCATATATTCTCTAGAGCTGAGGATATATTTCCATTGTTTGAAGCCACCCAGTTTGTGGTACTTTTTTTAGAGGAGCCCCAGGAAATGAATGCATTGTGAAACGTACTTGCCTTGTTCCACAAGTATCCTTTTAGTTATGTTTTCTAGGCATCTCCTTCTTATGTCTATGCCAGTACTAACAGCAATGATGATGATGTACATGGTGAGGATGCCACCACTGTTAACTGGAGGAAACTTCTGCATAATTGGAGTATAACAACAAATTAAAACACTCTGAAAGTGTTATTATATATAATATGCACAGCATCCCTGTAATTGGCCAGATGCTCACATCTCCATTTTATAGGTTAGAAAATTAAGAGTCTGAGAAGTGACTTGTCCAAGGCCCCAAAAATAATTGATTGTCAGACCCAAGGGCAGAAGTCAGGGTATCAGCCATCATTACTATCACTGCTATAATAATACTTAAATAATACCATTATTAACATATTGCTCTTTCCTAGTAGTAAAGAGCCTTTTTGTTTTTTTGGCAAATGTCATAAACAGCAAAATGGCAGTCAAATTTTGCTCCATTATTAAATAACAAGAGAAATATTAAGTATCTAATGAGATTAAAGGTTTAGAAATGCAAATGATCACATTGACATATAAAGCAATTGCCTGTTAGTAGATTTTTCAGGCTTTCCAGGGGATATAGTCTGTCAATTAGTACCAATGAGTAGAATGAAATTTAAAGGCACATGGGTACATACCATAGACTAATGAACGTTTCCCCCATAATGTACTTAAATTTGGGTTTAGGGAACACTTCAAGCCTAAGGACATTATATTACCTAGAAATAATGGATATAAAAGTTGTCGTTACTTACTTCGATACTTCAGTTGGTTGAAAATGAGACACAAGTGTCTACGAGAATAAATCAGACTGACCAAAAGTTAGTAGTAATTTCTAAATGTACTTCTTCCTTTGAGAAGAAACTTTAAATGGTGATATCCATTGCTTTTTCTACAGTTTTTCCCAACTAGTGTGAATCCTCCAAAGTCTTCATATCATTCATTTTTCCATTATATTCATTTATTTCTTAAATGATTGAATGGATATTTAGCCTAATTTTCAGAGCTGGAATGTATTCATTTGTTTTAAATACCTTGGAATTCAGTTCTTACGTTTAGGGTAACAGTTAGTTATCTGAGGAGTATACAATAATAAATAAGATAGTTTTGCAAAGAAACCAACCATCAATAACTGTCTGTACTTTTAGGGGTGCCTGGGTGGCTCAGCAGTTAAGCCTCTGACTCCTGGTTTTGGCTCAAGTCATAATCTCACAGTTCGTGAGTTCAAACCCCACATCAGGCTGTGTGCTGACAGCGAGGAGCCTGCTTGGAATCTGTCTCCCTCTCTCTCTGCCCCTCCCTGGCTTGCTCTCTTTCTCTCTCTCTCTTAAAAAATAAATAAACATTAAAAAAATTTAAAAAAGAACCATCTGTACTTTTAATAAAATAAAAGTAGTTTAAAGCCCCAAGAAATATTTGGAAGCAAACAAACCAACGAGGAAGAAATCAATGCATGGACGTCTTCAAAGTCTAAAGATCTAGATATTTTTGGTGGAATTTTCAATATGGTTTACTGGCATATCCAAGAACTTCAAGAATCAAAAGAGTTGGGACTTTGGTATTGTGCAATATTTTTTCAACAGAAAAGGTTTTTTGGTTTGTTTTGTTTTCTGAAAAACAGAATGTATATGTCATCAGTGACATTCTGAGATAAGCAGGGCATAAGATAGGCTTTAAAATAGAGCTGCCTTTCTTGAAGAGCATTAGGTTATTTCTCTTCAGCTGATACTTTGTAAATTGCTCAGAAAGTCTTGAAATAAAGGGTGAAATCTAGAACCCCAGGCAACAGCATTTTGACTCTGGCTGTGCAAAATGGCTTTTCTAGAAGTAGGCTTACAGACTGTCGCCAAGTCTTTCTAGCCAAGGGGAATCCTAGGTGCTGTAAATAGGGTGCCTGCTGTAGGCATGAGACACAAGGATGTGGCAGGGCCTGTAGGTCAGAGGGTGTTCTCTATTTAGCTCTGTTTTTAATAGGCAGAACATTCAAGTCCACTACTGTCAAGAGCCCCTGCTTCTTTGAGAAAGGCCGCTGATGAAGCAGAGTTCAACTTCTCAAAGGAAAAACAGCCTGTAGAGAGAAGAATTCCAGAGAAGCCAGAGCAAAGCTATACATCTCTCTATATATAGCACCAATGCACAGGCAATCCTAACAGCTCTATTTTTCCAAGTCTCACTTGCATGCTTTTGTAAATATGCCATACCTAGGGATACATTATAATCATAGTATGTGACTAGATTAGGCCTTTGCAGGCTTGAGAAGAACTAAATGGGGAGCACTTTCATTCTTTCATATTACTTCCAGAATTACCAATGGCACCTAATATTCTTTACCTCACTCATTTACTACCCCCCCCCTTTTTTTTGCGGGGGGGAGCTGGTAATCATTATTTTGTCTTGCTTGAAATTTGCATGAGTCATGGCTGTCTCCAGAGTAGTTGTGAGCTGATGATTTAATGTCTCAGATTTAACTGTGGACCACATTGAACACCTTTCATGATCTTTGTTATGCTAGTCACCCAGGACCAGTTACCAAGGCTTGGTTCTGAAGAGTGCATCTGCATCAAGGAAAAGAAATGGCAGGAGGGTTGTGGATGCCCACAGGCTTGGCGTAGGAGGCACATGTCAGCCCCACTTCTCACACCCCGTGCAGCTTTTCAGAGCAAAAAATAATTTTTTAAACCAGTCTGTTAAGACTCAACTTACACACAACAAGATAGGTCACTTTTAGCAGTACAGTGGGATGGTGTCCACCATGTCACTAGCAGCCCAATCAACGTACAGAACATTTTCATAACCACCAAAAGTTCTCTTGGACCCCCTTTTCAGCTCATACCCCAACCCCCGCACCTCCAGCCAAACACTGATTTCTGTCCCCATAGCTTAGTTTGACTGTCCTGGAACTTAATGGGATAATATTATAGGTATCCTTTTCGGTCTGGTTTCTTTGCCTCAGCTCAATATGATGGTTTGGAGATTCATTCACTTTATTCCATGTGTCAGTAGTTCTTTCTTTCTCCACGTGGTTTCTAACTAATTGTGTCCCCTCACTGAGCTTCATTCAGCGTCTTCATCGAAACATGAGGGGGCTGGAAAATGGGGTAGTCAAAGTCTGTGTTATTTCTAACATTCTCTAATTTTATGACTTTGAGGCTTACCTTCTTTAACTCTTTAATATTTTTCAGCTGGATAAAGATTGGTTGTAAACATAATTCTTCCTTAGTGTTTACTTCTCTGCTGCTAGGTGACCCAGAAGCTGACCAGTCCTTTAAGCATTAGTCCTGTGAGAGGAGAGGTATCCTGGAGGCCTGTCCTTAAACAAAAGGCAAAGGGGCTTTTCAAGTGCTTATGATTTGGGGCAAAAGGAGTAGAGTTGGTTGTGTAAAAGTAAAGAAGTTTATTTTTAACTTTATTCCAAGCTATGAATACAGAACCTAATGTTGGTGCCTTCTTAAGCACACAGGAATAGGTAGGAGGGAATTGGGAGGGTTCTAAGGTAGACTTTGGCCCTTCACCTGAGCAGGTCAGGCCTCTGGACTTGCACTCTTTCTGGGTTTTCTGTAAGTTACCATAAGCACTTCTCTCACATTTCACCAGAGTTCATTAAAAATGAGGGTATGTCCATTTGTAAACTATTTTTAGCTGCCATTGACTTTTAGTCCAATCAGACTTAAGTAGAATATTGAGCTTTGCCAACATTTGTCTAATCTCTTAAAGGTTATCCTGGAACATGAAATGCCAGGGAATTGAATTAAACGAATGAAAGATCTCACTTCATTTAGGTCAGTTTTGTTGGGGAAGTGGGGAGAGGAGATGAGATGGAAATGGAAATCTGCCTGTGGTCTCCTTACTGAGTTCAAGTTCTCTATCACCTCTCTGAAGGGTGGAAGAGAAGATTGAGTAGGGTCCATTTGGCTCTGTTTTCCATAGTGTGGATGGGGTAGTGGTGAATGATTGGACAGATCAGCCCCTCGCCACATTTAATTCAATCCCATGACCAAAATCTATCAAACATCTACTACGTGTAGGGCATTAAACAGGCCTTTAGGATAACAGAAGGAGATGCAGAGATAATTATACCTCTCTACACGTTTATAATGTAGAGAAGATGCAAAAAGTAGTCAAGTAATTACAATTAAGATCAACATAGTATATGGTAAGTTCAAGAAGTACAAAATACTGGGGCACCTGGGTGGCTCAGTCAGTTGAGCATCTATTTCAGCTCAGGTGATGACCTCATAGCTCGTGAGTTCGAGCCCCGCGTCAGGGTCTGTGCTGACAGCTCAGAGCCTGGAGCCTGCTTCAGATTTTGTGTCTCCCTCTCTCTCTGCCCCAACCCACTCACATTCTGTTTCTGTCTCTCTCAAAAATAAATAAACATTAAAAAAAAAGAAGTACAAAATGTTGCTGAAATTCAGAGGAAGAAATAATTGCATCTGGTTGGGGATCATTGGAAAAGACTATCGTAAAGTGAGTGCAGTAAAATGGTTTGGGAATGAAAATGTCTGGTTTAATCCTTACTCTACCATCTACTAACTGTATGACCTTGAGCATGTTACTTAAAGGCCTCTCTGTGACTTCGTTTCCATATTAGGAAAATATAGCAGGTTATTTACAAAACTTAAAACTGATTAGAGTGGGAATTAAGTTTTAAGAACAACAAAAACAATAATAGCAAAAAATACTCAAGTGTGTAGACAGTACTTGGCATGAAGTTTTTTCTCAATAGGTGTTAATTATCATTTTATAGTAATGAAATTGCATTTGAAATGTACCTCGAAGATGAGGTAGCTGGATGTTGAGGTAACATTTAATACTTCTGTTCCAGGTACTTCTTCTGCAAGACTGTCCCAGAATTCTTAACAGCAAACTCTAGTTTCTTGCCCAAAGTTGGGGCTTCTGGACTCACACACAAGCTCAGGTCTACTCAGTGTTTAGAACCCAACTGACCTTAATCAGACAATTAGATAAAAAGAATGATCTGAGAGAGGCCTTCAAAGAATGTCCTCATTTTGAGTTTCTTGCAGTCATTTGCTTTCTACCTGCTCCAAGTCCTCATTTTATACAACATTTCAAGCTTGATATTCAATCTTCCAACACCAGAAAGAACATTTTCTGCACATTTCCAGTTACATGTGGTCTCTAAACCCCAGCTCCTACTCAGGCTTTCTGCTTTATCCAGCTCTCTGATAACCAGTTGCATTTTGTCAAACATCTGTTATTAACACATTTTTCTCCAAAGACCATGGATTATAAACATTGAAAATAAATAAATTGAACAATCCTCCTGGCTGAATTTCCTAAAATCGTTGTCCTAATATTCTTTGAGACTCTCTGGATAGAGTATCTTTACCATTTTGATTAGAGGGGTTTATTTTTTTTTTCCCATTTGCATTTTTTATTTTGCCATTTAAAAAGAGTATTTGTATTCTTTTTTCTCAAACACCTACAGCTCATACTAGAATCTGGCTAATCTCAACATTAGCTGATCAAATCCAGCTTTGAGTCACGGTGTTTGATAAATGCCTAAATCTTTCAAAATTGGAAGGGTTTTCTCAAAAAAACAAATGAACTCTGTGTATAAGGGTGACATCTTTTTAAGTGTTGGCCACTATTATTTAAGTTATAACTTAATGATATACATTTTGAAGATATTTTGTTTCTTTTCTTTGAGTTAATATTATCTGGACCATTCTATATTGTGCTAAGAATAGCCAGATATAGCCAGAATCTGGACCTCAGTCAGAATATAAATTTACATAACCATCATTAGAGTCATATATATCTGCCACTCTTAATAGTCTTTAACAACAAATAGAAAATGCATGGTTTTCTATAGCTTTTAGGGTCACAGAAAAATCTTAGTCCATTTTATGCTGAGTAGTCAAATACAAATCAAAATCTATAAAGCTAGCTTTCAGAAATGTTGGTGATATTTCAAGCTCAGGACACAAGTAGTTCAAAGCTCTACCCACAGCCTCTGGTGCTATTATCGTCTCCAGAGATATATGTCTTTTCTCTTCCTTATTTAAGTGCCCTTTCTTCTAAAGACACCTAATAGGCTAACATGTGCACCTTACTCTTTTTGAATTCTAAAACCATAACCACCGAACTTATTTCTGTTCTAACAAAAAGATCATATAATAACCTTTAAGTAGATGAGTTTCAGACCTCTAATTTTGTTTCCTTGACAATGGATAAAGTTGAAATAATGGATTTCGTTTTCTAACATCTTTTCGGCGCTAAGTAAGATAAACTTACTAATAAGTAAGATTTTCATGGTCAGACAACTTACTAAATTAGAATCTATGTCCCTGAGTATCTATATCAGAAAAGGACACCTGAAGTGTCTGCCATAGATGGGGTTAGCTCTAACATGGCTCATTTTAAATCCAGCTTTGGATCAACATAATTCTTACTCGGGGCAGCTGTGAGTTGGGGGTTCTTCAGATTTCTCAGCAGCCTCCATACTTGGAAGGTTTGGAAGTCAACTATACAGGTTTCAATTTCTTCATCTTGGAACAGATGTCATAATTGTGTTATTCCATATTAACTAAGGGCCTGAAGATAAAAGCGTGCCTCCCATGGAAAGGATAGACCAGGTAAAGTGTAATCAGAGATGCTCACTATAGCTAGGAAATTTAGTAGCCAACATCTATTGTTCCCCTTTAAAAAAGTGACAGGAAAGAGGTCAGGCTCTCTCACACCAGTATGTCAGGAAAACATCAGTACAAGGAAAATATATGTCCATGCTTTGCAGTGTATGTATACATTGAAGAGGCATCTTTCATTTAAAATTTAACTCTCAAGAAACCCAGTAGCAGGTACCTAATTAGTCAACCTTCTAGAACATGCAAGTGGTATTTCTATAGTGAATCTAGAGAGTTCATTTCTGTGGATTGAATTGGTTCACTCATGATCTGGAGATTTTCAGTATTATGACACGTTGGTGAAAGAACACCAGAACATTCACTGACTGGGTCAAGGGTTTAACAAATAAGTGACCTACTATGTGATGGATTCTAAGTCACATAGTACAAAATAACAAATTAATAACTTACATTTCTGTCTTTAAAGTGATAATGTAATTTTTTAAATGTTCAAATGACTCAGTCGGTAAATGACCGACTCTTGGTTTTGGCTCAGGTTTGTGACTTCAAACTGTGCTGGCAACACAGAGCCTACTTGAGATATTCTCTCTCTCTCTCTCTCTCTGGCTCTCTCTCTTTGCCCCTCCCCACCTTGCACTGTCTCTGTCTTTCTCAAAATAAATAAATGCCTAAACCCCAAAGCTCTGTGATTCTAGAGAGATCCCTTGACTCTTGAGTCCATTGAAATTGCAGGAGAGGACACTGGTGCCTCCACTCCATGGTGAATATTGGGGAGCTCTCCAAACAGCTGGCAGTGAAGGGAGCTGGGTGACTGGGCACAACATGGACTATGCCTCCCAGAACAATGTAGGTTTTAAGTGCAGGTTTTAGTGCCCAAGGTAGCCTGGAAGCCTGAGTTATGAAGGGAAGAAAGAAGGCAGGTGCAGGAGCCATGAGGGATGTCAGATATAAACAGGATGAGTTACCAAGAAGTGCTTGTTGTTTTGTTGTATGGACTTGTAAGGCCTTACCCCCCAAACTACTTTCTTCGCTTAAAACTTCACATTTTATGGGTTCTTTTTTTTTTTTTTGAAGAGCCCTCATTACTTATTTATGGTGAATTAAATCTTGTAACACCTAATAGGATATTTTCAATGCTATTAAGTGAGGGAAGAAACCAGGAATGAAAATTAAGTTAAGAATAAATGACATCTGTGATCAAAGAATGATGATTAGAGACATTTATCTGTCCAACTTCTGTTAGAAACCACTCTAATTATTCTTTCCCCCTTCATGCTCATAACACTTTCTCTAGTGTATGGTTCTAGGAAATGATAGCAAATGATTAGCTCCTATAAGATAGTGCACAGATAAAAGAGTAAGACTGAGTCAGATTTTCATAACAAGAACTGCTTCATTGTTTGAAGGCAGATTTTTTTTTTTTTTTTACTCTTCATGTGGGTAATTTTTCTTTCAACCTAGAAGTAGGATTATTCCTGGATCTTTTGATTAAATTATCTCATCCTGGGCCCACAATGGATGTACAATAATTAATAGTCTTTCTCTTCACAACTGTTTAATTAGAGTTGAGGCCAGCATAGGATTTGAATGACTAAAGTCAATGAATATCATTCCACAATATTCTCTGCTAATTATGAGTAATTTCTTCATTCGCAGGGGAGAATGTGACAGGCTGTAACACTGGGCCTGCCTTCTGATGTGATTTCAGGGAGTTGTTTTCTTCTCTTCACAGTGATACCCTTTCCCCCATACACACATGCTAGCTAATGGCCAAATTATATTTTTCCACAGGAAAAAAGTTGTTTTGTCTACTTTCCTATAAAAGTCCCAGGGATAATGGCACAAAGGGATGTATAAATAACAAATGTCAGAATCTTACCTGTGAGAAGTTTAGATGGGAGGGGACTGAGATAGAAATATAAAGGGCATCATTGAGTCGGGTAGAGAAGGCAGAGGGAGGAGATGAGACTGGCAAGAACAAACTTGGCCTATTTGGTCCAGGGTCAGGCCAGCGTGAAGAGATAATATTTGCTCCTTATACTCTTGACTTATAGAAAGACAAGTGGGAAATATAACACTGAATGAGTTAAATATTTTTTCTATGCAAACATGTTTCTAGATTCCCTTACCATCATACTTTTGTCTGTTATGATTTCTTTGGTTTCTCTAGCTTAGTGCTCGTAAAGCAAAGATTTCAACTATTTTGGAAAAAAACACAGATTTACTGACCTCACGACTCACCCATTTTTATCCCTTTGAAAGAGAGGGAATAAGTAGCTCCTTTATCATTTTTAGTCAGAGAGAGGTGGCTAGATAGCAGATATGTGAGAGAGTCGGAGTAGCCTGGTATGAGAGAGTGGGGAACTCCTCTGTCAGCCATTGAGTGTAAGGCCAATGGCTGCCCTGTGGATAGTCTGACCATGGAAGGAGCTCGAAGGGGCTATGAAACCCCACTTCTGCTTCTGAGCATCCTCCCCATAACCTCAGTCTCTTCCTGGTTTTCAGAGTCAAAGGAACAGAGCCACTATAGACTAAAAAATCATGTTAATATCATCTCTCCTCATAGGTATGGATCCAATCAGAGACTTGGAGGTGGAGAGAAATATATTATGATGTCATGCAGAATTATGCAGACCAAAAAATTTTTAAAGCATAGTTCTAAGTCAAATTTTATAATCTAGTTTAGAATATTTCCTTTCCTTTTTTTTTTACTTTAAAATTATTTCTCCTCTAGTAGTGTTCAAAGACAGTAAATTGCATCCATTACCTTTGGATTTAGACAGCAGATGTTGTCATGATTTTCTGGCATGTCCTTTTCTAGAGCCATGGTACTTGAAAATGATTCAGTTCTGTTCCATATATTTGCTTGATGTTGAGCTCAGTGTCTGATATCATGTGGATATAAGACCAGCCAGTAGTGTGATCTCTGCCTTCAAGAAGCATAGAATTTAACTAAGAAAACTAATTAACAAACATAATAAAAGAGCATCAAAATGCTCATATGTGATTGTGATTTTATGTAACATCATGCAAAGAATCAAGAGAAGGGAGAGGTGAGTGCAGACATGAATAACAAGAGAAATGTGCTTGGATGAGATGAGCCTGGGCTGAAGAACAAGGATGATCAGTCTGGGATGGGCTGAGTTTAGGAGCATCTAAATGGAGATGCCAGCGGGTACTTAGGCTTATGGGTCTGGAGTTCTGAAAATGAATGATGGCTGGAGAAACAGTTTGGGAGTCATTAGCTCATAGCAGGATAATGAAGTAGTTGAAATGGTAATAGATGAGATCATTCAAGGAGTGTGTGTAGAGAAGAAGGATAAACACACATTCATGCATGCGTGTGCACATGCACATGCACATACAGGGTGACAAAGGAAGAGAAGTCAGTACTTTTTCTCATGACACATTTAATACTTCTAATGTTATTTAATAATATTTAATATAATTTAATTTATATAATATTTAGTATATCCATATTATTTTATATTAAACATTAATATATTTTATATTGAATATTAGTAATATTTAACATAATTTAATATAAATATATTAATAATATACCTAATAATATTAGAAATAATAATATTTCTAAGTAGGAGAACAGGACAGATTAGTGTTTCAGAAGCCAAGGAGGAAAAACATTTCAAGAATGAGGGTGGTGGTGTTCAGATTAACTAAATACGGATGAGTCAAGTAGGAAGAGGACTGAAAGAATCCAGAGACTTTGCCAATCAGGAGGTAGTGGTTGATTTTTGCCAGGGAGTCTTGCTGAAGTTTTGACACTATGATGACCACAATGGCTGGGGTAAGAACAAAGTAAGGGATTTCCTTACCAATGTTCTCACTGGGTGAGGGAAAAGGCCCTGCAGCTTCAGAGATGACCCAATGAGAAGGGCAGAGGGGGAAGGATTTGCATGAGAACTCAAAGTTAAATAGAAGAACCCTCTTTTAAAATAAATAGTATGTGGAATTTCATAAAAACATAGCTCTATTAGAAGTGGACATGTAGGGTCAAAACTACCACCCACTAAACTTTTCCCCTGGGCCCTACTGTTCTCTGGAGGTCTGAAGAACAATTTAATAACATTGTTGACAGGACAACAGAGGAAAGGGTCTCCAGCCTGGGGTATGGACACGATTCTGATAGACTGGAAGAGCCTTAGTGAGTTAAGCTTTAGACACATTGCTTTTGAACTAATGGTACTTTATCCAAGTAGGGTGGTCCTGAAGCAAGCTTGGTATGCAGATACAAGTCAGGGCTTAAAAATGGAGATTTTGGAGTCCGCTGGAGAGGTGAAATTTAAGCCTGGAGAATAGGTGTATCCTCCAAAGTAGAGAAAGGGCAGAAAGAAAAAGCAGCACCATGGACATTGTATTAGCCAGGATTCAATCGGAGAAGCAAAACCACTAGGAGGTGCCTCCCTCTGCCCTTGCCCTCCTCTGTCATACACACACATACACTCACACACTGATACACACTCTCACACACACACAGACACACTCACACATAGACACATACACACACAGTCTCACAAACACATAGAGAGACACACACACAGACTCATACTCTGGCACATACACGCTCACACTCACACACACACACACACACACACACACACACACACACACACACAGGGATTTGACCTTAGACAATTGTGGGAGCTGGTTAAGCACTATCTAAAACTGTTGCCTTTACCTCTGCTGCTAGAGCCTGAAGTATGCAGGACAGGCTGTTAGGGCAATGGATATAAAGTGGGGAAGAGCGAGGCCAAACTTGAATTCCCAAGCAGGAGCTGGAACTGTATGGGGGGACAGAAACCACGTTAATGCTCACCACCTTCGACCTCAGTGGAGCAAATGTTCTGCAGGAGGATGTGACACTTACATGTGTGAGCTACAGAAGCACTGACCTTCCGAGTGTAAAGAGACAAAACTAGAAATGGACAGGGAAGGGAATCCTAGGAAACGCCGTTCAGCTTAGCCATGCTCTGCAGCACACGTGTTTTGTAGCCATGCTACAAAACCACCACGGCACACTAAGAAAACTGCTACATAACAATAAAAGACACAATAGTCAAATGCCAAATGAGAGGCCAAAACATTAAGTGCCAAGTCATTTTGTCTCTCTTTGAAAAAAATTAAACAAACCAAAACTAGAGTGACTTCAAAGGCTTCCAGTTTTCTCAGGAAGATAAGCTTGTTTTATTAATGAGTGCCATTCTGAATCTCTTTGCTTTAGCTACGTATAAAAATTATAAATGAGAAGACCATTTCTTTTTATTTTTTAACTGAACCATATGCCTTTAATGAAAATATTCTAGACTCACATGTGTCAGAAAATTGATATCCACGTAGGAATGAATTATACCCAGCATACTAAAAAATTAAAATATCACCTGAAGAATACATGATTTTATCAGCATACTGAGATTAATTTGAAGGGAGAGATACCATGATTTGTTTTCTCATTGATGAGCAGAAAGAAAATTCTGCTAGTGCTATGGCTTAGGGATTTATTGCAGAGCTTTCATGGGAAATGGACCATCTGTGGTTGGACACATTATTATTTATATAATGTGTTCAAGACAACAAGTTATGATAAAATATCCAATTTCCTTGGTGAAATTGTCTATTTTACTTTCTATATATGTGTGTGAAGTTTGACAGGGTTGTGAAAGATCATTCTGAAGAAAATAGCTTCACCACTTTGTAATAGGTGGGGCTGGAGATGCATCAGGTGGCACAAATGTTGTCAGTGGCAGGAGGCCACTTACTGAGGCCAACACCAGGACAAGAGTTAATTGGAGAGTTGGACAAACATCAGGGAATTAAAATGTATAAACCTTACAACAGATATGGAGTCGTCATCCAGCCCAGCACCTCTACGAGTCGTGACTAGGAAAGATGGCCAAAGGGTTTGGTCACAGAGGAGCTTATAGGGACCATTTCTTGGTGCTCTATTCTTTTCTGTCATCACACTTTCCAGAAAAGATCTAACCCATTTGATACATACCATCAAATCCAGCCCTGACTCCAGACTCTCTAGTCGGGCATCTCAAACGTAACATGATTAAAAAGAGAACACTCGATTTCCCTCCATGACCTTATACCTCTGTCTTCTCTAGGCTCCCCACATCTCTAAACAGCACTACGATTTATCCAGTTGCTCAAGGCAGAAGTCTGCAAACTAACCTTGATCCTTTTCCTTCCCTCCATTTACATGTAAGATCTATCAGCCAGTCCTGTGACACTGCCTCTGTATCTCATCCCTCCACCTCCAAGTCTGAGCCTCTGGTCTCTATCTTTTCTGGCCTCCCTGCATCAGCCTCCTAACTTGCTGCCTGTGGGCCCATTTTCCTTTCTCTGTGCCATTCCTCCGCAGGAGCCAAAGTCAGCTCTCACAAATGCAATCTAGATTTTATTCCTCTCCACTGAAAATCCACTGAAGGTTGCCCATTGAACTCAGAAGTGCATCCAAACTCCTCTTGCTGGCTCACACAGCTGAGTGCAATCTCATGTTTACCCACCTCTCTGTGCTAGCTCACACCAACCTCCCCCTGTCCACTGTGCTCTAGGAATGCTGACCAGCCTTTGTTCTGATTTTCAAACAGCCAAATGTTTTTCTGCCTTAACTTTGTGTTTACTAGCTGGAATGTCTTCCTGATGTGTTTTCCACCAACCACCATGTGACTAACTCCTTCTTGTCAACCAACTCTAAGCTTAAATGTCTCCTAGGTGTTCTTTGTCACATAATTCTATTTTAACTCTCTACCTAACACTTATTCCCCTCTGCTATTCCTTCCTTCCTCCCTCCCTCCCTTCCTTCCTTCCTTCCTTCCTTTCCTCTTTCTATCTATCTATCTATCTATCTATCTATCTATCTATCTATATCTATCATCTCTCTATATATATTCATCCATCCACCTACCCACATATGCTTTCATAAATAGGATAAAAGTTACAGAAGAACATGGATTTTTCTGGATCTTGTTCCTTGTTGTATCTCCAGTGTCTAGAAGGAGCCAGCACACAGAAAACCTGAACTACATTCTAGTATTAAAGACAGAGACAGATAAATTTATTATAATATGGGAAATGCCATGTTAGGGGAAGGCAGAGAGTGCTATAGAAGCACAAGAGGGGCAGCCAACCCAGCCTGTGAGAAGACTTCCTGGAAGAGGTGGTATTTGACTTGAGTTTTTAATGAGTAGATGTACAAGAAAGGTAAGGATGTTGGTCTAAGAAGTGACACCACCACTTTACTAATGTAAAGGCTGATTTGGATCTTTAGAAAAGAGCCTGGTGGAGAGAGAGAGAAATAGGCCTGAGCCATTAGCAGGAGACAAGAGCTCGAGTAAGTGGTCCTAAATGTCATTAATGAGAATGAGGGGGAGAGAGGCAGAGAGAGAGAGAGACAGACAGACAATACTTATAGGTAGTGGAATCACATTGAAGGATTTATTTATTTTTTTAAATTTTTTAAATGTTTATTTGTCTTTGACAGAGACAGAGAGACAGAGTGTGAATGGGGGAGGGGCAGAGAGAGAGGGAGACAGAATCTGAAGCAGGCTGCAGGCTATGAGTTGTCAGCATAGAGCCTGAAGCGGGCTCAAGCACACAAACTGTGAGATCATGACCTGCACTAAAAGTCAGTCTCTTAACCAACTGAGCCACCCAGGTGCCCCCACATTGAAAGATTTTAAAAATATTACTCTGACAGCAGATTGCAAAAGCCTAGAAACAGAGAGAACAATTAAGAGATTAGTAAGGTAGTCCAGGCAAGAGGTGCCAAGCTCCTGAGGTAGAAGGGTGTTTGGAGCACTGGGTGGAAGAAGGGCTAGGGGGGGTCATCTAAGACATTAATGGTGCCATGCAGTGAAGGAAGGACACCTGCAGGTGGACTCTGCAATGGCCTGGACTTCAGACTTGAGTGGTATGGACTGGTGGCATCACTTGAATAAAAGAGGAAAAGTCGATTTGAGACAAAGAGGAAAATCATGAATTCAGTTTTATCCATGTTAAGTTTGAGATGTCTGTGTAGCATTGAGAAAGATTTTCCAATAAAAATTGGATGTATGAGTTGGGACAGGAGGGTTATAAAATTAGGAGTGGAAATACAGATTTAGGAATCCTCTTGGAGGTATTCATTCAAACGATGAGCGAAAGCACTATTGAATAAAAGGACATATAGAATAAAAGGCAAGCAAGGATGAAACCTTGGAAAATAGCAAAATTTTAAGTGTGGGTGGGAGAAATTATGTGAAGGAGATCAGAAAGAGATAGTTATAGAGGTAGGGGAGTCATGTGGCTAGTATCTCAGAACACTGGCCAGATTTTAAGAAGGAGGGAGTGATAGGCAGAGTCAAATGCAGGGAGAGAAATCTAGTAAGATACAGTCTAAGTGTTGTCTGAATAGTCTGGAGTGTGCTGTTTTGATAACCTTAGGGAACGCAACGTGTGGAGTGGTCAGGAGAGAAGATTGACTGGCGTGTTGAAGGGTGAGAGAGAGGTGAGAAAGGGAAGATGAGGGAATAGAGTATTCACTGGGTGACTTAACTTTTCAAAGACTGTGAGAAAATCTAGA
Organism: Acinonyx jubatus; assembly: GCF_027475565.1. NCBI lineage: Eukaryota > Metazoa > Chordata > Mammalia > Carnivora > Felidae > Acinonyx > Acinonyx jubatus. The sequence continues at coordinate 40,999,197 of NC_069382.1, forward strand.
GAAGTTAGGACCAGAGAGCTCCAGGCTTGAAAGAGAAGATCCTGTCCTCCAGTAGAAGGAGGGCCCCACACTCTGAGACTAGAGGAACAGAGGGATCATAGGTACATTATTTATTGGAGGGAAGGAGGCAGGGGGAGTTTCAGTTGCATGAGTTCCATCTAATCAGTGAAGAAGGACTGATTAGGAGGAGTGGCTGTATATTTCATTCTAAAGAACACATGCTCTGACACTTAGTAGTTGTCACATAACTCACTAGTTGTGTGATGTCTGGAAAGTAGCTTAACCTCCCTAAGATTCAGTTTCTTTATCTGTAGAATGGGGATACCGGTGCTGATCTCATCAGGTTATGAGAATCAAATAAGATCATTACCCTAAAGCTAAGCACAGTGCTCCATCTAGGCAAGCTCTCAGTATATGTTAGCTGCTGCTATTGTTGTCACTGTTGATCATGAAGGCTGCAGGGGATATCTGAGGTGGTGACTAAGAAGGATTTGAGAGGTAGTTGATGAAGAACAAATAAAAAGATAGGCAAATGTTATTGGTAACCCAGCTGGGATGGATGAGGAAGTGGCATGAGGCAGAGTAACATTTCCCCCAAAGATTTTAGTGTATTTATGATTGTTTAACATTTTCAAGTGAGCTCTGTGGAGGCAGAAGTTTATGTCTAATGTTCTCATTGATGTATTTCCAAAATCTCAATTCATTTGTTTAGTTAATTTCTGTTTGTTTTAAAAGACAGTGATGGGTTTATAATTGTTGAATGCAGAAGCAGAAGTTGGTAGTTTGATTGCAGTTCTAATGGAAGCCTGCTCTATCCTTGCCTTTTACCCAATTATGAAAGCCTTTAAGTGACAAAATTACTTAGGGATGATCCCACCTTTTCTCATGTCAGGTTATATAACTATAAGGAAATTTAGGGAATGAAATACTAAGATGGGATAGTAGTGACTTTGATATATGTAACACCTGTAATTCCTATACCCCTGAGTGGCAGAAGTGGCCATCGGCAATGCTTTCATTAATTTCCCTCACTTTCAAGTGTCCTCCTATGAAAACTGATGTTAACAAGTGCTGTGCAATTGGATATGATGATTATATGAAATGAAGTGTGTGAAATACCTGGTGTACACCTTGGCACAGAATGAATAATCAGGAAGTATTTCTTTTCTCTCCCATATTAGCTAACACAGTCACTGGTGTGGGAATGGATTCATGCAGAGAGTATAATATAGAAGAAATGATGTTAGATTGAAATTGAGGGGTCCTGAATTCTCATGCCATCCATATTACTCATTTTCTATGAAACTTTAAGCAGTTCACTTTAAGTCATCTACCAAATGTATAATAGTAATTTTCCTACTTTCCCAATGGGATTATTGTGAGGATCAGATGAGATCAGACATGAAATGCTACCTGAATGTAAGGTGCCATTAGTTTGGTCCTTAAAACCACCTGAAAGGCATTCTTATCTTAGGATGAGAGTACATCATGGCTTTGGAATTTGTTTTAGCATTTTCAGGCCCCATTTTTCTGTGATGGCACAAGAAACTCAGCAGCTATCTTGAAACGCAATGTATCACCTATTATAACTGCAAAACATCAGAACATCCAGATTTCCTCTGTATTAACTATATGCTATTGTATAAGAAATTTTCCCCAAATCAAGTAGCTTATGCAACAAATATTTGCTATCTCATAATTTCTGTGAATCAGGAGTACCAAGACATAGCCTGGGGTTGAAGACATCTTCAGGCTTGAATGGGGCTGAAGAGTATGCTTTCAAGAGGGTGTACCCACATGGCTATTGGCGAGAGGCCTCTGTTCCTCCCACAGGGCTCTTTCCTCATCCAGAGTGAGAAATCCAAGAAGAACAAGGAGGGGGACACAGTACCTTGTGCAACCAAGTGTCTAAAATCACACACCATTAACTGTATTTTTTTTCAAGAAGCGAGTTAAGTCCAGGCACAGTAATGGGGGAGGTGGGGTAGAGACTAGTCTCCTTCCCTCGAAAGGAGGAATGTGAAAGAATCTGTGGACGTATTTTAAAGCCACCACACTTTTTCATAGTCAGAGTCAAGGAGTGATCATGTGGAGTCCCCTTGGGCATCAGCGGAGTGTGTGGCTGCCTTACTGGTCAGTGATACATTTAGCATGAGGAGACTTATTCTAATACAAATATTAGTTCAATTTATTGAAAGATCTCTAATGTAAATGGCTTATTTGATCCTTTCCAGGAGATGGGTTTTAGTAAGTAGACTAGGGAGGATTTGGAGAGTAAGTACAGGGATGGGGGAGCGGCCAAGTGGGAGAAGGACAGAGAATTAGCCCCTAAAAGCACAGCTTTACAATTACATGTGTTTATGGAGAGCTGGGCTATGAGGCCTGAGGAGGACTAAACTCTTTGAAAAGTGGCACTAGCAGCAGCAGCTCGATTGGTGGACAGATGACCTAAAAAAGTAGTAACGATACTGGAAACGTTCCTCAGACCCTGCAAAAGAAGAGCTCTCTCCTCAGAACTGGAGCTGGGAATACAGCCGGGAAGAGTGAGTGGGTTCACAAGAGTAAGAGAGGGTTATTATGAGAAACCTTTCCAAGTAGATTTCAACTTTGGAGAAATACCAAGCTGTAAATTCATCTCAGACATTTAAAATGCATTAGATGCCACCACAGCCCTGGCTGTCAATTCAGCCAGCATTTACTGAGCAGCAATTGTGTGTCAGATGCTGTTCTTGTGGCATACACATTTATCAGTTCATTCAATCCTCCAAAACACTGTATGGGAAGTTTAATTATTATTCTCCTTTTATAGGAGATCAGTGCTCTGGAAGGTTAAGTTCCTTGCTCAAAGTCACACAGGTAGCAAAGGGAAAAACTGGGATTTGAATCCAAGTTGTTTAAACTTCATTAGCTTTCATTTCTTAAATGAGAAATTGCAAATGCAGACATATCAGGGATTAAAAAATATTTCTTAAAACGTGGTATCTCCCTAACTAAAAGACTGGTATCTGCCTTGTTCCATGAAGAGTACCTTGCTCTTGACAACACAGTTCAAAATGAGGGTGATGACTTTCAGATCTCTTCCGCACATTTATATCTTTCTCATTCAGAGATGAGGCTGTGTGTTTCCCACAGCAAACTGCCCACCTTTATTGAACATTCAGGCTGTACCCAATCCCAATGCATCTTCCACTACGTAACAACTAATGACAGCCTAAGTACTCAAACAGGGCAACCTAAAATTACAAAATTTCAAATACTTGATTTATAATTACACTTTTAATTAAAATGTCAGTAGAGCAATTTGATATCTTTTTCATAAACCTTATCTGTAAGGATTTGCTCATTCACCATTATTCCTTCAGGGAAAACAAAACAAAACAAAACAAAACAAAACATTTGCTCTTTCTCCCTCCTGTCTCTCTAAGACTTTTGGTTTCTACCCTTGCCCTTCAGGCCTGTGTGCCATTCATCCAGGCCTTCCTTCATTTAGCCAGTAAAATGCATTCACTTTTTCAACATGCATTTATTGAACATCTGCTATGTGCTAAGCACTTTTCTAGTCACTGATGAACCATTGTGGGTTGTGAGCCAGCCACTGTGCTTGGCTCTGTGGGTGCAGAGATGTTGTGTAAGACACCACCACTCTAATGGAAAAATGCAGTATAATAGGAGATGTGATGGCATTTCAGGTAGGATACATTTACATCTCTAATATTAATAGTGCCATTATTAGTTACAGTATATAATATACTATTATTACATATGATATATCATTTTGCCTAGGGGTCATAAGATGGAGGAGAACCATGTCAGATAAAAAGTAGGCTTGGGGAACCTGGGTGGCTCAGTTGGTTAAGCGGCCAACTTCAGCTCAGGTCATGATCTCGCGGTTCATGAGTTGGAGAGCCATGTTGGGCTCTGTGCTGACAGCTCAGAGCCTGGAGCCTGCTTCAGATTCTGTGTTTCCATCTCTCTCTGCCCCTCCCCTGCTCATGCTCTGTCTCTGTCTCTGTCTCTTTCTCAAAAATAAATTAAAAAAAAAAAAGTAGGCTTTCACCAGACAGTCATTGCATTAGTCTGGGACTGGATCCCCTGAGATGTAGCTGCCAAGAGAGGATTAAATGTGTAAGTACATCATTAGGGGAAAGAAGTGAAAGAGAAAGTGCAATGTGATGCAGAAGAAACTGGGAAAGCTATTAGACCACATGTCTGGCCCTGAGTAAGGGAAAGAGGGAGGGGAAAGTCAGGTGGAAGTATCCTAGACCATTGTATGGTCCTTGGAAAAAGGAGCCAAAGTTGGCCTCAGAAGAACTCCCCGCCTTCCAGAAAAGATCTGCCTTAACATCTCTGCTACCCTCAGGCATGGTCTGGGAGGAGCCCAGGAGAAGTAATCAGAGCTCAGTGTCAGAACTTGCATCTCTGTCTCTCTTGGTCGATACTGTTCCCTGTAGCTGCAGGTCTGGGAGGCACCTTGTCACCGTGAGGCCAGAACTCCAGGCAAGAGGACAGATTAAACAAAGGATTTGCTTAAAGCAGCTTAGTACACTTTAGGAGAACAACAAACTCAAAATGGCTGGAGAGTAAGATGCATTTTGGTTGGGGAAATGAGGAAGCAAGAAGGGCAGGTATTGAAAAATAATACTGGAGAGGGTCAGTAGCCAAATTACAGAGTCTAGTGTGTAAACCTAAGGGATTTGGGCAATGAGGAGACATTGGAGAATTTAAGTAGGGAAGGGACCTAATCAGGTTTTAATAAATCAGTGGATGGGTTAGAAGATATGATAAGAAACAGGGAGAGGAGGTGAAACAACTTATATTCTGAACTATCATAGCCACATCAGAAATACTAGCTCAGGGAGTTGCTTGACAAGTAGAATGAAGATCACTCAATTACCAAGTATGTGTGAGGAGTCTTTGATTCCCAGATTTCTAGACAGAGGAGCCATTCCCTCAGCTAAGGACTGTGTAAAGAGACACTGGTTGGGAAGCTAAAATGTCTTTGGACAGTGTGGCATTTGAGGTCTCTCAGCACTATCTTACCCAGCGCTGAGACGAGAAGTCAAGGCTTGAGATGCATGCTGGGGAGTTGTGAGCCTTTCTTTCTCAGGAGACATTTTAATGACACAGCACAGTTGGCCGACTGCCTCAAATCTTGTAAGGAGAGGGTGTTAGTGAGCTTGCTTCTCTTCATCTATGTCTCCCTTTTGACCTTTGTCTGCTGAGCAGAAGTTAGTAAAGAGAAAAACAGCTACAGATTAATGTAACAACTATGAGATCATGAAATTGCAGAATTAATTTCTCCCAAATGGACAGGTACTCCATCAGCCCCATCCTTGTCTTTGTCTTTCTTTGTTTTGGGAGAACACAGCCTTGCACTCTCCAAACAGATATGTGGAGTGAATCTGCAGACACTGGTCAAGAGCACCCCTATCTCTGGACAGGTGCTGATGGATGGATGGCCAAACGTATCTGACTTCCTTGTCCCAGCAGGGCAGAAATCACCAACAGAAATCGCCAGAATCTCTGATAAAACAATGTGCTTTGCTTCCAGACCTCCTTCTTATTACTTAAGTTTCATGCCATTAATTCAGGCAACATAAAAATTGCCAACCAAAATTGTATGCATAAATCACACAATCTTGGGGCAAGGGAGAAGAGAAAGAAAGATCAGTGTGATTCTCTGGGGGATGTGAAAAGGGCTTAAGATCTCATTTTTAGAACTACCTGCCCTGGGAGATGTGCAAAGTACTTCATAGCATTTTTTCCTTCCCCTTTTCTCCTCCTCTTTTTCTTCCTCCTCCCCCTCCCCTTCTCCTCTTCTCCTCTTCTTCATCTTTATCTCATCTTCTTTTTTTTTTAAAGTAAATTTAAACTTTATTTACTTATTTTGAGGGAGAGGAACAGAGAAAGAATCCCAAGCAGGCTCTGCACTGTGAGCACGGAGCCCAGTGCAGGGCTTGAGCCTACAAACTGTGAGATCATGACCTGAGCCAAAGTCAAGGGTCAGACACTCAACCGACTGAGCCACCCAGGTGCCACTCATCTTCTCTTTTTTTTAAGTTTATTTATTTATTTTGAGAAAGACAGAGAGAGCATGATCAGGGGAGGGGCAGAGAGAGAAGGAGAGAAAGAATCTCAAATAGGCTGAGTGGTCAGTGCACAGAGCCCAATATGGGGCTCAAACTCATCAAACCGTGAGATCACGACCTGAGCCAAAATCAAGAGTTGGATGCCTAACTGACTGAGCCACCCACATGCCCCTATCTTCATCTTCTTTTAATTCACAGAATCCTTAATGATCAGCCCACTTCTTAGTTCAAAACACACTAATGGCTGTCCCTCTTGTTCATCATAAAAGCCCAAGCCTGCACATTGGCCTACAAGGCCCCCCCACACCAAACCCTCCTACCTCCAGTTATTTCTTTGCTTCCTCCAGCTTCTCCTCCTCCTTCCCTCAGCTGCAGCCACACTGGCCTCCTTGATGCTCTTGGAGCCCTCAGCAGTGCTCTGGCCTCAGAGTGTTTGTGCTTGCTGATCCCTCTTCTTCCCAACCACCTGTCACCTGGCAAGTTCCTAGCACACAAAATGGCAATTTCCCTGAGCACTCCATTAAAAATTGCAGCTCTTGTTCCCACATCATCCACATCCTCTGCCCTGTTTTATTTTTCTTTATAGTCCTTATCACCTTCCCATGCACCGTGCAATTTCGTTATTTTCATGTGTTGCCAATGTCTTCATACTAAACTGTAAGGCATGGAGTTTTGCCGCTTTGATTTCCCACGGTGTCATCATCACATTGCAACAGTGCCTGGCTCTAAAGGGCCAATTCTTCATGATCCCCATTCATAGATGGGGTGACTTAGCTGAGAACACTGAGATCATTTTCCCAGGTCACATGATCACTACACAGTGAAGCCTTAAATTCAAACACAGATTGGTCTGGCCCCAGGATCCACATTCTTTTCTCCACATTGTGGCTTCTTTCCTTTCCAAATTGCTAATTAAATACTTTCCTAGTATCAGGGGACGGCTTCCATTCAGCGAATGGCCACTCTCTAGACTCTGAATTCTTGGTCAGGGAGTCAGACTGTGAGAAAGGCCAAGAAAGGAAAGAAATGACATCAACACTAGCGTAGGGGTTTTCCATGCTCACAGGAGTGAAATGCCCAGCACTTCATGAGATCGCTGGAAACACCCTTCCCCACCCCCAGTCTGGATCACAGGCACACAGGCTGTGGGAAAACTGGTGACACACACGTGCCAGCCAAGAGTTCCACGTAGATTGCATTCACAGATGTCTAATTGAAGCTTGCTGTTTATTAACAGAAGCTGCTTTGCCATTCAGAAATGGGAGTTAATCAAAATATTGCAAATGGCGCACCTTGAGAAATGTCACTCCTTATCATGATTGCATTTCCATATTTTTTCCACGTTTGGTGCGTGTATGAAATGCTTTTAGAAATTATACACTACTCACACCAGCCCCTGGTGGCAGGATGCATCTGAGTCTGTTTGGAGGATCTGGCAGAAACGGTATTGAACCATATTTCAATGCAGCTTTATGTGCTGCACATAACCTACATTTCTATAGCAATCGGTCAGAAGCAGAGCAATTCCTGGCACTTCTAGCTCACACAGAGCCCCAGGGAGCCCTGCTCCCTTTTCCCTTCCCTCTCTGTCAGTCATCAGGGAGTAAAGGTCAGGGGCTGGAAGCAGATAATTATGCTGCCTCAGGAATCAGTGTTTCCCTCTTAGGACCCTTGGAATGTAATTCATTTCTCGTGTCTTTCTTCTCAGGTATTAACAAAGTCAACAACAACAAAAAAAAAAAAGATTTTTTTTCCCTATCAGGACTTGCCAGCCCTGATTGAGAGCAGTCAGCATGAATTTTAATCACAATGTCTATTTTTCAGCCCTGAATTTTCCATAATCAATTGCTTTTTGTTTATTAATTGAAAGCCAATATGTATAGGGTTTTAGAATTGCTGGATATTGACCCCTAGGAGACTACTCATTCACATTCAGAACCCGGCTGGCGTGTGCTTCTCCATAGAGCCCAAACTTATGTAAGAGGTACATTAGAAGATGATTTTTTCTTGTTGAAGTGATTCACTGTGTGGTTCTTTAAATGGGTTAACTTGTGCTGTAAATTAATTTACACAAAAGAGAGTCGAATCCTCTCTCATTATTTATTTATTTTTTAAAGGAACAAATCTATATCAGAGGTGAGATACAGGTGGATTCTCCTTATATTGACCTTTCTTTCTTACTGTGTGCCTCAGGGCTTTGCTCTGGTTTGTTTTCCTCTAGTTACTCTACCCTGTTTACATTTCTGAGGTGGGTGAAGGAGGTTGTGATATCGGGGTATGTTCACATGAGTGTGACTCATTGCATCCCCATAACTTCTCCGAGGGGAAAAGACTATGGTGATGGCATTTGAATAGGCACACATTGATTGTTGTTTGTCTGTTTGCCAGGATGTAGTGAGGGGATGTCAGTGTTTGACAGAGGACTACTGGAATCAGAACAAAGCATTCTTTGATTTCTTTTCTAGTTGGCACTCCATAACACTTCTTCTCCCATTTACTGATTGTATTAGTTTGCTAAGGTTGCAGTAACCACCACAGACTGAGTGGCTTATAAAACAGAAGTTTATTCTGTCACCGTTCTGTAGGCTAGAAATCCAACTCAATGTGTCAGTAGGACCCTGCTCCATCTGAAGGTACTGGGAAAGGATGTTTGAGGCCTCTCCCCCAGCTTCTGATAGTTCCTTGGCTTGTGGTAGCCTAAAGCCAATCTTCACATGGTGTTTTCTTGATAGACATAACTGTGTCCAAATTTCCCTTTTCTGGAAGAACACTGGTCAGGTTGGATTAGATTAACTCTACTGCAGTATTAGCTCATCTTAACTAGTTACATCTGCAATGACTCTCTTTCTAAATAACGACACATTCTGAATACTGGGAATTAGATCTTTAACATATGAATGGAAATCACATAATTCAGTCCATAACACTGACCATTTTTATCTGTTGTTGCTTAACAAATTATCCCTAAACGTGGTGCCCTAAATATTTACTATCTCACAATGACTGTGGGACAAGAATCTAGGCATGGTTTATCTAGGTTCTCTAGCTCTGAGTTTCTTCTAAAGCTTTAGTCAAGCCTGCCCTAGGGGTGAATCTGTCTACAGTCTCACTCAGGTGATTGTTGGCAGGATCTGGTTCCTGGTGAGTGGTTGGAATGAGGGTCTCCATTCCTTATGACATACTGGCCAGAGGCATTTCTGGGCATGGACAGCTCATAACAATCTGAACAAGCGACACGGCAACAGACAGTGTGGGAGGTAACAAGATGGAAATCACAGTGTTTTATAACCTGATCTAGCAATAATACTGTCCATATTCCATTTGTTAGAAGCAAGTCACTGGATCCAGTCCACACTCAAAGGGAGGGGATCTCAACAGGACAAGGATACCAGGATGCAAGGATCTTTGGAAAGCACTTCTCAGATGCTGCTTACCTTGGTCTGCCCTCTGGGCCATCCTTTTTCATGAAAGCCTGTGCACGTTTGTATCCAGCTAGTTTGGTGGGCTTGCTTCTTGCCAGTAGACTTTCTAGGGTCGGCCGACCTCATTTTTTATTGTCTCTACTCCTTTCAATCCAAAATACTACTGTTTCTGCTGATCTAATTTTCTCAAAAACTCTGAGAGATTTCTGTGAATCTTATTGGGGTTTGCTGTACTAGAAAAAAAAAAGTCACATCCTGAAATCTCTTAGAGAAAAGCTTTTCTCTAGTTTGGATTTTGTTGAGAAGGCTGAAACAAAAGTCCTCATACTTCCCAGGGGTCCTATTGTTCCCGAGACAACTTGTATGTAGTGCCCTCACTCTCTTCAGCAGCCCCTTGTGTGGGATCCACTAATGGTCTGATCCTTCGATCTTTTTGAAGTCCTAACCAAGGGCAATGCTGTCTCATTCAGCTTTATTTCTAGACCACATTTTCCTGGCAACCTGGAAGCTATTTCTTAATTTTAGCATCTTTTGCTATCTAGAGAAGCTGAGAATTTTCAAAATCATCAAATCTCGGCTCCTTTTTGTGTAACAGTTCTTCCATCAATCTGTCACTCTTGCAGTTTACTGTAAGCAGTAAGAAGAGGCTGCAACACAGCTTGAAAAACTCCTGGGCAAGATCACCAAGTTCATTAGTGCTGGTCAAGACAAAATTGTCAGGTGGAATATGTACTTTAACAGCCGTCCCTCTCCCCAAACCCTGGGAATAAATACATATGCTCCCTGTGGCATCTCCCTGCTCTTCTCCCCGCCCCCCACTCTCCACCCCCTCTGACTTCATTGCCCTTTGTAGTTCCTATGTTTTTAGAACCCCCAGTCTGACAAACACCTTGTTTCCAATAGTTCAAGTATCAGATTCAAGTCCTTGGACACTTAGAGGTGTGTAGTGATAGATTCATCTTACAAGCAAACCATTGACAATGCTATAGTTAGCTAATATGCTATTCCCACTACATTATCTCAATTAAAAAATACACCATAGACTTTAAAGAGTATTAAAGTCATATGGTTATATCAAGTTATAACTAATGATTTACATTTGAATAGTTTTTCCACTAATTTTACCATTTACAAAGGGCTTTCATTAATCCATTTATTTGTCACCAAAGTCCTATGCAGGAGTTGTCTTAACCTCAGTTTAGAGAATAGAGACCTGGGGCTCAAGGAAGATGAGTCATTTTATATCTGTTGCATGATTTAGATGGTGTCGCATGGCACCAGGACTCCAGACTACCCCAGTGTACCCCACTCTGCATCATAGAAGTCCTGCAGGGACAATATAGAGGATATAGCTATTTGGAGTAGGGATCATGATGGGAGGATCCTTTCACTAGGAGGATTTCTATATGTGCCTCAATTCTGTCTACATCATTGACTTTGCCTATTATAGACACTGCAAGGACTTTTGTAGTCTGTGATTTGTTGTTTTGGTCCAGAACCAACCCAGGTGCTCTGGAGGATGCTGCATCAGGCCACAGCCTCCCAGAGACTTTCTGTGAGCACATGCTGACTCTCTTGATCCCCTTCTTTGGCCTATATATAAGACAGAGTTTTGCTCTGTTTACAAAATGTACTGATAGCTTTCAGTAGTGGATTTGATCATCTTCTGAAAGGGTTGACTGTTTATAGTTGGTGCTGGTTAACAAATAAACTCTGAGCCTGAAGGGGGCGGGGGGGAGAAAGGAAAAGAAAATTAGTACAGAATCCTCTTTATCTGTGGATTTGTCATTTTGGAGTTTGTTATAATTTAGATGAGCTGACAGAAAACTGCTGAACTTGGAATTGAATGTCTTAAAGGATTGAGTCTGTCTCCATGGCAGCGACGTTGGCCTGGCCCCAGGATTTCAGCATGTTGGAGGTGAAAAATCCTGGAGAATGGCTTTGCCCATTTCTCCATTGAATAGTTGAAGAAGTTGAGGTTTCCCAGATGAAGCTACACTTTCAACATAGCCATTTAGTGGTAATTCCAGGCCTAGATTTTAAATTGAAGGCTCTTTCTGAGTTCACTTGTTTTGGGGTTTTGATAATAATGTAATAATTGTCAAATAACTAGTATGAAAATTGCATTATCATTGTAGTATTATTTTTACCACCAGCAGGCCAGTCAGGGTGCCTGAGTCCTCCCTGACCCCTCAGTGACTCTTGCATTGGTACAGACCCCATGCCTCCTCTGTCAGCTTCTAGACCTCTTCCTCTCCATCCCAGCCTGGCGTCTCTCCCTGAAAACTGGCTACATGTCATCCTACCATACTTCCCAGTATCCTTCCTAGCGATCAGCCTCACACAGTATTTCTTTTCTGTTTTTATCATTTCAGTCCCCTGTCCTTCCCTTTCCCATGAGCTCCCTACATACCCCACCAACACATGCTTCTGCCAGCTCATTCCTTTGTTTCTACTACTCTGCTTCACAGACTTCAATTCCTATCTGCCCAAGGGCCAGCTTGAGGAATGGCTTTCCACCTCTACAGTTGCTGACCTGGGCATACTAAGAGTCATTTGGAATTTTTGGCCTTCAGGTTCTCAAAAGGCACATACCCCAGGACATTTGCATATGAGTGGAAGGAAAGGAGGACAGCATCTCAAGGGTTTGGACGTTTCCTCTCCTAATTCCTAAACTTACAGTCACTAAAATGTTTGAGAGAGGCTACACATTATTTGAGCATAATAGCAGGCATTCTCTCCATTATTTTTCATTTTATCTTGCATTTTGAGAAAAATTAATGGAATTTACATGATTGTAGGACTTAAAAAAATGAATTTGGCAGGGAGCCTGGGAAGATAGCAGAGTAGGAGGATCCTAAGCTTACCTTATTCCATGGGTACACCTAGATCACAGCCACAGCAGTGTAACTAACCCAGAAAATAACCGAAAGACTATCAGAACAGACTCTCTGCAGTTAATCATAGAGAGGAGACCACATCGAAAATGGTAGGAGGAACAGAGACACATTCAAGAGCCAAACTCCCTGTGAGACCAACCACAGACAGGAGGGACACCAAGAGCACAGAGAAGGGTGAGGAGCAGACCACACACCTGTACCCCAGACAGGAGAGACCTCTACTGGGAAGATGAGTCCCTATAATATTTGGCATCAAAAACCAGAGGGGCTTAACTATGTGAGTTTTTACAATGAGTGAGGGTTAACTCTGAGTACTTTAAATTTCAGCAGGCTTAGCTCTGTGAGAGCCACAGAGCAGTAGGAAACTGAGTCCCTGCACTTAAACAGCCAGCATAACAAACAATCCTGTGAAGATACAGCATAGAAGCAGCAGCTGAAAACACTTGGGGTATACTGGAAAGATATTTATTTACTGATCTCAGAACGTGCACTGGATGCAGAGGATCTTTATGAAACTTCTCCAAGAACAAAAGAGCTAGCGGGTGCCATTTCTCCTCACCCCCCAACCTTCAGCCTAGATATCTGGAAACCTGCCAGAACCAGTGTGCAAACACTCACACATAGCTTGCTAACAGCTTACCCTGCCTGTGTGTTCTCCTGTAGATCTGTCCCATCCAACCTGCCCCATTTGGTGGGAGTCCCTCCAAGATGGCACCTGAAATTCTACAAGCAGCCCCAATAGTGGCCAGCACTACTCCAACATGATTCTTGCCCTAGGAAAAGGGGAAGGTAACCACACACATCAGTTTGACTGTACCCCTAGCAATGAGTTAGTGGCAGACATCTGATCTCACTTTTGGCATTTCCCACCAACAAAAACCTCACAGGGGACAGGGAAATAAGAAAACCCTGTAGTTTGGAGTCACTGCAACCCCAACAGACAGACTGAGGGAAGACATCTGATCTGACCCAACTACAAGACTAAGGCAGACCCAGACTGGTCTCTTAAGGCACAAGGACCAAACCCGGTCTGCAACAGGCAAAGGGGGCCATTGCAGATGACTGGATTGAAGGCAAAAGCATTTCAATCACAACATAATGGTGCACAAAATATATGAGACACCCCTGAGTCACCTGGTTCTGGTGGACAGGGAACACTGCACTGCAGGGCACTACAGGACCTCTTCTTCATAAGACCACTACTTCCAAGATCAGGGGACGTAGATGACTTTCCTAATACATAGAAACAAACACAGAGAATTAGAAAAAATAAAGATACAGAGGAATATGTCCCCAATGAAAGAGTGTGACAAAATCACACCAAAGGGCTAAATGAAATGGAAATAAGCAATCTACCTGAAAGAGAGTTCAAGGTAATGGTCATAAAGATACTTACTGGACTTGAGGAAAGAGTGGAGGACCTCAGTGAGACCTTCAACAAAGAGATAGAAAATATAAAAAAGAACCAATCAGAGATGAAGAACTCAATAGCTGAAATTAAGAATACACAAGAGGGAATAACTAGTAGGCTAGAGAAAGCGGGACAGATCAGCAATCTAGAAGATAGAGTAATGGAAAGCAACCAAGCCGAATAACAAAAAGAATAAAGATTAATAAAACAAGAATAGATTAAGGGAACTCAGCTACATCATCAAGTATAATAACATTTGCATTATAGGGATCCCAGAAGGAGAATAGAGGGGAAAGGGGGCAGAAAACTTATTTGAAGAAATAATAGCTGAAAACTTTCCTAATCTGGGGAGAGAAACAGAAATCCAGATCCAGGAAGCACAGATAGCCCCAACAAAACCTACCCAAGAAGGTTCACCCAAGACACATAGAAATTAAAATGACAAAAGTAATGAAAAAGAATTTTAAAGGCAATGGGTGAAAAAATAATTTTATACAAGAGAAACCCTATAAGACTATCAGCTGATTTTTCAGCAGAAACTTTGCAGGCCAGAAATGAATGACATAATATATTAAAAGTGATGAAAGGAGGAAACTTGCAGCAAAAAATATTTCACCCAATAAGGCTCTTGTTCAGAATAGAAAAATAGATCTAGCCTTTCAAGAAATGTTAAAGGGAAGTCTTTGAGTGTAAAGAAAAATAGTGAGAAAATTATGAAAGGGGACACCTGGGTGGCTCAGTCAGTTAAGTGTCTGACTCTTGGTTTCAGCTCAGGTCATGATCTCACAGTTTGTGAGTTCAAGGCCACATTGGACTCTGTGCTGGCGGTGTGGAGCCTGCTTGGGATTCTCTCTCTCTATCCCTCTCTCTCTGCCCCTTGGCTGCTCACTCTCTCTCTCTCTCTCTCTCTCTCTCTCTCTCTCTCTCAAAATAAATAAATACACTTAAAAAAAGAGAAAATTATTAAAGGAAAAAAATTTTTCACAGGTAAATACAAACTTAATAAAAGTCGTAGATTAATTATTTATAAAAACACTATGGAGGAGTGCCTGGGTGGCTCAGTTGGTTAAGTGCCCGACTTTGGCACTGATCTTGTGGTTCATGAGTTTGAGCCCTGCATCAGGCTCTGTGCTGACAGCTCAGAGCCTGGAGGATGCTTCGGATTCTGTGTCTCCCTCTCTCTCTGCCGCATCCCTGCTTGCATTCTTGTCTCTCAAAAGTGAATAAACGTTAAAAAAATTTTTAAAAACAGTATGGAGATTAAAGCACAAAAGGAATAAAATCAATTATATGTATAAAAGTCAATCAAGGGACTCACAAAATAAAAGGATAGAAATTATGACATCATACATGTAAAACATGAGGGGAGAGTAAAAATGTAGGGCTTTAGAATGGGTTTAAACCTAAGCAACCATCAACTTAATATAGACTGCTATATGCATGGGATGTTATATGTCAACCTAATGGTAACCACAGATGAAAAGCTGGAAACCTGTAACAGATATGTGAAAAATAAAGAGAAAGTAATCCAAGCATATTACTAAAGAAAGCCATCAAACCACAAGGGAAGAGAGTAAGAGAAGAAGGGAACAGAGGAACTACAAAAACAACCATAAAACAAGTAACAAAATGACAGTAAGTACATACGTATCAATAATTACATTGAATGTAAATGAACTAAATGCTTTACTCAAAAGACAGAGGTGACTGAATAGATAAAAAAGCAGGACTCATCTCTGCTGCATACAAGAGACTCACTTCAGACCTGAAGTCACTTGCATATTGAAAGTAAAGAGATAGAAAAACATTTACCATACAAATAGAAGCAAAGAGAAACCCAGGAATAAGTCTAGCAATACTTATATCAGGCAAATGAATTTTAAAACAGACTGTAACATGAGATAAAGAAGGATACTGCACAATAATAAAGGGAACGATTTAACAAGAAAATATAACAATCACACCCAACATGGGAACACCCAAATACAACCATTTACAGATATAAAAGAACAAATTGATAGTAATATACTTTTAGTAGGGGGCTTTAACACTCCACTTAACATCAGTGGATGGATCATTAGACAGAAAATCAACAAAGAAACAATAGCTTTGAATGACACTTTGGTTTAGATGGATCTAACAGATATATTCAGAACATTCCATCCAAAACAGCAGAATACATCATCTTTTCAAATGTACATGGAATCTTCTCCAGAATAAATCACATGTTAGATTACAAAACAAGTCTCAACAAAATCAGAAAAGATTAAAATCATATTAGAACAGAAATAAGTGAAAAAGAGTCTAAACAACAGTAGAATAGATCAATGAAACCAGGACAGAGTTCTTTGAAAGGATAAATAACATTGATTAACCATTAGTCAGACTCCTCAAAAAGAGAGAGAAAGACTCAAGTAAGTAAAATCAGATATGAGGAGAAATAACAACCAACAGAACAACAATACCAAGGATTATATATAATACAAAGGATTATGCATTATACATGAAAAATTATATGTCAATGTTTGGACAACCTAGAAGAAATAAATAAGTTCCTGGAACATTTAACTTTCCAAAACTGAATCAGGAAGAAATAGAAAATTTGAACAGACTGATTACTGACAATAAAATGGAATCAGTAATCAAAAACTCTCAACAAATGAAAGTCCAGGAACAGATGACTTTGCAGGTGAATTCAACCAAACATTTAAAGAGTTAATACCTCTTCTGCTCAAACTACTCCAAAATTTAGAAGAGGAAGGAAAATTTCCAAAATAATTCCATGAGGCCAGCATTACCCTGATACCAAAACCAGATAAAGACACTACAAAAAAGAAAACTACAAGGCCAATATCTCTGGTGAACATAGATGCAAAAATCTTCAACAAAATATTAGCAAACCAAATCCAATAATACATTTAAAAAATCGTTCACCACAATTAAGTGGGATTTATTCCAAGGATGCAAGGTGGTTCAATATTTGCAAATCAACCAATGTGATGTATCACATTAACAACATAAAGGATATAAAACCATATGAATATCTCACTAGATGCAGAAAGAGCATTTGACAAAGTACAAGATACATTCATGATGAACTCTCTGAACAAAGTAGGATTAGAGGGAACAAACCTCAATTTAATGAAAGCCATATATGAGAAACCCATAGCTAACATCATACTCAATGGTGAAAAACTGAAAACTTTTCCTCTAAGATGAGGAATAAGACAAGGATGTCCATTCTCACCACTTTTATTCAACATAGTACTGGAAGTCCTAGCCACAACAATCAGACAGGAAAAAGAAATAAAAGGCATCTAAATTGATAAGGAAGAAGTAAAACTTTCAGTATTTGTGGATAGCATGATACTGTATATAGAAAACCCTAAAGACTCCACCAAAATATCGTAGAACTGATTAATGAATTCAGTGAAGTCACAGGATACAAAATCAACATACAAAAATCTGTTACATTACTATACACTAATAATGAAGTAACAGAAATTTTAAAATAATCTCATTTACAATTGAACCACCAAGGAATAACATATGTAGGAGTAAACTGAACGAAGGCGGTGAAAGACCTGTATTCCAAAAACTATAAAACTCTGATGAAAGAAATTGAGGATGATATAAACAAATGGAAAAATATTCCATGCTCATGGATTGGGAGAACCAATATTGTTAAAATATCCATACTACCTAAAGCAATCTATAGATTTAATGCAATCAATCTCTATAAAAATGCAAACAATAGTTTTCACAGACCTAGAACTAATAATCATGAAATTTGAATTTTAAATTAAAAAAACTTTTTTTAATGTTTGTTTATTTTTGAGAGAGACAGAGTGTGAGTGGATGAGGGGCAGAAGGAGAGGGAGACAGAGAATCTGAAGCAGGCTCCAGGCTCTGAGCTGTCAGCCCAGAACCTGACATGGGGCTCAAACCCATGAACTGTGAGATCATGACCTGAGCCAAAGTTGGAGCTTAACTGACTGAGCCACCCAGGCACACCTAAATAATCCTGAAATTTGTATGGAACCACAAAAGACCTTAAAAAGCCAAAGCAATACTGAAAAAGAACAAAACTGGAGGTATCACAATCCCAGATTTAAAGATATACTACAGAGCTGTAGTAATCAAAACAGTATGATACTATCACAAAAATAGACACATAGATCAACAGAATGGATTAGAGAGCCAAGAAATAAGCCCACACCTTTATGATCCATTAATCTACAACAAAGGAGCCAAGAATATACAATGGGAAAAGTTCTCTTCAACAAATGGTGTTGGGAAAACCGGACAGCTACCTGCAAAAGAATGAGACAACTTTCTTATACCACACACACACACACACACACACACACACACACACACACACTCAAAATAGATTAAAGACCTAAATGTGAGACCCAAAACCATAAAATTCCCAGAAGAAAACATAGGCAGTGACCACTTTTACACTAGCCATAGAAACATTTTTTTAGATATGTCTCCTTTGGCAAGGGAAACAAAAGCAAAGTTAAACTATTTGGACTATACCAAAATAAAAAGCTTTTGCCTAGTGAAGGAAACCATCAACAAAACAAAAGGGCAATCTACTGAATAGGAGAAGATATTTACAAATGACATATCTGATAAGGGGTTAATATCCAAAACATACAAAGAACTTCTACATTAACACCAAAAATCCCACAAACGATCCAATTAAAAATAGGCAAGGACATGAATAGACATTTTTCCCAAAAAGACATGCAGATGACCAAAGATATGTGAAAAGATGCTCAACATCACTAAATCATCAGGGATGTAAATCAAAACACAATCAATGGGGTGCCTGGGTGGCTCAGTTGGTTGAGCATATGACTTCAGCTCAGGTTATAATCTCACCGTTTGTGAGTTTGAGCCCCACATCAGACTGTCGGCTGTCAGCAGAGAGCCCACTTTGGATCCTCTGTCCTCTCTCTCTTTGCCCCTCCCCCACTCGCTCAAAAATAAATAAGCATTAAATAAAAACAACAATGAAATATCACTTCACACCTGTCAGAGTGACTAAAATGAAAAACACAGGAACAATAACAATAGCAACAAGTGTCAGTGAAGCTATGGAGGAAAAGGAACCCTCAGACATTGTTAGCGGGAATGTAAACTGGTGTAGCCACTGTGGAAAACAGTGTGGAGGTTCCTATAAAGATAAAAAATAAAAAATGCCATAGATGAATGGATAAGGAAGATGCGAAACCATGGAAAAGAATGAAATCTTGTCATTTGCAACAATACAGGTGCATCTAGAGGGTATAATGCTACATAAGTGAAATAAGTCAATCAGAGAAAGACAAATACCATGTGCTTTCATGTGTATGTGGAACTTAAGAAACAAAACAAATGAACAATGGAAAACACAGACAAAAAAAATAAGACTTTTAAATATAGATTATAAACTGATGGTTGCCAGAGGGATGTGGGTAAGAAGATGGGTGGATAGGTGAAGGGGATTAAGAGTACACTTATCATGAGCACCGAGTATGTATAGAATTGTATACCTGAAACTAATATACTACTGTATATTAATTATAATTCAATTATATAAAATATATATAACATAATTGTGTATATATGTATCTGTATATAAATATACATAAAAGAACATATAAAAGAAATATGGTTTGTATTTCAAAACATATCTGATTTCAAATACTTTTGGTGGTTCTAGACCAGCACTGTCTGGTAGAATCCCCTGTGATGATGGAAATGATTTGTATCTATTCTATACAGTGCAGTAGCTACTAGCTACGTGTAGCTATGGAGTACTTGAAATGTGGCCAGTGTGACTGAGGAACTGAATTTTTAATTGTATGCAGTTTTAATTATTTTATATTTAAATAGTCACCTGTAGACTGGGTATGATAGTGGACAGTATAGCCTGCACAATCTTAGCCTTTTTTTTTTTTTTTGGCAGGAGGGAACATTGTGCACCCATCAAATATTAGCATTCATCCCACCCCCACTATCTTTGTGCTATATGCCATTGTTTTCCATGATTCTTCAACTGGAAACATGTAGAACTAAAGCTGCCCTTGGGTAGGTAGTGAGAAAGCATATCTCACTTCAACATCCTTTCTTTCTGCCAATTACAGAAGACACAGAAATCTACTTAGCCTAATGCAGAGGCCCATGTAGCCAAGTGATACTAGTACTAATAATTATAGTAAGAGACAACACTGATTTGTTGTTCCATATGGACGAGTATATAATATGTACTAACTCATTTCATCTCCATAGCAGCCTGTGAAATCTCTGCTATTATTATATCATCCCCATCTAATGGATCAGGAAACTGAAGTAAAGACCACAGAGCTACTAAGTGCTAGATCTTGGATTTGAGGTCTGTCATTTGATGGTAGAGCTCACTCTCTGACAACTTCAGTGTCCAGAATTTCTATTGTGGATTCGTTACTTAGACACAATTGATTAAATCATTGGCCACATCACTGAACTCTACAGTCCTCCTCCCCTCTGCAGAGGTCATGATAATATCATTTGGCTCAAAGCCTCAACCCCTCTGATCACATGGTGGATCTTTACGGCATGGCCAGCCTTCATCTTGAAATTATGTAGGGACTCACCATGAGTCACCTCATTAGCATGAGCTGTCAGAGCCCACCAAGAATAACAAAGGCACTCCTATCATTTCATTGATGGCTTTCTTCCTGTGCAAAAGCTTTTTAGTTTGATGTAGTCCCAATTGTTTTATTTTTGCTTTTGTTTCCCTTGCCTGAGGAAACAGATCCAGAAAAATGTTTCTATGGCTGATGTCAACATGGTTGCTGCCTTTTTTTTTTTTCCTGGGAGTTTTATGGTTTCTGGTGTCACATTTAGGTCTTTAATCTATTTTGAGTTTATTTTTGTGTATGGTGTAAGAAAGTGGTCCAGTTTCATTCTTTTGCATATAGCTGTCCAGTTTTCCCAACACCATTTGTTGAAAAGACTTTCCCACTATATGTCCTCTCGCCTTTGCCATGGATTAAGTGACCATAAGTGTGGGTTTATTTCTGGACTCTCTATTCTGTTCCATTGCTCTGTGTGTCTATATTTTGTGCCAGTAACATACTATTTTGTTTACTACAGCTTTGTAATATATCTTGAAATCTGAAATTGTGATACCTCCAGCTTTGTTCTTCCCCACGGTAATGCTATTGCCTCCTTTTTCATACATTAGTTGACTATACTTTGTGTGGTGACAGAAGGTAACTGTTTTTATCATGGTGAGTATTTCGTGATGTATATACTGCTGAAATCACTATGCTTTACACCTGAAACTAATATAACATTGTACATCAATTATACTTCAATTAAAAATAAATAAACACAGGGAAAAAAGCCAAGTGTCACTTTGTAAATGTTAAAAACCAAAACCAAAACCAAAAACCAAAAACCAAAGGTACTCCTAATAAGTGGGAAATTCCAAAGGCTTTGAATCTCCACCCCAAGAACTGGGACAAAAAAAAACCAAAAACAATTTCTTATTATATAGTAGATATAGCAGCTACATCAGAAATTTATTTTCAAGTGATTAGGAGCAAGGGTAAAGAGAAAAATCTCTAAATTTTTTGTAGTTACTGGACATATTCATATGTATTATCTCATTTAGTTCTCATGACACTCCTATAGGAAAGATATTATGGATGTCTTTGTTTTATTGATGGATAAACTGAAACTAATAACGTAAAAACACAGTACATAAATATCCAACTAGCAATAGTGTTGGAGTTTAAAATCAAGTTTTCTGACTTTAAATCACAATCCCTTCGAACCTGTAAGACTAGAAGACAGAGATAATAGAGATGCTTTGAATTCTTAATTGTTTTTCTTATCTGTGAATGAAGGCTGGGAATGGATTTGCCCAAGATAGAGCAGGAACTGAGGAATGTAGTAGCTGGGAGTTAGGCTTTTTCCCAATGTACCAATTGATTCCTTCTCTGGTCTCATGTGTTTCTTTGGAGAAGGATAAGCTTTGACTCTGTCAGCACTTATTGCGAGCATTGAAAATACGGAAGTCCCAGGCTTCTTTGGAGGGAGGACAGATAGTAAACACAAGAGGCAATATGATGTGGTTACAGAAACAATAGAAGAAAGCACTTGGGATGGGTCCTAACTAGGATGGGTAGGGAAGCGGGAGTCAGGAAAGTTTTCTTTCAGGAGACAGAGTAGGAGCTTAGTGAGGCTTAGAAGCAAACTGAGACTAACCAGGCCTCCCAATCTATAAGTGAATGGAAAAGGGGTACTGGACTCTCACCTCGATCTAGGAGGCTGATGGGTCCTGGTGATGCCCCAAAGCCTAACTAACACTTTGTAACTTCCTTGTTCTGTTTGCATCTGCCTCAGTTGTGGCTAGCACCCCATCGTAGAAAGAATGGAGTCCCCCAAATTAGGGGGATTGGGATGTGAGCATGCAGGCCTCAGAAATGCTAGGGGTAAATGAGTGTGTCAGGGGTTCTGTTGAATTTTTCATCTATAAAATGAGTACTTTGGACTTTCCTATATGATCCCTGGGGTCCTTCGAACTCTCACATTTCATTATTTTGTGATTTCATAAAAAAAGTTTTGCAAAGCAAATGAATAGTGTAAACAAGATTATAGAGAGAATATTTGCCTTCTTAAGGGAATAAATTGTTCTCAAGTACTTCGGGAGCATTCGTTTGCATATAAACAATGCAAATTCTATATAAACAGAGGAGGCTTGTTTTCTTAGGTGTTTTGGTAAGTTAATTACAAATCATTCTTGTCAATTTTGCTAGTCTATGTGTATTAGGAAGTAATAGACCTGCATTCATTTTAAATATCCTATACTTCTGAATATTCACAGTTTCTTGAATGTTCGTAATAGCTGACTTTTCTCTGAATTAGCCTGATTCTTGAATCTTAAATGATTTATTTATTCAGTGCGTTATAACTACACAGGATTTGTTTTTCCAAGAAGGATTTGGAGAAATTCATCCTGCCAGTGTTTTTAACTCCTGGTGTCTTGTGGTCTTTCTACATCTTTCTGCCCCTGTAACTTTGAGTGCTTCTCCCCTCCACCCCCATCCCTATCACTCAGACTACATAAACTTCCACTAACAACTAACATTTTGCAAGTATTTTATTTGTTTAGGCAAATTTCAAAGATTTGGGCATCACACAGAGGTAGCACCATGCCCAGAAGTCCATTTTCCTTGTTCTGTTCTCTCCATGCTTCATCTTTTCTCCCACATTTTTTCTCTTCTCCTCTTTCTTCTCCAACCCACCTCATTTCCTGCCATTCACGACTCTCAGAAGCAGGACACACTGCATCCTTTGTCACAGCAGTTTACTGACCACTTGCTGTGGCTTGGGCATTTTCTTGAGGTTTTGTTCTCTACTCCCTAGTGGCGGCTCAAAATATTCCAAATGCATTTGGTTGGGGCAGGGTAAGTTAGAGGAAGGATATTTAAAGGAAGCATGCTCCCACTAAAAGGAATGGGGAAATCTGGGCAAGGCTAGGAGTGAAGGATGAGTTCCCAGCCAGAAGGAAGCACTTATACAAACTGTAAAAGCACATGGGAGTGTGGCAGGTTCAGAAACGTCCGTGATGGGATTTTAGAATGATTACGGGGTCATTGATGAAGAGATCGAGCTGGAGGAGAAGCCCTGGCCATATCACAAAATGACCTTTGTTTATTACATTTTTCTCCAGTAGGAACCTAGTGAAACACTGTAACACCAGTGTGATGACACAGCAGAGCTGGTTGCAAAGGTGCCAGATAGAAGCCGAGTGTAATGTCAAGGGCCCAGAAGAGGCCATGGGTGGGAGGTGCAGAGGACATGCCATATTTCAGAGTAAAATAGGAAGCCAGTAAGACTTGTGGTTGATTTGTTATGGGGTGGGGGAGAAAAAGAAATGGGCCAGGGAGACACTGAATTTCCGCCTTGAGTTCTTGTTCGCCAAGTTAGGGAATGCAAGAAAGGAAAGAATCAAAATTGAGGGAGGTTTGATTTGGGAAATCTAGTTTAATTTGGTTTATCTTTGCCCTATGGTGATAAACTGAGCAAAGTTGACAGTGCTCAGATGTCATTCATGGCACATCTCAGGCAGCAGATTGAACATCTCCGGCAGCATATCAAAGTCATGATTGTTCAACAACGTGTGTGTGGAAAATGTCTGGAACATAGCTCCTCCTCATCCAACAAACCTAACTCATTCTGGCCCCATCATTTTGTAGAAGCTGTGGTCCATGATTTCATGATTTCATTTCTTATGTCCCTGTAAACTTGCTGTCTAGTGTCAGAAACCAGGCTTCATTATGACTAAGGATACTCTGCTTAGTTTTTTAATTGGTTTACTGAATAGTTTACATTTAGTGTGAGGTAGTCACATCAATTTTTCTCCAGTAACCATCTCCATACACACTGCTCAGAACACATTCCACACCCCTTTCCCTGACCTTGATAACATCTCAGAAAGACCGCACATGTTTCTGGTCATCTTCCATAGTGAGAACAGTTCAATTTTGGTATTAAAAATTCTTTTCTAGGTAAAAAGAAGGAGATCTTGCCATTTGTGACAATATAGTTGAACCTAGAGGTATTGCTTATTGAAATAATTCTGACAGAAAAGACAAATACCCCCATGTGATTTCACTTATATGTGGAATCTAAAACACAAATGAACAAAGAAATATTTTTTAATGTTTATTTGTTTTGAGAGAGAGAGAGAGAGAGAGAGAGAGAGAGAGAGTGTGTGTGTGTGTGTGTGTGTGTGTGTGTGTGCATGGGTGGGGGAGAGGCAAAGGGAGAGGGAGACAGAGGGCTCTGTGCTGACAGAAGAGAGCCTGATGTGGGGCTCGAACTCATGAACTGTGAGATCATGACCTGAGCTGAAGTTGGACGCTTAACCGACTGAGCCACCCAGGTGCCCCAAAGAAATGTTTTGAAAAGCAGAAGCAGAACCGTAAACTCAGAGAACAAACTGGTGGTTGCCAGAGGGGAAGGTAGAGGGAAAAGGGGCAAGATGGGTGGAAGCAAGTGGGAGATACAGGCGTCCAGGTATGGACTAAATAAATCATGGGGCTGAAAGGTAGAGCATGGTGAATATAGTAAATGGTATTGTAATAGCGTTGTACAGTGACAGATGGTAGCTGCACTGTGGGGAGCTGGGGAGCGTAGCATAATGTGTAGAGCGGTTGAATGGCTAAGTTGTACACCTGAAACTAATGTAGCATTGTGTGTCAACTATACTTCACGTGAAAACAAAAGAATGAAAGAAATCCTTACCAGTGTACATAAGGCTACACTCAGACCCAGTCTGGAACACCACCCCCTCTGAACCTTCCAGGTCTGAATGGGCAAAAAGGCAATTAGTACAAACAGAAGCTTTTTTTACTTATCTGGTCCTGCAAGAGTGCTTCTCATTTGGTGTGGGGTCTTGGGAATGCGGGCCTACCCTGCAAGGCCATCTCCATGTGTCAGAAACTCTTTCCTACAGGGGCTGGAACTCACGGAAGTCAGATGGAGCCCCATGCTTCACTGACATGGACAGTTCTCTTTTTGGAAAGCGAGGCACCCATTCCAAATTGCTGTGAAGTTTTTCTAACTGCATTCCAAGACCTGAAGAAAAGTACCTAGTAACCTTCTGTTACATTTTTTTAAGTCAAGTGGCAGCTATGTTATATCATTTTTATGATGATAGATGTCAAAACTAAAGTCGGCTCTATGAGTATGTTGGTACATATACAGGGCAATTGAAATTCTCTTCAAATTGAATTAACTCTCAGACTCTGTGAGAACAGACACTGTCCCTCACCACAAATGGCAACTATATAATGAATTCTTTTTCCCTATGCCTTTCTTCAATTTCTATTTAAAGAAATTTCTGAAAATACATGAATTATGCAGCTTATCTCTCAGATGAAAAAGAATTTTCATCTTGGATTGGATGGCTGCATATTTATTAATAGCAGTAAAATTGTCCGTGTTCTTTTGTATCAAATGGGATGCTGACTAAAATATGAAGGAGGCTTTTCAGCAATAATAAGAGTAACGGATGAATAATTATAAAAGCTATATGGAATTGAAAGACATTTTAATTTGTCATTACTTCTGTGTTCAGAGAGGGTCTGAATAATTATTCTGACTATAAAAAGGAAGAGGGGATATTTTTGCTCCTTATGGGATTAAGTTCTTAATATACCACTTTTACTATAAGTTTAAAAAAAAAAAAACACCCACGTCTCTTCTAGTCTCCTCTAATGATGTAATCATAACTACGGCCGCTCAGCTGCATATGTGTTTGGTCTTTGCACTATTACACGGCGGTGCTGCACTTCAAACTCATTTTATTCTGAAAAGTGTTCATCTTTGCAGTTTATAAAAATGAGATTATACTTGTTTGCTTAGTGAAGACTTTCAACCTTATGTCACATTAATACATGAAAATGACAAGGATTGTAGAATTTCCTCAGGTCATGACCAGATGGCGCAGATATCGAATATGAGATTCCAAAACAGGATTTTTCTTTTTATAACAACCATTTAAAAGTGGCTGTGCTTACCAGGGTCATTCCAAGGCAAAATTCCAAAGCTATCTTTTTTTACCCAGAAATACATGTAGTTTCCATTTTGTTTTGGTCTGTCTTCTACAACAACATTCAAACGCTTATTCGGATCCTAAGAATATTCTATGACAGCATTTTTTTTTAAATAAAATTTCACGATATGCCGTGTGAGTGATAGAATTTTCCTTTGTAGCTTGTGAATCTTCATTTACCAGATTTCCACTACCATATTTAGCTCTTAATAAAGAGGGATAGGAAAATCTATGCAAGGATTCTAACCTGCTCCAGCGTTTCTGACACCATCTTCTCTAAGAAACAGCTTTAGGGATAATTGTAAACTACAGGCCGAGACTGTTTTGGCAGCCTCGTTGCAGCCAGAGGACATGTTCAATGCTGTGAGAGAAATTCCCTGCACAGGATGGCAACAAGCCTTTTGCCTTTTGATTCTGATCTTTCCTGGGGTTCAACACCCTTCCCCTGCCCCCCGCAAGCAGCTGTATGAACGTGTGCGATTCACTTAGCCAATTGAAGCCTCAGTGTTATCATCGTTAAAATGGGAAGAAATGACATCCAAATTAAAGGTGGGGATTAAATTAGAAGTAAAATAAGTGTGAAATTCTTGACACACAGTAGGCATAAATAAATGGTAGTATCTTCTTATCATAAAGAAAAACAAAACCCAAAACCTTTAAGAATTAGTAGCCTGTTTAATTTAAATCAGTACTTTTTGAGACTAAAACCAGAAAACATTTCTCCTATATCAATATCTATCAGGGAAAATTCTGAATGAATTGAGAATGAGGCTTATAATAGTAATTTGAAATCCAAATTCTATAGTGTTGTTCTCCCTCCCAAGAAGAGAGTTCTATAGGTCGTTCTATCTGAAACTTAAAGATGGGTATATGCAATCCATCACAAATATAAACCAATTGGTTAATTTCATCTTTAGAATTTACAGAATGAATGTAGTATCTGGATTGACAAGACTGAGGCATATATTTTCTTGTACCTACATGGAGATGACATTGGTAATTGAGTTATTATATTTACAGGTTATTTAGAATATAAAAGATTCATCATACAAATCCAGCTTTACTTTAATTTGATGGCTAAAGTGATGTGGGGGAGAGATTGAGACAGAGAAAGGGGGGGAGGAAGGAGAGAGGGAGGCTGGAATACATAATTATGAAAGAAGGTAAGACTGTGTTCCTTTCTGTCTTATAGCCTGAAGAATAAGTAATGAAAACATCAATCAAGAGATGAGAAAAAAATGTCAGGATTTCTCTGCCGTGGAGAATTGCTTATCAACTACCAGTGGAGGATTCTTTCTTGAACAATGAACACTTCTTATGAGGATTCACAAATTTACATATGACTAATCTTGGTTTGGGAAGTGAATGAGCTTGCTTTCTTTCTTTCTTTCTTTCTTTCTTTCTTTCTTTCTTTCTTTTTCTTTCTTTCTTTTCATTTTGTGGTAAGTTATGATATCTGGATGGATTTTTAAATTCTTTCCTGATAATCTATTTAGTACATGTTCTAAATTATAATCCTATAGCAAACAGTGGGAACATCATTCAAACTTGAAGACAGTGGGAAAATCTAAATGTCCAATTTATTCTAGATTTCTTCAACACATAAATATTCCATGAAATCTTTGATGACTGAGATGTAGAGCACCTCCATCAAGAAAGAAACATTATTTGTTCATCATGCTGAACATGATTGGCAGCAACATGCACAGAACCGGAATGAGTCACTGTTAGTAGAAGATACATAATGGACATAAATTCTCCTCCTTCATTTCACCTTCAAAACTGCGAGCTGGGTTTGCCACCTGAACGAGAATAAAGAGGGTGGATAAAGGAAGAATCCCCATCCTTTTTTTCTGACCATTCAAAGAACAGTTTCTCAAGGTTAAGCCAAGATCTCTTTGCAAGCTGCCAAAATAATAGCTTAGGAAGAGAATCCGTCTGCCTGCATGATGATCCTCTTAGGCAAAAATGTCTGAATAGCAGCTGACCTTGATGAAATGTTTTCCCAAAGGCATCCAAGAGAAGAATTACAGACCCTAGAATGAGAGGGAAATAAACGAACATTTCTTATGAAGTTGGCCTGAGTTGTGGGTTTTGACGTGGGGTGTTGGCAATTTGAGAAGAACTGAGTAAACTCTGAAGAATTGACAGCCTTGGGTATGGCGAGTCTCCCTATTCCTGTTTCTCACTGGAGTCCTCTTGCCGAGCCAAGGTTCAATCACTTCAGAAAGAACACCACTGGCAGACTGGAAAACTGTTATTCTCTGATGGGGAACGCCTCTGAGTGTAAATTAGAAAGCCTTCTCTGGGTTTCATTCTTCTCTGTCGTGACCAGATCTGGTGTCTTGTAGGATGGCCGCAAAGCCAGACATTTACCTTCTTATTTATGATGCTTCTCAGTGATCTGGCTGGGGTTGCCCTTTGTACATTGTGACCATGCAGGCAATGGGTCTCCTGGTGTCAGGATTTTCTGGACATCCATTGTTTTTCCACAGAGAGCTGAGGTGGTTACGACTCAGTGAGCAATAAATGAAATGACTTAGAAATGCACAGTGTTGTTATTGAGGTGTTTGAAATTTGGTCCCATTCCCTTGAGAGGGCCCACTCAGGAGGGACCCGGGTTGCCAGCTTCCGTGCCTACAGAGACCAGCGACTCCAACAGCCACGTGCTGTCCCACGGGAAGGAAGGAGGGTCCGATGGGAAGCAATCTATTTTGGAAAGCACACAACAGAGCTACAAACCTCCAATGGTGACTTGTCTGTGAATGTGTGAAATAGTGCTTTTTTTTTTTTTTTTTTTTTTGTCTATTCTGCTGTAAAATAAGCACTGGCCAAGTTAAAAGAAAAAACAAAACAAACTTTGTTTCTGTCTGTGTGTAGTGAGTGAGCTCATACTCTCAAACGTTTGTTGTTTTTTTTTTTTTTAATAACCTAATATAGACGAGCCCATGAACATAGATCTCTTGATATACAAAGGAGCTATGCCAAACCCTTTACAGATCAGCTTCTGGATATAATAATCGGATTACTTCAGAATTCCTCATCCAAATTCTATTTCTCCTTGGCAACCTGTCAAGTGAAAGTGAATATCCTGCCAGAGAGTTTGCTTGTTTGTTTTCAAATTTATTTATTTATTTTTGCATAAATAAGGGAAATTATTGTTCCAATGTACCATGGAGTTGACATATTAAGTTTTAAACAGGAAGAGCCCATGAATGTTATCTATATTTTGGGAAGTCTTAGACGGAAAAAACCTTCCTTGGAAAGCTAGCTGTTTATTGTTCTTTCTGTTCTGATTTATCATTCGTAGCAATAGTGGTAGTAGTAGAACGGCTATATTTGTTTTATTAGGTCATGTCTTACGTTCCAATTCATCATGAACAGATGGGAGTGAGATGCAAGGTAAATGTTTTCAAGTAGCCAAATTAATTCTGGCAGAGAGGAAGACACCCAGGGGGACCTGGCCATTGTGGAGCTGCGCTGACAGAGTCACCCTATGACAGCAGAGATTCCTGGAGAGAAAAGAACGAGTCCAGGGGTTTTCTGTAAAACTTCAATTCAAGGGACCTAGGGGAGAACCCTATCTGTTTGAAAGAGACTATCCAAATTATCGGTACATAAAGTACTTTCACTGTTCCTGAGTACTTGGAGTAATGTCAACTGAAGTACTGACATTAAAATTTTGCTCCAATGAGGCAAAAATAATGCAAAACTAAAATAACACACAAGCCTAATGGCATCCTTATATTAGAGGGTTTTTTTTTCCTTTGTATTTAAATGGATACTTGCTAGGTGGTTGAAATTGTCTATGTCTTCTTATAGAGACAAAATACTCCTACAGACCCGGTCATGCAATTCACTTAACTTGGCGAAGGGTTTTCTTCTTTAAGTACAGAGGTCAGCTTCTGGGTAGCACCTGTGCCAGTTGCCACAAATGCCATGGTAGTGAAACCCAAATTAACGAGTTTTCATTATATATAACCTCCACAGCCCAGTGCACTAATATGTATTATCATAAAACCATCTGCTAAGTACAGAGGACCACAGTGATCCTTTTTGCTGATAAAAATCGTAATAAATCTCTCATCTGCAATTGCTTGACCACAAAGACCAGTGTAGGTTTGTTTTTCATTTGTCTCTTAGATAACATATAAACATAAATTGGAACTGCAAGAGTCTTTATACCTTCCTACTGAAGTGAGTTTATTAGACCATTCAGACCAAGAGAGGAAGAATAGGGATAGATGATAAATGCTAATACTTCCAGAGGCAAATTTGAGCCCTGGGGAGGGGCCGTGGCCACACCTCTTCCAAAGCTGATCTTTGAGGGAGGTGTTATGGATGAGTCACTGTGAGCACAGAATACTAGAACTCCAATAACAAACTAAACTTTCTAAACTGTCAGGAAATGAAATAACCGCCCTCTCTACATTCCATCCAAGCTGAATATTCATTGTTTGTTTGACCAGCTTGTACAAAGAATTGATTGTTGCCCTTTTATGACCAGAATGAGGAGGGTTTGATCAACATATTACTGTGGGAACAGATTTTGTTTTCTTTTTTTTTGTCTTCTTACCTACTTTATTCATACTAAAGTCATGCTAAACTACCTCATAGGTTTGTGGTGTGGATTAGCTAATAAATAAATGTCAAGTGCTTAAAAATATAAATCTCTATATAAATGCTGCCTTAGTTGCTTTCTAGTTTAAGATTTGCATGTCAAACTAACTATCTAGGTATTTCATTGTATTATTCATGTTGGTAAATTTGGCTTAAAACTTAATATACGAACATCTTGATGTAAAATGAAACTGAGAGTCCCAGCATGGACTCAAACTCAAGTCTGGCAAATGTAGCACCTAAGGAAACAAAAAGCACCTACAAGCAAAACCAAAATGTTTTTCTTAAGCAGATTTTAAAGCAGGTGTTCTCAAAGGTTGGGGGTGGGGGTGGTCAACACTGGTTTTTAAGAGTGTATTAAGTAATTTTGTATCATAATCGTTAAAATGCCAAAAATTGTCAGTGATTTATATTTAAAAGTTAGAGTGGGTTTAAGGTAATGCTTACGATCACATAACCCTTCATTACTTCACATGTTGAGTAAAACATAGAGGGAAGAGTCAAAACTAGTTCAGGTATTTCTGAATACCTACAAGAGAGGTTGTGTGGCTAAACATCTGTTTTGTATCTTTCTAGAAAAATGTTGAACACAGTCTTTTTGAAAGGGTGTAGCCTAAACAGAAAGGAAAGAAATGAATATCTCACAGTTTCTTAGTAACATTGTCTGAAGGGTCGATGGCAACTATTTAAGAGCTAATTTCACTGCTGGCTCTACGTTGGTGCCAGTTTTTTCCTGTATGATTAATTACTCCTTAGTCACTATTCTGAGTAGCAGTTTTATTTGCTAATTTCAAATGCCTCAACTTAATTAGCAATTCATTTTGACCTTTAAAAACCACATTCTATAATCTTCAAATTATAT
Organism: Acinonyx jubatus; assembly: GCF_027475565.1. Taxonomy (NCBI): domain Eukaryota; kingdom Metazoa; phylum Chordata; class Mammalia; order Carnivora; family Felidae; genus Acinonyx; species Acinonyx jubatus. The sequence goes on from NC_069382.1 coordinate 41,031,108, forward strand.
GAGTAAGGGAAAAAAATCCTATTTTACCTGTCCCCACCCCCACCCACCTCCAGCTATCACTAACACTTTACATTGTTTCTGAAGAACAGTCTAACTATTGTTACGCGCCAAACTTTGACATCATCTGTGGTTATTTGAAGTCCCGCTCAAATTTCCTCATTGCACCAGTGGGCACTAGGATCCGCAGAGACTGTTTCTCCTTCAGAATGTTTAAATAATGTACAAATGTAGGACATTTGGCTGCTAAACTTATTCATTTTTTTTAATTAAAGAAATAAAAGTGAAACTGATATAAACGATAATGAATTCCTGTTTTGCATCCTTGCTATTTTCTTAGCACATTTTCTACTTGAATTGTCACTCTTCAAATGATTAAAAGTCTGACTGTAAGACAACCAATGATTGTAAGGTAAGATTTCCTTGTGTTGGTCAACTCAGTGACCACATGTTCTTTGAAATCAAAGTTTTTCATGTATATTTTCATATCTCTTGAAGTCGTCTTCACAGCTAAGTGGAGAGTTAATCAGCATACATGCATAACAACATTAGTGTTCATAATTTTATTCCTGAGAGTCCAAAGAGTTGCCATGTTGGGGCAACCCCATGTCCTATCAGTCCACTACTCTGGCTCCAAGAAGCTCAGGATGGGAGGAAGTGACTAGCCTCCCTGGTGTTAGTTCCAAGGAAATTATCAATGTTGCATATGCATAAACAAAGTAGTAGGGATGTTCCTCTGGTTTGTCAAAAACATAATCTCTTTGAGCTTGAAAACAATGGAACGAAAGTCATCAAGGAAGGAAGGCAATCTACAGAACTCTGATTCTAGACAGAACCATCAGAACATTAGAGAGACCACCCCTGCCCTGTAGGTGTCCACAGTTGGCTTTAGGAGCATTAATGAACAGTTCAAGTTTTCCCTTTCTTCTTCTGAATTAATTCTTCTTGTCACTTGTCAGATTTGCTGTGTGGCTTTCATGTTGATTAGCTCTAAGGAGCACATATTCAGAACTTTGGAATGGTTTGTGCTTTTCTCCACCACCCTTTTGCTTACCTAGAATGTGCTGCTATTTTTAAAAAGTGATTAGTAACGGGAAAATACAGTCAGTATATGGAGACTATTTGCCATTTCAGCAAGTTTCTACTTTTGACAAGGTATCTTTTTTGAAGACTCTGTCTTCATTATCTTCTTCTTTACCACTTAATTTAAGGCCAGTTAGAAGCCCATCTCCTACCTCTTTATATAAAGGTACCATCTCTCAGTGTCCTTTAGGTGTAGAGAGTTTAATTGTGATGAAAGCTAATAACTACCCTTTACAAGCTACCCGTAGGGGTATGTAATAAGCAGAGCATTCCATCTGGGCGACCGCATCAGCCATTTTCTTCTTTGATAGTTTTGAGGTGTAAATGAACCAAGGCACTCCCCCCCCCACCCCCCCGGCCAAGGCACTCACTGGTTCAGAAACTGTCCAACTTCCCAGATGAATGGTAAGCCATTCTGGGAGGACTTAAACTCAATCCTTATCCCTTTTTGCATAGTAATCGTGTCTCTCAGCCACCATAGAGCCTTATCTCTATAGATATTGAGTACAAGGTAGTCTGGTTGCTACTTTTCATCAATTTTGGATATTCTCTGAAGTACTTCTGGGATTTGAAGAAAACAAATCATTTCTCCTTTGCAGTGATCTTCTTTTTTTTTTTTAATTTTTTAATGTTTATTTATTTTTGAGAGACAGTGAATGAGCAGGGGAGGAAAAGAAAGAGAGAAAGAGACACAGAATCTGAAGCATGCTCCAGGCTCTGAGCTGTCAGCACAGAGACTGATGCGGGTATCAAACCCAAGAACCATGAGATCATGACCTGAGCCGAAGTCAGTTGCTTAACCGACTGAGCCACCCAGGTGCCCCTGCAGTGACCTTCTTTAGCCAAAGTTCTTTTGAGAGAAGTGATAGGCACCCCTGAGAGGGAAAAACCGAAACCAAAACCGATTTATCTTTTTCTGCAAACTCTAGTAATCCAGTTTATAACAAGTGCTGAGGAATTGTATGTGTTAAGTTTATCATATATGCATACATTAAATTAGTAGTTATTTATTGAATGCAAAATTTCAGACAAAGAGTATGCTATTGGGGAAACGATATCTGATTTAAAACAAACCTGTATTTAGAATATGGTTCTGTCATTTATTTACTCTATGATCTGGGGCAAGTTATGTAAGTTTTCTGAGCTTTAGTTTCTCAATGTTTAAAATGGGACTAATGATACTTTTCTTATAGTTTTGTAAAAATTAAACAAATGACAGCTTCGTTTCATCCTCTCTTTTCCACCATCCAATTAGCTAATAATTGTTCAATGTAAAATAGAGCCATTCAGTGTGAGAGCTGGAAGACACCTGTAAAATTGTCTTGCCTGTATCTCTCATTTCACTCATTCTCATTTCAAAAATAGAGTGAGAAGGTGTGTGAGAGAGAGAGAGGGAGGGAGAGAGAGACAGAGGGAAGGCAATCATAAAACAGACTTTTAACTCTAGAGAACACACTGGAGGTGAGGTGGGCAGGGGGATCCACTAAATGGATGATGGGCATTAAAGAGGGCACGTGGTGTGATGTGCACTGGGTGTTATGTGGAAGTGATGAATCACTAAATCTACCCCTGAAACTAGTATTACACTATATGTTAACTAACTAGAATTTAAATAAGAACTTGAAACATTAAAAAAAAGAATATGTGGGGTGCCTGGGTGGCTCAGTCGGTTAAGCATCCGACTTCAGGTCAGGTCATGATCTCACAGCTTGTGAGTTCGAGCCCCCTGTTGGAGTCTGTACTGAGCTCAGAGCCTGGAGCTTGCTTCGGATTCTGTGTCTCCCTCTCTCTCTGCCCCTAATCCACTCACATTCTGTCTCTGTCTCTCTCAAAAATAAACATTAAAAATTTTTTTTAAAAAGAATATGAGAATATGTATGATACAGTACGTATTTATATATACACATATGTATTATTTGTATAGCATTAAAAATTATGTGCTGTAGAAAAAAGAGAACAAAAAAAGAAAACCAAAATACGTGAACTGGAACCTTATGTGGGAGAGGGTTGCTGCTGGTGTAACTCCAAGAACAGCTTCCCAGCAGAGCAGAGCTCAGAGTGTCCCAGAAGCTATGTGAATTCCCATGGGGCACCTTTTTCTGTTTCACTTCCTGTGCATGCCCTCACCTCCACCCCAGGCTTGAGCTCTGTCCCTCTGTTGGACTTTGCCTCAGCACATACACCCTGACACTTGCAGCTAGCAAGGAGAGCCCGTGACTGGCTTTGCTCTAACACAGAGAAATGAGACATGCGTCTCCTCACCATGTTTCCGTAGGCAGGGCGTCGGCATCAGGCGTAATTTAGCACATATATTTATATAGTATTTGTACACAGTGTACTTGCATGTGTGCATATAAATATGACTATTACAACATGACCTATACATTTCTATACTTTTTTCCTATTTTTTGATAAGATGCTGGATGAATAGCACAGCTGTGGATTATTTCCCTTTGTTCCTTTGTCTCATGATAGGAGCTACTTAGCTGTAAAAATGAAGCTGGATTTATGACTGCCAGTCTGTCGAGTGGTAATAAATGTCAGACAGACATTGCTGAGTCATAAACTTTGTGAGTTTGAGCCTAACCCACTACATAAATCAGCTTACTAGACATGAGCCTCCCCACTCCAAAAGTTAGCTTACTACAATGGACATGAAGTTCAAAGATCTCCCAGCTCTCTAACCACTTCTGCCCTTTGGTGCCCTAAATTCTTCTTCATTGTTAATGGATTAGAATTCCCTATACCGAAATCTGCCCTATGATTCAAGTCCTCCATATCATGGATGTTAGAGACACAGGCAGGTGTTAATGCACAGCCAAAACACCCATCCCTGGGAGTGGAGGAGTGGAATCCTGTATGGTTGGGAGCCACTTTGTTTTTTCCCAGTCCTGTTGGGGACGTGATGGGGTTAGGAGTCCCACATGACCCAGTCTCCAAGCCAATGAGAGCCCTGCGTAGCAGCAAGTGAGGCTTGGGAATATACCATTATCTTCTACCTGGGGCCTGGTGGACCTGAGCTGTCCAGACTGGACATTCCAACAATATCAGGCTGTGTCTCTCTGCGCGGTCCTCGTGTGTCTAGCTACTGACTGCTCTGTCCAGAATCCGGCTCCTTTGTCCTCATTCCTGAAGCCCATTCCCCACATAGAAGTGGTTTTTATTTAACCAGCCCTTTCAGTCCTGATGACTCATATTACTGACTCCTCCCTTGAAGAGTTGGGTCCTGCTGTCCTGGTTGGCTGAGTGAGCCATTCCTGGCTTACAACCCTCTTCCTGTTAGCCTCGTCACTGGATGGGACCTTGATAGTCCTGACAAGTGAACGGGAGAAAGAAGTCATGCATTTACGTGGTGTTATATATAGTGTTTCATTGGTTTGATTATCTAAAGAAGGTAACTTTTAGAAATAATCGTGAATTTAATTTGAAACTTTATGAATTAGGAGGTACCAATGTGCAGTAGCAAGATGGGAGTTGAAACTTAGGAGGCAGGAGGTTTGGCCATATTCTGCCAGGAGAAAAATATAGGCTTTCATAAAGAAGCTACTTTCCTCTCCCTAGGCCCAGCTTTCTTGGGAGGGATGGGCATGGGCTAGATGGCAACCATTACCATATAACTTGGGGAAGTCAATGGAATACTAAAGAACATGACTCTGCATTTTTACTGTTTGTACACATAATGAAGTAATGTCTCCTGCTTCAAGATTGTTTCAGTCTTCAGGTGTGTGAATAAAGCAACTCAGAAAAATTCAGATGACCAGATCCCATGAAGCTAAAATGGATGTCACCTGTATCATTAAATGGGGTTTGCAATTGCTTTGCCCAGCATATTATACTATCATAAACTCCCAGGGATGTCCAGAGCATTTCTGGCATTTTACTTTGTGCCCTTAGCAGTGACAGGTTGGTGGCCTGGGAGGCGGTGGGGGGTGTCTCTGATTACTTCTCACATGATATGGCTCTAACTCATTTATTCTTCATTTTCCTGACTGTGCAATGGTCCAATATGTCCCTGGCTTCAGCTTACAGAGAAAGAACTACCTTAGTTTTATAACCAAATATGTCAAAAATTCTAGCAATGAAAACAACTAAAGAGCCTTGAATCCAAGATCCAATCAATGGGCAGCTCAAGGGCAGCAGGAGGAAAAGTCTCATCCCAGCCGCAGTGACGGTTAGACTGTTCTGCAGCCTAGGTGTCATCGAAACCACAGATGTGTAGCTGCTATCAATCATTTCCAAGAGCCATCCCATTACCGGCTGCCTGTCGCAGCCCAAACAGAATACTCTGTTACTGCTCCCAGGCCCCCAAGTCAGAAAGAAACAGCACACACCAAAGTGCTTTGTGAAGAAATGAGGCAGAATTCTTTGGCCTGGTGACAGACACGTGAGGAAATGCCTGAGAAAGGGAAGAGGCAGGCCACTTGCCACATCGGAAGCTGTAGTGAGAGCAGGGCCGGGGAGCAGGGACCTTTCACACCCTTGGACACAGCACAGCTGCAGTGGTTCTCTGGCTGTGGCTTCCTCCGATCGATCCCATTTGAATCAGGCTGACTATTGAGAGACGGAAAATCGCTGTCTGCTGTCGTGGAGAACGCCCACTCAGCGCTGGAGGGACAAAGGGAACAATAGAGATAAGGCTTTGGAACACAGCATACAGGAGACAGGAATCACTTGGGTAATAACACCAGCACTACGTTGCATGAATGCTCTCTGCAGGGAAAAAAAAACTCTCCTGTGAAATACCAGTTGTTCAGATGGAGAATGTAAATAAGAGGGAGAGTTTAAATTGAATATTTGACAACACTGAAATCCTGTGAGCGTGCATTGAATTTTTATTTTTTAAAAAAGAGCTTTATTTAAATGGAAGGCCTGCAAAAGCTTCAGACAGATCCCTTGTATTACTTAAGAGGGGAAATATTTTCTCTGTGCCTCACAGTTGGAAGTGACAGGTGCTATTTGCTATGTGGGGGGGAGGGGGAAGTCCCTTGGAAGAGGATGTTTTAGGTGATTACTTAAGCCAATTTGCTTCTAAAATGACAAGACTGGCAAACTGCCCATTATCACATTGGCATATCAAATGATAATAATGTTCCCTAGGAATATTAAGGCACTCTATTGGTTTCTACTTCCCAGGCAGGAGGGAGGGCTGGCTTCTGCAGAATCACTGTAGCTACATAAAGGTTCTAGATTTTGGGGGGACAGGGAAGGAAAAGAAGGGCAGGAAAATAGAATTCATGTAAAATCAGGGCTCCAGGAAAGGAGAAAAATGTGAGTTTTAAGAAATTTCTTTAGCAATTTGTTGTTAAAGAGGACAAGGTGAAAACTCACCTTCCCCAGCGTCACCTAAAATGGGGACAAGCCAAGAGTTTGCGCAGGGCCTATGGGTCATCTTCTGAGCTGCCCCCCCCCACCCCTAAGGTCTATAAATGACTCAGACACCAGCATTCTAGTTCCGGTCTAGCTGCCAACTCTGAGACTCGCAAAGGCCTTCTCGAAGCCTCACTGTTCTTGCCCGTACAATGTAGACTTGCTAGCAGATGATCCTGGTAGGTGTTGGTTCTGGTCAGTTCACACCAGCCCATGCTTCTTACTGTTCTCTGGATGCACCAAGAAACCATCAAATGGATTCCCACCTTCTCTGCAAAACAAAGCAAGGGACAGCTCACTCTGCTTGAGCCTAACTTTCTATCCCATGTGACCAAAGTTTGTCAGATCTAGGCCTTTTAGAAAAGGAGAGGCTGAGGGAGCCTCTGGTTGCCGACTGTTGCTGGTCTGCAGTGGAAACCTGTCTCAGTGCAGCCTTGCCTTGGCCATATGGGGTCATCACATCTTGGGTGCCCTCCCACATGAGGCATCAGGGACCTTGGCATCACGTCTCAGTGGAGTCTGCAGAGACTGAGGAGAATGACTAGATGACAAAGGCTTGCCACAGTCACAATTGCTTGAAAGGCCATTATGAAATTTCCAGACAACCTTGCAAAACTCAGGCGTCATTGGGAAAAGTGTTCCTATCCAGAGGGCACAGTCTGAACATGTATGTGTGGCAAAGACCAAGAAGCAGATCCAAAGTGACCAGAAAGGGGCTAGAAAGAGAGGATTTGAGATTCAGCTTTCCAAGTGAAAAACAAAAACAAAACAAAACAAAAACAAACAACAACAAACTGGGTAACAGGTGTTGAGGTCAGTTATCGCTCCTCAGCTGGTGCTTGAGGGAGGGCTCCAAAGAGGGAAACCCAAGTTGGGTGAATCTGGTGCTGGCAGCAGGGACTAGGTGGCTACAGTCTGCAGCCCCAGACAGAGCAGCCAAGCCAGGGTGAGAGCGGAGAGAGCACACAGATGTGGAGACAATGCAGAGTCAGAAGACAGGAAACAGAATAGGCACAGAACTTAATGGGTGGGGGGAGGGCACCAAGAGGCAGCACCAAAGAGACCAAGTGAGCTGCGTCCAGAGCAGGAGCCCCAAGAGTGGAACCAGTTCCCCAAAACATCTAAAAAATTCTACCAAGTAGTTAGATATGCCTCCAACTTTATTTCAGATTTCTCTTTATATTTCTGAGGGACTTTGCCCCAGGACTTAGTGGGTCTCTGCCTCTGTGTGTGGTGAGTAGATGGTAGATTTATTTTCCAGTCCATTGTTGGTGGGGTGATCAGGTTGGCCAAGGTGCTCAGAGCGCAAGACACACAGACAAGGCAAGGTCTGCCTCCACGGAGGCAAAGCTGCTGATAATCAGTGCCCTGCCAGGGACGACCTTGATGAATTAGGGCATCTGAGAGGTACAGGTGGATAACAGCTGCCTATAGGTGCTAACTGAGGCTCTTGTTGACTCTCAAATGACTACCTAAAGATTGGCCTTTTTGTGGGTAACATTCTGTGCTATTGTAATTCTTCTATCAATGTACTTCAGAGGCTAAAAATACAATATAGAAACATTCTCACAGGTTAAATAGAAAGCTGGGTTTTATGGTCACAAACTTAAAGTTCTAATTAGAAATACAATTGCTAATCACATAATTGGTATTTGAATGTATATACACAGAGATTATAACTGTTTATTGTACCGAGAGACCAACAGATCTGTGCTAATGTGAAGCTCTCGAACACATTAGTGAAATGCTTTCTATTTGATTAAAGACCAATGTGTTCTGGTGTTCACAAAAAATAACTTGTCATGTTAATTTTCTCTGGTAGTGACAGATTTATGAAAGATCCAAGGCCAATTTAAGACATCAAAAGGAATCAGGCAATATCCTAAGTATCTTAAAACTTTAACCATTGTTTTGGGTTATTTACCATTTCTCCTTCTGAAAAACTTTCCCCCAAATTTGGGGAAATAGATGAAATCAAATCGGTGGAGTAGAGCAATGAGTTATTTCTTCACACATTTACAGAAAGCTATAGATCATCCATGTGCTCTTTCAATGAGGAAAGTCTGTTAAATATAGTAACTTTGGCAAAAGAAAATTAGACCTCATTAATCCTATTCGAAAAGTAAGCGAAATGACTTCTATGAGAGGCTGAAGGCAGGAAACCAGTTATTTTCATCCATTACTTGGTGGAGTAATTGTCATCTTGGAAACATGATGGCCATCGGACACGGAGAACAGATGATAGATGGGGAGAAGTAATTAACAAGACCATAACTAACATGTGTCCACTGAACTTGCTCAGAGTCTCTTAAAAATGAATCAGAGAGAAACAGAGATGTGTTCGCAGACATGTCCTCACCTGCAGGCTGTAGCATCCTTCTCTAGGACCAGTTCCTTGTGGCATTCCTGTCCCCTTCCAACTGTAGACTTCTTGGAGTGTATACAGCTGGAACTCTCGAGCTGAGTAAAATAAGGCAAAGAGAGGAGAGAGGACTCGTCCAAAGCCCCAGCTGACTAGTGGCAGAATTAGAGCCAGAACCTCAGTGTTGTGCTCACTCTGTGAACTACGGTGCTTGGTGCTTCCCAATCCAGAGCTCGGGCAAGGGCAGCAAACAGTTCAGGCTGTCGCCTCAGCCTCTGTGACAACTCGGGCACTGAGAATGCTTCATGCTCCCCCTGAGGATTGAGAATGTGGTAAACAAGCCCCAAAGAGAAACCTGGAAGAATATGCCAAGCTCCAAAATGTTTGTAATCCCTAAGCAATGATGAGAGGATTTAACTGGTAGCCCAGGGCATCTTTCCAACAAAAAGGAAAGAGAAACCACCCTTTAAAGATTTGACATCAGTGGGGACTTCCCTCCCTTCTTTATGTACACATCATATCCAGCATCTTTTCCTAGAAAATGGCAGTTTTATGCACACTGGCAATGAGTTGATGATCCCCAACGTTTAAGGTTCACCTTAAACCTCCAGGCTGCCGGGGCTCACACAAGTGATGCTTCTGTAGCACCTCCCCCCCACAACTCCTACTCATCCAAACTGACCAAAGGAATGCACCATGTGGCCAGTCACTTTTTTCCACTTTTCCTGGTTATTGCTGTGTAAGATATGCTTGCTGGTTGCACGATTTGTTCTGTCGTGCAGAATCATTGCAACAGCCCAGTCAATGGCTCATTTCCACAAGCAAAATCATATGTGGTATTTGCTGTTTTTAGAAATTCACTTTTCATTTTTTCCTGCATTATCTTTACTTTCTTCCCCATCTGAATCAAATGGGGAATGTCTCTTCCTATTGGTGCTTTCAACACGTCTGGTTACTTTTTGCACCTGTTGAGCTTAATGATGTTTGTCAAACACTTCAATAAAAAGTCCAGACACAACTGAACCAACCAACCGAAGACAATGACTGGGCTGTATGAGCACAAGACTGCACCTTTTGGTGGTAACCATAATTGATGGTTTTTTGCTCTAGTGTGTAACCCCACTTGCTCCTCTGAGTGTTATTTTATGGTTTGTAAGCAGAAAAGCTTTAGTAGCTGAGATGTAAGAAGAAAAAAAAAAGGCTCTAAGCTATTTTTTAGCTGTTTAAAGAATAAGCAAAGCTGTTTCAAACTGCACTATCTGGGGCCAGGATACCAGCACAGCAGCTGGTACTAGAATGTAATCTTAATGCTTTTGGTCCTCAGCCTATCTAAGCACCTGGGAGATTTTCCTCATGAGCAGAGAGGGACCCTGTCCTGCAACAAGCAATAGAGTAGTAGGTCAGAACAGCAGTCTACCCACCCCTTCTCCAGCTAAGCACTCCTCTTGTGGGCATGTGGGACTGCCCACTTCCCACCCAGCCACCTATGCCCTAGCTCTTGGGCCTCTGGAGCAGCCTGGGAATCTTTTGTTATCCTCCCCACCATGGAGTGTGCAGGAAGAAAGGGAATGCTCCTGTCAACCTTAAAAATAAACTTTCCAGTTCTTTTACAAACAAAATGAATTGATTTCGGAAGAGCAGGGGAATTGCAAAATTTGAGACAGGCAAACTATGGCAAACTGTACGCAAGACCAAAAAGACAGAGGGAAGGTCAGCTTTTATTAGGTTTTAGCAGGAAACAGGAGGATTGATTTGAAGAAAGTTCACCGGGGAAGAACACAAGTTCAAGGTTGGCTGCAAGTGATGGTTACTGTGCTGTTGCTGGGGTAAAGAGGAATCTTCCTTCTTTTTCTTAAAAGCAGGACATAAAATTCCTATGTGAAAAATGTCTTCCCTTGTCCAAATCACTCTACCTTCCTTCCTCTCGTTGGGTACGTTGCTGCGCCGAGGAGTACCTGCATGAGAGTGCCCCCTTCAGGGCTTCCGTATTCCATTTCAAACAAGGTTTCACCCTCCCTAACAGCCATGGAAATGAAAGCTGGCACCTGGCTTTATTCCTGCAGGTTCCTTTGGGACAGCATTCAAAACATGACCCCAGCTCTGCCCAGGTTTGTGTGTGCTTTTTCATCTAGCATTTGCATTTCCAAAGTTTGACCTCCATATTGTCATCTAAGACCAGGATCGCTGATTTCTACATCTGGAACTTAGGTATAATGATACCTATTTTAAAGAACAGTTGTGAAGATTCAATAAGACAGTACTTGTAAATGTGCTTAGCATTCTATTGTTACCAAAAGCATTTCAAAATGATTTGGCATAGAAGTGTCATGGATATTATGTTATGTTATATTTTACCATATCATATTTCTAACATTGCTAACATTATGAACTAACCTTCTTTATCTTGGTTAATATGTCAGGCTTTGTTTTCTATTATGAAAATTCTCCCACTTTTCTTTCTTTTAATTTTATTTATTTATTTATTTATTTTATTTTTTTTCAACATTTATTTATTTTTGGGACAGAGAAAGACAGAGCATGAACGGGGGAGGGGCAGAGAGAGAGGGAGACACAGAATCCGAAGCAGGCTCCAGGCTCGGAGCCATCAGCCCAGAGCCCGACGCGGGGCTCGAACTCCCGGACCGCGAGATCGTGACCTGGCTGAAGTCGGACGCTTAACCGACTGCGCCACCCAGGCGCCCCTCTTTTAATTTTAATTTATCTGATTATTTTTGCTCACCCCACCCCACCCCACTACTTTTTTAGTTGTGTCTCTTATAAAAAGTGTATTACTATGGGATTCAGTTCTCTCTCTCTCTCTCTCTTTTTTTTTTTTATTTACTTTGTCTTTTACCAGAAGAATTAAACCATTATATATTTTGGCCTCATTTAACTTGAGGTCATTTTGTTTTGTGTTTTGTGTGTTTCCTTTGTATTCCCTGAGTTGCATGTGCTGTATTTCCTTTCTTTTCCTCTAGTTTTTTTTTAATTTAAATAAAATTTAAATTTCGCAGTGATACATTTTAATTTTTTCTAATCCTATACTCAAAAGTATATTTCCTTAATCTTTGATGTTAAAAAATCAATTTTACCTAACATGAAATTAAGAAATCAGCATGGTTTAGGTAAGTTCGATCCTTTTTGCCCCCTCCAAGAAAACCCTACTGTGAACATTGTTAAGCAGTATACTTGTATTCTGAGATCTAATATAGATGAGGAAGATTAAGTCCAGTCTGATCTTTTATTAACAATAGTTTGAACACATGGTTTTCTTGCTTGTTTGTTTGTTCATGGATCAGGAAGTTGGGGGGGGGGGCAGTCCAGGGCTAGTGCAGCTACTTACTCATGTTTTCAAGGGTCTAGATTTTGACTGTACTTCTCTAGCTTTCCTACTTGTGTCTCTGGCCTAATTTTTTATCGAGGGATACAAAGATCCATAAAGCACATACCTTGTTCTCAGGGCGCTCAGAGAGTACTGGGTACAGAGGATAAAAGAGGCCACAAATTCTTTGACACTGTCCCCCTTTTTGGATCTGGGCTGGCTTTGACCACTGTAATATGGCAGGTGCCATGAGGTGCCAGTTTGGGGTCCAGGCCCTACAGAATGCCACTTTCCAGGTCATTTTCCTTGCAGCATGGCCCGGTATGGAGGAAGTCTGATCTGAGTGGTCGATGGGAGACCATGAATCTGTTCAGGGAGGAACAGGAACCTGGCTGAGCCTCGTCATCCCCACCAAGAGTGGACCTGTGTGTGAAAGTGTTTGCACCTGCCGGACTGGACTAGCTGTAGGCTGAATACTACCAAGTAACCCTGTGGATGCCACATGGAGCCACGGATTCACTCAGTAAGCGTTACCTGAATTCCTGGCTCATTATATTGTGAGTTAAAATGATTATTTGAAGCCACTGGATATGAGAATAATTTGCTACACAGAAATGGATTACCAAGAGAGATACACATATAAACAGATAATTATAAAATAGTATGGAAGTGCAGTGTTAGCTGCCTAGCAGAATAGATAGTAAATTAAACTGTAACAATAGTACCTCTTTCTAACCAATAAAAGCTTAAAAATCTAAATTTATGTACAGGTTTTTTTTTTTTCAGTTGTATTTATTTATGTAGTGATTTCTCAGGTCTCTTTTAGTGGCAAGTGGTGGAATTCTAATTTAAATCAGCTGAACTTCCTGGGCTCCAGGACTGAGAAAAAGTCCCGAGGTAGAGGTAACATTGTGTGTGTGTTGGGGGTGGGGGGGCAGGTGAAATGGGAGGAGCTGCACATAGGCCATAGGTCTGTTTTTGGGGAGGAAGCGGGAAGTTGGCTGTTAGCCCCCACAGAATTTCTCCTTCCCCACTTTATGTAATGTTTTTATAAACAGTCTCTGGGGGACTGGTGAGGCCTGGCTCCGCTCACTCCTATGATCTGATGTTCAGAAGGGAAAGTCTGTGGGATGAAGGAGAATGGGCAAATCGTGGAGACAGCTTAAAGCAGTGCTGAGAGATGGTTACCACTGTCAGGGAGGCACAGCATTTGAACTTAAATTCAGAAGAATTTCAGGGAAAGAGATATTTGAAAATAAACACAATTCAGTGTATTGCTGTGCATTGTTACTTTGAAAATGCAGATGATAAGGGCATGTTAAAATTATTATGAAGTTCCTACTACGTGCAAAGCACATGTAAAGCACGTGTGTACTCTGAGCAAGATTACCATGGATGGTTTCACCTTAAGCATCTTCTGATCTAGTTTTATCATGATACATAAAAGTGTAACAGTTTTAACAGTCATAAAAGGCATTAACTATGAAAAATTATAGCCTCTTTTGGACCAATTTCTGAATATTGGTAAAAATGTAGTTTTATGAGGGTTCAAAACGTAATTGCCTTGAATAGTCTGTGAGATAAATACTGAAGATACGATACCGTCCATATCTGAACAAGGAAAAAAAAACCCAACAATATTGATGAAATACTGACTATTGAGAAAAAAATTAATATCCTTTCAAGTATATTAGCATTTTAATTACCTTATTAAATTACCACTTTAAAAGTATTTTTATTGGGGCACCTGGGTGGCTCAGTCGGTTAGGCATCCAATTAGATTTCAGCTCAGGTTGTGATCTCAGGGTTAGTAAGATCAAGCCCTGCATCAGGCTCTGTAGAGTCTGCTTGGGATTCTCTCTCTTCTCGCTCTCTCTCTGCCCCTCCCCTGCTGCTTGTGCTCTCTCTCTCTGTCTCTCTCAAAATCAATCAATAAACATTTAAAAATATTTTTATTATTTTAAGAATGATTCTGTTCTATATATTGAGGAAAAGACTGAGGGTAAGTGAAAGCTCTGTAGCTAGAATACATATATGCAATTGACTACCAAGGGTGATATTAAGGAACGTTACAAAAATTAACTGGGTCATTCTTTCATTTGTCATCCACTTTTCTTTTGGGTTTGGGGAAAGAGAGATATGTTTGAACACGCTTTTTAAAATTTTTTTAATGTTTATATTTATTTTTGAAGGAGCAAGAGACAGAGCATGAGCAGGGGAGGGGCAGAGAGGCGGGGGACACAGAATCTGAAGCAGTCTCCAGGCTCTGAGCTGTCAGCACAGAGCCCGACGTGGGGCCCAAACCTATGAGCTATGAGATCATGACCGGAGCCAAAGTTGGAGGCTTAACCAACTGAGCCACACAGATGTACCTGTCTGAACACTCTCGTAGTTTCTAACTCTTGAAATACAAACCTTTTATGAAATGTATGTGTGGCTCTTCATTTCTTTTCACTTGTTTAGCTAGCTTTCAATGGCCTCTTTCAATCTGTGCCTTGGGTCTCTCTTTATATTTATGAATGTTTTCCTCTGATTATGTATTTGATTATTGCTTCTGTTCCATTTATTCATCTTAACGTTAGTTGCTTGCATCCCTGTGCATTTTATTTTTTATTTCTTTGGATCTACACTCATGTGGAGCTTTGAAAGCACATCCTCCAGATTGCTCTTTTGATTTTTTACAATATTGATTATGTCTTTTGGGACTTCTCATGCAGATTGTAGTTCTATGACTGCATTTTGACGGTTTATAATCCTTCCTTATTTCACCTAATGACTTTTTTTTTATCTCCCAATCCTTATTTTTCAGCTGCCTATTTTTTTTATCTCATTTTGTTGTCTCAACAGCTCATCTTTCAACTTTCCTTTTAGTGAATGTTCCTATTCTTGAACATTATTGAGAATTTAAGCAACATTAAACATAGTTTCCAAAATATATCTTTGTTTCCTGCACTACAAGATGAAAACTATGTGTTTGTGCTTTTATGACTCAAAATATATTCTTTGACCTAATGTTTATTTTCTTTTTAGTGCTATTCATCCTTAAACAGGGCAAGAGGCATTAGGGTCTGTTGTTTGCCTTCAAAAATAATGGAATTTCTTAGTTCCCCTGTGTTTACCACTTTGAATTTGCATGTTAGATCTCAAACAGAAGGAAATATTGAGGTTTAGAAGCCTTAGCTGAATTTCTGGTGCCTGGCATTTATTTGTCCAATGTGTGTCCTTTAGACCTTCCCTGTTTAATACAGGAGTAACTGGGCACATGCAGCTATAAATTAAATAAAATTAAATAAACTTTAAAATGCAGTTGTTCATTTGTACTAGAAACATTTCAAGTGTTTAATAGGCACTAAATGCAGACACAGAACATTTCCATCACTGCAGAAAGTTCTATTTGACAGTGGTGCTAGAGAGTGAGGCTCGTCTGTGCACACTCCACAGCCACTCCCACTGTTCTTTCTGTCCCCACAGCTTTTATTACATTCTTACTATTCCAGGATGTGAAATGTCCTTATTTATCTACTTGCCATGTTGCCCATTACTGGGAATTTCATTCCCAGAAAAAAATATGCTAAGAGAGACTGATTCCAAGAGAGAGAGATTAGTTGCGGAATGCATTTATGGGTGGGTGGGTATGAAAGAGTGACATAGCCCCTGGCCACTAAAGAATAGTTGCTTCATATTAGAGGCATAGCTGTTGGCCTTATGGTTGACAAAGGCCCCTTGCATCTTAAGAAAGGACAGACAGTGGGAATAACGAAAGCTGCCTCAGTGTCTACATGGTCAATTGCTGTACCTCAAAGCTTTACCTATGTTTTACTCAGTACAAGACCATCACCAATTTTCCTACCTCCAGAGAGACTGTAAATTAACTTGACTCTTTTTTAAAAGTTTATTTATTCTTGAGAGAGAGTGTGGGGGAGGGTCAGTGAGAGAGGGAGAGAGAGAGAGAATCCCAAGCATGTTCTTTGCTCTCAGCAGAGAGACCAAAGCGGGTCTTGAACTCAGGAACCATGAGATCATGACCTGAGCTGAAATCAAGAGTAAGACACTTAACAGACCAAACCACCCAGGCGCCCTTGACTTCTTTATTTTAAAGGTTGTTCCAGTGGAAAGGTAGGGAAGGGTAAAACACATATTGGAATGGAGGTTGTCTTCACCCGAGGGTGCTTATGCAGGCTTGGCTTTCCACAACCCTCTCCCGCCTCTGGATGCCAATTCCTGTGCTGCTCTTTTCATTTCTTCTCTCTCTGTCCCTTCCTTGTCTCCAGCTTTCTAGGGTCCCTGCAGGATATGCGTCTCCTCTGGCATAATACCTAATTGGAAGCTCAGAAAATATACAACAGCGAACACATTCTTTTAATAAGAGTGAAAGTACAATTTTGGAGTCATCTCTTCTTTTATGAGTGTTTTTATTTGCTTTCAAATAAAACTTCTTTCTACTCCATTGGGCGGAAGAATTATCTGAAGCCCCGGTACAGCATATAGGGAGGGACCCAGCGTGGACTAAACAAAGTTTCATGAAGGCAGTGGTGTCCAGTTTACTCACTGCTCTTTCCCCAGGATCTCGGTGGATTCTTTCAGCCTGTAGAAAATTCTTCATGCTTTACTAAGTGGCCAAATAGAACTTTTAGGGGTTTTAGGATCAACAGAATTTATTTTGCTGACAGAATCTTGAAAGGAATTTGCTATAATCTTATTTCACAGATAAGGAGACTGAGGAGCAGAAAGGAAACAAGGTATTTTTTTTATAAAAAGAGCACAGTTCTTGGAACTGAATAAACCTGGATTCCATCACTTGTTAGGAAGGCAGTGAAAGGTGATCTTAAATAGTAAATTAAATGATTCTCAGCCTCATTTTTTTTATCTTTAAAATGAGATTAATGATACTTGCCTTATCAGATTCTTATGAAATAACGAGTTTAGTGGTCATTCGACAAAGAATACCAATTATAATGGCAGTTATTCATTTTCAAGGACACATAGTATCAAAGTGCATCTTCTTTTTCCCAGTCCTGTGCTCACTCTGGTCCACCTGATGCAGTCGAAATCACCTATTACAGCAGCACTAAACCAGAGATATGTGGGTGATCGATCAAGGACTTGAAGATTGGTGAGGAGGTCAGAGCTTGGAGATAAGGTGGGATTAATTAAGTAGTCAGTTGGCCATCCTCATGCTTATCCTCCTGTTTTCTACAGAAAATCAGAATATATTCAAAATAGCCTGGTTCACTGGCCCACTGAGGATTTCTCATGCAAAGGTAGGGCTGTTTCCTGACAATAAGACTGAGTGCCTAATGTTTGTGTAGTAGTGAGCATTAAGACAGCCTTCCTTTCTCTTTTGTTTCAGTGGTAAAAACTGATGTCACCACCTCTTGTCAGATGGAAAAAGCATGCAGCGCAAAGGTTGATACTGGAGACACACAGACTAGACCTGAGGGTCCTACTAGAGAGACCCTTCTTTACACCCCAACCTCAGGGGAATAAAGACAAACCCTCCTCCCATTATGACTGTTATCTATATCTCAATCTTTTCTGTATATCAGGGACCAGCAAACTTAACTTTTTTTTTTGTAAAAGGGCACATAATAAATATTAGGGGTTGTGGTCACTCCACTCCAGCTACAAAGACCCATGGCTTCAGCAGTATTAAGACAGGCCAGGATATGAGGATTATACCCTTCCTGTTCCTGGGCCCAGACCACTGAGGAGACCATGAATATCCCCCATGTTCACTGTTGTAACTAGAAATACCAGTTGGCAGTCAAGCCTGGCAGGGGCAGGAGATGGCAGGCCTCAGAGCTGCTCCTGCTTTTAGAACCCTAAGCATGGAAACACAATAAAAATATTATGAGCTGTGTTCCAGTTCCAGATTTACTATTAAATAAAGTTCAACACAGACAACCTCTCTGGTCCTTGATAGTCTGTAATATATGGAGCTGGATTAGATCAGTGGTTCTCCATGCAGGAGGGGGCAAAGGGAAGGGACCATCAGAAACTTGCTGGTATCTACTGGGGATCATGTTCTAAATAGAATGCCAGCCTCCTTCCCTCATTCCAACCCAAATGTATCAAAATTGGAGTGGGGCATAGGCAGGATGTGAAAAGCTTTGCCAGCCATTCAGATAAGAATACCCCTCCCCAGGCGAGAACCACTGGACTAAATCGCTCCCTAAGACCCCTTTGGCTTTGGCATTCTGTGATTCTGTAAAAGGGGAGAGTCAGCAGCAGTACTATGGTTCCGTCTTTCATTATTCATCTGCTGGAATTAATCATTAATGGGACACTTACTTTGAAACAATGTCATGCCGCAAACAGGACTTATATTGACTTTTTTAAAATGAGTTTGTAGGCAGTCGGTTGCCTGCAACCTCTACCCTTGAGACAATATTGTAAGAGGTGGCACTGGTCTGGGTTTAATTAGATGCAGGAGAATGGGAACACGTGGATGTCAGGAAGAGGCATCTAGGTAGAAGTTACCGAACTTATGTACCATGGAAGTAGTACCAGACTCTGGATAGGACTGACCCAACCAAGGGCTAGTTGTTAGGGCAAGCCTGGCCTCTAGTAGCCATGGAGTGTGTGGCTTTGGTGAGATTTAAATCGTTTGTTACTCTACCCCACGCTTTCACTTGAAGGACTTTCTAGGGCTTTTTCCTAATCTCCTAACGAGGTCAGATGTTCTTCCAAATGTATATACTCCAACAGACTCTTGTACCTTCTGTTTTGTAATATGTATCACACTTGCAGTCAATGGCTTGTTGAATTGTCTGTCCTCTGCACTATAGTGTGAGCTCCATGAGAGTAGGAGCCATGATCATCATGTTCAACCTTCTGCCTGTGTGGTGTCTGACATATCATGGAAGCTCAATAAAAGTATGAACCGAATATGAATGCTACCTGTGTAAAGATTCTTTGCCTGTAAAGACTTTTCCCAAAGAACTGTTTGTTCTCCAAACCACATGAGCCTGTGGAAATTCCAGGGAGTTCCAGTCACCATCTTACATCAAGCTTCGTTCCTAGGGTAAGAGGGGAGTTACCCTCTGAGGTGTTTCCTCCATCTTTCCTCCTTCTTTTTCCTTTATTCCTCTCTCATCCTACATCCTCCAGGTTTCCCTTGGGCTCCTGGCATCACAGGCCCAGCAGGGATGTCCCACTGTAACATGAAAGTATTTGCCATGGGCTCTAAGGTGTCTCAGGGCTTTGAGACTGAGATAGTTAAGGGACTGAGAAAGGTACCATGAGGGTTGAGAAAAAAAAAAAAAGTAAGGACTTAGAGATAGACAAAAGATAGGTGGGTTAAGAATGACCTGGAAGGCAAGTGAGACCAGCCCCCCAAGCCAAACAATGTCAATATGCCCAAAAGATGAAAAAGGAAACAGGAAAGAACAGCTAGATGGGAGGTTAAGTATTGGGGAGTGGGTTTTGAGTTTTCCTCCCCATTTTTTCTTCCTGTTCCCTTCTCTAAGCAATGAACCTTCAGCAAATCATTGCCAGGATCTGGGGTGGGCCAGAGAAGAGGTGAATGTGGGCGCTTAATTGACACGAGATCATTCACTTCTGAGGTTTCTGTTCTTGGGCCACTTCACTCCCCATTCTCTGGTGCCTCAGCAGCTAAAGCTTCAGTGTCACCACCCTGACACGCTCAGGGGCTTTTGAGCTGGTAAAAGTCATGCATAAGGAATGCAAGAAACAACTTTATAGCTCTTTGGAAATACTATGCCCACTGGAGAAAAAAAAATCAACACAACAAGGAAAAGAGCTTCTTAAAACATGTTGACTTGTATTTATCTGTATTTATCCAAGTTCACTGTTCTCTTAGCAGGTTGCAAATTAATACTTCAGGCCAGATTCTGAATAAGCCACAGGGGACCAACAAGAAACTTCATGCCTGGAAACTAAGAAGGCCTAATGGATCAGCTGTCACTTCCTCTGTTTGGCTGGCAGTTAGAGTTCATGTCAAGCCATTTCTCCACATTATCAAAGTCATGGAGTATTTTACATCTTTCAATAACACTCACCATTTGGCAGGCTAAAGCATGCCTCCTTCCCTGCCAATTTGCAAGATCATGTCTGCTGGTAACCCACACAGTCCTGGTTTGTTATCTCTCCCAGTCCAGCAAGAAAATACCGGAGGGGGGTGGAGGGCAGAGGAGAAACAGAAGATACCTTTACGTGCTGATGAGGGAAAGGAAAGCAGCATAGACTTTAGGAACTGAAAAAGTCTCTGGAGCAGGGGTGGACCAAGAGGGGACAAAGGGAGTGGTATGAGCCTCTTGGGCAATAAGGGTGTACCTTATCTGGAAAGAACTTCCAAACAATAAAAAGGGAATAACAGTCTGTCTGCTTTTTATTATCCAGGCACCAGTAATTCTAAACAAGGCCAGTGATGAAATATTCCTCCCACTGGGGTGGCCTGTGCCTTGAGGTGCAGTTGTATGAACGTGAATGAACCCAAGTCTGTCATTTACTGATGAGGGAAATGAAGCACCCCCACCACCGCCACCACCCCCGCCCCCACCCCTGTGTCTTGTTGATGGCCATTCTTTTAGAAAACATCTTATGGCACCCAGGTCTCTTTGTTGCCCCCTAGGGGCTTTTTGGCTCCATTACTCAGCCAAACACCAGAGCCAGAAACACCAGGTGAAGCCCAGTAACCGGGCAAAATCGGATCATACTAAACAAATGAAGAAATCTAAAAATCCCAGACAAAAAAACAGCATCTCCCCTCAATACCTACCTTGTTTACAAACAGCACTTGAGAATTTTCAGTCTTTAAAGGAACTTTTCTCTATCCCACCTTTGATTTATATAATATATAACTTTTCATACAGGTTCATTTCCATTTTAAAATAATTGTGGGACTCTTCTGATTTTCTGTTTGAGTGTGGAATGGATATGGATCTCAGTTCTCAAACCCAGGCGTGCAGAGAATATTGTATTTTTTAAAGTGTATTTATTTATTTTAAGAGAGAGTGAGCACAAGTGGGGAAAGGGCAGAGAGAGAGGGAGAGAGAATCCCAAGCCAGCTCTGCTCTGTCTACAGAGAGCCCAACTTTGGGCTTGAACTCATGAACCATAAGATTATGACCTGAACTGAAATCAAGACTCCAACACTTAACTACCTGAGCCACATAGGCGACCCTGTATTTTTTTTAATTACAAAATTTGTTTAATTTAGACTCCCAGCTTCCTCCTACCAAGCAGACAGGAAACTCAACCTGAGATATTTAGAAGTTCTCCTACTTCAAGGCTTGAGCCCATCTTGTGGGGAAGTCCCACACCATCTGCCTCACAGTCCCTCTCACGTCACCTTCAATATCTTAGCCTCCCCTCAGGAGACCCTTCAGTTTATCTGAATAACATGGCTTCCCCAGGGCTACTCAGTAGGCATTGTGCTGTTGAATTTCCTGGCACTGTATATTTTTTATCACATGTGATTTTTTTTCCCTTTCGAAATGAATTATTTCTCTCCTGGGATTTAAGGATCAGAAACATGTTATTTAAGACCCAACTAGAAAGGAAATTAATCCAAGGAAATACATCCAGAAACCAAGACAAAGGCAAACGTGGGAGTAACTTGACCAACACCCAAGTCAGGAGGGATTTTATATTTGATTTATTTGTATGAGGACAATGAATTCATTACCCTGGGTGTCATATCTCCCTGAGTTATTTCCCATTCTGACCTCCCTCTGCCCATATCACTCATTTTCCATGGAAAAGTTAAGATCATTTATTTATACCGAATCTTCGGTTTCACTCTCTTCCCCTACAAGTCAAACACTTGTCAAATGCCAAGCCTTCCCCCACCTGCTTTGCCAACACAGAGAGAAGGAATAGCAAGAAAGAGAAAGGCAGGGCACACAGAGCTAGAAGGAACCAGAACCGGGCCAACAGGAGTCGGGTGACAGAGTCACATGGGAACTGATGAGTTGCCATCCAGAACCAGCCCCCTGAGGTGTGTGGATCAGGTAGTGAAGAAAATTCTGGTTAATCTCTTCACTCCTCTGCTTCCTTACAGTTCCTATAACACTTTCACATAAATGATCTCCTTTATTCCCCTCAACAGGCTGGTGAGGCAGGGACTTTACACATAAAGAAATAGGACTTCAGTGGAGAAGTGATCTGCCCTGAGCCTTTCATTACATTAATGGCAGGATGGGACTCCAATGGCCAATCTTTTTCTCTTATGTTCTTGGGGTTGGGACCATACAAGGTGAGAAAACAGGTTTGGAATCAGTAAGACATTAACTTAAATCCTTCCTTTAACACGTATCAGCTCTGTGACTTTGAGGAAATTATTTTTTTTTATTACTTTTTTAATCTTTATTTTTGAAAGAGAGAGAGAGACACAGAGTATGAGTGGGGGAGGGGCACAGAGAGAGGGAGAAACAGAATCCGAAGTAGGCTCCAGGCTCTGAGCTGTCAGCACAGAGCCCGACACGGGGCTCAAACTCACCATCCATGAGATCATGACCTGAGCTGAAGTCGGATGCCCAACCAACTGAGCCACCGAGGAGCCCCCAATTTGGGGAAATTCTTTAATGATGCTCGGCTGGGAATTGTCCTCATTTTTCAAGAGTTTTCTAGTGAACAACGGTTGGCACTTAAGAGGGGCTCGATCTCTGAGAATAAGAAGGACCACACTCATGTCCGGATCTATAGACACACAGACACCTGAGAATAAACACACACACACACACACACACACACACACATGCAGATTGGATAAGAAGTAGTGATACATATCCTATTTCCTACTTCTTCAAACTAATTTAGAAAGCTTTAGCCTTTAGATAAACTGAAAACCCTAGCCTAGCACTAAGTCACAGCCTGGAGCTGACACAGTCAGTTGCTCTAGTTCCAGTACTTCAAAATTAGCACTTTCAAAGCCTGACTGTTTTGTATACATGCATGTAGTTATAGTGTAGGATTCAAATTCCAAGAGATCTTATTGAGTTATTGCCATATGTTTGTATAAGCTGCTTTCCAGAATTTGGAATGGAATTGTTGGATCATTCATGTTTTTGTCTAGTCCCCATTTTGGAATCTAGCACGTGTTTTCTCTCCAAGCCTCCAGTCCTAAACTGAATATGGCTTTGACCTTGACTCAGTGAATAACAAATTGTTGGGGAGATGAAGAAAAAGTGTCTTAGGAGTGTCCTGAACCTCAGCGGGGACAAGATAGATTCAGACTTTCGGTTCAGGCAGGCATGAGGACATGCCCTGTTATGGATGTGGTGTTTCATTTCTACACCTGACGTTTCCCTCCATGTGGGGAACCTTATGGAGTAGAACGTTCCTGGATCCTTTCTGCTCCTTCACTTACTCTGCCGCAGGGAAGGTGGAGTGACTAACCTGATAAGAACCTTTGGGAAAAATAAACTGCCTTGCTCACTTCATTGCCTCCCATATTCATGATTTATTTCCAGGGCTGGTCTCTGCCCTAGCAGGGCAGCCGGTATAGCTCAGTGTATCAAGGGTCACCCCCGTCTGGCATGGCCATCACTATGTGTGGGAGTCTGTCTGATTCAAGCTCAAATCTTAGGAAGCCTACAGGCCCACAAATGAGACTCATAGCTCTCCATCTAGACCCTGTCCTTAAAAAGTTGATATTTGGCAACGATTTCCCTTTACCTAACTGTTTAATTGGTTCAGAACTAAGACAGGGGAAAACAAGTGTTATTTATTGACCTTCCTCGGACTTTTACCATTCATGGGTAACCCTGCACCCCACAAAGGAACACCTCAAGGGGCTAGAGAAGTTTAGGGGCTGAACTGCTATATGCAATATAATAATACAGAATAGAGTAACAGAAATGAGCTGTCTGCCTGTATTGAGTGTATTTGTGGGCATGATTGCCCACACTCATGGTAGATTCATTTATATAAAGTAGGCTAATTTACACAGAAAATAACTGAACCAAACTGAAATAAACCAGGGCCCATAGGCCTCTGGTGGTTAAAGCATGCTGTTACAGAAGTCAAAGTTGTGGGTTCAAAGCCCATTATGTTTAGTTAGTTCTAAAGAAGCAAAAACCTCTTTTGAGAAGTTAAGAGGCCATCTCACAAATCCACTTTATCGGTCACAGGGGAACCTCATGAAAGTGTGTAAATGCATCCACACAAATCCATTCCCACCAGAAGGAATGTAACTCAAAATACGACTCGTGTATAGGGAAAATGGAACTGATCACGGCATTGTGGGTATTCAATGTAATAGCAGACATCACAGTGTGAAAACATCTGCATTTAAAAAGAGAACACTTATTTATTGAGAAAATATTTATTACTCACCTTCTCTGGATGTAGGTGCTCTGGTAGAAATTGATGATCACAAGGTAGGATTTCCAATGATACTTAGCTACCAGGATGTGGTATGAGAAACATGGAAAGTTAACTAGAGAAGTGGAACTAAGTGTACCAAAATAAAGGAATAGGCAGGAAATTCTAGGAATTTTCCTTGTGGGTGAAGATGGTTAATGGAAATTCAGAGAAGATGTGAGCAGGATGTTAATGGGAGCAACGAGGAAGAGTGCAGGCTGGTAATGCTGCCCAAAAGATGTGCACCACATGGCAGAAGTGGTAAGATGATAATTAGTAGAAATTATTTATAGTGGGCAAACTAACCTCAATACAGAGAGTTCTGTTAAGACTGAGTGAGAGATTGTGGCACCTGGGTAGCTCAGTCGGTTGAGCATCTCACTCTTGATTTGTCTCAGGTCAGGATCTCACGGTTCTTGAGATCAAGCCCCAAGATGGGCTCTGTGCTGACAGTGTGAAGCCTCATTGAGATTCTGTCTCTCTGCCTCTCCCCTGTGCTTGTGTGTTCTCTCTCTCTCTCTCTCTCTCTCTCAAAATAAATAAAATTTAAAAAGAAAGACTGAGACATGAAAAGAGAAAAATGTGGGGGGAAGAGATCACAGAATGGCTCAAAAGCTGAATGAAAGGACTTAATTCTATAGATAGTGCCAAGTCCTTGGGGACTGTTGGAAAGGAGAATAACATGATTGAACAATAAAGATTTTCAGATTTTAAGAAAACAAAACTGGTACCATACAGGATAGGTTGATGGGACAGAAGCTGGAGCGAGAAAAACTTTTAAGTGGATGATACATTATTTTGAAACAACAGGAGCTTAACTAGCATGTTTGCAAAAGCCTTTGGGGAGAAAGAAAAGGTACTAATAATGAAATGGAGGCACAATTATTAGCACTTAATGGCAGCTTAGATATGAAGAAGCGAGGAGTGAACAGTCAAATCCAACCAAGGTTTCAGATGTCTGAGAAAATGGTGGTATAGGTTCATCACCATAGGAAGCCCATTTGGCTGTTTGGATTCAAACAGATGTTCCCATTCATCAGTGTTCCTCTATGCCCTGCTCTTACTTGGCCACAAGCACAAAGTCCTGCCAACTCAGTCCTGCCTCATTCCTGCACCACAGAGAATCCAGACTTAAAGCTCCCCTGGAGCCCCTTCTTTCCAGGGAGCAGGCTTTGCCATTGTCTGCTAGTTTCATGGCCTCTACCAACAGCATCGACATCTTGCAACCATTCTGCATGGCCTGATCACCTACAATCAGAATTTGATGTTCCTATGTCAGGTCTGCATTGGGTCTAGAACTCATATCTAAGGCTAAGTTCACCTCAGTGACCCTTTGCCAAGGTTCTGCTGCCTTTTCCCCAGGGTTACATCTGACTTCTGCCTCATTCTGCTTCACCTAGGCTTACTTACTTCAACATTCTGCTGTCTCCCTAGTTCTGAGAACTGCTGCCATTCAATCCTGTTTTCACCTGAACCAGCCCTCTAACCGTAGACACCAGCTTGGGATGAGTTTGAGGCTGCAGCCTTGGTCCTTCTTCTTCAGAGATAATTAGCCCTTTTTGTCTTTGGTATCTGAACAAGCTCACTGCTTGGTTTCTTGGAACTCTAGTAAGATGATTGACTGAGGCTGTTCCCCTAGTTACAGTTGGTGAAAAAGGGGTGATTCACAATTTAAAATGTTGGGGAGGTAGTTCAACATAAGATATTGAAGCTGACACAAGGGGGCCAGAGTTAGAAATCCAGATTTTGGAATCATCTGTGAAGATAAACACATAATTATGGCTCCTTACTGAAGAAAGGGTCAGATACACATGGAAAAATGAGTCAGCAAGTTGCACTAACAGCAAAACTTTGTGTCCAGAAACACTCCAATTCTTATTGTCTTTTTAAAAATAAGACACTATTTTTAAAAGGAAAAAGCAGCTATATTTGGGAGAAGACAGAGCACTATTTCTTCTTCAATTTTTTTTTTGAGAAAAAGAGATTTAAAAATAACTAGAGATTAAAAGCCTGAACAGTGAGAAAGTCTACCAATGGGGAAGTAGGAGAAAGAATAGAAAGGTCATAGAGGGAGGATGGCAGGGCCACACGAGGGAGACAAGAGAGGGTGAAGCTGTGGTGGTCAGAGGTAACAAATCCCAAAGGGGTATTGAGGAGACAAATCCCCAGAGGGGCTGTGCTTTTTCTCATTCTTTTTAAAAATTTATTTATTTATTTATTTATTTATTTATTTATTTATTATTTTTTGAGAGATAGTGTAAGCAGGGCAAAAGGAGAAGGAGAGAGAGAGAGTCTCAAGCAGACTCCATGCCCTGTGCAGAGCCCAATGTGGGGCTTGATCCCATGACTGTGAGATCGTGACCTGAGCTGAAATTAAGAATTGGACATTTCACTGACTGAACCACCCAGGTGCCCCTACTCTTTCCTATTCTTGCAGGGGAAGAATCTGTGATAGCCGAATAATGTAGGGAAACAGCCTTTGGTTTTGCATGTTTCTTCTCAGACAAGGGGTCCATCAGGAGGCCCTCTCAGCTTAGTAGCCGCCCTGAGAGAACACGAGTCTGGTGGAATGTGACAGCAGGGGCGCCTCAGCCAGTCATCTGCTTTCGTGCGCATGTGCTGCGTCCACGGGACCAGATCACATGGTGGAGAAAGAGAGAACAAGTGCAATGTTTCCAATTTAGTATCAAACAAAAATACATCACAGCCTCGAGCCAGTAGATATTCTGGGAATGGCCTTTTTTCCAGCCCCTTAAATGTAACCAGCTGGAAGTCTTTTTTAAGTGCTGTGCTATTCAACCTCTGACATGAAGGGTTTGCCATTTAATGGGGAAGCTACTTTTCAGTGTTAGAGGTGGAATACCAAATCCTTAGCATATTCTCCAGGGATTCTAATTCCTTCTGATAAGATAGGTTTAATAGATAAAGACTTAAAAGAGCAGATCTGTTGTAAGTCTGGGAAGTATGGATATATAGATATGCAGATCTGAGGAGTATGAGACAGTGTTCTACCTCCCCAGGGAACCAGGCACCTTCAGATGAAAAGTCAAAAGAAAACATCTGAACTTCTCTCTTTCAGAGCCAATCTGGGATTCTGTTGAAAAACTATAGAAAATAATTGGGATGGGATAGTTTTAGAGTTATTTAATTTGGCTAGGAGTAAAGGAAGTCTCAAGGAGGTTGAGGGAATGAATAAATGGCAAGGTCTAGCACTAAACTTGACCCCATAGGATGTGTGCCCCACTAATATTCTTCTCAGAAAGCCCATGTGGGACTTCAGAGAATACTGTGCCTGAATTCCAGTATCCATAATATTCAGGGGCCCAAGGAATTTGATAGACAATTACAGTGAAGGGGACCATAATGAAGGTTAAAAAACATGAGTTCAGGTCCTGTCTTGAGTCTTCATTACTTGTATGATTCTGTGCAAATTACTAACATTTTGCGGATCTTGGTTTACTGATCTTAAAAGTGAATAGATTCATATATGCTTTGGGACTGTCAAAGGTTTGAATGAGTTAATACATGAGAAAATTTGATAAACTGAGAAAGTACCAGGCCAGGGCCTTTCTAAAGCACAAATGGCAGTAGGGAGGTCTGAGAATTCAGATTCAAACTTGCCAGGAACTCAAATGTTGAAAGTGGCCTGGAGGAAGAAGTAACCCAATAGGTTTCATTTCTAAAACAACAGGGCTCTCCATCATTGATTTTATTGGCAGGTTAATGAAGAACCCTGATGCAAACAGGGTTAATAAAGCTGGCACAGTCTTACATCTCATAGATACCACTCAAGATTTAGATGCTGCTGATGTTTGCTCGATAATAATGACTGGTCACACGATCTGTGAACAAATGTTTCCTACATAGAAACCTTAAATGGGACTCCTGACAAGAAACTCATATATAACAAGTAAGTAATGCAACCAGGTAGATCATGGTGAGGATTCAATGAAATGACTACACGAGTCAAAGCCCTACTAAGCACTAAGATTCTAGAACATAGAAGAATGTTAGCTTCTATGCCCATTCTCCCTTCATTCCCTGCTCAGAGGTTAAAAATAAGCAAAATAATTTAGAACCAGTTTGATCATGTATACTCTTCTAAAAGTTGCAAAATGATTTGCAATTGATTTCTCCTTTTTATCCTTTTCTTTCCAAGTGCATTTTTCTCTTCTAGACTGACCAGCAAAATTGTACAAATTCATAGTGAAAAGTTTTCCATCTGGGCCAACCACATTACCTAAGTATTCTACTTCATTGACCGTGAAAATCAGTATTGTCTTTAAGAAGCATAGTTAGGGGTGCCTGGGGGGTTCAGTTGGTTAAGCATCCAAATTTGGCTCAGGTCATGATCTCACAGTTTGTGGGTTCAAGCCCGGCATTGGGCTCTGTGCTGACAGCTCAATGCCTGAAGTCTGCTTCAGATTCTGTTTCTCCCTCTCTCTCTGCCCCTCCCCTGCTTGTGCTCTGTCTCTCTGTCTCTCAAAATGAATAAACATTTAAAAAACAGAAACAAAACAAGTATGGTTAGTATTTAGGATTTCTGGTGGAATATCAAAAATGTTCTTAATTAGGACATTTCAATTTTTAGTATGAATATTTAACTGACCCAGGACAAGAGCAACAACAAAATGGTAGATTGACTCTGAGTATCTCAAGCTATTTGCTTACTTTGTTCTACTTGAAAAATAAAGCCTCAAATGGGCTTGAAGAAATAAATTTGAGACAAGTTTGAGGTGAACAAACAAACAAACACTTCCACAAAAAACAACAACAAAAAACCTTTGTATCATCATTCTTCAGTAGCTGTTAGTTTCAAATGAATTAATACAAAGGAAAGGGCTTTGTAGATGTAGAGTGAAATCCCTAGTTCTCCTCCTTCCCTGGTCCACACAAGCCTGAGGGAGAATCTTCAAGAAGCACATGCAATAACATGAGTGTTCAGTCACAGAATCACTGGGATGGAACCATCATTGTCTCCCTCCATGGACAGTGGTGTGGTGCTGCTATAGCTAATGTTCTTTGCCCTTCAGCTTTCCATCCTTACTCCACCAACATTGCCACTGAAACATCTGATGTTGGTTTTGACACTCTCTGACCTGCCATTGTTGGCCTGATGATTCTCTTTGAGTAGCTGACAAGGCACTGGTACCCATGACATTGCAGATGCTGCCTTTATCAGGAGATAGAAAGGACTTCCCACTGGTATTATGATGAGTATTGGGCTCTCTTAAAGAGTGGCTTCTTCTCAATTTCTTAAAAAGGAAGCCAGATGAAAATTACTTTCAAGGTTAGGATTGAGGATATTGGTAGAACATAGAGGGCATGACACCCTAAAGTGTTCCTTGGTCTGTGTTAAGTTTTCTAGGGATGCCATAACAAACTTTCACAGACTTTGGGACCACAATAGAAAGATATTCTCTCATATTTTTTGAGGCTAGAAGTCTGAAATCAAGGTTTTGACAGAGCTGTACTTGCTCCAAAAAACTACAGAGGATGTTTCTTCCTTTCTTCTGGATCCCAGTGGCTGTTGGCATTCCTTGTGGCTGTATCTCTCTAGTCTCTGCTCTGGTCTCCACATCACCATCTCTCCTCCCAAGGTCTCTTCTCTGAATATCTCTTATAAAAACATTTCTCATTGGGTTTAGGGCTCCACTGATAATCCAGGATGATTGAATCTCTAGATCCCTTAGATTAATTATATATGCAAAGACCTTTCTCCAAATGAGATCACATTCATAGGTTCTAGAGATTAAGACATATGGACATATCCTGTTGGGGGACATCATCCAATCTTCTACAGCGTGCTGCATGGATGATAGACTTCAGAGGGCAAGTAAGCAAGGGCCCTTCTCAAGAAGCTGTCTATTAGTTCAGGAGAGAGATGGTGGTGATTTGGACTAGGCAGTTGTGGTAGAGGCCATGAGAAGTTGTCAGTATTCTGTGTGCATTTTAAAGGTTGAACTGGAGGGAACTGCTGCTGAATGTATGCTGCTAACATAGGTTATGAAGATTAAGAGCAGTGAGGGGTGGCTCCAGAGGTTTGGGCCTGAGTAGCTGGATAATAGGGTTTTCACTTACTGAGTTGCCCAAAATTTGGGAAGGAACAGGTCTAAGGGGAAAATCAGAAGTTGAATTTTGCACAAGTTGCGTTAAGAGGTCTATTAGATATCTGAATGAAAATGTGAGAGAGTCAGTTGGATACATAAATCTGTACACAGGAATGAATAAGACTTGGCTTTCTAAAGCTCACGCTCATGGTTTGGAGAGACGTATATATATAGGCACACTATGCCTTGATAAGATCTATGGAAGAGGGAGAGATGAAGTCCCATGTGGCCCAACAGAGGAGGAATGTGGCTGTTCTGAAAGGGTTTTTGTTGGCAGCCTCCTAAGAGGAGCTCCTCAGTCGTTTGAGAGAAGCTTCAAGGCAAGGAATCACCCTGAGGGACAAGAGAGTGAGAGGAAGAACAGTAGCAGAGAGAGGGCACCTTGACAACACCAAGGCACCACTAAAATCTGATTTACAGGCAGAGAGCCCAAGGCACTTCTGCTCTGAAGACTTGTCAGTGCCCAGGGAGGAGTATGTCTCCATCAGGACAGAAGAGAGTGTTACTGCAGAATTCACCCCAGCCTCACCTGGAACAGCAGAGAATGGCAGTAGGGCACACAGGAAGAGATCGCCATAGCATCTAGGACAGGAAAATTGCAAACACATGGGAGAAGGCTCATGAATCCCAGAGAACCAGAAGGAAATGACCTGTATACAACTCTGCTCCTGGTCAGATGTGAATTCCTGCCCAGTTACTAATATATGTTTCCCTTTGTGCTCTTGGCTTTTGTGAGCTGGGAGACATGATTATCCTTTCACTGGATGGTTAAAGGTGGGAGAGCATTACAGATAGAACAGCACGTACAAACACCAGAAGTATGGAGTGCCGTGGTATATACAGAGTCATGCAGTGTGCTGTATCAGCCAAATTCAAGCTCAAATTCTTTCACTTTATAAAAAGGGATTTAACTTTTGATTGACTTCTCCTAGTTTTAATGAGTGGGTGTTAAGTGGGTACACACATAAATACACATTCCTTTTGATGGTAGCTTTGTATCTCTGTATTTGTGTGCACCTACCTGTGCTTGTGTGCTTGTGTGTAATCTCAATGTATAAGCCTGGGAGTTGAAATTAATTAAGAAAAAGGAAAAGAGAGGAAAAATATATTTGTACCTGTCACATACATGTCAATTTTCTTGGTGAAGTCTTAAGTTTCCTTGCAGTGAGGGAGGACAGAGCTGGGAGCTCTGCTTCTATAACAACCCATGAGGCAGGATTATTGCTTGCAGCCAACGTTAAAATGACTACCTGTGCAATACGAAATCCTGTTAGGATGCAAACAGGACATGTTGCCCAGAGCTTCCTATTTCGTTAGAATTTTGGGCTTCTGAAGGTCACATGCAGGTGTAATATTTTTTTGGAGCATTAAGAAAAGATGGACACAGAAAGCAAAACACTTGCTAGGTGCTCCTTGAGCTATGCCTGTGGGCTGTCCCTGTCTATGATCATGTCCTATCCTCAGTGACATCATCTTCTGCACTTTGCACCATGTGTTCCTAGTGGTCCACTGCTCAGCCCTAAAACCAGGGAAAGTGCAAATTTCAAGAACAAAGACTGAGAGCCTCACTCCTGGGTGAGGTTTGCATCATGAAACCAGAGCTGAAAGGTACAAATGTGAGTCCAGCTAATAAGGTGGCTTATTCTGATTTTTATCCAAAGTTTTTTTTTTTTAACATCAAGTTAAAGAAATAAACAAGATAGGTGAGTCTCAGCCAAGATAAGATCTTAAAGTGGACAGGAACCTCTTGGAATCCCACACTGGGGACGTTTGTCTTGTTTGTTAGGATATGATAATGACAATGGCAATCTTTCTTGTTAAATTCCCTTGGTATTTCTACCTTTTTCCAATTGCTTTACCCTTCTCTGCTTACTGCCATCAGGCTCAACTGAGTTACACTGACTCCAAAGTATTGGCTAATTCTTTTTTAAAAAAGTAGGAAAAAAGGAAATAGAAGTCCATTCTGCTCCTCCCTTCTGACTGGGGGGCAAGCACAAAGATACTTGCTTGTTTTCGTGATGCAACCAAACCCACACATAGTTGTATTGATCCCATGCAGAGTCTGCTGAGTCAAAACGCTGATTGATGAGTAGGGAAGTGACAGTATTACTCAGTAATAAAAATTGCAGATAGATCTTGTGGTTCATAGTCATTTATTGGCACAAAAATGCTTTGTCTCTTATAATTAGGAGGACAATCCCACAACTGTTATCTTTAAAAAAAATTGTAGCTTGTCAGAGTCTAAAGAGTGGCCCAGGTCTAGGAAATGCCTTCAGAGGCACCTGGTGAGGGAAAGGGACCAGCGTGCTGGCAGGGTTACGTGTAGTGAATGGTGTTGGGTCTTTGCTATATCACAGTATTCTGACATTCTCAGGTTCATGTAAATGGATACAGGCCAAGAAACAGGGCCTTAGTGACCAGCATGGACACTAAGATCCCAGAAACCATTATAGATCCCCACATTGGTGACTGTGGCAGGTCTGCGGCCATTCTCAACATGCAGAGTCAACAGATTCTTGAGAGTGAGCCCCAAACAGGAATCAGGCTGAGATTTCCTTCTAGGAAGATTCTGCTCCCTTCTCTAAGTCAGTCTTTTGGAGTCTAATAATTTGGAGATGACAAAGCTAACACAAGAAACTAGTAATGAGCATTTGAGGACAAGATATGAATATGATGACTAAGACAGCTAAAGTTACAATATTAAGCAAAATATTAAAGAATTCTGTTGTAAGAGGGCTTAAACTATAAAACCGTATTTTATGGATCAGATTACCTATACTGAGATCCATCATATTTGTTGGGTAAAACATCAAGTGAACCTTCTTTTGTCACTTCTCTGCATCTACCACCATCCTCCCTGTCCTGGTAACCTCTCCAATCCTCCTGTCCAATGCCTATCTCCTCTCAGTTAAGCAGGGATAAATTGCTTCCAGATTCTGGTCTATTTTTTTTTTCCCTCTAGGCTCAGGTCAAACCAAGAGTAGCCTTAATGAAGATCATGGATATTGAACTACACTTTACCAGAGAAGGGCAAGATTTCCTCCTATAAACAGGGAAGGCCACTCCCCATAGCAGTTTTATCACTATGGTTGTCCTGCATTTGTTTAAGGAAGTGGGACCCAGACATTTTGAGGTGCAAGGAAGCATACTGCAGTCGATGAAGAAAGGTTTCCCAACCTCTTTTTAAAGGTTATTCTACCCATTGTTTAGAAATATAAACATTGACAAACAAGAATTTAATTTTCCCCACTTTGCTTACCAAATCAGTGGTAACGTTCCAGTCCCCAATGCTCTATTTGGAAAGATTCAGTGAACCTGTACACTGAAAATGAATTACACCACAATCAGATCCTGAGCCCTTCTGAAGCTGTTAAGCCTCAATATATATGTTTTTAATATTAGTTTATGTGGATTTAATATAAACCAAGTATGCTAGTTAATTAAACATGTTGCTAGGAATATTTTCAAAACTTAATTCAAAGTCATATTCAATAGCCTTGGGCACCATTTTCATATCACTGGAGTAGTATCAGTTCATCCTGGATGAGTAATAAACACTAGGAAATAGACAGTGAATAGTGTGTGTTTTCCTCATTTTCCTAATACTAGCTATTTACAAAACAAAACAAAAACACTGAATCTTTAGGAGTTGTCTTCCTGGTAACCCCACATGATTTCTCTCTCTCTCTCTCTTTCTCTGAAAGAACTCTAGCAAAAATGTAAGAATGCTCCAACAAAGTCTGAAAGCACATTTACTGTAGCTACCCTGAGATATTTTGTCTCTCAGAGCAGAATTGGTAATGTTTGGAGACACTTTTTATTGTCATAATCGAGGTGACAGGGTAGGTTGCTGTGACATTTAGTGGGTAAAAACCAGAGATGCTGCTCAACATTGTAAAGACACAGGACAGCTTCCACAACAAAGAGCTAACCTGTGCAAAAATGTCAATAGTGCTGAGGTGGGCAACCCCTGCCATAGAAAATGAACTTACTGAACAGAAAGTGTCACACATGTGTAAAAGGCAGCCGGTCACAGAGAAAATAAAGGCTTCCTCTCCTTCTGAAATGTAGGCACACACACGATTCTGCACACATGCACATGTGCAAGACTCAATCCTTTGAGAAACAGCTACAGCCCACCATTCTTCATCAGCTTTCTCCTGGCGTTCCTGTGCAGAGTGTTACCTTTTAACCCTGAACTGATGCACTTATTGAAAGGTACTACTGCCATATAATGTAAATCAGACTCACATTATTAATTTCAATTAACCAAAATAAATACATGTCTAAGTGTACTCAGCTTTGTCTCCCCACTTAGCACATATGCTCCTTCTCTTTCTTACCTACTAAGATATGTGTCTTCTCAGCACACAATAGAAAGCTAGCCTCAAATAAGGTTTCAGTGCTTGTTGATGGATGGTGTTTATTTATTTGCTTAAATTTATAATCATTCACTCCTTTAAATGAAGCACAAAACCAAAATAATCAAGTCACAGTGGAAGACATTTAAAACAAAGAAATAAAAACGAAAAACAATTCCATATTGTTTGGATGCATGATCACATGGCATTTGAAAGCCTGGTAGAAGAAACCATTCATTTATCTATCAAACATTCAGAGAACCGCTATTATGTGATTGGTTATTGGGAACATAGTGTTGAATGAATAGTTCTCTCCTGTGAAGTCTAGACATATAGAAGGCACACAAACCACCAGTTAGATGGAAGTGTGATAATCCATATACAGGTACAAGGTGGTGGGGAGGGGTTTGCTCTTTGGGTCTGAGAGACATCTGAAAATTTTTGATACAGATGGCTGAGTAAAAATTTTCCAAATGAATGATAACACAAAGGTATTATATTATTGGCAGAGCGAAAACATGTAAGCAGAGATAAAAGTATGGAAGCACATGGTAAAGTTAGGCAGATGTTAGCCTGGTAAAATTGAACTGCCAGATGAGTTAGGTAGAGGTAGAGCTTAAATCATAAATTGAGGATAAATAGTGAAGGGGCATATAAATCAGACTGAAGGCTTTGGTTTTGTCTATAGTTAGTGTTTACAAA
The DNA here is from genome assembly GCF_027475565.1 of Acinonyx jubatus. Taxonomy (NCBI): domain Eukaryota; kingdom Metazoa; phylum Chordata; class Mammalia; order Carnivora; family Felidae; genus Acinonyx; species Acinonyx jubatus. Next base: position 41,066,739 of record NC_069382.1, read on the forward strand.
GGGGATCTCTTGTTTATTCAGGTACAAGGTTCTGTGCATGATGGTAGGATGGTTTGGACCTGGAGAGAGTTTTAGAGGCTGAAAAGTTTGATGGGCGAGGAGGTTAAAATTCAAGCAAGAAACATCAGCTTGCTTTAATAGACACCAAATCTACTGGTCTAGATGTAATCATTTTCTATGCAGTTGGGAGACATTCATGCAGTGCCACTGGCCAAGAGCGTTCTTTTAGGAACTGGCACACCCATCAATGAACACCTGTCATTTCTGTGGCAGGAATTCATGAGGATGCATGGCTGCTGTGAAGTGGCCCTGGGGATGAACGGAAGCCTCCAGAATCTGCTCTTCTGTCAATCACCCCTTGCCTTCTGTCTTCTCCTGATAACGCAAATAAAGGAAAGCAGAAGCTATTGCACCTCAAAGACCTGCAAGAAAATGTAGGATCAAATCACAAGACCATAGACATGGGTGAGAAGCTGTCATTAAACCTGGTCTGTTGGGTGCCTGGGTATGTCAGGCAGTTAAGCATATAACTCTTGATATCCACTCAGGTCATGATTTTGTGGTTTGCGGGATCGAGCTCTGAATCAGACTTTGCTCTGATAGCGTGGAATCTGTTTGGGATTCACTCTTTCCCTCTCTCTCTGCCCCTCCCCTGCTAGCTCATGCTCTCTCTCTCTCTCTCTCTCTTTCAAAGTAAATAAACTTAAAAAAAAAACATTGTCATTTTTGCGCTGTTAGGCCTTCATCCAACAATTGTGGCAATGTCTTGTCAATTTCTTCTTTATTGAGAAGAAATTTCTCATTTCCTCTTTTACTTCCTCACCATTTTTATTAAAAAATAAACAGTTTCTTAAATTATAAAATAATGTATATTTATTAGTTGGAAATTTGGGCTATCCAGAAAATATATAAAGAAATACAAATCAGCCAAATTTCCAAGTTCCAGAGACAATCACTGCTAATATTGGCAGGAGGGGTGCATGATATAGTCAGATAAAAACTCCATGTTCTATTTCATATAGTGTCCAAGACTAATTTGATAACTTTTATTTGGCTTGAAACTCAGTCACTAAATAGGATCTGTGAATTAAAAAGAGAGACTATCACTGCTATCTCAAATCTTACTTACCTTCTTTCAGCTAACCTAACACCAGGTAATAATGATTTAGACCCAACAAAATATGCACCAACTCTTTGCATCTGGCATTTAGTGTATCTTCTAATGAGGTACTAAGTAAGTGGGTTGTTACATGAGTGGGCCTTTGTGAAAGAGTATGAGTTGCTGCGTTTTTATTTTAGGCGCTTGGGTGGAATGCAATAGCTGTTGAAGACAACTCTCTAGTCACAATTCCATGTGTTCATTGGCCAATAATGTTAAAAGTCATAGGCCCATTTTATATTGACAGCCATTCTTTCTTCATTTTACTGCAGCCTGAATAGTAGAGATGCAAGGGATTGATCTTCATTTGTGAAATGGGATTCTTTTCATTCAGTAACTAATGGATTTGGGAGAGTATGTTTCACAGCTCCTGGTGACATCTGGAGACAAATCTTCATTCATTCTGGTCAAATTATTTCCCCATTAGACACAAAATCACTGAAAAAGATCCACTGGAATCAAATTGAATTATTGCTCTCTTGGCTTCCTGATGGAGAGTTCTGCAGTTCAGTCAATGCCCGGTGGCTCTGGAGAACTATGAACAGCTGCTGGGTAGGGCCAGCTCCTGGCATCAGCAGGGAGGGCAGCTACCTTCCCAGTGTCTCTGAGGGCCTTCTGCTGCTGCATATCACCTTAACTTTTAATACTTAATTTTAATACTTAAAATTATTGCTTTGGTGGCACTGGATGTCCCACATTCAATGCCAAGAGGAAGAAAAAAAGTAGAAATAGTGTGGAGAAGGCAGGAGGTAGTACTTTTGTGCCCACACTGTGTGTCAAGGGGCTCTCCTTACCTAGGTTTTTAAAATCAGTAGACTGAGCTACAAACAATGCCCAGGCATTGTCAACAGCAATGCTCAGTACCGGGTCATTGTCCTAGATGCCTCTGAGGGTAGCCATGATTTGTTTGCTCTTTAGCTCCATGGCACAGCAGCTCTTGGCCACATTCACCTGCTTTGCTAACTGATTCTGGCTGCCTCCACTGAAGAACTTTTGAAATTCTCTTTTGGTGAACTGAATTTTGGCTTCTTCTTACCCTTCTCTACTCTCTTCATTGGTAGACATTGCTTGGTGATATTAGATGGAGAACTATCCACTCCAGCCCTAAAACCATACAAGCTGGACTCCAGGGACATATTGCTGTCAGCCAGATGTTTCCCCACCCCATCCCACAAAGCACTCTCAGGAAAACAACATGCAGAATTCTTACCACTCACTGACTGAAGGTATCTCATGTTCCCTTAGCAAGTGAAGTCATTGACTGTGACTCTAGCTCCAACCATTGCTCTCTCTGTCTCTCTTTTTCTCTCTCTCCCTCTTAAAATATTTACAGGATATCTAAAATGCTACTCTCACTATCAATTTTTCCCTATCAGGGTGCTGGAAAGGAGGGGTAAGTGCAAACTCCATGATCATTGCCTCTTATTCTTATGAGACCGTGGCATGTCCAACTCTGCACGTGAGACTCAGAGAAAGGCCTCAGAATTTTGCTTTTAATTAGTGAGAGAAAATGGGCAGCCAGCTTCTTAGAGCAGGCTCTAGCTTTCCAAAGCTGCAAATCTCTTTTCCTGGATGGTTGCTGTAGCCCAAATGTCCAGGTTTCAAAATACTATACTTACTTTCCACTAAGAAAAGGGTGTGTGCTTCCAATAAGGCAGGATGTCCAGCTGGCTAGTAGTCCCGACATTGTCTCAGTCCCCACCCAGCCAGCCAGTAGGAAGCTGGTCAGGTCAGGTGCTTGACCACCCCTCCTGTTGCCTCTACCCCCGGACTGCCTCCTAAGCTTTAGCCATGAGTTGACCATTCTGTTAGGCTGAACTAAGACTGAGATTATGGGCAGGAGGTATGTATTCCAATAATATTAAAAGGTAGAATTGATTTGGACTTGGTGACTGCCTGGGAGCTTTGAGTTAGGGAGCTGGGGAACAACATGGGATTCCTAGATTCTGGGATGACTGGGAGCTCTGCATGGACTACAGAAGAAGCATGTTGGAAGAATACTGGTTTGTTCTGCCACCTATTCATTCTTTCAATAAATATTATGTATTTTTGTGTTATTATTTTAACATAGTAAATAATATTAATTTACCTTTTAATTTGTTTATTATTTTAAATTTTTTACTCCCATTTACTAATTGTTCACTCTATGACAGGCACTAATTCAGATGTTGAAGATCTAGCAGTGAACAAGACAGATGAAAACTCTGCCATCATGTAGTTTATACCATAATGGAGGGAGACAGACACTACACAAGAAACCTAAGTAAAATGCAGATTATGTGTTATTGTAAGGGATCTGAAGAAACATAAATTGGGAATATTGGGTGGGGTGGAGGTGGTGAGGAAGAGAGGCCTCATGGAGAAATGACCTTTGACCCTATACCCCCCAGAAGATGAAAGAATGGCCCAGAGAGGAAGAAGTTCTAGGAGAAGGAAGAGGAAATGCAAAGACCTTCGTGTGTAGGTGCACTTGGCCTGTAGAGGAAGAAGGAGGAAGACATAGTGGACAGAGTGAAGTAAATGGGAGAGTCGTAGGAGATAAGCTCAGTAAAATCATCAACAAAATGAAAAGAAAGCCTATGGAATGGGAGAAAATCTTTGCAAACCATATTATCTGATAAGGGGTTCACCTCTAAAATATATGAAGAACTCCTATAACCCAGCAGCAAAAAAAAAAAAATCTAAAAAAACAAGCAGATAATCTAAATAGACATATTTTCCCCCAAAGAAAACATACAGATGACTAACAGGTACAAGAAAAGGTGCTCAACATCCCTTATCATCAGGGAAATGCAAATCAAAATTGCAGTGAGATTATCACCTTACACTTAGTAGGAAGGCTACTATCCAAAAGGCAAAGAATAACAAGTACTGGTAAGGACATAGAGAAGAGAAGGCCCTTTGCATTGTTGGTGGGAATGTAAATTGGAGCAGCTACTGTGGAAACAATGCAGAGGTCTCCCTCCACCCCCAAATTAAAAATAGAACTACCATATTATCCAGCAATTCCACTTCTGGGTATTTATCCAAAGAAAATGAAAACACTAACTTGAAAATATATATGCAACCCCATATTCATTGCAGCATTACTTATAAGAGTCACAATATGGAAACAACAGAAGTGTCTGTTGATGGGTGAATGGATAAAGAAAATGTGGTATATATATATATATATATATATATATATATATATATACACACACACCAGAATATTATTCAGCCATAAAAAAAATCTTGCCATTTTTAACAACATGGATAGACCTTGAGGGTATAATGCTAAGTGAAATAAATCAGGCAGAGAAAGATAAATACCATATGATCTCATTTATATGTAGTATAAAAAATGAACTCATAAATAATATAGAGAACAGATTGTTGGTGGCTAGAGGTGGGGGTGGGTGGGGGTGGGGTAGGTGAAATGAGTAAATGGAATCTAAATGTACAAACTTCCAGCTATAAAATAAATAAATCCTGGGATGTAACATGCAGCATGGTGACTATGGCTATTGTAAGCGATAGCTACAATGTGCTATTGCATTGCATCTTTGAAAGTTGCTAAGACAGTAAATCTTAAAAGCTCTCACTATAAGAAAAAAAACTAACTATGTGTGGTGATGGATGTTAACTAGACTTATTGTAGTGATCATTTTGCAATATATACAAATATAGAGTCACTGTATTATATACCTGAAACAAATGTAAATGTAATACGTCAATTATACCTCAGAACAAACCAACAAAAGACAACCAACCAATCTTGGAGCCCTCCAGTGTGAAGAGGTCAGAAGACGAGGAGGAACTAGTGAAGGAATGTGAGAAGCGGTAGCCTGGGAGGTAAAAGAAACACTAGAAGAATTTGGTGCCTCAGAAGTGATGCTTCAGGGGCAGGTAGTGAGGACAGACTGGTTACCTCCTGGATCAGCTGTCTTAAGCAGTCATGGTGGTCCTGATGAGAACACTTTAAGGTTTTAGTGGAGTAGAAAATGGGGATGAACACTTGATTGGCATGAGATCAAAAGATAAGAGGAAGGGGTGATTGAGCCATGGTGAGTATACATAACTCTCTGGGAATTTTCTTGAAGAAAATAAGAAAAATGGGGACTATAACTGTAGCAGGAAGTGGAGAAAATTTTTTTTCTTTCTTACGATGGGGAAATAATTTCATGTGTATAGGAAAATGGGAATGACCCCAGAAGAGTAGGAACATTGGATAATGCAGTAGAAAGTGGTGATTTCTAGACACACGTCTTTGAGTGGATAAGAAGGAATGGGATCATGGACACTAGTGGACAGTTAAGCTTAGTTAGGAGCAGGCACTTTTTGTCCTCATTAATAGGAAGAAGGGCATGGCATATGGGCACCCACAGAGAGAGGTAGAAAATTATGGAAGTTCTCTCTGCTCTTTCTTCAGTGAAATGGCAAATAGTAACCAATTGATCAGCAGGAAGAGGGAGGAGGTTTTAGAAGTTTGAGGAGAGAGAAGGAATGAAATAGTCATCTCAGCAAGTAGAAGAATAAAATGCAGTATGATTAGACAACACTAAGGGTCACATTGACGTCTGTGCTCATAAATTTAAAGTGAGACCAGGTGCAGGTGCCGAATGGAGGTGAGTTGAATTTTTTAACAAAAGTTGAGGTTTTAAGCAACGTGATTATGACAATGGAACAAAGGGTCAAGGCAGTGGAAGGTCAATGGAGGGAGGGATTATTTCAAACTGGGTTAGTAGGGAAAGGAGGACAGGAGAGTAAAGAGAGACTAAAAATATGACAGGCTTGCAGGGAGTAAGTAAATAGGAAATGCTGAATGGACAGTGTGCCACTTGGCATTGAAATTATGGAAGTGTTGCAGTTGCTGATTGTGTGCAAGTCTAAGACATAATGAATTTAAGTTGCTTACAAGATATTCAGACTGAGATCATCAGAACTGGTTCACGAAATAGATCAAGAAGTTCAGGGCTAAAGATACAAGGTTGAACCAAACTACGGGAGTGAAGTGGTCAGAATTGTCCAAGAGACCAGAGAGGGAGGAGGTACTGACTTCTGCCTATTGGTCTGGAAAAGAAATCAGACCTTTCTATTGTTGTTGAGAAGTACAAGCAAAATTATTCAACTCCTTTGGACATGCAGCCCATTTGTGTACGCACACAGTGATGTCACATAGTATAATACAAGGTCCCATTTTGGGTTGGGTCCTGGGTCCCTTAAGAAAATCCATGTCTGAGGGTGGGGTAACTGTGTAATGTTGGGGACTCCAAACTTTCATTTTCAAACTTTGCCACTTGCAAAGTTTTGCCAAAAAGCTGCACTGGATTTTTCACCTTTCCAGGAATTATAAAATTTATCAGCATAATCACTCATTAAATTTTCCCATCCAGAAAGAGGGAAATATCTAAGAAGGCTCAAACATGAATGCATGTTCCCTGGCAGAGGAAACTGGAGCTCTCTTTGGGCAACGAGACCCAGTGAGAGTCCTGCAATTAGACAAGGCTTGAAGCACCAGAGATTTTTAGAATATTCTGTTGCAATGGAACTCAATTTTTTATCAATCTCCTTTAGGAAAAGGCTAATTATTTTTTATTCTCTTCACTGAATTGCCAGCAGTGTGGTTTCTCAGGCCCATTGCTTCCATATATATAAAAGTCATTGTGCTTCCTGGTGGGTTCACTGTCTTTCCTCAACACCAGACAGCCTTGGATTTCTAATTTTTAAATGAAGGCACCAATCACAACTCTCTTCTTATGTTTACCCCTTGCAATGCATGAAGAGAATTATAGCAATGTGAGGGGAAACGGCTGAGCCCAGGTCATGGTGATGAAACCCACACCCTACCACTTCTTCCCTAGTGATCCTCAAACATACATGGGCCTGAGAGTCACATGGAGAGCTCTTTAAAACAGTTTCCTGGGCTTCCAGACATTCTGACTTAGTGGATCTGGAATAGGACCTGTGAGTTAGTATTGTAACAAGCACACAGGTGATACCAATTCTGCCGGTCTGAGGACCATACTTTGAGAACCACTGTCTACACAACAATAGGGAGGAATTGAATCCTAAATACTAATATATGTGATTTGTTTACTCAAGCTTCCATGACAGAGTACCACACACCAGGTGGCTTACACAACAGAAGTTCATTGTCTCACAGTTCTGGAAACTGGCTGGTTTCTTTGGTGGCCTCCCTCCATGCCTAGTAGAGGCCACTTTGCCCTATGTCTTCACATGGTTTTCCCTCTGTTTTTGTCAGCAGTGGTACTGGGGACTAAGGCCCACCCATATGGCCACATTTGAATATAACTATCTCTTTGAGATTTCCAAATACAATCACATTCTAGGGTTCTAGGCATTAATACATCAACAGATGAATTTGGTGGAAGGCATCTAACAACACCCGTCTGTGGTTTTAGCCCCATGAAGACTGAGCCTCCCTCACAAATACTGCTGAGAAAGGGCAGCATTCCAAGGAGGCCTCAGGTGGTCTCTGAAAATTCTGGAGGCCTCATGGAAAGCTGAGAAGGGTGAAAGCAACAGCAGTGTGACTGGGGCAGTGTCTGAGTAGTGAGGTTTGGCAGGCTCAGCTAACTGCAGAAACCCCACATGGTCACAGACAGCTTGGTGCTCCCATTCTGACTTTTCTGAAGGCCTTGCTTCCTTCCAGCCTGCACTCTGTCAACTTCATTCACTCAATTCATGTTTCCTAAGTGCCTATAACATGCCAGGGCGTATTCTAGAAGCTGAGGAGGCCGTGGTGAACGAAGGTACTTCTACTAGCATGCAGTCTGGGGGGACAGACTGTACACAAATGCACTAGTAGATACGGAGAGCAGAGATAGACACCATGAAGGACGTATGTCATAGTCCTAGAGGCTGTGAGGGGCCGTGTGAACCCATCCCTGCACTTTCAGGAACCCAGGGCCCTCTCTCACTTCCTCAGGCAAAACCTGTTGTGAGGAAAAAAACAAAACAAAACAAAACAAAACCTACATGTGGAGGGGTACCTGGGTGGCTCGGTCGGTTAAGCATCCGACTTTGGCTCAGGTTGTGATCACAGTCCATGAGTTTGAGCCCTGCGTCTGTCTCTGTACTGGCAGCTCAGAGTCTGGAGCCTCCTTTGCATTCTGTGTCTCCTTTTCTCTCTGACCCTCTCCTGCGCATTCTCTCTCTCTCTCTCTCTCTCTCTCTCTCATATAAATAAACGTTAAAAAAAATCTACATGTGGAAAAAACCTGAGCAGCCCGGTATCTGAGAAAACACACCCACGTGTAAAGCACACACAACAAAAACACTGAGTGTATTTTGATGCTAAGTCCCCTCCTCCCTGCCTCAGAATCTTCAAACCTTTTATTTTAGAGCAAGAGTTAAAACCATTTGGCAACGGTTCTCTCTGAGAAGCCAATGAAATACATGGATGTTTCATCCAGAAAAAATGCATAGGAGTCTATGCGGGAAATTTTATGTGCAGCTTTAGGGGTTTTACAGATTTTCTGAAGTCTTCCATGGACTCAGACAAGGATCTCTCCTTATGGTCATAACAAGGACAGTTGGAGCTACAGGTTTTGAACTTACCAGACAGTCTTCTAAAGCCCATACTTGCATTATTTCATTTAATCCTCACAAAATAACCGTATATAACTATTGTTATCCTGTGAGCTTATTCAAGATGAGGAAAACGTAAGCAATGACTCAAGAATCATAGTCACAGTCACATTCACATTTGGTCTCTGCCTTTTCCTCTTATTTTGAAATGCTTCAAGGCTTACAGAAGAGTAATAAAGTACAGAGACTTCTCATATACCCTTCGCCCAGCTTCCCCTGATGCTCACATGTCACGTAACCATGCTACATGGATCAAAACAACAAAAATGATACTGATTGGCTAAATGAAAAAGAAGGCGAGAAAAAACTGCCAGATGAGCAGACACTGAACAACAAGCACAGCTGTCTTGGTTTGCTGGCAAAATACCCCATTCAACTGAATTGTCTGTGAAGTTTCAGTGAATGATATCAGGGTATTTGGGATTCACCATGATGCCTATGTAATATAAAGAAAAGTTTAAGGGGATTCAGCATTCTTTTTTTTTTAAGTTTATTTATTTATTTAGACAGAGACAGAGAGAGAGAATGAGAGAGAGAGAGGAGGGGCAGAAAGAGAGGGAGAGAGAGAGAGTCTCAAGCAGGCTCCATACTGCCAGCACAAAGCCTGATGTGGGGCTTGAACTCACAAACTGCGAGACCATGACCTGAGCACAAACCAAGAGTAGGACGCCTAACCAACTGAACCACCCAGACACCCCAAGGGGATTCAGTATTGTCTTTAAGAATTAGTAAGTTATCAGAACCTTCTCTTCTGGTGATACTACTTTGGGATCCACAATAACAAGAGGCCTAGGAGTATTTGGGAGAGAGAAATAGAATATTAGAGAAACTGCATAGTGTAGCTGTCAAATGTGCAAACTCTGAAATAAGGCTGCCTGGATTTGAGTTAATTAACTCTATGACTTTTGGCATGTCACTTATCCATCACCTTTGTGACTCTATTTTCTTATCTATAAAATGAGAAGAACAATGGTCCGAATTCAAGCTCTTATTGAGATTAACTGAGTTAATATATATTGGATTTCTAGTAAATGCAGTGGGATAAAACTTGGATGGGTGCCCAAGGTATCCACCCCACTGGCCCCCACCCCCCCCTTTTTTAAAGATTTCTTTTTTTCATTTTTTTTTAAAAAAACTTTATTTAATTTTGAGAGAGAGCAAGAGCTTGAGTTGGGGAGGGGCAGAGAGTGAGGGGGACAGAGGATCCGAAGCAGGCTCTGTGCTGATAGCAGAGAGCCCGGTGTGATGCTCAAACTCATGAACTGCGAGATCATGACCTGAGCCGAAATCATATGCTTAACCAACTGAGCCCTCCAGGTGCCCCCACTGGTCCCTTTCTCTTTGGTTTACTCCTTCCCTCCTTCCATCAACTCAGGTTTATTCTGCCACAATCCCCAGCTCTAGGGGATTCTTCAGCATGGAACATCAGCAAGATAGACAGAATTTTCCTTTGTTTATGGATTTTTCTCTTAGAATAACTTCAATATGTTATTAAACTAAAAAACAGTTTTCCTCAAATAAGGATGTAACGCAATGAAGGGTATAAAGGGTGCCCTTTCCACTGTAACCTTCTACTATAATTTTGTGAGCTTTATAACCATGGACTTTGACTCTGCCTCACAGCAGTTACTAGACAGAGCTGAGTGGGAAGGATTGTTACATCAGAGCATCCTCAATGTCAGGCAAGATCAGCCACATGGGAAACATAGCAGAGACAAGGCTCTATCTTCTCCACGTTCTCATCCTAAACACAACATCTGGGGTTTGCAAGACATTCTAAGCCTCGTAGGTTCAGGTGTGTGGGTAGTGGCTTCCTCTTTTCTGGTGTTATAGAAGGAAGAGTACCAGTGTCCCTTAAAAAAGGGGTTGTCAATTCTCTACATATTCTTGCCCAATTACTGCTTTCACACTGAGGAAAGGATGAAATTCCACCCTGGCTATGCTTCTGGTAAGGACCATGTAGGATCTGAGCTTTTGCTCTTCTTGAAAGCCAACACGTTACAGATATTGGAAAAAGACACAAGACTCCTGGGTCAGAGACTAAGGATTTTATTACTCGTGACCCAGCAAATAGCATGAGCTTCATATTCACATTGCTTCCTCTTAACTCCAGGTCAGATGTGAGTAACGTGCTGATGGGCCCAGGTGGATGCAGCACATGTAACAGGTTTGTCTCAGCTGAGGAACCTCAAGCTTAGTAAACCTCCAATCTTATAAGGAGGCTTCTAGCAGAGGTGCCCAACCTGGAGGAAATATTTTCTTTATTATGCCGGTCAGGAAATAGGTATTCTTTCTTCCTTGGGAAAAAAAAGACACTATTACTAAGCTAAAATGAGGTTCGCTGTACATAGTTTGGAAAATAGTTTAGAAATAAGCTGCAATGCTTCATCACAAGATGTGACAGAGATGCAAGACACCCAGAGAGAATCGTCTTCCAACAGTTATTCAAGGTACTGCTGGCCAGCCAGATGATGATGGTTATAGACTTGGGGTTGTGCTGATCTCCACCAAGGAAGAGACCTCCAGAGGGTAGTACTGGGATGTGTTTGAGCACAATGAGAGAAACAAACATGTTAAGAAATTCTTACTTCTTAGGCCTAATGTTGAGAACCATTGGATTCATACTGAGTATCTAAAGCCTCCTGAACTTGGGGCAGGGTGTATGAATCAGTCTGAGTTCATCTGTTTGGTGTCCTTCAATCCATACATCACAAATGGGAGAGGCATACTGATTCTAAGGTTTGGCTCTAATGCAATACAAAGAGGTATTTGATATGACCTTTGAAATCATTGCTTTCTGACAGAATGATTCATCTAGAAAAATTTCTTAACCTTTTTAAAATTATTGCTTCCACAAGGAGTTTTTGGGGTACCTGGGTGGCTCAGTTGGTAGAGTGCCCAACTCTTGATTTTGGCTCAGGTCAGGATCTCAGGGGCATGGGATTGAGCCCTATATTGGGCTCTGTGCTTAGTGTGGAGCTTGCTTAAGATTTCTCTCTCTCTCTCTCTCTCTCTCTCTCTCTCTGCCCCTCCACCCCTCTCCCCTGCTTTCACTCTCTGTCTTTCTAAAATAAATAATAAGGGAGTTTTTTGTAGATTTTCTTTTTCCCTAATTGTCTCTCCTCCATGAAATTTTAATACCACAGATACAATATATCTCTTTATGTACTGTCCATAAACAATTGCAATATCAAAGCTTTCTCGTACATCAATGAACCAATTTTCATTTTCTTGGGATTGTTGTTATCCACATTGAGAATGCATAGTCTAGAAAATTCTTGTATCAGTTAGGGAAGATTGTAGTCTGGACCCTCTGAGAAGCAGATGTCAAGATGGATTAAACATGCAAGAATTTTGTTAGGTGAAATATTGTATGGAAGTATATGTAGGGAGGGAGCCAGATAACATAGTTTTGTAGGCTCAGATCATAGAGGCCCCATTGAATGTGATCATTCACTGTGGCACAGATATCATTCAGAGATGATTGGTATTTGTAAATACCTGATACTTGGTGTCCAGGACTACTTGGCATACCTCTCCCTCTGTTTGCATGAGGTACCACTAACCTCATGGAGAAGGGGCTTACATCCTTTCTGATGGAAGGGATGAGGGGCAGACACATAGTATAAAATGAAGAGTTCCTTGAGGTTTGTTCTCACATGTGGCCCCAGGGCCTTTGACTGCACTTGAACTTCTGACTTTTTCTACAATGCCATCTGCCAGCAGTGCTTTCTCCCTCACTAGAAGTAGAAGATGGGGCCTCCCTTGACAAAGGAGAGACCATGAATATGCCTAGACATTTACTCTTCAATCATGAAAGTAGAAGCTTGTAAATTTGCTCCATCACAACTTCTTCACAATCCAGGCACCCATGCTGTTGGTTTCTCTGACCATGGGCAGCGTCACGTTCTTCTCTTCCACCTGAGTCAACTGATATGACAGGGTGAATCCTTCAGACCTCTCAGAATCGTTAAGATTGGTCAGCAGAGCTGATACTTATGGATTTTCCACCAGAACTTTTGAAATTCTCATGGAACCTCACCTTGTGACATCCCCCCTCTTCTCTTGAATGTCATATGTAAAAATAATTCTAGCCTCATCAAAAACTGGGAGTCCTTTCATCCTTTTTCTGCCAGGTGGTCAATAATTTAGCACATGCTGCCTCAGCAGTTTCTAATCTGCCAAAGAGTTGCTCCAAAGCATGCAGCTATTTGAGTTTCATGACTTTTACTCCATGTGCCACCTCTAAACTCCCAATAATTCCCTGCATTTCCTAACCTCAGAGACATTTTATTCCTTTCCCAATCCATGTTTGATTTATCTATCTATCTATCTATCTATCTATCTATCATCTATCTACCTATCTATCTACCATCTATCTCTTTATCTATAATTTTTTTTGAAAGAGAGAGAGTGTGAATGAGTGGGGAAGGGGCAGAGAGAGAGAGGGAGAGAGAGAATCCTAAGTGGACTCCATGCTGTCAGCACAGAGCCTGATTGGGCTCAATTTCATGACCATAAGATCATGACCTGAATCGAGATAAAGAGTTGGATGCTTAACCGACTGAACCTGACAGGAGCCTGTCCCTGTTATATTTAAACCATAGTTCAAATTCCTTATCCACTAGGACCTACAGTATCTCCCCTCAACCTACCCCTTCCCACTGCAAACTCATAAGCTTTATGGGTTTCAGGTATTTCAAGCATAGTATGCATGGCCTGTCCTACATTTTTCAGACAAATACCCTGAATAAGATAGGTCTCAATCTGATGTGGGTTGGGGTCCTCTCCTCAGACTTATAATATTACTTATGGATCTTCTACTTTCTGAAGTAACACAAACTAAAAACAAATTCTTTGTGGGATATTTACCATCTGCCAGCATAATTTTGAAAATCTACTAATCTCTTCTACATGAGATCAGTATGGGAAAGAAATGTAGAGAAAGAAGGGGACAGAGAACTGTGTTCTATTGTATTACTGTGTCTCTTCCTGAGCCTGTAAATCCCACCTATGAACAAAGAGAGGTTTTGACACTGTATTTTCATAGGACATAAAGGGATCATGTTTCTAGAGGAGTCCTGAGTTAGAAACTGGGACAGAATGATTTTCTTCCTAGAAGGGAAAGGGTGTTCTCTTGTATTGATTTATTTAAAGAAGTTAAAAATTCCAAGTATTCCAGGGGAACCTCTGGGCTTGGTATGGCTGAAAGACAGTTATAATCTCTACTTTGTATAAGATTATCTTGATAATAAATAGGAAGTTCAGCAGCAGAAAGTATTGCATCATTGTATGAATTAGGAATGCATTAAACAGCATAAAACCAAAAATTTGACTTAACAGTGGCTCAAATCATATGACATATATATATATTTTTTATACTTAATAATAAACCTATAGGCAGTTGGTTTCTAGGTTGATATAGCAGCTCCAACCTAGACCTGGTGGATATGTATAAGATTTCCTTAGCATTCCTGTAATGTTGCTAAATGGCTAGTTCAGCCTCAGATAGTAGCTCTTTGTATGACTGTGCCCCAGGGTAGGAATTAGGAGGGTGGCCAGGTCAGTTAGCAACAGAGAAAGAGGTAGAGAGAGTTAGGAGTAAGAGAACAATTGAGACAGAGTCCTGCTTGTGACCATCTCATACATAATCATCCAGAAACTTCCCAGCAGACATCACCTTACATTTCACTGGCCTGAACCAGGTCAATACTATCCCTAGATCAACTACTGATGAAGGGAATGGGGTCCTGAATGCTCGACTAAGAACAACCACAGTTCACCTCCTGAGACCTGGTACATTGCCACCTGAACAAAACTGAACATGTTTGGCAAAGAAGAAATGTAGGCAAATAACAATGCATGAAGGCAGAGCTGATGATAGTCAGCTGGTGGGTAATGCCGATGTGTTTTTTTGGCAGTGAAATCTCTCACACTTAGTTCAATATTTTGAAAATTACACCTAAATAAAAGGACTTTGGGGATTATCTATTCCAAATGTTTGTATGCCCTTCCAAAAGAAAATCATTGCACTGTCTTCGATTATAATATATATCCTACTGTAGGAAAAAATGCACAATGAGCTGCTGCCTGGAAATCGGGATTGAACTTTCACCTTCATTTTCCTGTGTTCCATTTTACCGTGTTTGGCACATAAAAGACACTCAGAAAATGTTTTCTGCTTGAATTAATGGAATAAACCTTCATTGAATAGGTGAGCAAACATAGGCCTATAGCAGAGAAATGACAAGTCCGAGGTCATTCAATTAGCTATTCCTAGACCTAGAACCACGACTTCATTCTTCTGACTTGTGCTTTGACTTTAATTTTCCTGTTTTCATGTGCTGCTTGTCCAAAGGAGGCACATGAGGATTTTTTTTGTGTACCCTAAAAATCAATTGCTCAGAAAACACTATGAAGACGGAGAAGTCTGTCCCTAAGATCATAGGTGGAGCCCAAAGGGAGAATAAAAAACATGACCTTAGAAGATAGAAATGCTCCTAGGAAGCTGAAGTTGTAGATGGGATTTATCTTGGTAATTAATAGAAATTCTTAAGAAATTAAGGGGCACCTGGGTGGTTCAGTTGGTTGAGCATCTGACTCATGATTTTGGCACAGGTCATGATCCCAGGGTAATGGGATCAAGATCCCTGTCAGGCTCTGCACTGAGCATGGAGCATTCTTAGGATTCTCTCTCTCTCTCTCTCTCTCTCTCTCTCTCTCTCTCTCTCTCTTCCCCCCCCCCGCCTCTGCCCCTCTTCCCCACTCATGCTCTCTCTCTAAAATTAAAAAAAAAAATTAAGAAACTAAGAATTAAGAGAAAGGGAATTTTCTTCTCACATGAAGAGCTCTGTCCCAAGCTCCAACTGTGCTTTGCTGGCACTTTCTGGCCAGCCTCCTGACTCTGAGTTGACCCTCCTGTTTGATATTTTTAAATGACTTCCCTGGAATGTGTGAACTATATTTGGGTTTTCCTAAGCCAGACAGTAGTGGAGGAGGATGAGAAGGGATGTGGGATGATTCTTCAACAGTCCTGTGTCTTGTCCAAACAGTCCCTTACTGGCAGAAGTGTGTTTGTTTTATGAGATCACAGATGATTAGCACGTTTAACATGCCATTATAACTGTCACAACCTGTAATGGGAGAATGTTTATTGGGGTCTATTTTAGATTGCAATTTGCTTTCAATAGAAAACATAGAAAACATAGAAAACAACTACATTTTACCACCTTGTAAGACACTAATAAGCTTTTATCTCTGGGTGGAAGGCTTTATTAAGAAACCCTTTCCCCTGTCCCTGTCCATATTCTACTTCTTTACCCCCTTGAAACAGGCTGTCTTCTGTGTGAGCCCCAAACTAGGTTGAACCAGGGAAATGGCCCTTCCAGAGTCATTACTTTCCCATTGTTTTCACTCAGTCACTTACCCAATGCTTCTAGAAAATCATGGTGACTGGGAAAGTCAGCGCTGGGGAACATGATGCTGTTGTTGGATTCAGAGTGTGGGATAGAATTTGGGTTCCCAGCGGGTAGAGGTCCATTTACAGAGAAGAGTGATTACCCAAGTCTTAGGTCTAGCTTCACATCTGAATAATGAACTATATGATGCATTCTACCCTCATTTCAAATAATGGCTTGGCTAATTAAAATCAAATTCCAATGAGCCCGTCTCATCAGCTAATATTCGGCTCAGAGCTGAATTTTTCTGCACTCAGAGAACTGAGGAATCCCCTACCTTTTCCAAAGCATTTGATGTGCAGTAAGTGCCTTCCCTTATTCTCCTCTAGGCTATCTTCCTTCTCCTTCTTTTGGTACCCCAAATCCAGTGTTTGCAAGGTACATCTGGTGCCAAGTGTTTACTTACTGTGCTCCCAGGTGCTAAGCATTCCTTAGAGGGAGTGCCTCCAGGGCCCCTGCTCTCCAGGACTTTCCTTTTAAGGGGTGATGACAGCCATCAACACAGAAGTCTCAGACTCTGGAAAGAATATTATCTCACTTCAGACATCCTTCATGCCCTGCCTGTGGCACTGAGCTACAAGAGTACTGGCAACAGAAGATGCCACTCGGGCCTCACCATTACAGACTCAGGAAAAATAAGAAAAAAAATAATCCATTTGGGTTTCAGGTGAGCACCGTGAAACCAACCATCGGTGAACAGATGCTTTGGATGCTTTTGAGTCACATCAGAGAATATCAGCCCAGTGTCCCAGCAAGTTTGGCTGGGATAGCATGGACTCCTCAGTCTCAGGAAGGGTCTCACATGCGGAGGGCAGTTTGGGGCTGGCAGGAAGCATGGGGGAACTGGGTAAAAGCATGGTGCCTGTGTCAGAGCCACTCTACCTTCCTATACACACTTGGCACCTGTTAGAAATGATAAAAGTAATATATCCCAGAAAACATAAGAAATCGGGACAGAACAATTACCACAGAAGAAAGAAAACTGCCAGAGCTACATGCCAGCTGCTAGCCTCAGTCCCTTCAGACCCAAATGTTTCACAGGCCAATTCTTTCACAGCTTTAAGGAGCAGGTGATTCCTGTACTATTCATACTGTTGCAACAAATGGAGAAAAACGAAGCCTTCCAAACTGATTTTATAGACCCTGCATAGTATTGATAATAATACCTGATAAAACATGGTTAAAACACACACACACACACACACACACACACACACACATACACACACCAATCAATCTTATGATTATGTATTTATCATAAGACCCCAAAATTCCAAAATAAAATGCTAGTACATAGAATCAAGTAGCATATTAGAAGATTAATTTATTACATCAAGGAATGTCAAGGTTTGACTATTATAAAATCTATCAATTTTGTTCCCCATGTCACTACATTGTTTTTACCATATTAGGTGAGGTATGGTGAGGCCAAATGAAGATCAGGAGAGAAACGAGAAAGAGTTTTACAGCTTTATTTTTTTGTGTGTGTATGTGTGTATTTTCTTTTAATGTTTATTTATTTTTGCGCGTGCGAGAGAGACAGAAAGACAGAGAACAAGCAGACAGAGAGGAAGACACAGAATCTGAAGCAGGCTCCAGGCTCTGAGCTGTCAGCACAGACCCCATGGGGCTCGAATTCATGAACTGTGAGATCATGACCTGAATGTAGTCAGATGCTCAACCGATTGAGCCACCCAGGTGCCCCAAGAGTTTCACAGCTTTGTAACTCACAGTTCCCTGGGGAACATAGCGTACTCATCAGGCCACTCGGGGGAAGCCCTGGGTAGGTCACAAGGCACAGAAGTGACCCGTGGGCAAGCAGCTTTATTGTGGGATCTGCAGGAAGGAGTGGGCAGGGCAGGCAGAGTTGGGGCGGGCTGCTTGAATAACCTCAGCTGGCTCTGCAGCGTCTGGACTGTGTGCGGGTTTCTGGCGCCTGGTCCTAGGGCGATTCACTGTATGTGATGGCCCAGAGTGTAAACGCCCCCATCCAGGAGGTGGTGGGGATGCAGACTTAATTAGCCACTCAAGAAGGGGAGCCAAAGGCCCTCTGGGAAGGGCCTTAAAACTGGGTCAAGATAGCATTTACTTATTTATTTATTTATTTATTTATTTTTAATACGAAATTTATTGTCAAATTGGTTTCCATACAACACCCTGTGCTCATCCCAAAAGGTGTCCTTCTCAATACCCATCACCCACCCTCCCCTCCCTCCCACCCCCCATCAACCCTCAGTTTGTTCTCTGTTTTTAAGAGTCTCTTATGCTTTGGCTCTCTCCCTCTCTAACCTCTTTTTTTTTTTCTTCTCCTCCCCCATGGACTTCTTGTTAAGTTTCTCAGGATCCACATAAGAGTGAAAACATATGGCATCTGTCTTTCTCTGTATGACTTATTTCACTTAACATAACACTCTCCAGTTCCATCCACGTTGCTACAAAAGGCCATATTTCATTCTTTCTCATTGCCACGTAGTATTCCATTGTGTATATACACCACAATTTCTTTATTCATTAGTCATCTAAACAACTATATTATCTAAGCAAAAGGAAGTAATAACGTATCATTTTAACAGATCTTAAAATGGTATTTAGGGGCACCTGTGTGGCTCAGCCGGTTAAGCAACTGACTCTTGGTTTCTGCTCAGGTCATGATGTCTCAGTTCATGAGTTCGAGCTCTGCATCAGGCTCTGTGCTGACAGTGCTGAGCTTGCTTGGGACTCTCTCCGTTTCTCTCTGCCTCTCCCCTGCTTTTTCTCTCCGTCTCAAAGTAAATAAATAAACATTAAAAAAGAAAATTAACAAAATATAATACCATTACTAATGAGAAAATAATAAAAGTGGAATAAAAATTAATAAAAATGATTAAGACCATTTAAATATTCTCTTGTCATGATGTTATGTGCAAAAGCCAGCATTAGACTTGATGAACAGACTGAGTTCTCATTAATGTCAGAAACAAGATAAAGATGTCTATTATCAACACATTTTTAATAATATTCTGAAGTATTATCCAACATATGGAGAAAAGAGAAATAGTGCCAATGTTAAAGTTGCTTTTGCAGGTGATGTAACTGTACACCTGGAAAATCCAAGATAATTATTAAAATATTAGAAGCAATAACAAAGTTTAATAGGAAGTCTGCTTACAAAATTAATATATAAAAACATATATTGGGGCACCTGGGTGGCTCAGTTGGTTAAGCATCTGACTTCAGCTCAGGTCATGATCTCATGGTTCATGGGTTCAAGCCCCGCATTGGGGTCTGTGTTGACAGTTCAGAGCCTGGAGACTGCTTCAGATTCTGTGTCTCTGCCTCTCTCTGCCCCTTCCCTGCTCCCATTCTCTCTCTCTTTCAAAAATAAATAAAACATTAAATATATATCTATATATCTATATATCTATATATCCGCTGGCAATCAGGTATAAGGTATAATAGAAAAACAAGACATCATTTCAAGTAACAACATCAAATATAGGAGAAATATCTGGGAATTAAATTTATAAATAAGTAAAATTGATACACAGAAAACTTTAAATTTTACTGAAGTTCACAAGATAATATTGATTAGATTGACATGCAGATGTCAAAATGAGAAAGTTCACTCATGTAAAAATTCTGTATACATGCCCTCTAAATCAATATGAATTTGAAATTGCAGTCAAAAACAAGATGGGAATTTGGGAAATCGATAATGATATTTTAAATTGAATGCGCAGGAATAACCTCTTTTAAAAAAAAAAGATGAATAGCAAAGTAAAATAAACTTTACTGAATACTGAAATTTCGAAATGTTTTTATTGGCACAGTAATAGATGGGTAGAGGCCAAACACTGTAATACAATGGTAAGAAATAGGCGTTAACGTAACTGCGGATTTTGCGAATGATAAAGATAGCGGGGGAAAGATATATCATTGAAATTATATTAAGACAACCTGTTATTCTTTAGAAAAAGAGATTAGTGGCACATTTATTAATGATTTGAATGTGAAAAGATGCAAACAGATGTGGATTTCTTTACACAATTGCGAAATGAAAGATATGACAAAAAAAAAAACAGGCAAGCATTAAAAAATTTAATCTCTTTGGGCACTTGGGCGGTTCAGTCAATTAAGCGACTGACTCTGGGTTTTGGCTCAGGTCATGATCTCATGGTTCATGAGATTGAGCCCCATATCAGGCTCTGTGCTGACATCTCTCTCTCTCTCTCTCTCTCTTTCTCTCTCTCAAAATAAATGTAACCAAAAATTAATCTCTTTGATGCCTTTAAGGTAAAGATAAAAAATTATCATATAAGTCAAATCATAAAAGAAGTGACAACCCGAAAAATATTTACAATGCATTAATAAAGGATTAGTTTTCTATACATATAATATTAATTTTCTCTCTATATACAGATATATGATTATTTTAAGTTGATAAGAGAAAGAGCAATCTTTTACAAAATGGGAGTTCAATTAATTCTATTTGTAATAATTTCTTCTGAAGGGATATTCACATGAGTATGCAAAGCAGTGTTTAATAGTAAAATAGTTGTAGTGTTATTTTTAACCAAAGGGAGGAAGGAGGACAGGAAGGAGGGAAGCAGGGAATTGAGGGAATGGGGAGAGACAGGGACACGGAGATGGGAGAAGAAACTTTAAGAGATTTTCTTTCATTTAGGAATTGGCTCTAGATAAAGTCTTTCTTAGAAAAATAAAATATTTCTTTCTCTTTAAATCCAAATATGGTATCTGACAGGCTTTGGGATTTTTCAAATTTCTAATAAAAAAAGGTTTCTATTTTTATACTCCATACTCCCCTTGTATTACAAAGGTTTCAAAGCAGCATAAAATGATAGGTAAATTCAGTGAAATATATAAGATAAAAAGTCACATCAGTAAAAATAGAGAAAAAAAATGAGAAAGCAAGCCCAATGAGCAAATACTATTGGCAAAAGGGCCCATGTTTTTGAATTATTGTTTTACAGTGTAAGAGTTTCTTCATGTTCCAGGGGAAAAAAAAGAGCATAGGAAACAATCACAATATACAATTTTTTTTTATGATGAACAAAGATTACCTTTAGTCTTGAGTTTCTAAGAACTTCTTGCATGGATTTTTAGATCACTTACTTTTGAATCTAGGGTACACTGGAGAATGGAGCAAAATGCATTTTCAACAATATTACCCCTATAATATATACTGTAGCAGGTTAAAATTGAATAAACAATTCCAGATATTTCCATGACTGTTTTCAAATGCACATATGGCACATATGATCCTGCAGGAATGATGGATACAGAGGAAGTGTTTTAAGCCCTGAGAACCCACAAAGCATAATGATTTAAACATTGAACAGTGTCTGGATCCAACTGCCAGGGTTGAGATCTCCACTCCACCACCTAATACGAAATCTTTGGAAAGTTGCTTAACCCCTTTATGTCTCAGTTTCCTTTGTTTTGTTTTGTTTTGTTTTGTTTTGTAAAGCAAGAAGAGGGATACCTGGGTGTCTCAGTCAGTTGAGCATCTGACTTTGGTTCAGGTTATGATGTCATGGTTGGTGAATTCAAGCCCCTCATCTGGCTCTCTGCTGTCAGTGTGGAGCCTGCTTCAGATCTTCTGTCTCCCTCTCTCTCCCTTCCCCTGCTTCAGCTCTCTGTCTCAAAAATAAATAAACATTCAAAAAAATAATTGCTAACTCATGAGATCGTGATGATTAAACTCGTTAAAATATGTAAAGTGTAGATCACTATATGGTATACAGGAAGCATCAAAGTAGTGGTAGCAAAGAAATGAGGTATTCTAGCATAATAATTTTAAAATCATATTCAGAATGCAAAAAATTGGAAAAGATTTTAAAAAACCTCTATCTTATTTGCCAAGATGAATAATAGTTCCCTTTAATTTTTGCACATTAAAAAAACAGTCAAATTCTAGATAACAAATATGCAGATAGTTATTGTACATTAATTCAGATTTGTTCTTTCGTTTTCCTTCTATAAATCCATCACTTCTGTGTATTTGTATGATTCATTTTGTGGACAGAAAGGAGCTGGGTGTTTACAGGTGTGGAAAGGCATTTCTACCAGGACAGCAGGAGTCCAGCTGGCACATTTAGAAGCATGACCTTTCTGTCCTTGGCTTAGAATTCAGAAGAAAGAAAGTTTCAAAGTGAATCACCAAGAAGCACTTTATAGAAACAGAGTAGCTTTGTTACTTAGGGAATAGCTTTCCAGTGGATCCTGGAAGAAATCTTTTCTCTGCCCACTGGATTTCTGGGTAAAGACTAGTTTTCATTAGGAAGTGACCCAGACTGTGTGCCTGGAAGATTCAGGCCAGCCCACCACAGAGACCTGTGGTCCTAGTGAGGTCAGGAAACTGTGTTTAAAGTGGTTAAGTCACATCTGGATAAACATGTGAACCATCCAGCCATTTCTGTGTGGTCCAGAGGCCAGGGCTGAGTTCCTTAGAGCAATTACACATGCCTAGGTCATACTCTAGAGATAATGACTTAGTTGAAATGTTTTAGAATTTTTAAAAAGTCTCCATGAGGTTCTTACGTGTTTCTCCCAACTGAGGATCACTGCCTTAAAAAAATAGAGGCTCCACATTCACATCCCATTGTTGCAGGTGGCCAGAGGGGAAGTTTAGCATTCAGCACTTTTATAGATATCACTCAGATTTTTAGCCAGATACATGCCATCCTTTAAAATCTGGATAGTTATGGGCCACCTGGGTGGCTCGGTCAGGTGAGCATCCGACTTGGGCTCAGGTCATGATCTCACGGTTCATGGGTTCGAGCCCTGTGTCGGGCTATGTGCTCACAGCTAAGAGCCTGGGGTCAGCTTCAGATTCTGTGTCTCCCTCTCTCTCTGCCCCTCCCCTGCTCATGCTCTGTCTCTCTCTGTCTCTCAAAGATGAATAAACATTTTTTAAAAATTCTTTTAAATAAAAAAAAATCTTGATAGTTGTCTCAAATCCTCAGTACAAATCCCACAGAAAAACCATTGTTTCACTGAGAGTTCTTCCAATTTGAGGGATATGATTTTTGCCTGGTGACCCTTGGCCTTCAGCTTCAACTTCTGCTGAAACCACTCAGTCCACAGCTCATGCCCTCCCACTTGCATCCCAAATCAAACCATGTGTACAGCTAAGTTCCTGTCCTTATTTTTCATGGAAAACCCCTCACAGACTGTTGTGTGTTTCTCAGAATTATAGATGTTTCGTAGAAGGTGAGACGGAGTCAAGCTGCAATAAACCAATTACTCTCTGACTGAATAAACATCCCTGATTGTAAGAAATGATGGCCTTCGATGCTTCCCGGACTCTACCAGACATCCATGTCACTTGTCTTCTTCTCTCCTCTGCCTTGCTCTGACTCCGGATTTACCATTCATTTTTAAAATTAACTTTATTAGTTTATTTCTCATAAACCAAACTGTACTCACTTAAAGTACACAGTTGGATGAGTTTTGACAATTGTATATATAGTAAAACCACTGATGCAATTGAGATGAAGAATGTTTACATCACCCACAAAAGTTTCCTCACCCCCTTTTACAGTCCAACCTCTCTCTTCCTGAAGCTTCCTGTATTCGCTACATGCAGGTGACTTCCTGAAATATAGATTGGTTTGGATTTTCGAGAATATTCTAGAATTTTCTAAAAACATTTTAATATTTTGAATTTTTCTTCTGTGCCTGGCTCCCTTCAGTCAGTATAATGATTCTGAGATTCACCCATGATTTTTGTTTGTTTGTTTGTTAATGTTTAATTATTTATTTTGAAGGGGGGGGATGGAGAGAGAGGGAGAGAGAGAATCCCAAACAGGCTCTGTGCTGTCAGTGCAGAGCCCAACGTGGGGCTTGACCTTACAAACTGTGAGGTCATGATGTGAGCCAAAATCAACAGACGCTTAACTGAATGAGCACCCAGGCACTCCAAGATTCACCCATATTTACTCCTGAGACTATAAGTAGTAACCCATTGTATGGATTGACCACATTCTGTCTATCCATTCAGCAGCTGATGAACATTTGGGTTGTTTTTAGTTTGGAACTAATGCAGTACAAGTCCCACAAATGCTGAAACATTTGTGTGCAAGCCATTGTGTGGACATATGTTTTGTTTATCTTGGGCAAATGCCTAGATGTGGAATGGCTGGGTCATATGATTAACATATGCTTTACTAAGGAAATTGCCAAAGTGGTGTATGTTCTATGACATCATCAGCAGTGTATTAAAGATGTAGTTTTACTACATCTTTGACAATAATTGGCGGTGTCAGGTTTTGGGGCAGGGGGCTTGTTGTTGTTTTGTTTTAGGACTAAAATGGGTATGTAGTAGAATGATGCAGTTTTTTCAGTTCTAGAATTTACATTCTATTCTCTTTTATATTTTCTATCTCTTCGCTAAGAGTCCTGTTTTGTATTCATTACACGTGCATTCCCCTTTGCCTTGTTATATTCATGTATAATGTGGCTTAACATCCTTATCTGATATTTCTAACATGTGGGACTTCTCAGGATGAGCCCCTGTTCCATGTTTTTTCCCTAGAGAGTGAGTCTCATTTTTTTTAAATCAAGTAATGTTAGAGTATACCAGACCTTATAAACGTTATTTTATGGTAATTCTGTAGTCCATTAGTTGTTCTTGAAGATTGTTAATATTTTTTCTAGAAAATAACTAATTTGATTACATTCAGACTTAATATGCTCTTTCTCACCTACAGTGGGTGCAGCTCAAAGCTCAGATGACATCTTTTAGCCTTAGCAGAAAGCTGTTTTGAATCTGCTGAAACCTGCACTTGTCAGGGACCAGCCAGAAACTCAGGCAAAGTTTATGTAAGAAATTCGGGACTCTCTTTTGTGTTTTTCTCATTCCCAGGTCCCTCTTTGCTTTTGGTGGCTGGAGTAGCTCCTGTGCTTCCCTTTTGCTGTTCAGGACAGACAGATAGCTGCTTTTTGGTCTCCCTTTCAAAATCTGTCTGCTTTTGTTCATTTTCAGTGCCTTCAGGTGGTCATTTTTTGTAAGATGTTCAATATTTCTTGTTTGTTACCTGTGGGTGGGTCAGTTTGTTAGGGGCGTGTGCCTTTACACCATAAGGAAAATTCTTTTTCATTTGTTATGATAAGAAGATAACTATTCCTCGCAGCATTTTTTTGCATCATTCCCACCCATCCTTTTAAGGTCTTACCTTCCACCCTCAAGTGACGGATGGTGTTTTCCAAAATAAAAATAGTCCTATCCTTAAGACAAATTTGGGTGTCAGCTGTTAAGATAGATGATCTTTCTTTCCTTCTTCTCCTTTTTTTGGGGGGGGGGGGTAACCCAGCCACAGAGGCAATAATTCAAGATGAGAGCATAGATAGGTAAGCTTGGGGCAATAAACACAAGGAAGACTGAGCATGGAACACTATAAAGCATTCTATATTTCTGCATACTATAGTCAGCTAAAAAAAAAGACAAAGAGAGAACAGTAAATGAAGCCCAAAGAAGAAAGTTAGCAATAACCTTAAGGAAGATATGCAGCGCAAAGTACAAAGTGGCTGTTTGAGAACTGAAGCCAAGAAAGCCCCTGTAATTGGATAACTGGATACCACGTAAGTGCAGTGGGGTCTGCCATCTATAACCAGGTGAGGGGCGAATGACATAGGCATAGATCAGAACCCTGAGTCCTTTGCAATGAGATGACTATTCCCAACTCTTTAGCAAAAGGAGAGATTGAAATGAAACCAAAATGACATCATTCCAGTATGACTGGGATGAGTCAAAGTGCTGAAAAACTTTGTACATTTTGTAATATGGTCACCTACTGATAGTCTGTGTTTGCTTCTTCCTGGCGTTTGAGAGAAATAATCTTATTCCTGTCACTGTCATGCTGTGCATGCAGGCATGTCTTATCCTGGGGGCTCAGAAGTTACCGTACACAAATGACTCCTGAGAGGTGGTAGAGGGAGACCCTAGGGACACTCCCAGAAAATAAGGTTTCTGCCTGAAAATTAAACTGTTTAACAACAGGTTTCCTGGGCCAATCCAACGATTACTTTATTAGTGATGTTAAAATGTATATATAGTCCTCTTAGACTCCCCGGGGTCTCTTCACTGCATGTGAGCTGCTCTCTTTCCTCTGTATTCAGTCCCTTGGATCTAAACATCTCTTCCCATAGATATTATTCTAAAAACAATATCCTCAATCTCATATCTTCTTCTAACCTAAACTCCTTCCATTCTCTCTCATTCTTCTTTGTCAAGCTACTTGAAAGAGTAATTTTAAAGTTTGACTTCTTTGTCTTCTAGTCACCTCTTGGTTCATTAAAAAGTATTGTGAAGTATTTCAAATATTCAAAAATAATATATGTAATTTTCAAAGGAGCTATGAATATTAATACCTGTGAAGCCTCTGCCTATCATAAGAAATAGCAACACCCTGGGAGCCCTTTGTGCATTTATCTGCAATGGACTCTCTCTTCTGCCCATTTTGGGGTTCCATTATTCTGATTTTTGTGTTTTTCATTCACTTCCCTCTATATCCTTTAATGATTTGTTGATTTTTTTGTAGATTTTCAACTTTATATAATTTATGTCATGTATTTTTCCATGCTGATATTTCCTGTCAGTCTTTTAGTAAGAGTTATTTGTTTTAAGTGGCTGTAGCATTTGTTTTCATTGGTGTATAATACTCCATCCCATGACTATAGTTTAATTAATTTTTCCATTCTTTGAATGACATTCGAAGTTCTTATTTTATCATTTATAAAAATTTTGTCTTTACATGTTTTTCTTAGGAGATCTTACCTACTTTTATAACTTTTAAATACACCCCCAAATTTTAATTTTCCTATTTTGGGACTCAAATAATTCAAATTCAACTGGAAATTTCTGTTTGGGTATCTCCCAAGCACCCCATAGTCTTAATCTTTGATTCCTCCTTAATCTACAGCCTGCATTTATTTGTTTTTAAAGTTTATTTATTTGTTTTTGAGAGAGAGCAAGCAGGGAAGGAGCAGAGAGAGAGAGAGAGAGAGAGAGAGAGAGAGGAAGACAGAGAATTCCAAGCAGTCTCCATGCTGTCAGCACAGAGCCTACCGTGGGTCTCAAACTCACGAACCATGAGATCATGACCTGAGCTGAAATCGAGAGTCAGATGCTTAGCTGACTAGACACCCAGGCATCCCAATCGTCAGCTTGCATTTAACTGATTATTAAATCCTGAAAATTTTTACCTGCAAAATATTCGGGAGTCCATTCCCTCCTTGGCAACTCTACTACGACTCTTCAAGTTTAGTCTTTCATAGTTTCTTACTTGGGCTGTTGAAATAACCACCAGCGAGTTTCTGTGCTCTGCTGCCTGCTCTCTTAGTTACATGATTGATACACCTACCAGAGTGAGTTATCTAAAGCACAATTTGACCATTTCACTTCCTAATTCTAAATATCTCTTGGCTTTGAGTCACCTCCACTGTGAACAGGCACTTCACAGATTCCTCATTCTGATCTTATCTTCTATTCCTCCGTGTGTATGCTTTACACTCCAAAGAACCAAAGATCTTAAGGTTCTTTTAATCCACTATGTGATTGTCTTCCTCCAAGTCTTGCATATTTGTTCCCCCTGTGTATCATGGCTGGCCTGGTGCTTTTCTTCATTAAGAAAGCTTTTGTTACTCAAGAGTCAGCTCAGGTGATACCTTCTTACTGTATCCTGTTCCTACACCTTTCACAGACTTCAATTTGTTGTTAGTGTATAAGTCTATATTTTCTTCCAGAATATTTAGCAAACAGAATACCTTATATTTGCTTTTTATATACTGAGCCCTTGGTACAGTGTCCAGCTCCTAGTATTTTCTCAAAATCAAAATGGGACTGTTGACCTGAAATCAAGGTCAAAGTATTTCATCAGACCCTATCACTGTGGCCTGAATAAAATACCCCTTGAGACAACCAATCTTCTTTACCTTGATTTTTAAGCAAGTTTCTGATGTCTAATTAGTTTTCTTAGTACCTTAGACTAGATAACAACTGGTCTCTATAAAGAGCTACATACTATTGTAAACTGAGTGCGCTGGTACCAGTTTGTTCACCCATTTAGTCAGTGTTTCCAGTTACTAATGGTAAATAACACTCCTGTCCCCAAATTAATGGTGTAAACCAGCAACCACTTTACTGTGCTCATGGATTCTGAGGACCAGAAACTCAGACACAACAGTGGGGATGTCATGTGTCTGCGCAATAATGCCATAGTCTTTAGCTGGAATGCTTTAAACAGCTGGGGGCTAGAATCAACAGGGGTCTTCTTCACTCACATGTCTGGTACCTGGCGTAGGAGTGCTGACAATACTGACTCCATATTTGGACCTCTATGTTGTTCATATTCAACTGATGACATCTTTTGAGGCTAGGTGTTATGGACCCCTTGAAGATTAATATAGGCTCAATTAGAAATGTCTGCCAAGGCCAGAATGTGGGGAGGCTTGCTTTGGCCTCCCATGAATCTATCAGAGATAACACCGTATTACCCTTTTCTGATGCACAGGTGGATGCCACCAGATCTAATCAAAGGTCATCTGTCAATTAGGTGTGTGTGAACTCTTTGATCTCACTACATTGCCCTTCTGCACATCCTCTCGCTCTCTAAAGTCTGTGGACATAGGTCTGGACTTGGTGGAGAATAACCGTACAGTGCCTGGATCGTCATCCACCTGATCCCCTTGTGGCTAAGTTATCCTGAATAAAACTCCATGTGAACTGTATGGAGTAGCCTGCTTCATTTTCTCATCTCAACATGACTTGTCAATGTGGAGGACAGCTCCTCCTCCTCCAGCTTCTAACCCCTAGGCTGGAGTCCTTGAAGTCTCAAAAGACCTGCACATGGCATCTCTAAGTGGCTCAAGTTTCTTGCAGAATAGTCACTGAGACCTGAGAGGGAGCCTCTCCAGGAGAATTATGTGGACGCTGCCTGGTCTTCTGTAACTTGTCACATGGAATCATTTCTGCCAAACATGACTGGTTGAAGCAACAGTAACTGCATCGGTCTGATCTTCTGAGTACTAATAAAGTATGGCATCTATACATCTGAGATAGATGACCAGACTCATACATGGAGCTGCTTTCAAGAAGCTCTGAGTGCCCAGCTGGCATCCTTAGCCAGTGTTCCTCTTAAGGAGGAAGGAGTTCCCCAATCAGGAAGAATGAGTGGTTTCTTATTTATCTGGTCTATTTGGGACAGGTGCTGTTACTACACATTAGTAAAAAGAACACATTTCTCAGTTTCAAGGTACCAGGCTTATTTGTTTCAGGGGTATCCCTAACCTTTAAGATTGTTGATCTGGGAATAAACATGACATTTGTGATGCATCTCAGGGGCTCCCTGTGGAGAAGAGACTGTGAGGATATTACTCCTATGATCCCAAGCAGTCATTTCTCATGATTCCATTCTTTTTTCTCTCCTTTTTTATCAGTCAAGTTTCTCTGGGTCTTAGAGAAACAACACATCGCTCCAGAGAACAAGATATTTTCCATAAATGAAGGCTTCACCCTGTGCCAAAAGACACCATGTTTTGGAAAGGGTCCTTCACTCAGTTAACACTGGCATTTAGCAGGTG
Source organism: Acinonyx jubatus (assembly GCF_027475565.1). Taxonomy (NCBI): domain Eukaryota; kingdom Metazoa; phylum Chordata; class Mammalia; order Carnivora; family Felidae; genus Acinonyx; species Acinonyx jubatus. The sequence goes on from NC_069382.1 coordinate 41,096,529, forward strand.
AGATTGCCTGGAGTTTCTGGGCCCAGCCCCTGCTCCTCAGTCCCCACTTAGGTCTTGCTTTGTCACTCTCCACACCTGTTCCCTGTCAACACCACCACTGCTCATTCCTTTCCAAGAGGTAAACAGTGCCCTCTCCACGTGGCTTCCTTCTGGTCAGAGATAAGTGTATTGTCCCGATCCGTAAGAGGATGGATTAAGGGTAGCTCATCTGAAAATACAGACCATTTTGACATCTTGGAAAAAATTTTGTTGTGTACTTCCCAACTCCCCAGATATGCAGGCTTCTTTTGGACCTGCACTGAGATCTCTGAGCTTTTCTTCTTGGTGGCTCCTTTGCTATTAAAGGTACATCTGTTGCTTGCCATCCTGCCTCAGTGCCAGGCCTCTGAAGAGGCCACCATGTCAAAGCCTACTCTTAGCCCGGTGCCCTTGTTCTCAACATTCTTCCCTCCCTAGTGACGTACTTAATGGTTTTCCCACCTGGTTCTTTGGGAACTAGTTCAACAATTATGGGAGCATGGCAGAAGAAGCAAAGAAGAAATATCCCTTCCTACCATAGAAATTTTAGTGCGCCAGAAAGGACAGGCATTCTAGAACTCAGGATGTAAGCCGTTTTGTTATGGAAAAGTCCTAATTTGTTTTGATTTTGGTGTGTGTGTGTGTGTGTTTCTTTTCTTTTCTTTTCTTTTTTTTTTTTTTTTTTCCTGTTGGCTTCTATCTCCATAGTTAATGTTCTACTTCAGAGCAGGGGTGCTGGTACTGCGGTGTCGCTTGAAAGGAGGGGGAGAATGAAAATCTGGTTAGCAATTCTTAGGCACCTAAGTGAGCAGATCTCTCCCCTGGCAATTGGCTTCTGCTGTCAGGGGTTGGCTGGGCCTGTGGTGCTGTGACTGCAGGACTCCAGGCCCCCTGCTTTGGTTTCCAAATGGGATCATCCGCGGGCAGCTAAGCTGCTGCCTTTTGTCAGACTCTCTCAGTGCATCCTTTACAGATAAGTGGGCTGCAGCTCAGCCATATGGGCCGCTAATGGTGTAGCTGCCCCCACAGAGCATTGCGCTCAGGGCTGAGGGAAATGGGCGTGTGAACAAATGGTGCCTGACATGAGAAGACAGTGCATTGTTTGTCTGCGGAGCTCCCTGGGGCTTAAGTACATATTGATGGAAGCCAAACAGAATGTCTCAGAAATCCTACCTGCCACGGACCCAAACCTGCCTGCTCTGAACTTAAGCTGTTGAGTGTTTCATGCCACCCTCCCTGGGGATTAAATACTTTGGTTGTTCAGGAGGGTACTTAAAAGCGATGACTCTGGCGCAGGAGTGAGTTGGCATACTCCCTGCCATTTCCCCACAGCATGGAATTTTCTGAGCCTCAGTTTCCTTATTTGTGAATCAAGGATGCTAATACCCATCTTAGAGGGTCGTTATTGTGATTACTTGAGAAAATATATGTAAAGCACTTTTCATGATGCCTGGTAAATAATCCTGGGCTTTGTAGTCAGACAGACCTAGTAGTGATACTAGCTCTGCCATCTACCAGCAGTAGAACTTTGGGAAAGACATAATGTCTTAGAGGCTCAGTTTATTTGTCCGTTTAATGGCTTAACAATCATTTCTTAGTCAGTTGCACTGGAATTAAATGATAATTATGAGCATAGGAAAATATCTAGCACCTACTAGAGGCATAAAATGCCTTTTCCCTTCCTTTATCTGCCACAGCCTGCTCGCACTCATCTGGTACCTATGTAGGAGATGATTTCCCCTGTCCCCATCACCAGTTTATCAAGGCCAATGAGGATTTGCCTATCAGGCCCTTGCTGAAGATTCCATGCATTCAGTTCACAGTTGCAGTCAGGAATGGATTTTTCACCTGAGGTGGCAAGAAGAAAAGGTGCATCAATGTGGAGCCTTCAAACTATATGTTCACAAAGACCAATAACCATCCGGGAAAGGCACGAGCTGTGGACTTACATGTGTGATAAGTTACAGATTCACCTCCTTCCTTCCAGACCGCCACAGTGAGCTCAAAAGAGAATGTATGAAAGTCGTTTCCCTCTGTTTAAAAATAGGGGACCTAGGCTGTAGAATATAAACTAGCATGTAAGCTATTCCTAAAGGGAAGAGGCATTTGATGAGAGAAGAAAAAGATGGAATCAAAACGAAACGGAAACAAAGGAAACCCAAGGGCAGTGACTGAAACAGAATGTTACAGAAAGAGTTCAAGTCTGTGGAGGCAGATAAATGAGCTCTGTGGCAAAGATAGGGCAACAGGGAAGAAAGAGGGAAAAAGCTGGACCAAGTAACACCTCTTTGTACCTGCTAGTATCCTGCTTAGGTGATCAGCTCTGACATGGAGCAGGATTTCTCCCTCCCCACCCCCCCCCCCCGCCCGGCCCCAGAGAAGGGGCCCTGCCACCCAGGGTCCTTCATTCAGTGAGCTTCTACCAAGTCAGCCAGGCTTCCCAGGGTCTGGAAAGACCCTGGCAGAGAAGGCCTGAGGTGTCCCATATGTCTCTGTGCCACTGATGAGGTTGAGTGCTGGAAGGCTACGTCAAAAAATTCTGTGGCTGTACCTCAAAGCAGGATACCAGAGCTGGAGGTGCTTGAGGAAGGAGTCTGGTAATGATGAAAGTCAGGACACCGAGCCACCGTCTTGGGCATTCCAGGATTGTCACAGTCAAGGTCAGAGCTCTGACCAGGTGCTCTGGGCACCATGGAGCCTTTCACAGCTGTTATTTACATCTGATGCTTCAGTGTACCCGAGACTCAGCAGTTGGGGAGAGAGAGCTGCAGAATTATTGCTTATATTTTTCAGATGGGAAAAGCAAGTATTGGCTTATTAGAATCATAGAGTATTAGAAATGGAAGAGATCTTGGTTATAAATGCTTAGCAAAGGGATTTGCAATGGCTCACCATAAACAGAGATATCCATATATACTGAAGCTGTTAACAAAGAGTGAAAAGGTGAAAGGGACAGAACAAAAGAGAGACATAAACAAACTCAAAACCCAAACTCCTCTTTAAAATCTGCAGCAACTGAAGCTTAAGCTTCCTAGCAACCAAGACAAAGAAAAACAAATGACCTCCAAGAGCACCTGATCCAACCCCTCATTTTATGGATTAGGAAATGAAAGTCTATATTATTTTTAAAAGCTTTTCATCAATGAAATGTGTTTCTGTAGTTTCTGTAGCTAAGCATGGAATTATTTCCACTTTAATGTTTCAGATTGATTTTTTTTTCAAATGGGCTTTTTCAGGAGGTACTGCTGACCTCCCAAAAACCAATTATGCATCAGAGCAGTGCAGAGTGCTACATGGAAAGTTAACCTTCAAGGAGCTATAACAGTTCATGCAGCAAGAAAACAGTGTCCTTACCACAAATGCCATTCTCCTTACTGTCTGTGAAGCACATATTCTAGAAGCCCTCTCTGCTTCTTTCAGTCAAATCACCCCAGAGCCCTACATCCTTTTATTCTCACCATATGGCCCTGATTTCCCCCAGCTCTCCACTTTCGCTCATGGTTGTTAGACATAGGGCAAAGTGACAGGGGTCTCACAAGAACCATGGCTTGGTATTGATTATCTGTTGAAACTTAGCCCAGGAGTTGGGCAGTCAATTTAGCAGGTCTTCCAGCAAGTCAGAGAACAGAGTCCTTCCACCTGATCCTTGCTGGTACACCGGATAAAGAATGTTGCCTCTGGACATTTTTGAGGGGCATCAACCAGACTGATGGAGACCTGAAGACTCTGAGGCAGGAGGGAGGAAAATCTCACTGGGAGAGAGCCCTGTTGTATCACTGAGGTGATGGGAACTGTGACCCTCAGCTGCTAGCACTATGAAGAAGACTCTGGAGTAAAACAAGGACTTGCCATGCATTCTGCACCCATGAGACTTCCTACCCAAGGCAAGGCATTGGATCTGCTCTGTCTCACCCACTTCTTACCCCAGCTGGTATTGTAGCAACCAGCTCTGCATGGGTCTCAAACACCTTTACATGAGTACAACCTAGCAGAATCTCACTTCACCCCTGTTCCAGGTGCGCCTTGCTCCCTATTTCAGGGCTTCTTGGCCTTGTAATTGGTATGTATGACCTGTGGGGTAAAAGTTTCACCAGAGAGGGATAGGGGCAATTTATAGCACTTCTTCATGGATGGTTCTCAATGACACAGCAACCAGTCATGTTAATGATGACTCTTTCATCAACGTGGTTTGGATTGTCTCTCTTCCCTTCCCCTCCTCCTTGTCCTTACTCATCTGTCCTGTTGTGTAAAGTTCCCTGGTGAGTTAAAAGCATGAACACCTCTGCTTCAGGCTCCACTCCTTGGGGAACCTGAGCACTGACAGGTACTCCCCTGCAGCCATTTCTTCCTGCTTTCAAGTACACTAGACTGGACTTGCTGCTCAGGATCACTGAACCAAGGAGGTAGATTCTATGGTAGGCTTGACATTTAATTTTGGCCACCTGGAATTGATTTGCTTTCTTTTTTTAAAAAGAAAGAAATTCTATTTTCTTCTGGCAGTCATCTCTTCTCCACTCCTTGTTATGCAGATTTATTGAAGTTCTTTTCAAGTATGGCTCAAGGACATGTGGTTGGGATCCAACCAGTCAGAACACTGTATACCCCGGACTGGTGGGTGATCAAGGATGGTCACATGATCCAAACTGAGCCAATGACATACCATAAGAACATTTGCCAGGACTATTGGATAAGAGGCATTCTTTCTTTCCACTGAACTGCAAGGCCTGAACCCAGAAAATGTAGAAATAGTGATGCTTCAACCATCTTGCTAACCCAAGGGGAAAGCCATCTCCTGATGATGGATCCAACATAGAGAAACCAGAGCTCAGAGAAATCAGAATCTGGTGACATAGTTTGACCACAGTCCTCGTTCCTGCCCTCCCCATCAAGCTATAGTGGAGGCCCTTGACTTTTAATTTATTTGAGTCAAGAAATTCCTTATTTGCTTAAGCCTCTTTTTTGTTTGTTATTATTGTTCATTTGCAACATAAGGAATCTCGACTGATTGAAGGTGCAAATTTGCAACTAATGGATAAATAAATCCTAAAGATCTAATGCATGGTATGGTGACCATAGACAATAATACTGTATTGTAAACAGCAAACTTGCTAAAAACTAGATCTTAAATATTTCCACCACACACAAAAAAATGATAATTATGTGACTTGATAGAGGTGTTAGCTAACATTAAAATGGCAATAATATTATAATATATAAATATATCAAATCAACCCATTATTCACCTTAAACTTACACAGTGTTATATATTGCAGTTAAAAAAAATCTTGACTGATATATGAAGTTCTTCCTGCCTCGTATTCCTTATTTTTATGGCCCATTTTGGTTGTCACCACAATAAGGTTTTCTAAGATTTATGTGTATTAAATGTTGAATATATAAAAAAGAATATTTGTAAGATTTAAAGAATAGTCACAAATACAAACTCTCAATTATTTGCCACCCAGTTTAAGAAAGAAAACATGACTGTTTAAAGTTCTCCATAGAAGGAGGGAAACAAACTATAAGAGACTCTTAAGGACTAAGAACAAACTAAGGGTAGATAGGGGGTGAGGGAGATGGGAAAGTGGGTGATGGGCAGGGAGGAGAGCACTTGTTGGGATGAGCAGTGGGTGTTGTATGGAAACCAAATTGACAATAAATTATATTTTTAAAAATTTTAAATAAATAAATAAATAAATAAATAAATAAATAAATAAAGTTCTCTGTAGCCTCTCCTGGGTTCCAAACCTTTCTCTACACCTTAAGAAGTAGCCACCATCTTGAATTTTGTGTTAGATTCCTTTGCTTTTCTTTATAATTTTATCACATGTTTATATCTCTAAATAATTTATCCTGGTTTTGTATAATTTTTAACTTTATGTAAATCTGAACATGGTATATATATTCTTCTTTGACTTGCTTTTTAAACCTGACATTATATTCTGGATTCCTTGGTATTGTTGAATGTAGTTACAATACATTTATTTTAATGTTGTATGCATACACTACAGTTTTTTTCCTACTGTTAGCAGACATTCTTATTTCTAGATTTTTCTGTTTGATATAACAAAAAACTCTGATAAGAACATTCTTACACATGGGTCCTCATGCACATGTGCATAGGTTTTTTTAGGGTTTTTATGTAGGAGAAGAAGCTTTCTATTAAATTTATCTGAAATCTTTTATTTGCTAGATAAGTACAAATTGTTCTTTAGATTCATTTTACTAGTGTACAAATTCATAAACCATAAATAAGTATAGTTTTTTCCATAATTTCTCCCAAACGCAATATTATCAGAATTTATTGTTTGCCAATAATGATGGCTGTGAAATTGTATCTCTTGTGTGGTTCCAACTTACATATATTTTTTTCTGATCAGTAATAATGCTGAAATAATAGCCACATCATAAGGATTTGATCAATGTTTCTGCTAAAGGTAAAAAATATACACTATCATCTTTTATTTTAAAGTCAACACTTGACAGATACATTTGATTGATTAATGAGAAAACCAACAAAATAGTGAAGCTGTTCAAGAGAATTGGCGAGAAGGAAAAATTTGTAGTGGTTTATGCTTGGATGAGGTGGTCAGATTTCATGCAAAACTATTTAATATCCTTTGGTGTAATAAAACTCCAATTTGGGGAATTATCCCTCCTTTTATACAGAAATAATTTGCAAAAAAGGTTTTTCGTTGCATTTCCATCTGACAAATATCATTTTCATTGCTATAATTTTTCATAAATTATCATCTCTCCTACAGAGTTGAAAACTACCTTAATCAATAGTAAATAACAAGTCAAACAAAGAACAACATTCCAAGAGGAGACATTGGACCAATTTTTCTGTGAAAAACAAGATAACAAATATTTAGGGCTTTTTGGACCATATGGTCTCTGGTGAGACTATTCATCTCAACCCATGGCAGCAACCATAGAAAATGTGTAAGTAAATGTACATGGCTGTCCCCATCAAATTTTATTTATCTACAAAGAAGGTGATGGCAGTGTCTGACCTGTAGGCAAAGTTTTCAGACTCCTGATCTGGAGAAGCAGAATCCACAGGTGGGCCTGACAGAAAACATTCAAAAAGAACATTCAGTAATCCTTTGGTCTATTTTTATAGTTTACATAATTGTCTTAAAAGTTTCCCTTTTGATCATAAATAATCTCGAAAGATTATTCTCGACCATGGAAAAGCTGATCTCATTGTGTTGGTGCTTAATTCATTTACATAATTGCAGTAAAAAGTGTTAATTTACATATATAAGACACTTTTTAACGCTGTCAGCAAATCTAGGGTCCCCTGGTATTAAGCAACTTGTAAGGCCAGAAAATTAACTTTTGCCTGGAGAAATGGGATTGTTGCAGTATTTCACAGATGCTTTTCATTGTTATTTTCTCTTCTAATTTGAAGCCACGGAATCAAACTCAAGACCTTCATCTCTACCAGTTTCATCTGCAATATGTATAAATATGGGCGAAATCCGCTCTCCTTTACTATGGTTTCTGGCCAGAGAGCAGCCTTTCCTTACCACCTATATAGATAGGAAGGTTTGAGCCAGGGTCAGAAAACTTTCTATAATGGTCCACATTGTAAATGTTTTATCCTTTGAGGGTCATAAGGTCTCTGTTACAACTACTCAACTCACCTGTTGTAGCACAAAAGCACCATAGACAATAGGTACACAAATGGGTATGCTTTCATTCCAAAAAAGCTTTATCTACAAAAACAGTTGTTGGGTTGGATTTGGACCACAGGCCATAGTTTGCCAACCTCGACTGTAAGCCATAGAACAGGTACTAGCCCAGTTTTCTTATCATCTATCAAGGAAGGTAAGGAAGAACTGACCAATATTCCAAGACAATTATGTCATTGTAACAGAGACAAAAACCTAATTCCAGTTTTACATCAGTATAATATTTGATACTAAAGGAATGGCAGCTCTTTAAAAAGATCTTTTGAATAAACTCATTAAAACTGAGACACCTTTGGCAATATGTTAATACATGTTATGACTTCTTTTCAGACTTATTTGCATATACTATAATTCAAGACAAATAAAATTCCCTTCTGCAAAAGAATTCAGATTTTGTTCTTCACTATCCTTTCACATTTTAGAACAACCATTCATTTTATCGTAAACCAAACTCTCCTCTTTTTTCACTTAAGTAAACAAAGACAACATCTATTTAACAGAAATAGCTAGGAGGTAGGTGACTACTGTTATATCAATCATTTTAACAGACCTGCAAAGCTCATTTACATGTGTAACATGACTCTTACAGCCACCAATATGTATTTTTTGATGTTTATTTATTTTTGAGAGAGAAAGAGAGACAGACAGAGTGCAAGTGGAGGAGAGGCAGAGAGAGAGGGAGACACAGAATCTGAAGCAGGCTCCAGAGCCTGATGAGGGGCTGAACTCACCAACGGTGAGATCATGACCTGAGCCAAAGTGGGACACTTAACTGACTGAGCCACCCAAGCGCCCCAACAAACATGTATTTTTTACAACTTTTTATCTTTTCGAAGAGGCAAAAATGAACAATTTTGTTGACATTGCCCAGGGAAGTAGCTCCTCTGTAATGCATCCAAATAAAAAGCTAAGAATCTTCTCTTGGTAGTTTAGCCAAGTATTCAAAGATCATATATATATATATATGTATATGTATATCAACTCAATATTGGTTTAAAAAATTAACTATGGAATTTAGCAATTTTGCTTAAATTGACATACTGCCAAATATAATAACTACTGATATAAAAACACTTGTCAGAGTTATAATTTCAAGCTAAACACATCATTTGATGCTTTTCATAATGTGAAACATTTATGGGAGTAATATAAGCTTCTTTGGTAAATAAACCAGCATAATAAGTTTAGGAGATTAAATTCACCAACATCTTCACTAAAAAAATAAAAACAAAAACACAAAATACAAACCTACATCTTCCTTTAAAAAATAAAATAAAATGTGTATTGGTATTACACTCCACACTGGTAAAGCCAGAGAAATACATATCACTATTTTGAAAGCAAATTTATCACACCAGTCTGATCTGCTCAAGGATTCATTTCCATAATAAAAGCATAGCTTCTGATTTAGCAGTTTTATGAGAAGTCTTTTTTTTTTTTTTCCTGTAAAAGTTAGCACATCTGAAGCATTAGAAGTTCAGTTTCTTTGTTTTGGGGAAGTTATGAGAATATTATGTTTAAGTAAATGTTTATTAACGTTTGTAAACCGATAAAAACAGAGCTCATTTATTTTAATGGAATTTATAACTTAATTTATTAATATATTTTGTAGATTAATTCACACAAACACAACACAATGAGAGGAAAAGGCTTTTCTCAATTACAGACACAGAAACCTTGCAGTTTATGCTTCACAACTGCAGCCACTGGACAGAATAACATAGAAAACAAAATTGCACTAATCCCAATGTCAAAGATCTGTTCTCATTTCCAGAAGAAGCAAGACATTTTCTTGCACAAACACACAAACAAACAAAATCTAAGAAACCAAATTCTCTGTTATCTAGACTAGATCCCTATCGCTGTCTGATAGAGAGTACCTAATGGTCAAGTCATAAAACCAGCCCCCCAGTCATCCTTGCCACCAGTGAGCAATAGCTTAGGCAACATAGGCAAATAAGAACTAAAACCTAACTGAGCCAAGAACCAGAAGCAGAGACAAAACAAAACCCAAACCCCATAGAGTTAAGAAGAAAACACAGAAAAGGAAGGAAGGAAAGAAGGGAGACAAAGAGAAACAGAGGTAGCAAAGGCAAATTTTCATTGCCTCTGAGGATTCATCCTAGAAGTCAAGAAAAGACTTGTTTAGGCTTTACACTGACTTTCAGGGGCACCTCTTGGGTACCACATTAATTACTTATAGAAAGTAAGCCAACTAGACATCTCAGGAGGACTTCCAAAAGCATCAAAATTAATTTTCAAAAAGCTAAAATCTATGTCTCACATGCAAACATAAAGTAAGCATGTGTTAAAGATTTATGCAACTCATTAATGATAGAACCAGTTAGAAGATAAGCTTGGTTCTCCAATCTCCATTTAAATATTTATTGGCTCATTTTCCTGCTCAAAATCTTAACTAAGCCCTTATTTTCTATTTTTTCTTTTTTTTTAACATCTGATTGGCATGGAAAAAAGATGAAGGAAATCTTGAATATCATAGAAAGCAACATTCACAACAAATTTTCTACTCCTTTATCAAGACTTTTGACTTAAAATCCAGACTTCTTTCTACTGCACTGTTACTATCTTTACTGATACATAATCTTTGTCTGCTAGGAGTGTGGAAAAACTTTGCAAACATGAACAGTGAACAAATAAGTAACCCAGGGTGGAAACTCAGTGGCCGCTATAGGATGACTTGGTCATTACAATTCCCAGAGCAGGCAGGTATTGAATAGGTTCTGAAAGTCAAAAGTCCTTCAGTAAGACATATTCAATGGATATGGAGACTGGGATTTCATTTGTAGTATCTTTGGAGAGGATTGAAGTCAAGGAGAAAGTGAATTGACAAATGAAAACCAAAAAGTTGTCTTTTTGTGTTTTTCACTAGTAGTAGGTTTTATCTTTTTCCAGAAGAACAATTGAATATAAAATATTTCTTGGAGATCTATATTATCTACATCTTGTTTTTATTATAAAAGCTCCAGACATGAGTGGTAAATTAACCCATATGCCCTTTATCCCCAAAGTGGAATAATTTTGTATATTAGCTGTAAGACAATACAAGAAAAACATTCTTTGAATCTTGAGCAAAAATAAGAAAGAAAAAGAGAGATGAGGGAGAGGGGTGGGGAGAGATACAGAGATGAAACTGGCTTGTCTGCAAAACTTTAAAAAACAAAAGAAACCATCTTCTAAATAAATAGCTTAATGCCAAGCAAAGTATGAATCAGATTTCTTAGCAGATTTCTAAGTCCAATGTGTAGAAGGTAATGTTGGAACCTTGGAAGAACTTGTGTGTGAATATCGATCCTTTGATGGGTTGGATCAAGGTAAACAAGAGATGTTTAAGTTGAGTAAGTGAGAGTGAGTGCTTGTACAAAATAGTTGCTGATGTGGGAGCCTTCCTTCTGTTGCTCCTACCTTTACCAGAGAAAGAAAATATGGTTGTGGATAAGTCCCTAATGGGACTACCTGCTGTAAAGCTACTCTGGAAAAATACAGAACTGCTCTTTACATGAAAAGTTAATAGCAAGTAGGGTAGAAATTTCTCACTCGAGCAAAATGCCTGAGAATATAAAACAGATAGGACCTGGCAGTTCCTCCCATTAAAAGATTGTAAGTTTAAGTTTAGATTTCGTATTTCTGTCATTCTGCCAAGTCCAAATTTGTCCTTCTAGCTATTTTATTTTTATTTCACATTCATTGTATTGATAATTCCCAGTGGCTGTTGACTGTGTCCCGTAATCAACAGATATACTCATTAAGACTTATGGAGAATTTTTAAACACAGCTGTCCTGTGGCCTCAGGAGATTCTAATTCAATAGACCTAGAACAGGAAATTGGCATCTATTTTAAACCATTCTTTGGAATTTCTGATGATCAACAGGTTTAGGGACCATTACCTAAGAACGTTGGGAACAGAATTAAGGATATAGTTTAGTCTGCTTTTCTTGGAACGTGCATTCCAGAAGATTGCAGAGATGAGTTTTAGAGGCAGGGGAGCAATGGGAAGTTGGATCAAGAGAAAGGAGGTGTGCTAAATTTGGGGTATGAGTGTAAAGAAAAATTGTAAATCCCCTGAGAAGCTTATATTTTGGACAATAATGAAGGTAGCAGAGAGATCTTTCAGTTAACCTCAAGATAGCTAAGATCAAAAGTCTGAATATCTCCCTCAGCCTCTTAGGACACAGCTGCAGTCCTATAGGACAAGCTGGATGTGGTGATGGCTGCAGAATTTCCTTCTCTTCCTCCAGTGGGAGGGACAGCAGACACACTCTATGTATGCTCAATGCAGTGCACATATTCCCTGGCCATCAGGTCATGGTCATTTATCAAATGATATCTGATAAAACATTCTGTCCTACCTGCAAACAGTACCTTTCTGAAAAACAAGGTCAAGTTTGGAAAAAAAATATTTTTAAATAGGGCATAATTTGTTTTAACTTTTACCATCTTGTAATTCAGGACTTGATCAACCTTAATTGAATTTTCTCCATAAGAGAATGTGAGAAACTAAAAAGTGAGATAAGTAAGAGTTACTGCAGTGGGAATATAGACATTAACTAAGAAAACAAGACCTTCTCACTTATTGCAGTGGGTTGAATTGTGCCCCCTCCCACTGCCCTCACAAAGATATGTCTATGCTCTATTTCCTGGAACCTATGAATATGACTTTATTTGGTAAATTTGGTAAAAGGGTCTTTGCAAATATAATTGAGCTGAAGATCTTGACATGAGATCATCTTGGACTATCTGGGTGGACTGTAATTCAATGGCAAGCTTCTTGGGGGGGGTTATTTATTTATTTTGAGAGAGAGAGAACATGGGTGACCAAGAGTGCATGTGTGTGGGAGGAGCGGAGAGAGTGGGAAAGAAAAATCCCAAGCAGGATCTGCCCTGTCAGCGCAGAGCCTGATGTGAGGCTTGATCCCAGGAACCATGAGATAATGACCCGAGCCAAGATCAAAAGTCGTATGCTTAACCGACTAAGCTACCCAGGCACCTCCAATGGCAAGTGTCTCTAGAAGAGAAACACAGAAAAGACAACACAGGCAGAAACTGGAGTGATGTGGCCACAAGCCAAGGAATACCTGGAACCACAAGAAGCTAAAAGAGGTAAGAAAGGATTCTCCTCCGGAGCCTCCGCAAGGAGCACAGTCCTATCCACACCTTGATTTTGGACTTCTTGCCTTCCAAACAGGGAGAATAAATTGCAGTTGTTTTAAGCCACTCACTTTGTGGTTCTTTGTTACAGCAGCCCCAGGAAACTATATGCCCAGGAAACTCTTTCATAACAAGGGGAAGAGATAGTCTTGTGTCACCAATGTTTTGTGCAACACGTATGTGATAAAGAGGGAAGAAGAGATGAGGCCCATGAAGAGGTACACAAAGGTCTCTAATTCTTAATAGTATCAGGTGGTCAGAACGATGGTGGAGGGGTGAGCTTCAAGGACCATGTTTGGATGTGGGACACCAGCAGTGCGGTGGGCGTGCTTGTCCTGCAGCCAAGAAAATGGCCAACAGTGGACAAAGACAATGGCAGAGGAAGTAGAAATTGGCAGCTTCAGAGAATTTCAGTGGCCAATTGAGTGAGTAAACCTGTTCTGGGTTGTTCCTTGAGAATGGAGAATTCACTGGGTTATGAACCTCCCATGATTCTTCTGGTGGGAATTCCATGACAGAGACTGTTGTTATTGCACCCCTGGTCTCAAATACCAGGTGGGTACAAGTGGGTGGAAGGACTCAGTGCTTACTCATTAAATGGTAGGTTCCATTTTTTTCCTGAATTATCCTTGGCCAAAATCACTGTTTCACACAAAACCAAAATGCTTCCTGAAGGGATAATTGCTAGAAAAAGACAAGTGGCTTGGGAGAAATCTACATTTTTGGGTGCTTATTCAAACTTTCTCCTGTGTAGAGTGAATAGAAGGAACATTCCTCCAAACATCATATTAGAAAAATTAAGGCTCAGCTCACACCAGATAAACACAAGAGGGTATCCTAGACACGATACCATCTTCAAGCTAATATTTCCTAAATATATGTTCACTGTTTATTTAGTAGAGGGAGGAACAAAGGGATTTCTGTTACTAGCTATCTTGACAGAATTTGATATCCAATTTTTAAGGAAACTCTTCCACTTATTAAATTTACTTGTATTTGCTAAAGCAGAGTCAATATGCATGGAAAAACCAAGAAGCGAACTCTGTAATGTGCTTTCTATTTTCCCTTAGTTCTTTATTCTCCAGTTTACTTTCAGTATTTTCAGGAGCAGACAACTCCCTGGGACACATTAATAGTTTACAACGTGCATAATTAAAAGAATCATTAAATTTTGGCAAGCCATGTTACATCCTGCATTGTTTCATTCAGAACTTCAGTCAACTAGGATTGCCAACATGAAAGATACAAAAATCTCAACAGACACAAGCAGCACTACAGAGGAATATTTTAAATGTCTGCTCCAGATAAGAGAAAAACAAATACCATATGATTCCATTTATATGTGGAATTTAAAAACAAAACAAATGAATAAAAGAACAAAAAAAACCCCAGAATCAGAAACCTATAAATATAGAGAATAAATTGATGGGTGCCAGAAGGAAGGAGAGCAGGGGGATAGGCAGAATAGGTGAAGAAGGGGTGTGGGAGATACAGGCTTCCAGGTATGGAATAAGTCACTGAGATGAAAGGTAGAATATAGGGAATACAGTCAATGTTACTGTAATAGCCTTGCATGGTGACAGATGGCAGCTACACTTGTGGTAAGCACAACATAAGGTACAGAGAAGTTGAATCACTATGTTGTACACCTGAAAATAATGTAACATTTTGTGTCAACTATACTTTTAAAAAAATGGTAGTCTGCTCCAGACTTGTCTATTTCTACTGGTTTAGAAGCAATTTGTGGTTGACCAGTTACATGAGCAGTTCTGCCTGGAAATTGGTAAAATGATGCCACATTTATTTGAGTTTTGTTTTTTATAGACAGACATCTGGGGCAATTGCCTTTCTTTCTGCCCTTGATTCTGCGTCTGGGCCTAATGCCAGTCTCTCTCTATCTGCTTTCAACAAAGACTTACACTTCCCAACAATTCAGAGCCCATGGAACATGGTCTGCTAGTCCAAATTGTGTCCATCCTCCTGGGACAGTGACTGTTCTGTGCTTTCCAGTAAGCGTAGTTCTTGACACTGTAGGTCACACAAAACATTGGTTTGGTTCCTTCCAAACCATTGCGAATATTGCATATGGGTTAATTTGGGAACTTAGCTAATTAATATTTTCTATTAAAACTCTGAGTTTACAAAGTGCTTGTCATAAGTTATACATTCTAGTCATTATGAAAAACCTTTGAGGTAAGATTTATTATTATTATTATTATTATTATTATTGTTGTTATTATTATTTTCTAATGTCAAGATAATGAAACTTAAAGTGATTTGCTCAGAATTCCACACATAGTGGGTAGCCGCCCCAGGATTCTGACTTGAGTCAGGCATTCATTATTCATGCATAAATACTATCTTTCATTAATTTTAAGATACATTTTTTTGTTTAAATTTTAACATTTCTAAAACTGGTATGATGTATTTAATTGGCACTGCTTTTGTTTCTTAAGAGTATAAAACATTATCAAAATAGAATGGTGTTCCTTACAACAGTGCTATCTTAGACAAGATGGCATAGTGTGTTTAACAAGGGCTTACCAGATGCCAGGAGTTGGTGGGGTGGAAGGGGAACTAGAAATAAAATTGTGAGCAACAATCATATTTTCCACTTTTGCAGAGTTTCTAGTGTTTTACCTGCATCATCATACCACCCAACCCTAGCCTTTTGTAAATTGTTTTCTATTTTGTCCCATGTATTAGAAGCAATAGTCTTAACAAGATTACAAGCCACTTGAGGTGTTGTGTCTGGCAGAATTGCCTTCCTTATATGCAACCTATGATACTTTTCCAGTGTATTTTTTCCTGATGCTTATCTTGACCTTCCACACCAAATAGAAGGAGTCCCAAGGTGGTAGAATCATTATATTGATCCATATTTTTAAAATATTGTTTCTAGAACTTGGGAAATCACAGACATCTGTGTAGTTTTGCTATGCTGTAATTTGCCAATATTTAGGATCTGATTCCTCAGGAGCAGAGGAGTAGTTGATAGGTAGTCCCCCCCCCCCCCCCCACCCACCCAGGTGCATTGCCCTCAAACTCTCACCATCACACCACCAAAAACAAAACAAAACTGAAACAGACTCTGTTTCTTTATAGCAGGCTTGGTATTAGCAGCTGCCACGTGATCAAATGCAGTGAGGTTCTGAAAAACAGTGCAGCTGAGAAACCTGAGCTCCAGCCTGGCCTTCTTGCCAGCCAGCCATCAGCCTCTGAACCTCCATTTACTTGTCTCTAAGATGAATGTATTAGCATGAATGATCTGCAAGTCCCTCCTGGCTTTAGCAGTAGGAGTGGAGGCCAGAGAGGGCTTGATTTTATTTTTCCACTATGTGCTTTCAATTAAGGGTTACATTCAGCGATGCTGGTGGCTAATTACAGGCATGTGACAACAGTTGGATAGGAACTGGCTCTGGAAGATCCCACATCGGCGGAAGTAGTCATGGCTCTCACAATAATTTATTAATCATTGTAGTAGCATGGCACAGAGGAGGCTGGTGACTAAACACTTCGGTGACCCCCTGTATCCTGATGAAGGAAAGTACTGGAAAACCAGGAAGGATTATGGTGGAGAGACAGATCTACTACAGAGATCTGGGCACTGTTTTGTGCCTGTATTCCTACCCAGGCCATGTCTCATGGCCACGTAAGTGACTAATAGGAACAAGCAGCCAGTAGCATCCCAGGGATCTCAGGGGAAATCACTTCCAATAATCAGAATTGAAATTCAGGCTTGCAATTTTATTGCTTTCTTTTTATTTTAATTCTTTTTTTTTCTTTTTTAATTTATTTTATTTTATTTGTTTCTTTTTATTTATTTTCAAGTTACTTAACATACAGTGTAGTCTTGGCTTCAGGAGTGGAACCCAGTGGTTCATCTCTTACATATGACACCCAGTGCTCATCTCTGCAAGTGCCCGTCACCCAGTTAGCCCTCTCTCCATCCACCTCCCCTCCAGAAACCCTCAGTTTGTTCTCTGTATTTAAGTCTTTTATGGTTTGCCTCCATCTCTCTTTTTTCTTATTTTTCCTTCCCTTCCCCTGTGTTCATCTATTGAGTTTCTCAAATTCCACATACGAGTGAAATCATATGATATCTGTCCTTCTCATTGACTTATTTTGCTTAGCATAATACCCTCGAGTTCCATCCATGTTGTTACAATGTCAAGATTTAATTCTTTTTCATCACCAGCTAGTATTCCACTGTGTATATCCACCACATCTTCTTTATCCATTCATTAGCTGATGGACATTTGGGCTCTAAAAAAAATAATCCAGTGAAGAAATGAGCAGAAGGCATGAATAGAGACTTTTACAAAGAAGACATCCAGATGGCTAACATGTGAAAAGATGATCAACATCACTCATCATCAGGGAAATACAAATCAAAACCACGATGAGAAACCACCTCACACCTGTCATAAGGGTGAAAGCTAATAACTCAGTAAATAACAGATGCTGGCAAGGATGTGGAGAGAGGGGAACACTTTTGCACTGTTGGTAGAAATGCAAACTGGTGCAGGCAGCCACTCTGGAAAACAGTATGGAGGTTCCACAAAAAATTAAAAATAGAAATACCCTACAACCCAGCAATTGCACTACTAGGAATTTATCCAAAGGATACAAAAATGCTGACTTGAAGGGGGCACATTCACCCCAACGTTTATAGTAGTGCTATCAACAATAGCCAAATTATGGAATTGGTTTTTTTTTAACTTTATTTTTTATTTAGAGAGAGAGAGTATAAGTGGGGTGGGGGAGAGGGGGAGAGGGGGAGAGAGAATCCCAAGCAGGCTCCTCATTGCCAGTGCAAGCCCCAGTGCAGAACTCGAATTCATGAACCATGAGATTATGACCTGAGCCCAGGTCAGACGCTTAACAGACTGAGCCACCCAGGCGCCCAGCCCAATGCTACATTTTAAGAATGTGGTGATCTGACTTGCCCAAGGTTGGTTAATTCTTGAACCTGTGATCCTCTGCAGTCTGTTCTGTTCTGTCTCCTCCCACCAGCCCACCTCCCAGAACTCACGACTGTGTGAAGTGATGAGGTACAGATTTCTGGAATCACACAAGCCTCCCCAGGATGTACACTCAGCCAGGTGTGAGGTGCTGAGCTAGGAGACAGCGAGTTTGCCCACAATATTATCTCAGGGGCAGACGCATGAAAGGGAGGTGGAAAATGTGGCACATTATGGAGAAAACATTTTATTCAGTAGAAATACAAAGTTAGAACATCCCCTAAGACTTCCATTTCATATGTTTTTTTTTGTTTTTTTTTTTTTTGTTTGTTTTTTTTTATCTTCTCAAATTAGAAGGAAGGGCTCCTGAATGGCGCAGTGGGTTAAGCACCTGACTCTTGATCCTGGCCCAGGTCATGATCTCCCAGTTCCTGAGTTCAAGCCTGCATCCGGCTCTGCACTGATGGCTGAGCCTGCTTGGGATTCTGTTTCTCCTTCTCTCTGTCCCTCCTCCACTTGTACTCTCTCTTTCTCTCTCAAAATAAATAAATCAACCTAAAAACATTTTTAAGAAAGAAGGAAAGGTGACTATGTTGCAAAGGAAAGCAGGGCAAACACACATCAGAAACCCGGGGTGCGGTACCAGTTCCTTCAGCGACTGCTGAGCGCTACAGCGGAGTGGGGACCGCCATGCAGTTTGGAGGGAGATTGGAGAGCCACTGTGCGCGGCCTGCCACAGACAGGCAGACACACGTCTCTAGTGGGTCTCCCTCTAGCGTGTGGTAATGTGTGGATTTCTTTTCTTTACCCTCTGTCTCTATGTCTATATATTTTTTGGGGCTTTTTTGACAAAGAAAACATAACAATTTAAGCTCAATCACGTATTGGTAGCTCCAAGCACCTGTTTCCTTACCCCTTTCAAACAGGAATAATAGCGTATACTTGCAGAAATATTGGCATAATTGAAGGAGATGATACCATGTGCTTTGTGCACTGTAGTTGCTCAATAAACAGAGTTTCATTCCTCTGACCTTGCAGAATTTATTTATTTTTGTGGCTTCCATCTCATCACATAAAAGGGAATGATGATAATAAGAAGCCATAAAGCAGTCAACATTGAATATGATAAAATATGTGAAAATGCTATGGAAATGAAAGGCAATACTGTGGGATAGCAATTCTGAATACAATGGTATAAAAATTATATACAACCACTGAAATTACAATGTGGTGCTATATAAATTGACATAAAATCATGCCTACTCCACAAAAAGGTATAACTATCTATGCACCAGAATGGCTAAATTTTTTTTAAATGATAATACCAAATGCTGACAAATGTATAGAGAAATTGGATCACTCACACTGCTGGCGGGAAAGTAAAATGCTACAGCTACTCTGGAAAACAGTTTGGCAGTTCCATACAAAACTAAATATGCAATTACCATATGAACCAGTAATTAGACTCTAAGGCATTTATCCCAGGGAAATTAAAACTTCTATTTACACAAAAATCTGCACATGAATATTCCAGAAGCTTTATTCATAATAGCCAAACACAGGAAAAATCCATGTCTTTAGTGGGTGAATGGTCAAACTGTGGACATTGGTACCATGAACTACCACTTAGCACTAAAAAGGAAGGAGGTACTTGATATAGGCAACAACTTGGTAGCGTTTTAGGTTGAGCGAATATATACTGTGTGGTTCTATTCATTAAGCATTGTTAAAATGACAAAGCCACTGAAGTGGAGAACATGTTACAGATTGACAGAGTCAGAGATTGGAGAAGAGGTGAGGGAGGTGGGTGTGTTTATAAAAAGGCAACATGAGGGATTCTTGTGTTGCAACTGTTCTGTACTTTGTAGTGATGGGTACATGAACCTGTGCATGTAGCTACACACTGTGTTTACCTAGACATACACGCGCGCACACGCACACACACACACACACACACACACACACACACACACACTGGACCACAAGTAAAACAGTGAACATCTGGATAAAATCAGTAGATTGCATCAATGTCAATACCCTGATTGTGATGTTGTACTACAGTTTTCCAAGATGTTACCATGGGGAAGCCTGAGAAAGGTACATGGAGTCACTCTGTATTAGTTATTACAAGTGAATGTGAAACAAACATGATCACAAAGGAAGTTTAATTTAAAAAGAATGCCTACATTATTTACTATATGAAAGGGAGCCTGCTTTTTGAAAACACGTATAAGGAAAGGTGGAAGAATACACTGTTAGGGTTCAGTTGCACATAATAGAATCCACTCTAGCCATTTAGGCTCAGAGGAATTTAACACAGGGAAATAAGCACTTACAAAGTCATTGCAAAGGGTTGTGAGCTCTAGTAATGACTCTCCAAACTCCACTGTAGAACCGGCCCCCCAGGAAGCTGTCGCAATCAGAGGTCTTGCTGGCTCAAAACCCACTACTACGGCTGCTATCACGCCTACAACATGGGTGCTCTGTGCCCCGCATGGACTGAATGCAACACGGGCCCTGTGCCATTCATTGCCTTTACTGAATGAACAATTATGCTGTTGTCGGGAGAAACTGCAGATGCATCAGAAACTCCAGCTTGATTTCATTTCCACCTTCCAGACCTCTCACTCTGCTTTGGCTTGGGGGCAGGTGGATTGCATGGGAAACCTGAGGTTTAAGGGAGTCTGAGAAATATGCAACTTTAGAATTTCCATCTTCTAAAATGAAGTAAAACTACCTACAGGAATTTGAATAGAGCTTAGGGAGCCATCTGCAGTACGGGCCACAGATATGTATCGAAATTTCTAATGCATCTCTATGTCAGGTGATAGATAACATGTTTGTGTTTTGTTTTTTAATTCCTTTCTCTATGTGTGTTTTTTTTTAACCAAGAAAATATATGACAATACTAATAACATCAGAAAGCTATTCCACTTTTGAAAAGCCAAACCAAACAAGTATTGAATTAACAAGTTTGGGGGATAGAGGTAGGGCCACAGGGATTGAATCAGATCATTTTTAAAAAAATTTTTAATGTTTATTTATTTCTGAGAGACAGAGAGAGACAGAGCATGAGCAGGGGAGGGGTAGAGAGAGAGAGAAGGAGACCCAGAATCCAAAGCAGGCTCCAGGCTCTGAGCTGTCAGCACAGAACCCGAGGCGGGGCTCAAACTCACAAGCGGTGAGCTCATGACATGAGCAAAAGTTGGATGTTTAACGGACTGAGCCACCCAGGCACCCCTAGATCATTTTTAAAGTAACTTTGGAGTCCAAGAGCCTAATTTTTCATGATAAATGGCCATCCCAGTCCAGAAAACTTTAGGTTCAGGGTTGAAAACTGGAATGTCTACAATTAAAAGTAACGTAAATGAGTGAAACTAGCCAGATAAGACAATATAAAATGGTGACGACTATGACAAATATTCCATGTCCGAAGTGGAAAGTCACTATTTTGCTCCAGCTAATTATTGTTATGTGGAAATTCAGGCCCAGGCCTATCCAACTTCTGGTTTGTTTTTAATTTAAAAAAAAAATTATTATTTATTTTTGAGAGAGAGAGACAGAACATGAGCGAAGGAGGGGCAGAGAGAGGGAGACCCAGAATCTGAAGCAGGCTCCAGGCTCTGAGCCGTCAGCACAGGACCCAAAGTGGGGCTTGAACCATGAACAGTGAGATCATGGCCTGAGCTGAAGTCAGATGCTTAACCGACTGAGCCACCCAGGTACCCCAAAGTTCATGTCATTTTTAAAAATATCTTCTCCTGGGGCACCCGGGTAGCTCAGTCGTTTAAGTGTCTGGCTTGATTTTGGCTCAGGCCATGATCTCATGGTTCATGGATTCGAGCCCCATGTCCAGCTCTATGCTGACAGTTTGGGGCCCACTAGGGATTCTCTCTCTCTCTCTCTCTTTCTCTCTCTCTCTCTCTCTCTCTCCCTCTGTTTCCCTATCTCTGTGCTCCTACCCTGCTCGCTCTCTGTCTCTCTCTCTCTCAAAATAAATAAACAAAAATTAGAAAAGAATAACAATAACTTCTCCTTATCCACGGAATATATTGTGGCAATTTTCTACCTTTCTACAAACTTAAATCGAACCTTAACTTTGCTAAAGGCTGGGCGCTGGAAGTTTCCTACATAAACTGCTAACCTTGCTTATTCTATATCGCACAACTAAAGGATGCCAGCTCTTAGAGGGCACGGTGTACTTGACTGCAGTGGGAGAAATCTCATAAACTTGTAACATAAAGTCATTTAATGATGGTCACACAGCTGTGTTTTGGAGTATAGCTTTGCTTAGGTTGGGAAATTATCCCAACATTTCTAAAAAAAAAAAAAAAAAGTACTGTGTTCTTGTTGTGAACCAGGTACAAGGCCAAGTGCAAAGACATGCAACTGGGTCAAACACCCTTGTGTTCATAGAAAGCTCCTTCTAGTGGGGAGAACGGCTACATTAAGAAACAGTTTCAGGGAGTGTGACCAAGTGCTATACCTGCATTATCCCTAATGAAGTTTTTTTGTTTTTTAAGAGAACTTTGTCTTTGTTTATCTGCTCAATTGAAAAACTTCATGTAAATAAGTAATGAGGGTGCTGATATTTTTTGAAACATGGGACCTCCTGGATCTGTGTAGGGCACAGAAAAGTATGGGCTATTCAGAGAGAATAAGCAGAATCACAATGTATTGGATCTTATCCACAGGTAAGTCACACTCAACTACCAATCCAGTAATAAAGACTGACATCTATCCAGTTCTTGCTCAATGTCAGCCTTTGCAAAGCCTTGACCTATTTTAACTCCCTTGAATCTCACAAGGGTAGGCACTATTAATTCTTCCTCATTCTACAGGTGAGAAACTGGAGCACAGAGAGGGTAGGTACTTAGTCTAAGGACACACAGAAAGCAGGCATAGAACCAGCACCTGGGTACTGTGAGCTTGGCTGCAATCACCCTGAACTCTCATGCTACCTACCTCCCTTTCTGAGATCTTCAGTGGTTGGAGGTCTTCTAACTCCTCTTAAGAACGATTTCTGGCTTTCTTTTCAAAACTAATCCATTAACCTTTCAGAAATAATTTTGGATTTCTTCACACATAACCTCTTGAGGTGATGAGAATAATATTGAGTGTCTAACCTGGGACACTTTTGAGAATAAAAGGGCAACACTATTAATAATTAAGCCAGGACAACAGATGAGACCAGGATTGTTTCAAACAAGCCAAGATGAAGAGTTACCTCAACATAAACATTTGCCCCCAGAGAGAAACAGCAGAATTCGTGCCATGCCACATTAATAGTGTGAAATCCTGAAAACCTGTCAGACTATTACAGAGCCAGTAGAAGAAATCAAGGAATCCATTCCATAGAGTGGAATCCTTCAAAGTCTTTCCATTTCTTTAAAGATATTTGAAACTTCTTAGTATGTCACAAAAGGTCCCTCATTATCTGCCTCCTTTCCCACCCCATCTCCAAATTCTTTCTTCCTCCTCGATCCCTTATTCCAGTTATGTTGTATTATGTTTAAATGTTCCATTCTTTCTACTTCTATGTCTTGTACATACCCTGCCTTTTCTTAGAATGCCATTTACCTTGCTGTCCAAGTGGCAAACTCTTACACACCTTTGAGAAACCAACTCAGAGCTGACCTATTTTCTTTTCTTTCACTAGATAGAATCTTGCATAAAAGCCTGGGTCCAAGTTATACAAATAATATGCAGTAGAGTCAAGAGGTTTACTTGGATTTAACTGGCTTCAAAGTCAGATGACCTGGCTCTCAAAGGATTAGGAAGAAGGAAGTTTTTCAGGCAGGAAAGTTGGGGAAGGAAGGAACAAAATCCAGGCCAAGGGAACAGGATATAAAAAGGTAGGGAATTCAGGGGTGTCTGGGTGGCTCAGTTGGTTGGGTATCCAACTTCAGCTCAGGTCATGATCTCGCAGTTTGTGGGTTTGAGCCCCGCATTGGACTCTGTGCTGACAGCTCAGAGCCTGGAGCCTGCTTTGGATTCTGTGTCTCCTCTCTCTCTGCCTCTCCCCTGCTCATGCTCTGTCTTTCTCTCTTTCTCAAAAATAAATAAACATTAAATTTTAAAAAAGAGGTAGGAAATTCAGGAACACTGTGATAGAAAAAGGACAGGAAACCCAGAGAAGCAGAAGATGGGGCTGGCAAGGAGGAGGGGGCCAGGTTATGTAGGTCCTTGCAAGCTGTGCTAACCCACCTCACCAGAGTAGTAGACTGACCCACACACTCTGCCAAAGGCGATCCTACTCTAGACTGTTACAAAGATGTTGTTTCTCAATTGAATTCCTAAGAATATCAGGTCACTCCAGAGATGGAACTATCCATCTCTCTTGTACACCATAAAAAAGAAAATAGTCTCTCCATCTCCATTATTGCTTTGATTAGAAAAATGTTATTAACCTTTCAAAAACTTACCATTTTGTTTTCTTGGAGTTTGGTTAAGGTCCTGCACTTATCTTGAAAATGCTAGTTTCTGCACTTTTTTTAATTGAAGGGCTTTAGGGCAAATTCAATTAAGTTGTGGTATATGAACTGAAACTTGCAATATATTAAAAATATTCCACTGCACAGTTCACCAATTACCCAATTTCTAATTTGAGTCCCATCGTCATTCCAAATTTGCACTAAAACTCAGAAGTTATACTCAGAAGCAACGACTGAGGGCTTCAGCAATTACAAATATATCCCAAATGCATTTGGGCTTACTTAAAGACAATCTGTCTAAAATAATTCCAATCCCCACTTTAACTTAGAGAATCACAAGGCTTCGAGGGGCCTCAGATGTTCTTTCAAACTCTTCCTCTTATAGATGAGGAAACTGAGGTTTAAAGAGGATGAATCATTCAACAAAGATAACAGAGCTAAGGATGGAAATGGATCCTGAGCATTTAACTCACTCTCTAGGTTTGGTTGGCTTTCTACATCTGTTCTGGAGTGACATTCACTTTCTAGAGAACCTATAATAAGGGTCCTAGTGTTTTAGGGTGGTGGCGCAGTGAAGGAGAGACAATCAGGGAGGGAGTTGTCACAGCCCTAATCTGAGCATGGTTCTCCATCCCCAGCTCCTTACAAACTACACTATCTCTGTCACAGGGTTCATATCTTATTATTGCCAGCCAGAGCAGGATCCAGGCCCCTCCCATGCAACATGCTCCCAGATTGCCTCTGGAACTATCTCCCCACAATGGCCAGCCCAGGAGGATGGAATCTGAAGAGAGGAAGGGGGTGAAGCAGGTATGAGTCTCTAGATCTGTATTTAAGTCACTCCATGTACTGGCAACACCAAAATGCAATTCAAGGCTAAATTGGAATTATCTATTAGCAATTGTTTTTCATTAACCACTGTTGTCTGCCTCTTGTTAGCAGAGCCAAAGCTGAGCTGGTGAACAGCTGCTCCATATCTCCACACAATTGTTAGGGCAAATGTCCATAAATTATTATGCAAATTTGCTGACTGTGACTATGTTGATATAATGGTTCTCAATTGAATGTACTGAATGCCATGTGTCAGGAAATTTTAGGCAGGTGTATCCATACCTCATCCAGAAGAATGTCTTGTAGGAATTACTAGGAAGATCTCATAATATGGAGGACAGTAGTAAACTTTCCTCTGTTTAATAAATATTATTGCAGTTACATATTTTTAATTTAGATAAAATGTTGAGAAAGAGAATACAACACTGGTAATCCCATCATTTGACACAACTATTCCATTTCTGTCATCTGCTTTCCAGGCTTGAATATTATGCTTGAAAAATTAAAAACCATCATGAATTTGCTCTTCAAGTTTGTTTTTTAAAACTTAATACATAAAGAGCATTTGTGCTAATTTCTAGATTTTACTTATTAGTTTTAAATAACCCTAATATTCTATAGATATAATGTACTGTAATTTAATGTAATCATTTTTCTCTTTTAACTTTGTCGCTATTATAAATTGCTGCCATAAGTATATGTATGAATTTTCTTGTTTGTGTACAATTGTTTCCTTAGGAAACATTTTCATGTTTGGACTAGAGATATGAACATGTTTATAACACTTGCTGTACATTATCATATTGATTTCCAAAAGGGATACACTATTTTGCAAGACCACCCACACTATCTGTGTTTACCAGTTTTTCAAGAACCTCACCGTCTTTTCTGTTCTTTATTTAAAAAATTTTGCTAATTTGCCAAACCCTAAAATGCACTTAGGATGCTATATGGCATTTATTTCATCAACTGATTGATTGATTGATTAAGAGTTATTTATCAAATGAGTGGCTTGCTAGAAGCTGGAGAAAGAAAGACAGGTGAAGTCCTGTGCCCTAAAGAGACCTCAGCATGTAAGCTAGTGGCACAGCACAGCATTTATAACAGCGTTTTAAGAATAATGGTACAGGTACACATAGGACACTGTAAGAATGTGGGGAGGGACATAACTTGAGTCAGAGGTATAAAAAAGGATTTCAGAATTGAAGAGATGAATAGGGGACATGGAATTCAGGAAAAGAACCCCAGAGAATCATGGGCAAAGTCCTGGATGGGGGCTTGAGAGGGAACATCAGCTTGGAAGAGCTATGGATCCAGCTGGAGAGATGTACAGAACCATGGCATCATATGCCCACAGCATGGGCTGCTTGGAATTAAGTGGTGAGAGAAACAACAGGCATATTATTTAGCGCTATTTTGGTTTCAACTGTCATAAATGTCAGGTAGAAATAACTTAAGCAAGAAGGAGGAGGTGGAGAAGAAGGAAGAGAATTATTTGTCATAAAGAACTGTGGTATCTCAGCAAGCCTAAGGACAGCAATATATCCAGTCTTAGAAACAACTATTATCAGAAAATTTAGACCCTGAAAAAGATTTCTCCCCTCTCTCCTCTCTGTTTCTCTCTGGACCTCTCTCTCTCCCATTCTCTCTCTCTCTCTCTCTCTCTCTCTCTCTCTCTCTCAAACACACACACACACACACACACACACACACACACATCTCTCTCCTTACCAACATTCTTGCTTTTTCAGTTCATATGGCAGGAAATTCAACCTCCAGCAGTTTTACAGCATACAGTTTAGACATTTAAACAGAGACTGACATCCTCTCTTGATTCTAGTTTGAAAGTTCACAGGGAAGTCCTCTGACTGCTCTGCTTGAATCAGAGACCATGTCTGAAACAGTTTACTGAGGCTATGAATGCAGGGCATCAGGGTTCTATATGAACATGAAGGCGTAAGTGAGTAGTGAGATGCTAGGAAAAAAACAAAACAAAACAAACAGTTGTCCATCATTACTAAAGAGAAAGTCTAAGGTACCATCATTAATAACATTGAATGATATGCCAAGGACTTTCAATTTTCTATAGGCAATACAACCTTATTAATTGGTCAAAGTTTGTATCTCCTACTCATATATTTCTTTACTCTTTTGTTTGTTCTGGAGGATTTGATTTGCATGGCCCACTCTTGGGGAGCTGGTGGAGAAGAATGAGGGAGTGGAGTACTTCCTAATTCTTCAGTGTTGGCACAGCAAGATGTAGATAAACTATTGCATTGTAATTGGACCATGCCTTGACCTTGATGTTGAAAAAGACACTGTGGGGTCCACATGCCTTAGCCTCTGACCACACAGTCTGATTGAAAGACCTACCCAAGTTGGACCAGAGTTATTCCAAGGGGGTTGTTATAACTTCTGTTCTTTTGGGCTTGTCTCAGCCTCTCTCTTGATCTGGAACAAAGTTGACCCCTTCCTCTTTCTCTAATCCCAGCCTTTTTTAGTGCTTTCCAAATAAGTGTAAACCATAAAGCCAATTTGCATTAATTGGTGGTTAAAAAATAAGAAAAGAGAAAAATCTAAAGAAATTTTGGGCTGGAGTTTGAAATAAACATTTCTTCTCCTTCCTATTTCTTCTCCTTCTTTTTCTCCTCCTCCTCCTGCCCCTCCACCTTCTTCTTCTCCTTCTTCTCCTTCTCCTTTTCCTTCTTCTTCTTCTTCTTCTTCTCCTCCTCCTCCTCCTCCTCCTCCTCCTCCTCCTCCTTCTTCTTCTTCTTCTTCTTCTTCTTCTTCTTCTCCTTCCTTCCTTCCTCTTCTTGTTCTTCTATGTTAGGATGATCACTCTGGCAGCTGCAGAGAATGGATTACTGCAGATTGAGGTTACAGGCAGCAATACCAGTTAGGAAGATTGTTCTATTAATCCAAGTGAGAAATGATGAAAGTCTGAACTAAGACAGTGATCTTGAAGATGGTGATGAGGAGATAGACATTAGATATTAATAAAACTTGATAAATCATTTAGGAAGCTTTTTGCAGCAAATGATAGGAAAATAAACAGTACAAACTAGCCTCAACTATAAATAAATTCCCTTGCTGATAACATATTAAGTTCAGAAAGAGTTTAGACTTCAGAGATGCTTATCATCATTCTTACTCTGTATGTCTACTTGATTTTCTGTGCCCACTTGATTTTCTGTTGATTTTATTCTCAAGATAGTAGCAAGATGGTTATAACAATTGTAGATTATCCATGTATGAAATCATTCATATAGAGACTTATTTCCAGAAACTTGCCCAGCAAATAAGGACAAACTTTCCTGGAAGCTCCTAATAAACTTTTCCTTCATTCTCATTATCCTGGATTGGGTCACGTGCCCATCCCTGAATCAATCAGTGGCAAGGAAAATAGGATTACTGTTAGGCCAATCAGGAACATTCCTGAAGTTGATGGGATTCATTTCCCCCAAAACAAGTGGGCTGAATGTGTGTTTGTAGGGGGAAGGGGTCTGGGGTGAGAAGCTAGTAGTTAGAAATCTGAAAACAATCAGAGTTTTCTAGAAAAAGGGAGGGAAATATATATGTGTAGTAAACAACAAACATTTTTCAATGCAACTGGGTCATTGTTTTGATGTCGGGAAGTGGAGGGATCAGCCACCATGATTTGCAGATTTACTAAACTGATTAGGTAGATTTACCAGGAAAAGAAATGAAATAGGATAAACAGGTTTTGGCAGAAGATCAGTTTTGAAGGGTATGAGACACATCCATGTAAAAATATGAAGTAAGCAGCTGAACATATGAGTTTGAAGCTAAGGAGAGAGTTTGGATGACAGATATATATTTGGAAGTTATTGGCATATGAAAGTTATACAGCACACAGGTGCATTGTGAGGTCATTGTTGGACAAGATTACCCAAGGAAGTATGCAGAGAGAGGACAGACAAAGATAAGAATTCATCCCTGGAAAAGGCCAAAGTATAAGGCTGGAATTAACTAAATTCATTTGCATATCAAAGAGGTGTTTCTTGAATTTGGATAGCTGGTGCAGTGAACAGTTCTACAAAACTAAATGATTTCTAAGCTCCATTTGACAGCTCATTATTCTTAAAGCAACATTCTCCCTCGCAACAAAATTCACTTACACTAAAGAGTATGGAAAGGATTTTGGAGTTAGCAGCAATGAGATTTGACCTAAAGTAATAAATACTTCATAGATTGTAAAAGTGTTTAGAATCCTTTTATGACACAAATAGTCAACTATGGTTAATAGGCCAGTGGCTTCTCTTGGGATGAAGAAATCTTTGGTGAACTCGTACTTGGTGTCTTTGCTTTTAGCTGTAACAAATTAAGTTTGCCAATCTTATAAGAAAGGCTTAGCAAAAGCTCAAAGAATATTAAGGTCAAATCCAACTGAAAGTATGGGGATCTCATTCTACCAAACCCAAAATGAAAGAATAAACATGTGTAGACAGAAAAATCATCTGAGTTTGCTAGATTTCCAGGGGTATGAGGACTCTAACCCTACCCTCACCCCCTACCCCCTCCAATAGTGCTGGGGTGAAGAAAACCTCTCTCCTCAGTGTGCATGCCCAGATGCAGGAAACAAAGCCCTGCCTACTAGCTAACCAGCCTGTTAAGAGGGCAGGAACAGCAAAACCCTTATTGAGAGAAAGTTAAGTAGTTGTCCCAACTGTAGACCTTTCTAGCTCCTTATTTAGAGGACATTTCCCAACCAGAAAAGGATCTCATGAGCAGTGCTACTAAGCTAAAGGGAAAACATTGTTTCAATGCTAGATAGAAGCAACCAAAAGGTCAGTTCTGACAAATGCCTTAAGAAATTTAGAAAAAGTTTAAAGATGAGGACTTTCTACCTCTTTGGGTTGGAGGTAGAGGCAAGATTCAAGGAGCTCCAGGCTTTTCTTTCCACCCCTGGAGTTCTGTGTTTTGGTTGTTGATAGGCACTGAGCTGGAGGGTAGGAGAAAAGGACTGGGAAGCCCAATGTCACTACAGCTCATCTGCTCTCTGGCCATGTGACCTTGTACACCACATTTCTGTGGGTTGGGTTTCTCCATTTGGAAACTAAGTGGGTGGGATGACTCGCTGAAGGAAAGTTAGTGCAAGGATGGAGCAAATCACCCATGTCCACAACCTGGCTTAACTGCCTCTATGACCATGAGGGATGTTAGTTAACCTCCTTGTACTTGAAGTTCTATTCCTACCGAAGTATTTAGAGCCTCCATGCCCACAGAATAGTGCCTGGTCCAGAGTGAACATCATGTAATGTTGGCTATTTCTAGTCCAGCTCTAATTTTGTGTAAACCTGTGACTCTAGACCCAGAATTTACCATGACTCTTTTAGTTCGTGTCAAGATTCCTAGGAATTAAAAATGCTTCTATAGACATGGACACATCTTGGGAATGTTCCACAACCAGAAGCTCATGTTACTAAGCTGCCTGTTTATTACTCTTAAATATTTCTAAACCCTTTTAGGCAAGATTGTTTTCAAAATAAGGCAAAGAATTTCAATTAGGCTTTGCAATATCTTGTAAAACTGTGCCTGAAGGATTTATCTCCTTTGTATTAAATGTTGCTATTTTAGAATTAATTACCAGAAGAGACTGATGAGAGTCCACTAGCTGCTTGATGGGAATTGTCACTGCTCCTAGCTCAGTAACCCCCATATCCCAAAGTGAGGTGTACTCTAATAGCAGGGTGATGTGAGGAAGGTGGTGAGTTACCTCCAAGGGACAGAATGCTTCTTAAACCTTTCCACCAGCAAGAAAAATGGCATATTAGGTGCTATCATTCATTCATTTTCATTCATTCATTCTTCCCCCTCCTTCTTTAATAAGGCTTTAATTATTGATATAACAACCCTTGAGATCAGGAGTATGCATGAGAATTACTTGTGGGGGCTTAGTAAAATGTAGATACCCGTCTTTTCCTTCTGATTTAATACAGCTAGATTGGGGTGGCCATCTGCTGTTTAACGAGTACAGCAGAAGAGCCGGGCTTCCGCTTGGAAAACACTTCTTAACTGTGAGGCATGGTGAAACCAACACAGGACAGACCATTGGCAACACACACAGAAAAAGTGTTTCATGAGTCTCTAAATCAATTTTCTTTAAACATTTATTCAACATTGAATCTATGGCATTTATTTGGTGATATATTTATTTGGAAGCATGTGCAATTAATATTTTTATTAACACTCAGGGAAGATTTACCTAATAATTCATTTCTACTGCCTAAAGCCAATTTTGTGCTGTGAAGAAAGCTCAGTGGACAGGATTATAACATGCATTATTCTGATTTGGAATTTAGATTTTGAATGCTAATTTCAGAGGACTATCATCTGATTTATCTTAGATTTGCATGTGCAACATGCAAGTATTTAATTTATAATTTTTAATTTACCTTTGAAGGCACTCTGGCATGCAAAACCAATTAACACTTCACTAGTTATCCAATAAGTCCCTGTGGAAACCTGAGTTAATTGGCATCGTAATTCCTATTTATTTCAGTGATATTTTAATATCCTTTTCAGATTGGAATGAGTGGTTGTCCATCTCTTCTTCCCATAATCCAATCAGGTGGGACTACTGGATATGAGTAGGAAAGAGGGTAAAAGAGGAAAGTCTGGGACTCAAACCAGACTCTAGATATTGTCAAGGGTCACAGTCAACGACTCAGAATGGCACGGTTATCCAAGTATATCCAAGGTGTTGGATGTCAAAACATGCCACAAGGCTCTCAGAAAAATATAGTGGCAGTGGGTTCATTATGGGCTCTTCATTTGGGAAAAAAAAATCTAGTCAGCAATTAGTATTCTAAAGGAGCAAGATTTTCAGAAGGGATACTTGCAAGAGTCAGGCAGGTGTCAGGTCTCCCTCCATCACTGGCCTTAGCTCAAAGCAGATCCCAGTCCTGGCGTGACCAGTGGGAGCTCACATGTGGATGCTATGTATCAGGGTTATAGAACAGTGGGTATCTAGGAGTTCAGTGTTCAATCTAAGACCACATTTGGGCGGCTGGCCAAAGCCCACACACAATCCCCTTAAAACTCTTCTATCTGGATCAGGATTGCCTCAGGATATAGGAAGAATTGTCTTAGACTTTAAACAACTGCTCCTAATTCCAATGGCTAAGAAAAGAATAAATGGGTAATCCCCAAGAATAAGATTATGTGAAATCATTAACCTGTTCGGAGGATAAATGTTGATCACAGAAATAACTTCCAAAGCTCAAGTGTTAACGGAGTGGTGTGATCTTCAGGTTTACATACAGTTACATTCTCTTTAGAAACCTGGAAATGTGTATGGAATTGAATTCTGGCTCCCACACTTGCAGTGTGTCTCTGCACTTCAGAGCAATAACTCTTATTGAGGCTCTGTGCTAAGTGTAATGTGTTTGTGCATGCATGCATATTTCTGACTTACTCCACATGATAACCCTAAGACTTAGCACTGGTACTTCATTATATGGATGAGAAAGATGAGTCTGTCAGAGGTTAAGTAACTTACCAAATCACAAATAAGTGGGGTAGCTGGGATCTGGACTCTCAGTCTGACATAGCTACTGCCACTGGCCACATTGCTCTGCTGTTGAAGGTTACACTATGTATAGAGCATATAGTGAAGGCTCTATCATATATAGAGTATATAGTGAAGGTAATATCCTGTGTAGAATATATACTATAGTTAAAGGAACACAGGAGTGGGAGAAGATAGAATTCTAAGTGGCACATCTGCCTTAGTAAACTTTCCTAATTCACTTATCTTCCATTCACACACACACACACACACAAAAGTGGCATGTCCTCTATGCCCCAAGAATTGCTTTTATGAATGAAACAAGCAAATATTCCTGTCCTCATAATGTTTAAATGACAGCACAGTGTACAGACGATAAACAGTGAACCTAATAAATATATTGTGAAATATAATACAACTATTATTACAAATTACAAATTAAATACAAAAGTAAATTTAATAAAAGCAACATTATATTGTTTGTTAACAAGTGATAAGTTCTATGAGAAAAACAAGTGCAATGATAGAGCATCAGGAATATGAGAGTTTTACATGGCAATTTTAAATACTGTGATCAGGATAGACTCAGATTCATTGAGAGGGTGATAACTGATTTAAAAAAGAGACAAAACACTTGGAGGAAGTGAAGGAAGTTGTGAAGCAGATATCAGAGAAGAAAATTCCAGGCAGAGGACCTAGACAGTGCCAGAGCCTTGAAACTAGACTCATCTGGGACATCTGAAGAGCAGCATGTGGCCAGTGGCCAGAGTAGCTGGAGAAGAGTGAACTCAGAGATGTTGGGCATGGAAGTCCTGAAGAGCCTCTCTTAGACTGTTGTAAGGGATTTGGCTCTCACTTGGTAGGAAATGGGTAGCCATGGCAGAGTCTCAAGAAGAAGAGTCACATGATCTGATCTCACTTTTTAAAAGGATTGTTCTGGCTGCCATATTGAGAATAGACAATAGAGAGGAAGGAGCAGAAGCAAGCAGATCCACTCTGATGAGGCTTTCATCATATCCAGGTCAAAGTGCACAGTGGCTTGACCTGAGATAGATAATGGTGGGGCGGGAGCGGGGTGGGGGGGGTTGCAGAAAATCGGTCAGATTCTGGATTATTTGAAGGGTTGAACCAGCAAGTTTTCTTGACGGAGTCAATGTGGGATGTGAGAGGAGAGGAGCCAAAGATAACTCCCAGGATGTGGGGATGAGACTCTGGAAGAATGCTGTTATGTCATCTGTAATAGGAAAGACAATGACCTTAGCAGATTTGGGGTCAATATTACATACTCACATTGGGTCACATTAAGTTTGAAACAAAAAATGTTTTTTTTCAATTAAATGTTTTTATTTATTTATTTTGGGAGGAGTGGGGGAAGAGAGAGAGAATCCCAAGCAGCCTCCACACATCAGTGCAGAGCCCAATGCAGGGCTTGATCTCATGAACTGCAAGATCATAACCTGAGCCGAAATCAAGAGCCGGATGCTTAAGTGACTGAGCCACCCAGGCTCTCTGAGACATTCAAACAAAGTTTTGAAGTATCCCATTTGATATATGGGCCTGGAGTTCAGGAGACACCTGAGCTGATCATATGAAGTCCAGGGCTCATCAGCTTATGGATGATGTTATCAGGAAAGCACCCGCAGGAAAGAGTGAAACATCCAAAGGCTTTAAATGAAAATAATTTAACAATAAGCTATTTACAGAGATGTTGGCAGGATTAAAGGGATTTACAAGGTATGGTGTGCATCAAGGGAGCAGCAAAGATGGAAAGCCACTACCACTTTTAGGTCTGAGGGAGAAACCAAGAGGGCACAGTGTGCCTAACCCAGAGAGAGGGAGACCAGTGAAAAACTCCATCTCCTACAGTTATCTTATACCAGCCAGAGTCAGAAAGCCAGTCTGCAAGGGGGAAATGTCTACCATGGCCTGCCTCTTGGGGCAAAGGAGGGTGGAGAAAGGAGGTGGGATTGAGACAAAGTAAAGAACCAAAAGCACAGATTATGTATACAGACTTAGGCTAAATGAAATCTTTAAGGGAGTAAGGGAAAACAGTGAGGAGAAGAGGAAAAAGGACAGAACCTCAGGCTCTCCATCATTAATTGGTTTGGAAGAAGAGGAAGAACTAGCAAAGGACGTTACACAGAAATAGCCTTGGGATGGGATGAACAGCAGACAGTATGCAATCCTGGAAGCCACACAGGGTATGATCAGCTGGGCCAAATGCAGTTGATGTGTCACCTGAGATGCAGGCTGATAATGGACGCTTGGATTTAGCAAATGGAAGTTATTGGTGTCCTTGACAAGAGCCACTTCAATGAAGTGGCAGAGGTGAACACTTAATGGCACGGCTTTCAGGGAGAACAGGATAAGAGGAATTTGGGACAGCAAGGCAAACTTTTTTTTTATTAATCTAGGATTTTTGATGCAAAGAGGAGCAAATCCATGGGACAAAAGATAGGGGGAAAAAAAGAGTCAAGAGAAATATTTTGGAGATGCATAAGTAACATCATACTTCCATGATAATGGGAAATATCCAGTGGAGAGGAAGAAACAGATGATTGGGAAAAAGAGTCGGGTTGATACCTAGAGTGATATCTTATCTTTGCTCATGTTCCTTCTGTGGAAATGGGGTCAGAATATTCCTGAAAAATCTTCCAGATTCAACCTTGAGGGGTTGTTTGGAGAGTGAATGAGAAAGGGGACTATGAGGCAGCCTCCACCAGTGCTGGGGACTGTCACTGTTAGCATTTCCAATCTCCCCCCGTGGATCTCAGAGGACCTTTCCTCTCCCCTCCAGGGCAGCAATACCCAGTTGCTAGGCACCAGGCACCGAACTTCAGAAACATTAACTTAAATCTTCACAACTACCAAGAGATCTATCTTTAATTTCTGGGTTGGAAAAGCTGTGTGGCGGCATCTCACAGAGATTAAGAAATTTACCAGCCATAGCTCACAGGAGACAGAACAAAATTGAGAATCCTAGTCTTTATTACAAAGCCCTTATTCTATTCTGTTTCCTTGGCCAGACTTATATTCTATTTTTCTTTCCTTGTATCACTTTTTCTCTTTCTTCCATCTCTCTGGGCTCCTCACTATCTATTCCTTCTTCAAAATTTCAACCTCCTCACTCCCAGTTGCTTTCTCCTTGATTGAAAATCAGTTCTGGTAACATTAATACTTCAGAGCAAGTAAGCTCCCCATCCAAGAAGTACTGTTTTTCTTCTAAAATGGAACAGTCTTGCAAAGACAGAGCTCCCTCCCCTTCTCAAGATGAATTTCTAATGGTCGACTTTCATGTATGGCAACCATTGGAGAAAGAACAGAGGCTTCCAAAAGCTTCTGAAATCTAGCTGCGTCAGCCAGTATCTGTGCCTCTGAGAGATTGCCTTGTCTCTTCATGCTGTTCGTTTAGACTACTACTTAGTCTTCAAGTTCTCAAAATTTTGGCAGGTCCACACTGAACTGCCTGTTTTCCTGGTGGAAAATTGATCACTTCCAAATACTTCCACTCCATTCCAAATACTCCTCCCTCTCTAGCTCTTCTCTACTGTTCTCTCTCTTAGAGAGAGACCTCTCCCTGTCTCTGTTACCTGTCCACACACACACAGTGCTCTTGCTTGGAGCTTGGGGAGGATTTGGGGAGAATGGAGTGACCTGTCACTGTTGCTAATAGGTCAGATCAATATCGCGAAATGTGCCACATCCTTCTTCATTTTCTTATCATGTAGCAATCGATAGCCTTGCTTTCCCTGTAAACCTTCCTCAAAGGTTCCACACTTTTCATTTCCCCTTCTTGTTTCCTGGGCTGGGTCTGCTCTCTCTGAGATACTCAGGACAGAGAAGGAAGAGCTGGTCCTAAATGTGCCTAGTTCACGTGGCTTGTGTTCGCTGCTGTGCTGCCCATGGTATGCGCGCGTTCACAGATGTACAGTGTGTACAAATGAGCATGTGCATGTGTGTGCATGTGCATGCATGCACTGCGTGCAAGTAAAAGGATCAATAACATCCACTTCCCTTTACCCTCAAGGAACTTAACCTACCAGAGGGGGAACAAAGTGCAGAAGGATTTATTCTTTCCTAGAAGTTAATGTCATATGGAAAAACTCCTTCACTCTAATGACTTGCTGCAGCAGGCCGTTGGAGCAAACAAATAACATGACCTGGTTTCCAATAATGCTGCTCAGCCCCAGTTTATGATGCCTACTCTGGATCCCAAAGCCACATGCTCTGGTAAAGGTCTTGTGGGACGTGTATCTAAGGCAGAACAAGCAAATGTCAATATGTTGTGGTTTGAAAAGCTAGAACATTTTGTTTACCC
Source organism: Acinonyx jubatus (assembly GCF_027475565.1). NCBI lineage: Eukaryota > Metazoa > Chordata > Mammalia > Carnivora > Felidae > Acinonyx > Acinonyx jubatus. The sequence continues at coordinate 41,133,492 of NC_069382.1, forward strand.
CATGGAAATGGCACTTCTCTGTGCCCACCAAAGTATGTCAAACTCCCATATTATAAACTACCTAGGGCTAGGTATTGAAGACTACAGCTTAAAAGTAAACACAATGTATTCCTGTGTGGGGGTTATAAACCCATTCACTCCTGATTGTGAATTAGCATATCAAATTCCTGTTAGGCACTTGGAATATTCCCAGGGAATGGGGTCAGGAAGGGTGTCATATGCAAAACAATGGCATCACAAAGATGTTCACATCTTAATCCCTGGTACCTATGCATGTATTACCTTACATGGCAAAAGGCTCTTTACAGCTGTCAAGACGTTGAGATGGAGAAATTGTTCTGGATTATTTGGGTGGGCCCAGTGAAGTCACACAAGTCTTAAAAGTAGAGAGGAGGTAAAGAATGATAGGTGATTACTGCAAGTAAGAATGATGTGACAAGGTGAGAAGGACACAAGCTGCCATTGTTGGCTTTGAAGATGGCAGGAGGGAGCCATGAGCCAAGGCATGGTGGTGGTCTCCAGGAGCTAGAAAAGGCAAGCGAGGAAGATTCTTCCCTGAAACCTCCAGAAAGGCACTCAGCACTGCCAATATCTTGATTTTAGCCCAGGAGACTTGTGTTGGATTTCTAACCTGCAAAGCTGTAAGACAATACATTTGGGTTACTTCAGGCAGCTAGATTTGCATTGTTTCATTATGGCAGCAATAGGAAAATGACAAAAAAGGACAGTTTTTAAAGAGAGAGTCCAGAAACCTAGGAAAGAGGCTGGAAGGGCAGCCTGGGTTGATGAAGTAAGCCCTGGGAAGACAGGAGGTAGAGCCAAGGAACTCACAGAGAAGAGATGGCACAAATATGAGCCAAGACAAGGACGGTTCTTGCTTGAGGCCTTCAGTGTCATTTATGCAAGAGGTGCTTCTGTGAGAAGTGTGGCTCTAGGCAGTACTGGTGGAGGCAGGGGATCCGGGAGAAACTGGTGAAAAGGGCATGCTCATAGCTCCTGGCTAAGCACAGAGGAGTGGGCTGGTGGCCATGGCTTCTCTTCTAGATTATCCCAAAGTGTTATACATTCCTGTTCCAGCTGCTTCCATGTTCATTCTGGACTCACTGTCAGATGTAGGCCAGAAAGGACTCTCCATCACCTCAAGACTCTTAGCTATTCAAGTGTTGAGATTCTGTGACATGTGATGTGAGACTTGTCAAATACAGCTTCACAGATGAAACCAAAGTAGGGGAAATAACTATTTTCAGAGAGCAACCTGGCTGGGATAGGGAAGGAAATGATGTTTCAGAAGTATACTGCATCTTTTTTGGGTTGCTGAAGCCAAAATGCGCTGGCATGTAATGTTCAGTGACAAAGGACTCACAACTTTTAGTGTCAAGGACAAATTTCACTTCCACTTGTTCCTGGGTCTTAAGTACCATCTACAGACTGAACACTTGGTGTGAGGTGGTAGATAATGATGAATAAAACTAGCAATGTTGGTCTTTCTAGAAATTCTCTTCCCGTACATCCAAACCTGTTGAACTGGTATGAAAGTTAGATAAAAAGAGGGGCACTTGGTGTGTTTTAGACAGTGATAAGCTTTATGATCCAAGCAAGAGACATCTTTCTCTTCTCATCCTCCTTAAAAATGCCAGAAGTGTCTACCATCTGAATCAGTAATGGTGTGACACGAATTTCTACAGGTGATTGGTTTCATGGGCTATTGCCAGGGAACATCCTTCACCCCATCCCTACACTCCTGAGAATATCTGAATGATGGACAATTGCTCTTATCACAGTGTAATATTAAGAAGTGTAATGAACAGAAAATACTACACTAAATGCCAAGAGAATAGACTATATGAAGAATGTGATAATTTCTGGTTATGTTTGGGTATGAAACCCATTCACTCTAGCCATCTCCATGGATAATGTAGTTCTTTCCAGGTGGCCATTCGAAACCCAGAGATGCACTTCACTCAGTTTGTAGGTTCCCACCTCTCAAGACTCACATGGACTTTATGCTCTCTCATTTCTGCCCTGCCATGGGGACAATAATCCCCTCCTTCCCTGGGCCTGCTGGGTTTCTAACATGCCCTAAATGCTACTGCTGGACAAAGAACCTCTCAAGCGTGACTTGGGGAGGTCCTATGGCTGCTATCCTCAAGAATATGTGAACCACAGAAAGATCTCCCAATGCCTAGCCAATGCATTTCCATGGCACTAAATCTTTTTCCACCCCCCCAACAAGATGAAAAAGCCCATTTCCTAGTACTCTGCCACCATATTGCCTTTTCTATTTCCACTCAATCCTTGCCATTTGTTCTTTGCCTTCCAGAGGGATGCTTTTCATTGAAAACCTCACTGGAGCGCTTCCTGGGCTGACCTCTACCTCTACACTTTGGGCTGACACGTTACTGAGTTCAGCTACTGTCATTTTCAGTCTGTCCATCCTAGAACTGCTGGTGTGGAGACAGTAATCTGCATTCCCCATCCTCATGTACCCAAAGATTTGAGAAATTCAGTAGATTTTGACAAACAAGCTTAAATATCATAGATCATAAACTTTTACACTGGCCCACTTAGTTGGATATAATGAGGTGGAAAAAAGGGAGCAGGAAATGGAGAAAGAGAGAGAATGGAGGGGTCAGAAGAAGACCAGAAGGAAGGAATAAGTAGAGAAGGAAGAGAAAAAGGATGAAGAGGACAGGAAGGTTTTTGTTTTTGTTTTTGTTTTTTAAGTGTTAACTTCCAAATTTGAAGAGGAAAACCTTGTAGGCAGAATCATAACCAGCAAGCAAATATAATTGGAATTGGTCTTTTAGTCCCTCCACAGGCTGATTAAGAGCACACAGTACGGGGCACCTGGGTGAGTCAGTCCATTAAGTGTCCGACTCTTGATTTCAGTTAAGGTCATGATCTCATAATTCTTGGGATCAAGCCCCGCATCGGGCTCTGTGCTGACAGCATGGAGCCTGCTTGGGATTCTCTCTCTCTTCCTCTCTCCCTCTGTCCCTCCCATGTTTGTACACATCCTCTCTCTCTCTCTCTCTCTCTCTCTCCCTCTCTCTCAAAATAAATAAATGCACTTCTACAAAACAAACAAAAAAAGAGGACATGTGAATATTCCAGGTGTCTGTTTACCAACAAGGGTTTCTGCCTTAGGAATGATCAGCTCCCAGAGACACACAGGTCACCTTGCCACTCACCATGGCCACTGGAATCAAAGGAGACACTCACAAGTGCCAAGAATGCAGAGCCATCTGCAGCAATCCTAACTGGCTAGGTTCTCCCTGCGTGGTGCTGTCACACGGCTCATGTTCCCTTCACATTCACCCCACTTCTACCTGTGCCCTTCCTCTGTTCTCACTGGAGCCTGAGGCTGCAGAAAACCCCAAATATCATCATCAAACGGGGCTTTCAAGTCTGTGGGGAACTGATGGGTAAATGAACCACTGCAAAAAAAAAAAAAAAAGCCATAGAAAATAGACATTGATCCGAACTTGGAGGTGAAGTGTGTGAAATTGTTTATAAATTGTCTGGATAATTGTAGGCACTGAAGTGGGACGTTAGAACTTCCATCCTCTCTTGTTTTTTGCACAGGCTTAATTAACTTTCAGACAGGAAACGCATACTCTTTAAAGTAAAACAGGGCTGGATTCAGATCTTGCCTTGTAATACTTACCAGTCTGGAGTTAAGAGTAGTCTCATTTTCATCAGGTCACATGACCTGTAGTCCCATTTTCATCAGGTCACATGATCAGATTCTGATCTGTAAAATGGAGAGAATGTTTCTTTGAGCTATTGTAGTAAGACTTAAGTGAGGTAAATTGAGCAAAGCATGTAGAATGGGGTCTGGCACATACTAGGTGCTCATCCAATTTTGACTTCCTGGCATTCCTTGGATCCTGTTGGAAATAGGACCTCGCATCTCCCAATCTTCATCCTATGTGAACTAAATGTGTTATTTTCTCCTGTCAGCCTGCTCTTCCTCCCTAACTCCTGACCCGTTTGAAGGCTCTTGGGCTGGAGATCTTAGACTTACCATCTTTCCTAGCATGAAATCTTCTCTCCACCCTTTTCCACTCTGTTTTCTGTCCCCTGGAGATTTGCATATAAGGACAACATCAACAGGTTCCTAGGCACTTAGTTTCCAGTTGGGCATGTCAGTAGGGGACCTGAGCAGGAGGCTGAGGGAGTGTGTGTGTGTGTGTGTGTGTGTGTGTGTGTGTGGTGGGGGGTGGGTAATGACCTTATTATAAGTATCTTATAAGGACCTTATGGCTCCTTCCCTGGGGAGTCAACTTGGGCTGGCAGTATCCCTTAGCAGAAGATTAATGCTGCTTTTAAGGTTGTCTGCTCTATAGGACTTGCCCCCTTGATTGGATAACTGTTTCCTTCCCTGTCCCTTTGAATCTCACCCTAGTTTCCTGTACAGCCCCTCATTATCACCCTGCACCCTGTCAATACTTTTATAAGTAGACTTTTTGTAAAACAAAACAAAACAAATAAAACAAAAGGAAAGCCTCCTCAAAATATCCTGATTGGATAAGTCATCTGTTTTCCTATAAGAATTCTAACAGACTCAGGGCCAATATCTCTCCTGCTGTTCAGTCAAGAATCTACAAGTCATGGGGGCACAGGGGTGGCTCAGTTGGTTAGGCATCCACATCTGGATTTCGTCTCAGGTCATGATCTCTCACACTTTGAGGGTTTGAGCCTCAAAGTCAGTGGGGAGCCTGCTTAGAATTCTCTCTCTCCCTCTGTCTCTGACCCTCCCCTCCTCTACTCTCTCTCTCTTTCTCTCTCTCAAAATAAATATTTTTTAAAAATATAGAAGCCATTTTAATCCACGTCTAGTACCCATAATCCCCACCATCCCCAGTCATCCAGTCCTGTCAGATACACCACACAAATATTTCTGGAAGCAGACATTTCGTTTCTATTCCAGTGATTGTCTTAGTGGCTGAAATCTTGGTTATTGCTAGTTTGGGTTTCCCAGCTATCTGCCAAATGATTTCCCTGCCTCCGTTTCCACCTTTCTTCGATCCATCCTTTCTGCCCTGAACTGGATGGTATGCAGACCCTTTCCTGGGTCCCTAGTTTTTAAAAGACAACAGCCAAAGTACCCAGCATGATACACAAGACACATCATGTATGGCACTTGATCAGCTCCCCCACCTCCTCTTTGATGCCTCCTATCCTACTCCCAGCTGCCACCCCTCAGGCCAGGTATAAACCCTGCAGTCCAGCCATTTGTGGCCATAGGCACATTCAGTGGTACAGACTTGCCATGAGAGAAATGGGAAGAGTGAGAGGAAGCAATAATTTAATGGGTGGTGCTCCTCATTCCTGTTGTGGTAGATAAGTATTTGTCCTGAGATATGTTGGGAGATGGGAGCTGTAAACCTGCCAGCCCCTTCCTTCTTCTCTTCACTCCTTTGCCTCTCCTAGTGTGAGTGCCACCACTCAGCCTAAGGTTTGAAGATAAATACATTTTGTTGAACACGACTTGGAAACTCAAGCCAACTTCTTCATCTGCTGCTTGAAGGAAGAAACACAATCTTGTTTCAATATTGGGAAACAATCTCTGTTGGATTTAGTAAGAAATGATACATCAGTCTCCTAAGGAGCTTCCAAGAGTACTTTGACTGTTGCAGTCTTCTCTTTGCATGGAGACTAGCTGCTTGTGGCTTCGGAATGTCCTACACTGCTTCACAGCAAGGTGCTTTGTCATGCCACTCATTTTCTGGGAGCATCCTTCCCACCCTTTTCTTATTAGATAAAACCTACACTTTCTCCAAGAGTCAGCATGAAGCAGGAAGGTGCTCCTTCCTTTCATCTTTATAAGCCTTTAGTAGAGACTTCTATTTTGATACTCATTGCACTGTATAACTGGTTACCTGCCTATCTTCCACTGAACTGTAAGCACCTTGAGGATAGAGGTGAGTTCATTTCGGTAGCTCTTATTGCAATTTGTTCTTCCTTGTCACCTGCCATTTGGTCTGCTAGGGTTCCAACTATGGATCACACCACCTCCCCAGAGCAATGTTAATAGCAAGGCTACAGAGTTATGGTCATTTATCGACCAGGGATGCTGCCACTGTTCTATGGCCTGAGAGACACATGGATGCATCAGGGAACCACCAGACACAGTTCCATCTCATCACAGGAGAGAGTTTTGTCATAATGTCATGCCATGTTAACCCCTCAGAGAAGCTGGAGTGGCCAATCACTCACCTTTTTGTGTGTGTTTTTTTTCTTTGCAAGAAGCTCAGTCAGTAACATTGGATAGCTCCACTCAGCTACTGAGCTGGAGCTTGATTAGAACTTTGCATTGTTGCTATATAAATCAGAGTCCAGCCATGCTCAAAGGGTTTAACTGAAGAGGGCTTAATGGAGGGGCTTTACAGAGGTGTATCAAGGTTTATTGAACTAATAAGTGACCAAGAAATACCCAGAGACTAACAATGACATCAGCATTATCACACCTAAGCTGAAGGGGCAAGAGGAAGAAGCTATTACTGGGCCCCGGAAAGTGGGTGTCGGCCCCATAAGAGGTGTGGCTGTCAATAGAGAAGGAGCAGGAAGACTAAATGTCTCAAACTGTCTTACCCTTTTCTAATTCTGCCAGTACCTCCTAATGGATGAAACTTGTTAGAAACCAAAAGGCAATGAATCTCTGGATGAACACCCATGGGCATTGCTCCATGGGGTGGATCCAGACCTGGGAGAGAAGGCTGGAAAACAGATTTGGGGGGGGCAATAAGTAATAGTGAATGGTTATTTGGAACATTCTGAATTGTTTGTCATACTCTGCAGAGTGGTCTGAAATCCTTCAGGTCTGTTATTAACTGAACTGTGTCCCTCCAAAATTCATGTTGAAACCCTAACCTCCAAGGTGATGGTATTTGGAGATGGGGCCTTTGGGAAGGGAATTAGGACTAAATGATGTCACAGGGTTGTTATGGGCCCTAAACCAATGGAATTTGTGACTTTATGAAAAGAGACATTTCTCTCCCCCTCCTCTCTCTATCTTTCTAACCTATCTTTTTCTATCTTCCTCCCTCAATTACCCTCTCTTCCTCCTTCCTCACATGTACACACTCACACAGAAGGAGAAAAACAGTTGTCTATAAGCCAGAGAAGAGGGCTTATCAGAAACTGACCTTGTTGGCACCTTGATATCAGAATTCCAGCCTCCAGAACTTTGAGAAAATTAATTTCTGTTGTTGAAGCCATCTAGCCTATGACATTTTGTTAAGGCAGACCACGAAGACTAACACAGAGTCCTTAGAAGGGTCTGACAAATTATGGCAGAAGAATCATTCCTTTTTCCCCCTACACCAATAAGTATGACTTGGCAAAAATTACTCTATGAGACTTCCTAGGAAACCCAGATTTCCAGCATATTGATTGTGATTCTTATCCATCACAATGGATAAGAAACCCATCCACAGATGGATAAAATGGATAAGAAATAAAGAAAGTAAATGTCTTTATTTTCTGTAACTGAGATTAATTGCTACTTTGAGTTCCAATTTTGCCAGGTAATGAAAACTTACTTTTTACATAGTGGCTTATATAATGCTAAGGTTTGAAGGTGGGATGTGGTGTTGGTGTCTTCTTTTATCCACACAGTTCCCCCCTGTAACCCCTCATCCCAGCTGCAAGGCCTCCTGTGGGCTCTGACCCCCTGTGCCATGTGCACATGGGATCCATTCTTCTGTTCCTATTCTTTCTATGCTGTGAGAAACTGCAAATCTGTCTTAGATCCATCTCCCTAGATGCACCACATGTTCATTTGTTTCTCCTTGATTTTTCCACATTGCTGAGCTCTTCTCAAGGAAAGACAGGGGCTGCAGAAGGATGTCACCGATCCCCTCTGATCTTAGAGTCTCCAAACTTTCCCCAAGACTCAGTCACCTCCTTCTCAAGGCTTAGGAATCTCTAACATAAATTACCTTGGCTTCCATTTTGATTCCTTCTCCTCCCTCAACCAAGAGAATCATATATAGTCTCAGGAGTACAGAAAACTTATTCTTTTTTCCCCCATGTTCTTCCAAAGTCAAGAATTGGCTTCCTACCTTCATTGTGCTGTGTCATCCTTCTCCTGGGAGAAGAAAAGGGGAAATGAAACAAATAGGAAAATGGGGGGGGGGGGGACCAGAAGAGGAATCATCACCTATTTCAAAATACTATCTTCCCATACAGATGCAATGCATGAAAGCTGGTACTTTGTAGGAAAGCCCGGAGGTCTGGAGTCATTTCTCTGGTGTTGCTGGGACATGGAGCAGGGCCCTGGTGCAGCGCCACCCCTCGCCCCTGCTCTACTAACCCTGCTGCCAGCTTGACCCTCCATTCTACAGTGCAGCCCTGCCTCCCTACAGGCCATGAGTGTGGGGAGCAAGAGCAACTTCCTTCATTTTTCCCACGTGGGAAACCAAATCCCAGAGTGGCTAGGTTTCAGGAAAATGAGTTCTTCTCCCCAGTCTTAAGAAAAGAAAGGAATGGACACTAAGTCATGGATAGCTAATCAGAGACGAGATAACGTTCAGAGTTGGGGAGTAGGCTAGCCCATACAGCATCTGGGAAACAGTTTAGAGCACGGAGGGAGGGCCCAGAAGGCCACTGAATCTGGGCAGGCCAGATTTGGCAGACAGAATGGGGATAAGAGGCCAAGAGTTCAGGGCCAATTGGCCAGAAGAACAGTCATACCAAGAGGACTGTTAGCTGAAGGCAGTGTACCACTCTGACCAGTCTGGTTTGGGCCCTGCTGGGCAGCAGTGGTCTAAAGACCCAGTCTATGGGCCGAGTGTAGGGAAATCACCCACACTGTGAGTAATGCAAGCTTTTGGTAAGCACGCTCCGGTCTAGCCAAGCATCTGTGGTTGGAGCAAAATATTTTGTCAAAGACAGAGTAATATTTTTATATATTTATGATATCAAGTGTGGAAATGAACAGACATTGAGCTTCTGAGGAGATACATATAACAGGTCTCTCCATCCTGGGAGGCATTTTATCTCTTGTTTTTATGAGCCATCTGGAAGGGCAAGATACAGAGAAATCCCCCCCAGTTGCAAATGACATTTAGCTTTTCAGCATTTTCTGGATGTAAACTATTAAGCAGACAAATCAGATAAACTTTCCAAAAGTCTCTGCCCACTTTTCAAGGTGAGGGGTCTTGACATGAAAGCTAGAAGGCGCTTTCCCAAGTCATCTCAGAAGGGAGTATTACCTTGATGAATGCATCGTGCCCATGAGATCCAAACTTTGTCATTGTTCTGAAGTCAGATGGAAGCAGGGACACTGACTCACACTAACCAAATTAAAATCAAAACACATCAGGAGATTGAAAACTTATTAGTACACAGTGAAAGTTATTTTGATCCAATGAAAGGAATTCTCATTTCTCCTCCTGGGGACAGTTCCTTCCTGGAGAGGTCAAGATAATAACTCTCAAGTTGCATGGTAAGCACAGAATCAGAGCAAAGGGAAGTGGAGAGTTTGAGAGATTTTATCCAGACCATGGCATGGTATGATGAATCATTCTTGCCCTTTGCTACAGAACACCTCTCTAGTAATTAAATTAAGGTTGTCTTGCAGATTCAGTGTCTTCTCAGCTTGGATGATGCTGGAAAAACACTGCCAAGTTTTGTCCTGTTGAGCTATACTTTCTGTGAGCCAGACTGTTCCTTTATGCTCATGCATTGCAATACAATTGATTGGGTTTTTGCTTACTAAATACTAACCACGTACCTGTCCTACATCTCCAAGACCCAGGTCACCTTGTGTGGAATTGGGGGACAAGGCAAATCCCTTGGTCACATATTTACAGACAGGTTTTTATTTACCCTCCCAGATTTCTAAACATTGTGTGTGGATTTTACTAGTTGAATCCTTAAAAGCCAATCTTATTTCTTTTATCTCCAAGTTCCTAGGGGACATCCCACACTTCCTTCCTACACCTACAACATAATATTCTTCTAGAGGGCTGATAAACTTTAGTGTAAACAAAGGGGTACATTTTAGGAAAGAATGCCTATATGTTACCTATAATGTAGGTAGGGCACAGGGCACTATTTATAATCCATTATAAGCAGAAGATATCCCTTAAAGTTTGAAAGGGGTTTCATTTAAGGAAAATTATTTAATAAACTTTATAAGGCAAAATTATAGAATCAATTTCCCAAATAAGAGATAGAGGTTGAAAATGTAATGGGCACACAAGTTCTCATTAAACTATTGACAGATCTTTACAGATTATTAAAGGGAGCAATGGGATCCGGAGGTCATCTATAGCACTAGACACTGTTATCAGGGAACATAACCAGGCACAGCCATTAAAGGGATGCCACAGACTCAGGTGGACTATGACCAACAAAGGCAATTTCTGCTTTGTCTCCTCATTTCCCAGGTGTTTGCAGATCAGTTCTGTTTCAAAAACAGACTGAATCTTCAATTTGTGTGCGGAATTTTTATGGTAGAAGTGCTTTCAAAAGCACTCCCTAAAAGAAGTGAGGGAAGCAGGACAAGGCAGCGGGAGAGGTTGGGCCATCATTTGCCAGCAACAGAGACCACCCTGTGTCTTTCTAGAGACTCTGAAGCTGGAATGGCCCTTTGCACTTGTCTTGCTCTGAGGCAAGGGAATCTGACCTTTATTAAACCTCCCACCCCACAGGGAACAACTGTGACCTTGTGTCAAGTGACTTTCTTTGACTGAAGGCATATTCTGGAGAGGGACCCAGGGGAGAGCCTTCAGCCACTAACACTCCCAGCAGCTGAGGAAATGAGCATCCTAGGCCTGGATGGTGCACCAGAACTTCCAAACAATGGGTGCTCACAGACTCTAACCATTTAATAGTATCTGGTCATGCAATCTGGGGACAAATCCATTGTTGGAAGGAACTGAGATATTCCAGGTCTGGTGTATTGTTTGCTAAGAGATGACAGCACTGTGTGAAAGACATTCCTGGAGTACAGTGACCATTTCATCATAAAGACAATATGTTTCCTGGGTCAAACCACCTCTCCCTGACAAGCCAAGAAGGAGCTAGACTGTGGCACTGCCCAACATGCCCCTTGCCCCACTCCAATGCTTAGAGGCAAGATGGTGCAGCAAAAGTGATCTGGAAGGCTGCTTAGGGAGGGGTGATAGGCAGGAGAGAAAACATGCTTTTCAACTGTGACCCAAATCGTGGTAGGAAGATGTGAAAGAAAAGCTCAAGGCCATGGCATGAGGACACCTGAGAAAAACTGATGAGATGGACTCTAGTATCCATTTCCTATCCCTTCCTCTACTCTGGTGGTGGAGCCCTTATTGTAGCCTCCCCTTCACCTCTGTCCCTCTCTTACATCACACCACTATCAGGAAATGACATGAAATGCATTAGCATGAAGGTGCAGATGACTCACAATCATTGTTCCTCCCCCAACTCATGAAATATTTAGCTTAAGTCTCTGGCAATCAGCTATAATGCAGATGAGGCATTGGCCATCTCCCCATCAGGACAAGGCAGGGGAGCACAGAATTTCTGGAAAACGTGGAAAGAACATATAGTTGACTGCCCATTATTCTTCTTTCTTTCTCTTTGCTAACAGAAACCCAATTTTATTTTGAATGGCCGTGTGCTAAGCTGTTTCCCAGGCTCCCATGTAGTTAGATGTCGCCAAATTGATGTAAGTAAGAGTCACTGGCAAAACCCAGAGGAAGGAATTTTAAATCAAGCTGACTCAGCTGGCAGGCTTTACTTTTGTTTAGCACCTCTCTTCCGTTCTCCTTCCTCTTGCTGGGAATGTGAAGGTGATGGCTGGAGAGCCAGCAAACACTTCAGGCAATAAAGGAACCTTGAGGATGATGGAGCAGAAAGGAACAGGCAATATAGTCCCACCAAATCTCCGGAGCTACTATATCGATCCTAGACCACCAAGTTCCTTCACGTGAGAGAAAAACGAATGTCTATCTTCTTCAGATCGCAGATGTGGGTTTTCTGCTGCATGCACCTGAAACATATTTCATAATCGATACAGAATTTGATTGCTAGAAAGAGGATGCCAGAGACAACAGAACCCAAAATACCAACCCAGCTGAATGGAGGAAGTGGGGAGGCAGATATTAAGGAGTCCAATATTGTAGTCTGAAAACCATGCTGTCTTTGTTACTGCAGTGAGGAAATTTTGTCAATCTGTTGCCTACTGTACCTTGGAAATCAGACCGCATGCTGCCCAAGGTGGAAGTGTTGGGAGCATGGTAGGGCAACTTAAAATGTTGATATGTGCTAGTCTCTTCTGCTGCTCTCTGCACAGTCCTACAAAAAAGAGAAAAGCTTAGAATGGAGCTAGCCACACTATAAACACAGATCGAGAGAAATATCAATTTACTAATGGAGTTAGTCCTGCCTATAGTCTGCAATATGGGTAGAATAGGAGTCTCATAATTTAGATCTTTCAGGGTTGAAAAGGCCAAATGGATTTGTTCCTCAAATTGAAGCAGTTATAAGTAGTAACTGTAAAGTTGCTGTATTTATAGTACATAAGACTGATACCCTTTCATAGGAAGTTAGAAACCTGCTGAAAACATAGGATTAAAGGCATTACACTCCTGTCCAAGCTCATTATTTCAGATGAATCCAGGAAGTGACCATTAATTTGGAAAAGCAAGGCATAGCAGAGCACAGAGGCTGGAAAATAAAAGATGAGAGAGACCTTTCCTGCTTAAAAGCTCTTTTTAGCCTACAATTACTTTGTTTACACCTGAGTAGAAGTGAGAAGACTGGGAGCCTGGTCAACCTTAGAGAAAACAAGATAAGAAACATAATATACCTAAACAGGATCAGCAGCAGCCTGAGACTTTTCTATCTTCAAAGCAATCTCTGGCCTCCAAAACTGCACCAGCAGCAAGTGGGCTAAGAGAGACACACAGCCCCCCGCAAGGGAATACTATCCAGCACGTACTTCACAGTTGGTTATAAAGGATAACGAACAATAAGAAGACTTCTACCATTCCAGGCTAGGGCAACAGAAGAAGAGAGACAGGGAAGAGAGTTCTTCCCAGAGAGCAGAACTGAAGCTGCCTCATAAACTAACTCACCACATACTCCACTGAAATCTTCTGCTGGTGGGGTTAGGAGTCCTTGCTATTTTTACCCCAAAGATTTAAAATTGTTATGGACTGGTGTTTCTCATTCTTTGCTTTTCCAAATAGAGGGGTGTTATCTTATTATTTGTTTATTTGTATTGCAATATCCCATTTCTTCTTCATCCTGGTGCATCAGTAGAGAAGATAACTTGCTTTGTGGTTTATGTGCAACTGGACCACAAGAATAAACACCCATATATGATGGGAAGAATTGCACATTGTCTAGGTACCCTGAACTTTGACCTAGATAGAGCAATTTGATAAGATTTTGGAACTGGCTCTTTCACGGAAGTGGCAAATGTCTTTTACACATAGTCTTTATGGATATTGATTGGATAGGGATGGGGTAGACTATGCCAGAAACAGTTCCCTCACCAGTATTCATTCTCCCCTTCTTTCTTTCTAACAGAACTTGAATGTTCTTCTTTCAGACAATGCCCTATTGAGAGAGACAGAGAGAAAGATTACTTTTAACAAATTTCCTTAAAGCTAAGGGTAGCTAATGAAATGTAAATGGTGGTCATGGGGGTCTTCCAGGAAAGCTAATTAAAGGGGGAAATGATTCCTCTGAGAAGCATGCTCTTTTGCATTTCCTCTTTTTCCTTCTTCCTGCCAAAAAGATGGAGATAATGGCTGGAGCTCTGCCAATCAGTTTAGCCAATAAATCAACCTTGAGTATGATGCAATGCTCTAAGATGGTGAACAGAAAGATAGAAAGAGGTTGCCTCCCTACTAACCATGCCTACATATTAATCTTCCTTACGTGGGATCAGTTTTTCTTTTCTTTTAAAAGATAGAGGAAGTAAATCCATTTTATTTCAGCTATTTGGTATTTTCTATCATCTTTAGATTAATCAAGTCTTACATGGTAGCAGCCTTCACACTTCACAAATCATTGCTTACTTATATTGCCTATCCATAGTGCAGAGCTAAGTGGTCATAGAACTTCCAGCCTGAGCAGTCCCTGAGAATGAAGATACTAAATGTTTTTTTTTTAATTTTTTAAATGTTTATTTATTTTTGAGATAGAGACAGAGAGACAGAGTACGAGTGGTGGAGAGGCAGAGAGAGGGGGAAACACAGAATCTGAAGCAAGCTCCAAGCTCTGAACTGTTAGCACAGAGCCTGATGTGGGGCTGGAACTCACAAATCATGAGATCATGACCTGAACTGAATCCAACACTTAACCAGCTGAGTCACTCAGGCACCCAGAGAATGAAGATTCTAAAAACCCAAGTTTAGAAGAAACTAGGAAACAGATCACATGGGTCATGATACTTCAAGCAAAGCAGGCTATGCACAGGTCCCCTAGGTCTGCTGGGCTGTTGATAGGCTGAGAGATGGGACAGGCAGACATTAGGAAAGTTTGTGCTTAAGCCAGCTTGCTAGCAGTCTATGGTGCCTAGATGCTTGGTCCCCTAACTCTTTATCTTATCAAAAGCACAGGATCAGTGTCATTGATGAAAGGTGTAAGTCTTATGGCTTAACAAAGAGAAAATTCTAGTTCTTTTCCAGTTTTAGTTATGACCGTGTGATAACAGATACTATATAGCCTATTTCCCGGTTTCATTTTTCCAAAGTGATGGGAATCCTGTAGTTGCTGGAAGAAATTACCACAAACTTACTGATTATAAATAACACAAATGTATTCTCTCATAGTTCTGAATGTCAGAAGTACTAAAAGGGTCATGAGAGCAGTGTTCTCTCTGACTTCAGGGAAGAATCTATTTCCTCACTTCTTCCAACTTCTACAAGCTTCCTGCATTCCTTGGTTTGTGGCCCCATCCTCCATCTTCCAAGCCAGTCATGTGACATCTTCCCATTTCCACATTTTCCCATCTCTCTCTCTTTCTCTGTCCCCTTACTTCCATCATCACAATGCCTTCTGTCTAACTCCAATTTTACAACCTTCCTCTGTAAAGATCCTTCTGATTACATTGGACCCACCAGAAAAGCTAATCTCCCCCATTTCAAGATCCTTAACTTAAACACAACTGCAAAGTCCCTTTTGCTATATAATGTAACATATTTGCTAGTTCCAATGATTAATACACAGACACACTACAGTCAACATGATATCCTCTTGAATGTACTTATTGGCCCATGTTTCCCAGACCCCTAAATAACTCCCTCTGCAAGCCTTTCATAATGTCTGAATTTTTGGTCACTAAAAATTTTATCAAGAGACCTCTATTAAAATAAATAGACCACTTGCACTGTTCATGTATAAAGCTGCCAGCTTTTCTTCAGATTCTCTGTCAACTTGCACCTATCTTGGAGAAGAGGAAAAATGGGATGTAGGCCAATTAAGTATCATTAGGGGAAACGTTGATATGTGAAATTGTATTGCCAATGTCAGCCTGCCTGGTCACTGGTATAGAGGCCCTAAACAAGATGGAGCCATCAGGGTGTCACTTCATAACAGAGAGTAGTGGGAGTATATAAAGGCAGGACTCAGGAAGAGAAAGAGGGTATTAAATAGACATAGCAGAAAAACAGAACCTCCTTTCAAGATTGTCTAGGAATAATAATACTAGAAATAGCTAATATTAATTATATTTTTATTATATGCCAATGTAGTAGACTAAATTATTGGTCTCAATTCTTCATACTTCCTCCCATGTCCCTTACCATGTAACTTCCCAGTTCCTCCAACAAAGAGAGAATATATCTTCCTGGTTCTTGATTTTGGGGCTCATCCATAACAGTTTGGCCAACAGGATAAGAAAGAAGCAGATAAGAAAGAAGCAGGGGGTTAGTGTGTTTAGTTGCTTGGGCTTGCCCTCTCATGCCATAAGCATAGAAGAGTATTTCTGCCCAACTGGCCCAAAGCAGATGAGAGAAACATGGAGCACCCCAATGTAACTTGCAGCTTGGAGTTGCCCTAGTTGATCCACAGCCATATGAGAAAAGAATGCTTATTATTTATTGCCTGCCACTGAGATTTTGCAATTGTTATGCCAGATTACTTACTTCCTGAGCCAGTCAGAAATGTTCTGTTTTACATGTATTAATTCATCTAAACCTCACTTTGATCTTACAAGGTAGATATATTTATTTTGCAGATGAGGAAATTGAGGCATTGGGCCATTAAGAAACTTGTTTAAAGTCATGCATTAGAGCTACAACTTGAATTTAGGTAGTATGTCCACTTAGTTCTTAACTGTGGGATCAGATCGTGTCAGAGCCATAAGTACATTTTCTTTCCTTCTCCTTTCTATTATTTATGGTCCATTTTCAATCTGTTTTAAAATACTGAGGTTTTAAGTCTTTTTGTGAGCACATCACATGAGAAATCCACTGAGCTGAGTCTGAGTTTCTGGGTTCTTCTACTACCAATAAGAAATGCAAGATTGCTCAGATATAAATAAATATATGCTTTGCCAATTCATTATCCACATTTTCAAGGCCTGATTTGGTGAACAATATGCTGGAAAAACAAGGATCTGTGCATAGAAATCAACCACAGTGTGATTCAGCGGATAGCCAGGGGACACCTAATTTCAGATGAGCCATGTTTCAGATTTTCATAAATAATATCTTCTTTTTTTGCCTCAAACTCCTGAAAAGGAGAATTTTATTCTCCTTGGTAACTTTTGGAAGCTGAGTTTGTAAGAGGATGAGAGAGACCTAGGAGGGAAGTGGTCATCTACAGATGAGACATAAGGAAACCAAAATGTGAACTGGAACATAGATAAAAGTGGATACTGGAGAGTCAGATTCTCAGAGGCAAAAAATTAACATATATTAGAAGGAGAAACAAGGACATTCTGATGTTTCCAGATAAAAAATAAGAAGACAGAAAGTGTCTATTGACATCCAGAAGAAATAAGAATGTAGGAATTACTGACCAGGGATCATGAAAATGAGGACTTTTTAAGAATTTTTTTTCATTTAGTGACCAATATGGCACCTGCTATCTTTTGTCCAACAGTGATGTGTAAAAGCCATTAAAAACAAGCTGATAATGCTATTGTGGGACGTATCAAAGGAGTGGAGAGCCAGGAAGACTAGTTTTACTGCTCAGTCTTGGAAGGTGGTGGTGATGATGGTGATGATGATGATGATAATGATGATGTCAATCAGCATTTACTGTATTAAGTTCTTTATGGAATTGCTCAATTTAGGTGTTTTTAGAGCAACCCTGTAAGGGAGATTATGTTTCTCTTACTGATGTGAAGTTTGAGTCTTAGGTTAAAGTATTCTCTAAAGTCACAGGGGTAGTCAATGATGGTATTTAAATACAGAAGGTTTGAATTAGTGCCTCTGAACAAACAAAGAAACTCCTGAAAACAGAGGAAGTAGTTGCCATTTTGGAAATGAAAGGGTACGTGACAGATTTCCTTGGATTTCTGGGGTAGATGAAGAGGCACACATATCACTGACTGATGAGGAAACCTGTGATATATGTGGAAAAGGATAATCTGTTAAGCTTTGACAGCCACATTTCCTTAACTGACCAGGATGAGTATATTAGGGACCTCAGTCTTGCATGGCCTCTACAGTGTTTTTTTCAGTCTATCCAACAGAAACTCTCTCCTCTCTATGCCTGACATATTGCTTCTTTGCTTTTCAGAATGCACCCTCCCTCATGCAGGGTGAGGGCTAGCTAGCTGGGCAGAGGATGGGCATTAGAACGGGGGCAGGGGAAGCATTCTGTAAGCCAAGGAGCCAGGACAGAGGAGTTCTTCCCAAGACAATGGGAAGTATTAGGGTGACAGAAGTGGACTAAGCCAGAAGCAGCAGAGAAAAGAAGTCTGAAGGCCCAGAGGTAGATATAAAAGTCAAATCTTGGAATCAGAAAATGAAGACCAAGAAACACAAGTTAGAGGCAAACCACGTAGACAACCTAGACAGTTGTTTTAATGCAGTTTGGTCTTTAAAGCTGGCTTCTATTGTACATGAATGTGTTGGTTTGGTATAAAGGACCAGGCTTGGGTTGGCACTGCAGGGACTGGGGCCAAGGTTTAAGCCCTGTCTGTTTGATGGAGGCCAAAATTCTGGGTTCACAGCATGTCAATCCCTCCCTCAGGAAACCTGTTCCTTAAACTACTAGCTGCTAGCTGGAATCAAGCCCAAATATGATCTGGCCACCAGGAAGCACAATGTAATCATGATGTCTGATCATAACAATCTTCTATAATTTTTATTTCTGCTGCAGCCTCTTTTTTTTAACCAATACTATTGGTTTGTATCTCCAGATACCAAGACAAGTCCGTGTGCCCCCTGCCTCTCCACTGCACACCCCCACCCCCCACCATTACTTAGACCCAGGTTTGTAGGTACTTCAGTTTCTCTGACTCTGCTTCTGTCACCTTGGGTCATAGACATGACATGTGCAGAGGGCACTTTTCCCAAGACAATGAAGAGTTTTTTAAGGGTCATAGCAGTTGACAGAATGAACCTATGTCTAAAGTACCCTTTTTTTCCCTGTTTATCTTAAATTAATTCTCCCACCCCTTTTCTACTATGACGTGATTCCAAGAAATGTGAAAACTACATTTCCAAAATTATCTTGCTGATTTGTTGAGTCCATTAATGGGAGTCACTAGCAGAAGACTGGAGCGTAGAAGGAAGGGAGAGGCCAGGGAGTATCTCTCCCCATGCCCTCTGCTTTGGGTTGTATCTCTGGAAGTGACTATGTGTCCACCATGGTACCACCGTGCCACAAAAATCTCCCCTGTGGCCCAGCTCCTACATGTGGCCCCCACATGGATGAAATTTCCCCGAATAGCTTTAGCTCCAAGTTCTGATAACAGCATCTCCTCTCTGTGTTTCTCCAGCTCTAGGGTTGATAGTAGTGTCCTGATATTGCCAATCTCAGGGTTACCTCACAGTACCCTCTGTGAATTTTAGCTTCTACACTATTTTCTATTTCCCTGTACTAAAATATTTCTATTGGCTAACACCTGCCTGATACAAGCAAAAAGGCAAATTTAACCGGATTGACCCTGATGCTGCCAGGCGGGCAAAGGGCTGAGTGAGGCAATCAGAGGCTCCAAATGTAGTGCTCACTGACTTCCACAGATTTCCCAGGGCTCCCTACTACTGAGGGGACCAGACCTACCCCCAACCCAAATTCCCAAGAGGGGATTGGTCTGGACCACCTTCCTTCTGTTATAACTGGTAAAAAAATGTCTTGTTTTCAGGATTTTTTTGTTGTTGTGGGGATTCAAATACTGTCATAAAATATCTTCATCACAATAAAAATGCAAAGTACAAAGTTGTCGTTCTGCACCACATCACAGAAGGATGCGGAGACATTATTCAAATGTGTTCAGGGCAATTGCTGCACATGCACTTGCAGGCTGACGGGGACTTAAAAATAGCACATTCCATTAAAAGGAAAAAAAAAGAAAGACTCTTTGGTAACAAAACAAGTGACTGTTCTCTTTGTCCCTTTTTTATACAGACACCAGCCCCCTCACCAGACTCTTTGCAGATTTGCAGTTTTCCAGGAAATGTAAGAAGACCCAGAGAAGGGAGAAGAGACAAAGCTAGGGGAAGAAAATCCTAGGACCACCATCCCCTCGTACTGTCCACTGCCTCTGCAGCCCTTGCACAACTTACCCACTGTGTGGGTACCAGGCATTGCTGGCACTATGAGACACCGTATAAAGAAATGCTGTCGTACATGGTAGTAGAGAGGGAGATTAACTAGGGTCCTTTGTAGTAAGTTCAAGTTGTCAGTGATTTCAAGATTTTTTTTAACTTACCCCCTTACATTATAGATGGATAACTCAGACTCAGAAGAACCAAGTGACTTAGCCAAAGTCTCTCAGTTAGCTAGACGTCGAATAAGAATTTAGATTCCCAAACCATGTTCTTTTACACTCTAGTTTAGGACAGGTCTAATAACTTGAATTTGAGTTCTTCATCTCTATGTATCTCAGTAAAGTGGAGATGTATGATGAGATGAGATGAGATGAGATGAGATGAGATGAGATAGATTATTCACCCCAAGCATACATAATAGAAAGGCCCCCATTCAGAAGCTGATGTGGTGTAGGAGTGCACAGAGGACTGAGAAATAGTTCTAGTCCCTCCTGGCTAGTTCTAGATGATAGAACGGGGGCAAGTCATACAACCTCTCTAAGCTTCATCTTCCTCATCAGCAAATTGGGTGTGAAGACACACACAACTACCTCATTAGGGTATTACACTGCTAAAATGAATCAAAGTATAGAACAATGTGGAAAATATGTCATGTTTGCAGAAATTAGGAAAAAGAAGGGGTGAGCAAACTATTTGGAGAGCCAGAAAGCAAATATTTTAGGTTTTTAGGCCAAAAACAGCCTCTATTACAACTACTCAACCCTGTTATTGGAGCACAAAAGCAGCAATGGACAATATCTAAATGAATGCAGGTGGCTGTGGTTCACTAACACTTTATTTACAAAATAGGCAGAGGGGCAAATTTAGCCTGTGGGCCATCAGTTGCCAATCCCTGGGACAGTCTTCCCACTTTGTTAAGTGCATCCTCACTGAAAAAGCTTCCCTACTCTTCCTCAATCACATCCTCTCCCTAACTCAGGGCTTGATGACTCAGTCCCAGCCTTATTTTTGGAGCACCAGCTTTTTAAGGCAAAACATAGCTCACTTGAGGGGTTTAAGACACATAGTCATCTGCACCAGGGAGATAAAAAAGCTAAAAGCACATTTATAACCACAGTCACAGCCATCCTTCTTTATGAATATGTTTATGTCTGCATTTAGACACACAGCCACATACATAAAGTGATATACAAAAAGGAATGTAGCTGTGGATGGAAAAATAGATCAGTGAATTTCATTGAAGCTATAATATTGGACTAGATATAAGCATAAACAACAACAGTTGATATTTATATCTCAGTTCTAACTTTTTAAAGCACATTCTCATTTACTTTCACTCATCACTATGAGATTATGAGGGCGTTTTGACAGATTGGAGAGGAAACAGATACTTAGCTAGAGTCACAATCTGACTGGTTGCAGATCGTGGGGTCAAACACACTCAGAGGCTCTGTCTTGCAAACTCAACAGAACACTTTTCCTCTCACACTGAGGCCTGGTTGGCCACAGAGCATCAATTTAGGCATGGTCCTGCTTTACCAGAGTATCATGGAGACAATCTTCTTTGAGGAAGTTACCTCTTCTCCTCTTGCTTAAAATTGTATCTGCTAACTCAAAATGAAACTATTTTAAAAGCTATGGGATAGGTGGGTGAACACATAAATCAATCCTCAAAAGGAACTGGGGATTGGATCAGGCTGGATTGATTATTTCTTGGACCATAGACAGACTAATCATCTGTGGGTAAGCTGGAATTAGGAATGTTCCTCAGCTGAGAGCATGAAGTAAGATATGCCTGTCATTTCCATTGAATCTATGGTGGGGGACCCCAACCCTGAAACAGAAGAGGTGGACATCTATAGTTGGTTTCAGAGGAAGCATAGGGAACACAAGGTAGCTACTGGCTTCATCTTAGAACAATGAAGAAGCTTCACAGTGGGGCTGAAACAACTAACCCATGTAGCTGATTGATATGTTTCAGATGACTACACAGGACACCAACGTGGAGACCACATTTCTATGGCTGGACCATACAGCCCTCCTAGAGGAAAATAAGTTGCCTGAAATTCAAGTGCAAGATAGTTTTGAACCCAGAAGAAGAGCAAAGGGCCATGTATAAAAGTGCCTCCTTATCCAAGGGAGCCTGATGTTGAGGGACCATCTTGAGGATCACACATATAAGAGAAGAAAAGTTCTAAAAAGAAACAAAAAATTCCCTTTGAACTATTAACATAACATCCATGTTTATAATAAGCAGTATTCTTATTTTTTTGAAAATTTTTAAATGCTTATTTATTTTTGAGACAGAGACAGAGCGTGAGTAGGGGAGGGGCAAAGGGAGACACAGAATCTGAAGCAGGCTCCAGGCTCTGAGCTGCTAGCACAGACCCTGATGTGGGGCTCAAACTCACGGACCGTGAGATCAGGACCTGAGCCGAAGTGAAATGCTTAACTGACTGAACCACTCAGGTGCCCCTATAATAAGAAGTATTCTTATACCGCTTTCTGGCCTCCACCTGAAGGCCAGACTGTGAAGTCAAAGCCTTCATTGAAGTCAAAGCTGGGTATCACAGAGGAGGGAGGACAGGCTGTGGTCAATTTATAATAACGTTTGGTCAATGAACATTTATTGGAATAAATTAAATTTAAATCCAAAATTTGTCAAACACTAATTGTACTTAAAATTCGTCATGATTAGAATTCTTTTAACTTTTACCACCTTACTTAAACACTGTGGTTTACATGTAATTAGTCCTTGCTGAAGGCATTTTCCCTTAGGGACACTGTAGCATATCACAAGAACATATGTGTTTTAGAACATATGAGCTCAAATAGGCCCGTATGGCTTGTGCCAGCCAGCTAACTGTGCTGTGGAATATTGTTTCCATGAAAAGTTGCTCCAAACACTGATTTATATGCAGCTGCCATCTCCAAGTTCATTTTTAAGTTGAGAGCTGCTGGTCTCTGCACACAGGTCTGTGTGCTTGTGTGTTTATCCAGCACCTCCCACATCCCCTCACTGTCCCACAGAGTGAATATCCACTCTTTCACAAGCCTGATCCTCAAATCATTATTTTGTTTTAAAGGCCTCATGCAAATATATTCACTTATTTCCATTTCTTCCCATCCCCCATCAAATGAAGAATTGTCTGCCAGAAATAAATGCTTCCAGCAGTACCTTCTACTCTCTGCTGATTATATTCCCTGAAGAAATCTGCCACCCATGGGCTTTATCTCTATTGTGTAGAGTAAATAGAATCATTGAAGCTGTATTTCTTTTCTATTTTAAACAGCAACAGAAAAGAAATGGGGGAGAAGAGGGCCCATGTGGTTATTTCCTGATTAAACTCACAATCAGGGGGATGGAAAACCCTCAGTAAAGTGAGTACAGGACTTCAGTGCACGTCTACACAGCATGGCCCTCCAAATTCGGGTCATTCAGGCAACAGCTGATCAATCCAGTAGAAACAAAAGTCTGACAAACAGACTTTACCCCCACCTCTTCTCAAAATTGTGAATCTTAGTTTCTGGGAGGTAAGGGGAAGAAGGAGAGGCTAGTAGAAAACCATGTATTAAAAATACACATTTTAAGGTCATTAAAAATAACAATAAAAAAGAAAGTGAAGGAAAGAAAGAAAAAGGAAATTCAGCTTTTCTCTTCTATTTATGAGTCCACCAAGGAGATAGATGCCAGGAATTAGCCTTCCTTGCTACTCTCTTTGGTCGTGTCATGGGTTTACAGAATCAGTCCTACCAGCTACAGATGTATTTCTAGGACCATCCAGGTACCCCTGCTCCTTGAAGCTCCTGGGGCTAAATTCATTTCCACACCAGCCCCATGGAATACTACAAATACAAATGCTACAAATAGTACAAAGACTGGGGGCACCACAAAGTTTCGTTTTGTATATTTAGAAAGAAGGAGAAAAAGCTAGTATGATTTGCAAAGGTTTCTCAGTTCAGACTTGGCCAAAGGGAACTTAGTGAAGCTTTCCCCATGGGCCAAAATGAAGTGGAGATTTAAGCCGATTTGCTGAGAGAGAAGAGATTGTGTGTTTGCTTGAGATGCCAGGGTGGGAAGAGAAGCTGAACAATCAAAATTGCCCATCCATAGAGTTCACAGTATCTGAGGTATAATAGAAAGGATATGGAACTTGAAGTGAAAACCTGCAGGTGAATTTTAGCTGAACCAGTTACATAATAGTTGTATGACCTTGGAATGACATTCATATTTTCTGAAGCTGAATTTCTTCACTTACATATACATTGGGGATAAGAAGTGTTCTTGTTAGCTTCGGAGCATTTTATGATAATCAAATGAGACAACGCATTATAAGTGTTGTGAAAACTACATGCAACGCAAATAAAAAGGTTGTATACATTTTAACACTGTGTCTAAGGAGCCCAAGCAACCCACATGTTCATAATTCACTCATTTTCAGTCTTTCAAAAAATGAATTCTGAGTAAGATTGTTTTTAAGACTTGGCTAAAATATAGATAGTGGCTTTAGCTATATAACAAACTCATTATTTTGGTCTCTTCCTGTTCATTAGGTACATTCCATAGCATTGCTATGTGGATACTTAGCATATAAACTGACAAATGAACCATTGTTCTAATTTAATTAGGTTTGGAACAATATTTTTAGCACATAATGACTTCTTAATTTGTAAATTTACATTTGGATTTTTTGAATTGGTATGGGTAAATAATAATAATTCTTCATATTTATAGTATATATATTATAGTATATATATTATATTATGTATATTATAGTATATAGTATTTCATAGTTTATCAAACACTTTCACACAATTTAAACTCATTTCATTCTCTTAGAAACTCTATGAAGTCTGAAGAGCCTGGATTATTATATCTATTCTACAGATGATAAAGCTAAAACTTAGAGAGACTATATGACTTTCCCAAAGTCACATAGTAAGTGACTAGATTCAGGCCTGGAACTTGTAAGGGCCAGCACTCTTCCCATTACACATAACAGTACTTGCACCCAATCACAAGACCCTACCTCTACTACCAGACCTTCTGGCAGACATGAAACCTTTAGTCTATCCATGGCCGGCACTGGAATTGTTGGCGTATGAATTTATGAATTTGCTGAATCACTGCCATTCACACAATGACAGCAACCACCTCACTTCTTGATGAAGGGGAAAGTTTGTGTGAGTGGTAGTCAGGCACCTGGCTTTCTAGTTCCATTTGGGTAAATGTTTGATTCCCACCATGGTCCCTTACCAGCAGGCCCCAGGACACTTTTTTTTTTTTTTATGCTCTACAGCTCTCTTCCTGGGGTCATGACCATCCTGCACTCGCATGACAAGAAATTTATTTTCCCCTTGGTGGGTTGTCTGGTGGAACCATAAAAGGGAGAGACAGCAATCAAAATGGAAGCCAGTGCCTTTTATTACCTAATCTTAGAATGGACATACCATTATTTTCATTGTGTTTTATGGGTTTCACAGACCAATCTTGAAGCAATATGGGAGGGGACTACCCAACTATGTGACTACCAGGAGACACAGATTACGGGGTTGCCTTAGACGCTGACTACCACATGTAGCATAAGATGGGGTATTAGGAGCTTCACATGTGTTGTGTAGTTCCATCAGAGTACAAGCTGTCAGAGGAGAAATAATTGTTCTCTCTGGATCCCAAGAAAACAGCCACCATTACAGTCCTCCTCCTGCCACAATAGCAAGGAAGAATAAGAGAAAAATTCTACAGATAAGGTCCCACATGCCCATGGGGAAGAGTGGAATCATTTCCGATGTGTCTGAGACAAGCCATGTTACAATCCTGGGCGAGCGAGGGCCTCAGGCAAGTCCATGGTTGTGGTGAGAGAATGTAGCTGCAGATGGTATAAGGACTATTCTTCTTCCAGATCCAGACCTGGTGTTTTGACCCTCCCTAAGCCAGTCTGGG
This sequence comes from Acinonyx jubatus, assembly GCF_027475565.1. NCBI lineage: Eukaryota > Metazoa > Chordata > Mammalia > Carnivora > Felidae > Acinonyx > Acinonyx jubatus. Next base: position 41,159,112 of record NC_069382.1, read on the forward strand.
TTATTTCTGGAGGATAGTGGTAGCCACCAAAAAGTAGGAGATGGATGAGGATTAGCTATAGCTCCACAATCATGCTATGGGATTATAATGAAAGAAAGTCTTAGACTAAATTCTTCCCCACATTTGCACATTCACTAAATAAACACTTGTTAGCAAGTAGGCATAAAACAGTGATAATTTCCAGCTTTCTGTCCTTAAAGCTAATCAAACCAATTCAGTATTAAGTCCTATCTAGAGATAGGATTCTGTTAATCAGTAAAGTAGGTATTACATAACCAGAATCTTCTATCCTAAAGCTGGTCACAGGACCATAGAGAAATCAAGCTTCAAGTGCTCTTTCTTACACAAATGATTGCAAAGCTGGTTGGTTAGTTGCCTAAGCAAAAAGTGAGGGGTGTCGCTATGATATTCTAGCTAAATTAAACATACATATTGAATATCACCATCTATGAGAATCCATTATGCTAAGTCCTAAAGCTTCTGATGTTGATGGCAGATAGAGATAGTTAAACTGTGTGTAGTATTATTTATGCATTAATATGACTTGGTATTTTCAAAACATTTTTCCCAGTACATGGCATAAAGTTAACATGGATTTGTTCACTTTAAATGAAAGAAAAAACTAACAACCTCCCCTAAACTGCACCAGCCTACAAGGCTAGGAGTGTGAGCTCAGAATAAAGCAACTGTCTGCTCTAAAATGTTTTAACTAAGCACAAATAATATCACACGGTTTAGGCTGATGTAATTTTAAGTAAATTACAGAATCCATGGAGGTGCTAGCATTCTGAACAAAATTTGCAGATGACCAAAGATCAGATGCATTGAGTTGCCTCTCAGTAGATGCTGGCAAGGACAGAGAACAGGTGCAGACCTGGCTCTGTGCAACCTCCCCCATCCTACCCTGCGCCCCCCCCCCCACCCCCCAGGGCCAAACACACAAGCTTGAGGCCACAGAAGTCCCCTGGAAAGTCTGGAGAGAAGGATGAGTCTGACAGGATGAAAATTACTTGAAAGTGACTAAATTATCTTCTCTGTTCCACAGCTTAAGGAAAAAATGAAACAATGGCTCTAACATGTATATTTCTTTCTTAAATCCTTTCAGGTTCTATAGTGGGATCAGTCACTACTTTAGCAGTGTGCTCAATGTTATGGATACTCTGCATTCCTTGCTCCAGTATTCCTAACCTTCAGGCCATGCATTTTTTTGTTTTTGCTTTTGTTTTTGTTTTTGTTTTTGTTTTGATAGAGTGAGCAGGGAAGGCTCAAAGGGAGAGGGAAAGAGAGAATTTTAAACAGGCTGTGGAGCCTGACAGGGGGCTCAATCTCAAGACCCTGAGATCATGACTGAGCCAAAATCAAGAGTTGGATGCTTAACCAACAGAGCCACCCAGGCACCCCAAAGCTATGCATTTTAACAGCTTGTAATTCCTGTTCCATCACCCTGAATCTGATGTTATAATCTCCGTATTGAGTTTTAGGTGGGAAGTGACTATTTATATTCTTCATGCCCTGAAACACTCTCCCCAAATAAATTCTCATTGCCCCTTATCTCTATGGTAATCAGCAAGTCTGTTCCCCCCCACCTCCCGTGACAGCAGCTGTGTCTAAACCACCCATCTGCTGTCTTTCTGGGGCTCTGCCACGTTCTGCTTCATGCCCACTTGCAAGTGTATCACATTTCTATTTAGAAACATTCTGCCTGCCCTGGTTATTTTGGGCTGCTTATCAGTGTGCACATCCTTGGCAGTCAATGGAACTGTTAACTGTCCTGCCCCTAGCATGCCCACTATGTGTAGGCTGTGCCAGTGGTGGGTCAAGGTTGTGAAGATGGGAGGGTGAGTTGCTGCACTCCCACATGGGAACTGGGGCTAGCAGCAACGTGGCAGGGCGTTCTGAGTCCATTCTGGCTGTTATAACAGAATACCATCACCTTGGTGGCTTATCCACAATGAAAATGTATTTCTCACAGTTCTAGAGATTGCAAATCCAAGATCAGGGTGCCAACGTGGTTGGGTGCTGGTGAGAGCTTTCTGCTGGGATGTTTTTTCTCCTATCCTCACACGGTGGAGAGGGCTAGAGGATGAGAGAGCTCTCTGGGGTCTTTTGAGTTGGTTGAGGTATAGTTGACCTATAGCATTATATTACTCTCAGGTGTACAATGTCAAGATTTTATATTACTGTAATCTTATGAATAAACTGCCAGTTGTTTTACCAGCAAAAGGTGAGTTTATTCAGGAATAGCAGAGAACTGTAACCTGGGACAAGCAGGCTATGGCAAAATCATAGGCAAGGCCACAGAACAAAGCAAGGGAATGCTCTTTTATAGGAGGGGGGACTGTTGTAAACAAAAAGTCCATTGGAGTAAACTAGGAGTTCAATGTTTAGGGGCGTAGGGGCTTCTCATTGGCTCAGTTGTGACTATCTCTTATTGGCTGGGCTGTTGCTGGGGGAAGAAGTAACCTTCCACATGTAAAGTGGTATCTACATGTAAGGTCTCTTTCCCTTTTGGGCCTGCAATTGAGGGGTGGTGGTAAGGCATGAAAGCTCCCTGTACTGGCTTCCCAGGCTCCCTCTGAATGAGGTTTCTTTTTATTAATTTTCACAATATGAATTGCAAAACGATCAATCACCACAATAAGCTGAGTTACCATCCATCACTATACATAGTTATAATAATTTTTTTCTTGTCATGAGAGTGTTTAAGATTCACTTTTAGCAACTTTCAATGCAATTGAAAACTACAGTATTATTTCCAATACTGTCCAATATGCAATACAGTATCATTAACTATAGTTAACTTGTTGTATATTATATTTTTGTATTTTATAGCTGGAAGTTTGTCCTTTTGACTTCGCTCCCATTTCATCCATCTTCCACCTCCCACCCCTCTCCCCTCTGGCAACCACCAATCTGTATCTATGAGTTTGGATTTTGTTTTATTTTTTAGATTCCATATATAAATGAAATCATGTAGTATTTGTCTTTCTCTGTCTGGTTTATTTCACAAGCATAATGACCTCAAGTTTCATCCATGTTATCACAAATGACAAGGTTTCATTCTTTTGAATGACAGAATAATATTGCATTGTGTGTGTTTGTGTGTGTGTGTGTGTGTGTGTGTGTGTGTGTGTGTGTATCTTCTTTATCTATTAATCCATTGATGATTCTTAGGTTGTTTCCATATCTTGGCTATTGGATATAATGCTGAAATGAACATGTGAGTGCATACATTTTTCATTTTCTTTTTCATTTTTCATAAATATGCAGGAGTAGGATTGTTGTATCATATGGTAGTTCTATTTTTAATTTTGGAGTGAACTTCATATTGTTTTTCATAGTAGCTATTCCAATTTACATTCCCACCAACATTGCACAAGGGCTCTCTTCTCTCCACATCCTCACCAACACTTTTTATTTGTCTTTTTTTTTTTATTTTTTTTAATGTTTTTATTTATTTTTGAGACAGAGAGAGACAGATCATGAGCAAGGGAGGGGCAGAGAGAGAGGGAAACACAGAATCCGAAGCAGGTTCCAGGCTCTGAGCTGTCAGCGCAGAGCACTACCCAGCCGAACTCACTGTGAGATCATGACCTGAGCGGAAGTCCAAGTTGGACGACCAACCGAGTAAGCCACCCAGGCACCCCTATTGTCTTTTTGATAATAGCCATTCTGGCAGGTGTGAGGTGGTATCACATTGCAGTTTTGCTTTGCATTTCCCTGATGAGGAGTGATGTTGAGCATCTTTTCCGGTGCCTGTTGGTCATCTGTATGTCTTCTTTTGAAAAATGTCTATTCAGATCCTCTGCCCACTTTTTTTAATTGGCAGTGTCCTTTTTTTATTAGATCATTCATGGGGACTTTGACTTCATGACCTAATTATTTCCCAAAGCATCCACCTTCTAATACCATCACATTTAAGGTTAGGATTTCAACATATGAATGGGTGGGGGTGGGGCACAAACATCCAGCCTATAACACACAGGAAAAGGAAGGAAAAGGAAATGTAAGTGTTGGGAGATCTGGTCACACAGCATCAGAATAGAAAAATTCACATGGGTTTGTGAGTATACACAGGATCCCCTTTTTTTTCCAGAAAAATTTTTTTAATGTTTACTATTTTTGAGAGAGAGAGAGAGAGAGAGAGAGCGAGCTTGTGCAAGGGAGGGGCAGAGAGAGAGGGAGACACAGAATCAGAAGCAGGCTCTGAGCTGTCAGCACAGAGCCCAATGCGGGGCTCCAATTCACAGACCATGGGATCATGACCTGAGCTGAAGTTGTGTACTTAACCAACTGAGCCATCCAGGAGCCCCAAAATCTTTTTTTTTTGAAGTGAAATTTGACTGAAAGATGAAATAAAATGTACTCATTTATGTGAAAGTGTTTAAAATGGAGCCGAGACCCCAAGGAGGTGGGCCTTATGCATGTCCTCCCTGGGGGAAACCATTAACTTTTGAACTGGCCCAAACCACAAATATTCCAAGGGCTCTGCAGGAACACACCTGCAACTTCCTACAGTAATGGCCTTTTGCTTTGTGACAGCCTTAGCAAGCAATTATGGGTAGCCAAAATTAGTTTTCTGATACCAACACCAAACAAAATTTGTCCCTTCTTTGTCCCTTTTTGTCTTTAAAAAACCCTTGACTCTTGCTCCCACATAGGAGATGATTTGTGTTGATAACCGAATCCGTGCTTCCTGAATTGTAGTTCTAAGACCTCAAATAAATGCTTCTGTTTTATTTTAATTCTGCCTCTTTTTTTAGGTCGATATTTCCATAACATATAATTATCATTTAAAATTTTACAATTCAGTGATACTTCATGAGTTCTTAGTGTTGTACAACCACCATCTCTATCCAGTTGCAAACTATTTTCATCCTCCCGGAAGAAAATCCCATACCCATTAGGCAGTTTGTTCTCATTCTCCCCTCCCCCCAGCACCTAGCAAACAGCACTTCTGTCTCTATAGATTTACCGATTCCAGGCATTTCATATATAAATGGAATCATACAACATGTGGTCTTCCATATCTGGCTTCTTTCACTTAACATAGTGTTTCCAAAGCTCATTCATGTTGTAGCATGTAACAGAACTTCATTCCTTTTTATGAATGAATATTGTTCCATTGTGTATATAAACCACATTTCATTGACCTCATCCAGTCATGGACGTTTGAATTATTTCCACCCTTTTAGCTATTGTGAATTATGCTGGTGTGAATATCCATGTATGAATATTTGCTTGAGTACCTGTTTTCAATTCTTTTAGGGTATATACCTACAAGCGGAAGTGCTGGGTCAAATGGTAATTCTGTGTTTAATTTTTTGAGGACCCTTCGTATTGTTTTCCATAGCAGCTCCATTTTACATTCCTACCAGCAATGTATAAGGGTTCCCATTTTTCCACATCCTTGCCAAAAGTTGTTATTTTCTTTTTAATTTTATTATAGCCTTCTTAGTGAGTGTGAAGTGGTATCTCGCTGTGGTTTGAAGTTGTTGTTTAAGATTGCATGTCGGTGTTTTCTCCAAATTCACATGTTGAAAGCTTAATCCCCAGTGTGATGATATTTAGAGATGGGGCCTTTGGTAGGCAATTAGGGCATGAGGTTGGAGACTTCACCATGAGAAGACACAGCAAGAAGATGGCTGTCTGCAGGAGAGGGCTGTACCAGGAAACAACCACACTGGCACTCTGCTCTCAGACTTGCCAGCCTCTTAGTTCTTCAGAGCAAGGATATTTTTTCTGGGGGGAGCAGATAATTTTAAAGATGCATAACTGCTCTGGAAGGGGGAAGACTCTTTTCCTTGGGTTCTCTGAGCTTTTATCCTTGGGTTACCACATTGCAGGAGTCAGAGGGCCAAGCTCTCCTTCTCAGGGTGAAGTATAGCAACAGAGAAAGAAGGTCTGGGGTATTCTGGAATGGGTGGATGACATGATTTTCTGACAGAGGACAGTAAAATGGCAATGCCACAGACCTCTGTGGACTCAGATGAAATCATAACCTCCCTCCATGACTGAAAGTGATGCAGAGGATAGCTTCTTAGGAAGCTCGAGGGGATGGCAGGAATTTCCGTTTCTTTACTTCCTAGTGCTAAACAAATTATGCCATTTGCTTTTCCTGTCGTTTAATTAAACTTCCCTTTCCTACACAGTTGTGTAGAGAAGGAGAAATTCTTCCTTTACCCTCAAGGTCTTCCAGCTGGACTAAGAATTAAATTTACATGAGACAGATAAACAAGAGAAAAAAAACTAGTTTTATTAGGTGCACAGGGAGACCCAATAATGAAATGGAGACCTAAAGGAATGACCAAGGTAGGCAGTTTTTACACTTTTTAGACAAAGAGACAATAAATCTGTGAGGGATCAACAAGACAAAGAAAACTTAAATTTAGGAGGTTCCATTAGGAAAGAATTCTAAACAGAATTTGGGCTGGGGTAGTCAATTTACACAGCCTTCTTGGATGTAAATTTCCTGTCTCTGGGTAGTAAGGATGTCTCTTTACCTCCTGGTACAATGAGGGTACCTTTCACAGGGGAGAGTTATTTCCTCCTTTCAGGGGGACAGAGGGCAGTCTGAGTGTCCTTCTTGCACAGGCTGTCTCTCAAGCAACTTTTACTTAAAATTACCATATGCCAAGGTGGCACAAATTTGAGGCAGCCTGCTCTCAGTCCCTACAGAAGCCAGAGTATCTGGAGGTCAAGGAACAGTATGCCCTGGAGTAGATGTCCCTATAGTTTGGGTGGGGGCTTGCTCCTGGAGAATAAGGATAAATTGCCAAAATTTTACCAGTTTTTTTCCTTCTACAGAGGCCCCAAGATAGAGCTTACATAAGACAGCCATCCAGCCCTTCCCTTCCTCTGTGGCTAATAGAGAGGCAGCTGCGCTAAGCACATACCATGTCTTAGGGGGATGTTCCATGCATGAAAAAAAGACATTGTGTGAGGAAACCAAATCCCAGATGTATTTACAAATCTTTCCAATAAACTGAGGCTAAGGTGCTGTTCTTCCTGGAAGAGTTTAAAAAGAAAGAAAAATCTCAGAGGGGAAAATTAGGTATCTGGAATATCTTCCTTTTAAATGAGAGTGAGAAACTGGTTCCTACCTTGAAGTAGAGAGTTTAAATTTCCAAGGTTCCTGTACCCACTGCTGTAAAACAAACATGGAGCAACCAGGAACAATGGCAACAAAGAGACACATCCTGTTGGGTTGCTCATCTAAAAGCAATGGGCTAATGACCCTTAGCAATGCTACATTATGCAGCTGGAAGAATGAAAAGCAAATACCCTTAATTTGGAGGCTACACAATTTGTTCACTCCCCGCACTGATACCAGACCTCATTTTTGCTGAACTAATCTGTCTGCTGCTCTTGAGCCATGAAATTATTTGTCATTTCTCTCTAGTGAACTGTTAATGGGGAGCACTAAAATTCAATTTAAAAGTGGGAGTTACTACATAATACTACTGTTGATGATGGATTATGGGATTTAAAGAAATGTCCACATCATAACTTTTTTAAGGTTATAAACTATCTGAAAGAAATGGCCTCTGTAATATGCTAATACAGAAGAAGCCAAACATGCTCTTGAGAAAATCATTATTTATGAGACTTCATCATCTTCCTATGGACAATCCTATCATCTAATTTCGAGGACCCACCTCCACTCCCACTCAGGAAGAATCCACTGGATCCAAGTGAGTAAAAATAATTACCACATATCAGATGGGAATAGTGACAGCCAAACCTCTGTGGCAGAAACTTCTAGATGTTTACCAACCACTTTCCTCTCCCTTCTGGGCCATAGATGGGTTACATTTCCCAGACTCCTCTCTTGCTCTGTGTGGTCATGTGACTGGATGTGGAACAGGGCATGTGATAGGAAGTGAGATGCATGACCTCCAAGCCCTGCCCATAAATACTTATGATTTGATATACCCTGTGCTCTTTTCCCACACTCCCTTCCTTGGAAACAACATGTAAAAAACAAAGACAATTTAGAAGAGAAAGAGTCAGGTTTCTGAATGATTGAACAGAAGATATCCACTCATCAGATACACACCTTTGGTTTTTTGGTGTTTTTGTTTTTGTTTTTGATGTTTATTCATTTTGGAGATAGAAAGCCAGAAGGCGGGAGGGGCAGAGAGAAAGGGAGACAAAGGATCCAAAGCAGGCTCTGTGCTGTCAGCACAGAGCCCGATGTGAGCTCAAACTCACAAACTGTGAGATCATGACCTGAACTGAAGTCGGATGCTCAACCAACTGAGCTGCCCAGGAGTCCCCATAACTTTGGATTTTATACAAGTGAGAAATAACCTCCTACTTGGGTAAGTCACTAGATTTTGGAATTTATCTATTATACCTGTGGCACATATTACTTTCCTTTCTTTGGTTGAATTGACATGTAGTTTTAAAAAGTGGTCAAGCACATGGGCTTTGGTGTCAGATAGATCTGAATCTGAATCCCTGATCTGCCTATCGTGGCTGTGCAAACTTGGGCAAGTTGCTGAACCTTTCTGAGTCTCTGGTTTCTCATCTGTAAAAGGATGATGACAAAACCCCCTGAAGGGTGCTTGGTACCAATTCCAGGGTGTTTGTTTCTCTCCCATATCACCAATTCTTGGACACCAACTGGGATCCCACAATTCAACTCAGTTTTAACATTATTTCCCAGAGACAGCATCAGCTCCCACAGGTTAAGGGCTCAGTCCAACAAGTCTGCCTCCACTTCAGATACCAGACACAGGTCCAGGTTGTCACCAGTGCTGCTGATGGACTGGTGATAGGTCAGAGGTTCCCAGGATCCCCTTTGTAGGTTACTTAGTCCTCTAGAGCAGCTCTTGGAACTCAGGAAACCCATTTACTCACTAGATTACTGGTTTATTGCAAAGGACATTAAAGGATATGAATCAACAGCTAGATGAAGAGACACATAAGGCAAAGTATGGGGCAAGGGCACAAAGCTTCCATGCTCTCTCAGAACCACTCTCTCAGCACCTCTATGTGTTCACTGACCCAGAAGCTTTCTGAATTTTCTGTTTTTTAGGTTTTTGTAAAGACTTCATTTCATAGGCATTATTCATTAAATTTATTGGCCATTGGAGATCCATTCAACCTCCTGTTTGTCTCCCCTCCTGGAGGTCAGGGGTTGGGACTGAAAGTTCCAACCCTCTAGTTACATGGCTGGTTTTCTTGGCCCCGATCTTTGGGAGCTGTCCAGAAAGTCAGCTCATTCACTTGACAAAAGACACCTTTATAGCTCTTAAGATCTCAACACATGGGAAATTCCAAGGGTTTTAGGAGCTTTGTACCAGAACAGGCATGATGACCAAAAGTATATTTCTTATTATAAATCAGTATCACACCACCACTCACATTAGTGTGAAAAGGTAATAAAAGCCTATTTGTCAAGTGCTGGCAAAGAGCTGGCACACAGTAGATACTTTCCTCTTTCCCACACCAATTTACTCCATTCAAGATCTAGGTGCGGCCCTGGCTCAAGTCAACTTTTCCAAGGATTAGGGACCCAGAATTGGGGAATCATTACATGAAATTCTCTATCTACTATAGGTATCTCTAATTCACAGAAAAGGTAGAGGCCTATAGGCTGAATTCTACCCTCAGCCATATATTTTTGGTGTGTGTTCAGTGTTCACGGTTTCTAATGAGGTGTCAATATTTCAAACCACAATGAAAACCCAACATCTAGCTTTTCTTAAATAACTGAATCATCTAGAACATTGGGCCCATATTCCCACTTCAGCTACAATGGGGTGACAAACAGAAAATCCCATGCAACCTCACCATGTGCCAGGCACTGTTCCAAGCATTTTGTTTATAAAGTAATGTAATCTTTACAACAAACTTATGAGAGAGGAACTCTTATTGGTAGGAACTCTCATCAGTCTTATTTTTTAAAAGAGAAAAGCAAAGCATGAAAAAGATTAAGTGACTTACCCACGGTCATGACAATTAGAAGTGGCACAGATGAGATTCAAAGCCAGACATTTCAGTTGCAATACCATATCACCTTTCACATAAACCAGACCAGCCTTGGTCCTATGAACATTAGGTGCATGTACAATACTCACTTCTGTTAAGTCCTTTTGGTGAGCAACTTGCAGGAAAAGCTAGATGGAGCTTCTTTTCTTTTTTTTATTAATTCCTGAGGAAATATTGCATAGGACTTCAGTGATTTGGTGGATTGACGTTAATTTGCCGTGACTTTGGTCAGGTAGTTAGGTCACCAAATGAACTGAAGAGAAAGCCTGATGCATACAAAAGGAAATATCTGCCAGATGCCTCCTTTTTCCAGCTCCATAGGAGGAAATAAACTGCACTGCAACAAATATCCAGATTCTTTTATCCTGCAATAAGGAGGCAGTTTCTGAACTAATTTATCTATACCCTCCCCCCACTGCCAATTATACCACTAGCTATGTTCTCAACAGAGAGGGGAAAAAAAAGTCAAGTGTCCATGTGAAAGCCTTGTTTGGGGGTAGTGAATATCCTAAAACTCTGAGGCAGATGATATTAATAATATCATTATTTAGCTATTGAAGGCTCTGAAATACCAGAAGGTTAACTGACTCCTCTAGGCTCACAGTTGCTTGGGCATCCTGGCTGCCACCCAATCCTCTGGTACTGTATCTCTAAGATTCCAATAACCCCTAAATTAGTATGCTGACCGTGGAACAGTGGTTTTTTTTTTCAAAACTGAAAACATTTTTATTTGATTTTGAATCTCATAACAGCTTTATTGCATAGGTAAAACCATTTATCCCATTTTTTTCATGGTAAAACCTGACCCTAAGAGAGATTATTAACTTGCCCCTGGTCACAAAGCAAAAAGTAATAGAGAAATAACCACACATTGTCTGATTTCAGCTCCTATGAGTATTCTACTCCATTAACTTGCCATGTTCCACTTTCTTCTTAGAGTCTTGGCTTCTGGAGCCATTTCAGAGGACTGAACTCAAAGGAGGTTTATCAGAAAGTATCCTGTAGTCAAGAAAAGGGGTCTAGTTCCTAGGTGGTGGTCTGAAAATGCACAGATTGGGGTACCTGGAAATAGGAAGCAGAAAGGAAGGATAATCAAAAACTAGAAGTTGATGAACAGTTCCAAACCTGAGACATTGGAGCAAAAAAAAAAAAAAAAAAAAAAAAAGTCAGGATGATTATATAAATAGCCTGCATAAAGCAAGCAGAATTGGAAGCAAGTGCTACATATCAGTTAGGATGCATTGGCTGCATGTGACAGAAACCCTACCACAGTGACTCATCCAAGTGTGGATTTACTTTTCTTATGTAACAAGTAAGGTGGAAATTGGAGGTTCAGGGCTGGTGCTGTGACCACTTCAATGTCTTAAGGCTCCCAGATACCTTAGCTTTTTGCTCCTCCATCCCTAACATATGGTCATGCTCAAAATGGGGCATGGTGCCCACTGTCCATGAAGGAAGAAGCTAAAAAGCTAAGGAAACAGAGAGGCAAACCAGCTGAGTCTATCTCCCTTTAAAGGACATTTCCAAGAGTCACTCACCCACTCCCAACTTTTGGTTGCCTCTCATTGGCTTCAGTGGTCACATGACTACTCCTGACTGCAAGAAAATAAACTGAGTTTGGGGGTTTGGTTATGAGATCATCACGTTGTTATCCTGAACAGAATTTGGCTCTATAACTGTATCAGTCAGTATCCAGTGGGAAAAAGATGGCACATCCAAATGAAGATGGTAAGACTATAAACAGATTGCACACAATAGGATGGCTAGTGTAGGGCATTCTGAAGGATTGATACAGTAACCTGGGACTGGTTACAGATCATGCGTAAGTGTAAAGGGATAAAGGGAGAGTAACAGAAGAACCAGGAAGGGTTGGAGTAAGTCAAGAATTCCACCTTGAAAGAACCATTAACTTGGTTAAAGGACATAATCAGCCCAAGGCAAACTAAGAGAGAAAAAGAGAAGGGACTGATAACCTGCTCTTACCTTCCACCCTTCCTCTGGTATCTGCCCAAGCTCCCTATTGGCCAAACCAAACAGAAGCCAGAGGACAAACCTTTTGCTGTTGTCCATATAGGTTAGTATCCTGAGGCCTGTATCACAATGGAGACAGGAGGAGAAAGGATCTAGAGGGGCAGACGGAAGACATCTGTCATAGTTATCCTAAGGTAGAAGGGCAACTAAGTTTTGGGTTAACTACTAACAGTATTTATCAAATGTAGAGAGGTTTATGATCCAGCTGGGGATGAGGCTGGAGAATGTTAAATTCTAGGTAATATTTGCTGAAAGCAGTTTGCAGGTAGGCCCTGAATGCTTTCTTAAGACGGAAATGCCATTGAGACAATTTTCCTTAATGTTGCTCATAAAAGGAAAGGACTACCTGCTACTTCCTGCTTCACTTCCCAAGAGAGGTGCCTTGATTTTTCTTGGTGTCCAACTCCCTTAGTACCAGAGTAGTGCTCACTCTTGACCAATGAGGGGCACTTGGAAAAGAGTTTCTCTGAATAGTGCACAGATGAGAAATATCCTGGGATTTTTACCCTCACATTTTAGGGTTCCCCCTTCTGGTCTTTTTCCTGTTTGATGCTGGGGATTTCCTGTATTTCTTTTCAGGGTTGTTTTTTTTTTGTTTTTTGTTTTTTTTTTTTGCCCCATTTTCATAGAGTGAAAAGATTCCCCTGGTCCTATGTTTTAATCAGCTACAATTTAGATATTTCTGCCTCTGAGGGAGATTTGCCATTGGCAATGATTAAGAACAAGCAGGTTCACTGAGAAAAGGAGAATGAAGTACAGGCTAGCTGAAGAGACTTGGATAAACAAAAGGGGTGCTGCCTGCAACATATTATACAAATCCTCATCCTACTCTTCATAAGTCCTCATGCTAAAAGGGGTTTATTGCAAAATCCTTGCCATCTCGTCCATAAAATATGACTGAATTTATGTACACCTGATCAACCATCACTTCTTCCAAATGAAGACATGAGGAAAGATGAAAATGCCAGCCCATTGATGCATGCATACGGTCACTCAAGCAGTCAACCAGGACCCCGATCCGACTCTTGATGGTCAGCAGCTCAGTGATAATTGAGCTGGAGAACGTGTTCATGATTACCAAACTCACAGGAAGTGTATTTATAACCAAACAAAATCCTTCCTCGAAATGAAATATTTGAGTAGGGCATCTCCCCAACCCTCCACCTTTGCTCTTGTCCTCTGTGTTCCCTCTGCTTGGAGCACCATTATTCCTGCCCTCTGCCTTTCTCTCAACTAAACTCCTCTCATCCTGCAGCTTGAGAATCACTTCCACAGGAAGGCCCTTCTTCACTCCCTAGACTGCAGCATCCCCCTACCGTATGTTCTCAAGGCATTAGGCACCCCTCGTGTGAGGCACCCTCTAATTACCTGCTTAAAGGGCATTTTCCTCACTAGGCTGTATGTACCTTGGTTGATTTCTGTGCTTTTCGGTGCAAGTATAACACTGGGATATATTAGATGTTCAATAAGTATTTTCTTGGGTTTATCATTTGAAAGTAGAAATTGCTTGGGGAGCATGGAATATATAACATATACTGTTGGGTTGCCCTGTGGACTATTTCATCCCAGCCTGGAAGATTGTCCCTACCTATCTGATGTTGAGAGAACCAGTAGGCAATGCTGGAAAGACATGGAAAAATTCCTGCAGGGCATCACACACAGTCCTATCCTTTTGTAAGGAACTGAGGACTCTTCTGTCTTTTGCCTGTGTTCTGAAAGAGATGTGGAGCAGTACTGGCACCAGAATAAGAGAAAGCTTTGGGTGTGTGTGTGTGTGTGTGTGTGTGTGTGTGGGCATCCAAATGGCCATGAGTAGGAGGTGTTAGAGAGCAGGGCATGGTCAGATGGTCCCTGCAAGTCTCTCTGGCTATGCCAGAAGGACACATGTGAATGACACAGGTAAGCCTGGTTGTTAACATGGTCTCATCATAGCCAAGTTGTCTCCTGGCTTCCTTTCAGAAAAGAGTGGGAGGATTTTCCAATTGCATGGGTGGTCATAGTTGTTATACTAATGAACCCTTCACTCACTCTGCACCCCCAGGAGAGACAGGGGCCTTCAGTGTTCTTCGTGCATCCCTTTCACACTCTACAAAGGTGCCATCCTCTTAATCGTGTAAGGCAGGATTAAACAACTGGGCTGGACATATGTTTATTTCTACTTTGTTCTGGATCTCAATCAAGTCACATAGTAAACACTGATAGGCAGCACATAAATATGAATGTAATACATTATCATGACACTTGGGGATCCCAGTAGAGCCCCACTCTCTTTTATGTTAGCACTTCAGCCCATTCTCTTCTTCAAGGTGACCCTTAGGAGTATTATAATCATTTGTCACACAGCCCCTCTTCTACTTCCTGTACCACTGCTGATACCTTCAAATGATCCTCTCTCTGGGTATGCGATTACTTCCAAATCTATGACATGACGCAAATATTAAATTACAGCCTTATCTTATCTTAGTTACATTTTCGCATGCTTGATTACATTGAGAATATCCGGACAGATTTTAGGATGCAACCTAGTGTTATTAAAATCAAATGTTCGCAATTATTAGATCATATTTTTTCCTTGACCCTGAAATCTTGGGCAGAATGTGATTTGGATCTGTTAAATGGTATGCATTTTAAAGTTAGGACACTTGTGCTTACGTGGATGCATGTACAATAACAAGAGTATAGGGTCTTTCCAATAACTTAACTTATGCAGGATTACAGTCATTAGGATATTCTGTGTGTACATTTCTATGACACCTTTAACATTAGTTGGAATACATAAATATTCACATGTAAAGTAAACTGATACACAAGCGACAGTCACAACTTACCATTTTGTTGTGCTCCATCTGTCTGTCCACTACCCAGTCATCCTCCCAGGTCCCGTCCAACTATGGACTCCAGTCCCTACTGACACTTCTCTTACTCAATTCTGTCTTTATGCTTTGTCTATTTCACCCCAGGAAAACCCGTTCCAACATATTTCCCTTATTTTCTACTTGCTATAATGGGTAAGGTATTATTTCACTATAGAATTTCATTTGTTTTATGTATGTGCACATCTTCTATTCCAACTGATTATAAAGGCTAACAGTTATTGAGCACTTTTCCTGTATTAATTCATTTAATCCTCCCTATAATTCTAAACACATGCATTATTATTATCCCCATTTTATCAGATGAAGTAACAAAAGCAACGAGAGCTTAAGTAACTTTCCTAGGTCATATGCAATTAGACTAATCCATCTGTTCTTTCCACAGTCATTAAATATTTATCGGTATCAATATTGTATTAGATGTTAGGCACTGCATTATAGGTTGTTCCTGGGGAGGGTCAGGAGCCTGCAGCTTTGCAGTTATAGCTATATCCGGAGCACTTACCACAGGTGCCAGACACAGCACCTGCAAGATATATGCCCATTGACTGAGTGGTTTGGATTTCAATACTGTACATGACATGATTTTTAACCTATTGTAAGAACAACTTTGTCATAAATTTAATGTTAAATGTTATGGGAAACTCTAAGAAACCACATATGCTCTGAGATCTGTTCTTTCCCACTGAGTAGGACTGGACGGCCACACGCAGCCCAGTGACCTAGCAGAATGCTGCCTTTGGGACTCTGTTCCTCCATGAGAAGTCAGATTTGGGATTAAGAATCCACTTTTATACCAAATTGTCCACATCCTGCTGTTTTGTTTTGTAATTGCATATTGACCTGAGTGCAGTGAATGTCAGGAGGCCTCTGTCTGGCTGCCTGCTACTGAGAACCTTCTCCCTGGGGTCTGACCCAATTGGTCAAGGGCTGATGCTGCCGTCAGTTTCCCTACAGCCAAAAGATTTGTTTCTGTAAAAATTTTTAGTGGAGGAAAAGGTAGTATATTCTATATAGAGTTTCACAAAGCAGCTCTCCAATGTTAGGAAGCAAAGTTTTGGTAATATTTCTGCTCATGGGGTGGGGTGGGGGGGATAGGTGAGTTCCCAATTCTAGAATATATGCAAAAAAGATATAATTTAGGCTTGGTTTTAACACACTCTCACATTCCTCAGCCAAAACTCATTAAATAGGTATGCACTGAATGCTTTGTCAAAGAATTTATAAATCTGGATAGAGTCTAGTTATCAAAACTTCTTATTTCACCCTTAATTAAATAAAGGCTATATAGGTTATCACTGGTCCATAGCTAAGATTATGTAGCCAGGTAGTGTCAGAATGGATAATAGAATACAAGCACCATAATTTCTATTCCAGAATTATTTTCTCAGTACTCAGATACTGTTAACTGCTTATTAAGTATTCCATCCCTACTACTTTTAAAATATATTTCAATTAGGGAAATTCTGATGCAAACAGAAGTTCTTTGAAACACAATCTGTGAGGCAAATTGAAGCATGCTTCTAACATAAACCAAATATATTGTTATATAGCCTGAGGATTGGTTCATTACAGAATTGGCATTCTGCTTGCAAGCTATGGAAAAACAAAAGAAAACCATGGAAGGTTTTGCATATGGCACTACAGTGAAATAGCTCAATAAAATTTAAGCAGATGCCCATTGATTGTATCTGACTTGCAAGCATTGTTTTCTTGCTCCTGACTTTATTTTTTATTTCTTTGGACTTTTATTTCTTTAGAGGCAGGTCTAGGACCAATATATATATTTGGAAGCTCCAGAAGCCTCACACTCTTGCAAGCCTCAATGCAAGGGTCCATGGCTGGGCAACATAGAAAGTGTGTGGTCTGCTAAATGAAGTTGGGTATAGTGAAGAGAGGAAAGCCCCATTTATGCTCTACCTGCTTATACATCAACTGGAGACCAGATCTAGGCTATAACCAGAAGATCAGACTCCTTCAATAAATTTTCTGTAAAGGACAAGCTGTTATTTTTCCATGAGTCACAAAAGCAAAACAAGAGAATAGAGGTCAAAAACATTGGATTCCAACCAGGAAAGGCTAGTTTGAAAGCTTTAAAAGGAAGATTTTTTGTTTGTTTCCCACAATGTAACTTGTCAGAAAATCCCCCTGGGCAGGTCATGCATATGAAGCAATGTTTCTTAAACAACTAAACAAGGTGATTCAGAAAAACAAACAAACAAAAAACAACAACAAAAAAAGTTACAAGTGATTTTTTTTTTATTTTTGAGAGAGAGAGAGAGAGAGAAAGCACATGCACAAGCAGGGGAGGGACAGAGAGAGAGAATCTTAACCAGACTCTACACCCAGCATGGAGTCCAGAGCCTGAGGCGGGGCTTGATCTCACGACCCTGAGATTATGACCTGGGCCAAAATCAAGAGTCAGACATTTAACTGACTGAGCCCCTAGGCGCCCCAAGAGATTTTTTTAAAAATTGAAGTGTAGTTGATGTACAATATGATGTCAGTTTCAGGTGTAAAACACTGATATACATTAGGAAGTAATACCATCATAAATCTAGCTACTATCTGTCACCATACAAAGGTGCTACATATTATTAACTATATTCTCCATGCTGTACTTTTCACCTCCCTGTCTTATTCATTCTGTAACAGACTTTGCACCTTCTAATTCCTCTGGCCTATTTCATCCATTCTCCCACCCCTCCCATCTGACAAACACTGGATTGTTCTCTGTATCTGTGAATCTGTTTCTTCTTTGTTTTGTTTTTTTCTTTTGGTTTTTTTTTTTTTTTTTGGATTCCACATATCATACAAAATCATACAGCATTTGTCTTTCTCTGTTTGACTTATTTCACTTAGCATAATACCCTGTAGGTCTTTCCATGTTTTTGCAAATGGCAAGCTTTTATTCTTCATGGCTAAGAGAAGAAAAATTTTAATGCTATTTCATCTGATTTTTTAAAGGGAGATGTAAGTCTTTGAAATTTTTATTTACCATCATATTAATATGAATATTTTAGTCCATTTGAAATAACTTTCCCTTTTACTTTGCATTAATTATGGTATCTTAATATTAAAGACTGATTTTCCTAAATATGATAATTTTCAGAAAGATAATTTCCTTGATTGGGAAATAATTATTATATTACTCAAAAAATAGTTTAGACAAGGTCAATTTACCATGTGAATGCCTTTTTATAGCTACACACCCACTTCAGGGGAAGCTGGCTTCTGGTTCGTATAGGCTTGACTTCAGGATATGCACAAATTCCCCATCCAGTCATCTTTGGTTAGAATAGTAGGGCGGTGTCCTTCCATTTTGGTGTCATGAATGTTAATCACTCCTGATCAAAGTTACTCTTCTCAGAAGGGCGGAATGTGACTGACAGGTGTGGCGAGGCCTTATGGACTTCACTGCAATCTGCAATGGAGTGAAGAAGAAAGACAATTTGGGTTGGGTTATGTTTGCTTTGAGAAGCCATTGGGACCTCAAACTGGAGCCATTCAACAGGCACTTGTAGAGACGTGTGCATGTATAAAGGAACTCAGGAGGAGTTCGTGGCCATGAGTTGTGCTTTAGGCAGGATGCCACTTTAGAATGTCTCTAAGATGCCCACTTCCTGGTGTACACATCCTGTATAAGCCCCTTCCTTAAGTGTGAGTGAGACTTGTGAGTCCACTGGTATTTTAAGTCTGTGACTCGATTACTAATTAGTTAACTCTGAGTTAATCAAAAGGAGATTAGACTTGGTGAGCCCTGAAAAGAGGAACTGGGTCCTTGCTGAACAGAGAGATCTTCCTGCTGGCCTTGAAGAACTAAGTGGCTATTTGGTGAGAAAAACCTATGGAGAAAGCCACAGAGCAAGGACCCGAGGATGGCCTCCTAGGAGATAACAGTGGTCCCTGGCTACTGTCAGCAGGAAAACAGGCACATCAACCACAGCTGCAAGAAATCAAACTTAACCACCAACAACCATGTGTACCTGGAAGAGGACACCGAGCCTCAGGTAGGACCACAGCCCCAGCCACCAGCTTGACGTCAGCCTAGTGAGAATCTGAGTCAAAGACTGACAAAGGAAATTCTCAACTTTCAATTTGTGGGCCCTACTCCTGGGATCCCAAGAAGCTATACTTTAACTTTTCCCAAGATTGGAATGACTGCAGCAAACTTTTTTTTTAAGATTTTTTAAATGTTTATTTGTTTTGGAGAGAGAGAGACAGAGCATGAGCGGGGTAGGGGCAGAGAGAGAGGGAGGCACAGAATCTGAAGCAGGCTCCAGGCTCTGAGCTGTCAGCACAGGGGTTAGAACTCATGAACCGTGAGATCATGACCTGAGCCAAAGTCGGAGGCTTAACCAAATGAGCCACCGAGGTACCCTATGCTGGGAGCACACATTGTACATTGGCTTCATTAGCAAATAACCTATAGGAAACAGTTCAAACTAAAGAATAAAAATCTCCCCAAGTCCTAGTCTCATAGCTCCGAGCCTGCAACCTTGCACATACTAAAAGCATATGATAAAACTTGTAATTTTTGATATATCCTTTGTCATGATGGTTTGTAACTTCTTGATGTAACAACAACGACAACAACAACAAAGCCATCTATAACCCTGTATTAAACTCTCCTTCTGTGCAGCACTCTCTTCTTTGTGAAGATTGTGTATCCCGGGCAGCTGTCCTCACTCTGGCTGGAATAAGACTCTCTTTCCTTTTTTCTTTTTTGTTTTTTAAAGAAATTCTAAAAGGTTTGTGTGTCATTTTGTGTCAATGGGACCCAGCTAAGCCACGTCCAGAATTCTGAGCCAAGAAACCGTTAATAAATTGTGTCACTTTAATGAATAAATAAATTTGTTACACAGAAATAGAAATGTAGTTTTTGGAGTCATCAGAACACTTGTGATCATTGGAACCACAGGGTGTGTGAGATTAAACATGAAGACTGCATGCACCCAGAAATGAGGAGAGGGCCTGAGCGAATTCCTAAAGAAGACTGATGTTTAACAGACAAAAGAGGAAGAGAAGCTGAAGGGGCTGGCCAGCAAAGGAGGAAGAAAACCAGCAGAATATGATGGGATGCACTGCTTTGTTCCTCTTCTGGCCTCCTTTTTCCTCTAAGACAGGAACCTCTACACCCTTACTCATTGTTCTGTTGGTGAGATTGGCAAAAGTAAGCTCATCTCAGCCTTTCTGGACTTTGTCTCTTTCTCAGGATTGACATGACCACAGGCCAAGTGTCTTCTCTCCATCCTACCTTGGCCAAGCTGCCTGTGATGAGGCAGAAGCAAGAGGGGGAGGGGTCTGCAATTATAAACTGTTAACTGGCTGAGAC
The DNA here is from genome assembly GCF_027475565.1 of Acinonyx jubatus. Classification (NCBI taxonomy): domain Eukaryota; kingdom Metazoa; phylum Chordata; class Mammalia; order Carnivora; family Felidae; genus Acinonyx; species Acinonyx jubatus. The sequence continues at coordinate 41,179,350 of NC_069382.1, forward strand.
AGAGGGGGCTATGATTTCATGTGAGTTCAAACTTTGGGACCTTGAAGAAAGTAGTGAAAATCTCATGTTAGCCATAAGTAAAGCCTCCAATAGTTTTCCCGCAGTAAACCTAATGTATTGATTCTGATTTGATTCCTATTATATTTCTCATATTTTCAAAACTCATCAGGGAAGTACGTGATTAACACTGCAGGAACAACTCACAGCACTAGACATTGAGGGAAAATAGAAGGTCAAGGAGGAAAGCACCAATGGGATCAAAGCTACAGACATCAACAATAGCAAGCTTTCAGTAAATGACAGCATATTAGGACCTGAGCTAAATTCATTATACGTATTCCCTCATGAGAGTCTTCTGATGAAGCATTTCCTGTATTCATTTTACCTAGATGGAAATGAGGCTTACAATGAGGTAACACCAGAAGGTCAAATAGCCTAGAAGGAGCTGGAATTCATATCTTAGAGTACCTGAACCCAAAGCTCCTTCCCCCACCCATGGAATTTGACCAAAGAAGAGGTTTTTATTGACCTTGAGGGTGCTATTTACTGTTTCAGGGGAGTGTTGATATCATGAGTGAGATTGCAACTGGTTAATTAGATAAGGGGGAGTAAAGACAGAGAGAGATAAAGCAAATTTTAGCTAAATTTTTTATTCATTTTGACAATGAAGCTCAGAAGAGGTGGAATAAGAGAAACGGGATACAGGATGGAGGAACTTCTTTTCGCTAAGAAAGGAGAGGCTTTGAAACTCTTTGAATGCTGTTAGGAGAGAAAGCAGGGTGGGAGAGGTAAATATAGCTGAGAAATCAAAAATAATCTGAGGATAATTGAAAGAGGGAATGTCTCTGAGGAGGCAAGAGGGGAAACAGAGCCACGTAATGGAGAAAGTTCTTTTTCTTGGTTTCAATTTTCGTGGTGAAGCAAAAGTGTGTTTATCTGCCCAGAATAAGTTATGGAGAAGATGAGGTGGAAATGATTGTCCTTTGAGAGGTGATTATGAATCATGGGCCAGTATCCAACCAGACATGACTACAGAGGAAATGACCCAAGAACCAGCTCTTTCCGACAGCCCAGGCTGTCAATCTTTTCTCTACATAAACTATGTTTGCAAAAGAAATTTGTGCTTATCACTACTTGTACTATGATTTTAATAATTTAATTTACTGTAATTTCCCTCTAGTTTTCCTTTTATAAGTTGGCGTGTGTGTGTGTGTGTGTGTGTGTGTGTGTGTGCGCGCGCGCGCGCATGTGCATGCATGTGTATTTTCTTTAAGCCAACTTTCTTTTCAGGACTGCTGATTTTGATAAGCATTCATCTCATTTAGTTTTATATCATTCACTTTGTCAACAGAAGACATTGACCAAGGTCTGCTCTCTAGGTCGTGACTTCAATACAATTCACTTTAACTCAGACTCCTGATATATCTTGGCCTTGAAGTATACAGTATCAAAACTTCTAACTGATTCTGTAAACTGAATTTTCCCACTGAGTTTCCCCTTAAATAAGCAGCAGATTTTTTTCTAAAAAAAAAAAAACAATCAAATGTGAATGAGCTCTTATACTATGTCCATGATTGTGGTGCATGCTGTAGAACATAAGGCAAAACAAAACAAAAAGCGAAATTCATAGTTTGCAAACTTAAGGACCTTACACTTTAGATGCCAACACAAAACAGCATGCAGCAAACAACTAGAGAGCAATAGAAAATGGGAAGTGCTACATCCTTGAGGGCAAATGGTGACTTACGTAGGCTGTTGTGTCCTTCATAGGAAAAAATAGAGCTGAGGTGGCATCTTAAAGGAGAATGGAAATGGGGAGCCAAGAGAAAGAAACAGGGTGTTTCAAAATGGGAAGACACAGCAAAAAGGGATGGAGGTACAATTAACTAGAGCGTGCATGAAGGACAGTGTGGAATCTCTGCAAGAGTGTGTTTGTGCTGGAGAAATTATGGGTAAACAAGGTGGGTAGCACATAGAACCATGGGGGAAAGACACTTTCAAGCTGGCCTAAATATCCCTCATTTTAAAGTTTGGGAGACTAAAGTAAGTGATTTCCCAAATATGCCTTATGTGGCAGAACTAGATGAAGGATTCAGTTTTTTTTTTTCCTTTTTTATTTGAAATTCATGATCTCAAGGCTGGGGGCTTTGCCACACACACTGCTATCCCTTATAGGACCATTGCTAGGGACACAAAATAGCATAGGAGTTAAGCTTACTGCTGTGTGATAGCTTCTGCTGTAGAAATACTGTTTTTGATCATTACAGTCATGCCACCTCGGGGAAGGTTGCTTTTTAACCTTTCTGGGTGTCTTTCGCCTCATCAGTATAGTGGGGGGTGCTAATAGTATCCACCTAAAATGGTGTGGTGTGTAATAGAGGTAATGTGCTTATCACAGCACATAAAACATATTAAGTATCCAATATATGTTATCTGTTGTTTTATTAGTTTTCATGTCAACATGATTTGAATGTTGGCCATGTTTGGTAAGGTTATTTGAAATGTGTAAAGGTAGATTAACTAGAGAACTTAGTGCCTAACAGGAGAGATAAGACTTAGAAACAAAACATTTATAATAAAAGGTCAAAAGTGATCAGGGTTGTCAGTAAGGCATTGATAAAATAGACAAAGTACTGTAAGCATTAAGAAGCAAGAGAAATTTCTTCTATGTGGATATAGCTTTGTGGGAATTGTGAATTGTTTTTAAAAATAAACCTGCTGGAAAATAAACAGCCAAATAAATACTATTTTTCAGTCACCTTGGGAGGCTATATATTTATTATATATGAGACTTTGCTTAATAGTCAACAGATATTGGGACACACCTTTGGGAACTACCTCCATGGTCCGTTTACACATCCACCCCCAGAGACTCTTCCAAACATCCTTTCAGAAGGATGTGGTAGATTCTTGGTGTGGGAGCTTGGGGAGGGGAGGGGAGAGGATGGAAGGGCAGGGCACGAAGGTATGCATGAGAGGGCACACAGTTGTGACCCCTCAGAACAGTTGTAGAGGGTGGGTGTGCAGAGAGAAAGAAACCATCTTCTGGCAGGGATGAACAGTCCTCCCTGACTGCCCTTGAACATCACTGAGAACCCAGAGCGGTAAAGTACTTGGGTTCAGCTGATAGGAGGAAAGTTGAGGAGAGTCATAGAGGAAGGTCTGAGGCACCCAAGAGTGAGAGGGTAAATCCATGAGAGCCCATGTCACCCAGAGCCCCTGTGCTAGAATTCTAGCCCAAAGGCAGTGGAGACTGGGTTTTAAGCTGAGTGACCCCATGTTGACCAGAGTATTGCAAGACCCAAGCTTTCTTTCCTGTCTTTAAAGGGACTGTTTTAAACAGTTTAAAATGAAATATGGCTTTTGCTATTGCTTTTTTAATTTAAGGCTTTATTAGGTTAAGGCAGTTTCTTTCTTTTTGCTTTTTCTATTCAAGGTTCCCTGATAGTTTTTTTTTTTTAATCTTTAATGCATGTAGCACTCAATCGAATAATTTTTTGGCTCCAGTTGAGATATTTTGTTTTACTCTTTTTATCTATTAATGTAAGGAATTTTATGGATAGATTTTCTAATATGATTCAACTTTACATTACTGGGATAAACCCAACTTGGTCATGATGCATTATTTCTTTTAAACATTGCTGGATCAGGTTTGCTAATGTTTTGCTTAGGACATTTACACCTATGTTCATGAATGAAATAGGCCTCCAATTTTCTTTCCTTTATACTGTCCTTGTCTGGTTTGCTTTATGACTATAAGAATCTCACAAAATGAGATTGAGATTATTCCCTCCTTCCCTCTGGAAGAATTGTTATAGGGTTGGAATATGTTCCTTGAAGATAGCATTTGACAATATTGCTTAGATGTGATATTTTCTTAGTGTAAGTAATCTTAACTCAGAATTAAAAATATATAGTTTTTATGGAAACATTAGTTAAGTCAGTTTTGATTAGATCATTTTTTCATATAGTGTGTGTATTTTATTTCTGTTCAAAATTATTAACTTACATTATTCAATTATTATTATTACTTTTCTTTTAAATTTCTGCTGTTTCCATAATGACACCTTCCTTTAAAGTCCTAAATTCCTAATTTGTGCCTTTTGTTTTCTTAGTCATATTAGCCAATGTTTCTTTCTTTTTCTTGCTTCCTTGCTTTCTTGCTTTCTTTCTTCTCAGAGACTGACCTTTGGGCTCTGTGTCTCTTTCTACTCTACTGTAACTGGTTTCTATTTTATTCATTTCTGCTCTCATCTTTATCGCTTCCTTTCTTTCCACTTTGAGGAATTTTTTCTGCTTTTTGTCTTTTTTCTAACATCTTAAATTGAACACTTACTATCTTTTTTACCATTTATATTTCTCAATAAAAATACTTTAAACTACAAACATTTCTCTGGATTTTGCTTTTACAATATATTATAAATTTGGACATATAGCATTATTATTTTTCAGTTTGATTTTCTACTTGAGCCATAGTTTACATATAGATACTATTTCTAAACATAGGAAGTAATTACTTCTATGATATTTTTATCCAACTTGTCCACTGGTAAAATGACATTGTTTAACTCCAAATGGATCACAGACTTAAATATAAAACATGAAACTACAAAATTCCTAGAAGATGACATAGGGGAAAATCTGGGTGATGTTGGGTATGACAGTGACTTTATTTTTTTAGTTTTTTTAAAATATTTTTTGACAGTGACTTTTTAGACACAAGATGAAAGATAAAATCCATGAAAAAATAATGGATAAACTAGATTTCATTAAAATTAAACGCTTCTACTGTATGAAAGGCAGTGTCAAGAGGTTGAGAAAACAAGCCACCAACTGGGGGAGAAAATATTTGCAAAAACCACATCTGATAAAAGACTGTATCAGAAATATACAAAGAACTCTTAAAACCCAACAATAAGAAAACAAAACAAAAAAAAAACTGATTAAAAGATGGGCCAAGGACTTTGATTCTCACCAAAGAAGATACACAGGTGGAAAATATACACATGAAAAGATTCCCCACACCATTATGTCATCAAGGAAATACAAAACAGAACAACAATGAGATAATACTACATATACCTATTAGAATGGCCCAAATCCCAAATACTGACAACACCAAATGCTGGTGAGGATGTAGAATCAAGGAAGGTACTTCCCCCAGCCCCTGGCAGCCATTGATATTTGTACTGTGTCTTTACTTTTTCCTTTTCCAGAATGTCATATAGATGAAATCATACAGTATATAGCCTTTTCTGATTGGTTTCTATCACTTAGTAACATGCAGTTAAGGTCCTTCTATGTCTTGATCATTTCTTTTTAGTGCTGAATACTGTTCCATTGTTTGGAGGTCATAGTTTATTTATCCACTCACCTGTTGAAGGACATCTTGGTTGCTTCCATATTTTGCCTGTTCTGAATAAAGATGCTATAAATATCCATATGCAGGTTTTGTGTGCACATAGTTTTTTAACTCCTTTGAGTAAATGCCAGGGAGCACAATTGCTGGATCGTATGGTAATAGTATTTCAGTTTTGTAAGAAATTCTCAACTGCCCTTCAAAGTAATTGTACTATTTTGCATTCTCATTATCAATGAATGAGTATCCCTGTTGTACCCACATTCTCACTAGTATTTGGTATTGTCAATGTTCTGGGTTTTGGCCAATCTAAAAATATATAATACTATCTCTTGAATTACCTTTGTACTTTTCTCAAAAATTGACCATATACATGTGGATCTGTAACTCAGCTCACTATTCTGTTTCACTGACCTATGTCTCTCTTAACATCAACAATATCTGTCTTAATAACGCTAGCTTTATATTAAGTCTAAGTCAGGCAGTTAAATACTCCACATTCATTCTTCTTTTCCAAGATTTTGCCCATTTTAGGTCTTTTTAATTTAAAAAAATTTTTTTTGGAATGGAATTTCTATTTATACAACACACAAAAGTTGTGTTGAATCTACAGATAGATTTAGGGAGAATTGTCACCTTACTAATATAGTCTTTCCTTTTATTTAGTCATCATTTATTTCCCTTAACATTGTATTATAATGTAGTATTCAGTCAACAGGTTTTATTAATTCTTAAGCATTTATTTTTTTGATGTTTTTATGAATGATGCTTTAAAAATAATTTTAAAATTATTTTCCATCATCTGTTGCTAGCACATACATATACAATAGGTTTTACTTTACTGAATTTCTGTCTTGTGACCTAGATTAATTCAATCATTTATACTAGTGAGTTTTTAGAACAAGTGAACTTCAGGATTTTCTGTGTATGTAACCCAATGCCTGCCAATATATAGAGTCTTAACTGTTCTTTCCCAATATGTATGCCTCCCCCCATCCTTCTCCTTGTTTTATTGCACTGACTAGTATCTCTAATACAATGAAGGATAGAATTGGTGAGACTGGACAATTCCCACTGTGCCCAATTTTAGGAAGGAAAGAGTTCTGCATTTTACTGTTAAGTATAAAATTATGAGATGCAGGTTTTTCAGAGAAACTTTTTATTAAATTTAAGATATTTCCTTCTATCCATACTTTGCTCAGAATTTTTTTATTGTGAAGTGATATTGAATAATGTCTTATCACCCAGGCTGCATAAGAAAATACCATAAACTTATGGTATATTCAAGCCATATACCATAGGCTTAAATGACAGAAATTTATTTTCTCACAGTTCTGAAGTCCCAGATCAAGGTCTGGCAGGGTAAGTTCCTAGGAAGGGTTCTTATCCTGGCTTGCTTACAACCACCTTCTTTCTTGTCCTCACATAGTGAAGAGAGAGAAAGAGAGCTCTCTGATGTCTGTTCATATAAGGATACTAATCCCATTGGATTGGGGCTTTACCCTTATTTAACCTTGGTTACTTTCTTAAAGGCCCTATCTCCAAATACAGTCACATTGGGCGTTTTAGAACTTCAAAAGATGAATTTTGGGGAGACACAACTCTTTCCATAGTAATGTCAAACACTCTTTTGCATCCATTGAGAATATCACATTATTTTTAATATGATAGGTGACTAATTCTGGTTTGCTGTGTTTATCAGTAATATTAGGCCATAGTGTTCTTTTCTTGTAATGTCTACATTGGGATGAAGTATCAGAGAAGTTCTGACCTTTGAAAATTGGTTGGAAAGTGTTCTTTCCTCTATTATTTTTTTAAAAGAATCTGGAATACTTCATAGAACTCACCAATGAAATGAATTATCTGGACGTGTAATGTTCTTAATGAGAAAGCCTGTAATTATAAATTCAATTTTTTCAATAGATACAGTGCTACTCAGATTTTTTTCTTTTTGTGTGAGTTTTGGAAATTTGTGTATCATTCAAGAAATGTGTCTATTTCTTTATGTTGTTAAATTTATCAGTATAAAGTTGTTTATTTTTTCATATTATTGTGTAATGTGTGAAAGATCTTTGGTTAGGTAGCCTCTTTCATTTTGATATTAACAATTCACTGCATCTTACTTTTTTCCATAATATTCTAAATAAGGCTTTATCCATTTCATTATTATTTCAATAAAGTGATTTTGTTTCATAAGTTTTCTCTAACTTTTGTCCATTTTCTGTTTTATTAATATTTAAACTACTCTTTATTATTTCCTTTACTTTTACTTGTTTTGAGTTTAATTTGCTCTTCTTTTCTTAGCTTTTTAGGTGAAATTTAACATCACTGACTTTAAACTCCCTTATTTTAATATAAGAATCTAAAGGTGTAAGTTTCTCTCTAAACATGCTTCAATGGTATCCACAAAATTGTTAACACTTTATTGAGATATATCATATAATATATCCATATAAAGTATACAGTTCAGTGGCTTTTGATATATTCACAGTTATACAATAATCACCAAAATCTAATTTTGTAACGTTTTCTTTACCCCCAAAAGAAAGGTTATATCTGTTAGCAGTCAATTCCCATTCTTGCATTTCTAACTCCAGTCCTAGGCAACAACTAATTGACTTTTGGTCTCTCTATATTTGCCTATTGTAGATATTTAATATAAATGAAATAAAAACTATGTCGTTTGTAAGTGGCTTAAAGTTTACAAGGTTTATTCATGTTGTGGCATGTAGCAATACTCATTCCTTTTAATAGCTGAATAATATTCCATCGTATGCGTGTGCCAAATGTTATCCATTCATCAATTGATGAATATTTGGGTTAACTTTATTTTTTGGCTATTACGAGTAATGTTGTTATAAACATTCATGTCCAAGTTTTGGTGCAGATATGATCTCATTTCTCTTGGACATATACCTAGCAGTGAAATTGCTGTCATGTGGTCATTCTATAGTTAGCATTTTTAAGAATTTCCAGACTGTTTTCCAAAGTGTCTATATCATTTTACATTCCAAACAGCAATTAATGAGGCTTCCAAATTACTAGCATCTTTGTTATTACTTGTTACTGCCTATCTTTTTAAATTTTAATTATTCTAGTGAGTATAAAATGGAATCTCCTTGTGGTTTTGATTTGCATTTCCCTAATGACTAATGTTGAACATTTTTTTCATATACTTATTACTAATTTGTATATTTTCTTTGGAGAAAGATCTATTCAGATAATTTTTCCATTTTTTAATTGGTTTAGAGTTCTTTTTGTTGTTGAACTGTAACACTGCCTTAGATTATTTTGGATACTGGGCTTTTAACAAATATATGATTTGAAATATTTTCTTCCACTTCCTAGGGTATCTTTGAAGTTTCTTAATTGTATTCCTTTAAAGTATAAACCTTTATAAAGAAATTTTGATATAGTTCAATTTATCTATTTTTTTATTTGTACTCTTGGTATCATATCTAATAAGACATTACTTAATTCAAGAATATGAAGATATGCACCTAAATTTTCTATTAAGAATTTTATACATTGAACTTTTACACATAGGGCTTTAATCCATTTGAGTTAATTTTTGAATATAGATCGAGGTAGTGGTTCAGTTCTTGCGGGTGTCCTATAATTGTCAAATTCATTGTTAATTGATAACTTTCTTTTAATAGTTCTTGTGCTAGAGCAATAATGATAAATTTTCTCAACTTTTGTCTGACATTGTTTTAATTTTGCTTTGATTTTTGAAGGTTATTTCATATAGTTATAGAACTCCAAGTTGATGGACTTTTAAAAATTATTTCATTACTTTGACAATAGCACCTCATTCTCCATCTGTTTGCATTGTTTCTACTGAAAAGTAAGCAAATATTCTTATTATTGTTTCATGTGCATCTTTTTTCTCTGATGCTTTTAAGATTTTCTTTTTTTGTTTATTTTCTGTTTTTAACAGTGTGATGGTTTTCCTTGTGTTTATGCTTCTGAGATTTCTTGAATCTGTTGGAATACATACACATACATACACGTGTGTGTGTGTGTGTGTGTGTGTGTGTGTGTGTGTAATCAGATATGAGAGTTTTTGGCTATTATTGCTGCACAAATTTTTGCTTCTGGGACTTAAATTATATGTAAGTTATTTAGCTTAATGACCCACAAGTCACTAATGCTCCACTGATATTTTTTCCTATAGTTTTTCTTATGTATGCTTCAGTTTAGAAGGTTCCTATTTCTCTGGCTTAGTTTCCATGTATCTATTGAGATAGCTCATCTCTTCTCTATTATACTCATATTTTCCTTTAAATCTCTAATTACATGTATAGTAGCTGTTGAAAAATCCTTGTCTCCTTAAGTCTATGTTTGTCAGCAGGTATGTCATCTGTAGGTCCGTTTTTATTGATGACTTTTTCTTTGCATATATAGTATTTTTTGTATGCAAATGTTTGTTTGTTTATTAATTAATTAATTTATACTGAAATATAATTTATTAGCATACAATGTTATATTACTTTCAGGTGTCCAATGCAAAGATTCCACAATTTAATCTCTGATTCCATCTCTTTTTAAAATTTTTTTAAAAATTTTTGTTTGAGACCATGTGAGAGACAGGGTGCAATCAGCAGAGGGGCAGACAGAGGGAGACCCAGAATCTGAAGCAGGCTCCAGGCTCTGAGCATGCCAGGCTCTGGTCTGGGGCTCAAACTCACAAAACCATAACCTGACCCCAAGTCTGCCACTTAACTGACTGAGCCACTCAGTCTGTCCTCTCTGATTCCATCTCTTAATCCTCTTTATCTATGTCACCCATTCCCCACCCACCTGCCCTCTGGCAACTACCAGTTTGTTATCTGTATTTAAGAAAACATTCTTTTGTTTGTCTCTTTTTTCTTTATTTGTTTTGTTTCTTAAATTCCACATATGAGTGAAATCTTACAGTTTTTGTCTTTGTCGACTTATTTTACTTTAGCATTATATCCTCTAGGTTCATCCATGTTGTTTGCACCTCCATGTTTATTGAAGCATTATTTATAATAGCCAAGATATGGAAACAACCCAAGTGTCCCTCCATAAATAAATAAAGAATACATATATATATATATATATATATATATATATATATATATATTACTCAGCCATAAAAATGAATGAGATCTTAGTATTTTTTATTTTTCTTTGGGCATCATAAATACCAAATTGTTGAAGGTTAAGATTTTGTTGTCATGCTTTGTGGAGTGCTTAATTTTGTTATGTATTATCTTGGTTATCTTGAGTTTGGTAAAGCTTTACTAGGGAGAATCTAGAAAACCTATTGGACTATAGTAGTCTTATTTCAGGGGTGTGACCTTTCTCAAGTATCTACAAAATGCCTGGGTAATTCAGCAAATCTCTCTGCTTAGGCCAGTCAGAACTCCAATATCTCTTAGAATCCTTATTTGGCTCACATCTCTGCAATACCTACTGTTTACCCAAGATCATAAAATCTTGCCTTACACATGCAAAGCTTAGTAGTTATCAAAGACCTAAGGAGCACCTAATCAGTGTCCTTAGGTTCTTCTCTGCAAAGTTCCCTCTTCTCTGATTATCTGCCTTATAAATTCCATCTACCTCAGCTACCCCAAACATCGGTGTATGTGTTCTCAATCCTGCAAGACCATCACAGTCTGTATGACAGTTTTTGTATGGACCTATATGGAATCCAGATTTGTGTGGACTACAAATTCCAGAGCTGCTATTGAGAAAGGGGCTCTAGACAGAAATTCAGGACAATTATTTGGCCACTTAATTCTTTTCTTTTCTTTCCAGGATCACAGTCCCCTGCTATCTTTTGTCTAAAATCTGAAAATAACTGTTCCATATATTTGGTTCATTTTTAGAGTGTTTATGGTGGGAGGGCTGGTTTGGTGCCAATTACCCTGTAACAATCAGAAACAGAAGTCCAGCATATTAAAAAAAAAACAAAAACAAAAACTAATACACTATCTTTTTATTCCTTTTATTCATTTTATTTCAAAACTCTCTAGAGATTCCCTATCTTATTCAGTATAAAAGTATAAGTCCTTCTCAAGGCACTTATAAGGTCTTGAATCATCTATCCCTCTGTTATTTCTCTGACTCTGTATCTTATTCTAGCCCCCATTCCCTCATCCCTCAAATCCAGATGTGTTGGCCTTCTTGATCTTCTGTAAACACACCAACTTTATTTCTCACATGTTTACTTATAGTTGTCTCTAAATATGCTTTCCCTCATTATCTACATGATTAATATCCTCACTGCTTCCAAGGATCTGCCTCAACTTCATCTGTAAATATAGATATTCGTCACAATCCTATATACAATTATATACAATATATACCTCACCCCTCCCCATCACTTTCTATTCCCTCTTACCGGCCTTATTTTCTCCATAGCATTTAGCAATACTTAATACATTCCATAAATTCCCAGTCCTGTACAAGCTCTGGAACCATTACTTGGCTTACAGTTTCCCAATAGTTATTCTGTACCCACCATCATGGAACCAGGCCCTATATATGAGCAACTTAGAATTCAACCGAGACTCAATGAAACTTCTTTGCAGTTTTATTTATTTGTCTGTTTACATTCTTCCTACTAGAATCAAAGAAGACAAATATTTCATTTTATCCTTGGAACCTGGAATAGTACCTGGTAACACTAAGTGTTTAATTCATAGTTGTTGACTTTGTACGATGACGTTCCTCATGTATTTGGAGAAAATGACATCTAATTTTTAATCATGAGTGAAAGCAAGATATTGATAAAAATAACAAATGTTTGGTCTTATTATTATGGGGAAGCCAACTAGGAATGATTAAGAGAACTTCTGAGGAGCACAGAGAATCTTCTTGTGAAGAAAAGAATAAATTTGGAATAGGTCCAATTAGTAGTGCTAACTCTCTTTTTTTTTCCATGAAACCTTGGTTTCTCAGGAATAGAAGACTAAGCCCAACAAATATTAGCAACTAACAAAGTTCATGGGGCAGAAGGACAAGGAGATAAGAGCTCTGAGAATACTGATGAGCAGTGTAGGCTGGTCAGTCTAGGAAAATGACATCCTTAAATAATAAGAAAGAATCAAAGACTGGAGGTCATGGGGGGCAAAGAACATGCAAGATGGGAGTGAAGATGAAATGTAGTTGGAAGCTAGTGGTTAAAATTTGAATTTCTCTGGTTTATTTCTGAAGGGTTGGAGAGATCTCACTGATGTCACTCATTTTATCAATGAGGAAGTTAAGCCCCAAGCTGGAGAAGTGACCTCTGCAACATTTCTAGTTCAAAAGCAGTCTACCTGAGTGCAGCCCAAGTCCCCAGTGACCAGTGGAGAACAAGTCTGCCACTGGGCAGCTTCTCCCACCCAACTGTCCCTCCACATGGGGTCCCAGCTATAGTCATTTATTCTCCCTAGATTTCAAAACTTCAAATTTCCCAAAGACAAAAGAAGGAAATATGTAGACTACAGTTCTGCACTGTTTTCTTTGTGGTTCAATAAATTTTTTGGCTTCAGAGCATTTGTTGTTAAGACAAGTTGAAATGTAACTGCCTCAAAGCATTTAGCTTGCCAGCAGGATGCCTGTCTCTAGCTGACAGGACTGGATGCCTTGTGTTGTTTGGGTTTCTAACCAGGTTGTCTGACAGCAGGGAACTTCTCAGTTTGATCAAGGACAGTGGGCTCTAGATCAGTGCTCATCATTTGTCAGGCTTTCCTCTCAGACTGGGAAAAATCTCATGGCCACATTGGCTGTTGGCTCAGCTGGAGCTCAGAGAGAGGCAAACACCACTCACCTGAGTTATGAGTTATAGGGGAGTCTTCCGGTTTTGGCATGGTGTGGTGGAAAGGTCAGTGTGGTGGGCCAGGAAACCTGTGTTCCAGTCCTCCTTCACTATCTACTTGAAACATGTAAATAAAATCATTTCACTGCACTAAGCCTTGGTTTAATCATCCCCAGAGTAAAGGAGTAGAAGACATCATCTTTAGGGCTTATTCCTGTTCAAAAATCTGGAATTGCATGGAAACAGATAGGAATCTTTCCACATGAGGACAAATGGGATAAAAGATGAGTGAATGAAAGTCTCCTAAGAGATTCCTATTACTGTTTTCTTACTGGTTAATGATCATAATGCAAAATGAGTTAAGGATGAACCAATGACCCTTAAAGTGAATTCCAGCACTTGTAAGAAAATCAGAGATATCGTGGCCATGAAGGGGTGAAGCTGCTTCATAGGAAGCAGGGAGGGGTAGTGAGGTCTGAGTCTGGACAGTCAGTAAGCAGAGTAAATTAGCCCCAGTGCTAGAGAGGAGGTATTTGCTGATTTCTTTGCTTTATACCCCAGATGAATTGTTTTGGGTTCCCAGATGTTAATTGTAGCCAGAAAAAAGGCCAGAACACTGCAATTGTGTGAAATATTCAGAAAAACACATGATTTGGAATTGAGTAGACCTGGAGTCAAATCCAGTTCTGGTACTAACTTTCCATCTTTTCTGAAATCAAATTCTGACATTAGTAACTCGGGGATGATTATATCTTGCACGGGCTTTACAAGGATTAGAGATAATATATGCAAAATGTTTGGCACATGGTACACACTTGCTAAATGGTATCCGATTTTATCATTGAGACATGAGGAAAGGGACAAGAATTGTAGCCCAAACAGCAACACAGATACACTGCAATTTTGGCAAACTCAGGACATCTGGGGATACTCCCAGATCCAAGCATGATTTTGTGGAGAGGTCCTCAACACTACCATATAAGTAAGGAGAGCGATGTTTTTAGGATGTGTGGTAGCAGCTACGGAAAGATGCATAGTCATATGTCTCTGAGCTTCCTTTTGGGGACTACAGAGCATTGTGACCCCATAGAAGAGCAAGTTGGAAATGGGGACCTAGGAACCTGCCTTGAAATAAAATTTATACATACATTTATGAAAGATTGAAAAATGTCAATTGTGCATTTCAAGGAATGGAAGGCTTATAGAGTGGGGGAGGGGATGGGGAGACAAAGCCCCATCCTCACCACACTTTTTGATGCCATCATAGCAAACAAAGTATAAAAGCAAATTTCCACTTATAGAGTTTCATGCTAACTGGGACATTAGAAATTGCAGCCAGTTCTAAACACTTAGCACGGAAAACAAAAGCTATCGGCCAAATGCTAATCAGCGTAAAGGGATAAATGCCTATAAAACTTGATGTTTGGTTTCAATCTCCCTCTATCCCAATACATATGCATGCATGTATAATCACACACACACACACACACACACACACACACACACACACACGCTCATTAGAAATAGGAGTAACACCCAGAAGGCAACAGGGTTTCCACTGATTGTCCACTCATATACTATTCATTTGATAAAAATGATGACAAAGAGTCTCTCCTTCACCAAACTCTAGTCAGGCTTATCTGAGCTCTTTTTCACCTAGTTCCTGTGGTTGGACATGCCCTCAATAGTCCAGTTTTGGCAAGAATCCTGTCATGCTCATTTAGCCAGAACCTTTCATCCTCAATCTGATCACTCCTGATACCTGATCAAAGGTCTCATCCTTCACCATCCCCCAGGTGATGTCTGATCACTTTGACCTGCCTTCAGCAAGAATCCTATTAGGTCAGTTTAGTAAAGAATTACCCTGCCCTCTGTAGTAATTTTCCATCTCTAGACTCTCCATCTCCTCCCACACACCCCAACCCCTGCCCAATTCTGCTCCTTGGCTTTAAATTCCCATTCCTCCTTGTTATATTCAGAGTTGAGTCCAATCTCTTCTACTGTAAAACCCCATTGCTATGGTCCTGTACCTATCACAATAGTTCTTTTTTTTTTTCCTTTTTTCTTTTTTAAATTGTTTTAAATAGACTCCATGCCCAACTTGGGTGTTGAACTCAGGACTCTGAGATCAAGAGTTGAATGCTTTACAAACTGAGCCAGCCAGGCACTCCTAACACAATAATTCTCAATAAAGTCTGCCTTACCCTTTCAACAAGATTCAGGCTTTTTTTTTTCTTTTTCTCTAACAATTGTTGCAGGATTCTTTTTACCTCAATACCCAGGATTCATTGTCTCACACTTCGCAACCTGAAGAGGTGGACACAAAATGAGCAGAAAGCAAAAGTTTATTAGAGCATAAGATCAGAAAGTAAGAATAGTATGAAATCTCTCTTTACAGATTGGGGGCATTAGAAAGTGAATACCCACAACAGTAGTCAAGAGTCCTTGTTTTACAAGGTTCTGGTCAGTTCTATTTTCCCTTCCCCCTTGTTCCTTCTCAGCTCCTACCCTTACTGGCTGGATAACTCTAGGTGTTGGGTTGTCCATTCCTGATTGGCTCGATTCCATTGTATGAAAAGTCAGACTGGTCATAGTGTCCCTCATGTAACACAAGTTTTATGGTTTGCTGTTTTTTAGTTAAGTATTTTTGATGGGGTTTTGGGGTGATGGGGCTTCGGAGAGACGGCCAAGAAAGAATTCTTGAAGATGACTTTGGTGCAAAAAGGTGATTTTATTAAAGCACAGGAACAGAATCCAGGGGCAGAAAGAGCTGCACTGGCTTTGTGAGGAAGGACTCCTTACATACTGTGGGGCTGGGGGGAGGTTAAGTTGGGAGCAAGTTTCTTAAAGAGACTTTCATATGCTAAAGACTCACAGGATACTGAAGGCCTAGCTATTGTCAAGCTAAGGTTGTTTTACCTTCTAGCAAAGCATTATCATTAAGACAGTGGGGGGTTCCTGGAAACACATTTTACTCTGTCTGCCTCAAGTATTTGTCAACGGGCTGCAGGTTATAAAGAAATTAATTTTATCTGCCATTTCCTTCTTGCCTTTGTTCCCCACATCACTTATGGAGGGGAGGGTGATATTAGGGCTCCAGGAAACTGAGTCTATAGGTTTCTGGAGATTAGGCTATTGATAAGATTGCCTTTTTGTTGTAGTTTACTAAGATATTCAGCAGTTTAACTATTTGTTTTCTGTCCTTTCCTTTTTTCTTGGGCAGCCAGGGGGGCCTGAGGGATGTCACACACATCCTTCCTGAGCCTTTGTGGGTGGGTAATGCTAGCTTGTGCTCTGCTCTCATCTTGCCTTATGGTCCTTCTTCATTTTGATTGTCAAATTCCCGATGGGAACCTGAGGTGCTGTCTATTACATTCTTAAGAGGGACCTTATATCCGATGGGGTTTACTGTGGGCAGACGCTCCCAGCACTGTTCCCATAATATGTGTTTTTCCCTATCCAGGGACCTCAGGTCCTCACCTTTCCCTCTCTTCCTATTTTATCATATCTTTCCCTATCATGCAATGAACACAGAAAAAGAAATAAACTAGACTTCAAGGCAAAGAAGGACAGAGAAAAGAAAGCAGCCTCTCTAAATATATGTAAGTGTAGTAACCAAAACATCATGTTAAATGCAATAAAGTAATCAAATATTTGCTAATTATGTTTACAAAAGTCCAGAGACAAAAGTTACTATTCTTACTTTCAATGACCGCCAGTCCAATATGCAACTTAAGTGTATACTTCTATAGGACTTCATGCCCCTGATAATGCTACTTCAGGGAAGAGAGGGAGCCTGGGATGTGGTTACATTGTTCTAACTACCTAACAGTTAAGTGACCTTGAGCACCTGGGAAGGTGCTTTGAGGCTTGGTGGTTTCATCTTTAATAGAAAGGTAATAATCCCTACCTCACTAGATCGCTGGGAAGATCAATTGAGTTAATGTAAGCAAAGGAGCTCTATAAACTTTAAAAGCACCATACAAATGCTAACTGTAGCTATTTTCTTCTCTTTTAAGAGTTTAGTTGGCCTTCTTGGAGCTTTACAGAGAAAGGCAAAATTGACCCTGAGCTTTCAAACAAATGCCCTTTTAGATATAGTCTATAAATTATGATTTGAATTAAAAAAGAATGGATAACTTTAAAAATTCACCAGTTTTGAAATACTCTGTCCATCCTCCTTCTTTCCTGTCTCATTGACATCCCATGCTGTTTCCCAGAGTTTGGCCCCTTGTTCTCAACTCTCCCTGGTGGGAATTTCTTCCTCCTTTCATTTTCTCCTCTCCCAGTCCAAAACCTTTGAGAGAACTGGCCAGCTAGTGTTACAGAACCAGGCTGGAACGCTGGCGGAAAATCCAAGCGGCACTCGGAGATCTTGGTGGATCGGAGATTTATTTAACCCTGGCGGGCTCAGAGGAGACCGTTTCTCCAAAGATCTGAGCGCCGAATGCAAGTGGGCAGGGTAATTTGTAGTGTCAGCTTCCATATCTGTGGAGGTTTTCGCGCGCACAGCAAACGAAGGAAGAAGAACCTTGGAGGGGTCTCTGAGCTAGAGACCAGAGCTTGTTTTAGCCCCATTGGCCATCTTTGGCATACTTTAGTCACTTCTCCAACACTAGGACATCCTCAGCGGGCACTTCCAAGAGCTTGACAATTATGAAACTCCACCAAGAAAAGATTTAAGCTGATCTTCAAGACAAAGTTATCATCTGTTGCAGAAATGACTGTAACATGACACACTTCTTAGACATAGATCTTATTTGATGGTAACTGAGTATCATTTCTAAAAGCACACCAGTATCATAAAATTGGAGACACACAGGAAAATGACTGCAGGTACCAGGTAGGAATCTGAGGAATGGGGCAGGATTGGGAATGCTCCCCCCACCCCAGCCCCTAACCTCCCCCCAGCTCCGCGCACTGACCTGGAGAATGTAAACCCTGCTGCTACTTCTTCCTTCCAGACATTTAGGCTAATGAGGAATTGAGGCTCCGTTACAGTCAGAGCAGTGGATGTGGGTTTTTTTTTTTGTATGTGTGAAATTCCTTGATTTTTAAATATTGCCAATTGATTAACTAAGGAAAAGAGATAAAGACTTAACAATGCAGGCACCACAGAAAATACATTTATAAGACATCACGGACCTATGTTTTGGCCTAATTGAACTAGAGCTAAAGAATAGAAATCCATCAACGCAGATCCATCCTCACTACCAGTATTAAAATAATTCCGAGTATATGTGTTACTGAAAGGTGTGTGAAGAACAACAACTTTGGGTTTTCAGGGTCACTTGTTATTATCCATGTGAACATTTATGTTGTTAAACTACAGAAATTCAACCGACTAAATTTCAAAGGTCTAATTGGCTTTATTAATTGATTCATGAATTAGGCAGCCTTCCATTTAGCAAATAGGAAGAAGCTCCACCGAGCTGCAGAAAAGGAAAGGTTTTTAAAAGCAGAGAGGGAGTGGGAAGAGGGGTTTGATTAGCAAAGAACGCATCGTTTTAGGCAAGGCCGCCCTCCTAAGGGGTAAGAAAGGGGTCTGTTGGTTAATTTCCTAGTGCTGACTAGGAAATTCCAGATTGGCTGCTTAAAGGTTGTAGTCCTGTGGGGACTGAAACTGCAGTTAAGTGTTAAGTCTGGGTTTGCGGATGTGGGGTCTTAACAGAAGTGACTCCATTTGGTTTTCTTTGTAACAGTGTTCATTCATTTATTCCACAAAGGTATATTTTGGGCCATAGATTTCCAAAGAGTGCTGGGCAAAATGTAGAGGTCAGGGAGGTAACATCTGGGTTTTAAGGAACATATAATTTGAATAGCAAGACAAGGCATTTACAAATGAAAACAAATTATGATATGAGAATTCAAATGATATAAAAGTCGACATAACAAAGGGATTAGTAGCCTTGGCCATGGAGTCAAATGGGCATGGCACCAAATCCTGGCTCTTACTCCTTGTTTGTGATCTTGGCAAATTACTTATCCTCAGTCTTCTTGACTGTGGATTAGGAACACTAACAGAATCTACCTCCTAAGAATGCTGTAAGGGTTAAATAAGATAATACATGTAAAGTTCTTTGGACAGTGTCCAGCACTGAGTTGATCAAATATGCAAAAACAGTAATAGCAATGGTAATAATCATAATAATATTGGAAGTGTCCAACTCTGATACCACAAAGCAGCAAGGGATGAGGTTCATTGTGAGTGGCATGGCTAGTATGAGTTACACTCTTGCTATTTAAGGGGGGTGCTGTATGCATACGAGACACTGACACATTCTGGGAGCCTGTTAGAAATGCAGGAGCTCAGGCCCCCTCCAGATGCATCAGAATGTGTGTTTTATTGAGCACTTTCCCCAGGTGATCTGCATGTATATTAAAGTTTGAGGATCATGTTAGAAGATACCAGAGGAAGAGTGAACTATGTGTACTAGAGATGAACAGAAGCCTCCAGGATGAGACAGGATGGACAAGTTTTTCAAACTTTTTGGTCTCAGAACTCCTTTACAGTCTTAAAAGTTTTTGAGGAACTTGAGACCTTTATTTATATGTTTTGCTGATCTGTTTAGTGTCTAACAATAAAAGACAGCTGGCTTTTCATATGTGCTTCAACATTCAATCTGTCGTACTATTTTATTTTGGTTGAAGTACATGAAGAAAATTTGGCTTCACATAAATATGTAGCTTGGAAAGGCAGGAGTATTTTAATATGCTTTTCAGATAACTATGGATATTCTCTTTTGCTATTTCCCCTATAAAATTCTGTAAGTCATAGTATCTTAAATTTGTGAAATATCAAATTTAATGAGTCACCATTTGGAAGACGTGGATAACTCAGTGAATGAATATTTTCCAAGTGACCAATGCATGCTGCTACAACCAGAACATGTGAAGATCCATTCAAGGTAGACTAATGGATTTAAAAAATTTTTTTGAATATTTATTTATTTTTGATAGAGAGAGACAGAGCACGGGTGGAGGAGGGGCAGAGAGAGAAAGGGAGACACAGAATCGGAAGCAGGGTCTAGGCCCTGAGCTGTTAGCACAGAGCCCAACTCCAGGCTTGAACTCAAAAACCATCAGATCATGACCTGAACCTAAGTTGGACGTTTAACCAACTGAGACACCTAGGCACCCCCAGACTAATGGATTTTAATGTAATACTATGAATATAGACTAATGGATTCTAGCCTATATGGACTAATGGATCTTAATGTAGTAGTACCAGAACTTCATTGCACAAGTGCTTTTCCTCCTGCAGAAGACCTTTTCATGTACTTCCTATTTCTTTATGTAGAATATTAAAAAGAAATAAATGTACTTAAATGTCAAAATTAGTCAAATTAATAATTTTACTCTTTCATTAAGGGCATTCATTAAGTGAAACAGTGCACAGCATTGAGAAATGCAATGGCAATGATATGGTTCAAGACCACTGCACTGATTAACTCTAGCCAGTTCTACCCACCATTGCTTTCCCACCATCAGTGCAAATGTGAACACAGTGCAAAAAGCAAATAAGATTTTGGCATTTTTAAAAAAATTTTTAATGTTTATTTATTTTTGAGAAACAGAGAGACAGAGCATGAGCCGGGAGGGCCTGAGACAGAGGGAGATACAAAATCCAAAGCAGACTGTTCTGTCCGCACAGAGCCCAGCACGGGTCCCAAACCCATGAACCATGAGATCATGACCAGAGTCAAAGTCGGACCCTCAACAGACTGAGCTACCCAGGCAACCCAGATTTTAGCATTATTATAAAAATAGTTTTGACCTCCCAGATGGCTTTGAAAGGATCATGGGTATTATAAGAGTTTTCAGACCATATTTTGAGAACTATTGTAATAGAATACTGTAAGACAAGGGTTAGGTAAGAGGTTAGGGGAAATGGAGGAGCATTCTAGAAAATGGAATTATGCCAGTGGATGTCCGGAAATAGGGGTAAGCAAAGTAGGTTCTACTGGTCTACACAAAGCAGAGTTCATACAATTCAGAAGCTACTGCTTGACCTGCTTTGTTTGCCCCTAAAAATAAAGGCATATACATAAAGGACACTTTCCTTTTAGCTTGCTTATTGAATCAGCCCCAGTAAAGCAGTCTCAACTTCAACGGGTCTACATTTTCTAAGTGAACTTGAAAATCTGGGCAATTGATTAAAGCTCAAAATTCAAAGAGAAGACAAACATGGATAAATCTCTTCTGCCATTATGTCTACCTGAAAAAAATTCACTTTTTTTAAAAAAGAGGAAGACATTATTTTTATTATTTTTAAAGCAAATTGCCATATTAGTCTTATAATAAATTATATTTTTTCTATATGAATTATGCTCCCTCCCCACTCCCAAGGGATTAGAAATACTATTAGTGATTTTTATTTTATATTCTTAAAAGAAAATGTTTATAGCTCGGTAAACTATTGGTAAGGTATTAGATTCAAGATGGCAAACCACCTTTATTTTTAAATGTATAACAATTATCATCACATATTTAGGGGTTTATTCTGTTGGCCATGGGGGACATAATAGTAGATCAGAACACAAATCCCAATGCCTGGGCTTTTTTGTCCCTAATTTTTACACAAAGATAGGAGGATACGATAAAACACCAACAAAATGAAAGCTATCTCTTAAAGAGTCTATGTCAGGACTAGGAGTTAGCCATTGACATTGATTAGTACCTATGAGGTCTGCCATATGGAGACCAGCGGACAGTTTAAACATACAGTAGCCTGAGTCACTGAGGATCCCTGGATCTCTTACTCTGTAAGGCTGTGACCATCTTCCACAGTCAGGTAGCCTCCAATGGGAACTCTCCAGGAACTAGGTTTAGTACATCTTGATCTCCCATGCTCCTCCACTAGCCAAACTCTGCAACTCAGCCTCACATCAGCACCTGATTTACCTGTGTGATTAGTCCTGGGTCATCTGGCTTGATAGCTATTCGAGAAAGTGTGTTACTCAGAGAAATGTACAGTGAGGTGCCTTCTCATCCAGATTAGGCTTTCATAGCTTAGGCCTGGGGCTGCTCTCATTTTCTCTGAAATAGACTTTAAGAGATGCTTGGCTGCTTAAAATCATTAGTGAAAATAACTCACAGGAGGACTTTAGAGCTCACATAGCTGAGCATGCCATTAGAGCCCTATTCTAAATCCTGCTCTGGGTGCTTTTTATTTCCTAACCTGACTTAGGTGTTCTATTCCTTCTATTCAGAGGGATATAAAAAAAAAAAATCTTTTCCCAGATTATAAAATCAATGTTTCTCTCTTTTAGATATTTTGTAAAACTACCAAAAAATGAAGAAAAATTAAATGACCTACTTTTTTTACTAATAGAAATTATTCAAAAGTTGGAAATGAGACATAAACAGGGTGGCACATCCTTTGAGGGCAATGACCTGCCCAAGGATTATCTAGAACCAAAAATAATAGTGTAAAACACTATATAGTTTCAATTTCTAATAGCCATATTAAAAAGCTAAAAATAGGGGCGCTGGGTGGCTCAGTTGGTTAAGCATCCAATTTCAGCTGAGGTCAAGATATCGCCTTTCATGAGTTCGAGCCCTGCATCAGTCTCTGTGCTGACAGCTTAAAGCCTGGAGCTTATTTCAGATTCTGTCTTTGTCTGTGTCTTCTGTCCCTCCCCTACTCATGCTGTCTCTCTCTTAAAAATAAATAGTCATTAAAGTAAACAAAATAGGGGTACCTGGACGCTCAGTCAGTTAAGCATCCAACTTCCATCAGGTCATGATCTCGCATTTCTTGGGTTCGAGTCCCGTGTCAGGCTCTGTGCTGACAGTTCAGAGCCTAGAGTCTGCTTCAGACTCTGTGTCTCCCTCTCTCTCTCTCTGCCCCTACCCCACTCATGCTTTGTCTCTCTCTCTCTCAAAAATAAATAAATGTTAAAAAAATTATTAAAAATAAAATAAAATAAAAACCTAAAAATAAACAGGTAAAATTAATTTTTATAATGTAATTTATTTAATCTGGTATGTCCAAAATATTGTAAATTTTATACAAAATCCATATAAGAAGTTATTCATGAGATGTTTTATATCACTTTATTGTACTAAGTCTTTGACATCGGCATGTATTTTATACTCACAGTACATCTCAGTTTGGGCTAGCTTATTTCACATGTTCAAAAGCCACATGTGACTGGTGACTACCATACTGGACAGCACAGATTAAGAGAAAGTTGCTTTGTTCAACTCACTGTTTCCTGTTGATTCAAATTCCCAGTCGTAGTGAAATCACAAGTTAACTTGTAGATTTTTTCCCAGTAGAGATCCAAATAATTTCTGTCCCATAGGAAAAATAACATCACTAACCATATTGAGCTGTAGAATATTAACCAGTTTTGTATTGAGTCCAGTGATTATATCCTACATTCTTTTGTTAGATTGCCCATAAATATCTAAAACATTCCTCTTAAACATCCTTTGAACCAGTCTTAATATCTTACTTGTTCCCTCATTACATCATAAATTGAACAAAATGTTGTTCATGTGTTCATTTTATGTTTTTATGAGTCATGAATTTTACCTTGTTGAAATTCCCACTTTAGCAATTCCACTACCCAGAGCCACTATTAACATGTTGCTGTCTCTTATTCTAGATAACATCTGTCTATGTAATATATATTTCACATACACCTCTCCATCATCTCACTTTCTGCCTGGGTAAGGACTGAAAACACTACATTAAGTAAGCGTGTATCCATCTTTGCTTCTGTGAGATGCAAGAATTTTATATATATGTTGAAGATTTTTGATATACCCTTTACCAAATTATCCTTCCAAAATGTTTTATCACGTTCTTATTACCAGATTATGTAAGTGCCTGTTTTCTTAACCATCTAGAAAACTCTTTGAAAGAATTGATATATCTGCTCTCCCTTTCTTGCCCCTGCTAATTGACATACATTGTTGTATAGCTCTCCCTTTATTTAATCTAGAATTAACTTATCTTATTACAGTGACTGAAACTTTCATAACAGTGACTAAAATGTTCATCATCATCACCACCATCATCATCATCATCATCATCATCACAATAATGTAATAGTACTAGTAAGAGGAGCTTTTCCTGGTTTTATGTCTGACTTAGGAAGAGTACCGTTAACATTCTTACAATGAGGTAAGATGCTTTTGTGATTTTTTTTTTCTCATATTAAGGACCTATTTCTCTACTCCTGTTTTACTATTTAAAAAATTGGAAAAAAAATTTGAACTCTATCAAATGCATCCTTTTTCCTTTGATCTACTAATATTATGAATTATGTCTATAGGTATTCTAATATTTAATTAACCATGTAGTCTTCTATTAAATCTAACTTGACAAATGTATTATTCTTCTAATCATTGATTAGATTTGTTAATATGGTCTAACACACTGATAAATTTAATAAACTATTATTGCTTAGTATATTTGTCTTCTATATTCATAAGTAACACTGGTTTAAATGTTTTATTTTTAAAATTTTTTCTAACGTTTATTTATTTTTGAGACAGAGAGAGACAGAGCATGAACGGGGGAGGGTCAGAAAGAGAGGGAGACACAGAATCTGAAACAGGCTCCAGGCTCTGAGCTGTCAGCACAGAGCCCGACGCGGTGCTCGAACTCACAGACTGTGAGATCATGACCTGAGCCAAAGGCGGACGCTTAACCAACCAAGCCACCCAGGCGCCCCTAAATGTTTTATTTTTAAAACATTTTAACGAGATTTTAATGTCAGAATCATACTAACATGAAATTTAAACTTTTTTTTTTTTTTTTTTTTTTTTTCTTTTATCAGGGCACTTATGTGGCTCAGTTGGTTAAGTGTCTGACTCTTGGTTTTGGCTCAGGTCATGATCTCACAGTTTGTGAGATTGAACCTCGCCTCGGGGCTCTGCACTGACAGCTCAGAGCCTGCTTGGGATTCTCTCTCTCTCCTTCTCTCTGTGCCCCTTCCCCACTCGTTCTCTCTCTCTCTCAAAATAAATAAATAAACAAACAAAATTAAAATAAAAAACAAAATAAAATCTTTCTTTTGAATCTTTAGGAACAATTTAAATGGGAACAGATGATGGTAGGGATTGTCTATTCCTTAAACATTTGAAATAACTATCTTGTAAAGCCCACTGGCATCTTTCCTAGAGGTTGTTCTTTCATAAACTTCGAAAATTTCTGTCATATTTTTAGTCTACTCTAATTTTCTTCCTGTTCTTGAGTCATATAAAAGTCTTAAATATAGTTAAATTTTATTAAGATTTTTAATTTGAGTATGGAGATCATATATATATATGTGTGTGTATATATATATATATATATATATATATATATATAATCTCTATTTATATGTATGTATAAAAAACTATGTGTAGGAGAGCCTGGGTGGTTCAGTAGGTTGGGCGTCCGACTTCGGCTCAGGTCATGATCTCACGGTCTGTGAGTTCGAGCCCCGCATCGGGCTCTGTGCTGACAGCTCAGAGCCTGGAGCCTGTTTCAGATTCTGTGTCTCCCTCTCTCTGCCCCTCCCCCGTTCATGCTCTGTCTCTCTCTGTCTCAAAAATAAATAAACGTTAAAAAAAAAAACTATGTGTATATATATGTATATATTTATATATAAAAATTATCCGTGTAAATGCACTTTATAATAGTTCTATATTTTTATCTTCTTTCTTATTTTTTAAATTAAATTGGACAGATATATGTTATTTTTATTTGATAGAACATCTACTTATCAAAATTGGTTAGTTTTTAAATGTTCTCTGATTTCATGTCTTTGTTTTTCCTTCTGAGGGCAATAGGAAGCCACTGAAGAGCTTTCAGCAGGGGAGCAGCCAGAGGAGGTTTGTGATTCAAAAGATCATTCTGCCCGCTGTGGGGCCAGGCGGCGGGAAGAACAGCACAGGCGGCTGGGCTGCCAGTCCCCCTGTGACCTCCAAGGGCCCAGCTGTTGGGCAAGAGAGACTTGGGGACTGGACGTGGGCCAGGCCAGGAGAACCGAATCAGCTGCGGTGTAAAGCTGTTCCTGGTGGGAGCTTGCAGTGTGAGGAGCAGCAGTATCAGAGGATTTTGCCTGATGATTCTGTCCAAGCTCGATATCCTAGATGTGCCCAGTATAACTGGCACTTGTTTGAATAAGATGAGGCCGACATAAGGGTTTGTTGAGATGAGAGGTTAGCCAAGACCTAGGATTAAGAGATAAAACACTCCCCCCAGCATAAGGGTGCTGGGATATGGCAACAGGACTGTCACAGAAGGTCATATAGTCTGTGCGTACACAGCCTCAAGGAGTCCAATTCACATGAAGAGCATTCCTTGGAATTCTGCAGTTCTGTGGGCACCACTGTCTGGGAATCTGAATAGGATTCCAGTCCCATTAAGCAGCTGAAAACAGTAGAGCGACCTGAGGTAGAAAACTGTGCGTATTAACTGGGTCAACTTGGTGAGGGTACGGAGGAAAGTGCAGAACAAAAGGTGTCAAGCATTCCTGGGTTCATCTCTGGAACACGGTCCCACAAAATTAAGCCTAATTCCAGACTTCAGCTATAATCATAACAATTACTAGTGTACTCTAAGGAAGATAGACCAGAGATAGACCAGGTAATGGGTTTGGCCAGTAAACCTGAGTGAGAAGGCCCTGAGCGATGGCATTGAGACAGAGGACAAGATAACACTTTCTTCAGGGTCATACTCCTCCTACACTTCAATAAGCCACAAGCCTTCTTTTCCTTCCTCCTTCCTCTCTTTCCTTCCTTCCCATCTCCTCTCCCATTCATCCATTTCCTTTGCCCATGTCTTCGTGTGACTTCTAAGGTCCCCAGCTCTGTGATTGTGTCTGAGTGCTAATGAAGTCATCAAACTCTGGTTTCCACCCGCCCCCCGCCCAAGCAGGACCGCCAAGTTACTGTGCCTCTGCACTCCAGAGCAGGGCTGCCCAGAGACTCATTGCGAGACATTTATCTGCCACAGAACAATGGCATCTGCTGCTGAGAAGAAATTAAAGCTACCGCTAAGTAGAGCAGCACAGCACGTAATAGTCTTGTTGAACAAGGGAGGGTGTTTGATGGTGATAGTTGGGAAGCTAGGACTGATAAAGGTCTTCACCCATATTGCCTGCAATCCCCAAGCAGCTGGCTGTGCAGCTGCTGTGGAGTCTGGCACACTCCATGCTGCTGGACGCCGAAGAACACATTCAGGTGTTGGGGAAGATCCAAAAAGGCAGGAAACAGCTTGACCAGGACAAGCTCTCCCTGCCTATCAACATGGGGCCACGAAAGGAAAAATCTGGGAAGGGACAATATGGAGGGCAGGGGAACAGTTTAACCAAATTTGCTGCAGTGAGATCAAAAACAGGATGTGAATTAGATGTGACAACCCTTCCCACTACAACAGGACCGTTGTCAAGTAAAATAACCTTCGTGAATTGGCTAAAAACCCCACGGCAGGACAACTGACCTCTTGGTCATTTGGCAGTCAGAGAAGCTAAAAACTAGCTCCAATTAAGTTTCAAAACAAGACAAAAAGCATTGTGAGTAACAAACATTATCATTTCTCTGAGGCAAAGGCTTCTATTTTTCCTTTGATGACCTTGGAACAATGAATTACTGAGTTCCCTCTGCAGAGGGTAAACTGTGCAACTTCCAACTTTTCTGCTATGGCTCTATTCCTTCCGGGCCTCCGGCCGGGGTGGAACAGCTGGGAAGGGCACCAGCACCAGACCGTGGTGTGGGAAGAAGGGCAAAACCTGGGTATGAATATCAATTTCCCTGCATATTAGCTAGGTGACTTTGATCTAATCACCTAATCACCCCAAGATCATTTTGTTGGTTTAAAAAGATAATAACAAGGATATATATATATCAATAGGCTTATGTAAGGGTTAATTGAAAAAAAATCTATGTGAATGCACTCTGCACAATGCCTGGACAATTTCAGGGAATTAGCAAACATTAATTCATTTCATCTTCCCTGTTAAAAATCTCTCCATATCCCCAGAAACTAACAGAGCACTTGGAATACAGTAGAGGCTCAATACATGAATGTGTAGCTTAGTATCCTGGACAGCATGAGCAGTGTTCTCTCACAAACCACTATAATTTCTGAATGTGCTGTAATTATTTGGCCTTCTAGGAAAACAAGAGTGCACAATTGAAGTTTACTTATTCACTCAACAATATATCTTAGTTGTCCACTTTGCATTAGAAACTGTGTTAGGCCTTGGAGATGCAGCAGTGAAAAAGACAAACATGATCCTTACCTGTGTCACTCAAGATGCTTTTGGTTCCATGTCACAGAACACCTGGCTCAAAGTGACTTAAATAATAAAAAGGGGATATTGCCTTATATAACTGGAAAAGCTGAAGGCAAAACCAGCTTCAGGCTGGTTTGATTCATCAACCCACTAAGGTCACTGCGGACTCTGTTTCTTTCTATCGCCACTCTGCCTTCTGCAGCAAGCAGCCATATGATAAGGCTGGTTGCTATCAAGGTTGTAAGATGGCTGCCAAGGTTACATACTTTTTCTTCCATGTGCAGAAGTTTCCATGTTCTGGAGGTGCCCTGTCAATCTCTCTTTGTGTCTCACTGGCGTTAATTGAGTCATACACATTCTTGAATATACCATAGATCAGATTGGATCATGTTGATTAGTTGAGGCCAGAGCCAAACACCCCACTCTAGAACTAGAGTATAGTCACCCAAAGACAAAATCCATGAGCTGAGGGCAAAGACCGGAGACATCCAGTAAACCTGGGTGTGGGCAGTCGCTGGAGATAATGACCAGTTATGTTAGTGTCCCCACAGAGCTTCCAGTCAGGTGTGGCAGCTTTGAAAAGTTGACTTTTTAAGAGCAAATATTAAAATTTTTGTGCTGCTTTCCTAAGGAGAAATGTGTATCAAAAATGAGTAATGTCACTTCACATTTAATAATAGAGTCACTTAATAAATTGAATAGCTAATATATTCAATAAATGGTGCTAGGCACTGTATGACATACAGCAAAATGTACAATTAAAGCCACTATGATTAAGAAGTCAAGTGTACTTAAATAAATGTAAAAAAAATTTAAAAAATGACGGCTCAGATCCTGGAGGCTGCCTCTGATTCTGTGTCTCCCTCTCTCTCTGCCCCTCCCCTGCTCACGCTGTCTTTCTCTGTCTCTAAAAAACAAATAAATGTAAAAGAAGCCAAGCGTACAATAGACAAAATATTTTATTCACTTTTGAAATGACAAATAGCCGTGTGGTAAGAGCACAGTGAATGGAGCTGACATTCATTTGTGTAGGCGTGTGGGTTTCAAAGTTTGTTGTGCCTGAGAATCACTTGGGGTACATGTTAAAAGGCCAGATTTTTAACCTAGCAATTTGATTCAGTGATCTGAAATGGAGCCCAGGAACCGGATTTTTTTTTTTAACCAACATTCCAAAGATTGCAGTACAAAAGAAGGAGAGATTGACTGGGTTTACTGTTGTAGGGAGAGCTCCATGAAGCAAGCAACAGAAGGTATAGAATAGTTTTGTGCAGGGAATGCCAACAGAGATCTCAGGAGTCTGTGAGGAAAACATAGGTCTTGGTATCTTTATTATTCATTGCAACATGCCCAACACTTAGAACAGTGCCTCCTCTGGGGTAGACATTTGCATGGAAGGGAATAAATAGTTTACCATGGGTATCTTTCATGTTGAAATGGAGTGGAGAAAGCAGAAGTAGGAAGATGAGTTCCTTGTCATGGTCTTTGCATTAAATAATATGGACTTGACCTAGAGAACATAAAAAGGAAGAAATTGTTACCAAAGCCTTTTAACAAAAGCTATGTTACTCAGCAGATAACTTACACTCCATAGAAAATTTAGCAGAATGTTTTAATTTATTTACAGCAAGTGTGAATGTATGAGATAAAGAAACCCAGTCTCTCCCATTAGAATGTTACCATACTTCACTCTGTGTCAATGTAAGAGAGGAAAGAGAATTATATGGGAAGACAGGAGATCAGGATCAGCTTTGCTTCTCAGCAGCTGTGTGACCTCAAGGAAATTCCTTCCCTTCTTAGGAACAATTTCCTCATTGATAAAATAAAGGGGTTGAACCAGATAATCTCTGACGTCCTTTGTGGCTATGATGGAGTATCACTGCATGCACCTTGATGAGAACTGTATTGTAAATTTAATTTACTCTTTAAACTGTTAAAATAACTATGGCTAAAAATCAAAATGCTCATTGTACTCAGTGTAGGAGTAATGGTGTGCTTTCTAATTATCTGCCCAAGCAATGTAACCATATTTAAATTTATGATGAGAATAGCACATCCATTGGGCTGATCAGGGGGTAGTAAATTAAAACTTACAGCTGCCCTTTATATTAATTTAAAGGCAACCCTTTGCCACCAGCAAGAGGAGCCTTATCAGCATATGAATGAGGTACATTAACACAACAAAAGTTGTATTACATAATGTCAAAGTCCTGTGCTAGACATCTCACCTTGTAAACACTGAACTTGTATCTAAGGAGAAATTCATGTTTATTGTCCCTGGCACCAGGCCAGCTTCTTCTCTCTCTATAAATAAATTCAGTGTAAAAGACCAGGAAAACTTTCCTTCTCTTTCAGTGGAGCACAGGTCTCCAGTGCTGGCATGGAGTCTTTTACTCCAGTCAAGGGCAACTTAATCTTTAATATCTAGACCAACTCATTGGTCATTTGAAAGTCATGCTTTCCTTACAGAAAGATCATTCTCTTTAAAAAAGAATTTTAACAAAGGATTTTACTACAGGCAAATTCTTAAGTGTATTTTAAATATGATTTAATATCTAGAAACTTTATTCCCAAATTTTCATAGATGGTATTACCTCACTAACAATAAAAGCTAACTTTTTGAGCCTCATAAAGTGACAGGACCTATGTTAATATCCTTGCTAAAATTCTTTCTAATATTTTTGATTAACCTGCAAGATAGGTATCACCCCCCCCCCCCCACCCATAGCTAAAGCGAAAGGAATTTAAGTCACTTGCTCAAGGTCAAACACAAGCAAGGATTCAAAACATCCATTTGACTTCAAGACACAGAATCATGCTACTAAAAGCTGGTACTTTAAAAAAAGAAATTCACAGCACTCTTTAACATTCCTGATCATTCCTTGAATCATTCCTAATTGTTAATGAAATAAGTAGCTCTCACTGCTTCCATATTTTCTTTGTTTTCACTGTGATAGTTATAGTTAGTGATGTACATCGTTGGACTGTAAATAAAGGTGTGATAGCCTGGAAAATTTCAGGACAAAGACTTCTAGCATTTTCAAGGAGTTTTTATAATTAAACATATTTATATCTTGATTGTTTTTATAATTCTTAATAAACATTTAAGATTTACTAATTCAATGTAGTACTTTTCATTTATGTCTAATATCTATGCAATAAAACCATTCTATATAAAACTCCCTATAGCAGAGTCTTCATTGGGAATAGACTGTACTTTTTCTAAGTGACTTGGATTAAAATAAGTGATTTGATAACTTAGCTGTAGACCTACATACAGATAAAAAACAGCAATAACAACAACAAAAAGAAGTGTAAATTATACCAAACCTATAATACCTTCTCCACAATCCTCGAATCCAGAGTCTTGAAAAAAAATTAATATAGGTTAATTTAAGTTAAAATTTTTTAACTAATAAAAATATTCATGTTTTACAGAAAAAAAAATTAATGGATTTGAGGATGACACTCTCCCCAGATCATTTTTGGGGCATTTAGGAGCTATACAGTTCATATACATGGTGTCCTTCTAAATGATACATTCAAGGGACCCCGGTGGCTCAGTCACTTAAGTGTCCGACTTCAACTCAAGTCATAATCTCAAGGTTGGTGAGTTGGAGCCCTGCATCAGGCTCTCTGCTATCAGCACATAGCTTGCTTTGGATCCTATCTACCTCTCTCTCTGCCCCTGCCCTGATCATTCTTTCTCTCTGTCTCTGTCTCTCTCTATGTGTCTCTGTCTCTCTCTCTCTCAAATGTAAGCAAACATTAAAAAAAAAAGCTACATTCAATAAGGATGACCTATGTAACCATTAAGATACTGCAGAAAAGATGGATTTTGACTTCCAAAAATAGATTGTAAGAAACATTACTGTTCTACTTCCCTCTTTCTTATATTATTCACTCAGTGGAAAGCCAGTTGCCTGGTCATGAGACATGCAGTTCACCTTTTGTGGAGATCCAAGTGGTTGATAACTGCCATGTGAGAAAGCTATCTTCAAAATGGATCCTCCAGCCCTAGTCAAGCCTTCAGATAATTGTAGCTCCAGCTGCCATCTTGACCACAACCTGATGAAAGACCTGGAGCCAGAAACATGTCACTGAACTATTTGGACCTACAGACATTATGTGGGATATAAACTTTTATTGTTATTTAAACCAAGGAGTTTTGGATCAATAACAAGTACATCTGTTTTTTCCAGTTGTTGCAAATTACCTGATCCCAAGATTAAAAAGAAGAAATATGGGTGAATATGTTAACCGGGTTATTAATAACTGCTAGTGGATCAGCCAGGAAGAGAATGGGAATCATTTGCTCCGCTACCTCCTTACTGACGTGAGCATGACATTTTTGTATACCATTAGCTCTCAACTTTGCATGACTTTTTTTACTTCAGATTTCTCATTTTCTACAAATGAGGGATAAAATTAAGGATAATTGGATTATTCAGTTCAAATCAGGAAACACAACATAATTGAAAGGTAGAAAATCTGTTTGTTTTAATTTAAGCAAAGCTTCACCATTCAGATGAAGCCAAACCACTATAAATGCCTTCCATTTTTCTAAATAGCTACAGAAAACACATATTTCAAAAAAGATACCAAACAAGTAAAGAAGAATACACCTTCTTAATTAAACTTTGGTCACATATAATTTACTATAATCTCTAATTTTCTATGCTATTGGTAAATTCTTTTTTAATATAATATTGACAGCTATTTCTAGTTTACAACAGGCAGGCAAAAATGTGACGGTAAAACTATAATCTTATAGTCTTTAAAGAAAATTCAAACTTCATTGTAGCACAATGTGATCTAAAAGAGGCATCTAAACATCTTGTTTAAAAGTACCATACTAAATTTGGTCATTCCTTGAGCAAATAAAACTATAATGTTGCCTAAAATTCTTTTGGAACAGGGAAGAATATTTGCATTCATATAAATATATAAAATTTTATGTGTTTTTATATAATATATATTCTTTAAATGTTCATTAGTTTAGCCAGTGCTTATGTAACAAATTGCCCTAAAACTTGGCAACTTACAACAACAAACATTTATATTCTCATAATTTTTGTGTCTAAGAAATTCAGGAGCATTTAACTGGGTGGTTCTGGCTCTGAGTCTCTCATGAAGTTATTATTAAGATGTCAGCTAGAAGGGGCACCTGGGTGACTCAGTCAATTAAGCATACGCCTCTTGATTTAGGCTCAGGTGACCTTGCCATTGGTGACATCTAGCCCTGCATCAGGCTCTGCACTGTCAGCCCAGGGCCTGCTTGGGATTTTCTCTCTCCCTCTCTCTCTATTCTACACCCCTCCCCCCCCCCCCCCGCCATCCTCTCTCTCTCTCTCTCTCTCTCTCTCTCTCTCTCACACACACACACACACCTACACACACAATACATAAACATTAAAAAAAAAAAGATGTCAACTAGGGCTGTAATCATCTGAAGACTTGACTAACACTTGATGATTTGTTTTCATCATCTTCTTCTTCTTTTTTTTTTTAAGTAAGCTCTAGGCCCAACATGGGGCTTGAACTCATAACCCGAGATCAGGACTCACATGCTCTCCCAACTGAGTCAACCAGGTGCCCCTGAGGATTTGTTTTCAAGATGGTTCACTTACATTGGCTGTTGACAGGAGGGATCAGTTCCTTGATTATAGTCCTCCCCATGGGACTGCTTGAGTGCCCTCATAACATAGTAGCTGACTTTCTTCCGAGTGAGTGATCCAAGCCTCATAGCAAGCAGGGGGCTGCAATGTCTTATATGACCTCTTCTTAGAAGCCATATATCTGCTGATGAGCAAGGTAAAGCTGTGTGTGTTGAATAGACCAGAGGCTTCCTCACAGGTCATTTTCTGACGAAAATAGTATGCCCAGGACAGGGGGATACCTGCTTGAGAATGGGATAGGATACAAAGCTCTCCCCTGTTTTCTGCAGTTTCTTCCTCATCAATCAATTGGAATGCCTAATCTGCTACACTTGAAGACTCATTTCTTTTGACTAAGGGGAATTACCTTTAAAATGGTTGAATCCCTTGTGTTGATATATTTATTTAGGTATTATTCTGTCCAATAGCTAGTTGAAAAGAAAGGTACAAAGCAAGCTTATTTAATGGGGAAGTGGACACAATTGATGAGAAAACATGGGTCTCGAAGGGTGGTTTAGGAAAAGCATTAGGCCACTTTGGTCTCTTAGGAGGGATATCCAGCAGCTGAGAAGGGAACTAAACAGGAAGGTGGAACAGAGAGTGCTAAAGTGGCTTTCCACCTCTGACGCTGCTTCAATGATAAAAAATGTGAGAACTCTGTGGACTCTTGGACTGCCAGTCTGACGCTCTGGTCCAGAGTCACAGGGAGATCACCTTGTCCTTTGCTGCATCTGTTACACTGAAAGACTTGTTAAGGCTGGAATGCTGATTTCTGACTCTAATGCTGACAGACTCCACCTTTAAAGGCTGCCTTTTCTAGTTAGCTAAATCCACTCAGTAACTATGCTACTGACCTATGTGTGACGGCACTTGTGTTAAACACCACCACATCGCTCCCCCTTCCTCCTGGTTTTTCTTGCTTCTGGCCTCTACTGTTTTCACGTCAACATTATATTTTCACTAGACCGTGATAATCAGCCCTGTTCACTGACTCAGCAGCGAATGAGTATGTTTGTTTCAGTCATGATGGTAGATAAAGCTGAGGAAAGAAATGGATGGCAAAGGGAAACAAAAGTTTTCTAAAAAGGCACATTTCTATGTTACATACATTACAAAAAGCAGTGCCCTTTCAAATGACCTTCTCCTAAACTGCGAAGTAGGAATCTATATTGAACTGTCCCAGAAAATTCAAATTTGCTTCTGAGAAATACTGTTCAACCCCTCACCCTCTTATGTCTGCCCAAAGTTTTGGACACAGGGTATGATGAGACCAGTACATGTCATGTGGTAGTGGCAGGCTAAGGAAGCCAGCAGAAATGCACAGTAGGCAGATTCTAGGATATGTAACATTAAGATTGTCTTTCATCAATAATCATCATGTGGTATTACTAAGTCTTAAGCAAAAACTGCTGGGTGCTAAAGGAATTTAAGGGAGGGATACATTTCCATGCTTAGAATAAACAAATGGGCTGGGGGCTTCCTGGACTGCTCTTCCTCTGAAGCCAGTGTAGCCATACCAGCATTTGCAGAGGAGCATGGTGGTCTCAGAGGCACAGATCAACATGACAATCACTATAGGATAACTGTCCTATCTGCTGTCTCCAAATATTGAAAGGAAGGAAATACTGAAAGGAGAAAGCTAAATAGTTTGTAGGGGAAAGCTATGTAGCCAGCAGCTGTCTGGGCTATGCATGCATGCTTTGAGTGACTGTCCAAAAATGTCCTTGTGACGTAGATTTCCAGTAAGTCTGGATAGACTAGACATGGCTAAAAAGCAAGACCAGTCTGTGACCGACCAATGAGAGAAAGAAACTGTGGCTGAGATCCATCAATCTAGAGAGTTGTCAGGAAAATCCCAATCAATTTTTAAGCCTGGAGGTTGCGTCTTCTCTGCTGGTTAAAAAGTTAATTTGTACTGCCCCTTTCATTTCATTATCCATGCAACACAAATTAAATGGCTTAGCTGTTTCAATAGAGATTAATTACATTAGGCATAAAGCACATTTCCAGTTCGGGCTATGGTTTCTACTTCATTTAATTCATTATCTCATGTGCAATCCAGTGGCATCCTGCAGATAGCAGCTAATTTCAATCACATATGTCTTTTTCAGCATTTTCTTCTCTATATTTCAGGTTTCTCCAGGAACATTGCTAGCCAGAATAAAAGGGAAAAATACATACTTTGACCAAAGGAGTTGTCTCCTAAAGGTTTTTTTTTTTTCCTGCTTTTATCTGATTGTTTGTGCTTGTTTTTTGTTTTGGTGTCCTCTAATTGAGGTGACAAAGGCATCATCTGGCTACTTTTGCTCTGGCAGGTGGGATGCAGCTAGCTGGAGGGGGCACTGGGTGTGTGTTGGGAGTGGGGTCTGGGTAGGGCTACCAAGGCTGCTAAGGATGGAGCCACTGTCTGTGACTATGGATGACAGGAAAAAGTTTAGGCCCTATGTAGATCTGTTTACCTTGGCCTACTCCTTGCTGGGTATTTTTCACTCAGCAAAAATGTTGGATGCGCTGTATGCATCTGTATGCATGTTTTCCACAGAGTTCTTTCAAAAGAAAGCTCTTTGACGATTACCAAAGATACTACAATTTCCTTGCAACAATGAGCAAAGGTTTATAGTACAGAAGAAGAGACTGAAGTCCAGAGTTAAATACTTACACTTGCCCAAATTTCTTATGAAAATGGAATTAAAATTCCAGATGCATGGAATGTTCTTACTGAAAAACAACTTAGAAACTGTCTCAAGGTTTAAGTCATACTGAAGGAAGAAAGAAAGAAAGAAAGAAAGAAAGAAAGAAAGAAAGAAAGAAAGAAAGAGAGAAAGGAAGGAAGGAAGAAAGGAATGAAGGGAGGGGAGAAGGGAAGAAGGAAAAAAGTGAGCCTGGTCTGTGACTTAAGCCTTAAAAGATTTGTTAAGAATGAAATACAGGTTATAGCATCCAGCATTCTGCAACTGCAGAATATGGCCAATATAGGGAACACAAGATCATGAAAATTTTATTTGTACTCAGCTTTATCAAGGGGGAAAAAAAGAAGAAAAGAAAGAAAAAGATTATTTACCTTTTTGTTTCCAAAAAAAAGTTTGAGCCTTGTAGATTAATCCAAAAAATTCTTCATGTATGTTCATTTCTCCAGCGCAATACCAGTTTATTCAAGTAAGTATATTCGGAAATGAGAGTGCAAAGTTGATACCATTTAGGAAATTATGATGAATTTTCCAGAAAACTTTTTTTTTTCTGTGGAGGGGGAGCTAACATTTCCTCCCTGATTAAGTGCTTTTCCACCTGCCCCCAAATTTCATATTACACATTCCTAAGGAGGTCTGTAGGAACAACATCCCGTGCTTTGTTTGCACATCCAAATTAGATGACTTAGATGCCTGATCTTGGGGCTTGGGTTTCTTTTTGTAACTTCTGTCAAAACATCACAAGAGAAAGGGAAAGATAATAAGAAACCATCTAAAGACAATCAAACAACCATTAATCCCCTATTCTTTCCACACACGATAAACATTAGCTGGAGCGCAATTAAACTCTACAGTTCACAGATGTTCACAATAATGACTGGCCCACAATAGCATTCTTCTTATTAAGGTGTTTTGGAACTGCACATACGCCAACACATTCCCACCAGGGAGCTGGGAGATGGAGGAAAACACAGGTAACCAGATATGCCTGGCATATGAAGCAGAAGACAGCTGCCTGCTCTTTCCAGAAAAGGTGCATCAGCAGGATTTATCACCGTGTTTTTTGCCAACACATCACCCCTAACCCCCCTTTGAGTCATCAACAGTGAAAATACAGAACTTGACAGAGGCAGAGACCAAAAATGTGTCCCTGGAGCCTGGAACCATCTGGAAGAAACACAAGTTTTCCCCAGCGCCTGGGTGCTGCTTGCACAGAAGCCAGCTTGGCTCTCACACTGAATGTGCTTTTTTGCCTGGTGCCTTCAGATGCCCCAGACACTTCAAACTATGTTTCCTTTGGGGAAATTAGTTGCATAACAGGGATATGGAAGGGACTGAGAGGAATTTTAAATAGTTCATTAGATATAAAGTGTCAGTAGCAAGTGGTATCCATTTCCTTGAAAAGCAAAGAAACTCTCAGGCTCAGGGAGGAGGGGTGTTCCACTTTCCCACCCTCAGACCTGAGCCTGTGGGTTCCCAGCCGTGGCACCCTGTCCCCTGCAAATCAGCCAGGACACTGCTGTGCAACATATACTTTTCTCTTTCTGGACTTGGCCTTAGTTCCTATCTCAGAACAGGGTTTTTTTTCAGTTGGTGATTTTCATGCTAATAAATGTCTCTGTCTCTGAAGACTTTGGCAAACATGACACAAGAATCTTTACCTTTAAACAAGTAACAAAGCCATTGTGAGCCCTGGAACCTCAGCTCTAAAAATCCCAGAAGCTCCTGGTTGGGCCAGATCCTTGTTGAGAAGAGTGTATTTCTTGGAATGAAATGTGCCCCAAAGGAACACATTTGGAGGAAGAACTTTGCATCAGTGATGCACCCACCTGGTCTCTGGTGAGGTCCAACGTGACAGGATCTCCTGTGACTGACAGGCAAGACTTTCCTGAAGGAATGATGAGCCATGAATAGCTCCAGCTTCCTCACATTTTTATCAGAGGCTGTTGTTGAATGCAAGGGGATCGAAGACCTTCCAGATTCTGGAAGGTCAGATTTGCAAATCCAGTATTGGAACTATTATCTAGGAGAGAGAAAATACTAGTGCTGAATTTGTTTTAATTAGGGATGAAATTTGTCTTCAATAAAGGAAATCAATTTCATTACACATTTTAAAAAAGTTTTATAATATAAGAAATTTTAATGGTAGAAAATATCTAAATGTAGTCCATTCCACAGTTTTGCCAAACACTTATCTAGGTAGTATTATTTTAATAATTATCCTGCCTTTCAAATACCTGGGGGTTACAAAGTTATAAGCACTATTTTAAAATGTTTTATTTTTTTAAGTTTTTATTTATTTATTTTGAGAGAGACAGAGTCAGCACAAATGAAGAGGGGCAGAGAGAGAGACAGAGAATCCCAAGCAGGTTCCTGCTGTCAGAGCAGAGCCTGATGTGGGGCTCAAACCAACAAACAGTGAGATCATAACCTGAGCTGAAATCAAGAGTCAGAAAGTTAACCAACTGAGCCACCCAGGTGCCCCTATAAGCACTATTTTAATTCTATGCGAAGCATTTCCCATAGTGATTGGCATTAGGCAAAGCTTGTGTTTTAGCACATTTCCCTCAACCTCTGCACCCCAATTACCTGCACCCCCATCCCCAGGATGACA
The DNA here is from genome assembly GCF_027475565.1 of Acinonyx jubatus. Taxonomy (NCBI): domain Eukaryota; kingdom Metazoa; phylum Chordata; class Mammalia; order Carnivora; family Felidae; genus Acinonyx; species Acinonyx jubatus. The sequence continues at coordinate 41,218,680 of NC_069382.1, forward strand.
CACACTATCATACACGTTTACAGCAGAGTCCTTCCTGGTATGTTTGCTTCCTAGATCTGCCTTTCTCTGCCTTCTGCTCTTATCTTTTTCCCTACATCAGAAAACACCTCTCCTGCCGGAGTCCAGCTCCAGCAGGTCCAGGGGTTCCCGAAGGATGAACAGCATCGGCAAAAAAGTGAAAATAAAACAAAACTAAAATAAAAATAAAAATGGACACAGACAACCACAGTGTGTTGATATGGACGATTTATTGTAGCAAACGTGGCATTATATTTGCTAGTGATTTCCTTGTAGCATACGTCATCTATGTTTTCTGGCATTACCCAATTTTGAAGTTGTTCCTTTGTGTAATCACCCAATAAGGAATAACATGATTGTTTTCTCGTAACATTCCCTCCTGCCCTTTGCTTATTAATTTCTTTCATTGTTTTTATTATGTATCTATGTTTATCTATAAAGTATTTGCTTTGCTGTTTTCATGAAAGATCATTTATCTCTCAACACCTCAAGTGGAACAGTTACAGGGACGTGACCTCTTAGTTGTGTCCCTGAACCATTCGTGGTTTTGAAGAACAAAGTGTTCGCCTGGGTCCAAGGTGCCAGGAAGGGGCCAAGAGGGCCTTAGAAACCCATGCCTTATACACTCTCAGAGAGACAATGCACCTAGGAACCAATGAACCATTCTGTACTTTAACCGACTAGGTTCAGTCATCATCTAAATGCCTCCTGGGGGCCAAGTGGGCCCAGGGGTTAGAGTGACCTCTGTCCATAGATACACTCCTTAGTTACTGGAGTGGGGCTTTCAAATCCATATGTCTCTCCTTTGTTGGCTGCCTTTGCTGGCAAGTGCATGAGGCTATCCTTCCAGTAAGTAGAGGAGTCTCCATAGGGGATGGCAAGGGCTAAACATAAGGCCACACAATTTCTTGTGGAACCTTATTTTCTTCCCTAATGGTTCTTTTCCCAGGAGACCTGTCGAGGGCAATTCCCCAACAGACAATACCCCAGGTAATTTTAAGGCCAAATTACCTAAAAGCGGGAGTACAAGAAGCTTCACTGTCGGTGGACCGCCTTGCAGTCACCAATCTGTCCACAGCCCGGGCCTTGCCACTCAGGCTGGGATAGCTCTGCTTCCAGCACTCTCCCCTGGGCCTTGTGCTGGAGTTTCTATGGACTGCAAGATCATAATGACAGTTACTCTGTGTGTTGTCCATACTCTATTTCTAATTGTTAGTTAACTTTGGATGAAAAGTACAATGTGCTGCATGCAACAGTAAAAGAAAACCACAAAAGGAGAAGTTGCTGGCCCAGCAGTATGTGCAGACTGAGAAGGACTGGTTCAGGACTATACCTATGTGATCTTGGGTCTCAGGGACTCGCTCAGGGGATCTGAGAGGTCCAAACATTCTTGAGTAAAATGAGCATTTAAACTGAAAGATAGATGACTGGATATTTTTAAATGTTTATTTATTTATTCTGAGAGGTGCGGGGAGGAGTAGAGAGAGAGAATTCTGAAGCAGGCTCCACATTGTCAGTGCAGAGCCTGATGCAAAGCTCAAAATTACCAACTGTGAGATGTTGAACTGAGTCAAAGTCAAGAAGAGTCTGATGCTTAATAGACTGAGCCAAGCAGGTGCCCCAAATGGCTGCATTTTAATGTAACAGAGTGAAAAAAAAATACATTGTAATTATTTCAGTTTGCATATCCAGGGGGAACTTTCTTTTAAGAAACTACCACTTGTGGAGTTTTGGGCATAGTATCGAAGAAGAATATTGACAATTAACTGAAAAGATGGCAAAGCAAAGCAAAGAAAAAAAAATAGCTTTGACAAGTCTGGAGAATTCTGCTTTCCTCAACTTCAAAATTTATTTCACTTTTTAAGCTTTTTTTTAAAGTTTATTTATTTTGAGAGAGAGACAGAGAGACAGAGAGCATGCACAGGAAGGGGAGAGAGAGAAGGAGAATCCCAAGCAGATTCTGCAGTCAGCACAGAGCCTGACACGGGGCTTGAACTCATGAACAGCGAGATCATGACCTGAGCCAAAGCCAAGAGTCAGACACTTAACTGATTGAGCCACCTGACAACCCCCAAAATTTATTTTAAAAAACTTGCTGCTTTTACTAATAGAAAGTGACAATAAGGGGCACCTGGGTGGCTCAGTTGGTTAAGCGTCCAACTTCAGCTCAGGTCATGATCTCACAGTTGGTGGGTTCGAGACTCAAATCAGGCTCTGTGCTGACAGCTCAGAGCCTGGAGCCTGCTTCAGATTCTTTGTCTCCCTCTCTCTCTGCCCCTCCCCCACTCATGCTCTGTGTCTGTCTCTTAAAAATAAATAAAAATGTTAAAAAAAAGATTTTTAAAAAAAGTAAGAAAGTGACAATAAGAATGCTGGGCATGACATGATGATTCTCCTTCTGAGCTTCTGGAAGCTCAGAAACTTTTAGCTCACATACAGTAACTCTATTATATGAACTACATACATGTGTATAGTTTTCTCCTCTCCATCCATAGTTTTCATTATTTTATCATCATTGCAGTTTGTACACTTCTATTGTAAGTCATGATGGCTTCTTCTTGAAAACAAACTTTTCAGACAAATTTGATGAATTCGTCCTTCTTAGGGCACTGATTCTCATGAAGAAGGCAAAAGTGCCTTGACACTAAGACCCCACTTCATCACAGCCTGCCTGGCTCCCAAGCACATCTTTGACCAGGTGTCCCATCCAGAAGAGACAGATTGGAAGGACAGCGGAACGTCAAGTCTAATATGAACCCAATTGTTTGAACTGTTTTCCTATATGAACCAGATTCCCTTTTAAAAATTGGAAAGATATCAATCCTCAAGGTCCTTGAAACTCTAGGAAATGTCTTGAAAAAATGCACTTGCACTTCTCATCTGGCGTGAGGACCACTTATCCAGGGCAGAGCCAGGTCTAGACGGGGTTCATCCAATTCAGTTAGATTGAAATATCCTTGAACTCAATTTGGTACTCCAGCTTTTGACCTAGCACAAGCCAAGCACTAAGAAAAGAATGGCTGGGGGCTCCTGGTCCCACAGGGGTGGCTCATCTCTGGCTAAGTTAAAAGCATTGGCAGTTTTAGTTGCTGTTTTCAGTACAGCTCTCTTTGTTTTGGAAAATAAAACAATAGTGATAAATATTTACATTCAAAACAAAAACATTTTGACAACAATTGCAGCTGCTAAATGATTTATGAGGCTTGTGTGAAATCAAATAGAGAAAGGAGAGAGATAAACACGTTGCTGCTAAGAAAGAAGGGCTCTCTGACTTTGATTTAGTAGACGATGAAGGTTTCCTAGAGCAGAATTATACAGTAACACTTCTTAAGGGAGTTTGGTTTAAAAATATGATACACTTAATTGCCATTTGATCATTAGCATTTTTGCTATCATTAACCTTCAGCTGACAAATTACCTACTTAAGAGAGCTATATTTCAATTTAAACTGTTACAAGGGATGGTATACTCTGTGTATTTGGGTCAAAAGCCAGATCCCTGGATGAAAACCCAACTCTGTGACTGTAGGAAGGAAATATCTCAATGTGGCTTAAATTTGCCAAATACACAGGCAATCTCAAATAATGGAGTGTGCTAATCAACAATATAGCACTTCTTTTTGTAAATGTTAACATTTTTGGTCAAAGTGTGCAGATAACTGGGTAGCTTCTGTTCAACATTGAGCCCTCACCCTGTAGAGCTGAACCAGTGGCCTTACAAACTGAGAATTACAAATTTAATCCTCCCTGGGGATTTTGCTCCTCAGCAGGGAACAGCCTGTCAGAATAGCAATGGTGCACATACTACTGAGTCAGAAGACTTGAGTTTGAATCTCTTCACTGACTCTTATTAACTGAGTGGCCTGGGGCAAGTTAATTAATTTCTGAGTCTGTTTCCTCACACATAAAATAGAAAAAAAGGAATATCTGCCTCATGGTAATGCTATAAGTATTTAATGAGATAATTCAAGTAAAGAACCTGGCAGCCCAATAGAAGCTGAATAAATAGTAACTAATTGCTGTGATTGTTTGGAGACGGTTTTGAAATGACTGACCTCAACTCATACTTATCTAGAGTCTACCAGGCACAGGGACTTACAGAGAGCAAAGTGGGGACTCCTTAGTTAGTGAGCTAGACGTTTGTCCACACACCCCTTCCTCCCACAGGGTGAGTGTCCATCTCTGGGGCCACAGATATATGCATGGACCTACAAGTCCAGGTGGAAGGAAATCTGGCAGTGGCATAAAGATAAGAAAAGCCACTGGCCCCCAAATGGAAAGGAAGGACAGAGATGGTAGAAGAAGAAACCTGCATGCCCGGTCTAGTGCAGCAGGCACGCAGGGTACTCAAGAAGAGGACTGGGACTGAACCCCAGCAGTGCCTTACTAGCTAGAAAAAGAGGGGCAGTGATAGTCAAGGACAAACCTGGCAGAGGCCCCAGGTGAGCCACAGAGCTTGGTGTGCCCTGCATCCCCAAAGGTATGGAACTGCAGGCCTGGCCAGGAGCTGTACCAGAGCAATAGAAGAGTCTGCTGCATGGTGTGTGGGTGGAGAACGGGGACAGACAGGAAGAGACAGCCTGCTTGCCTGCAGCAGTAAATGTAAGTAGAGCTCCAATACAGCAGTGGTAGGCAACGGTGAAAGCCAAAAAAGTTACAGAGAATGACCTGATAAGGGGCCCTGGAACCCCTATCCCAGCCTGCTTGGCCTCTGTGAGAGTTAAAACCAGGCTGCCCCCTCCCCAGTAATAGCCCCCAGGAGCTGAGGAGCAGACAGCAAACCACAGTCATGGAGAAAGTATATGCATTGAATTACTGAGTGTCTTTCTTCCTCTGCAGGTTGGTGGCCCCGAAAATGCTTTTGATGAACAGATGATGAGTAACAATGCAAGATGATCTATGATGAACATTATGTGGGCTTGTCATTTGAATCAAAGTGCAGGAGAAATCACTTTGGGGTCTGCTGAGGTCTAAGATGAACTTTATTTCAAACTGAGTCCTGAAGATGAGTGGAATTTAAACTTAAAAAAATAAATAAAAAATGAAAATTAGCATGAGCACAAACGTGAGGGCTAAAACACATTTGCTGTATTCAGAAGTCAGCAACAGTGCTATTAGATCAGGCAAATAGTCTGGAAAGGTAGGTTTCCAGACATGGACAGCTTTTGGAAGGCACGTGATCCAAAGCCAGGGAAATACACAAATGTCAATTTTGACTGTCCATCAAACTCTATTATATACAAGAAAATTTCCTAAATATATTATTTTTTAATGTTTATTCATTGCCTTTGCTGGCAGCAATATTTTCACAATCAGCAAATACTGGTTGTTAAAAAATACACAAAAATAATAGTTATTAAAATTGATTTCTATAAAGATTACTATTGCTGGTTCCTTCCCAAATGTCTGGCAGTGGGCAAAGAAAGATACTGTTAATATTTAGTATCTGCTGTGGTAACCTTGGCATAATAGAGTGAACACAGACTTTAATGGCAGTTTAATTAGATTTACCATGGGGAAGATGTCACATAGGAGATGTGGTTCTTCTATATTTGGAAACCTGTATGATGACATTAATAACTAAAAAATGCACAAAATAATAAAACACTGGGAAGACCACAGTTACTTCTGTCCTTTTCTCCATGTAGTTTAAATACATATGCTGTCTCCTGTTGTGCAAGTGTCTAGGTGCCTTTAACATTTATGGGAGTTGACTGCATATGGAGAGGAGGGTAACATGCTATGTTTCACATTTTGTGAGCAGGCAGCATACCTCCAAGAAAGATTTTGTAATTGATTCTACATTTTGTTGAATGAGAAGAAAAGGTAGGTTTATCTCAAGTGTGAAAAAAACATAGAGGGTCCACCAGAAACCCAAGATGTAGCAAATGGTCTCCATCACAAAGAAAACTGATGATATATTATAATTATCATTTTCTCCAACGCCACAGGGACTAAAAAAATCAAGAGATCTAAGCATGTTTTTCTTTCTTAACCTGTTACCATAGAAAGAGGCCAAAACTTGCTTTAACAGAGACAAAGGAGAGTATGTAGAAGGAATATTTTCTAAGTCATTTCTATACTTTTCACATAAAACTATGGCTGGACGCTAAGCCACCATGTCTATACCTGCAGTGAGAGCCAGGAGTCACCTTGCAGCCTCCAGGTGCTTTCTACAGGATTGAGTCATGCCAGCACCCAAACCCAGAAGGTGGCAAGGCTCTGATCCGAAGATCCTGGAAAGTTGTTGACTCCCTCTGAGCACTTTGGAAGAAGACCCATGGATTCTGAAATGATGGCTTGAGTATTCCACTGGGAATCTTCCAGAAAAGTTAAGCAGAACTGAGAACTACCCACGCACAAGCTAGAGATTTTAAAAATCTCTTTAAAGAGCATGGAAAGTACAAAGAGTTCTTAAGACATCAATTAACTGAGAAAATCAAATTTCGTAGCAGTTCAATAAGATTGGTGAGCTTATTGTCAGGTCCTAAACTACAGGTGACCCTTGAACAACACAGGGGTAGGGGCACCAAACCAAGGGCAATTGAAAATCTGCATATAATTTTTGATCCTCCCAAAACTTAACTATTAACCTACTGTTAACCAGAAGACTTACCAATAAGATAAACAGTTGGTTAACACATATTTTGTATGCTCTTGTATTATATACTGTATTCTTACCATAAAGTAAACTTGAGGGGTGCCTGGGTGGCTCACTCAGTTAAGCATCTGACTTTGGCTCAGGTCATGATCTCACAGTTAGTGGGTTCAAGCCCCGAGTCAGGCTCTGAGCCTGGAGCCTGCTTCGGATTCTGTGTCTCCCTCTCTTTCTGCCCCTCCCCTGCTTGCATTCTATCTCTCTCTCTCTCAAAAATAAATGAACATTAAAAAAAATTTTTTTAAGTACACTGGAGGACAAAATGTTATTCAGAAAATCATAAAAGTGGCTGAGTCAGTTAAGCTCTCCACTCTTGATTTCAGTTCAGGTCATGATGTCAGGGTCATGGATTTGAGCCCCACTTTGGGCTCCGTCCTGGGCATGGAGCCTACTTAAGATTCTTTCTCTCTCCTCCACTGCCCCTCTCTCCAACTTGCATGCTCTCTATATATAATAAAAAGAAAATCATAAGAAAGATAAAATATGTTTATGGTACTGAATTGTCTGCATATAAGTGGACCCACACAGTTGAAAGCCATGTTGTTCAAGGCTCCACTATAGATTCTAAGGCTGTGCTCCAGAAGAGTGTTCTGTGGGTCACCTGCAAGAGAATGGGGGTTGAAGGAGATGGTTAACACATTTTCCTGTACCCCTGCCCAAGTCTACTGAATAATCACTTGGGAATGGGGACAGATTTTGATAATCTGGATTTTCACCACTCCCGCTGCCCCTGCCTCCAGGTGATTCTCATATATGCAAAACTCAGGAAGCACTCCAAATCTGAAAAATGAATAAAAAGAAATAGGAAAGAATTGCAAGGTCTCCCCTTCTCAGGCTTTCAGTGAGGAAATGAGGAATGTACACTTTGATAACTGTTCTTAGTAAAATCATTCTTTAAATTGATCAGAAGTAAGTAGGTCTTGGATTGATGAGTCATCAACATTTTTAAGAACTTGCTATGCAGTAGTCAGTGCTCTAAATCCTTTCCATATATTATCTCATTTAATCCTTAAGGCAAACTAACTTTAAGGAGATACTTTTATTATCCTTAATTGATAGAATGTTAAATGAGATTTACAAATAAAATTACATTAGAAGTCAGATCCTTTCCAATGAAAGTAGCCATCAAGGAGAAGACAAACCAGAAAGGAAGCAAAAGACCACTGGGCCTTGTCCAAAGCAACATGTGTCCTAATTTCCCTCTAAGTGGAGAGATGAACAATACAAACTACAAAAAAAAAAAAAAAAAAAAAAAAAGGAAAGCAATGTGCCTTTTAAGTCCTAGAAACAAAGATAACAAAAGATAACAACTCCTTCTGGATCTAATAAAGATCTAACATTCTGTGTCTGTTTTTCATTCATTTTTATGTATTTAGGAATGTGAGTTACTGTAAGGTGGTCAAACTGCCTTTGGTTACTTGTTTCTATGTATAGAATAAAACATCGGAGCATTCCCATAAAACACATGTGACACTCTTCTCCATGGATTTATTAAAAAGACCCCCAGAGAAGAGAGTTATAAAATCTGATCAAGTCAGCACTTCCAGCTGTGTAATTGACATCCATTATTTTCTATTGACTGCTGTGCAGAACTTCAATTTCTGTAGCATAAACAGAATTCCCATTTCTTTTGCAAGGAGACTGCCATAGGGTAGAGCTAAAAATAAGGTTCATCAGCAAAATCATTTTATAAATTCCCAGAAACTTTGGGGAAAGCTCCTAAGAAAATGGTTTCCTATGGACGTACTTCTCTGTAAATCATTTCTATCTTTCAAGTCATTACATATGTTCTACACAATTTTTTTTCTACGTATAGCATATAACGTAGAGTACAAACTTCCTGAAGAATCAGGTAGCAGCTAAGAAAGAATAGAAATGTTGTAAAACATCTAAGGTTCCATTCTTCCTTCTTTTCCTTTGGTCGATTCCTAAAGGTAAGATACTGCACCCTGCCAGAAACAAAGCAATACAAATATTCCACACTTTGCAATTATTATCACTTCTGTGACATCAAAACATAGGCTCATGTTTTATCTTGGTGCTGAAGGGGAGCAGAATATGCCACTCCCCAAATACGCCTCTTTGGCATAAGGATTACTTTGAGAAATTGCAGACACAGGAGAAGCTCTGAAGACAAGAGTAGAAGTTATCCTTTTGTAAGAGAAATTTGTATTTGTGAAAGAAATCTCTGTGAATAAGGGTGTCTCCTCTCTGTTATCAGGAAGAGAAAGATGACTAAATCTCCAGAGAATTTTATCAGTGGAGAAAGCACCAATATAAAGCTACATAGCTATTCTTACCATTGTTTACCTGCTTTTCTGGTTACCTCCCTTACATGTTCCTGGCCCCATCCCCTGCTTTTCTTTCTTTCTTTCTTTCTTTCTTTCTTTCTTTCTTTCTTTCTTTCTTTCTTTCTTTCTTTCGTTAAATTTTTATTAACTTATTTATTTTTGAGAGACAGAGAGAGAGACAGAGACTCTCTGTCAGCAGACCCACACTGTCAGCAGAGCCTGATGCAGGGCTCTAACTCACAAACCGTGAGATCATGACCTGAGCTGAAATCAATAGTGAGGTGCTTCACCTACTGAGCCACCCAGGCACCTCACCTTGCTTTTCTTTCTTTTGCCTTTAGCTGAAGATGGTATTTAAGGTGGTGGCTTAGGTTACCAGCAAACTTAGCTCATTTTTCCTGGGTATCTCTCATGTACATGGGGTATAAGTGTTAATAAACTTCTCTTCTTCTCTTATTAATCTGTCTTTTATTACCTGTATTTCAGTCAAGAACTCAGAAAGGTAGAAGGAAAATTCTTTTTTCTTTTTTTTTTTTAAGTTTATTTATTTGGAGAAAGAGAGTACAAGCAGGGGAGGGGCAGAGAGAGAGAGAGAGAGAGAGAGAGAGGATTCCAAGCAGGCTCCACACTGGCAGCTTGGAGCCTGACGAGGGGCTCAAACTCAGGAACCCTGAGATCATGACCTGAGATGAAACCAAGAGTTGGATGCTTAACTGACTGAGCCACTCAGGCACCCCCAGAAACTTATTATTTTTTTTTTACCCTATAGGGGGAAAAAGGGTAAAGTATTTTCCTGATAAGGTTTACAGAACGGGAGAAACACCTAGAAAGACCTACCTGTTCCCATGTTAATTCATTTCAGAAGACAGTCATGGTGGTACAAAAAAAAGGTTTCAAGCTCCATATGGGTCATAAAAGGTTTCATGAATTCCTCTGAATTACAAGGATTAGTTAACCCCAGCTATGACCTATGACCCCTTCAGTCCTAACATTTACATTTCTTATGGTTTGACATTAAGAGTTATATTAGGCAGAATGGGAGATATTTGGGCTCTTCATTCAAATCCTTTGTGCTCTTATTTGTCTTCTTAAAGCCATTCACCTATTGCAACTTTAGTTTCCTTGGTGGAGTGTTAGTGAAATTACTTCTGTAAACTTTTTTTGGGGGGTGGGGAAAGTGTGAAAGTCAGCACACTATAAAATTCAGGTAATATTATTCAAGCCTTTTGGCAGTAAGCACTGATTGTTGCTCTTGATGACTATTCCTCCTTGAGCAGAAACTATTCCTTGGCTAAATGACTGGTTTCCTTAGCTCAGTATCTTCAACAGCATCAGCCGTCTGGAGTGTGGCTACGTTAGTTGCTGCCTAGTAGATGTGATGAGTAACAGGCAGGTTACTGTGTTTTTGTTTGTTTGTTTCTTTTAAAGATGTTGGAGGTGTTTGAAGAAAGGGCTTGGAATTCCAGTCATAGGATTCATAAAGCCTCACCCCCCCGGGAAAATGTAAAATCGAAAGTGCCAACATGTGTACATATTTGACTGATTCTCATCTTTCACGCTTTGTCTCTCTTAGTCTTCATTGTTATTCAATCAATGTCTCTTTTCCTGGAGAACGGGCATCTTACCTACTCTTCCCAGTTGTGGTGCCAGATGTAGTGTCCTCTGCTGTCCTACATGTCTCTATTTCCCTCACCCCACACCCCCCACCCCAGCCCACTCCTCCACCCTGTTTCCTCCCATTGCCCGTGCTCCTGTCCAGATGCCCTGCCTCACATCCCACATTTCCCACCCAATATATTACCCCCTATCTTTCCACTGTACCACACCCAGTTAAAAGATAAACTTGGGCATATTTGAATCCCCAAGAGAGGCAAAACTGTAACTGTCAAGGTCTCGGTTTGGTGACATGAGGCTTAGCAGAAGCCTATTTTGTGCCTGTTGTCATTTTTTTTAACAACAGTTTAATACAGCTCTTAATACAGTTCACTGTAGTGAACTGTAGCATTGTAGCACAGTAGCATTCCATAAATGTTAATTTAACAACGATCTCCAAGGATCTTGGGATCCTAAGAGAGGATACTCAGAGAAGGCAATCATGAATACAAAAGAAAGTTACCCACAATGGGATAAAAGGCACAGCCTAGGGAATATAGTCAGTGGTATGTAATCACGTATGGTAACAGATGGTAGTTACACTGGTGGTGAGCACAGCATAAGGTATAGACTTGTCAGATCACTACATTGTGCACCTGATACTAATGTAATGTTTGTCTAGTGTACTAGAAAGAAGAAAGAAAGAAAGAAAGAAAGAAAGAAAGAAAGAAAGAAAGAAAGAAAAGGTGGAAGGAAGGAAGGAAGGAAGGAAGGAAGGAAGGAAGGGAAGAAGGCTACCCAAAGATTGCATTTCAGTTCCCGGGGAACCTAGATTTTGGTGGGGGAGAGAAGAAGGATATGTGAAAGTCATTAATTTCTTTAAGAAATAAGGCTTTTTTATTTCTTTTATTGGAGGGCAAAAAATTATGTGCACTGAAGGGGAGCAGAATATACCACCCCAAAATATGCCACTTTGGCATTTTGATTATTTTGAATTAACAAGAAACAGCTAGCACAAGAAGGACACTCTGACCTCCTTCGTCTGTCTGAGCGCATGAAACAAATCTTCCTGACGGAGCCTGTGAAAGGTACCTTACCTGTAACCAGGAAGCACCAACAGAGTTAAGGAGATTAAGGACTAGAAGGCTATATCAACAAAACTTGTTACTTCTTCACTAATTTGCTACCTCAAGCCCAAACCCTTCTTTGTCAAAGCTTCACAGATGTATCATTTCCTTGTCTAAAAGGTATAAAAGCTTCCTGCTTTAGCTACCTCTTTGAGCCTCATACTTTTTGTTGTTTAGTTTTTTTTAATGTTTATTTATTTTTGAGAAAGAGAGAGACAAAGCCCTAGCGGGGAGGGGCAGAGATAGAGGGAGACACAGAATCCAAAGCAGGCTCCAGGCTCTGAGCTGTCAGCGCATAGTCTGAAGCAGGGCTAGAACCCACAAACCACGAGATCCTGAACTGAGCCATAGTCGGACGCTTAACCGACGGAGCCACCCAGGCGCCCCTAGTCTCATTTTTTATGGGCTCCCAAGCATAGGAAATTAAATTTGTTCTTCTCCTGTTAATCTGTCTTATGCCAATTTAATTATGAGACCAATCAAAGAACCTGGAAGGGAAGAAAGGAAATGTCTTCCTCCCCTACAACACTTTTAATTTTCATCTTGCTTTATTATGTTGACAATCCAAGAATCTTCAAGGTCTTACATAGTGTCATCTGGAGCATCTGTCTGTGTACCTAGTGGGGAGCCAGTCTCTTCTCCAAGCTGCTCCTTGCCAGGGTGGGAACAATAGAAGTGTATTTTTATATAGGTTGCTTATTTTCTATTTGCCCAACACTTCACACAGTCGTGTGGAATGAAATATTTTATATTTATTTCCACATAATTTCCTTTTCTTCTAGGCCTCTGGCTTGCAGCAGAAGAGCCACTCTTAAGGTATGATAAGAGGTGTAAATTGTCCTCTTTGCTCTCAGTAAAAGCAAGCAGTGTAATTACCCACTTCTCTTACTCCCATGCTGTTAGAGAATTTCAAAAGCTCT